>NC_139926.1:17302796-18717796 GCF_963514095.1 Eutrigla gurnardus
TACATGAGAGGCCCCATGAGCAGGGGGCATTTAGGGTAAGATGTTTTTCTCCCCTCTGCCCTTATTTAATCACATATAATACTTTGTTCCAGATGAAAGCCTGCTAGAGAGCAGGTGGACCCCTATAAACCCCCCGGGTGCTCCTCAGCCCTTTGCATGTGTACATTTTTTCTCTATGATTGATTGTTGTTTGCTGGTTATCTGATTTAAACACAAGTTCATACATTTTTGACACATCAACCATCTTCAGGTCTCATGTCTCTTATCAGTTTAAAATGTGCTTAAGGGGTCTGGGGGCTCCGGTTGGGACTTCAGCCTTGTGAAGTGGGTTTCATTCACCAACAGATTTCTTCCTGCTGCTTAACACCTCTGCCTTTCATACAAACGTGTATATTAGTTATTCATATGAACATAAACTCATTATAATACGTTTCCCATATGAATTAGTAAATTAATTTATACTTAATGCATGCAAGTGACAGTGTAGTTGAACTAGTCACAATAATAAACAATTGGACCTCACTGTACACTGACAGCAAAGCCATGCATGGCATGGGACAGTGAATGAGCTTTAAAACAATAATAGTACAATAGTGCTGCCTTACAATGGTCCCTGACACAGCTGATGGTGACTCACAGCACAGCAACAAAAAAACATTAAAGCCTTGATAGAAATCTCGCCTGTTACACTCATCATCTGTGTGCTCTTATATATATAATCCATACAGCATACAGACCCAGGGAGGTTTTCTGGATGTATGGGAGGAGGGGGCACCTTGCAGCTGCATCTCTGGAAGGTCTGGGGAAATATGAGAGACTCTAGATATATCCACAAGGAAATATGAAATGCAAAAGAGATGCCAGAAATAAAGGCAGCACAATCAAACCACTGTGCGAGGAGGCTCACAGGGAGTTCGTTTGGCTGCTCGGTTAAGTAACATCTGTGAAATTCGGATCTCTTAAGTAAAAGAGGAATTGTGAAGTTGTGGCCCTCATAAGGCTGGAGAGGAGCAACAAATGTGTCTTTGTGTTCAGGAGACTTGTGTGATTTACACAAGTAGAGATGTAGATATAGCAAAGTGAATCTTCAGTTCAACAACGCCCCCTAATGTAGGTAAAGTGTATTGCCCAATCCGGAGACTATATTTTTATTATTAGATAACTTTCTCAAAATCTTTTAAGCTTAATTCCACAAGTGTTTTCAAGTAAGACTAAACAAATTGTGATATATTAGGGTGAAGGTGAAATCAACCTCACATCTGCACCTGATTCTATGATCAAACCACAGTGGAGGAATGACAATTTCCACATGGATTTTTATTTACGCCCAAGATGTGAAGATCTTCACGTTTGTTTGTGCACAGTGCAGTATATACCTAAACTACTAACTTTATAGCAGGTCTACAGAAATGGAAGGTAATATTTAATGCAAGAGGCTGAGTATCAAACTATATTTATTGTATACAGTATAGGGACAACAATTAATGTACAAATCAAAAAATAATTGGGAGGGGGGGGGGGGGGGGGGGGTATGGGTCTGTCAATGTCACCCTGCAAATTCAACAATGTTAAAAAATGAAGGTGGACATTCTTATAAAACGAGTTCTACCTACCAACACACAAGAGTCAAGCAAACTAAGCAGATTCGGGTAGATTTTAGACAAACGTTCCAAATTGGCAACAAAGCATTGACTCAATATTTGTTTATACACTGACTGAAATATATACCCTTAGATGGGGACACTATTTCTGGAGCGGTAAAGGTGAATTATTATGTCCTGATATGGTGGAAAGAAAGAAATGTAAGCATCAAGATAACTGCTCTACAGTGACAACAAAGCCCACTGCTAGTCACAGTAACCCTTCACATCTACATATTAACCAAAACCTCTTATAAAAGAACACTTTATTTAGATTTTTGGTCCAGGAACTACTGTACTTTATTTACCAATGAATAGAGGGGTGACAGTATTGAGGTAAATCATCCATATGGAACTTTCTCAGCACAAACATTCTTACTTGGGCCTGGAAACTTATTTTTAATGTTCCATAACAAAAAAAAGAAAAAACTACTAAAAGTGTTTTACTTGATATGTGTCATAATGTCTTTCCCCATCTACCGAGAGAAACCACAGGCTCCCATCAGCAGTTGTCATCGATAGCAATCCTATGAGGTACATTAATTAAAAATAGTTGAGCTCACCCTGAATTTAAATGCTCACAATGATCTGGAAAACTTAACAAAAAAAAAAACAAAAAAAAGGGCGGAAAGGGGATTTTGGCATGTTGTTCAGCTAACAGTTTATGAGACATGCATGAGGTCATTTCAACAATAAAAGAATGCAATTTTTTTTCATTACGAGCCATATCTGATCTGAGATGTGTCCCTGCCTTGGACAATTTCAAACCATCCATTTTGGTGAATAAAACACTTTTAAAAAATGACCCTGCATCTCAAAGTAAGGATTTGGCCCCAAATGAAAAACCTTAGACCTTCTTTTATGTTGTCAACAGCCTGACCAAAGTGTGTGTGTGTGTGTGTGTGTGTGTGTGTGTGTGTGTGTGTGTGTGTGTGTGTGTGTGTGTGTGAAACCGGGGGGGTCAAAACAAATACAACATGAAAATAATGATGTGGATGTTCTTCCAAGAGTCCACATCAAACTTAAGAAGAGACTCCTCCTGTCTGTTGTTGAAATACATCAATAGTGTCCTCATCCTCCATCTCCAGCTGTAATAACAAAAACAAAAAAAATATTTACAGCAAAGACATGATTATCCTCATAGGAGTAGAGCTCGAAGCCTCAATATGTGTTAATACACAGACAGAAACACGTATTGAAAAGTACCATGGACATATAATACAAATATAAGTTAGATCTGCTGTAGTTCCTGATTCAAATCAACATTTTTAGACAAATATATGGCGACATAGTTTTCAATTACAATTTTCAACATTTTCTTCTTCTGCTAAATAATAAAAAAAGAAGGTTTATCCTCACAGAGGGGTATTGTATGAAACTATTTGTTTAGTTTCAGTACCAGAAAGTCAGAATTATACCGATCATTATCCCTATATGCTTAAAGTTCTATGAATTGGCACTACTTACTGATTTTAATGAAAAACAATCGATTAATCTGAAATAAGTTATATAAATATATAAATTATATATCCATTAAAAAAAAATGTATGCATCCTGTATTTAATTTTTAAATCTTGCTCTATTCTTCACGTAATAGCAAACTACACAGCTTTGACAAATCAATCGTTGCAATATTTACAATTATGGCGACAACAGAAATGCACCACGATCAAGTTTTATTGAGTTACCTGCTGAAACATTTTGGAGCAGGGGGACATTAAGATCGCTCTAATACGACAGAAAATTTCGTGGGTTGCAATTACCATTTCTAATTTGATTAATGTGCATATCAATTAGAACATTGAGGTTTTAACGGTGGGAAACTGTTCATCACTTCACTGTCCAACCCAACATCTAACACAAATTAGACATGGCAAAGATATCGTATAGTTTGCAATTGCTTAAAGATTAACATTAAAAACCACCATCAGAGGTATAATCTGAAGAATTTCCATCTGTTGCTGGTTCCATCAGTAGTTCAACATTAACTACACTAACCTGAGTTAAACACAGAGTTATAATAGAAGACATGGAAGGATACTTTCTCAACTCCCATGGATTGTATCCATTCAGTTATTGTGCTAGGTAAGATGGGATACCAATAGAATACTGGCTATTACTGAATAAATACTCTACTAAACACGAACACTTCCTTTATCTCCCCATGTCATTAATGTGACAATACAAGTCTACTCTCCACCACACAGCTCAAGAGGAGTAACAGCAAACACAGGACACATTTGGACAGTGCATAAAAGGCCAATAACATGACACACGCTTGTGTTCCGATACATCAACCATTTGTGCTTAGAAATAACAATTCAAGAACAAACACACTGTTAAAAGTTAACTGAAGAATCCAGCTTTCACCAACCTGTGCAGGTGTGTCCGTTTCATTAATTGGCTGTCCATCAAACCTAAACCTTATCTGACGAATTGACAACCCCTGCAAGAGACAGAAAATAGTATGTTAAAATCCAGTTAAACAACAGTTGTGTTATTTAAAGTCCAGTGTTGTACATTGTTACCACAGGGATACACGTTTCGGGATGAGTTTACCTGTCTTTCGCAGTACGCCTTCATTAGTTTGCTGAGCGGGGTATGCCTTTTGATTTTGAACTGTACAACTGACCCGTCCTGACCAGCTACCTTGAGGTTAATGTGGTCGTTCTCCGTCTTCACTCCTTCCTGTGAAATCAACAAAAACGTCCATCAGCCGTAGCAATAACAGCATCCCTGTTATATTATTATTAAATCAGTAAATAGAGGTGGAATGTTGCAGCATTGTGCATGGTGTCACAAATTAATACAACAATTTATTGTACAAATCCAGTGGCCAAGCGATGAAGGGACACACTGCCTATGCAGGAATTGCAGGATGCTACATGGAGGAATTACATAGACTCCCACATGCTGATGATCCCATCAGGTTTTTGTTGTTGTTTTTTTTTTTTTCAACATTCAAAGTGGAACTAGTGAGTCCTGCTAACAAAACGATATAAATCCAAGGCAACAAAAACAGATGGGAATGTATTGAAAGTAAGACAATATTATTTTCAGGAAGACACCTCCGCTTCCTCTTCCTGCTTCAAAGATCTGCCGTGAGACACAGTTAATCTGACCACAGGTTCATTTGTTACACCGGCGTCTGGTAGTATGACGTGAATTTACAACAACTTTAACTTAAACAGCCCGCTAACGTAAGTGAGCTACCGCTACGCTAACAAGACACGCTTGGTCGTACGAGGAGGCTTCACCATCCAAACACAGCACCCACGCTCATTTCGGCTCTCCCTCTGGTTAGCATAGCAAGCTAGTTCGTATTCAAACTGGCGCAGAAAGACCTAATGGCGCAACTGAAAAACCCCCACAAATCATTCATTTCACGGGCAATCTCCGATGCCGACGTTCGCATATCATATTATATCAGTAAACCAGTGAGCAACTAGCAGCTGCGGATTTTTATATCAGCGTAACACAGTGCAAAACACAAAACGGTGCGCCGAAAGCCAAAATATCCGCAAATTGGTCAACCTTTGTTTTCTCCCCCGACCCGCTCAAATGCGCTATCTGTGACGCTAGCCTGGAAGCAGGGCTAGCTTAGCGAAAATGTGCTAGCTAACGTTAACTTGCAACTAGCGTCATTAGCAGCTAACGGCCAACACGAACAGAATATCCCCTCGAAGAAACACAGTACGGTTACTGACCTTTGGCTTTTCTTCGGACATTGTGCTATATTGCCGTGGACTTATGAATAACGCAGAGGCAGACTGTTAACGGTGAAGCTGGTTGTCAGTTCCTCCGGCTCTTTCGTTTGTACCAGGAGCGCGCACTGAAATTTAAAATGTAATTCGATCAAAAGGATCACGTGCTTCACTTTTCCTCGGGGCCGCGGATACGTGTGCGCGCAAGCTAATTTGCGCGTTCCCGCGAGATAGGTAAATCAAGGGCCTTCCTGTAGAGCCAGCCTTTAGTCCAGACCAGGGACTATCAAAAGCATTGAAGTAGAGATCCAAACTGAAACTTTAAACAGAACTTGAAGTGATGGTCAGAAACACAGCGAAGCAATTAGAACAATTAAGGTAATATTTCTTATAAGAAAGCAGATCATGATCAATACAAAATTTAGTTTTTTAAATAAAAAACTATACATTTTAACATTATTTTTGGACTATCATTCCCACATTTGTGAACGAAGAACATCAGATTTTTGAAATCACTGTGACTAAAGTAAACCACAAGTACTACTATGGTTTTTTGACCATGTTTAAGCTTGTCAAACACGGACTTGCGTTTAAAAAAACATCATGACTGTTATTTTTATATTGCATTTATCTATGCAATATTTTTTAGGGGTGCTGGGACTCAATTAAGGGCTGCTAAAGCACCCCTAAAATGGGATAGATATGCCTATGTGTTAAAGGATTTTGGAGTAAGGCTCATGCAATTTAGGATTTTACATCAATAGATCTAGTTCCTCAGTTGGTTACAGAGATTCACAGTGGGGATCTCACAGGTTTATAGTCTTAAGGGGACTCTATGTGGCCTATTAGCGGAGTTTCCTTGTCAGGAGGGTGACATACATAGAGTGAGATGGATGCACACAGATGAGGTGGATTTCCATGAGGGATTTATGGTTCTATTCTAGCTCTCAGTACTGAATAGTTTCTGTTGGAAATTGATTTACAATTAAAGAAATGTCTTATTCATTTCATTTCTGAGTGTTCACAACTTGTTTATCATAAAAAGCTGCATCATAATCAAATCCCTCAGATGTAGTTACATTTCTTTTATTGGTCTGACACAAATTCTGATCCTGATATTTATCCACAGATACAATAGCAAAAAAAAAAAAGAACATGTAAAATGAGTTACATGTGTTAAATTCACTTTTTATATAAAAATAAATGTTGTACTTTAGAACACGCATTGGTAAAATAATTTGAATTACAAATATATGAAAATTAAACTGCTAGTTATAAAAGAAGCACCACAAGCTCTGATCCACTCCAAAGGTGGAGAAATCTTACAATACTGCATTTTATGCTAAAAGACACAGTAATATTTGCATATCTTGGTGGACAAAATGTTTTGACAGGTTTTCCCATAACATCTAGTTTCCTGTGTGGACAGAAAAAGAGTTAACTGAACATATTCCTCTATAACCATTAATGCTAGCAATATGAAGCTGCAACATGTACAAAATATGAAACATTAGGTGAAGAGACTGTGTTTGAAATATAGTGCACACTCAGTCAAAATCATTTTTAGAACATCTTGGTGACATTGCTTTTGCAGACACTGAAATCAAATAGGATAATCACAGTTTATCACATGCTACAAATGTATCTCAATGTTACTGGCATCAATACAATCATCTTTCTTAAAGGAGTATAGCTGAGATTCTTCACTGATCGTTCATACGGGCGTATGGATTATCCTTTGTGACGCCTGAAAAGGACAACGGAGAACAAACCTTAATGACACATTGTATGGATACAAGCAGGGCAAACATCACTAGATTAGGGTTAAAACATATCCACATTAGTTAGCAAGTGTTTTCATGGTTGCATACAAAAAATCATTGCATTATGTTGGAATTGAATTCTAGTGTATCAGCTTTGTGCAGTGTTGTTTTTATCCAGTAGATGGAGCTGCTGGATCAAATTTGTTAATTTTTCTTCTGTTTTTGTTTATGAAGACTTTGTATGTTGTTCCCTATAGTTTCATCTGCTCAGATTTAATTATCTTTGTCTCATCTTTCCCACACGGCCACACCCTGTTATATGTTAATTTTTTTAGCCCTGTGCATGTAAACAAAGCTTTATGAAAACATGCATCTTTGATATTCCAACATTTACATTTATCAACCCACCCAAACCACATAACTAAGACATTAAGTCTTACCATATTTCTGCCTGATTTCATCATGTCTCAGCTGCATTTCTGTTCTCCTGTAGAGGAAGAAACAAAGACATGTTGTCGGACAACAGAGAACACTGGACACACTCACAGTGTATGAATCCTCAGTTAAGAATCAACACAAAGTACTGCTGTTGTATGCTGATGGTAAAAAACAAAACCAAGTTTACATTATAGATAGCATGCCAATTAAAAAAACAATAGTTTTCTGTTACAATGACAGTACCAGAAATGACTAGGGGTTTATATTTTGTTTACATGCATATACTGTATAGTTCAATTAGTTATTTTTAGATCTGCTCTTCAACAGCCATTTACTTTGTTTTCTGACGGCTCTTCCTTGCACGGGTTTGTCGCTCCACCTTTGCGTCTTCTCTCTTGTTCCTAGAATAAAGGAATATTATTTTATTATATGATTATATTCATATTCATCACAGTTGTGCTTTTGTAAATAAAAGCTTACATTCCAATATATATGCCGATATATATTGACATCTGGAGGAGACTGATGTGTGTGTGCGACTGTGTGTTTTGTATATATATATATATAAAATTAGTCATCAGTGTCCTCCCCATCCATTATTTAATTACAAATATTTTAGAAGGGGCAAGACCACGGCTAAATAGAAAGATCAGTTTTATTTTCAGAGCTAAGCTGCAGTTAGGCTCTTGGAGACAGTGGTATCAGGCAGGCCTCGCACAAAAACGGCCCATTGTGTTCGCCGTCCTCCTCCCTCCATGTTAAACCAGATTTCGCAGCCAAACTCTTCACGTGACTTACCCAATTCTCTCACACTTGCAGCAGCAGCAGCAGCAAACAAGAACGGCGACGATGATGACGCCACCCAGCACGGACATGGTGATGATCAAAATCTGGAAGTTTACTGGGAATCAAAAGGCAGAAGCAGAGAAACAGAAAATCACTCACATTGCAAATCCTATGAAATAGACACTACTTCCCCTTTTTGACTTTATTCAACCATTGCTGGTGGTTGGGGTCTTCTGGAGAGAATAAGCTCCATAATTGAATCAAGTAATTGACTCCTCAGTAGTTGTGACTATTAGTAATCTAAGAGTATCATTATCTAAAGAAAGTCCTATAGTAAGGCTGTAATTATTTTCATAATTGATGATTCTGCTGAATAGTTTCTCTAGATGGATTCATTGTTTTCCTTCCAAAATGTCAGAAAATAGTGATACATGCAAGTCACAAATTCCTAAAGCCCAAGGCGAGGCCTTCAAACAATAAATGGATTGTCGAAGTATAGTGGCCATTTCATTTTTGCGGGGTTAACCCAGATTCGAGGCCTACGGTTTGGTCAGCCTTACCCCAACACAACCCCCATCTTGCTTCACTCAAAGGACACATGCTGCTGGGGGGCAGGATGTTCCTCACCGGGTAGTCCATGCATTGTTTGGTTGGTGTGCACCACAAACACTGCAACGCATAAACAGCAACAAACACCGTGCTTAGTGTGGTTTCTTTGTCATTTATAGTAGTGCACAGAGACAGTCACAGGAGTTGTATGGGGCCGGAGTTTAGGAGACTTACTGTCACATTCTGCAGGCATTCAGCACAGCTGGTGTTAGATCTCAAGGCACAAGGAGCTGAAATGGAGATTATTTATATGAATGTAGGGCACAACGGCCCTCCTTTAAAAAGGCTTACAAGACAGGAAATACACATCTTACTAGAAGTTTTCTGCACACATCCAGACACACTGCAACAAGAAAAACTACCACTAACACGATATTTCGATAATTATCTTTGCTCCTCTGATTTTTGAAAATCCAGATGTCATGTGACCACCTCCTGACCACGCACATAAAAAAGCAGAACAAGGAAAAACAAAACCACACACACACACACTTACTCGGAGCTGGAGAAGGAGTCGGAGTCTGCGCCTCTGCGGTTCTAAAAACACCGCAGAAAAGCAAGGCAGCAACGAAGACTGAAGCTCCGCGAACTCCGGCCATGGTGAAAGGAGCGCGCGCCACCGAGTGCGTGGAAGCAGCGAGCAGCGAGCGGACGTTTCTTCCGAGGAGTCGAACTGGAGGGTGGACCTCCTCGTAAACAGCTGACGTCACGAACTCCTGACGCTGGTGTCATCAAAACAGCTGCTGGTTGAAAAATGAGTTTTGTGATAGGACGAATAGCTACTGTCCAAAAATGCCAGGTTGTTGTAAAAGCCAATTAGGAAAAGAGAAACCTGATCTTTAATTAATGACCTTATTAATATTAGTGATAGCTGATTTGTAAGTTACATCCATGAAAAATCCATCTTTTTCTCCACATTTTAAAGATATGAATTGCCTCAAAGTCACTTAAGTACATTAAGAATGAGTAAAAACCAAAAGTAAAGAAGTTCTCTGTACTAAAACTATATAAAAAACTCTATTAAATCCAATATAAGCGTATTTCCCAAAAGTGCATTGCCTAGGAAATGTGATTTTTTGCATATTGGCATCACAGAAAACAGAAAAACAAAGCCATTTGAACCCATGTATAAAACATTCAGTAAAGTGGGAGGCAGCTCTAACAGTCACCGCAAAACCATGTGCCGCTTTAACGGCAGGAAGGAAATACATTCACTTCAACACAGTATTTATCATAATTTACTGTAATCACATGCCAGTTCATTTCTCCACAGACTCAAAGTACAGACTATCGAATAGGCTACACAATGCAACAAAGGCTTAATTGGGCCATTAGTTTGGTTTGACTACAGCAAATAGCAGGGCTATATGATGGAGATGATGTGAGGTCACAGTAATAGGAATGCTTAAGGTATCATTTGTCCCACTTTAACAGGTGCATGCAGACTGTACAAGCCCACACAGTTCTGAGCAGAAGTCAAGTCAGACACGGAAGTGAACGCCTGTGTGTGGGTGCTGTGGATGCTTTTAACTGTGGTGCGACTTCAGACACAGACATTCATTTGGTGCAATCTGTTGGTGCAGGGTCAGCAGTGTCAATCCAAGAATGCATTTATTTTAATAGTTTTTTCTTTCTTCTTTTCTTCTCTCCTCTTCTTTTACACAAATACATGAATATGGGCCAAATCCCAGCTTTAGTGTTTCAACCAACATTTGCAGATGTTCTGTGTTAATGTTTGGCACCTGTTGCATACAGGTTGACATCCATGTTGGCACATTTACTGTATGCATAAGATTTTTCCTCTGCAAGACATGACAGTGAGACAGTAATAATAAATGCGAAAACATTTTTTTTTTCAAATACAATAATTTATTAAAGCATCTTTAAATTCTGATATAAAACATTTTCTGATCTTTCTTCTTCAAAACAATCAGAAATCTCAGGAATACAGTCATCGTCAATGGCAAGATCAGTCTCTGGTGTGGCCGCCAGCAGCTAACCAGGGTCGCCTAAGTGTGTACGATTGGAGAGCAATGGAAGACAGTGATGCAATGTGAAGTAAATACTAAGCTCATTATGTTTCGGATCATACTCTTATTACGAACTATACTGTAAGATGACTGGCGCAGGCATCGTTTGTGTTCATTTACATGGAGAGAGATAAATATCCTATAAGATTAATGAGAGGAACTGAGCTTCTTGGTTGTCAGGGGCAACACACCTAGGTTAATTTATGTTGACACAAGCTCAGAAAAAGGGCACAAAATGGACCAATAGTTAGTTATGGACAACGTGTCTGATTGCTGTGTCCCTGGATGCACAAATCCTAAAAATAAACTTACTAGGATAATGTTGTTCACCTCACTCAGTGCTTTTTTCCATTGAAACGTTCAGAAATAAATACCCCACCCGCACTGAAAAGCACTAACCCCCCCCCCCCCCCCCTAAAAAAACACATCCAAGGACATCTGTTTTAGCCACAAACCCTCAAGTCTGTACACAATAAAACAGCTCAACACAAAGTATGTGTTCTAGCAGAGAAGAGCAAATCGTTGGACTGATTTTTAGTAATGCCTTTTGAGGAATTACTCGACTGCAGTGGTTAAAGACGTTGCATCTCCACTGATGCAGTGGTCATTCATGTTGAATTTTCTTTTTGGAAAGATGGGGATGAGCTTTTTTTTTTTTAAGCACACATACCAGTGGAAGCCTTAACTACCACTGATGAAAAAACTCAACACAACAAAAATGTGTATTCCATACCTGAAAGGCCGCAAATAACTCAAATAAAAACTTAAATAAGGCAAGATGAGGGAGATAATCTCCCTGGGACAGTTACAGTATATTACGTGTTAACCTGAGGGAACCTCCATTCGGGAGAACATTCATCACAATGGGGCGCAATATCTGTAGAAATAAAACACCTGAATAAAAGGTCATAACTCAGTCTGTTAGCCACTGGAACACATTCTTTTATCTAGTCGGGATGGTGTTTAAAGAAGCACTTTTAGAAATGAAAAAAAGTCCTAATTCAGAATGTGTGCTTTGAAATGTGAGACAGGGTTTGGATTTCTTGGATATTAAAAAAATGGCTGAAATACATTTCAAGTAAGATGCGACAAATGAGCAGTGTAACTATTGAGATTGCATGGAGGGCACTCGGGACAACTAAAACTTTTCACCAGCAGTAGATCCGTTTTTTGTTTCTCTATAGAATGGAATCTATCTGGATTGAGTTTGTCTGTGTTGCTACGTAGCCAGTCAAAAGCTCTGAAACACAATCTCTGTCTAGTTTGCTCCTCTTGTGTCTTCTCCTCATGCTTAATCGTTACCCGTCGAGTACATTTCGAGTCCTGTGAGCCGATCAACGGATCCAGTTGGTTCCATAACTGGACACAGACTTCACACTGCAGCGCTTCTTCACAATCATGTTTATGTAGGCTTTCATGATCTTTGCGATCTCACCAACCTGACACGATAAAGATAAAAAGACAGTCAGTCAGCAGGGATCCTGTTTCCTCTTACAAACATCATCGAATGTTGTAAAGTTAACGTACCTGTGGTGTTTCAAAGAGCATTTCTCTCTCATCCACGGTGATCTTGTAGGTGCAGGGCTGCGGAGCGCCAAAGAAAATGATATGCTCATATGGGAAGGTCTCCAGAGGCTTGGGCTCTCCTCTCTTGTAGACGGACACGTTTTCAGCACTCACACTCAGCCAGAGGTCATGTGGGAAGCCTCCTTCTTTGCACTAGAAAGACACAAAACACAAGAAGTTCAAAACATCACCCAATGTATGCAGTTGCCTGGCAACTAGGGACGCACTGATCTGATTTATCAAGGTATCAATGAAAGACGCAGAAACATACCTCAACGTCAAACAATGTGGATCCATATCCAGGCCACTCCTTGATGATGGTCATGTATCTGAGCATGGCCTGGTGCTGGTCCAGACCATTGAGGCGGGACCATTTCTCCACGATGCTCGCCCTGGTGGCAGACATCTCCTCCTTTATCCACATCTCCAACATCTGCTCCTCCTCCAGGCGCTGCTTCTTCATCGAGCCCGTCTTCAACCCCCGTCGCAGCGTCCCGTCCAGGAAGCTGGTCCTCCGACGCTCCAGAGTTTGGCCTGACCCCGAGGCGCCACCCGTCTTGGTGAACTGGAGGATGCGACTGCGCAGGCGTCCCACTGGGTAGACGTTCTCCAGGCTCCAGGTGACCCTCGCCTTGTCTCCGAAAAGAAACTGAAGGCGTAGAGCGGCCAGATGCTGCAGGGTCTCCTCGCGAGCAGGGAAGTGGCCCCGGGTCAGACTCTCGTGGGCCTGAAAGAACAGCGAAATATTTATCACCATGAGCCCCAATTTGTGATTGAACAGACTCTCAATGAAGTGTAAGAGTTGTGAGTAAAACACACACCTGCTCAAACATAAATGCAAACTCCACTCCTTCTTTAGGCATGCTCTCCACGTCCAGGAAGCAGTAGAGTTTAAAATAGAGTTTCCAGTGGCCTTCATCCTCAGCTTCCTCACTGCCAGCAAGTCTGGTGGGAAAAGCACAAACCTGTCACTTACATGTCCATATTTTGATAATTTCATATCAACATGAGTACAATATTGTATGTAACAGGAGACTGCATTTATAATACTATTATAAAATATAATATATATACCCTATGAGCATTAAACATACCTTTCAAATTTAGCCAGAACATCAGCCACGAGAACCCTGCTTTCTACAGCTCGGTCAATATTGTTGTTGTGTTCAAAGAGTGCAAACATGTTCCTGCTGTCCTCCATAGCCAGACCTCGGATCAGCTTCTCCACCACCTGGACGGAACAAGCAAAGATAACAACGATCATGTATTAGCACGGGTCCTTTTCTTGTTAATAATCACAGTGATATCTTGCAGAGGGACATTCACATCAGCCTGAGTGGCAGTGACTGCAGCTTTCTAACCTCTCCAGCGGTGGTGTGTGAGTTAATGGAGATCTTGCAGGAACCTCCTCCGTGGCAGTACACTGTGGTGGTCATTTCCTGTCTGGTAAGCAGAGCCACAATTTCCTCTTGAGAGGGAACAAACTCTCTGTTCTTGGTCTTCTTCAGAGACTCGCCGACGAAATGGGCGAACATTTCGATCTCTGTACCGGGGAACAGCTCCTTAATCCTGAAAACACACAAAGACAGTGAAGTAGAAGTTTAAACCCCCGTGACAATCTGTGACCACAGGATTGGTACGAATCATAGCATGCGCCAGGAAATACACCGCACCTTTTGAGGTGAAACTTGAGGTAGCGTAGGATGCCTCTGCTGGGGAGGAAGGTGCAGCACATGCAGGTCAGGAGATGCCAGTGGGCGCGGTTGGCAGGACTGTTTGGGTGCGGGACGTGATTGGTTTGTTTGATCAGCTGACAGTAGACCTCATCTCTTAATCCCCTCAAGTCCTGACAGGTCTGCAGGATTCCCTGGATGATTGGTACAGGGTCCGACACAGCCTCCATCTCCTGCAGCGAGTTGAAGATCTTCACTGCCTCATCCTGCAGGCTCGTATAGCCCTTCTCCTTTTGCACTGGGAGACAGGAAGACAGGGGATTTATAAGAATGACATAAACAGAAACATGCCTGTATTAAGGTACATGTTATTGCAAAAACAAAAAAAATCTAAGTCATTTTGTGTAACCCCCAACAATGCAAATAGATTATCTAATTTTGTCCGTAGCTGCAGGCCACGGCACTCACAGTGGACGCTGACATCTCCATAAGGCAGAGGTAGAAGAGGGGAGTGCAAAGGATGCTGGGTATATCGCAGGATGGGGTTTCTCCAGTATGTCTGCTCCACAGCCTCCACGTTCAAACTGCTCTCCTGGACAGACAGAAAACAGGTTCAGCAATCTTAAATAGAACATAAATTACCTTTACAACGAGGTAAAGCATTCTTAAATAGGGAGATGTTTTTATTTACAGGAAGTGACCAGTCAGTTTAGGACATTTAAAAAAGAAGTCATATCATTATTAAAGCTAGGAAACATGGAAGCTCACAGATCACGGCACACACTCAGTGAGTACAAGTACCTCACTTTACTACAGTGTGTGTCCCTGCCAAAGGTTTGCATGACTGAAAAGAATTGGAGTTCAAATAATATCAATATGTTAATGACATGTCATGCAGAATTATTTGTGAAATTGTTATTGGCACATTTATTGCGACGCATCAAACCTCGAAGTCAGACAATAAACACAGACTAGCAGCTATTGGCAGGACATTGGTAAAAAAAAAACTACATTGAAAGAAGAAGGAGGCCAATTCATCCTTTAATACCTTGATGTCCCTGATGAGTTGTTGTGTTGGTGTTTCAATGGGAACTTTGCTATCTATCGCTCCCTGTATGGCATTCGCCCATCGCATGGCTTCGTTCAGCAATTTGCTGTAAAGGCGGTACGAGTGTTTACGGCCGTGGATGATTATATTCCAGTAACCTTGGGGAACAAGGCAGACAGTTAGTATATTTCTGTTTCAAGAATATTTCTGATCCTCCAAATGACTGAGAGTAATGTGGACCAGGAACTGACCAGTGTCCTTGAAGACCTTCTCATCTGGCTGCACCACAGAGCACAGACTGTTGAGGACCAGAGTTCCCAGTTTGGAGGCGCTGCGCTCCGACGACTTATAGTAGTCCAGAGAGTTAGTGGTGAGAACGAACCAGCGCTTCTTCAGTTTCAGAGATGTGCTTTTGGCTCCTGACTTCATCTCTTTATGCAGCCAGCCTTATGCAGGGGAAAAACATTGTTAATCCTTGTTAATATTTAATGCAGAAACTTATCCGCCGTGTGTGGAGGTACATGTATGCCTCAACTGACCTCTGACTAAGAATTCCTGTCCGTCGACCCTGATGTCTCCCTTGGATTTCTGCAGCAGGCCGATCCAGTGGTGCATCTCCTCAGGTGTGTCCGTGTTGCAGTGGATCACCCGGTTAACCGTGATGATCACAAATGAGTTTGGTCTGCAAAACGGAAGAAGTTATAACATGTGCATGCTTGTCATACAACTCCGACTGCTGCTTAAATACATCGTTGGCCTTTCCTCACCTGTCTGGGTTGTCCGATGCACAAACGGAATCAATCAAGCCCACATCCAGTGTGCCCTGGTCAGAGAGAAAAGGGTAGAATCTAAATGTTATTAGCCGTTCACCCATTTGCAAATATAACCCTTTCTTCAAGGTGGGTAGAACACCTTGTGAGTTGTACACCACGTGTTTCCTTTGTGTTGCGGAGATTAATTTCCCTGAAGATCCAATTTCAACCAAAAAAAAAAAGTCCATTCCTGCACACATCTATCGCCTCTGATTTATTTAAAGAGTAGAATTTTTGAACACAAGGACACTCGAGGGACCCGTAACTGCTGGAGTTGCAAAAAGAGCATAAATTACATTTCCATCTAATACAGCTTTGTCTTTCCATCCTTTGTTATCCCGTTACTTTTTCTAACTCATTGTATTTGCAAATCAGCAAAATACATGAATCTTTTATTCTTGATACAAATGAACAATGACACACCATGTGTGTGTACTCTGCTTATTTAGCTTAAATTACTATATGACAGAAATCTAGGCCATCATACTTCAGTTCCATGCTTCATCATTATAGCGTTGAGGCTGGGGCCCAGGCATTAGAGAGGGAAAACAGCACTAACCACTGCATTCTTTGGGTTGGCCTGTTCATGGTGCATCTCCATGAGTTGCTCCGGGCTGGCGCTGTGGACCCGACTCAGCACATTGAACCAACCACTGGATGGGGGTCGGAGGGAGTTCAGAAAGTAAAAAGTCAGCAAACATATAATTGAAAATTACACCGTGAACTTCCGCTGGCAACCACAAGGGGGAACTTTATTTCCACGCATGGCTTTTTTACAAAGAGACGATGACAAAGTGAAACCCACAACGCAGCCACAGTTAGTTGATGATTTCTATAGTATCTATAGATGCAGTGTACCTGGCATCTTCTGGAGACTCCGCATAGATGTGGTAGGTCCTCTCATCAGTCACAATATTCAGTGCATTTTCCTTCTCATGATTGTCCACTATCTCCCTACAGACAGACCCGGAGGAGAACAAGAGTAAGTGAACCACAGACTGTTATAAAATAAGTTAAAAAGGTAAGAGAATTAACCCCAATGACTGAGAACAGGGTCTTACTTGGCTGTGCGGATATCTATGGTTCCTTTCAGCTTCTCCTCGCTATCACTGTCAAAGTACATGAGCTTCGACTCCCGCAGAACGAACCAGCGCATCTTCCAGTTGCGGCGAGACAACGTGGACATTCCTCCTCCTTTCTTGTAAAGCCACCCGGATTTGAGGGAGTCCTGCTTGGCCCGAAACCACATGAAGGTCTCGTCCTTCAGGACACACCAGCGCCGACGCCACGGGATCATCAGACCACCTGAAAGAGGGAAAGGCGCAGAGAGCAGAGTGAGAAAGAAATTGCGTGTATTTGTGTTTTATGTAACAGTAAAAACACACATTAAACAGGTTTAATATCACCCACCAACTTCCATACATCTGACATTCATGCATGCATTATCCGGATATAAACACACAATATGTACACAACAGAAATAAACTGCATATAACGGTACTAAAACATAAATAAACACAGTGAACGAGCAAGAAACAAAGAAAGCCTGTTTGACATTTCTATAAATGATGAAACAACTAGACATGCTGCGTTCAGCTGTGCAGAAATCATCTGCATGCCTGCTGGGCAGTGGCTTGGTAAAGCTACTCACTCTTCATGTAGAGATAGCCGTGGAAGTATGGAGGCCCAGTGCCATTCAGCAGATTCACTCTCCCATTGGAAACTTCCTCGTCTGTGTCCACGTAGCCGTCATTGTCCTCGTCGCTGTCAATGAACTGAAACACACACGGCAACGTTTATAACCAAACATGTCCTGCATGAGAATACTGTGACCTACATAAGCATTTTTTATATATATTCAAATGTTTATAAATTGCACATTTGTGAGGTGATTTCAAGAAAGAGCTGGTTTCTCATTTTATTTACTGAAGACTACAGGAAGTCGGAGTCTTTATTATGCAATTTCAGTACCTAAATCTGGGTCCAAAATCTGTCTGACCTTGTTGTCAATCAACCTCGCCATAGAATACACACACACACACACACACACACACACACACACACACACACACACACACACACACACACACACACACACACACACACACACACACACACACACACACACACACACACACACACACACACACACACACACACACACACACACACACACACACACACACACACACACTTCTCTCCCTTTGACATTTTGCTGACCTGACAGTGGGCTCTATCTGCTTGACTTGCAGTATCTGGGAATAGATTCACACTCTCATCAGCAGAGCCAAAACAAATAATCGCAACAGTGTTTCACTGTGATTCTAACATGAGCTGAGCCTTTGATATGTTAAGAGGAGATCCAGGCTTGCACTTGTTCGTGCACACACTGCATACGCAGTTTAAATGGTGAGTTAATGCATTGGGAGGGAATTATAGCAAGAGGAAAGCAATGTGTGTGAGAGTTTATGTGTGAATGTATGGAAGTGGTTCAGTTCAACTCCATTTTTCTCCACTTTTTGGGGAAACAATGATCCTCCGAGTGATTACACAACAGGATTAGATATGTAGCACTTGATTCTCAGCCTGTTAGTTCTCACCGAGTCTGAGCTGCCTCTGAAGGAGTCCAGGCTGTTTTGGGTGCAGGAGGATTTTCGCAACACCTCCTCATCTGTGATATGGCCGTCATTGATGCTAGCACCTGAGCTCCCATGAGCCTCCTCAAACTCCTCCTGGTCGTAGTCCGACTCTGGGTCCGGCAGGTTTGAGTGGGATGGCTCCTCGCTCACAGCCTCAAAGTCTGACCCCTTACTCGCTCTCTGGCACAGCCCCC
Organism: Eutrigla gurnardus; assembly: GCF_963514095.1. Classification (NCBI taxonomy): domain Eukaryota; kingdom Metazoa; phylum Chordata; class Actinopteri; order Perciformes; family Triglidae; genus Eutrigla; species Eutrigla gurnardus. The sequence continues at coordinate 17,321,699 of NC_139926.1, forward strand.
TTTCTCCATTAGTCACTACAGGGGGAGGGGGGGGTCTGGAGGTTCGGGAATCTGTGAGAGCAGGACCATGACTCAGTCCATTGGGGGTCACTGGGGAGAGCTTTGCCGGTGCAGGAGAGGAGGCAGAGGAGGGGGTAGCGACTTGTCCTTCTGCAAAGGCGGGCGGGGGAGGGGGAATACTTTGGAATACTTCCGTGTCCAGAGGAACCGCAGCCGGAGAAGGGAAGTCAGGCAAAGGAACGCACTCGTCCTCAGCGTGGAAACCCTCGTCCACCTCCTCCTCGGCCAGAGGGGCTGTAGATTCTGTCGGGTCGTGGAGGTTTTCCTCACTTGAGAGCGATGGCTCCAAACCACCAAAGTCCAGGAGTTCCAGAAACTCAGTAGCCACGCGGGAAGCTTCCTTCTCCAGTCTGTAGATCTCCGCGTCTCTCATCTGCCGTAGCTCCTCGTGGGACACGTCTCCGAGAAGGGACACGCCGTCTTCCTGCTGCTGCTGCAGACGCTCGATCTCCCTCTCCAGCCGCAGGATCTCCTCCATCTGACGACTCTCCTCCTCAGAGGTCTGACTGTGGGACAGAGTCTGGGACAGCTCTTTCTGTAGATCGGACAAGGAAATAGGAAGACATAGAGAGAGCAAACGTTTAAATACTGAATGCCACCACATTCACAGCTCATAATGTGTTCTGTTATGTAAATACCTTCTGACAAACGCCATTCACCAGGGAGTTCCTAAAAAACAAAGTCAAAATATAAAACATTTGGGATGACAGACGCAGGGACAATCATCTGATCCTAATAAATCGTTGCAAAGCGTGAATTACTCTACCTTTTCTCTTCTGCTGTAGCTGCCATTTTCTGCTCTTCCTCTTCCTCCTCCATCAGTCTCAGCTCCTCCTTCCTCATCAACTCCTCCTTTTCCTCCCTCCTCTTCATCTCCTCCTCCACGAGCCTCCGTCTCTCCTCCTCCCTCTTTCTCTCCTCCTCCTGCTGTCTCCTCTCCTCCTCCATCTTTCTCCTCTCCTCTTCTACTCGCCTCCTCTCCTCTTCTTCTTCCCTCTTCCTCCTCTCCTCCTCTTCCTCTTGCTTCCGTTTCTCCTCCTTAAGCTGGCGATGGAGGGATCGGGCCAGCTGGCCTCTGTGATGTTTCTGCAGGATGATGGTGGCGAAGCGCAGGCGCAGGAAGACGCGTCTCCAAAAGTGAGCGCGGTAGTTCTTCTGGATGGTGATGACGCTGGACTGAACCCTCTTATATTGTTTCCTGATGAGAAAATCAAACACCCACCTTTCAATCAGGCACGACCCCATATTCAAGCCAACATTACACTAGTAAGAAAGCCGGTACATTGTGAGCTGTGCAATGAGCTTCCATTGTGGCCTGCTGTGTTTAGCCCTGTGACTAAGCCCCATCACTCACACACTGCTCATGCACTGAATACACACACATAAACACAAAAACACACAACTTGCAAACAGGACCACACACACGGCTCTCACTCTCTGACCCGCAGCCTTGGCCTAGTCTCCACAGCAATCACTCCATGGCCTCTGACTGGTCCGCAGGACAGAGATAATGTTACACGTAATAATACAAAGGCTTTGCTTGTGTCTTTAGGGAACTTCTCTAGCTTCCGTCTTTACTATGTGAGGGGAAGGGGGAACTCACAACCTGAACACTGTCATCAGACCCATTATGTTCTCCCGACGGAGCCTTTCAGAGAACTGTATGTGACCATATATGTTGTAGCACGCAGGTGTAATTACATCCCTCAGGGTGTCTGCATGCACAGGTTTTTTAACCGCAGTAGTGATAGATGTCTTCCTTTCTGACAGGCAGAGTGGAGAGCGAATCAAATAAATTAAATGTGATGCTCCGAGTTATCTTTGCACCTACAAGATTTTTCCTTTGCTTATTTTGGAGTTCATGATTCCACACACCTGTCTATAAGACTTTCTAGAGTGCAGGAAGTCTGCAGTGAATATTCTCCAAAACTCTGTATTGCATAATTGTTATCATTGGAAACTCTGGTGTCTTGACTAAACTTTTTTCGTGGCCCACCAGCAAGTTTTATGAGATTAAAAACCTCTACACCTTTATTGCACTTGAGAATCTGTGAAACAACTTCTGTGCTGATACTGTGTTACCCACATTACACACACACACACACACACACATACACACACTCTCACACAAGGTAAACGTGTGCAATGGCATGCACGTGTACATACACATGCTGCACACCTCGATTACAAAACAAACACTGTCAACTGCCGCTGCCACTCAGCCCTCCACCCCTCCTCCACACGCCACCACTCACCTTGCCACATAGCTGAGGATGTGGGCGCGGATCACCATGCCAGCCCTGCGCCGCACCTCTTCCCTCTCCTTCTCCAGCCTTTGCTCCAGGGCCTCCTTCAAGAACACCTGCGGGACGAGCAGCGCCACGGCCGACAGGGAGTGACAGAGACAGAGAGACACAGAGAGGGAGGTTAGGGAGGGAAGGAAACAGGATGGGCTAGTTCCTCTTCTTGGTAAGGCTGTAAAAGAGGGCCCACAGAAATGTGGAGAGCCCCTGTTGTCTGTTGGCAGCACCCTGTGCCCAGTGCAGAGGAAGCTGTGATGCAGTTGAGGCTAGCAGGCTAGCTGCTCTCCCTGACTGCAGAGCAGAGCAGAGGGGAACACTGGCACTGGGACTGCAATGTCGCTGCTAATGTCGCTGCTGCAGAGCCTTATTGTGTTCAGGCGTCCTTCCTGAGCATTTCCCTACTGCTGCTGCTGCTGCAGCTGCTGCTGCTGCTACCACTGCGTTGGTAGCTCGACTGACGTGCACAGGCAGAAAGCCACAGAGAGGGAGGGGAGAGGTAGGGAGAGGAGGGATGGAGGGATGAGGGGGAGGGATGGTGGCTGCTGTCCAGATAGAAAGCCACACCCCTCCTCGCTCTTATGAAGGAAAGAGAAAAAGTTAAGTTAACCCTTCCCTCGCTCCTGGAGACTATCTGTTGGCAGTCTAGAGGATCAGCTCGGCTGTGTGTGTGTGTGTGTGTGTGTGTGTGTGTGTGTATGTGTGGGTGGGTGTGTGTGTCCCAGATGTTCCACTAATCAAAGGAACTCTGCTTGCCCCTGTAAAGTCTGTGAGAGGAGGAAGCTTCCTCTTCGTCCACATCCTTCCCTCGTCTGTACAATAAGTCTCATGCGTGTGCACACACACACACACACACACACACACACACACACACACACACACACACACACACACACACACACAAACACAAACACAAACACACACACACACACACACACACACACACACACACACACACACACACACACACACACACACACACACAATTCATGCAATGTCACCCAGGCCCCCAATTCTGGGCAACACACTTCCTCTGCACACAATCAGCACGTATATAATTACACACAGATTGTTTCTCCAAAGGAAATGTAGCCCCCTTCTGTCTCTCAGCCCCCTTTCCCACAACCCACACTACCCTATTTCCTTGAGCCCAAAAATATTACACTGCCATCCAAAAACGCAACCATGGACAGTTGACACAGACTCTGTATTCATTTTAAAAGTCGAGCCTCATTCTCCTTCTATTTCTATATAGTGTAAGTCATCGGCACAGGCGGCCAAAGGTCAAAGTGCTGACCCCTGGATGCATAATGAAGTTTGATCCACACAGAGGAAACATTTATTTCTCTCTCTGAAGCCTGTAATGCACAGTGACTCCAGAGATGTATAATGCGTGCATGTGTGACAACTTTAATATAGATAGGCATGTGCACATTAGGGTTTTTTTCACCGGTTATAAACTCAATAAGAACCAACACATCAAACAATTTTGGTTGAGACGTATATTTCAACATACGTGGAGCCGACACTATTCATAGTGTGCCAGCCGAAGTTACAGCCAAAATGTCCGATAACTTTCAAATGTCTCAGTGATTTAATGGCTACAGAGGAACCCCAACTTAAGAGCAGGAAGTAACAGTGGGACAAATGCCTATAAAGCTCTTATTCATAGCCTCTTTTTGCTGTGTAGTCCACCTATGCTGAGTCCAACATGAAGCAAAGAGGTTTTGCTGTCCAGATCCAACAAGTCATTAAAGGTTAATCATTCCATGAGTGCAGAGAAAAAGAGAGGGAATTGCTTCAGGGAGTTGGTGATTGTTTGAAATAAAGAGGCTTGGAGAGAAAAGGAGAGAATGATGGAAAATTAACTGCGTAGATCATAATGCTGTGATAACTTTTCTAAAAGATAAATGCATGACTTTCCACTACCCTCTGCAACGCTTCATCACCGCCTGCAAATCGCTCACCAGGAGTTAAGTTCATTAAATCAACAGTTCTCCGAGTGTCAAGAGGCTAACACTCTTCCAGCTACAATCAGGCTGCCTCAGGATTACTGTAAGCCCCCGCGCTGGTTTACGGTTACAGTAACAGTTGTTGGTGTCGGGGGGTTTTTAAGGAGTAGCCGTGTAACTCTGTAGTTGTCAACAGGAGAGCAGAAGATTGACCACAACCGGCCAGAAAAATCTTTGGGACATGAGTCACGGCTGGGGCCGTCCAAACTGTGGCACACATTAACAGCTTGGAAATGACAGCAGCTTGACTTCGTGAGAAAGAATCCGACCCAGAAGACACCCGATTGAACCAATAGGCAAAACCGGAATTTCTATTTTAACAAAAGCTTAAAAAACGTGCTTTCTTACTCGTTGAACATGTTTTAAAGAGTATGTAGGAGACTGACTGGTGTACTGTGTCCTTCTTACGGGAAAACGTGTGTGTGTGGGTTTGCACTTGTGGGTGGGCACAAATATCCATCCACACAGTTGCATTATGGGGAATAGTATTCCATTTTGGAGAGAAGAAGCTGGTTCCCGCAAAGTAAAACAGAACATTTTAGGGTTAGGGTAGGCTTTGTTTGTGCATAATGTTGGGATACAGGGTTAAGGGTTGGGGCAGGGTTTGGGTTGTGGTTATGGTTTCTTCTGTGAGTATCCAGGGCATGAAACTAAGTGAAAACAATGTCCTCCTAAGTGACAAAAACAAGTTTGGGCATGTGTTTGTGTATGCATTCTCCACCTTTGTCTTCCCCAGCTGCCATTCTGCCTTGGTTTTGTCGTGCAGTGTAAGAAGCTCCAAGCAGCTCTCCTTCTCATCATCCGAGTGGCTTCTATTCTTCAGGATCATCATCTCGTACCTGTGGAAACACACACACACATAGATAAACAGACCAGTACATGTGTGTGTGTGTGTGTGTGTGTGTGTGTGTGTGTGTGTGTGTGTGTGTGTGTGTGTGTGTGTGTGTTGCCTTAATATTTTGCTGACCTGCTATAGAAGTCCTTAAAGGTTCTACGGACGGGGAAGCCAGCCCTACGGATCTTCACAGTCTCCAGCATCCCCGAGTATCTCAGCTGATTCAGGACCACGTCAGGGTCAAACAGGTTGGCCTTCTGTAGAAGACAAACAACCAAAATGCCTATTCAATCCCCTGAAAGACAGTTTTATGCTTACTTGATTAAGCCATTTTTCAGCTGCCTGCAGCTCTTACTGAGCACAACTGATGTCTGTGAGTGAAAGATGTGGGGCAGCTAAACACCGCAGGCAAATGTAATCCTCCACTGTTGAGCCCCACACCTATTCAAAGCATCTCACCGCTGAGTCGTGTTTAACTTGAACTCATAAGTAAATTACCATGGAGCGTGCTATCATTTTACATTAACAATCAGGTTACTGCGAAGAAAACACGCCATCAGAGAGAAACTTGAATGGTGTTGTGCAAGACCTGGCCACCCGGGTAGGCCTTTCTTTGGAAGAACCAGTGGCATTGTTCACAGCTCTGCATTACCAATGATCCTCACAGGTCTGCTTATCGGAGAGGATCGGTGATGTCTGCTGCCTTACACCTCTACACAGCCTGCCTGGTCGGTCACAGGGACCGCACGAAGGCCATTGTCACGCAGAGGGCTGACCAGCGCTGCATAAGCCCCGCACAGGATCACGGCATTCACCAAATGTGTCAATCTAATTACAGGCTAATGCTACTATGCATGGAAACAGACACACTTGGATACAAAGGCATGCATGCATGTGTTCGTGTTCATTATCAAACTCAAATACACACACATAAGCATGCAGCCCCCCCACCCCCAACCCGAGCTCTGAACTCTGCTCTTTAGCAGAGGATTTAGGCAGCTGAAAGAGGTGCTATATGTTGACTTGCTTGAGTGAAAACAAGCTGACCCTTGGCTCTGTGACATTTTCCCCAAGGAGGGTGGGTGCATGTAAACCATACAAATACATTGTATGTGCGTGTGCGTTTGCATGCACACAGTCTTGTCATTTCTGCGGGATTAACGGGGCTGGTTTCATCTTGACCGACCGAGGCCAGGGGGGCGAATGCAAGGCAGAGCCAGCGAGGGCAGTGGACAGGTGAGAGAGGAAGATGGAGGGTGTGGTATGACGGAGAGGGGGAATGGGTGGTAAGGAGCTGACAGAAGAGGATAATCAGGGACTACCAGCCAATCTGAGTACATTAACAACTAACAATAACTCTTTCATACAGCGAATAAACATAATGTAACTATCCAATACCAGAAAATGGGATAACAGAGGATGTGAGAGGGTTAGCAGTTATGTGGTAAAGAGTAGTGGGGAAGTAGAAGGCTAGTAAATAAACGTCCCCCTGGCTGCACCACAGCCACAGCACTGTGGTCTTATCTTGGCATTCCACTGATGCAGCCAGATCAGCAGAGCATCAGCCAAGCCACTGCAGCTGGAGTGGCCAACAGTGACCTTTGACCTCCATTAAAGGGGATAAAGTGGCAGGAATGTGCTGGTACACAGCCCTTTTATTTGAGGAAGTACAATGAGAGTCTTTGCACCGAAAGCAGGAGAGCGGTGTCAGTTTATCGGTGAAGAGAATGCGAAGCAAAAACTGATATAATAGTAACATTTCAAGCGGAACATTTATATGACTAAAGATTAGCTCTCGGCAGTGGGAGCTATGAATAGCAGCAAGTAGGTTTAGCATCACAGGCGCTGACCTTGACAAAACCTGGCATGGTTTCTGACATCTTCTTTTTTTTGTGCAATGAAATTTGCATGACCTACCTTGTCCATGTTTGGTTTGATGCAGCGTACGAAAAAGGGGTTGGAGGTACTGAGTGTGGCCATCAGGGAGTGGAGGGAGTCCTGAAACACAAAAACAGGCGGGATGCCATGGAATTAAGTAGGTTATTCAGTCCAACTATATTCCTTATGTCTTTTTATTTATGCATGTGCTTCTCACCCTGTTGGGCAATAACAAAAAGTACAGAGAAAAGTTGAAATCCAGACAAGCCTCACAAACTGCTGTTTGTTCAGTGCTTTACGTGAGAGTGAGAATCTTAAAAGATGACAGGTTGAGGGATCGCTACTTTAGAAAAAAGATACATATCACCTTATCTTAGAAAGTTCATAAAGCTAGCTCACTTCTGTTAAAATTGTCTCACTGCAATGCCAGATTCTTTTCACCCATTTTAAGAAACTTTGGAACTTAATAACAAAAATTACTGATGAAGATGAAGATTTTTGCAGTGTTTGCATGATGCAAAATGTTAATCTGCAAGGTAATAGTAGAAAGTACAATTTCTTTCTGAAATGCAGTAGAGTAAAGGTATGAAAAAGCACAAAATATAAAATACTCTATTGAATGCCCCTCCACCACTGTTACAGGGTCAGTTACAGTAAAAGTACCACACTGTTAACAAAATACTCAAATACAAGTAAAAGTTCTGAAATTAAACAAAAGATTAAGATAAGTAAACGTGTGTATAAGTATTCTTGGCATGATGCATAAAAACTGATTAAATGTAATTTGATACTTTATGCCTCTAAAGGAGTATTACTCAGTACACACACACACACACACACACACACACACACACACACACACACACACACACACACACACACACACACACACACACACACACACACACACACACACACACACACACACACACACACACACACACACACACACACACACACACACACACACACACAGGACCCTTGAACCTTGCAGGCAATGTCAGCCCCGCTCTCCTCGCAGCCTCAGACAGTCTGTCTCCAGCGAGGCCTGGCCTGGCAGAGCTGAGCGTGATTGGCCCCTGGTTGGCCCCTCTCTGCCCAGCCATCAACCCTAATCCCCTGGCTTCAGGAACTGTAGGCCAGGGCAGCCTGCCAAATCCTCCCCTGCTCCTTCTCTCCACACCGCAGTCAGGGCATGCTAAGATAAGCCCTCCGCTGCACCCCCTCCACCGCCACAACCACATATTTCATACATCCCATCACCCATCAGTCCCTGCAGATCAAATACACTGGCTGCACCCCCCCCCCCCCCCCCCCCCCCCCCCCCCACTCTCTGTCTGTGCATGATTTCTATCCGCTTTTATTCATCTGGGGGCAGCACTCACACTCATCATGCCAAGACAGGCGGCCAAGAGCTAAGAGGTTAAACGATCCTCATATGCAGCATGGGAGACTATTAACTTGTTGTCTGTGTGATGACACAATCATGCGCTAAGCTGGGAGTGACGGTTAGATGATAGAAGCTCCAGTCTCACCCTGAACTGAGAGCTGACTGTGGGCTTGCGTCGGGCCGTGCCCATCTTTAGGGTCTCATCTCCGTTTCTGCTACCGACACGCTCGAAGAGGTCGTAGATGAAGTCCAGCCTGCAGACACACAAGTGATCATTGAAGCTTGCGTATGAACTGAATGATACAGGTGCGTGTGTCAGTGTGTAAGAGGAATAGTATGAGATGCTCACCTGCTGTCTTTGAGAATAAACAGGATGTCGTCTCTGAAGGTGTCTCTGTTCTTCTCCAGGATGCCACGTGCGTCGTAAAGCACCTGAAACCGACGTGAAAGTAAGTAAGAGTAGAGTGTGTTTGCATTTCTGATAAGATAAATTAGACAAAGCTTCATTGAGGTCACAGCAATGCAATAAAAAGTTTTAAAAAACAAGGAAATAATTCTGGGAAGCAATGGTACAAGTCCTGTTATGGAAGTCAATGGCTCTTTTGAGCTGAACGCATAAAACACAAAATAATGCAGAGACCATTTTACTGGTGTTCTTCTGTTGTCTGTAAAATTCATGATTTATAACCACAACCACAACCATCACATGCAATTGTAATGTAACATGAAAACATAAAAATATCGTCCTAAATAACATTTAATTAAAGATAATGCAACTGAGGTGGTACATGTGTCAACATAAGTACTGCAGCAAACTGGGTGGCATTGCAAGCACAGCCTTTAACCCAACACATTTGAAAACAAAACGATTTGCATGCAAGGGTGTCATAATTCAAATGCTTAGAGGTCCAAAGTCAATCCAGCACAGATGGACACACAAGTAAAAAGGCTCATTATGCAGACGGGGTCATTCGTGTTTTAAGAGGAGAACATTCAGTGCTTGTTGCTCATTTGAATGAAAATAAAACGCAAATTGCACAGATAATATTACAAATGTACACTGGAATTTAATCACAGGCACATTTATGTATTGACGTGTATTCACAGCTGTGTGTGTGTGTGCGTGTGTACTATAATCCAATAACAAACCCGCTCCCCTCCATTCCCAAGCCTCGAGGCTCATGGGGAGCCATGAGATCCAAACTTGACAACACATGTATTTATAAATCACAGACACACTAATTACACTCTATTCCTCTCACGTTGGAACAGACTTGTACTAAATGCTCTCTGTATCAGTTTCAGTTCACTAGGATGGTCTCGTGACGCCACAGAGAAATCAAGACATGGATTGTTAACAAAATCGCACAGGTGATTCAATCATATTGATCCCACACAAATAAAATACAGTCCATCTTCAAATCTGTGTTTGCAAAGTTGCATTACTGCTTTAAGGACACATAACATGTCTGACAGGGAGAAAACCCCCAGAATCCCCGGCACCACGCAAACAATCAAATCTATGGGGAGGATGCTGCTATTTTCCCCGCTGAACTCACAGCATGGTTTCAGATAACAGAAGGAGCTTTCAGAGATGCAAGCGAACCAGAGACACACACTGGAGAGAGAGAGAGAGAGAGAGAGAGAGACAGAGAGACAGAGAGAGAGAACAACTGGTTGGCCTGCCTGTCCTCTCTGGACCAAGTCATTACCATAGACATCCATGCCAGGCTTGTGACCGAGCTGCCACAGTCACACTGAGGAGACCTTGTCTGAGGCAGGCTTCATAAGGCGATTCTTTATCCCCCCCCCCCACACACACCCTATCCACTCTCTCTCTCCTCCCTGAACTCTTTTGCCTTTCTCTACACTTCCGCGGGAGTCGCGTCTGCTCATCACGTAAGCAAAGGAAGGAGAGGATGATGGTGAAACAGTTTCTCCTGACTAAGGGGGAAAAAAAGACAGAGGAGGAGCGATGCAGCATTCAGCCGATTTTGGCAAAGAGGACCATGCTACCCATCCAACAACTACCTCACTTCCCCTGCATACTCATGCAGGAAGCTATGTATCTGTGTGTGTGTGTACGTGTGTGCAACTGTTACCTCTCCGGCGTAGTGCTTGATGCCAAACTGGTGGTCGGTCACTCTGGGCTTCACATAGTATGCGTTTGTCTGAGGAGAAAGGACAAAGAGACCACTGACTTATTTAGAAATCATGTCCACTTAATTAGTGATAATCGAATTAAGCAGAGTAGAGATTAGAGTTCAGATGAGAGGTCAATAACATGTTGAGGGCTGCGATTTAACAATAATCTGTTCACTATTTTTCAATAAACTGATTTATCTCATCTTAAACGATGCCCAATCCACTCTCTTCCCTGATCGTTTCTGCTTTTCTCCACACTTCCATCAGGAGTCACGTCTGCTTATCACGTCAGCAGAGGAAGGAGAGGATGATGGTCAAACAGAGTAGATCTCATCCCGTTTCAAAGAGGATTTAAATAATTGACTGACTGAAACAAATGAAATCTGGTTTGATTTGCTGCGTCACACTGTGTCAAAGTTGCTTTGTTACATAGGTGTGCGTTTTTGTGTCTGATAATTTGAGTTATAAATGAATTTATAATTATATAACAGGGAAAAAGGACAAAAAAAATGGAAAAAAGCTGAAACATTTGGCATTGACAACCAAAATTGCTGTCAATAACTAATGATTTCATCACTAAACATGTCGCCTGCATAAAGAAACACAGCTAGTCTCTCCTCCTTCTCCTTTGACCGCAACCTTAAACCTCAAAATCAGATTCAGGGCCAGTTCTTAGGTCTCACTTTGTGGCTCTTCTGTTTTGTTTTTTCTCCATCAAATATAAAACCCCTGCTGGGTTTTCTGAGGACACTCTTTTCTCCTGCACACAATGCTCATCGGTCCCTGAGAATGGCTGATCACATTTCAGCATTGTTGTGTTTGCATGTGAGAGCGCTCGGGGGGGGGGGGGGGGCGTGTACGTGCGCTGCACAGACGCTCAGCGCTGTACCGGAGGCAGCAGGAGAGTTTAACTCTTCTTTCTGTCGATGCTGGTGGACGGTGGAGGCGATTCCTCTGCTTTTACTGGAGGGACATGGATAATTTGTATGTCTTTCGTGAGTGTCTCCCTGAAAGATGAAGGTTTTCACGCGTGCCTGTGGACTCACTGCGTGTCGGCTGTGCAGTTTCTCCAAAAGGGTGTAGTCTGTGCCTTTGGGGAAGCGACTCTCCTCATTGATAAGAGCCAACATGCCCAGCTTCTAAAGGAGAGACAGACGAGAGGAGCAGAGAGGGTTAAACACACCACAGTCGCAATGAAACTAGTTATAATCCAATTGGGGCACATCTGGCAGCTTTTTTATTATGACAATGCAATCAGGAAGCAACATATGAATTAATTACATTTACAAAAAGAAGGTTCACTGAGCGGGCACAATGTTTGGCACCTTACATTTACAGACTAATACCACTACAGCTGAAATCCTCTTATGGAGGATCATCAAATTGCAAGTATAAGTCGGGATCAAATATTTGCAGTCTTTTTGCTTCCCCTAACCTTATTCATTTTGACCCAGAAACCCTGCAGACACAAGACCACCTCTGCAGAAGCTGCGTTTTAACCGCGATTCTAACCGTGGTGATAAAATAAAACACTTTTTCTTAATGCTTCACTTCAGCCATACCTCCAGCCGCTGACTGGTGTGCATTACTGCAAACACAACATGTGAAATGAGACTACATAATGACAGAGTAGGAGATGGAGGTCAATGTAAGCACAGCGTGGCGTCTGGGTCAGGGCGCTCTGGTTGGCGGTTTGCGGAGGATCCTAGTGGTGGTGTTACCTTTTCTATGAGATCCAGACACTCTGCGTTATCCATCCAGTCTATGGCCTCCCACTGGATCCCCTCCCTGTGAGAACAGACACACACACACATCATGTATATAGATATATAAATATAAACAACTAGGACGACACAATGGCTGTATTGTCCAGCATGAGCATGTGATGAAATGAGCCATGTCCAAGCTGCGGGCTCATTATACAAGAAAACAACTGTCTGGGGGAGAAACTGAGCCCATCCCAAACCTCTGGCAGTCTGCCTGTATCGCCATGAGGAGGCCCAACCCCCACCCCCAGGCCTATCTGTCTGTGGGTCTGCTGGGTCTCCAGCACATGAAAAGTCTTGTTCTGCTTCCAATGTATCCCCAAGCCTAATCTGCAGAAAGGGGTTGTATCTTATTATCTAGATATGTCAAACATCTCTACCTGTTGTACTCCAGCTGTTCCAGGGAGAAGATGTGCTTGTTGAAATACTCCTGGAGTTTCTCGTTGGCGTAGTTGATGTTAAACTGTTCAAATCGGTTCACCTACGAGATGGAAGAGCAGGATTTAAAAGACAGTCCTGTATGTTAAAGATCTCCTTCAGACACGTTTTAAGACATAAATGATCCTACTTTGGATGATGATTCATTTTTACCACAAAAATATTCAATTACCTTGATAATTAAACTGAACTGAAGTTCTACCTCATTGAATAATCTATGAACATGTTTTTCTTCCTTCAAAAGTTTCACCACTGGTCAAAATGTCTATTTTTTCACTGAAATCACACTTATTTTAAGTTATAAATGATAATATTAAAGGTCCATTCAACTGTTGCAACAACCAGCATTTAAAAACAGATTTAAGGTATAATGTATTTAGTATGCTGGCCTTTCATATCAGATTCAATGTTTAAATTGGCTACAATAACGCTCCCTCACGTGGCTCAAACTGTATGCAGATATTCACTTGGCAAAAAAGGCCAAGTCTGCTCTCATTAGCTTGCAAGAAAAATATGATGCACATTTGTAACCGTAGTTAACTGTGGGTGGAGAAACTCAGATGGAGGTGTGGTGTATTCTAATGGGTCTGCATGTGACACAGCAAGGGGAGCCAATGGCTTGTTGAGTCACATGTTTTCTGATCCAAACAGCGTATTAAAAAACTGACATGGTTGCCTTCCTACACAGTTTGTGGGTTGGTAGATGCTCCAGATAACCACATTTTCTTGATGCGTCCCCTTTCAAGTTTAAATTAGACATGTGAACTTTCACCTCAAAGTTCTCAAAGCCAAAGATGTCCAGGATGCCGATGGACTTGAAGTTGTCTTTGCCTCTGATCTTCTGGTTGATCCTCATTATGATCCAGGAGAAACACTGAGAATAAAGTGCCATGGCAACCGAGTCCCTCGAGTCCACCGCCTGCAAATTGCCACACAGCGAGAGAAAGGTAACCACGGATACCAAGTCAGGAATATATAGAGGAAACTGTGCAGGCTGTGCCTCAAACACAACATACAGTGTGTCACCGTGTACATTCCATCAGTTCTTTGAGATGGCGGATAAAAACATGCGTGGTTGTGACGGGGGTGTGAGGCCTCAGTGGTGTGTCTATAAAACAAATAGTGGTTTAGAGACAAAACGTGTGTTTTGTCAGCATCTGCCTGCAAGCAGCAGGTAAGACGATGTCTGTTGTCACAATAGACGGCGGCGTTTATCGCCTACATATCTTAAGAGTGACACACTGCAGGCAGTATTTGTTGTTCTATTTAAAAAAATCCTGTGAAAGCAAAGCCAACTGTATTAACATGTTTTCTTTTTGTGGATGATTTTGCGGAGCTTGTGGGGAGAACGGTATAATTGTTTCAAACTGTTATACTCTATTCGACTGTGCTTCTCTGCAATTGATGAGGCAGCCTTTGTAATTTTTTAGCCAAACGCCACTAATTTAGCATTCCATTTGGAAAAAATCCTCTTCACCCTTTGAACCAGGTCTGAGTTTCTCCAGCTGCCGTGAAGTCGGCCTTTCAGCCAGACACCGTCCGTGTGTGAATATAAAAAGCTTAAAGTTGCCAGCTACACTTCCTCCACAGGCATTGTGCTCGAATCGAAAACAAAACAAGAGCGTGGCGGTGCGTACTGTACTTGGGCCACAATGCTCCTGGGCTTTTTGAGTAATCCATCATGCCCCGTCACCTCTTGCAACTAGCGGGTGTGAACAGAGTGCTGGTGGCTCCAGGATCTCCGTCACAGGGGTGAGAAGAATGGCTGTTTGTCCAGGATGGGGGGGGTTGGGGGTGGCTAGTGCAGGCAGTCGTGGGGTGGGTGACCCCTGGCCGCTGTGAGAAGAAGCCTTTCTTACCGACTCCAGGACTGGAATAATGAACTCTATTAAGAGACAAGCTGCTTCAAAAGGCCAGGCAGAACAAGCAGTAGCAGGGTGACAGCACACGGTCTTTGTCCGGCGATGAAAAGCTTTCTTGTGACTTTTCGTGCCACTGTGATAATAGCAAAAGGTCCATTCTGCATATTCGCCGATATTTATGCGCGTGAGTGGGCCGAAGGCTCGAGCTCAGCCAAAAAAGTATTGTGTCCTGCGTCAGAGTGTTCTTGTGGCGTACGGTTAAAAGGATAACACACGCACATACAGATGTGTGAAATATTCACATTCACTGCAGAGCGCGGCGTGGACATTTCGAAGCGGGGGCGTAATTATCGCACACCGACGTCTTGGTGCCTGGCTGCGCTGCCTCCAGAGGAGAAGACTCTCACTTCACCCTCAGTCATTGGCTCTATTGTGCTTTTGACTCAGATCGCTATCACGATGGCTTTATTGTGCCAGGAATCTGGTAGACAAAAAGCAGGAAATGGTCGGGAGTCACGCAAGGGATCTGGAGAGGCATGTGGGGGAGAGCGTCGGAGAATGGCTGTGTGTGTGTGTGTGTGTCACCAAGACAGGGGAGGGAGAGGGGGTGAGGACAGGGGGCCTACAAACAGGCATCTAGTGTATGTTTCAGTGTCTTTAATTCAAGAAAAGAAGACATGTGAATAATCCCTGAAATGTGGGCTATAACAGAGCCGTGTTAACAGCGTGAAGTCGGCTCGGATGTGTCGTTACCTGCTCCACAGTGAGCGGTGAGCAAATCTCCTCCCCTCTGAGGATCATAGAGCGTTGGGTCAACACCTCCGACAGCTGGAAGGAGTCCAGGCCGAGCAGCTCGCTGACATTGCTGACAACTGAAATACGCGCACACAAACAAATGCATTGGGTGAAGAGTATGCATAACGTCCAGGTGCCTCCTATTCATGTCAAACAACAGGCGTGACATATAGACTGTGATCCTATACAGTCTATAGGAAACTCTACTCCCCTGGCTGGGTTGTAGCAGTCTGCCGTCACTGTAGTTCACTGGTTCTTTGGAAAAGAGGTCAGACACGGCAAACAAAGGAGCCTTGAGCTCATGTTACAGCCTGTTTGGAGCTCTGTCTGCTAGTGCAATGTCAATCAAACTCATGGGCACGGGGTCTAACATCAGCGCTCTATCCCATCTAGAAAACTGAGGTTTTTTACAATCATTTTCAGCAAACAATTGGTTATTTTAACTGGAGCTAAAATGTGCCCTGTTTTTCCTTTAAAGAGCAAAACACTTTATACTTTTCCACTGTTTAATAAACATCACATCCATTTTGTATCCAGCACTTCAAGCCGTTGTTGGCAACTTTTTCTCAAACACACATATCATATTATTCTGTTATGTTTGGCTCATTAGGTTAAAAACTATTTTTTGTCTGGTTGCCAAATCACTGCTTTGATGATTAAAAAAATACTTTTTAACTAGTTTGGGAATTAGTCATTTCAGAGACACCTTTTTCAGACACTTTTTGTCATTTAGTATTAATTATAGCGGAAACAGAAATAACTGCTTCATCTAATTTTACACTTTTGTCAGAGCAATCTAACATACTCTGTGTAGTAGATCTGTTAGACATTATCCTCTCAATTCGTTCTCCTACCCCCTTTGGAGGTGATCTGAGCTCCTCCAGCAGTCATGAATTCAATGTTGCCCATCTGGAGGACAGCAGACAGCAACTTGAACACGTCTCTGATCTCCTCCTCGGTGAACTCCATCACTTTCAGGGCCTCCTGCAACACAGCACGGGGAAAGTTTCATCTTATGCTTAAAAAGCGTATATGAACATAATACAAAAAAATACAAAATGTTCTTCTAAAGTCAACATGACACAATTGTTTCCCTCCAGAAGTCAAGAGTCTGTCCAGTAAAGCAGTATTACACTTATGATAAAGGATTATGGCGCCCTCTGGGGACCAAACAAGCCACTTACACTAGCTGGATTTTCCTCTCATCTTGTCCTTACCATCACGCTGTCAAAGAGCTGCTTGTCATCCAGACTTCTGTCCTTCACGCAGCCCGACTGGCTCAGGTAGTGAAAAGACTCAGGACCCTCCGACAATAAGTACATGTCTGCAACACATGGAGAACAACACACTAAAATAAATACAATCCAACACATTCATGCCTAAGAGTGCCGAAGCATTTTGTCCTTATTTATATTCAGAGATAGCTATCAATGCTACAGAAGTATATTTAAGAAAAATAATAGTACATTCACTGCTTGACGGCATTTATGTTTTAAGTTCCTGTTTGTTAAGAATGTGGATTTGTCTTTTTTTTTCAATAATATTTGTATGTAAATTATGAATTTTCTACACAAAACTTCAACTTGACTGCCTTTTGTTAAATTATGATAAAAGATTATTTAAAAGAGCTGCTTGAAGTCGACATTTTTTAAATAATATTGGCCCTGCGTATGTTTGGTAACCATAAAAACCTACGACTTTGGCGACTATGTTGGTAAAGCCTTGATGTATTCTTCCCACCTGTGTGGTCTTTGTCTGCTCCTGCTAACAGAGCGTAGAAGATGTGGTAGTTTCTCTCTCCAGGATTCTGTCGAACCACTCGGTTCTTGGAGAGAAAAAATAATGAAAAATATTAGGAAAAATAATACTGTTGACTGTCGGTACTAAAAAAAAAACTCCACTTGCTGATCCCAGTCAACTAAAAACAAACTCACCTTTTCCAGCAAATCTGATGATTGAAAATCAAGGAGAACAACAAAGACTTACGGTGAATATCTCCTCTGACACAGACACTATGGACATTTTAGATTTCTCTACAGTATATCGAAGTAAAGGATACAGTCAATGATGCAGCCTCCCTGAATGTTTCCGTTCTGTGAGAAGTGAAGCTGGATAAACTTCCCAAAGCGACTGGAGTTATTGTTGTACACGGTCTTAGCATTCCCAAAGGCTTCCATGATGGGACTGCAGACAGAGGAAAACGCAATCAAGCAAATCAAATCATCTCCTCAGGAAGCATATTTTACATATTATACGACAGGATTTTGATCAAGATTTTTGATTCATGCGTTCGATAACCAAAACATATAGCAAATAATAATAAAAAAGTAAATATGGCTCTAAGAGGACAAGATAGCAGGTGTTGAGTTTTTGAATTCAAACAGTACCTGCTCTGGACCAGAGCCTGCTCCACCCTGGTGGTCCTCTCTGACAGAGGAGTGCCTGCTGAGTTTTGACTCATCACTGAGAGAAACTTGAGCAGCAGCTTGGTGCTCTCCGTCTTTCCGGCACCACTCTCCCCACTGGCCAAACAAAAACAAGGAAGGATCTAAATCTGGTTCATGGATTTCTAATGTCTAAGTCTGGATTAGTTTCATGCTGCTTCCAATATTTGTGTGATCATTGCATTAAATCCCACCTGATGAGAACACACTGGCTGTCGTGTCTCTTCCACAGGCAGCGGTAACACTCATTGGCCACGGCAAAGATGTGTGGCGGCAGCTCCCCCATCTGGTGTTTGCTGTACAGGACGACAGCAGCGGGGTCATACAGGCCGGCGATCTGCTTATAGGGATTTACTGCTGCCAGGATCGAACCTATATTGGTCTGAGGAAAATTAAAAAGCAGGCAGAAGTACGAGGTAGAAAGAGGAGTAGGAAAACAAGAGGAAGACAGATTTATCAGTGAAAGATGGTTTGAATAAATAGAAGTAGAAAACGTTTACATCTTGTACAAACACTGAACTCCTGCATGAGATCTAGAGAATCATTATTTAACCAGTCGTTGGGTTTCCTGTGACACAGTACCTGTAGCCTGTAAAACTCTTAAACTACTGTGTATGACCTAGTTTGCACTGAGGCTGGTAGTATTTTAGGATCCATTGCTCCTGCTCCAGTAATACACTTTGGGGAATGCCTAACCAAACTGTGTTTTGGGGTCAAATTTCCACAGCGATATCCTCCTGCGATGCTATGCAGACGGACCAGCACAAACCCTCAGAGATCAGATTAGGAGCTAGGATTTCGCAAAACCTGGTTACCATGTGACTGTGAGCAATGATTATTTTAATAAAAGCTTGGGTTGTGTTTCAGGAGGGCTCTGCCGTGACAATAATCCTGGGAGAGAGACAGGGTCAAACAAACACATCTTGCATTCAGGAAAATCCAGCTGAATACTCTTCATTCCAGTGGTTATCTGCATTTTATTTAGTGCTGTTAGGTGGTATTGTGAGCTGAAGTCTACCTTGCTTGCTTCTGTTAAAAGTCAGTTATGGTTGTTGTTACAGTTTAATGTATTTCCTACAATGCCTGCTGACTCAGCGTGTTTGATTCAGCTGTGCAGCTTACATTGTAATAGCAAGAGAGGAAGTGTGTGTCATGCTCCCTCCTCAAACAACACTTATTGTCGTTGCCTCTCAAAAAACCCCACAAAAATTCCCGTTTGATGTTTTTGATGGTTTGAGATTTGAAATCTCCATCTAGCGGCGCCGAGCATCCCGGATCCGACAAAGATGAGAAGAACACCTCTGGACCGAGACAAGAGACCCGCAGCTTGGAGGTTACAGATCAAAGACAGCGTGGTGCCTTACGTAGATGTTGTCTTTTTGGTAGCGCAGTAAGAGGTTGTGCATGATGGCAGCTTCATGCAGCTCTGCCAGTGTGGACATGTCCTCCACGCCATGGATGCTGCTGGGGTGCATCGGGTACACGGTTTCCCTGTTGAGCTCCGCCGTCTGTAGGTAGATCACCTGGAACAACACACACACACACACACACGTCCAAAAAGTCAACGATTTTATTTCATTTTATGTTTTTGTTCAGCCAACTAATCCAGCCAAAACTCTGTGATACGAAGCAGAGAAAACCCCCCAAACAATTGTGGATTGGAACCAGTTCGTGTTATTTACTTGATAAATTAATCTACAGTTTATCAATTGATGCTTTCCACCAACAAACCATTAAGCCGGGGTGATAAACCACTCTGATCCTGGCACATCTGACATGTGATTATTGTAATAAGTACATGACAGCCTCAACAGCAGCCGCACTCATGAAAACGTTCGCAGGGTGATATAGTGCCTGCCAGCCTTGCAGCTATCCAAATGGTTGGTAATCGACTAATGGACACATCATTTCATATTTATATGTCTTAAATACTAGAGGCAGTGACTTCAAGCTCACTTTCAGTATCTCTTATCTGACAGCAGGAATCCTACTGTACACTTGCTACAGCCCCCGGCTCTGAACAGCACTTCTGCAGAAGGAGGGCGGGTAGACAAGTTTACACACATCTGAATCTGACTCCTACATTGCGACCGTGGCACATGCATGCATGAATGACAGGCAGATTCAAGCTGTGATACAGGAATAACTGGGGCCAAAATGACAGATCGGGTCCCTGATGTGTGCCTGTCTGTGCACGCTGCCAGCATACCTGACAGGTAGACAGCCGCCTGTCTAACTCATGCCGGGACATACCCGCTTTCTAGTCTGACCATGTCGCATATCTGCAGAAAGGCCAATAAGATGCAATCGTTCAACAGAGAGCCTCGCAGCCTTTCTGTCTATCAGAACTCTAATGGAAGAGACGTGAGACGAAAGAACAGTCAGACTACTACTGTGTTGGTCATTTGATGGGAAGCGTTGTTTAGATCAATACTGATGGACACGGAGCTGGCCGCTGCGGTGTCCCAGCGCATTACTGCTGGCTAATGTGTCCCATTTGGGAGAAGTCTCTGGTTTTCACAGAACTGCTGAGTCAGCACAGGAGAAGCCGCTGAGGTTTGTATTGTAAAAACTGTAGATCTAAATGTTCGCATTGATATGTATGTGTGGATTCCATCTTTTGCATTTTCTAAAGTGAATCTGTGAGATGATATACCGACTCTAGTCCGGCTGCCGCCTCCCTTTCAGCTCTAGCCATCGGAGAATGGGCGTCCGCTGCTACGACAGCGCAGCAACAATGCCGTCATCAGTGGCTTGCTACATGTTTTTGTTGTACTGAGGTTTATGAAAGGGTGAAGAGGTCCTCGGGGAGAAAAACAGCATGTGCAGTGATGTCATGCACCGAGGAGAAGCTTGCTGATTTACAACCAGATGTCCCTAAATATTCAGCTTTAACCCCACCCTCTCCTCTCTGGAAAATGAGCCCTGATTTACCAGACTAATAAATCAGACAGGCAATTCACTTGCTTTACATCCTTAACAAGTATTATCATTTTACATCCAATTACATCACTCACTTAATGGGATTGATGTCATTATCGACACCTGGGCTCTGGTGGCTCACTGCCTAAAGTGTCATCATTAACAGTAAAAAATCAAAACAAAGAAAAACCCCACCCTATATTTGATCTGAACAATATCATTTTAAAAAGCATCTAAGAGATTCTGCTCACAAAATCATTGATCTTTAAATGTACAATGTAATTTTTCCACTTTAAAATGTCTAAAATGAATATGTTATATATTTAAATCACCTGGTTGGTTTCAAAAAGTAGGATAATAAGTAGGAACCTAACTAAAAGTTTGCAATATTAGCCACCAAGTGTGTCCTGAATAGAGTAACCACTGGTTTTATTGCTTATGCATTAAATTTTTCACATAAAATAAAAACAAACTGAAGAAATCTGGGAAACATCTTCTGCCCGAGTTCTCATTCTTCACATTCCCAAAGCACAGGTTCAAAGTGACATTGGGGTGGCCGGGAGGAAATGATAATTCTGGATAACAAACAACTGGGAGAGGCCTCCTCGGCACGTTACGCTCTCGATTGCAGCGAGGACCTCAAGTTTCTCAAGAGGAAAACAAATATGGATGCTTTAGCCAAACAGACAAGGAGCTGGGTACTCGGAAACCACCTTCACCACTACTGCAGAGAAATATGTAACACATGAGAGAGGAAAGCGTGTGCAGATACGTGTCCTCTTTACAGTGTGTCTAGTTTTCGCCTCGGCTTACATACATGTAGGACCTTTGTTTTTCATCTTCTTTGGATAATTTATTGTTCCGATTTTACAGAGCGAGCCTCGAGGGACTTTTTCCACGCTTGAATCATCAGAGATCTTCAGAGAAAACTGAGCTGGAATTTCCAGCATCAAAGGAGGTTTCACATTCCTCTGTTTTTGCCCCACTGTGGTGTTTTACAATTTGTTTCATTGTTCTTTTTTATTCCTGTGAGGTAAGACTCACAGCTCTGCCCTGACAGCCACAGCATTTATTTATGTCTCATAAATAACAGAAGATAAGACTAAAAGGACACTAAGATGGAATATGAGAGCTGATAAAGTCTAGACACAGATGAATATTTCCATTTTAGTCCCTCGGAGATGCAATAATGTTCCGTTAGCATACATTATTACAACAAGACGCACTGGAACACGTTTCCTGCAGAACAAAAGCCTGACCAGCCCAACAGTGATGCAACACAGTGTGTCGGCTGTTATTGATTTTCAGCTTCCAATAAGCAAATCTCAGTTTGGATCAATTTTGATCCGAATCCAAGATCAAAACACAACAACACAGGCGTAGTTTATTATGAGCACAAATCAGATGAATTATAGTCATTTCATGTCTGCCCATGATTTCAGTTGGTGCATGTTGTGGTGGTGTTTCACATGGGGGGGATGCAGTCTCATCAATGTTAACGATCTGAGTGGTGTATTGATAGCTGGGGAAGATTTCATGCCACTTATAACAACATGTGACTCGTGATTGATTATTCAAAATGTTCACAGAAGAAATCAATCCTTTCCAAATGGAGCCTGGTGATGACACTATACGCTGGCGGCCACGAGGCTGGAAGCAGACAAATAAACAACTCCTCTCACTGAAACTTTTGCTCATATAAAATTCACAACTTTTATTTTGAGTCTTGGGTTTTGTGATTAAAAGCTTTTGAAGGAACTGGGCTGGTTTTTCCTTTTTCTTTTTGCTTTCTTCATATATTTGATCCTTCCTTCTCTCAAAAAACAAAAACCCACAACATTTTGCGCAGGTGTCTGGTCTGCAGATAGAGGGTCATTTTGAAAATCCTCTTGAAATTTCACATTTTGCACTTCATAAAATATTAATAAAAGTGATATACAGTATTTTCAGTAGCAAAAAAAATTTGCTTATTTTAAAAATAAAAATCTATCTGGATAACATTTTGCAAGTCATTTTTCATATAATAACATAAACCATTTTATGGTTCCAGCTTCTCAAATGTTACTCTTATTTGTTAATTACAAAATGTTGATTTTCTAACAAATGTATTTTCTTTGACAGAAAATATTTCCCCTGATGAATGAAAACGCATCAAACTCAAATGCAAAGTCTCACTAAAATGACACACACTAAAAAGTAGGAGCAGTTTTCCTGGACAACACAATAGCGACGATCTGAATTTTAAACTTTCCTGCAGATGTAAAGCTCTTTCCTTTTGTTTCCTCCTCGCTGAAACCACACCCTGCTGCTGCTTTGTTTGACCAGATCTGTTGAATATTCACATGTAGGCGGCGTCAGGCTCTTTCGCCCCGTAGCCTTTTTACCGGGAAATATATTCAAGATTAGAAATGACACAATCACAGCACAAGCACTCTTCTTTATCAGTGCCTGTTTTTGCCTCTTTTTCCTTTTTGTTTTTCTCTGACTCCATCTCTCAGTGAATCCATCTGCTGAAGGGGTTTCCCACCCAGACCCCTGAGACATGGGGTTGCAGGGTGGGGGGTGGGATGTGGGAGGTGAAGCTAAGGAGTTCAGCTTATTAAAGGGGAAAATTGCAAAAACAAATAACCCAGAGAGAGTTTAACATCCTGCTTGAAATCAGAAAAAAATACAAAAAAAATGGGTTTGCTGTAAAACATATCATACAGCAAACCCAGGACCTAACCACATTTGTTTAACACACACACACAGACGCTGCTATTTCTGTGAGCGCACTCGTGAATAGAAATCGCTCACATAAAGACTCACATAATGGTTCCATTGACCAATAATCCAGAAAAAATCTGAGGGGCCATCAATGACCTATTTTACAGCTCAGAGGCTGTGTGACTGCAGGCCACGGGGAACCTCAGAAAAACAAAATTGTTGAAAGCAAAGCCGAAGTTTAATGTTTATTATGCTAATATTATTTTGTGCACGATGAAAATAAGAACTAAATCCAAATCAGAAGGTGCAATGAACTACTATTCTTCTTTAGCAAAATGACTAAATAATATTAAGTAAGCACAACTAACACTTATTATAGAAAATAGTACAAATATGGCATGGCAACTGACAAATCTAACATAATCAAATAGCTTGTTTTGTCCGACAAACAGCTAAAAACCCAAAGACGTCATGTTTAGCATCAAATAAGACAAAGAAAACCAAGACATTCTCACAACAAGTGACTACAACTGCAGGGAATATCTGGCATTTTTGCTTGAAAATGTTTTTAATGATGACGCCAACATCAATAGTTGTCTAATCGTAGATGTTTCATCTTGCTGTTTGCTTTGCAACCGATATAAAATATGAGCTATAACAATATTATGTACTGCACCTGCCAAAATGATTAAATAAAAATGGTTTTCGGTCCTCGTAGACTGACACAGTTCAATCTCAATTTTATTGTTCGGCAAGACGAAGATGACAGCGCCAGCAGCTATTTAGTTCAGGTGACAGAGCCTCTTCCTGCTTTTCTTTATATGTGCGCTCCTCTGGGGATGACTCACACACTGTTAATCCAGCTGGTGCCATCTGGCCTACACACACACACACACACACACACACACACACACACACACACACACACACACACACACACACACACACACACACACACACACACACACACACACACACACACACACACACACACACACACACACACACACACACACACACACACACACACACACACACACACACACACACACACACACACACACACACACACACACACAGCTTCATTATGTCGGCTGTATCTTACCGCTCCACTCAGGTCTGTGGAATAATGATGAATGTGGACATGATGGATAATGTGACAGCGGGCAGGTCAGCCTGTTAAAGCCGGTGAAGACACACTCTTGAGGCTGCAAGATGAGCACTCAGGCAGGGAGCTGCACCTCCGCCAGAGCACTGAAGCATTAATGGTTTTTCAAACCCGCTCCCCCCCAGGGGAAAATGCTGCCAGGGTGCATTGACCAGACCACCTTTGACACTACACATGAGTGTAAAGACACCCGGACAGACTGACACTGACAGACAAAACAAACAACAATGTGAACCTCCTTGGAGGAGCTGGGTTAAACTGAAACTAATATTAGTCACCAAACTGGGGGTGTGTATTACCTATATGGCATTCAAAAAATCCAAACTAACCCTTTAAATTAAGATAACAACTGAATCAGGACATGTAAATAAACCTGAGTAGATATGTCATCCAGGAACAGGGGATCACGGGTCAGCTAGGGATCCTCAAGGTGGAGACAGTCTTGTTTTCCAGTCTCACATTCTTGTCATTCTTGCTGCAGAGTCTTAGACCATATGCCTGACCTGATGACCAACACACCGCCTGTGAGCATCATATGAGACAGTCCAGCTTCAGCTCAGCTGAAACACCACAATGCTCCACCCAGTCACGGAAATGTGACATCACATTAACCAAATGTTATTTTTAATAATCCTACCGAGGGTGGTGAGAGTAACACCCTGTGGTATTCTCCAGTCACAGTAAGACAATAAAGAAATGTCCGATTCATTTCTCAACCTCTGACCTGGTGCCGTGAATCCTATCTAGCCGTGATAGATGGTGTTTCCATTGGTGGGATTTATCCCCACCCCTTTGAGAACACATGGTTGACTCCTCACACTACAAGAATCCCCACCGGTGACCACGGAAACATTAAACGCATATGGTAAGGGGGTGAGTTCATATGTTCCCTCTCACACATCGTTTATAACCTCTCTGCTCTCACAACCTTTAATGCGCCACCCTCAGGACCAACTCACTAACTTCATTCAGTGCTTCATATAATATATACTCAATATATATGCGTAAACACTAAATATGAGAATAAAAGCGATCAGTGCCATATCTCAGCTGCTCCCTTTGATATGCCATCCTTCTTTATATGAACACACAAGGACTCCAGTGAAGGATTAAAGCAGGGCCTTGGCTTGTGGTTAGGACGATGGCCGACAGAGTCTGGATGTGGAAATGATGTGATACATTGAGATCCTGCGGACAGAGCCAGTCCTTGGGCCCTACCCTTCCTTCCCGAAGCCCTGACCTGACCAAAGGCCTGCGGCTGAGTTTTGAAAAGTCAGTCAGGACAATCATATGCACTGCTTATTGGGTTTGTTCACTTCAAAAACCCACAAGATAAGAGTGGTACTGGAAGCTCATTTTTGACCCACACTCAAACATTTGACCCACATAAGCTATTCTTTAACCTTCCATCGCCACCTCTCTCTCTCCCTCTCTCACCCTCTCTCTGACAGGATTTCCTCCAGACACAAAGACAACCAAGCACTGCCAAACAGATAAGCTCCAGCCATTGACTTGACACAAGGACCACCATTCCTGTCATTCTTACTTTATTACAAAAGGTGTTGATCCCCCCGCTGAGCCCCGAGATGTAACACGTGTGCAAACAATTAACCTTCTCATTGACACTGGGCCATCGCCTCCTAACAACCGTGTTAATAATAAATGAAAGACGAGGAGATGTTTTACATGTACACTATGTCAGTTTAAGAAAATGTATTGATATGACATGAATACGTGTCCTTTGAAGAAAGCTTCACGGTGCAGACACACTGGGCAAATAAGAGTATAAAGTATAAAGTGACTCAGTGGCAGCATTAACACTCCAGCAGGGAAAAAGAGGCCATCTTACCTTCCCATAGTCGGTGGTGAGGACCACGGACGAATCATCACAAGAGCTGACAGTGGAGGGGAGGAGCTGTTCTTTGTGTCTCAGCCAGACGCGGGCCCCCTGCAACACAATAGCCATAAAAACACCATTAGCATCTGGACACAAGACACATATTGGAGTCATCAGTTTGAGGGAGAAAGTGTCGGACATTTGCATTACAGATGCATTTTGGGAACAAGAAAAGGCAACGCTCAACCCAGAAATGCACTAAAGAAATATTCCGAGCCATTTTTAGGTGAAATATGAATATGCCAGGTGAGCGATAGCTGCTCAGTCAGAAGAGTCAGCGGAGGTCATCTAGAAAAGCAGGGATTACGTCTTCTGGTTTTCGCTGTCTCCCCACCTCCTGATTTTTTCTTTTTCCCAGCATTGCTCACCACTTTTTGCCACATAGCTACTCCCTCACCACACCAAACTGGCACGTTATCCTCTCATTAAACTGTCGTTGCCTTTTAGTGGAGCTGTTTGCCAGGCCTGCATGCAGAGGGTGTGTCGGAGACTGAAACTATATAGTCTCATACACACTAAGTAAAACTGTCAAAACGACTTTCAGTCCTTGGTTGTGAGAGCTACTTTACTCCATAAAATTGAAACATATGTACCTAAATCAGCATTTGTCACATTAGCGAAACAATCAATACAAATGTTTCCCTGCTCCACACTCTTCAGGCAAACCGCAACACGTTTCCAGCCACCGTCTCGGATCATATCCTGGGTTCCAGATGGAGATTGTCAACAACACTAACTGATCTGGATGGTCCTCCTGTGTTTGTGTATCCATGTGAAGTCACAGGCCTCCCCAGACTTGTTTGTTAGCCGCTCCGTTACCAGGAGCAATAACAGGAATCTGTAGCCGATTGCTCAGGCTGACTGTCATTTCCTTAAAGTGCTGGAAGTACATTTATAGAACCGGCTGCATTTTAATGACTGCACACGTTGAGAGTGAATGCCTGTGTGGTCTTCATTGTAAATGTTTTAGGATGACTGAATCCACATTTATCACAGTCAAAAACAATGAATATGGCCTTTGGTTAAACAATATAAATTATATATATATAAATTAGCCTTCAAAGGAACATTTTACATTTTGGGAAAACACGCTTCTTCAGTTGCCAAGAGTTATTTGAGAAGATCGATACCACTCAGAAGCTTGTCTGTTAAATATAAAGCTACAGCTAGCAGATCCTTAGCTTAGCTTAGCATAAACACTGGAACGGGATGGAACAGCTAGCCTAGCGGCTTTACTTCGAAGGTAACAAAATGTGTCTACATCTCAAAAGAAAGAAGAAGAAGAAGCCTGTGTGTATAACCTCAGATTATGGCCTCAACAATAAATTAGGAAACACAAATGGTTGTAAGAACCCTCCGTTTGACAAACTAAAAACCATTAATCATCACCGCCATTGAAGTGGTTGCAGCAAAAGGGAATTTGTGTGTCCAACAGAGCATAAAACCGAAGAGATCAATATGCATGGATTCCACTAGGAAACCGTATACAAGGTCACCACTTCCCGACATCAATCCTCATTAACTATTAACAACAGGCTGCCACGTGTGTGCACACACTCTCATCGGTGGAGCACAAATGAGTTGTCCACCGGGTCAGGACAAAGATCAAGATGCTTTTGTTTAATAGTGAAATGCAATCTGCTCGTAAGGTTGCTGAATCACAGAGACTAAAAGGATATTGGTTCAGTAAAGAATAACTCGGTCCATTAATTCAAGTCCGTTAATTTAACCGCTCGGATTCATGATTGGTCTTTTTTTCTTTTCGGGCTTCCTTTTTAGACAAAGGGTCACTGAGTCCAACCCGCCAATCTGCAAACCCGACTTCCATCATCACGGAGGTTTTTTTTTCTTCCAGTCAGCTAGGAGCGCAGCTCTCTAACCGCAGGAGGAGAGCAGTGAGTGGGATGAAGGGGGTCGTGTAAATTAGAAAGGATGCCGAGAGGAGGAGGGGGGAGCTAGAGGGGAAAGAGGAAGGGTGCAGGCACCTGATATTGTCCCGCCTCCCATTGTCTGGAAAAAGAGGCGGAAACATCAGGAAACAAATATAACACAGGTATTCCCCAACACGTGGCCACACACTAACTCCGTTTGCTTTTCATATGAGACGATTGGTGACTGTGTCTGCCTGGTACCAGCCTGTCATGCACGGCCTATTCAGGAAAAAGCTGCTTCACGTGAGTTCGCTGAGGTCTCGTGAGGAGATTTACTCTATAGATGTTAAGTAGATCACTTGCTGTTATGCAACTGCAAATCACAGGGACTTGAAATCAGCAGAATGTAGCCGGTGATCGTCGTCTTGTCGAGGCTGCTTGTGTACGCATAACTGCAACAGTTGCATGACAGAGTAAAGAAACGTGCAAAGAGTGGGTTACAACAAAAGGCTAATTATATGAGATGTTGACAGAGTAAAAGGGCAGGCAAGTCAGGACATGGAAAGCAGTGGGGATGGCTCATATTGCTGTGCGTTTCTACACCACAGCGTGATATTACTTCATATTCACTGACGTAAATATCAAAAGAAAATTTTCCGAGATGTGAATGGTTGCTGAGTCAGACTCTCAGAGGTTTTCCATTCACAGGAACGACGAGGAGCCCAGGAACAGTTTTATGGATAAACAGATAAAACTCTCCTGTGCCCACGGCGCACAGTTCAGGTATAAACGAGACCTAATAATTCACATACATTCTGGTTAATTAAATGAGTCAACACTATATGGTAAACCAGAAGTCAGCAACACGCTGGCCCATAAAGATGCCAATTCCGGCTTGGCTTGCTGCGCCAGCATCTGCGCACAGTGACTTGCTCTCTGGAGAACAGCCCAGCAGGCACTATAATCTAAATTGAGCCGAAACAGCCACATCAGTAGGCGCTGAAACAAAATAGGAGTGCTGCACTAGTTTCATTTTGCACATTGACGATTGCTGTTGGTCGGGACGGCGTCGTCGGTTTGTCATATTAAAGCAGTGTCGAGTGGCGGTTGAGTGGCGGCCGTGAGCTAGCCAACCTGGCTATGTCAACAAAGTAAAGAGTCCAAAAGCTGGAGGGTATAAAGTAGAGAAGAATTGTCTCAGCAACAGATGGTCGCACCAAAACTCCTCCCCTTTGTCCTCTCCATCCTCACAAGCTCCGTCACTAAGTCAGGACAAAGGCAACCACCTCTGACTGAGAGCTCAGGAGTTAACCAGGCGGAAAATGTCCCAAACAAAGACCAGCTGGGACGCAAGAGGGACACGGGTATCAGCTCATGTTAAGTCCCCTAAACTTGCTGCTGCGGCACAATTAGCCATTCCGCCTTAACCAATACAACGACGTGTGTGTGCTTAATCTTAATGTTAATCTTTCAATGAATCACTAGGCGTAATTATCAAGTTAACCACCACTCCTGTGCTTTTTGGTAACCAGATGTTTTAACAGCTGCGTTGAAAAGCAGCGTGTGACATTTCCAACTCAAGCTAAGTTCAAGTTCTTAATGCTGCATGGCACCGAGCACGTGCAGCGATGACAGGAATCCGACCCACCTAAACAGGTCGCACACCGACGACCCATCATGCTCTCTGACACAGCAACTACTCGGGGGCTGAATGATCCCAGAGTTCGAGGCTTGAGTTTCAGCAGCTTGTATAATGACATCCAGTTCAGAGATTTGCTAATGAATGAGCCTTAAATATTTAAGGACGTACACATTTTCTTTCTTTCACTGCCGCCTGGCGCAGCGTGAGCACAGGCGGTATCAAATGATCGTATCGGGCGGAACAAAAGAAAGCTAATTAACTCATCTCGACTTGGACACGCTTGAACAATTAGTTATGATAAGCCAATTTCTTGGATCAAAGTGTGGTTTCAAGGGGGCGGCGAGTGAACGCCTGCCCGGCGGACAGCAGTGTTGCGGTTTTGGAGCAGACTGCTGGCCCGGGACTGATGCCTGGCTGAGAGACGAGTACATCCAGCTGGATTCTTGACAGGCATCTCATTTGTCGCGCTAAGATAAACGTAACACCGAAACGTATCCACCAGGAGCATATTCGTCCAAAAGAAACTCGATCAGCTGCTGCTTTCACTTCCCTCTCAAATGTCCTTGCTTTCATGATTATTTGTTTTTTCCGATCGTGTTTGTCCAAGATCAGAGTTAACTCTACTTTCTCAATGCATCTCATTTAGAAGCAGATGTTCAGAAACACATCTTCTTTTTATATATACACACACACACACACAATCATGGTCCAGCACACCATTTACACCTCAAATACCAAGACGTAACAACATTATCATAACAATAGAGAGGCATAAGGCCGAGACCCTGACCTTTCGTGGCCTCACTCGGACAGATGTGTTGCCCAGAACACTGGCTGCATGGATCACTGGTGTGGAAAAAGGTCAAACAGCATATTGACACTTGATTGTTAGAGTATGTGTTTGAAAAAAAGTCTTTTGTAGGTGAATTGTTCAAGCGTTTTCCAGAAATTAGGGTTTTTAATTTGGTTGTAATATGGAAGGAATAATAAGGCCACGTGAACGCATGTAACCAGAAGAATGAACAGCAGTAACAATGCAGCTGAATTTATTGGTTTGCCCATCAAAAAGGGCAGAAAAGCCAAATTCAGGGATTGTAACCAAATCTTCCTGAATGCTGAGTGAGCGGAATAAGGAGGAATCTGCCAAGTAGCTGGTGAGATTAAAGAAATGGGCTGACTGCAGCTGGGAGGGGAATCTGGGCAACGGTCCCTCTGTGTCTTTGGCCACAAACTTTCCAGTGGGGAAAAAGCTGGATGTCCTTGTGTACATATACCATATATATATATATAAATATAAGAGGAACATTTCTTTCACCAGTTTTCGCAGGATTCAGTCATGCAGCCCTCTGGCAACACGCTAGCTTCAAGCAGCTATCATCAGACTCATCACATTGTATATAATTACTGACCCACATAAAGAACAAATCGAGAATAACTAACAGTGAGGGGGGGAACACAGACGCACACTTGTACATGCATGTACGTGTTCCTTTGTTTCCTCGCTGCCACTGTAACGTCTGCCTGCTGGTGCCCACGGGCCAGCATGAGGTGAGGGCGGGGAAGGGCAGGGTGTGTGTCACCGAGACGACAAATCAGATGATTAAAGGCAACCTTCAGCATCTGTGCTGGAAGACGTATGAATTAATGATGGAGGGAGCAGCTGATCAGAAATTAGCTAATGGAGGAGGAGGCGTCCCTTGGGGAACAGGGCTTCCCCCAGTCTGGTGGAGGGGGGGAGTGGGAGAGAAAAAAAGGGTGCAGTTCTTCAATTGTTCTTGACTCCGAGGAGCAGCCTGAACCCCCTGCTGGTGAGGCTATAAACAGATTTAAAGCAGGATGGCCCAGAGGCAGCAGCCTCACCCGTTAATCATTTGCATATTCGTAGACTGTTTTTGTTCAAGCAGAAGGTCTCAGGATGATGAAGTTATGAATGCAACTGTGTCACTGGGTTAATGGAAAGCAAACATATCGTGCAACACAGCTGCAATTTGCTGTCATCGTCGCTAAATGGGAGTCAAGGAAAGCAAAGACGTGCAGGTTGGCGTGTTGTGTTTGTTGTCTGTCTGTCACTGTCTGTGTGGGTCTAGGGGTTAAGGAGCACCTCCCCCCTGTCATCGTCTGATGTAGCTGATCTGCCATGCTGCTAATGAGTTGAAGAGAATTTGCATTACAAACTGTGTCTAAAGCACTTGACACAATCTCCTGGCACAGTATGCTTTACATCCTTATCCCGCGTGCACATATTCTCCTTCCACTACTGTTCTGGAGTGATCGTGGTATTAAAAATGATCCCGTCCTCAGGGTTACGATGCTTTTTCTTCCAACCGAATGGGGTTCGAGGATGGGGACAAAGAGGCAACAAACGATGCGATTACTGCATGTTTGATTGGATTTTCAGCTAAGCTTCGATGACTTTGACTATCTACAGAGCCACCTGGCCTTCCTCCTCCTGTCTGTCGTCATAGCTAGCCCTCTCTGTACTCATCTCTGGACTGTTGTGGGGTCACACAGCAGGAATCCCAGAGTTATTTTAGGAATGCTGCTCGGTCAGGACTGTGTGAGTCATCTGAGCCGACGTCCAGTGGGGTACTGAATGTTAAGCTTGAGTGGAGCCACGGCTGGGCGACCTGGCTCCTGTTACTTTGCCTTTGACCTTCACTTAAACCTCACAATGTCCCAGATTGGCCATTATGGCTCATGGGGACCCTGTCTTACATGGTTTACAAATTATAAACATGTGTTGTCTTGAAATTAATACCTTGAATTCCTGGATGTATTCTGGGCTTTTGTCTTTTGACATTTTGTAGATTTGTGACAACACACAGACACAAACACGGACCTAAAAGACGATTAGTCAGTCGATTTACTGACATACAGCAATTTGTATTAATCGTCCAATCCATTAAGTTCAGTAAAATGCCAAATATACTCTGATTCAAGTTCCCGAATGTTTGGGAAAACGTTTACTTTGGATGTGAAGAAATGTTGGGCTCAAGTGGGAGAAATAAACATATGTAGAGTAAACATTAACAGTAACATTTCTCCACGTCTCAGTACCAGTATTGTCTCAGTATCTCAGTGAACGATCCTTTAAATAACCTTGGGTCTAACTACACTCTAGTCTAATAAAACAGACTGGGAATGGATGGGAAAGCTAGCAGGTCATGACTGTGGACTGTGCCATGCTGTGTTGTATGTTTCTTTTAATGCACCAGGTGCTAGTTAGACTCTTCAGGCCACGGCAGTCAACGCTCATGCAGTGTGGGATGTGTACTTGGAGCCGACGGGGTTTCCCTCCTGCAATTAGTCCAGAAATTACAACTGTGGCGGTAACCTCATCAGGAGGGAGTCAACAATTTTACAGTTTTTAAACAGATTTTTTTTACCTTTGGCTATATTCCCCTGTGGTGGTTACAATGTGCTTAACTAGGATATGGGGAAAATGTGATATACAGGCAAGTGTGTAGAGACATACTCCATCCCGTAATAGGCTGTCTCTGAGTGCAATAATCATAGGGGGCTAAAAAAGGAAAGTCAACATCTGGCCTGGGAGCAGTAATCACAGGTTGGCTGTTATTAAGCTGCCAGACGAGACCTCCGAACTGAGAGGATTTAAGCTATTCCCTCATGACACGCTCACTGTGTCTGTCAGGTAGGACAGCCAAGGTGAAGGCCAACAGATATTTATTCAAGCAACTTTAATTTTCTAAAAAACTGACAGTGGCCACGCAAATAACACAAGCAGCATTCTTAGAAATATGCATGCTGACAGTTATTTGAGAAGATCAATAGCTAAGCTAACTGACCCATTAGCACATTTTACAAAAAGGGCTAATTCGCTGTCGAGAGTGGTATCAATCTTCTCATCTACAACTAAAATGTCAAACAATTGCTTTATGGTTACTGGTTCTGGGTTGACAAGCAGACTTCAATTCATACAGCAACTGTTTGTTCATCATCATGAGCTCATAAGACCCCCTGCTGCACATTATTTGTTAACAAAATGTGGAAAGAAACACAAAGACAGTGTTGCCTGTAAAGCTTGGTGATGTTGCAGGTTAAAGCAAAAGTCAACAGCATGCTGTCAGCAGGAGGTTATCACAGCACCTCCCATGTGACGGTCAGCTCGCTGATAGACAGGGCTCAGGTTACTGATAGGGACACAAGAGATGCAAACACAAGCTAGCGAGGTGAAAAGGCTAAAGTCAAACTATTAACAGACAGTGGTTTCCACGTTCACAGCTGATTCTTTTTAAAATTGTAGAAAACGATATGTCTATTGGAAAATCTTTACAGTTTACATTATGAACGGTAGCTTCCAAACCCAAACTGCCTCCCCCAACGGCATCTGTGTCATTATGAGAAAGGATTATCTATGTAATTTGGTGTGTGTGGTCGGACAATGCCTGTTGGTAATTAGTCCCAGCATTCTTGTGACAGATTAAACCACCTCCAGACTGTACTAAAGCTGCAGGAGTTCTGCTGACACACATAAACCGCTGCCTTAATAATACCTCCCTCTGTTTGTTCAAAACAGCCTATGCTAGTAAATTCAACCCACTTCAAGACAGTCTACAGCATTGTTTGAAAGTCCCCTCATTTGATAATCCATACAATCACCCCTTCAAGGTTAAATTACAAGTTTAGACAAAATAAATTCAAAAGGAATGCAGGATCCATTAGCCATTTCCCCTTCCGTCCTTGCATCCTAACTTTACTTCCTGGCTTCCTTCCTTACTCCATCAGTCGCCCTCGTGGTTGGAAGTGAGGAACGACGATCTCAGAGTCTCGACTCTCTAAAGTGGCAACTGGAGGAAGTGACAACTGGGTAGAATAGACTGTGGGTAGAAAAAAATAGTACCAGCAGGTTGGCCTTTCTCACATTACCCATTTCAACGCAGAATGCTTACCGAGCATGCCGACCCACGGCTCCGGCTTCAAAGACCTAGACATAAACAGCACACGGGGCTGTGAGGGATGTTTCAGGATGCGGAGTGTGTGTGTGTGTGTGTGTGGCACGGGTGATGGTGTGAGACCAAAAGCCTTGTCCCCACAACTCTACAACGCAAGGGATGACAGGCTTGCCATGGTCGGGAATGTCAGGGGTCAGGGTCGGGAATCTGGGATTCCCTCTGTCAGAGTATCTTTAAGAGAAAGGAATTTGGTTTGCAATGCAGGGAAGGACTTAACGGGCGTGGAAGGGTCCTCGTGTGGCTTTACAGTGTGTAACAGCTGCTGCTATAAAGGAACCAATTACCAAGTTTAGAAATACACATAGCTGGGATTCAACTTTGTCAACAGGATGCTTCACAAAGACATGAACGTCCTATGTTTAAACGCACGTACAAAAGGCTGCAGGTGTGGGAATATATTGGAGGGATTTCCTGACACGTGACGGTCTAGGATGACCAAAGCCAGCAGCATGGCAGAAGTTAGGTTGAACAGACAAGATATCACTCAATCACTCCAGGTATTCGCGTGTGTTTAGTGGATGGGATCCAATCAGAGGACGGATTGGGTGTGGAGTCGAGGGAGAGACGCTGAGGGTTTTATGGTGTGACAGTTCCTGAGAGGAAAGGAAAGGCCGGGATCAGGTCAGGATGAACCCCCGAGCACACACCCATGTACCTGCCACTCCCCTCACTCTGCCAAGACCCATAACCCTGTCAGCAGCTTCACCATCAGCTTCTCCAACAGTGACATGCAAGGGGAAGCTGACCCCAGATAAGAACAAACTGATATTATGAAACACTGGTCCGTCATTTCATTAAAACAGGATCAGAAAAAGGATTCTCTTCTCTGCTCAAGAAACATAATGCATAATTTAAATATGTAGTTTTATTGCAACAAAATAAAAAAAACAAATATATAAGTCATGTGTTGACAAACATTATGTTAGCTGTAAAAATCAGACTTATTGATTCACTGGATGCACAGTAATGCCTAAGATTTATCCCGCTGCACTTGTTTTCACTGAGTTGAGTTTAATCCTCGTCTTACTTCACTTCCAGAATTCTGCTTAATTAAATCCACACTGAGGAGTTAAAGAAGCTGCTTTCTCTCCATGACCCACAATTCATTAAATAAATCATTCATTTGCTTAAACGCAGTTCTCATATAGCTCTGCTTTGCTGCTTTTTAGACCGTGGCCTTCAACAATCATCCCCAGCCAAATAACACAGATGCATTTTGACCAAATTACACGTTGAAATGTTGCTCTTCATGACACAAGACAGCACTTTTGGTTATATCACAGGATGAAAAGCAATATACATAACCTCATTAGAGAAAAAACAAAACAAATGCACCCTGGATGAATTCAAATTAATCTTTGGGGGAAATCTCACCCAGTTGGAACAGAACAATGAACACACACCGAATTACAACAACGATCTCTGCTGATCTGAGCTGAAATGATAACCTTCCTCTGGAAAGCATATCATTCTAATAAAGTCAGATTAAAGTCCAAAAATCCAACCTCAATCTCTTCGCTAGACAGTTGGTTTATGCAACAGAACTAGACTCAAGTCACCAAAACATGGTATTTTGTGGAAAAATATCACTCAGTCTAACAATTTTCTTGCCAAAATACTGACAACAATTCAGTTATTTCTCCATCCTTGTTAAGTAGACCACTAAATCACAGTTTAACCCCAGAAACTCTGGGACTAATCACTTGCATTCATTAAGAACCAAATTGGCAATATTAGATTATTTAATTCATTATGTGCAAAAGCAACAAATGTGACTTTTTACACAGCGGGTTAACATAGCTTTGGTCATATCTCTGAATCACTGTCATGTCAAAGGATGAATGATCTCAGTTGGTCTGATATTACCAGAATACGCTTCACTCTGTGTTACATGTTACATGTGTGGAGTATGGGGCAGCACAGGCAGGAGGACACGCCACAAACCTGTGTACCTGAGTCACAACACAGCTCATCATCACTGATGGTAGAGATATTGGAGGTGACACCCATCTTCGTTTTAATCCTCCTCTGAGTCAGAGAAGGATGACAAAGCAGACATAGCCAGTCTGGGCATCTGATTTTCAGATGACACATCCACAACCTACACTGGCACACGAGTAGCTGTTACAGCCACTGGATTCTCATGATGGAAATAGGAAAATGCTGATGGTATTACACTTAGGGACCAACACAGTGCAAATGTGGAGTATTTACATAAATGACTTAAGCATGACAAAGGATGTCAAAAAAGTGGTGCTTTTTTTGTGAAAAGTTAACACTTATCAGAGACTAAAAGAAAATGAACAAGCCAGATTCAGGCACGCGCACAACACAAACACAAAACAAAACAAAGACCGTCGCGGTCGCAACAAGATTTAGGGAGTCACGCCGACATGACAAACACAAAAACCTCGCTTCTGCATTGAGGAAAGTACTTTTAACTCACCTCTAAAAAGAATGTATCCATTTCCCAGCAGCGGCCGAACCCCACGTCCCTTTGTAGTCTGAGTTCAGGGTACCACGGCGGAGGAGGAGAGGAAGCTGGGTTCCCAAACGATTTCCATCCGCGGCGGCGAGATAAAGAAAAAAGTTCTCCGTCCCGTCCCCTTCTCTCAAAACACTCGAGTCATTTTACAAAAAGTCCCCTATTGTTACACTTCGGGGTTGCTCTTCTTCGCCGTCTGTTTGTCGGGCGTCCCGTGAAGCCTGTGTGGTGCTGGTGCTGCTGTGTTTCTGCTGTCCGGTCGTTTCAATGAACCCGGCGCATTATGCATAAGGGGCGGAGCCTGCAGGGTCACAGCCCTCCCCTCGGCATACGCCGTCTTTGTGTCCCTTCCTGCGGGCTCAGATGGTTTTAAAGGATGTCGTGTGTGTGTTTCAGGTCCTGTGCAGTCTGATTATATATTTTTGTGACATGAATAGCTAAATGCTAATATTATAAAGGCATTTAATGATAAAGGCTACTTAAATGTGTCTCTCCCGTCCAAGTGATGCTGTATCAATAATACAATAATGGTAATACAAACTGAGCTAGTGAGAAGACTAGACCACATTTTAGTTTGTTGGTGGTTTCATGATTGTTCATAAATAAAATTTAAAAAAAGTGACATTACTAAACAACTCCAAGAACCAGCTGAGAAATTAACACAACTAATGACCTTTAAAGGTTGAGTAGGTGATTCTATTTAGAAACACTTTCTGTTATATTACTTGAAATCCTCGTGACATACTGATAGCAATGAATAAATTAAATGCTCTGACATAAAACATTTAAAAAAAATATTATCTGTGGCCGTGGCAGGACTGTATAAACCCCATCCAATCGAAAAAGTCGGGCTGGAGAAAATAATTGGACGGCCTGCCTGTCTGTCAATGTTTACTTCCTGTGTTCACTCTGCTCATCTCGAGCACACTCTTTGGCGTTCTGGGGAAGCAGCTTTGAACAGAGATGACCTACTCTGCATTTAGGCCACTTTAAGATAATTATTTTGGTTTACAGGCCAACACATGTATAGTTTTTACACATACGCAGAAGTTTCACAAGCTCAATCAAGCCTACAATACAATATGAAACATACAAGAATCAGAGAAAAGGCCAGTTGGTAAAGAGATTTGAGCATTAGCTTGCTAATGGTCCAAATATTTTTTCAGGAGTTGGTCTAGACTGCTGGACTGGTTGTGCACTTTGTATTTATTCACCCACAGCTGCCAATACATATACATATGATACATATAGAGCAAGGTCGGGTATGAGTGGCTGTGTTTGTTAGCCTATATTAGTGCTCTGCCTCTGATACCAAACCTCACCTGAAAGTCCAGCTGCCTGAGATTATATTAGTTTATTCAGAGGATGTTACAAGTTCGGTTCTCTCACTTTGAGATAATTAGCAATTTGTACTGAGAGAATATGCATAGAAGAAAACAATTACCTTGGGACATTGAGATGATTGTGCACAATCAAGCAAACGAAACAGACCTTAATTATTATCGTGCACTTTCTCCACAGTCACCAGATGTAGACTTACTGTTTGTCTTTTAAGCTTACAATCAATTCAGAGAGGAAAAACACAAGCGTTTTAATCTGTGACCTTATGCCAGTCAGCCACCCACCCATGACCTGTGGATAAAATGGACACAAATTAATCTATATGCGATAGTCATGCAAGGGATCCAGACGGGCAAATTATGTTGCGTCTGTTATGTAATCAGTGTTGACTGTGTGGCAGCCAATGAAGTGGCTCAGTCTCTGAAATGAATTTGATAATGTTGTTTAGAATTTCCAAGGCTGGCTCCTGGTGGCTTTTTTTCTGCTCCGTTGCTCTCTAATCTGAGAAGAAAGGCAAAAAAAAGTAATTATTTATTTTTACTTTGAAGCCAATTCATCTTTTATACTGCTCCTCTTTAATCTTGGTTGGACTTCTCAGGTAAATTTGGAGTCAGGTTTTTAGTTAAAGAGAGCTCATGCAGAACACTGAGCTGATGGTTTATTGCATGAAGGTGAGCAGTGGATGTGGGAAGGATGTAGGGGAATGGAGCCGGTAGCTCAGTCGGGGGTTGGTGGTGGCGAGGAGTCCTGGGGGAATGAGCAGGATGTGTGGTTTGGTATTATGTAGCAGAACAAGGAGCTATGGCAGAGCGTGGAGCAGGTTGAGCTGCAGGCAGGGAGGTGTGGAGGGAAAATGACCCTAGGGCACAGAAACAAGGGTTCATTCTGGAGGAAATACAAGGATATAAAATGGAACTACAAAAGTTGGCCTAAAAGCTCCATATCAATCAGGTAGAAGTGACAGGGGGGGTTTAAATACTGCTATAGAGTGATGGGCTGATGAAAGGCAGGTGAGCAGACAATCAGGTCATCAGGGCAGAAAGGGGAATGCCACGCCCACTACACACAGCAGGGAGGAGACACCAGGAGAAGCCTGTAATCCCTGATCATGACCATGACAGATGTACAATAGTTAGTAGGTTACCAGTAGAGATACACAGATGTACAGTAGAGATTTTTGTCGGTACTGAATTGGACAGGTTCAATGAAGAGAGTCGGTAATCCCTGATTATGAGGCAAGGAGCAGCTTTAATAAGTACAAACCAATCATTGTTTTGTGTTCCTGGATTTTAAGAGAGTAAGTAAGTACTTGACGTTATTTGTAAAACAGACATAGAAGCACTGTGCGGTTAAATCAGATATGGACATTTATATTTGATACATGCATATGAAAATGTGGTTAACATTTCTTTGTAGCTGTGCTGATTTAAAAGAAAAACAAAGACCATGTGCATGCAGTCCTTTTTTATTGAGGTTATAAATGTTCTTAATGAATATAAGTTGCAGTGCTAGCTACGTTTGCTGTTTAGTTGAGTCTACTTTCACAAGGACTTAAAGTTACAGTTGTTTTGTTCTGAACTTCATCTTCTTCTTCAGTATGGAAGCATCAGGAATGTCCTTGGATTGAGGGTTGAATGCCAGCTCTGACTGAAGGTAGACAGCAGGGGAATGTGGAGGACACTCAGCATCGCCCATTACACATTTGCTAAAAACCAAACAATGGTGAAAGAACAGCTCTTTGAGTGAGTCACTAATTCGACCCCTCAATGTGAATCTGTTGCAGGCAGAGAGTCGATTTAGAGCAAGGTTTTCTTTCACTCTACTTGAGAGGACAAAGAGAGCCAGAACAACACATCCATTTGGTCATCCAGATCCCCAGAGGGACCGGGGGAA
The DNA here is from genome assembly GCF_963514095.1 of Eutrigla gurnardus. Classification (NCBI taxonomy): domain Eukaryota; kingdom Metazoa; phylum Chordata; class Actinopteri; order Perciformes; family Triglidae; genus Eutrigla; species Eutrigla gurnardus. The sequence goes on from NC_139926.1 coordinate 17,362,522, forward strand.
GGGACAGGGATCACAGGACCTGCTGTTATTGACTCCTGGTCAGAACCACTCAACATATGTTGGTTTGGTCCTTTGAGGGGAACAACTGTGCAGGTGAGCAATGCTTTTGAAGTTTTGAAGAGGATTCGATATTCAAAAAAAGTGGTGGATCATCGCAGACAATGGCTTCCCACTTTAATGAGGAGAAAAAACACACCTGCAATATAGCAGGGTCACCTTCTGCTGACAAAACGATCAGCTGAGCGTCTGCAGGGTTGATGTTGAACATTTAATGTTTGTGTTGTGAAATTGAAAACCACGAGCAGCTGCGCTTTCTAACGGAGGAAAGTTATAAGTCCTGCGTCCTGCAAGAGTGACAAAGGCAACAAGGCCTAATTTCAGAATCAGAAGAGGCAGGAATATGGAGTTTGGAGCATTTCAGATCAATACCTATAATATAAATGTCTGATAAAGCGGAAAATCCAGCGTGACATGGGAGGAATTGTTCATTTGGAGGGCCAGTGAAGACTGAGAGTCTGTGATGACCCTCCCATTAGCAAACAAGACCCCAGGCAAAGTCATTCAGGTTGGGTGGAGGACCCTTTTGCAGCTTTATGTCAAATGGGAAATGAGCACATGTGATGAAAGCCTGACTGAGTAGTCACATTAGTCGCTCCAGCTGTTAGTCACAACCAGACCGTGCTAATCACTTAACTGGAGGTGGTTTGATTATGTAAAAAGCCCCGATCCATGTATTATGCCTGAACCCTGAACCATCTGAACAACAAGTACAAACATTGATCTACGCCTATTATGGTAACAGCTGCTTTCTCCACATTCATACTTCAACTAAAGGCAGTGGCATTTTCTTTGCATTTGGCTGGAAATGTGTCACGTGTGGCTGGTGTTAGACTTTAAAATACCAACTATGACTTTGGAAATCTGTGACAACAAAGCAGGAAATCTGAAAAGTTATTTTTGCAATATTGTAATTGTAATGGTGTTACTGTAATAAATTGTATTTATATATTACAAAATCAAATAAGGAAATGTCCACAAAAAAAGAACTTGAAAAGGGGAAATAGCGAAAAATCCCCAAAAAGGAAAAATAAAATAAGGTGCATGATATAAGGTGTAACAGGATTGCTCAATGACATTGATTAAAGTTGAAGCTACACATTACAAGATTAGGCAAGCCATTCAAGAGAGTAATTATGGAATGATGTATTGTTGAATTGCCCTAATGAAATTGATGTGATGATTGCTTATTCGTCTTTCAGGATGAGGGCGGCTGTCAGGGGAGCGGTGGATTATTGAACACACCCAGGGAACAAAGCAAACAAAGAGGAATACAACTGATGAGAAGGATGGCAAGAGTCGAGAAGAGAACACGAACAGTGAAATATAAATAGGACGTCTGACAATATCATTAAACAAAGGCGATTCAATCTTAATTGGATCACTCTCACCGGCAGCATCACATTAATGTGTGTAAATATGGTCAATGTCAAATCCTGGTGCCACATTTATTAAATTATGCGGCTGATCCCGGAACACCAAAGAGCCAACAGGTCCCCAGTTGAAAGCATTTCTCACATTTACGTCAACAACGTCTGCTGTTTTTATGACAGCAGGCAAAAGATGATGGGACAAAAATATTCACTGAGTGATAACGATTCAGTGGATTCAATTATAGATGCTTTTGTTTGAAATGATCTGGTTTCTGTTGTGTTTACAGGTGCATGTAAACAAAAACCTATTATTATTGCAAGAAAATAGTTTTTATTACGTTTTTATTTTGCAAAAGAAAAAAATGTAAAATACTTCAGTTAAAAAGTAAAAGATTATGCATTCCATGTTTTTATTATTATATGAAATACACAGATTTAATTTGGGAGAACATATGTTAAAAAATAATTGAAACTAATCAAATAACAAAACCAGCAGCTCTATGAGGCTGTAGGCTACTCATGAACAGAGGGTCATTTAAACATAATGCTAACATCAGCATGCTAACATGCTCACAATGACAATAAACATATATATATATATATATATATATATATATATATATATATATATATATATATATATATATATATATATATATATATATATATATATATATATATTCAACTCTGCTGGACCATGAATATCTGTGCAAATGTGTTAGAACCAAAGTATTAGACCAACATGGCCAGAGAGCCCGGCTGCTAGTGTGGCTTAAAGCAAAGCTACAAATAAACTGAGAGAGCTTATGGATTGACAGTGTACACATCAGTGTACACATAACAAGGATGGGAAAAGAACAGAAGAGAAATGTATCACTGTGATTAATTTGACCTAATAAGCCTCTCTATTAACTGAATAGGACACCCGGAAGCAGGATTTCTCAATATATCTCACCACAAACACATACCATACCTTCCTTCAGGCTGAGAAATGAGGCCAAGCTCACGCACTTCCCATGCTCCCCCACACTATCAACTTCCTGTTTGTTTATAGAGCTTCATATTTCAATGCTCCCACAGTGAGATTGTATTTTACTCCCTATATCTGTTCATATATGTGGATTCATTTCTTTTAAAACATACTTTAATGCCGCAGATGCATTAAATCAGGTATAAAATGCAACCATGCCGCTGTACCTTTGTCATGTTACTGGGATGTGATTGTTTATTTTCAGAGAACAATTTTCTCTCAGAGTCCAGAGTATCACTATCAGTGATGACACACTGGCCATTCAGAGCCTGAGAAACACACACATTCCTCATTGTGTCCTGAGCTCCGGACTCATATGGAGACCTGTGGGGAATTCTGCAGCCCTGCTTCATTCCACATGATGCAACTGTGTGAATCATAGACATTTATGCCTCAGCTACTACATCATTGATCAGTGAGCCTTACCTTATATGTCTAGGATTGGCAAAGACAGACATTGCTGTTTTACAAATAAATGATGGAAGATGTATTCTTAATGGGAAAGAGGATGCATATTCATGTTCTATAAGCTGGTCATATCTTTGTATTTCTGTCCAAAAAATTTAGTAGGTTAGAAAAAAGTGTGATATTTGACTTTGATATGTAGCTTTAAGTTCACTGTCACTGTTCTTATTATAAAATTAACTTGTTGGAGTGCCCCTTTGACATCAGCGACTCCAAACAAACTGGTCAGTATTTCCGAGAAGTGGAGGTCTGCGTGGGGGATGGGGGGGTAGTCTATCTGAATACACCTGCTTCCATCAGAAACAACAAAGGAGGCTTATTTCAAGGGTTGTTGAGGGGATGCTTCAACCTAATTACAGTCTCTGGGGAGATGACATCATTAAGGTGACGCCCGACCCTAGGGTGAGTTTATCTCCGTCTCCATCAAATTAGGGACAGGCCTCTCCAAATTACCGTATAGGCAAGCCCGACCTGTACCTTCATGCAGTTGTTAAACCAAGTTAAGTTTTGCAACTCAAATAATGACTTTTTGAAACCATATGAAATGTAGCATGTGCAACCTGATCTCATCCGACAGTGTCCGTGACTGCACTAATGAGAGTTAAGCAGTCTCTCTGGTGTTTGTATTAGTCTCAGTCACTTCCTTTAGACCTCCACTCTTGCTGTAGTATCTCAGTAAGTGGTGATGCCCTCAGTGCATTACTCACTTGGGTTTTTTTTTTTGCGGTTTGAACGACCATTTTCCACAAGCTCAGATGGGATGCTGACAGGCTATCCTCGGGCACCGTCTCGCTCATAACCAAATTACAAGCCCATGTCATACCTCCTCTCATTCCCAGGACAATTAGCTTCGTCTGACGGTCAGCTAATGAGCCAAAGAGCCATTGCATTGGTCCAATCTGCAGTCGGGATCAGTTGCCATTAGCAATTGTGAGCCTCCAACCTTTCAATCTCTCCAAAATGGAGATTGATGAATAAAGAGGCAATGCAGGAAATGATATTACTGTAAGGACCACCTTAAAAGCATCTGGAAAAGTGTGTGTGTACATGTGAACACAATGAGAGGCCAGCAGGCAGATGAAGGCATTATTAACCCAAATTAGAAAGATCAGCTACTTTGTGTTTACATGAGACAGAGATAAACTGTTGTTCCTTTACACGCTACAACATCAGCAACTTCACTGCCACTTAACACTTTTATGGAAACATAATGATGTGCAGACCAGCCGCAAAGCCTGAAAGCAATTTTCATTGTCTTTGAGTGGATCATCGCAGTCAGCACACTTGGACACAAGGGTTTGCATCAGGTGTAGTGACACTAGTGACACTAGAAAAATGCAATTACAGTCACAGGCACAAACATGCCATCATGACCACAATGATGAATGAAAAGACAGTTACAGCTACTGAAGGATCAGTGCTAATAAATAGCATTTTGACAGCAATCATGCTTTTTTTTTTAAATATAAAAAAAACTACTTTTAAAAAAAAGGCTTAATATGAAAGCATAACTTTTCTTATGAAACTAAAACAATGTTTCATCTCAGACGGGACTATCAGCTCACTTCTGTTGTCATGAAGGTATTGAAGCGCCATCTAGTGCTCTTTATAAGAATGTGACGTTATCGCACAAATTTAATTGTTTTCTGAAGACTAACTAACTTAATAAAATTATATAATCACACCAACATTAATCATCTCATCACAAAAAAAAAGTATTTCATAGGGTCTTGGTATTATAAGTCCCCTGAAACTAAATATGTGAGTTTTATGATGAAAGGTTGACATGTAAACATCCTTTAAACAACATGAAAAGAAGGACAGTTAGCTGAGCCGTGTCCTACAGCTTTAATAAAGCAAATCATTCCTGAACTGGCTGCTTTGTTATCATACCATGCCAAACACAATGGAATTGTTCGCAACCTATATAATGCATAGGATGTTGTGACAGCATTATATCACACGTTGGATCTCCTTTGTTTTCTCCCCATAGCCTTTTATTGTATTTAAGTTATCATTATTTTTGGCTTGTTGACGTGTATACACCCTCCAAGTACCCTCTAAAGTATATTCGTACCACACTGGAAATATATAGGAGTATTAATATATCATTTTAGTTTAAATATGTATTTTGTCCTCATGAAGATGAACAGATCAGCGTGAACAGTGACACCTAGTGATCAAACTGCGAATTGATGTTAAAGTTAAATTGTTATTATTTCCATTATTTGAAAGTGAACTGGAAATTTCTCCAGTAAATATTTATTTGTGCTTTATTACATAAATGATAAGGAGAGGACTGTCTAAGAAGCTTGGATGGGGTCAACCATGCAGCTTTGCAAGGCTGAGGTGAACCCGACGTAGTTTAGGACCCCGCAGAAGCCCAACGATGATCACGTGATAGTGCTTTAAGGGACGTTATGGGTGATGATGACGCTGCCACCCTCCTGCTGTACAGACTGGATGCAGCAACTCTGTAATAGCAGACGCGAGACAGTAAAAGCGCAAAAGAAATTAGCGATGAAGTGGTTTTAAGTTTGCTCGCGGGGAGGTAGCGGACATGGCTGCTGGTGTCTTACTCTGTGTTGCAGTGAACGTCGCCTGTTTGTCTGTCTGCGGAAACCTGGTAAGAAAGAAACTCACTGCGTTATTTTTAGGGGGAAAACAAGTCATCTGATCATCACCACAGGTCTGTAGTTTCCGCAGAGATTAAGTGGAAAGTTTTTCTTTAAAATTCGTTTTATAACAGAGAAAAACCCTTTGAAATAAATAGTAACAGGAATGAAATGCACAATATATTCTAATCCTAATATTATCCCCTGAAGACAGATTGCAGGTGATTACTACTAGTGTATTGGTGGAAGTAGCAATACACACACACACACACACACACACACACACACACACACACACACACACACACAGTGTGTATACAATAATCAAGTAAAGTATATGTGCCTGACATTTTTACTTAAGGACAGTACTAAATAAATAATAGTTGCATTCCATCACTGCTTATATGTAATAGAGATTATAGAGGCGATGCAAAGTGTAACAGATGCCGTGCCATCTCTTGCAGGTCTCAGGAGAAAGATCATTCTCTATAGACTACACAAACAACCGTTTCCTCAAAGATGGCAAGCCTTTTCAGTACATCTCCGGCAGCATTCACTACTCCAGAATCCCACGGTACTACTGGAAGGACCGGCTCCTAAAGATGTACATGACTGGACTCAACGCCATCCAAGTGTAAGGTCAACACGTCACATTCTGGAGTACATATTTACTAGTGAGTTGTGCTCTTTGTTTAGCGTACGTGTCCTCTGCCTCCACACAGATATGTGCCCTGGAACTTCCATGAAGCGATACAGGGGGTCCAAAACTTCACAGGGGACCGAGATCTGGAGCATTTTTTGGACCTGGCCAATCAGACAGGCCTTCTGGTCATCTTGCGTCCCGGACCGTACATCTGTGCAGAGTGGGAAATGGTGAGAAATTTAAGTTTTTGAACAGTTGTAAGAACAAAATTAGATCACAATAGAAAATTCCATGTCAGATAGGCCTGTTCGATTAATCGATTTTAAATCGTAATCGCGATTATGTCGTTAGGATGATGTTAAAAACGTGAAAATCGTAAAATCGATTTTTCAAAAAGTTAAAGTTCTGCACTTTATTCATTCATTTTTGTTTAATGGACACACCTTTAGATACATGTGAAAGTGAGGTTTTTCTCTTAATCCCAAAGGGATTGGGTTTTTTTTGTTTACAAGAGGTCTACAAGAAGATAACATGGAGCAAAGCCAGATGGCAAAAGTTCATTAATTGTTCTTTATATTAATCCCTTGAGGGATTTTTTTTGTTTAATAAGAGCAAGGTTTGCACTCAAATCCCAAAGGGGAAATTTTTAGCAAAATGTTCAATAAAAACAGCATATTTGAAATATTTTTTTTGCCTTTTGTCATTTCACAAAATAATTGAAATCGTAATCAAAAATCGGATTTTGAGAGAAGAAAATCGGGATTTTATTTTTGGGCAAAATCGAACAGCCCTAATGTCAGATTAATGTGACGGGCAGATTTACTCGTCATATTGTTATTACTAGAAATGTATCCGTTACTCTCCTTACAACATGCACACTTAGAATGAATGTAGACCAGGCTACAGTGTTTATATTGCATACACTTTAAAATAAAAGCTAGATTTGCCACCTTACTAAGTAATCTGAATTATGATCTCCAACTGTTTCCTGTGTGCTTTCTTTCAGTGAAGTTGCACATTCAATAAAATGTGTCGCAACCTGTTTTCCGTTAATTCATTTACTTTTTCACAGGGTGGATTGCCGGCGTGGCTGCTTGAGAAACCAAATATCATACTTCGCTCAGCTGATGCAGGTATAATATGCACCAATGTGTATAACATGCTCAATGTGTAGCAATATGCCTTTAATTTGTTTTCTCTGGCTCCAGACTACATCCAGGCAGTCAGCAACTGGCTTGCTGTTCTTCTGCCCAAAATGAGGCCGTGGCTGTATACCAACGGGGGCAACATCATTACTGTCCAGGTAGAGCTTTAAGTGGTTACATTTTGTGTTATAGTATTAGAACGCTGGTTTTAATGAATCATCTTTTTTTTGGCTACAGGTGGAGAACGAATATGGAAGTTACTTTGCCTGTGACTACAACTACATGCGTCACCTGCGGACTCTGTTCCGCTTGTTTCTGGGTGAAGACACGGTCCTGTTCACCACTGATGGGAACACGGACAAGGAAATGGCATGTGGGACTCTGCAGGGATTATACGCCACAGTGGACTTCGGCACGGGTTGGTGCTGTATGAAAATTATTAACAAGAGAGCGTCCCGTACTTTTTCGGAAAGTTGCAATTTCTACAATTTATCCCCTCATACAGACACCAACATAACGAAAGCCTTCAACCGGCAACGAAGGTTTGAACCTCGAGGGCCCCTGGTTAGTCCCATCTTAATTTCACTTATCTGACCGTGCAGAAATGCCTCCTCGCACCAAGCATGTGACGGGAAACTGTTTTAAATGGTGACACAGGTGAACTCGGAGTTCTACACCGGCTGGTTGGACCACTGGGGAGATCAGCACGCTGTGGTTGATGTTCAGAAGGTCAGCAGAGTGCTAGCAGAAATGCTTACCATGGGGGCCAACGTCAACATGTACGTCCCTCCAAACACTTCGTTTCCCGCCACTTTTCTAGATTTTCTTATCGTCAACAACTCCCATGAATAAAGAATGTTGCCCAAACTGCTCCCGCTAAGTCTACCACCGCTTTATTCCCAGGTACATGTTTGAAGGGGGCACCAACTTCGGCTACTGGAACGGTAAAATCATTTCATAATCAGTACCTCGGTTGTTCCCACGGTTTTAGATTAAGGCCCCGGCTTGTGGCGCGCTCATCTCTTTGTATCTCTCTACAGGCGCCGATCATGACACGCGGTTCCGCTCGGTAGTGACTAGTTATGATTACGACGCCCCGCTGTCTGAGGCGGGAGACCCCACAGAGAAGCTGCTGGCCATCAGGGACGTCATTAAGCAGGTACCATGGATTGAACTGCCACCCACTGAGCTGGAGGTCCTCATTACACGTGTTCATATGTCTTAAGATATGATTAATACATGACCCTTTCTCTACAGTTTAGAGATATTCCATCCGGCCCAATGCCACCAGCGAGTCGGAAGTTTGCCTACGGCTTTGTGACCCTCAAAAAGGTAATATGATTTCAGCTTTTAATGCATGAAAAGTGTACAGAGCCGCTGGTCGGGACTTGGAATAATGGACACCTTTTCAGGTTGGCAACTTCAGCAGTGTGTTGAAGACCCTCTCACCCGTCGGGCCGGTAAAATCGCAGTATCCCCTGACGTTTGAAGAGATGAAACAGGTATGGTGTCTAAAAGGCAGCAACAACAGGGGCAGGGGCTAGTGTTGTAGTGGCAGTAAACCTGATGGAACATGGAGAACTTCTAGACCGTTTGTGTGTCTGCAACCTGTCATGTCCATTGTGTTCAGTACTATGGATACATGCTTTATCGGACCACGCTGCCCCGGGACCTCTTCGAACCTACGCCACTTATCACTCCACTGAATGGGGTTCATGACCGCGCATATGTGTCCGTCAATGGGGTAAGCTTTCACAATGACCATTTGTTGTCTAGCCAATCAGATTGTTCAGGTCAGGTACAAGGGGAGAAACCACGACAAGTTAAGAGCGGATATGACTGTTCGTAAAATATCAGATAATTCTCACTCAGTTATTTATTTTTGTTTTTAATCTTCATACTTATGAGTGTGTGTGTGTGTGCCAGGTTTACCAGGGTCTGTTGGAAAGAGACACGGTGCTGGTGATGAACGTCACTGGACAGCAGGGGGACACTGTTGACATCCTCATTGAGAACATGGGCAGAGTGAACTTTGGCAACAAGATTAATGACTACAAGGCAAGACATCACACTCCAATCACACTTCAATCTTGTAGACACGGTGGAGGGACATATCGTATCAAATTGTGTTGTTTATTAAAGCGGTCAATAATAACGTATAGTGCAGCTTATAGTGCCAAAGGTACTTTATGTAATTTATGTGTACAATGCTAAGCCGTTAAAATAATAATTGTTGGCAGATTCATATATTTACAGAACATATTTGAATTCTATATTGGCATTTCTACTTAACAATTTCACCTCATTACATTGAATAAATAGGAAGATATTATAGGTTGTATTCATGTTAATGTGTATTTTTGGACATATTTATATTTTTGGAAGAACTAAATCTTGGGATCAAATCATTTCGGGGACCCCCTGCAGTAACTCTGAGGACCCCCTAGGGGTCACGGACCTCCTGTTGAAGATCTCTGTTTTTCTTCACACACAGTCACATCTTTAATGCCCGTGTCTTGTTTCACAAACCTCAGTGCTGTATGTGTAAATCTCATCTTGTTTCATTTTGACCCCATTTAACCCCAGCAAATAGAAACATGTTGACATTTAAATCCTTCCCTCTACCTCACACTGGGCTGGCACATTTGAGAACGACTATTCCACCTTATTTGATGTTTATCGAGCAGCCTTACCTGCTTACGCATAGTATTAGCTATTAAACAGTCAGCATCCCTTTCTTCAGGGCCTCTTGAGCAACTTAATCCTGGGAAAAGATGTACTGACTAACTGGACGATCTACCCGTTGGACATCGATGGAGCCATCGCTGATGGATGGCCTCATTCAGACAGTAAAAGGTCCTTCCCCATCCCTCAGAGAGATCCTTTATATGGACCAGTGTTGTACATGGGAACCTTACAGCCCAACGGCCTTGCTTGGGACACCTTTCTCAAGCTCAATGAATGGACAAAGGTATTGCTGATATTTTTTGAAGTGGGAAATGTTCATTCCTATGTGGGTTTACCTCATGATTCCAGGGGGGAAATCCATTTATCTCTGTCATTTTCTTTTTCCAGGGGCAAGTTTGGATTAATGGTGTGAATCTGGGACGCTACTGGCCATCAAGGGGGCCTCAACTGACTCTTTATGTCCCTGGACCCCTGCTCAGCACCACCCTGCCCAACAACATCACAGTGCTGGAGCTGGAGAGAGCCCCACCACACCTAAGGGTTCTTTTCATGGACCGGCCTCAACTTAATGCCATTGCTGAAAAGTCCTAACAGTGACAAGTTTCTCAGTATTCAGCTGCATACATTCTACATGCCAATATCTGAAGTTTGACGGAAGCCAAGTAAAAGTCCTCTGAACATTGCTCAGTGCTTTATCCAACTCTGTAGTGTCAGTATTCTACACCCCTTCAGATTTCAGTGTATCACTTGTAACCGATTCTCTAATACCGCAATCTAATGTCAATTGCTTTAAACAGCAGCTTCAGTCAAACAGTGATGCAATCATAATTTTGTCTTTAAGGTTGAATGTTCACCGTTGCCCGTGGAAAAAAATGACAGCAATATACAGAGTATTACAGTTTTTTTTATTGCATTTTTTTTTTTTTTTACCATTTCCATAGTCGGAGATACTGTGAATAAATTAATCATTTATTACATATTGTTTTAAATGCACTAAACGCAAATCGGTTGAAATAAAATTATTTAAAATGCATGTAGTTTAGAGATGAAGGAAATGAAACTAGCACACTGGAAAGACAAATTCACTTTTAGTTTATAGGTAGCTGCCTTCCAACACAGACTTTCCACGTGGGTGTTACATACATGGGTGTTAGGTCTTGCCAGGAAGGGTGTTGGCTTTTCGATGTGCTTGGACACAGTGAGGGGTGCAGAACGAATACTCCAGGTACTGAAATGGGATCTTCCCAAGGAGAGACTCTCCACACGTCCAGCACCTCCTGGAGGCAAAGACAAACAAAAAGAACATTGAATTTTGAGTAAAAAAGCATTTCAGGTATTTTAGTGATGTTGTGACTAAGCTCAATGAGAGGATGGCTCTTCTGTGACTCACTTGACATTAGAGAGGCCAACTCCTGTTGCAGCTACTTGCTCCGCCAACCTCCTTTCTGCCGCCAGAGCTCTCTATAAACCAAAAGGAAATTGTAAATATTTTCGAGTTGTTTTAACAAACCACAGCCTTAAAATCAGAGATTTAATACACATGAACTCACCTTTTCACGATCAGTCAAAGATGCAAACCTCTTCTTTTCCTCTGCCTCCAACTCATGTTGCCTCTTTTCCTCCTTCTGACCTTTTTCTCGCTGTTTTCTCAATGCCTTCTGTGCCTTTTTCTTCTCCATCATCTTGGATTCAATCTCTGCCGTTAGCGGCCCAGGGACCTGGAGGTGCACACGTGTAAAACTAAGATCTCTGCTTGGATTTATTGGCCCACATGTCAAAGTCAGACTAGACATTCTTACCTGTGCCTTTCCGTAGTCGTATTTGTCAGGATTCTCCCCCATGTATTTACGAAAGACATTCCTTGTGTCTTTGTCGGGGCCGACAATATACGGAGTTTGCCCTTTCTTATCCCTGTAAAGGAATAACGTTTAAGTCTGGGCATTGGTTCATTGCACTCAGGGTAAATGATCACACCGAAATTTTACCTTTACTGCACTTGACAATATTTGTTATACCTACAGGCTGGGTCTGCTCCTGCATCCAGGAGCAGCCTGATCACTGCCTTTTGTGCAGCTGCAGAGGCAACATGTAGCAGAGTGAACCCTGACGAGTCTATGGGCTCATTGAGGAGAGGTCGAGGACTTGGGACATCAGAAAGGTTGCTCTCCAGCTGCTCTCGACACTCGGATGCATCTCCAGGGAGTTGAAGGAGTCTACGTACAGCGTCCACATCCCCGACCTTACAGGCTGTGAACACTTCATCCTTCAGGCCATACTCTGACAACTCATCCACAGTATCTATAGACACAGAAAGCTAAAAATGAGTATCTTGACAGAGTTGCGAGATTGAAAAAATAACATTGAACAAAAGTGAGAAAGAAGCTCTTACTCACCTCCCAGTTGTTTCTTGCTCTGTGCCTTCTTCTTCCCCTTGTTCTTTGATCGCGTCTCCTGAGGGGCATCTTCTGCTGGTGTCGCTTCGAGCCCTTCCTCTTCTCGATTGTCTGCTTCTGTGTGACTCAATTCTGTCACACGTGGATGTGAAATTCATGAATCTTGCAGACGTTTCATGTGATTAAAAAGCATTCCCTGGGTTTCTATAGTAGTAGCCTCTTATGTGTGGACACACTGGACCCGACCTACCCTCATTTGGCAGTTTGCTTTCCTCCTTTTTTCTCCTCCGTCTTCTCCTGTGTCTGGAGGGGTTGATTTCAAACTCCCTGAGGTCCAGAGTTCCTATTGTAAGCTCTGTCATCACCAGCTGGATCTCTCCACCCTCTTCTTCACCAGAACTATCCGGATTTTCATCTGCTGATGGCAAACATAAAAACTAAGGGTTCTGTAATACTAAAATTCACACTGGAAAAATGTTGAAAACTTGAAAAGAAATCACTATAAACCACAATAGAGTGTAAGCCCACAGTGTCCCTCTTAAGTTTACCTTTCTCTTGTTTGGTATTTATTCGTTCTGTGGGTTTGAACGATTTTTTCCGGTCCTTCTTCGATGTCCCAAAGACTGCAGACATGTCTGTGTCTTTCCCTGCAACAAGATATTTTGCTCACAGTGATGATTATACTCTGACTGTGACAAGATAACATGTCATTATTCTCAGGATGTATAATTCTGCTTACCATAAACATGGATGGTAGAAAGGACCTCGTGTACCCTCTGTGCTTCCCGAAAGGTTGCCCTGCGTGTGGCAAACGGGAGCGTGTGGATCCTGGGATCTTTTTTGTCCAACGGAGCTGCACGACCACCAAAAAAGAGGCTTTTATTGTAGCGGGGTGCCCGTACAAATATGGCAGAGGCCTCCTTCAAGTATTCAGCCCAGCTGATCAGGAGATCCTGAACGTCCTGCAAAATGTTGCACAAGTGTTTGTCGGTAAACATGAAAAACTTGCCACCTCACCTGAGCTGTTTAATACACTGCAGAGAATACTTCCAGAGATGGAATACACTTTCAAATAGGAATTGTATTAATTTTGAAAAACTCAATTATTATTAAAGTGTTGAACAATAATAAATATGAGGAGTATGTGTTGTCCGGTTTCACTCTCTTCTGACAAAACGCAACTGCTCACTCAGATTTGCCTTTTGGAATAAACAACTACGACAGAGAGCAAACTGTTTTCATGAATAAGCAGCACCAAGGCTCTGTGGATGCATGGGCACACAGTAAATACAATTATCACTCTTACAGCAGGATGGATACCATAACAGAAACTTGAATTGGAGGAAAAATGAAAGGATTTCAGCAGAAAGCATCATGGGGAGTTATGTGGATCATCATTAGACATGTGACAGAACAAAACAGCTTAACTTTGTATAAAAGAGGAAACTAATTGTAAAGGAAAAAATTCCAGCACTGTTAAATTTTCTTTAACCTTGCCTTGACTAGCGCCGCCTCATTGTGTCGCCTGAGAGCAGCTCCGGCAGACTTTGCCGTGTGACCACGGTTCTGAGAGTCTTTGAGTCCTTGAGCAGTCCCTCGCTTCGCTCGCACGGTGTATCGGTGGAAGGTTTTGTGCTGAAGGACTTCTTTTCTGTAAAATAAATACATTGTGCTTACACACTCGAGTGTGGTCGGCTGTCCTTTAAGAGTTTCTCCACATTTTGATTAACAAGACGACTTGTGAAGGACCCATAAAAAGAAACAAGTAGACAAATACAACTGGTAATAATCAGTCTGGCACTGGCTTTCAAGCATGATGGATTATACCATCAGTATTTTTACTTTATGCATTTGACTATAAACTAGTTTCTGAATGAGAAACTGAACTGGATGTCCATGAACATGAAAACCATGCTTTAACACTTACAATTCCAGCCATACCATGTAGTCTAAAATACTGAAAGCAGAACTCTGTTCACCAACACTCACCCTTGAAATACAGCACCAGCAAAGTGGCCGCCACCCGTCATGAGAATGACCCACACAGTCTTTTTACTTATGGCCGTCAGGGAGGATCCTGTGTCTTGCTCACAATCTGACTGAAATATTACAGGAACAGATCATTCAACAGAAATTAGAATTGAAATAAAATGTATGCTAACATACACATCACACGCCGAGCCTTACCTGTTTCTGCAGAATGCAGCGGTACGCTGATAGATATTCTCCAGCTGAGTTCTGGAAAACCACCTTGTTGGAGAGCCGGCCAGTAAATTCACTGGTTTCAACTGAGCTGTTGTCATCAATGCGGGCGACGTTGCTGCTCGTTCCTCCACTCTCATCACAATCCGAGTCTTCCTCCTCTGAATCGGACTCTGAGCCCGAGATACTCGACATGTCTCCTAAAAAAAGCAATAACTGAAAATCCATCAAATATTACAAACTCTACAAATCCCTCGTGTAGGCGTCAGGGACTCTGGTTTTCCTCACCAGCTCCGGTCTTCCTTTCAAACTCCTCAGCCGTGACTGGTGGCATCCCCGAAATCTTCAGCCTCAGGTTGAAGCGATGCCAATCGAGCTTGTAGTGCTCCATCTGAAATTTAAAGATAACATTATTATTATTATTATTATTATTATTATTTTTAACAGCTGACCCTGGCATCACTGACTCTGCTTTAACCTGGTTCACATCACATCTGACAAATCACACCTTTCAGGTCACATGGAATGGCTCTATGTCCAAACCCTGCTCTCTGGAAACGGGTGTCCCTCAAGGCTCAGTACTAGGACCACTTCTGTTCTCATTATACACCAGATCACTAGGCTCTGTAATCACATCACATGGATTCTCCTACCATTGTTATGCAGATGACACCCAGCGTGACCTCTCTTTTCCCCCAACCTCTGACACCCACATTGCAACTCGCATCTCGGACTGTCTGGCAGACATCTCTGTCTGGACAACTGCACATCACCTCAAGCTTAACCTGAATAAAACCGAACTCCTCTTCATCCCAGGGAAAGACTGCCCTCGCATGGACCTGTCGGTCACTGTCGAGGGCATCACAGTATTGCCTTTGTCAACTGCAAGGAACCTGGGTGTAATCCTCGATGACCAGCTATCCTGCACCCCCAACATCACTGCAGTGGCCCGATCCTGCAGATTTGTCCTCTACAACATCCGCACTATCCGGTCTTTCCTCACAAAACTCCTGGTCATCTCCCGCCTTGACTACTGCAACTCTCTCCTGGCTGGACTGCTGGCCTCGGCGACTAAACCATTGCAGCGTATCCAGAACGCTGCAGCAAGCCTTGTCTTCCAAAACCCAAATTCAGCCCACATCCAATTCAAGATGATGGCACTGGCCTTCAAGGCCATCATGGACACACTGGTCAAACCTCACGCAAGCGCCAATGTCAGGACAGCAGAGCAATTTGCCATCTTCCAAAAAAGACTCAAGACTCACCTGTTCAGACTTCACCTCAACTCTGTACAGCATGTGCATTTTTTTAAATGCTCTTACCTGTAGCACTTTGATCATAGCACTGTTGTACTTAAGGTATCCTTGCTGAACAGCTACTACTTTACTCAGATGAGGACCCAACACTCGTTTCGACTTTTTCACTCATACTTTATCGGCAATGACATGATGTGGTTTCTTTCTTTCAACAAATGTACTTATTGTAAGTCACTTTGGACTTAAGCGTCTGCTAAATGCCCTAAATGTAAATGATAACGCATGCTCGTGTACAAGTCTTCTGAAGTTGTGTGGTCACCTGTTCTTCACGACTAATGAAGGAGCATCTGCAGGCCGAGCAGGTCATCTTGTCTGACACCTCTCTGACGAGGCTGGACTCCCGCTGTCGGTCATCCTCTGGAGACTTGTCGTCCAACTCTGTGAGGAAAGCAACATAAAGCTCAAATAACACACAACATGAAAGGTCTTAACGACAGAAACTACAGCTACAATAAACACACATACCGTCTGAGGCGGGGTCGGTGTTGACAGCCTTCACTTCTCTCAGTCCCATCAAAGCCTCATCATTTGGGCACAGATTAAAGATGGAGCGGTAGTCGGCACAAGTCGTCATGTTGTTGTTTGTTCTTACCTCATTGACCTGCTAAGTTAAGACAATAATAACGATTGTTAAGTAGTTAGTCAAGCTCTTACATAACTGGCAACAGCGCGTACAAACCAATGTTAGCCTATTCTGAAAGCTAACGTTACCTCAGCTGATGTAACGTTAACTGTTAACTATCTCTCTCTTGCTCTTTGAACGACACGTGTAACAGTGACTAAAAGCCATTATCGGCATAAAGAGGCGGTGCCGTCAACCCTTTTCTAATACGTATTTCACAACATTACAGCCAGTTTGCGTTAAACTTACGTCACATACAAACAGCAACCAACTTACCATAGAAATTTATCTAAAAAAAAAAAAAAAAAAGCAGTGTTTCACTCCCGCTTCCTCCTCATGCCATAACTACGGAAGCCCGAAAGCGCCACTAAAGCGTGAACGAGAAGGCGTTCACTCATGGCGACAGCAGCCTTACCGGAAGTCTTTTAACGGTCGACACGCCCTCTAGTTGGTTTTCGGTTATGGATTCGACGCTGCAGCTGCTCGGACTGTAGAGAGATGACTGATTAAACCCAAGTCAACATTTACTAAAATCAGATGTTTTCTGACGCAACATCTGAGTTAATTGTAGGTCTGAACAACAAAGGGACCACGTATAACTGTATTGTTTATTAGAATCTGCCCCCCTTGTTATGATCTGCTATTTCCCCCATTAACTTTTATTATGGGTAGGCTATAATCATAATTATTCTGGATTATTAAATATTTAATCTACAATCAGAATATCAATAAATAGACGCAGATTCCGAATAAATAACATTTACATTACATTCTGTCAGTAGAAATAGAGAAAGCAGGTTATTCATGTGCAGATAATAGACTACAGAGAGAAAACACTGCTGCTCTGACAGTGAGAATCGTGTGCCTTAATACTATTTGGACAGTGCAAATGTGTTCAGATCATACAGACACAAACTCCATCAAAAATCCATTGATCACCCTATTTCTTACAGCCAGTGCAACATCAAACTCAAGTAAATTGACTTTGTATTTCAGTGTTCAACTTTACCATACTTAGTATTTGCTCCACTACATTTTGAGGAAAATATTTGTACTACAATGCATGTATTTGACAACTTAAATTACAAGTTACTTTTAAGATTGAATTATAATGAATAACTTCTCTTAACTTTTCAAAAGGCTCAATATCAATTGAGTTTGTTCCTTACCACAACATTCACACGTTCCTGTATTGTGTTTTCCTATTTTGAATAATGTGTTGTTTGATTGTAAAATGTAAGTTTTGAATAACTACTTCTCTCCTCTTCTATTTTCTTTACAATAAATTCTAAATGTGTTCATCTCTCCCAAATCGCCCCATCATCTGCAAAAAGACAACATCTCATCCCTTTCTCTGAAAAACATGATTTAATGTGTTTATGTTATGTTCTATTATTTTTACGATTTTAAACATCCATATACCTCTTCTGAATTCACTCTAATATTTTGATACATACCCTTTGTTTTCTATATAATACCATATGTTAAGCTTACATTTAGGCTATCATTCTTCCCATACTTTGCATACATTGGATGCTAAAATAATCCCTATATTTTTACAATCTCTTATTGGTCTGTGTATCGGAACAACAACAACAAGAACAACTCTCCAGATATATTATTATTATTATTATTATTATTATTATACAGCGATAATAATTATTTAAATGTACCTCGCCCTGAAACTCAAGCAGCACTGACAAACTGTAATTTCTCAGAGTCAGCAATCAACAATCTCTCTCCTCCACCACCTCGCCTCCTTGTGCGCTTCGTTTGATTTTTTTTCAGATCCTCGTTAAGGGGAATTCTAGTGATCACTCAACGAGAAACTTTATTCTTACCCACAACTCTTCTTTCACTTTCCCCGTTTCATGCCTGACAGGGTTAAGTATACGACATGCGCCAGCAGACAACCGAGCCCGGATAGCTCAGTCGGTAGAGCATCAGACTTTTAATCTGAGGGTCCAGGGTTCAAGTCCCTGTTCGGGCGATAGTATTTTTTCTTTCACAACGGTTTGAGGACGACATATGTTATTCGCACATGTTGTCCAAGAGTTACCTCTCATTTGAAATTAGGAGTGCTGCGTGTCAATATATATATATATATTCTCTTTTTGGATATTTTCTATATTAAGCTGCTGAGCGTTTCTAAATCATTTCTGCATTCCCTTAATGTTACATAGAGTTGGAATTCGCAAGAATTGTTGCTGCATACCCCTCTGACACAGGGTGTCACCCCTGCCTTAACCCTAACCTTAACCCTAAACTTAACCCCAACCCTAACCCTTGCCTGGTGCTATCTGGTCAAACATAATCCGCAATCATTACCAATATTGGCTTCGCAAGATGATTGTATCACTATGATGATTTTCTTTAGATATTTAAATATAAAACAGACAAAACATGTATACTATTTATTTATACATTTTCTTAAAATATTTTAATATATTCATAATTGTTATCTTATCCAAATCTCGGGCAGCAGTGTGCCCTTTCCCTCTGCCCTTGGTCCCTATACAGACGTGCTTTAAAAGGACTTTAAAATAAACCCTATTATTTAAAGCCCATACATGATGATGTCCGGCACACTTATTTTTTTTTTTAGACATGGCCTTCTTTATAAGACCTCCAAAGCCAAAAAGTGTCCCAAAACCTGTACCAAACACTAAACCATTTAATTTAAAACTAGTCGTTGAAATGGAGCTGTTATTACCCACAGTGAGACGTTGCATTATCCTACTGTTGTGAGTTGTTGTTTAGAATCAAACTAATGTGGGGATTAAACTCCCTCACAAGCAAATATCAAGAACCTAGTAATTTACCTGTGGTAATCATGGGTATTATCTCTGGACAGTGATCTGGAACACCTATAAAGCGTAGGTGTTTCTGCACATAGAATGGCAGCACTGAAGACATATCCGACAGGCAGAAATGGAGCAGATTATCCTCTTGTGCCTGGTTTCCACCTGTCTCTGGACCGTACATGCTCAGGTAAATATGCACGCTTGGAGTGGGACTGCGATTGCAACAGAATTACAACTTTGTCTGTCTTTTTTTTTTTTTGCAGAATTTTTTGTACAGCCCAAAATGGGGCCCCGTTGGCTATAAAGGTAAATGCAATTTGGATTTGATGTAAATGTTAATGTGTGATAGCAGTAAAAACGCACATGCTGACTAACAACTATTTTTAGAACGGGAAGAGCATGATGGGACAGCAATGGATGAAATCATTAAAGCTAATGAGTTCCAAGGTAAGGTGCAAACAATTTACTGTCATTCCTTTGCAGTTCACACCCTAAATGAGCCCCCGTTGCCAGTTCTAGTAGGATTTCATTTTCACTTGATTTCTGTCACAGCTTCCCGAATCATAGACGGCACCACCAGTCTCAGAGAGGGAGACATTGCGGTCTCTTCTGGAAGGCGCTCCAAAGTCTGCTTCGCTCGTAGCTGCCTCTGGTCTAAGTCAGTGGATGGACACGTCTATGTTGCATACAGGCTCTCACCTGCATACTGTATGCTATTTTAGTTTTCTGTGTATAAACACATGCAATACATTACAGTCTGATATTTTTTGAGATTCACTGACTTTAATTTCGCTGAACAGCTGAAATGGAGACAAAGCTGATAAAGAAAGGGATGGAAAGTGTAGAGAAAGGTACCTGTGTGCGGTTTGTTCCTCGGACTCACCAGCGGGACTACGTCGACATCCAGCCTAAGTCTGGGTGAGAAATGTTGCTTGGAAAGTTTGATCCCTGCAGTCCTTGTATTAAAAATGTACGTTTTTGGAGGCTAACTCAACCTTTGAAGATGATCTTATTATGGGTGATGTGTGTGTCGATCCAGGTGCTGGTCCTACCTTGGTCTACGTGGTGGAAGACAGACCGTGTCTCTTCAGAGCCCTGGCTGCCTCCGGGTTGGAGTGATCTCCCATGAATTCATGCATGCTCTGGGCTTTGTGCACGAACAGTCTCGTCTTGACCGGGACAACTATGTCACCATCATGTGGCCAAACATTTGGAGGGGTAATTTCACAGGGGCTGAAGGGGGGTTGGCATTGGGGGAATGAGATCCTCACGGATGGTAAATTAAAGGATAATCATATTTAACTGGTTTCTATACTAATTTACTAACAAATAAAAAAAAGTTTTATATAAAAGCTCAAACATATTGAGTCTAAAAGATTTTCTTTTTTTCCAACAGATCGGTTGAGGAACTTTGAGAAATTCAAGACTGACAGTCTGGACCTCCCATATGACTACGGCTCAATCATGCACTTTGGAATGTAACTACTATGACGTAGACCACTCAATATAGCATAATGTGGTTGATGTATGATGTCGTAACACATACTATGTATATGTTTAGGTATGCCTATTCTCAGGCTGGGGAGCCAACCATCATTCCTAAGAACAGCCAGAGCAACAAGGACATAAAGCTGGGCCAGGCGTCGACTCTCAGCCACATTGACAAGATGAAAATCAACAAGCTTTATAAATGTGGTTAGTAACAACCTGCACTAAAAACCACTCATTATTTCACAGCTGGTAACTGAATTGCAAAATGGGCAAATAATACTACACTTTTTTCTGTCCCTCTCCATAGGTGGCAAGGATGATTACTAACCAAACTGAACTGAGATGAAACAGCAATGTCCTGAAAGCAAATACAATGAATTGATGTTAAATTATGAGACAGTTTCAATAAAGATTGATACAAGCTTTCTATCGGCATTTCCTCTGTGAGCATGCATGTGTGTGTGTTTAAAGAAGACATTATGTTGTTGATGTTGAGAAGGATAAGAAGTGAGCGGGGGTGTAAACTATTGTTGTTTTAAAGAGAGAAATAGTCATCCGACAGTATACGGCGCACGTCATTTCATGAGTTGGTAACAGATGGCTTGAATGTGATGATTAATAATTGCATGCATAATGTTGCAGCAAAATAAAGTTTTTGAAGAATTAAATCATGGGTCATGAGATCACATTAAATGATAATTAAGAATCTGGATAAATGAAGAACCTATTTGTAGTATGACTGATTGAAACCATGCACCCTTAACTCAGAAACAGAAATATTATAGAAACAACATTCTTACAGTGAGGTAGGGAAGATTTTATAAATTTCTACGGATGGGATTCTCAGTCAATTGGCCCCTTGATACAAATAGAAATACAAGTTGGAGAAAAATAAGGGTTTGTTTTTATATTTACCTATGCGACAAAATGATTGTTGTCAGTTATTAGTTGATAGTTTATCACGAAATCACTGGTTGCCACTACAGTCAGACACAAATTGCTGGTCTGTCGGACTGGGTGGGCAGTTATTCTCCCGTTGGCGACTGCTGAGTCGTTGCACGTCCCAACGGCAAAACACCTTTAACGTGTCTTCGTTTCTGAAAGTGCTGAATCTTCCATCCGCTAAGTATGGAGCACAAGTGAAGGTCAGCATCAGGACCACCTGTTATGGAGCAGCAGCAGATTTGAGTAAATTACACACACTGCATGATGAAGGGTCTTAATCATGCTTCATCACAGAACATGTGCCCAATCAGTACAGAGCAGTGGAGGAGTATATAGATCCGGCGGAGGTGAGGAGTTCATTCAGCTCTTGAATCCGAAGACGGCGGACGAAAACTGGTACACCCGTCTGAAACACAACAATGCATCCTACCATGATCCTTCTGGGCGTCTTGTTTGGCGTGGTGACCCAGGCGTACACTCTACCCATCAAGGTCAGTACCTATAAATATGTTATAGCAAAAGCCCCTTTTAGTCTTTTCCTGCTTTGCAACCAAAATGTATTTTAATGCAACGTTGTATTACAGAATTCTACTGGAGTGCATGAGGGAAAAGTGAGGTTGAAAAGGAAATACTCAGGTGGGCTCTTTGAATAAAAGTTACTTTTGCATGCACGTTAATTTAACATTTTGAAATAAAGACTATAAGGTCTGCATTTGCTTTTGTGTTCAGATGAAATTATGGACCACGATGAAATGAATGCAATGGATCAAATCCTGGAAGTCAATAGGAGTAAGTAATATGTGAATTATATAACATTGTGAATTATTATTATTTTATTTTTAGTATACCCTGAACTAATTTCCTTTTGGTTGTTTTTTCCCCCCATCAGGGTTGCGAGCCCCCCGAGGACTGTCCTTCAGAGAGGGAGATATTGCCAGCTCCTACATCCAGAGTGCCATTACCTGTGCTGGTAACGCCTGCCTGTGGCCAAAATCAGTTGATGGATTTGTTTATGTTCCCTTCATGGTCTCTCCACAATATGGTATGAATCCACATGTTTAAAGAGGTATTGCAAAGGCATTGGGCTTTTAAACCTCTCAAATGTTTTATTTTTTGTTTTTTTTTCTTGGTAGACGACATGGACAGAATCACCATAGAAACTGGGATGCAAGACATTTCCTCAGGAACATGTATTCAATTTGTTCCACGCACTCATGAAGCCAGCTTCCTTGATATTCAGCCTAGATACGGGTGAGTGTGGCGGGTACACAAGGGTATTGAGATTGACTGTGATTCTTACTTAGTGAATTTAATTTTTGACAATGAATTGTGGCATTTCCCCATTCTGCACCCCAAGGTGTTGGTCGTTCCTGGGGCAGACCGGAGGAAGCCAGGTCCTGTCCCTGCAGACTCCTGGGTGCATGTGGTCAGGAGTGGCTGCCCACGAGTTCATGCACGCCCTCGGCTTTGTACATGAGCAGTCTCGCTCGGACCGAGACCAGTACGTCTCCATCGTATGGAAAAACATCATGCCAGGTTGGGATGAACGATCAACATTAGGCAATTGCATTCAGAAAGGCTTCTCCTCTTAGTAATTTCCATCAAATGAGTTATGTGTCCTTGTATGTCTTGTGTTTTGACAGACCACATACATAACTTCAGGAAACGGGCGACAAACAATCTCAATAGTCCATATGACTATAACTCTGTCATGCATTATGGAAGGTGAGCTGGTCTTTGGGACAATAGAATTACTGGTTTTGCTGGGGCATCGCAACACCTTATACTTATTTATATCTTTCATCCAGATATGCCTTCTCTGAAGATGGTGGACCAACAATAATCCCCAGACCAGATCCTTACACTCCCATCGGTCAGCGAGATGGACCCAGTAACCTCGATCTTCATAAAATAAATGTCCTATATAACTGTGGTAGGTGAATTTACACATACTGACTGAAAACAACTCTTAACCCTCTTTAATTCAAAATGACTTATTACTTTTCCCCTGTCCTCCCCACTGCAGGTGTCAACGAGTAGTTGGATCCAGAGTGTTATAATCTGTCATATTCTGCTGTCACATGTGTAAGGTGATATCAGGTCTTCAGTAGATACAGTAGGCAACATTACTTTATAGCAGTTTCATATTTCTATATTTTAATCATTATCACAAATTCCAGTCTTTACTTTAACATTGCCTCCAGTCAGACTACAAACTACTAATCAGGGATAAAGATAAGGAGAAATAAATGGATCTTCTTTTCTCTAACATCTGATGCATCTGATCTCTGAATAGTTTTCTGCCTCCTTTTCAGCTTCTGCTCACTTTAAATAAAGAAAATGCAACAGTAATGGTCTAATAGTGTGTTCCATGCATGTTTTTTTTTATCACGTCTCTGTCTTGCATTCTGATATTCCTTTCTGAAATGCTGGACTATATGGCATGATTAAGGGATTTACTAACATATATATTTACTTACATACTTCATTTGCACCACTGTTCTATGTGCTTTTGTGTACCCCCTTTGCTTTATATCAATTACAGCAGCTGTAAGTGCATGCTCTTACCCTGGAATAAACAGCTGTATCATGTTCTGCTCTCCACTGCCTAAATACAGCTGTGAAAAGGCAAAGTAACACAAATAGATTACAGAAACAGGCAGCCGACACTTGTGTGGCATTGCTTTCCTAGAGCTGACAATGTGTGAAAAACCTGTCTTCTAAAACCTAGCCATAACTTATTAACTCCAGTGTGAAATTATACAATTAGGAAACTGAGACTCACAGGAACCATGCATCATTTGAGAAACAACAACAACAACAACAACAAAAACAACAACAATAATAATAATAATAATAATTTATTTATTTGCACTATTTGCAAATGTATTTCTTGTCAAGGTCATGTGCCCAATACAATGAGGGGAGAAGAGTTTATAGCAGAGAATGTAGTCGCTGCAGCAGCACACACACGCGCCCACGCACGAACCGTTGTTGTTGACCGTAGCTAGCTGCTTAGTACGGCGGCACTAAAATTCGTTATTGTAATATATTAAGTGTCGCTAAAAATGAGCGATAACGACAAGGGTTACGGCGAGCGGGTACGTATTGTCTTTGTGAACGCTTTGTAACGTTTTCATGGAGCTAACCTAAAACGTTTGTGTGGAAATTAAATGGTAACGGTAATGGTCTTCACAAGCATTAGCTAGCTAGTTAGCTCAACTCTCCAGTCGGCACAAATTACCGGCTTATCAATTTAGTTTAAGTTTGGATTTGCTTAAATTAGATCACCAACTTGATCCACAGCCAATGTAACGTTGCAGTAAATCGCGTTATAGCGTCTTTTAATATCCGTTCGCTAAGATAGCTAGCTGGCTAACGCTAGCTGGTCAATGTTAGCTAGGCCCCTGGCTGCTATGACAACCAGCTAGCCAGCCATGTTATTTAAACACCAAACCTGCGATTGATCCATGTTTGTGTGTTTGAATGTTTAATGTATCGTCATTATGTGGAAGCATACAACGTTACGTAACGTTACGCTGGCAAAATGGCGTTGTTTAGGTAACGCCAATAATCGAATAGCTAACGTTAAGTCACTAGATGTAATTTTACGTTAATATAAGGTTAATTCTCCAGACCAAAACTAAAATGACTATTTACAAATTGTTCAATGATACGGTAGTAAGCTGCATTTGCAGATACAGATAACACTAAGATGTCGACTGACTGTGAATTGACATTTGCCAAATTATTTTGAATCTTACATTATGGTTGATCTCATTTTCGATCAATCGACACAACAGCTAACGGTTAACGATTTAAAACGAAAACCAACGGCCTCAAGATGTCTTCTCATTCATCTGCATTAACAGACATTCAGCACTCGTGTCCCCATTGCAATTGCGTTTAAATTACATTAAGTAAATGTTACTACAAGGCCATAATGTGTGTTTATGTTTGCATGTGCTACTGTGTTTAACTGTCGTTTTTTATTTCAAGAAAATGTGCCTTTACTTTGTACTATATGTCCTGTTTATGTGCTGAAGATTGGCTCCAAATATTTCATATCTGTCTTAACAACGCTGATGATGCATGTTGATATAAAAGAGGGCCAGAAGCATCTTGAGGTCGTTCGTAATCAAGCACTGTTTGTGGGGTTTAATCTTGAGTCAATATTATTCACATTCAGTGGTTTAATATACACATTGATGCCTTAGAAGCCACTTGACAAAACCAATTGAACACAATAAATGTGTTGCAAAATAAGAGAAAAAAAGAAACTTAAAAATATAAGGTAATCACGGTTCATATAATTTTATATGGCAGTATTGCTGTTCTGTTTTTATGTCTGACATCCTACAAGATACAAGCGTGCTTCGTGCACTTATCAATGGAAGTGGCCGATATGGCAAAACGGTGAATGAACCACTGAAAGTGAAATATTTATATAACTGAACATTCTTTTTTTTTAAATGTGACATTTCCATGTATGTTATGAGATTATAATAACATTAAGTTGAATGCGGGTGCCATTTTAATTGTAGTCATATATTCTTCATCCTTTTCTTTTTCATAAAGGTTAAGGTTGGACGAAGAAAATGCGGAAGAAGTCCACTTAATTTTCAATAATATGAAGCTCACATGTGTGAAGCTGAATTGTTGAATGCATGCTAAAACATGAGGAGGGAAGAAGTATGGGCAGTGTGTGAGATGGGGGAAGTAAGAAGAAGTAAAACAATTGAAGAAAGAAGAATAATGTGAAGTAATGAAGTTACAGAAATGAAGTTAAGGAAGTAATCTGGATAAGGCCACCGCGCTAAGTAATTTTCTGGTCTGTTTGTCAAATGCGTGCATGTTCTTGTTATTGAATACAGTTAAAATCATTGCAATTTTTACACAACTGAGACATTTCTGTTATTTCATCTTGTGACAATATACTTTAATTGATTAATGTAATCATATTGATGTCATATTATCCATGGCTACAAAAATAGCATTAACCTGCATTCCTAATCCACAATCCTAAATTCTGTTCTTTTCTATGCTTTTCACAGGATAGTTTTAATTACTGCATATAATTACTTAGGCACATTTCTCAGTTGTTGTTTTCGGTGATGCTGATAAGATGTGTGGGTGTGGTTCGTTCAGGACTCTCGCTCTGCATCCAGAAGTGTGAGTCCGCGGGGCTCTGGGAAGTCGGCAAGCCGCTCCCCAGCTCGGTCCCCTGCCCGTTCAAAAGAAGGCTCCCGCCACTCCCGCTCTAAATCTCGGTCTCGGTCCAGGTCCAAATCAGGGTGAGTGACATTTATTTATTCATGTGAATGACCATATAACCAGTATGAATGTTGAAGTGATTCTCTCTATACAGCTCCCACTCCCATCGTGGCTCACGGAGACACTATAGCCGGTCTCGCTCTCGCTCAAGGTCCTATCGTCGCCGATCTCACAGCAGGTCCTACAGTGGTGAGCGTCGGCGCAGGAGCCATAGCCGCTCACCGATGTCCAACCGCCGCAGGCACATCGGCAACCGCGTAAGTGAATCAGCCTTTGCTTGTGTTATTTGTGCATAATGTCTGAATATATTCATCTTAGGTCCACTTCTACATACCCACTTAGAATGTAATACTAAAACTCAAGCTAACACCATTTTGTCTGAAGGACTCTTAAGATCCTCAATATCTTGAAACCTGCAGGCTAATCCAGACCCAAACGGTTGCGTGGGAGTGTTCGGCCTGAGCTTGTACACCACAGAGAGGGATCTGAGGGAAGTCTTCTCTAAATACGGCCCCCTGGCGGATGTCTCTATTGTGTACGACCAGCAGTCGAGGCGCTCCAGGGGCTTTGCTTTCGTCTACTTCGAGAACACTGACGACGCTAAAGAGGTATAAGAACATGAGTAGGATAAATCCCCTCGCATAACATGTTTCTGGAATATTTTCTGGGTATAAAGAGGTAATTTTTGTTGTTTGTTAATTGTCAGGCAAAGGAGCGAGCCAATGGCATGGAGCTGGATGGTCGTAGGATCAGGGTGGACTTCTCCATCACAAAAAGACCCCACACCCCAACCCCTGGAATCTACATGGGCCGACCCACATAGTAAGACATATCATACATATTGAGTGTTTTTGTGGATTAATTAAATTAATTGTAATCTATCAAAGATGATGATGAATGCTGTTTTTGAATGCTTTATTTGTTTTATTTTTCATTCATCAGATGTGACATTGACATAAGTTACCTCAAGGTACATAAACAGAAAATATAATCAAAGTATAAGTAAAAAGTAAAGAATGCTTTAAAGAAAAAAAATAGCATCTGAAACAGTCAGATGACAAAACAACAAAGAACATGCATCACGTTCTGTTTAAGCATAAATAGGACTGTAGATGTGTGTCCATAGTTTCAAGCCATTTAGGCTATTTACATAGTTTAATTGCTCCGAAGTTGTGTAAAATCTCGTAATGGAGCCGATGAGGGAGCATTTAGTTTTCTCTGCTTATAATTTCTTAAGAAATAAAAATCTTAGTGGCTATCTGTCAAATAGAGGGCATTTCTGTAATATCTGGTGCATCAGAGGCCAGTAAGCACTTTCTCCAGAAACTGTATCTTGTGTCATAAGCAGATTTTTTTCCTAATTAATAAATTAATTGACCTAAATCAAAGTTACAAAATAAATGCAGAATACAGCCCTTGACATGTTCAGGTGTATGTTAGCTTGCTGAAAGTCAGAGCTCAGTCGGGTAGAAATAACAGATTATGTGAAACAAGAGCACTTAAATTGAGTTTATTTTAAAAATACAATTTGGGCTGAAAATGCAGACTTGAAGATAACTTTTGTTCAAAGTACAGCCTCTTTGCTATAACATTACAGTAAGCTGAATATAATGTGATAAATTGGCACCTGTCTTTAAATAGAAATGGAATTGTACAAATAGAATAAAACATAACTGTTTGTCTAATTAAGTGGGAAACAGATTCTCACCTTTTGCATTGTCTTCTGTGTAGTGGTGGTGGAGGTGGCGGAGGAGGAGGAGGTGGTGGAGGAGGCGGAGGAGGAGGTGGGGGCGGCAGTGGAAGTGGTCCAAGTGGTCCTCGCCGCAATTCTCGTGACTACGACCGTGGATACGACCGCGGATACGACCGTGGATACGACCGAGGCGGCTATGATCGCTATGACGACAGGGACCACTACAGATCATACCGGTGACTAGATTGAGATAATCAATGGGACATTTCTCCGTTTTTGTTTATTATGCCCTCTGAAAATATGCTTATTTTGTCTTGTTTCAGAAGGAGATCTCCATCCCCATACTACAGAGGGGCTTACAGGTCTCGGTCCAGATCGCGGTCGTATTCTCCCCGTGAGTCCTTTTTTTTTTTTTTTTACAAGTCATTCACACTTTTATTGAGATGTTCAACAGGTAACAATGTGTCTAATGACAAATATTTTGTTCCACAGGTCGCTATTGAAGTTGCTGTCATGTCCCTTCAACTCCCACAGACAGCAAATGTTTGAGTGAAATGATTTCTCTCGGAATAGATCTTCTTTCTTAAGGTGATCGCCATATTTATGTTTGTAACGTAGATGACCTGTTAATATATACTGGGATCAGTTGTGAAGCAATGTCTTTTGGCATGACTCAGCTGACCCCTCATCTTTTTCATTTTAAATGTTGAGGCAACATCTGCCATAACAAAAAAAATAATATATTAATGTTTTTATTAATGTATTTTTTGTATACAAGGATTGAGTGAACATTCATCTTTGAACAGATTAAAAGGAAGATGCACTTTTTTCACTTTGACTCTAGTCCTTCCTTCCAACTTTTATTTATTTTATATATATATATATATATTATATATTTTAAACATTTGCTGCTGCGAGTCTCTTATAATACACACAAATGTGTGTGTCTTTTCTAGTTTTCTGGAAAACCACCATTTAACTTTCCAATCAACAAATAATGACTCTAAAATGCTTTTGTGTTCTTAACTAAAAACTGTCAAAATATATCTAAGCTATCAGGAAAGCTCTTGTTAATTTATATTTATGAAATAAACCAGAACGAGCCCAGAACTTGGAAATAAACACATGAATGATATATCCAACTGACAGAAAAACATACTTGAACTAGAGACCAGCGTGCGATGGGATCACATCAGATGCAATGCCAAATCTGGCCATGGGCATATAGTAGGGGGGCTGATGGCCCCTTTTCACTTCCCACCCCCCGACTTCCAGTGCTCTTGCTCAGACCACGCCCATCTTCATACTCTGCTTTCATTTTGACCTCGACTACACACCTGTAAAATGTTGTCCAGTCAGAAAAACATACACCTGACTGCTGTTAATTTCCACTAGGTGTTTGCCTTGATCGCACACACACTCTCACCGGGGAAAATAACAGTTGATGCAGCTGCCAATAAATATGGGTAAATGCCTCAGTAAAGGGCCTCCTTATGTAATTAACCCTGAGGAGATTATTAAGACAAATGCATATTTCCTTAGTTTGGTTCAAGACCTTTGACTCTTTGCCTACATCTTAGATTCTTCCAAAAATGTAAGTATTAATGGAATGTGAAACGAATATAGCAACTCAGTCTGACTATCAAGCCAATATTCCCTGACCAGAAGCTGTAAATCTAAGTCAGATTTACAGCTTCTGATTTAAATGCCACTGAATATCTGTAAGGGTGTACAAGGTTAAAAGTATATACAGTAAACGTGTGTTGAATGTTAATCTGTTGGCACTTTTTATAGGCATTGAACAAACCATATAAGTAAATACACCTAATTTCACCAAGCACAGTGTTTAAAGTACAGCTCAACATGTGGTGACACAAGAGCTGCCAAGTCTAACATCTACCCCTACTGGACACACAGTAGTACATGATAAACTGAATCACTTGTGGAGTCTGGGTTTATTGTTGCCTGTAGTTTAAAGGGACGGTTTATCACAATTATTAAAAAGAAATCTCACTTTCATCCTCTGGGATCAAGCACGACAGATGGTTTTAGTTGTCCATGTTTTGAAATATTTTGTGGTCCCTCCCTTCACCCCCAATGTGACGGCGGTGAATGGTTTGTGGGTTAAGCAATTTAAAGGTATTAGGTATCCTGTACAAAATGTATTGATGCACTATATGATGAAGTTTAATGTAATTTACCTAAATTATTCTCATTCTATTTTACTTTCAAGTTTTTAGCATATGCTTTACATGCAAATTTAAAAAAAAAAAACTAAAAAAAGTTGTACGTTTTCATACCTTTTCAATCTTAATTTGTTTTTATGCTATTGTTTGAAGGGTTATTTTATCCAATCCCACCCTGTCTGTTAATGTTTTTCATTCGTATAATGTGTTGTTCTTAACCATGGTTTCATTCATAGGTATTCATTTTCTGCAAAGAGAGAAAATGTAACGCAGAGGTATGATAAAGAAGAAAAAGACAGATCTGACAACACCTTGTAACCTGTCTGTCTATTTCTCTCCCTCTTCTACCCTTAATCTAGACTAAATGTATGTGTGTCATTAGTTCTGGTCACCAGGTCGCTCTGTTTTCCCTAATGTCACATCCCTTTCAGTTCTGATTCATCTTCCTTTCTTAGTGGAAATCATTCGGGGCTGTGATCTCACCTTAGTTGTGCAAAGCATGTTAACTCAACTCAGCTTTCCAGTCGATTAATTCACATGAGACACATACAAAGGAATCGAGGAGACGCTTCTCAAGAAACCGATAAGACATGTCCTAACGCTAAAGTAAACAAAGTGCCCAACAAGGAAAGGGTGGCAACAATTCCTGTTAAATTCCATTTAAATGGTGATGCAAAGTGACGTATGCTTAAAGGCCATAACTGGATTTCGTTTCATTTACAAATAGGAAGAGTTATAAAAAAATAATAAATGAAGATGGTCACGACCGAGTGCAGTCCAATGAATGGGTGTCAGCTGGCAGCAGAGAGGACATCAACGTTGTTAGCATGTCATCAGGAAAGTAACTAAAGAGCTGTTTTGTAAATAGGCCGCAGCTTTGACATTCCTCTGTTAACACACTGACGTAAACACACGGCGAGGCTGCTGCTGCTGCTGCTGCTGCTGCTGCTGGCACTCTCCACTACAGTAGGGTGGCAGTAATGTTCCAAGGCGCCTGCCGGTCACATGTAGAAACACTGTAGGCAGAAGGCTCCTCCCCCTTGGTAACTTGTGTAGGTACATATCCATGCGTGAAGCACTGCGGCCTGTTCCTCGTCGCCCTGCAGCGGCCCTTCCCCTTTTAGCCTACGTCTCGGCTTTTGTTTTGAAATCCACCATACTTACTCATTGGCTCAGCTGCGTTGCTACCTTCCGACATGACAAAAAAAAAAGAAGAAAAAAGGGTTCCATACCATGAGTATTCATGCATAGGGACCCCCCTCCCCATCCCCCTCTCTACCATGAAGAGCCAGGAATCCCCTCACGTCTCCTTATCAGCATCTAAAAATAAATATTTGCTCAGTTTTACACTTGGATCCATTATTACTTTCCACGGACTCAATGCAAAGCGGACGTATCATCTCACCTTTAATAAACACCGTGTGAAGCTGCAGGTCCGAGGTCTTTAATCAGTGACTCCGGTGCAAAAACAATATTGTTTATTTAGATATACAAGGACAGAATGTACAAGAATGGTTTCACTTTCTGTATTGTTTTCAAATAAGTCTTTATTTTTTTTCTTATTTATTTACAGTTGTATAAATGTAGCTAAATCCTGAAAAAGATCATAAACATTTTCACATTTTTTTTTCATTTATAACAGGATAATATCAAAAGCAGGCATCCGTGACGAGGTTTGGACCCCCGGTGTACACACGGCTCCATAAATCCATATTTCTGGGTCTCATAAATACATAAAAAGCAAACGTGGGGATCAGTGACACTGGTTGGGTCGACAAATACAATGACAACGACTTGATTTTACACACACAGTAGCCCCTTTTTTTTCTCACTCCCCCAGCCTGGAGGGACCCAAGGCACGGCCCTTATTATGATTTGATGAAATAACCTCTCTGCCTCTTTTAAGCCCATCCCTTTGCTGAATGTACCCAGTGATCACCATGCCACTTCCATATCCCAATGTAGGCTACTTTCCACGCCGGAGAACCGGGACTGATCCCCACATGCACCTCCAAACATTTTTTTCTTGTGATTTTTCAGGGAGATTTTATTTAGAGGCGGTGCTTGTTGGCTCCAGAGTAGCGTCGTAACGACACTTTTTTCCCCCAGTCCCTGTTAAAAGAGTTAGACCGGGGCCAGAGTTGGTGCTGGGGGGTCGCCTATAGTTTAGTAATTTCCTGGGGGGTAATTGCTGCGCTTTTTTTTTAATCCCATCAGATTTTCTATTATTTCATTTTTTGAATTTTTCTACTTCTCTGAAATATCGCCACTCTTTAAGATCTGATAGCCCCTTCGAGATTTGTTTCCCTTTCAGATCATGAACAAACTATATGTTGGGAATTTAAGTCCTTCGGTCACTGTCGAGGACTTAAAGGAGCTCTTTGGGGAGAGGAAGCTGCCAGTGGCCGACCAGGTCCTGCTGAAATCCGGCTATGCTTTTGTGGACTTCCCCGACCAGAACTCGGCCATAAAGGCTATAGAGACTCTTTCTGGTAAGTGTGGATTTGATAAGTGATGCTGCTGGTGACAGGAGAAAAAAAAAAATTCACAGCCGAGTCAAACTGCGAGATCAGGTTAAAAAAAAAAAAAAAACACGATGGCTCGGGGTGTCCAAAATGTGAAATAATAGTCATTGCTTGTCTTCTTCTTATTATCATAAGGCTATTTGGATGTTCGGGACAGTGTTTGCGATCACATCCGTGTGCCATCGGAGTTCAGATGAACGCTCAGCCATGCACGCTCCGACACAAATCGGATAATTTATCGATCACAGGACACACTCGGGGCTTTAGTGCCCGTTTGCCTAAAGAAAACACGAGCCCTCGCGACGCTATCAACGCGCACAATATCCTATATTTCGGAGATTCCGATAGTGTGGGGCGATACTTTGCAATCACCCGCTGGAATGTATGGGATGGTCTGATGCTTCGGGTAGGCATAATTATTTTTCACTTATTTTTTATCTTGATTTTATTGAAGAGAGCAGAGCGACGCGACCGTGGAAAACTTGTCAGATCCATGATCCTCTGGTGTCTGGCTATGTTTTTACGAGGTGTCTTGGAGGTGGGTCACGGGGGTCCGGAGGAAAGAGCTAATAAACAGGTAGCTGAGGGGGGACGAGGTGAGACGCTAATTCCGTGCTGCGCCAGGCCACTCATAATAACGAAAAGCCCGTGTACAAGCTTCGCCGAGGAGCGCTTCAAATGCAACACAACCACCCCCCCCCTCGGGGCTGAGACAACGCGGATAATTAAGAAACACCTACCTAGGAATAGAAAGAGTAGGCTACAAGTCATTGTCCTTTTAAAAAAACATCCCTTCTTTTGATGTTGCATTCTTTACTGAGAGCAGAAACAAATACCCCTCATTGCACAGTGGAGGGTTGTGGGAGTGGAAAGCATGGCTGCCTACACCCCCCCCCCCCCCCCCCCCCCCAACACACCCCCCCTCCCTCCATATTCTATAAGCTTATCATGCTTCATTTTGGCGCCGCTCAATTGTGACCCATCATAAATGTCACACTGTGGTTGTTTTAATCCAAACATACCCAGTTTATCCGCACAACGCGCCCGCGTACACTACTTTGTGTGTGTGTCTGTGTGTGTGTGTGTGTAGGGGGGTTGGCTGGTTTGAATGAGGACGCACCTACTTGGTGAAGTGATTCAAAGTGTTGCTGTGTTGGCCTTACCAGTTGGCGTTGTTGCCCATGACACACGGCTAATGTTGCACTATAATTTTCGTCCCTACAGGTAAAGTTGAATTACATGGGAAGGTGATAGAGGTAGACTACTCTGTTCCCAAAAAACTAAGGTAGGCCTTCAATCTGACGCACACACACACATACACACACCACTAACACACCCACGCATTGTGTCATACGCCTATACTGTACCCCATGGCAGACTGTGACCTGTAGGCTTCCGCTGTGAAATATAGTACGCGGATTTTTCCCTCTTCTCTCGGCTTTTGTGTGATTTTTTTCTTTCTTTTTTTTTTTTAACAAGACTGTAGTTGTTGTATATCTTGGCGTTAGAAATGTCATTGCGATCAAACAAAAGCAAGAAAGGCGACAAAGAAGCGGTTTAGTCCCAACATCCGCAGAACACACGTTGCCTGCTGCTGCTGTATCGCGTGATCTGCGGCAAGGCCCATCCCACTGTGAGGCACGGACACACGCACACACCCGTGCATACGTGTAATAATTGCATCGTAATTGAGTCTCTCATATTTGGCATGTAATCAGACGTCCATAAAGGCACACATATATAGTTCGTTTCCCCCGCGAGGCTGGTTTCCCCTGCATGTGAGCGATAAAGTTAGGTTTCATTATTGACTGTAACGCTGCAATGCACGATGGGTTGCATACCAATCAGCTGAGGCTCCTCTCTGGTTACTGTATGCATGTGTGTGTATGTACGGCTTACGTGTGTGCGTGCGCGTGTGCGTGAGCGCGCGCCAGTTTGTGCGTGCGAAGCTCAAATTGAAGGTTTGTGAGGGAAATCTATAGGTCAACCCTGAACTCCAGTACACCGCCGTCACGTGTTGTGCTTTTGTGTCAGCGTGTCCACGCAGCGTATGGACTCGAGCAATTCCGAGAGCCTTTTTAATTGCATGGAAATAACAATTAAACATGTTTCCCCCCGCGCGTAATGCGTAATAAACTAGGTTTCGTTTGTGCAGCCTACACACTCTCGCCACGTATTGTCCCACCCCCTCTTTCTTCCTCTCACAACAATGCCTTTAGCTTTAAGGAAAGACTACATTGCGTGACAAAAAGGTAAATATTCAAGCCCCTTGTGGAGGAACACGTGACCCATACTTTATGCGCTTCCAGCAGAGTCCTCCCCCTTTTCAGTGCAGGCTACACTTTCCTGCCTTACAGCTCTCCCTTCTTTTCTTTTTTTGTTGTTTTTGTTTTGCTACACCTTAGAGGGGGGAAACCCCGTATGTTTGAAATGTTAAACAGTCGATTTGGTGAGTTTACCCTCGCTTTATGGCTCGAGCTGAGGGCGTGCATGGTGTAAAAAAGCTCGCGCCACTCCCCACAGCGAGTGTGCACGTAGGCCAAGGCAATGTTGGGAGAGCCTCATAATGGCTGCCATGATGGCCCCGCACGCTGCACGGCTATAGGTGGAACCAGAGCATACGTGTGTGTGTGTGTGCGCGCCTGCGTGTGTAGCGTGGAGCTGCCGGACGCGCGTGCACGTTAGCAGGGGCCTTTAAAGCCACGTCTTCGCCATGTCAGTTATGGTCGACGTGAGCGCAGCGGTTGAGACGTACAGGTGTTCATTTTGAATCCGTGCGGAAGTGGAAATTGAATTTACCGTTGAAGGCTCCCTGCAGTTGTTCTATGTCATTTATTTAGAGTTTCTGTCTATTTATGTCAGAAATATTTACACTGATTTAAAATGTAAAGCTTTAAATGCATATTTTTTTGTGTTTGTCGTAATTTATAAATGCCCACATTAACATTGTTTTTAATTAATTTATGATTTTAATAAGTAAGTTGTCTCAGATAAATTGAGAAATAACCTTTATATTTAATAATACTGGTTTGGAATACTCTAAACAAATTTTCCTTTATGTAGATAATACTATAATAATTATAAGTATTGTTATGGATTTGATTTTAATATAAATATATATGCACATATAAAGTTTCTATAAGTTTTCAATAATCACAGGGCTTTTGTTTTGTTATTTAGCAGCTTTGTGAGCTTCAGGCCTGCTGAAATTTCTGGGGTTTTGTGAGACTGCTGAGTTTGAGCTACAGTTTGCTGTTTACTGCTACTGTTTGTTTCTATATGTGTGTGCAATGTTTTCAGTGTGCTGATAGGCATAGTGGGATTTACTATTTAATTATGTCCAATTTCAAAGACAAAACATCTGTTTGTTTATGATGCTTTCTTTGTTATAACATGTTGTTTGTTGATGGGTTTATTCTGTTAGATTGGGCCTTTTTAAATGCAACTTCAAACAACCTGGAAAAGATAACAGTTTAAATTGTTCTGCTGTTATTTAAATGTTATTTCACTGATATACATTTTATATGTTGATATTTCAAATTGGTTAAAAGGTGTCAACTCTCATATTATTTTGATATGAGTAAAGGTAAACTATCTTTTTGATTGAATTTGTAAAAGCTTTTGATGTTCTTTTCATGAAATAATTAGTTTTACTCTATCAGTAATATTTCAAATTGATTTTAAGAAATTGTCAGGGTTATTTTTTATTATAAAAGATTGATTTGATCAGTGTTATAATCATGTCAGTTAGTTAATATTAAATTACTTTGTATTTCAGTGCTGAAATAACTGTTATTCCAACGAATTAAATATTTGTTTTATCTAAGCGAGTAAAACATTTTCTGAAACTTGATATTTAATTATTATGATCACCTGAGTTTGAAAAAAAGAACTCTAATTATAATTCTAATAATATGAAATAATCAAAACAACAAAACTCAAAACATAAATAACTAAATATAGAATGTAGATTATGTGGACAATAGGTTTACATTTTTAATCGTTATTTAATGTATATTGTCTACATTTGATTAGAAGAATGACTCATATTTTGATACGTTTGTTTACTCAAACCAAAAAAAATAATTCTTGCATTGTGCTTATATATTTTTTAAATGCTGGCTTATTTTGTTGTCGGGGAAACAATATTTGTTCTTCCCCCTGCAACGCTTCCTTATTAAGCTAAGCATGTGGCTGGGTCTGATGAAACAGACTGTGACTTGGTGTTAATTGATAATGGCACTACATAAACAATATTCTATTAAATAGGGGAGGCGGGGAAGGTGTGGACAAAGCAACTGACACGACCCCCCTCTGTGAGCCTGATCAATGAGTAATATTGAGCATGTGAAGACAGCCCTGTTGTTGCGAGGCAAACACTTTTAAAAATATCTTCCCGAGAAGTGTACAAGTTGTTTACTTGCTTGTTTAGCCACTGATAGCAAGACATACAGTCCTCTCTCCCCTTAATTCTCTCTCCACACCTTTGACTTAACCTGGAGTGAAACTGTGCCTCCGATAAACGTGATGAATCTGTGATTGAGCGCTAACCCGTGTGTTACACCCCATTAGGCTGCATCCCAATAAACGCAGGTTGAGCCGTTTGTGCTCTGCATATAAATCCAAGCTCGCTGCTCATTGTTGTTTGATGAAGCTAAGTTGATTGCAAGACCCCCTTTTTTTTCTCCTTGCAAAAGGATACCAACTAAGACATGGGTGTAAACATCTGCATTGCACCACAGTGGTGCACATGTGTGAGTTGGGTCGTCGCTGCATACCGAGTCAAAACAGCGAAATAGGATAGCCATCAGTTGATCCACTCCGAATCCATTAATACTCCCCAGTTGATCCTGGGTGTAGGGGAAGCTCTCCAGTTCAGACTATGGTTTTTGTGTGGAGAGATAGCAGGAGGCACTGCACTGCTGCCCCTCCAGAGCCGCATCCGCTGCACCCTCCTCCGGACTCCCCGTGCCTCCCCTCACCTGTATGCCAGGAGGGATCGCACCAAGAAATCAGTTTTTTTTGGAGTGAGGGTAGCTGAGACTCTCTCAACTATGATTCGTGCCTTACAGAGCATCGTCTGTGTGTGTATGTTGTGTTTTACTTGCTGTCTCAGGTCTAAGTGGAAACATACTCACTCACAGTGTCTTTGATTGAGCCGCTATTGTGTGAGAAACAAAATCCTCACGAGGTGTGAAAAAATAATGCCAAATGAGAAAGTTCTTCATTAACACTTCTAGAAATAATGACTATGCATTGTCAGGTATCGGCTGAACCCGTTTTTTTTTGTGAGTGAGTGTGTCCAAGCCGGTGCATTTAAATTCAGCCCTTCTCCCAACACGGCTGAATTTGTATAGCAATTATTAAGTTTTTCATGAAAGCGGAGTAGTGTATTTTTTCTCCTCCTGAAGTGATAACAGACAGTGCAACAGAGCATATAGCTTAAGGGAGCGTCGAGATAAGATGTGAGGGAATTGTAAATTCATTGTGTGCCTATCAGACCTGCGGGATCACTGTTTAAGCTCCACAACTGTTGGATTTTTTTTTTTTTATTAAAACAGACATTTGCATGTGCATCACAGAAGCAGCCGTAGAAGGTTAATTTCTCAGCGAGCTGTCATTCACATCCCACTCCAACCTGCTGCACAAGTAACACGTTACTGCACAGTTACGCTCATTACAACCAGGAGTTCTAATCGGCCCTCAGGATCGCCGGTGAGGAGTCGTGGAAGGTGTGGCCGAGTTAAGGAGGATTTCTCCCGCTGACCGTCTCAAGTCTAGCATTTTTCTAGCATTTTTCTGCTCATACGAAATCACCAAAATATACAAGTGATGAGAGAAGTAGAACAGGGCTCGGAGATGAGGAACAACATCCCCTCCTGTTTGTATTTGTGAGCCGACTCGTTACCTCTCAGTATTGAGCGATGAGAGTGAAGAAGAGATGGTAAGAGTTAAATAAACCCTCATTGATTAGAGATGAGAGGCATGAAGCCTCCTTGAGCTGAGCCACCGAAGCCATTTCTCTTCATTGTCAGCGGCTTGTTGAAGTCGGCTCCTAGTAGAAAATTAGAAAGTTCAATTCTTCTAACATACCATGTGACCGCCGTAGCGATCGTCTACAAGATAGGCCAGCATCGCTTAAAGGTGTTTGAGGATGCTGTTTCTGCTAAGCAGGTTTTGATGAATTGCTGGAATCTCAAATGTGAATATTTAATGAATTATAAATAATGATTATGAGCAGCGCAGTTTGTACCCAAGTTCTTTTTTTTGGGGGGGGAAGTAATTTGAAGATGTAACAGCTGCTCTGTCTCTCCTTCCTTTTCTATATCTCTCTGTTGCTCAGTCTGTGTGTGTGTGTGTGTGTGTGTGTGTGTGTGTGTGTGTGCAGCATGCGGATGAGTGTGTGGACTGTATCTACATGTAGATATGTTCACATGGAGCTCGAGTGCAACACTGGAGAAACGATGGCTGTAAAATGCCAACTGAATAAAAAATCTCCATGCTGGATGTGAACTTTCCTGCTTCTCACCCCTCGGTGTGCCGGTGCTCCCACTGGGCACCCGAGGGTGTGGTTTTCGTCAAAAGGATGGGCAGCTGAGAAGCACAGCAGGTGGCATTTCTCACACAGCCAGACCCCGTCCTTGTCCCATATCAACACCGCATAACCCGGCTGGAACATTATAGCTCTGATGGGTCTTGAACAGGTGAAATGAATATGGCGAAAACTCCCAACAGCCAATCAGGGTGAGCCACGGGCCGTAATGCTTAGGCGCAGCCAATCCCATGCTAGCAGGTTGAGTGGTAGGGATCGAGGCCCATGAGGAGGCTCTGTTACACTGGCTTAGAGCCTCATGTTGGGAATGCTGTTGGCCGGAAGCTTCTCCCAGGTCAGATGTTCATCTGAATCTTTGTGTCTTGCACATTTCTCTGTGTTTTGCCTTGCTTTTAACGTTCCACTTGGAGGCGTGGCCACGGGGCCACCTTTAATCTGATTGCCCCCCCCTTTAAAATCAGAAGGCAATAGCTGGCTTATTATTATCGGGGTACAGGCCCAGGGACCCTGGACTTGATCCTCTTCATGAAGTAAATGTTAACATTTGTTGTTGGAAAGTAAAATGACTAAAAGAGACACAAAACAATCACAGAGATGCAAAATGACCACAAAAGAATCAAAACAACCAAAAAGAGACAATTTCCCACAAAAAAACATCCCTAAAATGCACAAAACTGATTATTATTGCAGTCTGTCAGGGAGGACACATTGTACTCAAGGCAGGACCCGGTTGGACCTCATGTTTGTAATTAAACAAAGTAACTTGAAACTGCAACTTTGGTAACGTAACTTTGACCAACGTGAGATTAAATGGTAACTACACCCTCAAAT
Organism: Eutrigla gurnardus; assembly: GCF_963514095.1. Classification (NCBI taxonomy): domain Eukaryota; kingdom Metazoa; phylum Chordata; class Actinopteri; order Perciformes; family Triglidae; genus Eutrigla; species Eutrigla gurnardus. The sequence goes on from NC_139926.1 coordinate 17,403,373, forward strand.
TCTGCTAGAACCTTCTCTTCCTGCATGTTTTAAAAGAAAACAACAACAAAAAAGGGCAGAGAAGTGAAGAGCAGCGACTGTAGCAACATCGTGGCCAAAATTTTACCAAACTAATTTTTAAATATTAGCTACAAGCTAATTTTGAGCAGGAAAAGCTGTTTTATTAGTCACTGCATGAATCATATTGCAACAAGAATCTGTGTAGTTATGTGAACAGTGGAAGAGAATTTAGTGGGTAGTTCCTCCTTAACTCCTTTAGCTCTGTTTGGCCTAACGGCAATACACTGAAATGCGAGATGGGATGCATTGAAAAGCAAAGTTCGGCGTTATTCTCACAACTGGCACCTTCCTTGTTCGACTGTTTGAGGCCGGATGATTTTCACTCATTTTACAAATGTGCCCTTCTTCTTTAAAGGGACATTGTGTAACATTTTAAGTCATTTATTAGCTAAAATCAATACCATTATTCATAAATAGGTCCTCATAAGTGTATAATTACCTCTGCCAATAATCTGATTTATCCTCGTAAGCAAATCATTTCTTATTTGTGTTTACATTGGACGGGTAAGTCCTCAGGAGGCTTCCATGTCGTTCCACCATATTGAAGAAGGGACATCATGCTTAAACGCGATTTCCTTCAGAGTCAGCGTGAATGAAAGGAGATCACATCAGCGAGAGGCGTTTTTCAGGACATACAGGGTGCGAACGCACGGTAGCGACTTCTACCGACTTTTTCATCCCCCTGTGATGCAGCCATTCCTGGACACTGGCGAGCCCACGTTCACTTCCCCCTGGAGCTCCTGGAGAGTTTTACGGAGCTTTGTTATCGACCCGTAGTGGACGACTTCTTGCCTTTTACAGTCAGTGTTGTAGAGCAATATAATGTAATATGTAATTCCTACACACCGTCGCTTTAAAGGTGCACAGTATGTAATCGGGAGCGTTTTGATTGCTTCTGAATGGCTCTCAATATGGCGATGCCTGTGCTGGCGGCTTGTAGCTAACGTTGGCCAAATGGACTTTAATTGGGAAATAGACTGTGCGACTGTGTGTGGCTAATTTTTTGCAAGTGAGGGAACTTCCCAGTACAAAGACTTGAATAGCCATCATATTAAGCATTAAGCCCTAATAGTAGCATCATAAACTACACTCATAGCTGAATCTGTTCATGTGAATGGAGGCGAGGTTAAAGGAAACGTTAGTGCGCTTGCTCTATGGGCCTCATTAATGTAGAAGATCGCAAGATTTTTTTTTTTAAACACGAAAGACAAATTTTTTTTGCTTTATGCTCCACTGAGTAACTTTCATGGGAAAGAATGGAGCACCGCCTCCGACGCATATCCAGTCCTCTCTATAGATCCACGTTCTGTAAGTGTATAAGCTACTGCAAACATGCGGACGCAGAGTGTCTACGCTGAGGAGGAAGTGGAGGGCGGGTGCTACGACGCTGCCGGTCAGCACGCCGTTATAAGCTGCAGCCGCCCTATGACAGCAGTGTTAGCCAGTGGAGCACGCTCACATGCACAAAAGCTAAAAGCACGCGCAACCAACAAAGCGGGGAGAAGCTCGGATAACAACACACAGAGGGGGAGCAACTTCATGCTCAGCTCAGGTCTACATTAGTCCACCATATCTCAGCATAGTAAATACTCATTTTCTGCTATATTAATGCTCTAAATGTTGTTTATTGCTCCATTAAACCCACTACCCCTGTGTGCCTCGCTTATTAAAATCTTTTTAAACCTGCCCCATGGTGCCAGGAACATCCAGGGATGGTGTAATGATACAAAATAATATGCATGGGTTGTTTCATATAAGCCATTTCCCCACATGTAGATTTTTCGTTTTGTTTTTTTGTCATCTCTCTGAGAAGCAGCAAATGTTCGAAAGGTGCAGTCTTCTGACATTTACGGTGCCTATATTTGGGAGCGAAAACTGTGCCGTTGCGCTCGTGAATATGTGTGTCCGTGTGTGTTTACAGGTAGCGCTGTATTCAGTTCCAACTGTTCCAGGTTAGGTTCTCCATGTTGCCATGGGAACCGGTGTTTGATTGTTTTGCTTAGTTAAAGGAGGAGAGCTTGAATGATGAAGGTTTCAGAAATTGAACTCGGGGACCTACAGTGTACAGAATACCACGCAAAAAAAAAAAAAAAAAGAGAGAGTGGAGGTGACTGCATGCAACACCCTGAAATTCACCCTTAAAAGCGATCATTATAATAACGTTCCACCGTCGGAAGCCCGTCATTACAGCGTAAATTTGTTATGAACGGCTGTCAGTTTGGCGGACCCTGTAATTTCCACCCATTTTCCCAGAGAGCAGAGACTGCCTACTGGTCCTAGCTGCAGTCCAGGCTGTGTGTCGGTGGCTCACGCTATGGGCGGTGCAGTGGTCAGAGTGCTGATTTTATATGACAGTGACTAGTCTGGTAAGGTGCCTCAATAAAACGCCTGTGCAAAGCTGTTGCTTCATCGAAACCCTTCATGTGCTTATTTTCTTCCCCGCCGAGTGCTGCGGGGGGAAAAAACTGCTGAGCAGGGCTGTCCGTCTTTGTCACAGCCACAGCCCCTTTGTGACCTTTTCTTATTCATGCACCCACTTGAAGTCACGATTTCCATCCTTTTCCATATGTATGCAACGGAAGCTGGGAAAATCCCCCCCCCCCCCCCCCCCCCCCCCCCACACACACACACACACACACAACAGAACAAGTCATCTACAGTATGGTGCGCACACAGCTGAGCTTCCAATACAACCTGAAGCACAGTCTGACCATTGTGTTCCTCTATTTCACACTGTCTCTGACGGAAGAGGAAGACATCGAGAAGACTTCCGAGTCAGAGACGTGTGCATGACCCGCATGCTTTCTTTTCCGTGTGTGTGTGTGTGTGTGAGGGGGGGTGGGGGGGAATGAGCACCGCTGATAGAGGGCAGCATTTCTCCCCGTCACAGAGGCTCGCTGGCTGGCTGTGTGAGCCTGCTATTGACTTGGCTGTGATGGGTTCTCTGAGAGCGACAGTGTGTTTAATGTCAACCCTGAGTCTTACCTTCTCTTAATCTCTCTTAACTGTTTTTTATTCCCCTTTTGTACCCTGACTGCTACTTTTGATGTTAAAATCAAACGTATTGAGCAGTCAAATTAAACTCCAATCCGTCTTGAAACTGTGCTCCCGAGGTCAACCTTTCTTTTATTTTTAGAGCCAGACATTTTTATTTTAGGTGTCAGGTGCCCCGCAGTAAATCAGAGGTCTGTTGCTCATAGCTAGTTTTATGCTCTGCTCTTTGTGGCTCTGTTAGAAAATGTAATTATTACACTAAAATAGAAGAGGGAGGAAAAAATAAAACTGGACTTGGTAGGCAGGATGTCACTAAAAATCATAAAATGGATGGGGAGTTCTCGGGAAATGATCTTTACGAGATTCACTCACTTTATGCCATATCAACCGCAATTGAATTTGTTGCGATGCGACCAAACGGCACGTAACGCACACACAGCCGTGCTTCGCCTCAGTCACAATATAGTAAGCATACAATAAATACAAAGCACAACCAGATGGCTCATGCGCTTAAAGTGACGAGATTAAGTGCACGTGCTTGTCAATACAGCATATGATGGGATAGGATGAAGGATAGGGTGAAGGATAAACACTATTGTGGCGATGTTCTCTTAATACTGCATACGTCTTTCACCCGAAGGTTTTGCAGGTTGTGAATATCAAACCGTAGCGCTGGATGGGTTGTGATACACTTCAGAAATGGTGGAGAGTACGCAGCCAATTATTTTTAAAGCTGTGCACAACTTTGTCCTCCAGTTTTTTTTCTTGTGGGTTGTAGATACCGTCACGCCACTGTAAAGGTGAGCACCGTTTCTGTTACTGCTCTAATGCTCTCAGTTGTCTTTAAAAGGATGTGGTGACCTTTCTCCTGGATGTTGGTGAAGTTGTCTTTCCATTTTTAAGGAGGAGAAGGAGATCGTCGTCCTGAGGAGTTTTTAAAATTATCTTTTGGGTGTGATCTGACTCCTGGGTCGGTCGTTTGTCCATTAAATATGAAGCTACTATGAAAAATAATCTTTAAATAAATGTCCATTAGTCCACATTTTATAACTTCCGTCCGCAACCCTTATGTTTTACAGAACTGAGCTGTGGCATTGGTTGCAGACCGTCCTTTAGTTTCAACACAACAAGAGTTGAGCATTTGGCAAATTGTGCCGTAAAGCCTGTTGTTTTACACAGCTGTGTTGATCCTGACTATGATTTGCTGAGCCCAGAGATGAGTCGGGTAATGTGGGCCAGGCAGGTGCTGGAGAGGAGAACGGCTCCATCTGCCTCCCTGCCAAGTGACCCGGCACATGCCAATACCCGGTCGGCCTCAGTGTGAGAGAATGACGGAGCCTGCGTGTGAAAGAGAGAGAGAGAGAGAGAGAGAGAGCAATGGAAAAACAGAAAGGGAAGTATGGAGTTGCAGAGGAAAGGGAGGAACCTATGACGGTCCTTTCTGATCACATCTCGCCAAACGTCAGGTTGCAGCGGAGAATGTTCCTGCAGCAGAGAGCTGCATTCACAGGCAGCGAACGGGATGCGAAAAAACAGTGTGTAAATACTTGCTGACCCCCAGCTAACAGTTCCCTGGAGAGTGTGTGTGTGTGTGTGTGTGTGTGTGTGTGTGTGTGTGTGTGTGTGTGTGTGTGTGTGTGTGTGTGTGTGTGTGTGTGTGTGTGTGTGTCAATAAACAGTCTATACTCAGTGTGTTCCCCATGGGTGCAGTAGCTGCTGCCGTATACTGAAGCTTACACGAGAAGACAGAGGGTTTTTAAGATAAGACAAGTAACCAGGATACACAGTCTATTGATTGATTGATTAGTGTGTTTAGCATAGATATTTCCTTGTTGAAATGCAGCACCTCTGTCTCACGCACGCAAACAAATGTTATGACACTGATTGATGAATTGCCCCCCCCCCCCCACCCTGTCAGGTTAAATGAAGCACATGCTGACACACAGATCCAATTAAAATGGAAGAGTGCCCTTATAGCAGAGCACGATCGTGTTCAAAAAAAGAAAAGAAAAGAAAAACCCAACGGCGAAAGCACGGATCTTCAGCTCACCAGGATTTTAAATATTTGATGTCAGTGCAGTCATGCGTGAGTTCTTGTTGGAGGGATTGCAAAAATTAATGTGGTCTTGTAAGCCCCCCCCCCATCATCCTTATGTTTACGTCAACACTCATATTCTGTGCGTGTTCAGGTGATTTCCAATTAAATGAATGGTTCGGCTGCAGTTGAGACGCACTCTCTTTCCACTGCAGCATTCGCTGCTTGTCTTCCCTCCATCCTCCTCCGCCTCTTTCCTGCACGTGCATGTTTTGTGTCGCGTGTAGCGTCCGTATCGCGTGCGTGGCCTCTCACATCCTCCCCTCCAGCTCACAGGGCCGCTGCTGCTCCCCCGCCAGCTGCTGCTGATGCTGCTGCTGTGTTAGCATGAGCGTGTGTAAATAGCTTCGCCCACAACTCCCATGTTATGTACAGTAAGCTAAATGTGAGCCATACTGTAACAGAGGCAGGCAGTCGGAGGAATTCTTCAGTAGGCGTGTGTGTGTGTGTGTCATTGCATAATGTGTGTGTGTGTGTGTACAGTGCCTCTGTGTCCCTGCCATTCCCCTGAGCGGGAGGCAACAGTTCATTTCAGAGATGGTTGCCGAGATGGTTTTGTTTTAAGTGGTGTGCGGAGTGACTCCAGGCGGGCTGGTTTCCGGTCGCTTGACATTGCGGGAGAATAAATTACAGAGATGTAGAATGACAGCCTTCAAAGGAGAGTTTCATGTCAGAGAGAGAGAGAGAGAGAGAGAGACAGCGGTGTAGATGTGGAGCTGCTGAAGATAATACATCAAATATGCAGGCACTCGAAGGAAAGTCTCATTTTAATAGAACTTGGGGGTTTGTTCTTCACGTTGGCAGCGCTCGCTGCGCCCTTTGATGGATGCACGGCCACCTCGGGCATTTTGTAGAGCATTTACAGTATCGCCGCTTCATCCACCCATCGCCGCACATCATCAAAGCTGGCGTATCCCTACGCTCAAACCACCCAGGTCCTCTCTCACACACACACACACACACAGAGACGGGCTCTGATTTCATCACAAAACGTGGTAATGCCAGCAGACAAAATGCAGCTCTGATTTGCTTTTCATAACACTGGCCATTGTTCGCAGGCTCTTACTGTCCTGAAACGCAGTTCCCCCGCTGCAGATGTTCCAGAGCGATGACGAACGGTCTTATTATCTGGGTTTGTGCTCACATCTGCCAGGCCTTTCGCACTGACTCAGATGCTTTTTCAGAGAAGTTGTGCTGTGAGTGTCTTAAGGAATGAGCAGCCAGGTCTCCGGGTCAGCCCTCGCTGCTAATAGCCCCCTTCGACTTAGACACGGCGTTTGTTAAAGAGGGGTGACCAGCCTTGTTGTTTTCCGCCTGCAATGATGAAAGCAGCCCGGCCTGTAAACGCTCACAGATTTGTTTTGGTGTTTCTGTGCGGATGAGGGTTCCGAGCCCGAGCAGGGGCTGAAAATAGTTGTTAAATTAGCGGATCGCACCCCTTGAATATCCTGTCGAGCGAAACGGAGGCTGCGTCTAATTGTTATTAATCCTTTTATATCGAGCCTCAGGTGGCACCCCGACATGTGCTCAGCTTGTTTTTTAAGCGTACTACTGTGTTTGGTGTGCTGTTGCATTCGCCTACTGTAAACAAACACAAACCGCTGCGGAGGCTGCAGCTTTTCGGGAGTCGGAAGAAACGCTCTGTATCAGCAGACTTATGGTCACATTTATACAAGAGGTACCAACAACAAACCTTCCTCGCAGGCTTTTTCTCCAAATCGCCAATAATTCTCCTTCTCCGTCTCACTTTAAATGCTGCCCACACGACGTGCACTTCCACCCGCTCCCCTCTGCAGCGGAGCTCAGGCTTCCTAAGTCGAGATATCGATGTCAATTCAGGATATTTATTCGAGTATTTATCGCATATTGATCAGGGCTGGAAACCTTGAGAGCGTCTCCGATAATTGAATTAGTCTACAACATTCCCCCACAATCCTCGGCATCCTCCAAACTGGTCACTGAAACGCACAAATACAGGCACCCATCTATACGTCTGAACCACCCCGAGCCTCCAACGTCCTCTCGAGCCCCCCTGCCTCATTTCAGAGAGCAGGTCAGGATTTGGAGCCATTTCAGCTGCAGGATTAAAGTCTGACAGGGATAATGCCACGTCAGCCACTTGTGAGTCACGTGACACGAGATGATTCAAGGTTTTGGAAGGAGTAGTATTTATATCATTAATGTACCGGAGGCCCTTATCCATTTGACTCCGCCCACAGCAGAGCTGGTCGCCCAGGAACGATACATACTGTTCTTTTACAGACGACGGCGAGGAAAACAATTCATGCTATTTTAACCTTCAACCTGTTTGGACTGTCCCTTTAACCTGCATAAGATAAATCCCACCATCTTGATGGTCTACCAGGACGCCCACACTATGTTTTCTTATCTGTTGCTGTTTTTTTTTTTCCTTTACTTGCATGTTTATTTATTATATTTAAATGTGTCCATTTTTTGGGATGTTTTAAATTGGCTTTTGTTAAGTTTAAGTGCAATCAAAATGCTAAACATATAAATAAATTGATAAATGTTAATTTATGGTTGATTTCTATTGTTTTTTTCACATTAAATATTCATAACCCCCAAGTATCTACATTTATTATGAGCAACTCATTTTCATTACCAATTTATTTGCCAATTATTTTCATGAATAATTTCATAAAACTGTCTCACGTCTTCAGAGCCGAAAGCGGCATCTTCAGATTTTTTGTTTTCTTTAGCCAACTACATAAATCTCCCAATATTCAATTTACAATGACAAAAAAATTATAATAATCTTCCAGATCGAGAAGCATGACACCAGCAATTTATTTGCATGAAAAAGGATGATCAATTAATCAATTAATTGACTTGTTTCAGCTCTGAAATGCTTGTTAATTACTAAACACACATACTTAAATGACTACATAAATGAATAGTGTATAAAATGCAGGCAATGCTACCAGAATGTTTATGTCTCCTTGAGATCAAAATAAAAATATAACTAAACAATATGCTTTTCCTAAAATAAGAAAATAATAATAGTTATTCAGATCCTTTAATGTACTTTGATTTCACAAGAGTGATTTTTGTCAGAAACACCACGATGAAAAGGAAGCACAAAGCTTCAATTAAACTCATGTTCCAGCTCATGCATGTGTCAGCCATGCGTCTCCGGGCCTGGCACCGGTTCTCCACCCTGTATTTGACAAACGCAGTGTGTGTGTGTGTGTGTGTGTGTGTGTGTGTGTGTGTGTGTGTGTGTGTTTCGCTCTTTCCACAAAGCTTTGTTCTGCCGCTGTTTTGAGAGCGAGGACTCCTCGGTGATGGCAGCTGTGACTGGCAGGGGTGTTTGGAAATGTGCCGCTCATTGACCAGGGCTTGTCAGTGTTTCTGTTTCTCCGAGGATGAATCTTCAGTCCCCTCCTGCTAGTTGCTTTACGTGTTTTCACTCTCTGCGAGGAACTTCCCCGCAGACGGGGGGGGGAGGGGGGAAGGGAAGAGGTGGTGCGCTCATGTGTATGTGTGTGAACAAGTAAAGCTCATTCTCCAGAGGGAGCTGGAGGAGGGAGCAGTGAGACGGGTAGAGACCGAGAGAGAGAGAGAGAGAGAGGGACGATGAGAGACAGGCTGTAGGCTGGCAGGGAGATAGGCAGCGAGGGAAAGCAGGCAGGGAAACACTTTGAGGGCTTTGGTAATGTGGAGTAGCGTGTGTGCAGTATTGATCCAGGTTAACCCTGCCGGGACCTACACCTATGGCAGGCGGGCTCAGCCTTTCGGCTACACTATAATACCTCATAGTCGGCAGATTAAAGGATGAGACCAAAGGAGCAAGCGAGCTGCACAACCCAACAGAAAGCAACAGAAGCAGCCATGAGGAGCAGCTAACGGCGGACCCACACTGCACCGCCGCAGTGTGAGCTGGTATCCACCTGTCAGTAGCTCTTAGCACTGAGGTGTGTGTGAGAGACACACACACACATAATACATACGTGTGTGCATGTAGAGAAGAGAATGCACACCAGTAGGCTATATGTTAGTGTGTGTTTGTGTGGTGTTGGATGTGTGTGAGATTGCGTGTCAGCTGTGTCCCTGTGGGCTCGCTGCGTGCCTGACAGTGACAGTGCTGACTATGTGCTTTGTGACGGCCGACTCAGAGGAGTCCTCAGTTCGCAAAGTAGCAGAGTGGAGCAGCAGGCGAGCGTTTGATGTGCGCAGGACAGAGCAGCGTATCTATCTATCTATCTATCTATCTATCTATCTATCTATCTATCTATCTATCTATCTATCTATCTATCTATCTATCTATCTATCTATCTATCTATCTATCTATCTGAATTGCTTCTGCACACAATGTTTCTTGTCCATCAGTTATTTATTGATTATTGATTATTTTTTCTGTTGCTGTTTCTTTTTGAGGGCTGTCTGGCGATCTTGTCAGTGTGTGTGTGTGTGTTATGTATTTTGCTCATTGTTTGTCATTGTGGCAGAAAGTGTGTTTACAAGCAGGCTGTTTTACACTAGGTGGATAAACATCCAGTGCACTTGAGGAAGGACTTTTGTGTCCTGTAGTTGAACAATGTTTGTATATTCATAGATTCTGAATTTTTCAGAGAGGGAGAGAGAGAGAAGTAGATATTTTAATTTACATTTTTTGTGGAGACAGAGTATTTTTATGCATCTTACAAATGTCTGGCGGGACTTTTAAATATTTGAACTGGACAAAGATCTCACTAGGATCCACATGTTGTGTATCTAAATAAATATGTGGGACGGAGGCTCCCCATTCAGATGTTTCATTGTGGTTTCAAGGACATTTAATCTTGAAAATATACATTTCCTCTTGTTATCAGTAATCAGTTATCCAGGTAAATTAATCAGACTAACACACAGGATCCACTAAAGGTCTGGCCTGTTTTCTGAGCTACCTTCTGCAGAGAAATTGTCTCTCTCCTGCCTCTGTTGTCACAAACTTGCTCTAAAAAATATTTTGATAAACACGGGAGAAGAATGCATTTTGCACCAAATGTAAATGTCCTGATTTATAAATATGTGAATGCATATTCAGAGCCTTACTCAGGAGCTTCAGTTGTTGTGTTGGAGAAAACCATTTTCAGTTACAAATGCATTATGACACAGCGATAGGCAAATGGAACATTTCATAATACTCATTTCATTGGCTTAGGCATGATGGGAACACATTTATTTTGTGTCAACTGGGCACCCTGTGGGATATTTTATACCGACTGAAAATGTATTTGTAGTGTTTATACCTGAGAACTGGAAGTCAGTTTCCATCCGCAGCAGTAGAGTCTGTTTGTGTCTTATCTAATAGTTGTTCTCGTTCATTTCTTTTTTACATGATCAGAATATCTTTGAGCTGATGTGCAGTGAAAATCAGAACACCGTCTACAAACGCTTCTATTGTCACGGTTGAGAATGAGCAAAGGCTGCCTGAAACAGAGTGAAACAGCCTCTCTCTCACAAAGCGTGGATCTCGAACACGAATTCACCTGAGGCATTGAAAATCTATTGAGGCGCTTGTAATTATGTCCCAATCATGTGACACTGAATCCGGAATACAAGATATGAATCTACTTGAAATGTCCCTGCATGGCGACGTGTTTACATCGTTCCGTTGAGCAGCTGAGTGAGGCAGACGTCAACGGGAAGGCTGTGGCTTCCAGTGGAGCTGCATGTGTGTCTCGGCTGAAGAAGAGAAACAGGCAGGCAGGTGAGCATGCTGAATTCTGATGAGATCTCGCCCGCCGAGGGCTGGGGAGGGGGGAGAGAGGCGGGTACCTGAGCGCTGCACGCTGAGACGAGATGGTTAGCGGCGGCGTGGAGCTTTATTCATTCTGTAGTATCGGTGTGAAAAATGTGAGGTTAGGGAACAATGAGGAAGAGCGGCGGAGGAATAAAAGCGTTTCATGAGACTGATTGGGAAGGGAACTGTCACCAATAATAATCATCATTTCAGTGTTAATTTCAGTATATATTCCTTTAGATGAACCAAGGACTGCCTTTTTTTAATCTAGGGAGTGTATAAGCAATTTTTCCACACAAGCCGATCTTGCATGTATATATGTTTTTTGTAATAATTAGGGAGATTAATAATTCAGTTAGTTAAAGTGACTATAATCAATATTTTGATGTTCAGTGGATCAAGTGACTAAATGTATGTGAAAGTCGTCCCTTATTGCACCGAGACTTATTACTATGAGATGGTGGAGTTGCCTTTAGCGTCTTTCAAGTCATTGTTTTGGTTTCATACCACATAACTTATCTGTGTAGCTTTTTTTTCTTTTTTTAAATACCTTACCTTTAAAAACGTTCCAATTCCTACCCTACCTATGTAAGTTTGGCCTCTTTAAACGTGTTGCTTTATGTTTTCAGAATGATAAAGACAGTTTGGAGGATAATTGGATTAAAAATAAGATGAAGGCTCATCGGGGGTGCCACTGGACATCTTGCTGGGCCCCGAATGTTTACAATGTCTGGCTCCACCCCTGATGTTGCTCCACATCCACTGGATGTTTAAACAAGCATAAGTCGTTTAAACGGTGATGATTGGTCAGCAATGCTATATTGATCACCTTCGCAATGAAAATAATACACAACACAAGAGGTTTTTTTTTTTGCCCAATCAATGCTTTCTCTGAACGTCAAATGCCCGCAGAAATTTCTATAAGGCTCTTTTGATCAACATGGCTAAGGGTTATATCATGATTGGGGCCTTCATCACCGGCAGACCTTTATAATGTTGAATAAAAATAATGAGTCATAGCAGATATTTCTTCGCCAATTACTGTTTCGAAGGTGAATAATGAACATTTAATCTCAGTCTTGATCATCAATGAGAGAACTTTTATTTAAAACCTAATTAACAAACCATCTATACGGGGTGGTGGGGTTCAGGGGGCAGAGCGGTCCTCTCATAATCAGACGCTTCCTGCTTTGATCGCCGGCTCCTCCGCAGTTCTTCACGCAGCGAGCTTGAAAGGTAAAGCTTGATTGAAACCCAAGTAATTGTTCATTCACTATACATTTATGATTGAAAAGTGTACAACTTGAATGGTATCTTTAGGTTCCTTTTATGAGTACCAATCACGACGTGGAAAAGAAAGGACCTCAGCCCCGTCTTAAGCCAGCGACAGGGAGTGTGAGCGCCGCTGGAGTTCGGAGAGACAGGAGCAGAGATGAATCACCCACAGTCGGGTCTTCTGAATATTGTTGGCTTGTTGCTTCCTCTCTGAGATTTCAAGGCATTTAGGCGCTTAAGAGCTTAAGGGTCAAAGCTAGACATTGGGTTAATTCAGATTAGACGAGTGTGTGGTTGATGTATATGGACCACCGGGCTATTTGACCAAAGCTCTGTTTCACATCTAGTCCTGGTTTACATGACCTTGATGTAAGGATGTAAAGGAATACAGCCTGTATATAATCATCTAGAGCGTTACATCCTTTACAGTGCTGATGATGTGAGAGCTCACATATATACTGCATGTTCATGTAGCTGCAAAATGCAGCCGGCGGTCACATGACCACATTATGCTGCACTCAGCGCGGAAACGTCGGACCATTACACATAAAAGGAGCAGACACATTAGCGTTGCTTGAACACCGTATATTTGTAATGTGATCGTGAAATAGGTGCATAATCACATGCCTCCGGTGTGATTTATGACCGCAGAGGTTTTCATTTCCTATTTTACCCGCATGGCTATGGCTGCGATGAAGGGGCCGGATCATCTTTCATTTTGAAAGTCATCAGTTATCTTGCGTGCGATACGGAAGTCTTTCGTTGGACTGTTGCTGGACGGATGTGGACTTCCTGTGTGTGCCATCAAGCGTGGCTTTCAGCTGGAACTCAATGCTTTTTGTCAGGACAGGACGGGAGTGCAAAATCAAGATTTCTGCCGTTAGATAAGATCAAGTGATATTGCTCACCATTTTATCACAAGGAATGAATAATCTGCTTTAAGCAGCAAATATGTGGCTGTGAAACGATGGTGTGGCGTTTTCTTTTTTAATCGGACAATCAGCGTTGGCAGCTAAATGGACACAGGAGAAAGGAAAATAACAGATACTTTCATGTATAGGAACAATTAGGCGGACTGAAAGGCTATTTGTGATGTCTTTTTATTCATCCAGAGAGCCTCCCTGCTGTGCACAGGACAGCGTGCCTTGTGGGCTGATCTCAGAACAGGGAGGGAAAGGTAAACACGGCTTGTAAAGGTCCCTATTAGACAGAATCCTTGAGCGGAGAAGGACATGTTCAATTATTCACTCCTTTGAGTTTCTATTGAAAAAAGTTTTTGCCCTCGGTCAACAAACTGACTTCCTTTATGTTGCTCTTCTTAACGGCGTGAGTGACTTAGGTTTTAGAAGCCTTTTTAAGACCAAAGTTCATTGAGTTTATGACAAGTTGGACCGCCATTATACTCACCAAGTATATAAAAGACTTCACGTGTGTGTGGAATGCAGAGGAAAAATTACATTCTTGTAATTCCCCTTGTACTAATATTGTTATTAAAAGTATATTATATATAAGTATATATCTAAAAATATTTTATTTCACTATTTAAAGTGTATTTGTTGGGTTTGTCCATTCTGGGTTACCATAGAAACAAGGTGGCCGGCTCCGTGAAGGAGACCTGCTCTGTATGTAGATACAAAAGGCTCATTCTAAGGTGGTTATTCACTAAAGTAAACACACATATAATATTCCATTCCTTCCAATCGCTCTAAAGTAATTGTTGATATTTGGGAACTGTATCACAAAATAATCCAAGCTCAAAGCCTCTCAGAGCTTTAACTCTTGGTCTTCTTCAGCACATTCTTTCATCACATTGAAAGTTAAGTTGAAGTGAAAATTAACTACAGGCCTATATTTATTTAAGTGCATTTTGCTCTAAATAATTCTACGCTTTTACCTGGGTAAGACTTCAAATGCAGGAGTTTCAGTTGCATATATTTATACCGTTGCTACTTCTGTTCAAGTCAAAGATCTCAGTTCATCTTCCGCTGCTGGACATATATGTAGGTCACGTGACAAAAACCTTGTCATTTGCGGCCGTTTTTAGTCTAGTAGGTCATATCTCCCATATCTGCCTCACAGTATTGTAGTGTAAATGTGTCCTATATTTTGGATTGTGTTATGTTTTATGTCTATAATTTGCGGTGGAATTTCCCCCCCAACTGTCCTTAGCTGTTGACATCTCATCCCACCACTTTTTCTTTCTTTCTTCCACCGAATAAGAGTTTAATTTCAAAGACGGACACGTGCTCATTATTCAATCATCTCTGTCCACATACAGCCCTGTGACTCATGTACGCTTGGATGTGGAAATGCATCAGAACTCTTTTCTTCGGCATCTAAAAAAACCATTCAAAGAAGTTGCTAATTCTATAAGCTCATGTGCACACGGAGAGGCTATTGTGTCTTATTATAGGGCTGCAGCCACCTAATTGGCTGAGCCTCTTTGGCTTCTTCTTCCTCCTTCTTTCGGCCGCTGCCTTTAGGGGTCGCCACAGTTGATCATATCTATTTTACCCCCCCCCATTCACATTCATACTGGTGGGGGGAAACCCATGCGGACACTGGGAAAATATGCAAACTCCACACCTGGGTTCAATCCTCAGGCTGGGCGGCGTGCAGATCTTCTGGCTGTGAGGCACCCAGCTGAGCCTCGTTAGCCAAATGTATTAAATGCTGATCAACTGGGAAAAGAGAAGGAACGGGATTAAAGCACTTAAAACAAAAGGTTGGGAAAATAGGTGTTAAATGTATAATTCGCCCCTTGTGATGGTCAGACGTTCATCTTTAGGAACACTGCAAACCTCTGGCGAGGGATGAATACCCTCTTTCTCACCCCTCTGTCCGCCCGCCCTCTCAGAGGTTCAAATTCCTCCGACTGCGCCGCCCGCATTGGGTGTGTGTATTAGTATGCACGCGTGTTCGCAGACACGGTTTGGTACCTTACGCAGGTTGGACGCAGTAAATATTAGCTTTTCAAATGAACATGGCCACCCTCGGATATTTAAAGGCCGAAATTGAGAATTTTTCTCTTTTTTTTTTCCTTCTCTTGGCAGGCCGCTCCAAACCGACAGCAGACAGCTCGGTCACAGTCAACAAACATTAAGTAACCGTTGACTTGTCTGTATCTTCTACGGCGGCTCGTTTTGGACTTTTGGGTAAAAGGAGGAGTTGAGGAGGGCGCCGGGTTCACCTTGAATGCAAACAAACAGATATTAGCAGGAGCTGCTTCGTGTAAAAACCACAGATTATAAATCGACACATATAACCCCGATGGACAGTCGATGTGTGTAGCAGAGACACTGCAGACAGGCATGTTGCAGGGTGGCATGCATCGTGGGCCTCTCCCTACCCGGGAGACAGACGGTGAGAGACAGCAGTGATCTTATGGTTAGCCTGTGGCCACAGGAACGCTGAAAATGAGACCTTGAAGAACTGTCGGGCGACACTGTCACTTTTTCCGAGGGATGTCCATTCAGGGAGCTGCTGGCTTTGCATAATTCAGGACGACAGACAAGCGAGTGTCCTTTAAACATGTACAAGCTGGTGATAGTGATTAAAAAAACTGAAGAAACGACCCACAGTTTATCCTCCACCAGAACATGCTTATTAACTTTTAAAAGCACAGAGGACGCTCAGCGTCATGGAGTCTACATGATCTCGTTACATCAAGGTTAGAGTTGAATGGTTCGATGAAAACACAAAAGAGAGCTCGGCCTTCAAGTCTCACGGGGCTACACAGGCAGAGGATGCTGAATGAAAGGAGCTGTTTTAGTTTCCTTATTGGGCGGCTTGTGGGGGGGATGCCAAACGCTTTTCAGCGATTGGCTGCTTTTGGACGACAGGAGGTTGTTTACTACTTGAAAAAAAAAGAAAGTGTTTTAGTTGTACAAGCTGATTTTAATCGCTTTACTCTTGTTTGAATAACAGTGGCCAAAGAGAGATCTTGCAGTGAGCCACTGGGTTTTCAAACCACCGTCAGTGAGGGAAGGCTTGCAGGCCACCGTGTGGTACGACACGCTGGGAGCTGTCACTTTCTGTTTCCTGAGCTTTCTGTGCCGTTGGTTTCACTATTAGGAGGCACATGACAGGAAGAACCACCCTGAACTCATTTATCCTCTTTTCTTTATTCAAGCCTTTTAGTCACTAATATTATGTCTTACTAGTTATTATTACTATTATTAATCTTACTAATTTGTATTATTATAGTCAACACTTTCCACTATTTGTGTCTTTTTATGATCATACTCAAAAATAGCCGTTATTCCTCAGTATTTTAACGATGGTTTTGATGGATGGTTGGTTGAGGAGAGGAAAGAAGAGGAGAGGAGAGGGCTGTCCTAAATCCGTGTGACGCTGTGTTTCTCATCTCGTTTTTTTTTTTTTTCTGTTTTTTTTTTTTTTTCGTCGAGCAGCACAGTCAGAAAGAGTCATTCATTCATGTCCAGCTGCCGGCTCGGTCCTCTCTTCACTGCTGACAGGAAATTCTGAGCTGCGTTTTTTTTTTTTTTTGCGCCCCGGACGTCTACGGAGAGAAAGAAGGAAAAGCTAGACAAAGACACAGGAGTGATTTATGTGTCACGTGCATTTGTGTGTTTATGTCTCCTGTGGAGAATCCTCCTGAGCATAGATCCTCCTCTCGTTATCGCTTTTTAATCATCTTTCCTCCTCCACTTGATTTCTGGACCTCTGTCCTCCACTCTCGCTCCTGTTATGCCTCCTAGTTGTTTTTTTGGAGGGATGCCGTGGCTCGGCTTTTTTTCCCCAACCAACCTCTCTTTAAATCAGCAGCTCTCATTGCGGAGCTGGACTCTCTCACGTTAATGTAGTTGTTAACAGCCTGTGGTCACCGGGCGGTTTGAGCCGACACACTCAGAGGAGAGAGAATGGAAGGCTGTAGGAGCGCTGGATCCCAAATACGGACGTCCAGAGAGGGATGCCGTCCCGTTTGCACGTCCGTCTTTCTGTCTTCTCTGACTGACGTGTTTTGATAGATAACTAGAAGTTAAACCAAGCTTGTTTGATCTTGTTTGATCTTCTTTGTTGTTAATCACAAATCATATTCACAAAGTTGAAAAGCAACAGGAAAGTGATGATAAAAATGGAAATGAATGTGAAATGAAAACAACAGTGATACGCTGTGAAGGAATAAATGACTATCTTGTTTGTTTGGGGGTTTTTTTGTAGAGGTATTATTTGTTCCCTTCTTTTGTTTCCTTATCTAAAATCACAATAATAACTCTAACTTCATCTTCGGTTGATTATTTTTCAGTCAAGTCGATTTCATCTTTACCTTTTTAATCTGTGAATTGTATGACTTCCACTTAGTTTGGCAACACTTTCTAAGGCGCCATGTCTAAAGAATCAATAATTAATTCAAATCTCTTTATATCAAAGTGTAATTATAGTTAAACAACTTATACATATTCATATTGCATAATAACAATATTCACAACACACTGGTATAACTGTTTCTGATCATCTCCAATCGAACTGCTTCGTATTTATCAAGATGTTTCAACATTGTTGTCAAATTACATCTTATAAAATCTGCCTTTTGTCGCGTCGTTCGTGTCACCTCCACGTCTCGTAGTGAGAGTAGTTGCACTCGTAGGAGGGTGTTACTCAGAGTCTACGAAGCATCTTCACCTACACACCTACGTATCTTTCAGCAGCTCTACGCCACTTTTCTGATTTGTGATGCTGTCTAATGAGCTGAGGAATTTTTTTTACTCACAAACTTAAGACGACACTGACTGCCTTACATACAGCACAGCTCTCTGCATTCATGCCCTTCTGTCACCGAAACGTCTTTGCTTTCTCCGCTGTCGAACGTGTAAATAAGTCCTTTCTGCACACGACACCACAGATGTGTGTTCTTCTCAAATGTGTGAGCGTGCGGTTCGGCTCTGTTAAATCCACTCCATCTGTGTCTCTCATCTCTGCAGGAGTCGGAAGATCCAGATCCGGAACATTCCCCCTCATCTACAGTGGGAGGTCAGTTTGTTTGTGTGTTTGTGTGTGTGAAGAACCAGGTAGCACATAAACCCGCCTCACAGACCATGAGTCACCAGCCTTTATTCTCCGTTTCTCTGGAGGCATGTGTGCTTTGGTCTGCATCGGCGTTTGTTACCGTGTGAATGACGCTGTGTCTGTCCGTCAACATCTGCAGCCTCGTTGGCTTTCAAGATGTTTTTCTCTGTGTGAACGTGGTCATGATGACTACCTCGTTTCAGATACTCCATCCAGATCTTTGTGGTCTTTATTATAAATCAATGTTTGCAAGAGAACAGAAAAGTTACATTCATAATGTAAACAACCTTTTAACGGCACCAGAAGGCATTCATTATTTAAATATGTCTTTTGTCCATTAAAGCATATGTCAATCATTTTGATAGTTAACGAATTCCATCTCTTGTGCTCTGAATTTAATTGTACCTTCAAAAAGCATTCACCACATCCTTTATAAGTTCTTAGTAACCGCCAGCTTTCAAACGTACTAAATCAGGTTCCACCATAATAAACGTCCCGGCCTGAGTTTATGTAAATCGGTTGCTAGGAAACAGTTGTAGCGTCTAGCCACACAAGTGATCAACTGTGTAAACATATTTATGATTCTTTTCTTTTTTTATCACAAAAAGAGAAACAAGAGAATTGTGAATGAGGTTCTACAGTTTCGCTTTCGCTTCGGTCCTCTCCCCTCCCACATTGTTGGTCGATGCCCACACAAACCCCGGGGGCAGCAGACGTGCCCGGGTGCGTCTGCGTCTGCATCCATGCTGTGTTTCTGCAGTTTTGTGTCTCTAACCCACGCTCTCGTTTCTCCCTCAGGTTTTGGACGGCCTTCTAGCTCAGTATGGTACTGTAGAAAATGTGGAACAAGGTACAGTACTATTCTCCTCCCCGTTCTCTGCAAGTCTCTTAATCATCTGGCTCCCAACTTTTCAATGCACATGTGTCTATTTAGTTACACACACACACACACACACACACACACACACACACACACACACACACAGATCTCCCAGGGAGTCTCCTGTGTGACTCCACTTCATCGTTACCACCATCCCACACACACCCATTATCTAAACATAACCCATCTTTGCATATAAATCTGCCTTTATTATCTTGTCTGCGCATGTGTGTCTCATCAGTCTGACCCGGTGGGGACCCCGGCCTTTGAGTTACACGCAGCCTCTATAATAAGCACTGTGCATTGCCACGGGTCCCGTTGGCCTCAGTGTATGGATTGAAGTGGGCAGACGTGGCGGACGTCCAGTTGTAACGTGTGTGTGTGTGCGTGTGTGTGTGTGTGTGTGTGTTTGTGTGTCTGTTTCGGGGACGTGCATCGTGGTAATGGGGGAGGACACTGTAGGCGCCTGTGGTGAAGCTTTTGCACTGTCTGATGTAGTGTGTGTGTGTGTGTGTGTGTGTGTGCATGCAGGGGAGTCAGCCCTACGAACTTGTCGCTTTCTACACACACATGCACAAGGAGTAGACGTGCTCAGGGACACACACACACACACACACACACACACACAGACACACACACAGCGTCCCTGTGTGTCTCAAAGCAGCCAAGAGCAACCACCCACTGTCGTCCTGACAGGTGCTAAAAGAGAACCCAGCAGAGAAATTACTCCACTCAGAGTTTCCCAGACGCCGCCGTAAAAACAGCCCACTTCATCCACACTGTACCAGACGGCAGCGCGGCGTTTCCTCCTCTTCCTTCTCCTTCTTCCGTCCCGCTCACCCAACGTCACACATTAGCAGCGTATGATCAAAGCTCCTGGAAGGGGCCAGCTCACTCGTCCCCTCCTCTTCGTCACTTTTCTGTGTCCAACTTCCTGTCTGCCTGTCACTTTTTTCCCCTGCCCCGCGCTCCGTGCGCTCCAGTTACGGAGGGGAGGTTTTTTGGAGGAATGTTCTTGTGTGGCATGGTGAAGGCGGCCTGTGGCGGGGCAGGGCCGGCGGGCGGGCGGGGCAGAGCTGGCTGTGAACGCTGGGGCCGGGCGCCACGCCAGGCTATGCCCACTCACCCTCTCTGAGCCAGCTGGGTACTCACACTGACTTTAACCCTTACCAAACCTACGGCTCACAGAGCACTTGCAGGTTTGGAAGTTGACATCTGCACTTTTCTTGTAAAAGTCCACCTTAAAACATTTGGTTCACTGTTTCTATGGCTCGTTATCTTCTTAGAAGCAGATGTTTGTTCAGTATGCGTTTGGCATCTTTCCTCACAATCAAAGAGGCTTCTTTGTGGACTCATCATTTTAGACATGTAGCGGTTAAACAAACAGAGATCCTTCGTTGACAAAGCATAGATGACGTCGTCTCTCCTGACTTGGTAGACCTGAAGGCATTTCATCAATAACACATACTGCGTTACACTCATAACCGAGGCCAATATTAAGTAGTTGTTTGTTTTGGTATTTCTCCTTCACTTTAGGGCTGCAACTAACAACTGTCATCACCAGTTAATCTGACTATATTATTTTTTTTCGATTAACTGACTGAAAACGATTCTGTTTACCGTATCACAAGAAAGTCGCAGAAAATAATCATAGTTTAGAAGCTGAAACTGGGAAAAGTTTGTCATTTTTTTTGCTTGAGAAATCACTTAAAAAATGAATTCATGATCAAAATAGTGGTTTTTTTTTTAGATTGCATGTTCTGAACACCTGATTAAAAGTCTTTTAATGTGTGGTCCCAGCGGGAATCAAACCCACAACTACGACAGAGTTAGCTCCGAGCAGCAGTGCAGGACGACATGTCTTCCCAAGGTGTGTCCCTGATGGCGGATTACTTGCTTTGTTCAGGCTGCCGTGTCAAACTTAAACCTGCGATTGTGAAAGTGGCGGCGTGGTCTGGAGGGAAGCCAGCGTGGTGACGGCTGTAATGGATTCACACGGACTCTTTGGGTCACCACGGGAACCTGGACATGTGTCTGACTCACCTGTGGCGAAAACAAAGACCTGCTTGTTTACTTAATCTTATCTTTTGCTTTGTTTTTTTTTCTTCACAGTGAACACTGATACAGAAACAGCCGTGGTGAATGTTACGTACGCAACCAAGGAGGAAACTAAAGAGTAAGCGGTGCCAAAAATGACTCAGTGATTATTATATTACACTTTTTAGATGTAAAACGAGTTTTAAACCGGATTAATGTGGACCCGTCATCGTTATTGACTCATACCTCCTGCTCCTCTCCCCCAGAGCCATTGAGAAATTAACAGGACACCAGTTCGAAGACTACTCTTTCAAGGTGTCATATATTGTGGACATGGATGCTGCTCCGCCCGACCAGGCTCCTCGCACGCGGCGCGGGGGCCGGTCGTCCCGGGACCAGGGCTCCTCTCAGCCCGGGCCCTCAGCAGACTTCGGCGCTCCGCGCACCAGACTACACGACTTCCCCCTGCGCATACGCGTGCCTACCCAGTTTGTGGGAGCCATCATCGGCAAGGAGGGCCTTACCATCAAGAATGTCACCAAACAGACACAGTCCAAGTGAGCTCACCCTGATCATCTTGCCTGGTCGCTGCTGGGGTTTTTTGGTGGGGAGGGGTTGTCTTTCTGGTTTTCTATGTGATTTAATTAACTCCTCAAAACAACTCTGCTCTGTATGAGCCTTAAATTCTGAGATTTGTGAGAGATTTGATGCAAGAAAGCATGTCAGCATATATTTAACTTTTGGACAAAAAGCATCTGCTAAATGCCCTAAATGTAAATGCGAATAGTAAACTGTTGTCTTTGTGTTCACATAATTCTGAATTACTACAAAATGCAGTTGTAGTAGATTTATTTGTGCTTCCTTCTCCGTGTTAATCTCTTTGTCAGAGTGGACATTCATCGGAAGGAAAATGCAGGCGCGGCAGAAAAGCCCATCACCATCCACTCGACTCCCGAAGGCTGCTCCTCCGCCTGTCGCATGATCCTGGAGATCATGCAGAAGGAGGCCTGCGAGACCAAGACGTGAGTCTGCACTTCACCACATGCACGCGTGCACAAACGGGAACGCACACGGGTGATGCTTACCCGGAGCACGCAAATGGAGATTAGCCGTAATGTCAGCAGGGCTGTAATCTTATCCTTTAACCTGCCTGCACACCTTTTAATCTCACTGTGCATTCTCTCGCTTGGACCACTAACACAGTAAACGGAGTGCGCGCGCAGCACTCACACGGGCGAACACGTGATCGCAGCTTAGCCTTTAAGAAACGAGGCCAACTCGTCTAAGACGACACACCTTTTAAACTCTTTGAGCTTCTGCTGGATCGGAGCATTGGCACCCAGTTTGTGTTTCTTAATTCGTTTTTTAAGTGTGATGTTCGGGTTACGTCACCCGAGTGACGCCTGCATACGGTCGATGTTGGGAAATACAAGAATAGACCTTGAATTCACAAAAAAACACATTTGTATTAATTTGAATATGAAAATGTTACCACAGACTGTTGTGACCTGAGCCCAGTGTCGTGTGTTAGTGTGGTCTCCTATTGAACCACAGACTATTTCAGGCTTTTGTGTGGAATGAATGAGGCCGGTGGGCATGCTGTTTTTCTATGATACCTTCACACTTAGGTCTTACATCTTTGTGATCCCATCTGTGGTCTTCTTTTTGTTATTTTTGCTTCTCTTAAGAAACCCAAGCCAGGTTTTATATAGTCAACGTTACAACATTTGGGAAATATTACTGGAAATGTGGGGAAACAGCTAATCTGCCTGCATCTCATTTGTTTAATTTGTATAAAACTGACATTTATTTTACTGTTTTATGTGTTAATTCGAGAGCTATAGCTTTAATTACCTTTGGAGAGAGCCTCGTTTCCAGCCTTTATGCTAAACTAAACTAATCGGCTGTTAGCTGTAGCTCCCTATTTACTGCATCGAGTGGTATCGATCTTCCCACTGAACCCGCAGCAGGATGCCACACCTGCAGAAATGAACATGTCACCTCGGTAGCCCAGCAGCCCGTCATGTCACCGAGCATAAGGAGGCCCAACACACCGCGAAACCTGAACCTCCAAACACACAACACTGTCATCTCCCCTTTCTTGCCCCAGAGCTCAACCCAAACTCATCCCGCTTTACAGAACCCTTAACGACTGATAACACCTCCTCCCGCTGTAGACGCACAAAAATGCACATGAAAAAAAAAAAAAAGCATGTAATCATGTAATTGGATATTAAGCATCAATATTCAAACGTCAGGCCTTCGTTTTCTACAAAATAATTTATAAATCAGAGGCATTAATTATATAATTATATGGTCTTGACTAAGCACTCAGAATAAATATATACGTCCAATGCTATTAAACAACTTAAGCATCCAAATCAAACAACCACCACAATTTTGCCCATCTGTGCAACAAAGAAATGAAGGGGGGTTTTTTCGAGCCATTTCATTGAAAATAAACTCTTTTATATCGTGGTCATTTATTCAGAAAAAAAGAGAATGCACCTTACTTTCTACTTCACCTAAATTACACAGCTCTTCACAATCTGCTTTCCTTTTCCCAACGTGTTTAAATCTACCACCCGCAAAAGCAAGAGGAAGAAGATCATTATTTCTCACATCACAAAATGAAAGGCTCATGTCTTAAAAGTCTGCTTTCACACCACGGTTATCTTCTATTATCTAGCCTAACCTAAGTGTGTGTTTGTGTGTGTTTGTGTGTGTAGGACGGAGGACATCCCTCTGAAGATCCTCGTCCACAACAGCCTCGTGGGTCGGCTGATTGGGAAGGAGGGCCGCAACCTGAAGAAGATCGAGGAGGAGACAGGGACCAAGATTACCATCTCCTCGTAAGTCTCCTCTCCCCTTCCTTCTTCACCATCCTAGCACCTTCAGGGGGAAACACCCTCACACTGGACGTGTGCACATTCCCGCTCTGACCAATTCAACCAACAAATACCAGGCAGCGATTTCACCTTCTTGGCGCCGCACCTCTCCACAGCCACGCTCATCAGCCTCTCAGCTCGTGATTTCACCTAAAAGGAGTTGTTTGAGAACAAACGTGAAGAGCTGCTCGCGGCGGCTCCTTCACTCCAGAACATGAAATTAAAGAGGTTGTGATTGCACCCCATTTAACGGGCCACGCTCACGGACCTTTGTTCATTTAGGGCTAATGAGTTGCTCCGTCTCTGCGAGCTCCGAGGACATAATGAGCCTTGAGAAGGAGACAGACGAGAGGAAAGAGAGGGATGGCGATGGAAGGAGAGGATCCTTTTGAAAAGAGGCAAAACGGCACATTCGGTAATATTGACGTGATGGTTAGCGTCCTCCACGTCCACCAATACCAATAAGAGTAATTGATTGGTTCTGCTTCAGTGGCCCAAAGTTGTTGTTATTGTTTTTTTACAACTTCCAAGCTTTATGAAGCAATCACTTATTTGATTTATGTTATAATTCAGTCTCAGTCGTGATCTTTCCAGAACAGATTTTCTGACTAAAAGGAGTTTTTCACTCAAACCTTTTTCTGATTTAAATGAGGTCAACTGTGGTTTAATTTCAGGCACATTGAGTTGTAATTTGATGTGATGAGTCCAAGGTTTATATCTCGCTGTGTCGTTTTGTTTCTTGTCCAACAGTTTTCTCCTTAAATAACAATCCTTTTCATCCGGAGCCACGTGTGTCCCTGTGCTGATAGACACATCGTGACCTTGAGAGGGACAAACTCCTCTTTGATAGGTGCATTCCACCGATTTCACACGTGAAGTAATGTTTACTCGTTGTGAAGAGTACTTAGACTGTGGAGGGAGTTGTATTTAGCTTCTGTGTCTCTGGCTGTGTCTGTGTCTCTCTTTGTTGCATCTGAAAGGGGGAAAAAAAATGACCTTGAGGACGTCATCAGGTTTATCTTAGACTGCTGTAGAGGAGAGTACACATTTCTAACACAAAGTTACCGAAGCAAGGATTGGACTCAGCCTTCGTCAACATTCAAGATAAATACATACAAAGACAGGATATCATATTCAACTTCCCAGTGTTTTCTCTTTATCTGTTGCGCACACACTTATTTGTGTGTTTCTCTCTATCTTGCAGGTTACAGGACTTAACCATTTACAACCCTGAGAGGACCATCACGGTGCGGGGCAGCTTGGAGGCGTGTTGTAAAGCCGAGAGGGAGATCATGAAGAAACTGAGGGAAGCCTACGAGAACGACATTGCTGCTATAAACGTAAGCCGACCTTAAAAGGTTGCCGTCCGCAGGCCTCTCGAACGTTCGGCGTGTGTGTGTGGTTATGATCTCAGGTTGACTCACGGAGACCGACAGGTGAACAACGAAGAGCGAGTGATGATATACGGCGGGCCGATACCGCCTCCCCGTCGAGGACATGTTACCGCCAGGCGTTAGTAATACCCGCTGTTGTCTGCTTGGTAAATGGATAACAGTAAACGATCGCTGAACAGCTCATCAGTGAGTGTTTGACCACTGTGTGTGTGTGTGTGTGTGTGTGTGTGTGTGTGTGTGTGTGTGTGTGTGTGTGTGCCCGTTCCACGGAGCCTCTGACTCACACTCGCGGCCCCCGCTTGTGTGTATGTGAGTCTTTGTGTTCCTGCTGTAACACACTGCGTTTCCCAGCATCCATCTGATATCTGTAGGCCTCTCTCTCTCTCTCACACACACCCTGCTCCTCTTTCACACTGCCCCGATGACATCACCAGCTACTCAGCCAGTCAGAGAGGTCGGAACCTCCGAGGAAGAGAGATAGTGATGATATCCCACGATGCACGCTGCCCCTCCGATACACAACACGACTGGCGGCGGAGTGCTCTTCTTAGCGAACAGCGGGTCGTTGGAATTAATATCCCAGCAACTACGTTTTGTTCTCCTTCCTTTTTATCATACAAAACATTATTTTTTTGTTTTTGCTCAGAAATGTCCCATCAAAGAAGCATCATGTGGTTAGTTTGCACTGGCTGGCGAGAGCCGTTCTGGCACCTGTCGGGCCCGGCGCCGGCTCTACAGTAAGCGGGGAGGGCCATCTAGCGAGACACGGTGGATATTACACAAAGCCTTCTGGGAAAGGAGGAAGTGAAAGGAGGCCGTGTGTCTCTTCACGGTTATGACACCAGAATATGTGACTTGACTTTGTGGGGAGAAAAATGTATTTGTCATGCCATCACAGCAGCAAACCGCCCTGTGTTCAGCATTGTGACGGGGCATTTTTTCAGTTAGTGGTCCTGTGGGTTTTGAAATGACTTCTTCAGCGTAAGAAACAGGATCACGTTCTCCACCTATTAAAGAACACTTTAGAGTATTTTAACTTGACAATTCTGAATGACTACGTCTGGAGACACGTGATTTTTACTGGAGACTGAAAATACACACATGAAAGTAACCTTTAGATTATGGGTTCATATAATATAAATTACTTTTATTACCAGTTAATCTGCTGGTTACTTCCTCAAAGCATCAGTTTAGAGTTTTGGCATATGAAAACGTGAAAATGCCTGTTACTTCTAGTAAGTAAATAGCTCCAAATGGCTTGTTCTGCTCAAACAAACCCACATAAATGCATCTAGCGGAGTAGAAATCAAGGAAAAGCAGCTTCTATTTTGAGAACCTGGGACGGATTACTGTTTTTGTTTTGATTAATGATTCAAAAATGGTATTCATTTATCAGGATTGTCGAGGTCCAGATGTCTCAGCACAACATTACATTATGCAGGACATATTTCATTTTCTTCAGTTAAAGCTGAAGTGGAGAAAAAAAAAATCAAGGACTTTATTTAAAAAATAAATGGAGCAAAAATCTTTACTTACTGCAGAAAGAGATCTAATTTTCTCTCTTTTTACCTCATCAGCAATTGTGCTACATATTCGGTTGATTTTCTGTTCCTGTAAAGTCGTCCTCATGCAGCAAGAAACGCTTGGTTGCCTGTTTAATCTGCATCCTAATATAAATAATAATATGCATCCTCATGCATGGTGTTCTTTCTCGCGTCTAAATCTGCCTCTTCTTCTGCTCAGCAACAGGCCAACCTGATCCCAGGCTTGAACCTGAACGCTCTGGGCATCTTCTCCTCTGGTCTGCCGGTGCTGCCCCCTGCTGCTGGACCACGTGGTCCGATGCCCTCAATGGCACCAGCAGGATACAACCCATTCTTAGTGAGTATGCTCTTCTTTAAAAACAGATTTATTTTTTTAAACGCTCCTTTCAGAATGACTTGTTATACCTGCCCAGCACCGTGATGCACGGATCCCGCAGGGATTAGTTTTGACTTGATAAAGCAATTTGTTCCCAGCACATGGTAAACCCCTTCCCCTTGAAGTGCTTTTACCAATAAAACAGTGTTGACTCAGGTCTTCCTGCATGATGTTGTACACAGTGTGGCTCCACAGATGAGTCAGTTTGTCAGTAAAAATAAAGTCTCCGGCTCATGGCCTGACAAGGTCGAGGACACAGCGGTGTGAGACAGTGTGTGAGAACGGATTTGCGTGCACTCTAGTCAAGAAAGTTTGTGTGTGAGTCACTGGGAGTTTATGGCCTGAAGTCCCCCCTATTAAGAGCCGGAGCGTGTGCATGTGTCTGTGAATGTGAGTGTTTTTTGGTGCCATCTGATCGGTCTGCTTGTCACTTCCAGAGTCACTCTTCACATCTCAGTGGCCTGTACGGGGTTCCTCCAGCAAGTGCCATCACCCACCAGCACTCAGTATGTTCCCTCGAATCTGCACTAGTGTTGGATGATCATCAGAGTTTACTATGAATTTCTGTTTTTTGTGTGTGAAGTGAGATACATATTTTAATAGATGAGGGCACGTAAAGCCAAGGAAAAGCTGTTTGCCTGGAAAGTCTGTCTGCAAGTGACTAATGGTATATGTGGGAGGGGCTGCAGCCGTATAAAGAAAAAGAGGAAGATATAAGACTAATAGACAGCGAGACATAAATAAGAGACCATGGCAACCTCTCAGTCAGCGTCTATGTTGAACAGTGAGTCTGGCATTCCTGCATCCCACCAGCCAGTCACCAGAACACCACAAATATTTCTGGAAAGGGGACTTTTCAGCCCAGAGTTGTCCTGTGGCTCATAAAAAAATGCACTTCACAAACCTTTAGTACATGAGTGTTACCATGCTAATAAAAACAAAATCGTGGGTCAACCCTCTGCCCTAATAGGACATATTCCTTTCAGACCCAGTGGGGAAGTTTACCCAAAGAGAAGAGAGCTCAGTTTAGCTTTGCTTGCATGCGGTGTCATCGTGTGTCTTCAAGGATCTGAAGAGTTTAATAAAACATTTTGTCACTGTTTAAAGCTTTTTTACAGCAGTAGAGTGTTAGTGAATGTGCGGTGAAATATGTGTGGTCTTTCTTTTTTTTCTTCTTCAGCAACAGGCTCCAGAACAGGAGGTTGTCTACCTCTTTATTCCAACTCAGGCAGTCGGGGCCCTGATCGGCAAGAAGGGCCAGCACATCAAGCAACTCGCCCACTTCGCTTCGGCTTCAATCAAGGTGGGTTTTGCCGGCGTCAATAGAGCGCCGACTTGAATCCAGAGTAGCTTCGTAGCCTCGACTGACACATGGAGTCCTGCAGCGAAGTTAACAAGTTGGCATCCGGCGCCGGCTGAGTCAGCAGCGTGTCATCGACCACAGATGAACATGTTAGTTATTTAGTCAACAAAAGGAGATGACTAGCGAGCTGAAAGAATCTCAGAAATCCCCTTGAGTCCCGTCTGCAGAGGTTGGACAGCTGCTCATTGGATTCTCATAACGTCATATGGAGCTATATATGTAGGACTTCTCAGATGAATGATGATTTTTGGACACGTTTTCATTCCATAACCTGTGTGTGTGTGTGTGTGTGTGTGTGTGTGTGTGTGTGTGTGTGTGTGTGTGTGTGTGTGTGTGTGTGTGTGTGTGTGTGTGTGCGTGTGTGTGTGTGTGTGTGTGTGTGTGTGTGTGTGTGTGTGTGTGCGCGCGCGCGCGTGTGTGTGTGTTTGTGTGCGTGTGTGTTTCAGATTGCCCCAGCTGAGAGTCCAGATGTTACTGAGAGGATGGTTATCATTACTGGAACCCCAGAGGCTCAGTTTAAGGTAAAAAAAAACACATTGAATGTGTATCAATAGCATAACACAAAAATTGTATGCAACCATTTCGAGGCTAAGATTGCTACTTAAAGTAATTATTGAATTTGTCCTGTATTATAGTAAACAGCAGTGGACCTCTGTGTGTCCCCGTCTCTCCTCATTCCCTCCTCTGTGTTTCAGGCCCAAGGTCGGATATTTGGAAAGCTGAAAGAGGAGAATTTCTTCTCAGCGAAGGAGGAGGTCAAGCTGGAGACGCACATCAAGGTTCCCTCTACTGCAGCTGGCAGGGTCATCGGTAAAGGTGGCAAGACGGTGAGTGAACCGGATTATGGTCATGGATGCTCTTATCTACGTTGTTTGCTTGTTTTCACCAAATAGAATTTCATTTTAACCCCAGTGAGAAATGTCCTTGGTGAAATCCAAAGAAAGGTTATGATCTCTTCTTTTCTTTTTTTTTTACCAGGTAAACGAGCTGCAGAACCTTACGAGTGCTGAGGTCATCGTACCGCGGGACCAAACTCCAGATGAGAATGACGAGGTCTTTGTGAAAATCAGCGGGCATTTCTTTGCCAGCCAGGTATGCAGAACAAAGGACCCGCTGATTAGTTTGCTGATGTCAAATACGTGTGACAAAAAAATGGCTGTGTGTTGGTGGCATATGCAGACATAGTCACAAATTGAATATGAATGTGTTGCTAAAACATAAGACAGTAAATACTGAAGTAGCTTGAACAACGATCCTTATTTGAGCAGCTATTTATGTGCAACCACAAAAAAACGGAGGTGTTTTCACACCTCTTGGCTTCCAGGGGAACTCTGCACTCCTTGATTTGATGAAGAAAACATTTATTTTCACTGTTTTTCTCACATGTTTCCATGGCAAAAGGAAAATAAACAAAAACTGAGAAAAGTCTCAATAAATTGGAGTAAATGAGTTCTATAACGACAGCAAACCCTCACTAATCCAAGTCTCATTTATCCTCACTTATCAGCCGTCTAAAAGGGGACGTTTCAGGGATTTGAATGATCCGTTATTGACATGGAGATGGACTCCGTGTCACGTATCAACTAACAGCCTGTCTCTCCAACAGACTGCACAGAGGAAGATCCGGGAGATCATTCAGCAGGTCAAACAGCAGGAACAGAAGCACCAGCAGGGCGGCGCCATGTCACCGCACCACTCCAAGTGACCAGCGGGGTGGCTCCAGCGGGCGCCAGCCAATGAATGTAGCCCTCCCAAACGGACAGAGACCTACCCAGACACAGGCCAAGGCCAAGGGGGACATGCAGGGCAGACCAGCAGCACCGGGATCAAAACCAAAGAACTTCACACAGGGGGAAACAAGTGAGAGCCAAAGGCTGAGGGGCATTTGTGTGCACTGCCAGCCCTGTGAGAGCAGATAGAGTGGGATAAACCGTACTGATATAATATAATATAGTAAAAAAAAAATAAAAAAACATCCACAAGAATGGTGGAAATGGCAGAGAATTTTGGATCTGTTGTCTTCACAGTTAAAAAGGTCAACAGGAGAATAGTATGTCGCCCTGCGTAACGTGATCTCTTTAGTTGGACTAACATAGGCCTAACAGACTGATAAAGCAACAGTATTAACACGAGCATATACAAGGCATTGTGATTATTATTTTGGGTTAGAACGAGTGGAAAAGGACACCTTCTCTCTTTAAATATCCTTAGCAGTATTAACACAGCGTAGAAAGGTATATTGATACTGACTGAGAGTGTGAACTGTTATTTTTCTATCAAAATGACAGTACAACTTGGCGTAGTTTTGAATATGTTTTTGCTTGTTCCAGAGATTGATTGGGCTGTTAAAGCCACATAAAGCAGTTTCCCTCGTTACGGTCACATTATAGGCCACTGAAATCAAAAAAAGGAAAAAAAAAGCCCCTATAAGTAAATATGGTGAATGGGTCTTTGTAACAAGCCTGTGTGTGTGCCAACGCAAAAGATAACGTCCCTTTGAAATGTCTCTCACCATTCATATCAGATGCTTCACTTTTTCTTTTTCTTTTTTATTTCTTGCTGATTTCTGCTTCACTTTCTCATCACTCTCTCTCATCTGGCATGTGTTTTTTTTTTTTTTTTTTAATAGGATACAAATATTTGTTGTCATGAAACACCCCCTCCTCCCCACGTAGCCTTTTTTGATAACATTGAACTGACTGCCACTTTCACTCAACGGAGGTTAAATGCAACAGGCTCTTTTTTCCACCAGTAAACTGGTTCCACTCTCCCACGCTGTGCAGTCGACTGTATCTACATTCATGCTCGTTGTCCCGATATGAAACAAAAATAATGTCTCTAAAGACTCCTCTACAATCAAATATCCACGTCTTAAAAAAAATAAAAAAAAGGTGTCATTTTGAATGTGCACCACCACATGCTCTGCCTTACGAGGGTGACGTGGGTTTTAGGGAGGGTGCAGACTCGTGGTGGGTTGGGGGGTCAGCGAGGAAACAGTTTGGGGTTATGGGGAGGGCGGGATGGGGTTGGGGGTGGGGGTGGGTTTATGGGGAGGCACTGTATGACCTGTGGTACACACACGACCGCAAACGTGACCGCAGCCGCGTTTGGCTTTAACCCTCTCTTGTCAGGGAGCTTTCTAAAATGGCATGACAGCTGTGAATGTACGATATGCAGCCTTTTTTAGAAATATCAGCCCTGCTGTGTCCAGCGAGCCTGCACACAGGCTCAGATTGTCATTCTCACTCTCGCTCTTTTACCTTAACCTTTTTTTTTTCGCCTGTGCTGGTTTTTCTTTCGGCGAGCTGGCTGACTGCTTTGCGAGAGCGCTGGACACGCAGGTCCTGGTCTCCCTTTGTGCTTCACTCTGGAGACCATGGAAGCTTGTTGCCTTATTTTGTCACCCTTTCAGACATCACCCATCAGCTTCATCTTCCAGACGCAAGGTTATTGCCAATACGCACAGCTTCCTCCATGTGTGTGCGCATATGTGTGTGTGCGTGTGTGTGTGTGTGTGTATATATATATAAATATATATATAAAAAGAGAGAGTAATATTTATGAATCTATTTTTTTCCTATTTTGTGATGAGAGCTATTGATAAGAAACAAAAAGAAAACAAAGTCCTTTTCTTTTTTTTCCTCAGTGGGACACTGCCATATTATTTTGAAGGGAAGTGTTTATTTTCTTGAAAACTAGACTATGAATAATAATATAAAGAAAAAAAAACCTGAAAAAATTGGAGAACAGTAAAGTGAACCACGGCGTTAACTTTGGTCAGGATGTGAACAGTGCGCATGTCAGTATTGTGATCTACCTCAGGCTTCAGGGTACCTCAGTCCAATCTTTCATTTCCCCTTTTTCCACATTTTGTATGCCTTGTTAACTGATCATTTTGAGCGTTTTTAATTTTCTTTTTTAATGAAAAAAAAGGAGAAAAAGATCTGCAGTAGGCTAATCACTAAAATCTTCAGGTCCAGCCGACTAGTCAAACTTTGTAAACCGTAGTCAATTCTGTTGGACTGTCTTTGCCTGGACGCCATAGGACCTCTTAATGATACACGTCAAAAAGGATTTCCAAGTACATTTTTTGCTAGAAAGGAATGAAGAGCAGGATGTAAGGGGTACAAACCTGCCCGAAGTGGTTCTGAATGTGGATGTTGTGTACTGATTTCACCGTCAATGATAGAAAAAGAAAACGTACAAATCGGGTCGATAGAAAACTAACCAACTGTACCTCCTGTTTTTTTCCCCAACTGTACCTCCAGGTTTTTTTTAGACTTAAAAAAAAAAAAAAAAAGAAGTTTATTCACTTGTGAAAAAAAAAAAAGAGAAAAAATAATTTTTTAACAACCCAATTCAATCTTACCAGCTCTATTTGATAACAGCATTCTCTGGGGTTGATTTGAAGAAAAAGCTGCAAAAATACACTGATGGGACTCTTGAACGTGGTGTAAAAAACCCTCGTCTTCTGTGTAGAATGTAGAACAACTCTAGTCGTTGAAATGTCACTGTGTACAACAAGATAACTGTATATCTGTAAACATGTACAATAGAGTCACACACACACAAATACATCGTTTTTTCCTGTCTCTCTCTCTATATATAACACTTATCGGTCTGCACCTGCGTTGTGTGAGATGGTGGGAGAGGCTTTAGAGCGTCACAGCTTCCCTCTAAAACTGACCTCTGAACGGTTTCCTCATCAATCTGCGGAGTTTATTTTTGTTGTTGTTGTGCTGTACATTTCAGAATTACCTCTCAGAATCCAAAGCTGACGTTAGTTACTAAAACCGATGTAGGGGGCAAACGAATTAAATAAATGAATGATATAGTGAACGTTAGCGTTTGTCTTTGGAGTTCTTTTAACTGTCGAGGGGCGGACTTTTTGTCATCAGATGAGGTGCATCATTTTTTTTTTGTTTTTTTTGTCCCGGTGAACACAAGACTAGCAGTACTTAAAAAAACATAAAAAGGTCTATCAAACTCACACAATGCCTGAGGTTGTTTCAGCGAGCCTCCCCACAGCCGGTACCTCATACTGATGATGATAGGTCAACCAGACCTGATTCAAATACTCTGACCTTACCCGCACAAATGCAGTACGGTGCTTCTCCTCGGGCCGTGACTCCTGTGGCGGTCTGCTTCACTTGTAGTAGGGCGTGTCTCGGGAGGAAAAGGCGGCTTTTCGCAGTAGGACTGGGATTCATAGTTCGTCACTCATGGTTTGACTTTGTTGGGAGTAGCTTTTTAGAGCGGTTTTGAAGTTGAAGCTCTTTTCTTGGCATTGCAGAGGACTCTTCAGGCCTCCGTCTCTCCTTATTTTTTTGGCTCTTTACACAGTACTAAGTGCAGGTTCCCCTCCAGCGGGTTCGGTCTCACCGTGGTGTTGTCAGCACGGCGTCCTGGTTGTCGAGACGTCTGTAAGCCGACCGCAATCTGAGGCAACAACTTGTCAAGATAGTAACCATATTTTCTTTTTTTTAACTTCCGAGGATTGGTGTTTCTAGGTTTTGTGGGGTGTTGCTAGACATTAATATTCAGTACCAGAAAACCACAAATACACACATCACGGGGGTGTACTGTGTTGTTAGTCATATCACATGGTGTTTGGATAGTTTAGGGTTTTTTTTCTCTCTTCCTGTTGATCTGGTTTTCTCGTCATTTACACTGATTTAAATAATGTAGTCTGGAGCAGTAGCTGCGATTCTTTGCTTTAATATTCATTCCTGTTAGATCACTACCAATAATACTAGCTGTTAAATTGTGGTTGAAAAAAATATCATATAACTAGGATTTTTTGAACAGATTTGGGAATTATAATGACAAAAATAATTGAATCTCTGATATGCAAAGAATAGGGTTGACAGAGCATCCAATTCTAATTCTAATTCTTTTTTTTAAAACGGATAAATCTTGTACTGCCTTTGTGACTGAACAGAAAAAAAAGGGCATTTTAACAACCATCCAAAAATCATAGATTAGCTGAGGAAGTATTTAGTATGTCTGGTTGGATTTATGCAGAACCACAGCAGTGTTTTGTCCTGTCTTGTTATTAAATGGGAAAACACAAAGCATTGCATGAGACTGTTGTAGGCGATCCAGTAGGTACACTTCATATAGCACTAGACTTTAAGTAGTGGTTTTACATGGATCTCTCTCTTAACAGCATTTCACCATTTGGGAGATTCCTTTTGTTACAACCCTCGAGTCCTACATTTCCCACGGGCCCTAAACGCCCCGAACACCTCAAGGTGATTGGTGAATGTGCGCTGGACAGACATTTGATCCATTTTAAATCCATC
The DNA here is from genome assembly GCF_963514095.1 of Eutrigla gurnardus. Lineage (NCBI taxonomy): Eukaryota > Metazoa > Chordata > Actinopteri > Perciformes > Triglidae > Eutrigla > Eutrigla gurnardus. The sequence goes on from NC_139926.1 coordinate 17,438,360, forward strand.
TCGTGGATCCATGCCGTTCTGGTAACAGCCATGCTGTTGTTTTGAGTTATGAGTGAACTGTATTGCTGAGCAACCTGGATCTGAGCAATAAAGAGTATTTGAAAAAAAAAAATGTCATGTTTCGGTTGTTTTATTATTTATTTTAGATTTTTTTATTTATAATAGTTTTTTCACCTGAAATAAAAAAGGGTGTTGCATCATTTGTGATCCGACACACCACAAAAGTACATTACACTTCAAAGAGTGAACATATTTTAAGAAAGCTGACAAAGTTTTCATCTTAACCCACATGAAGAAAGAGTTTTAAATGACATTTTGTGCAGCGTTGGGTGAATACTACAAAAGACACACGGACGGTGAAAAGGGGCAGGAAAGAGAAGCAATACTCCAGCTTGTATCCATATAATTAGATGACATTTTGTCACAAACATAACAATGTAATCAAATTGGTTCCTCAAAAGAGTTTAAAATTGGTAGAAAATTGTCCAACACACAAGCCAACAATTTACACTGAAATTGCAAAATATGATTCTCAAACAAGTAAAACACATAACAAGTTGTAGAATATACAAAGATGATACATTTTTCAGTTTAAAATAAATTAAAGCACACACCCCCTCCCCCCCCAAACAATAATCTGCACCATCCAGACACAGCAAACATGAAGGGCTGTTACCTTCAGTTTTCCATTGTCCATATTGGAGGTAGAAGTTTAATCACTGCAGGACAGGCACTTGAAACACTAGCCGTTTACATTGAAACAGTGCTCTTATTGTGTATATATAGTAGTGCAAGACCGACATCTTCTTAAAATCATTCCATCTCTCGCTTAGATTACTGTACATTCATACATCTAGATACATACTGTGCCCATGGAACAGAAAAACCAACACCTGGTGAATAAAAATACTTGGCTTCGAATCCCACTGGCCGGACTTTTGTTTTCTAAAAGCTCTCTTTCTCCGGGGGTGTGTTCCAGAAAGCAGGTGTTGTTCAAACTCTGAGTTTGTTAACGCTGAGAAGAGGGATACTCTGGGTTGTCTGTTCCAGAAAGAGAGTGACCTTAAACTTTAGGCTAGTTACCATGGCAACTGACTGAAACTACCTGCTCACTGGCAGGTTTTCTTGAACAAACCCTGAGTTTCTGCCCACCTATCTTCTCCCTTTTGCTGATCTTTGACCCCTCTCAGTGTCGGTCGATTCAGAGTTCAGGGTGAAGGTCAGAGTTTGTTGAACCTGCTTTCTGGAAAACCCACCCAGGTGGCGTAAACACCTTTACACTCCTGCTTTCTGAAGAGTCACCACTTTAAATACATTCACTCTATACATTCACAGCCGAGGGCATGAAAACCCTAGGAAACAAAACTCACTCTCAGAACACATCACTGGACCTTCTTATCTGTGATTAGCCCGTTCTGCAGTTGTACATCCAGTTTGAGATGCTTCTGACTGAATCGACGGATAAGTGCGCCGGGTAGCAGAGCCATGCAGGCGATGGCCAGCAGCTGCAGCAGCCTCTCCCAGGAGAACAAGTCATCCAGCGAGGCCACCTCAGAAAGCATGACGCCCGTCTGGACACAGATGAAGTTGTACGGCAGGAGGCCTACGAAAGCAGATAGCAGAGCAAACAAAGCACCCTGAAGGTGAGAGATCCCGAGTCCATGAAACGATGATGAATGTACGTCATCACATCGTCTACTAATCTGGCGATGGCGTGTGCTTACCAATAAAGACTGAGCAGAAGAAGAAGGTGATGGGGATGTTAACGATAGGGGCAGACATGTTCAGAAACCAGTTGGGAGTTATGGGAAAGAATCTCAGGAAGAGCAGAAAGAAGAACAAACAGTCCTGGTTCTCCTCGACCTGGGAGATGAAGATGAGACGTTAAACGAGATGATGATGCACTTTGATTTACAAGCAACGTAAACACCTTTACACTCCTGCTTTCTGAAGAGACACCACTATAAATACATTCACAGAGGGCATGAAAGTGTCAGGAAACAAAACGCATTTCCAGACAAGAAATCACCGGATCTTCTTATCTGCGATGAGCCCGTTCTGCAATCATACATCCAGTGTGAGATGCTTCTGACTGAATTGGCGGATAAGTGCGCCAGGCCTTGAATGAGTTGTGTACGTGGCGTAATCGAGTTACCTTCCTCTGCAGCATGGAGACTTTGCCAGGGAAGAGGTTTACGATGTAGCGCTTCCCGAAGGCCCGAGACAGGAGGTAGCACATGGTGGAGCCCACAGTGGTGAGCACCGAGGCAAGCAGCAGTCCTTGATATGGTCCAAATATAGCTCCAGCCAAGATGTTCTGCATGGTGACATGTGCAGAGGGCCTGGGTTACTAGACATAATCAATACCTGTGTAATGATCAACTCTGACACACATTGTGAAAGGAAGAACCAGCCTTTTCATCATGATTAGTTAAATTGTGTTTTGCATGCAAGCACACTTTGTTTTACACCTACCAGACAGTATTTTTGGCTAATTTAAATAAAAAAAATTTAAAAAAAACGACTTCTTACTCATGGAGAACAAATAAACTGAATAACAGAACGTCTGCCTCGTCATTCAGCATCAGCACAGAGAACACTGTTTCCAGCTTACCAGAAACGAGGATCCAGGAATGGCAAAGGACTGCTTGTAGAGATACGCGCTGCAGAAGAGGAGCAGGACGTATCCTGTGTGCTCCGTCTTGTAAAACTGGAGGAGCTCAGCCAGCTCCCTCAGCTCCTCCAGGTCCGAGGGGAACTTCAACCTGCGAAAGCATCCGGACTCAAGTTAGTCCCTCTTTTGTGAACAGACGGAGTTGGGAGATATTGACAAAATACACAATCAATGACACAGCATATCTGTTGACAAATACAGACCCTAACCCAAGCGTTACTAGTATTATAACCTAAAGACGTTTATCTTATCTGGCTAAAAGCTAGCGACGCTAGCGACAGTCACCTGCCGGGTTCTTCGGAGCCGTCGGCGGGCTGCTCCTCCTCGGACTCCGCCGTCCTCGCATGTTGCCTCTCGGCCGTTGGGTGAGGTCGTCGCCGCGGTGCCGCCGGAAGGTACAGTGACAGTGAATACAGGTACAAGCTAGCCGCGACAACAACGGCGATTAGTCCGACAAGTGAGCGCATATTCCCCACTTTCCCTCCGCCAGAACAACGGCTTCTTCGACTCTTAACTGTTGTCAGGGAGAGAAGTGTAGTTCTTCTTTTTCTTCTTCGAGGTTTAACGGCACCTTGCACCCTCGGTGTTGCGACACCGCCATCTTTTGGAGGCAACGTTAGCTAACTCCTACCATTTCCATTCTGCTCGACATACGTACGATTATTGTAGTGTTACAGTTGTAAAGGCGTTCATTTATTTACTGTACATAACTACAAGTTAACAGAATATCGGCAAACGGGATTGTGTTTTCGGATTCATCCAGGCCTCATGGGGGCGGTAATGCTCCGAGTTGTTGCCATCAACCGCCATGAAGGGGCGACGAAGGAACTATGCCATGTCTTCGTGTACAGTAGTGTCAAAGGTAATGTGTTGTCAGTCGCAGTGAAGTTACAAAGTTCAGTGTGAACACCTAAACGAAGCGCGGTAGCTTGTAGTGTTTGGTCGACAGGATCGATGGCTCATTATACTCGTGTTTCCGGGTTTGTTGGCTTGATTACTCTCCAGAATCCGCCTGTCAACGCACTCAGGTGAGCTGAAGTAAAAACTAGGCTGCAGACCTTGTTGATCCACATGTTTACACATGTTTTGTTTATATCTTGTGGGAAGACACTTTACTGCAAATTCTTATGTAACAACTATTCCACACGTTCACACGAAAAGTTGCACATAAGATAACTTTGAGTCCGAAAGAGAATAACAAGATAATAATAATAATAATAAAAAAGAAAATCCATAATTGCCAGAGGGTGGCGACAGAGGCTTTCCTCTCTACTAAATCAATAATAGACTGTCACTACATTTCCTGTGCTGTATAATTTGGAGGTAACTTGTACTTTGTATTCCAGTACATTAATTTGACAATTATTACTTTGCAGATTAAAGTATTACTTATTATGACCTTATGAAATAAAAAGATTAATTGCTGTAGAACAACTGTACAACTGTAAGAAGTTAAATGAAGCTCGCCCTTGACCCGCTTTAATTTAATGTTGCTGCTTACATGGATACTACATTAATTAGTGACAATGATAAACGTATAGGGGCCATGCTGCTGCATAATATGAGTAGAAATCTGAATGCAGGACTTTGACTGGTAGTATTAATGATGACAATGATCAATTGCAGCAGTTCGATTTGTCATTAAGATTAATCCTCCTGCTGCGTAATTATATATGCAGAAACATATTGCATAGAAAATGTCATATTCTAAATAATGACCATTATTTTTGGGAAGAAGGACAATAGCAAACATTTCTCTATAGTCCCTTAAGCCGAGCAAAGAACAATTTAAAGGGTAAATAAAAAGGAAAACGTCAGTGATATGGTCCAGCAACATATAAAAACATCTTCTTTTTAATACAGTGCAGCAGTGAGGCATTGTTGACACAGAGCACCCAAAGGTGAATTCTCTGGTCATCTGTGGTCAGAATGAGTCTTCTGTGGAGGTATGGACATTTGTTTTCCTGTATTTCCTGTAACCTCACAATGTTGGCACAACCCAAATCATATTCATTGTTACTTCCAGATGTAAAATGGAGCCGGTGTGCCCCTGACTCTTTCTTTTGAAAAGGCAAAACATGACATTTGCAAATCATGGGTGCATCAACAAGCAATTAAAGAAAATGAATGCTATTTCGATGCTTGAATATCAGTGCCTAGTATATTTGAAGCACATTATTTTTTGGGTTCCAGAAAATGATAAAATTGCATCTACTCTGCTACTTTCAATTGTTATGTAACAAATTCCTGGAATTGAACTAATAAAAAACAGTCGCAGGCTTTTCTGTTTACGACAACTACTGATTTTTTGTGGGTGGTGAAAAAATGAGAGAGGATATTTATTCCTATTGTTTAATTTAAAAAAAAAATGCAAACACAGCATACACAAAAATGCCTTCACAGGTGCTGATGAGTGCAAGAATAATTTATAATTTATTATAGTTTGTTGAATAACTCCAAATGTGTGTTTAACAAACATATGGAAGACAATATTTCTATGTACTGGTGTGTTTTGATCCCATCAGAGAAGCTCATATTAGTGTTTTGTGCCTGTCATTCAGTTTGCCCCCCTGAAAACGGCATCAATTTAATTTTTCATAACAGGGGCAGAAATCAAAGAGTTTGGTACAAATATGTCCGGACCTCCGCTGGTACCGATGATCCACGCCATCGAAGCTGCAAACAAACTTCCTTCTATGGTGGCAGCCATAGAGGGAAGCGCTTTCGGCGGGGGCCTTGAGTTGGCGCTCGGCTGTCATTATCGAATCACGCACAACAAAGCTGGTCCCCTGCTTCAGATCCGCCTATCTAATGGCAGTGTTGTCCTGCATGTTACAGAGAGACTGATCATTGAATTGTAGTGTTTCCAGTCATTAGAAATAAGACCATGTGCCTTGGTGTCATTTCAGGCTAGAATGGGCCTTCCAGAGGTGACTCTGGGTCTACTGCCAGCTGCAGGGGGATCCCAACGTCTGCCGAGGCACATCGGGGTCCCGGCTGCCTTAAACCTCATCACAACAGGTAGAAAAGACAGGGAAACCATGCCTGACTATTATAGAGTTGATAGTAGAAGTGTAGACCATTTCTCTAAGTACCAAACCAGATACAGTAAAGTATCAATTAATATGAAAAAGTCAACATATATCTTGGTCTATTTAGTTTACTGGGTTCTGTCTGTGCAACCACATGTTGTATTTTAGTTGTGCTTCATGCAGATTATAGTCCTTCTGTACACAAGAGTGCAGCTGCTATAGAAATCGGTAGTTTACTCTGCTGACCAGCAGAGGTCAGCATGTGTTAAGTTTTGCCGTGCTCACTGCCACAGAATCCTTTTTCTACAATTCCCTTCTGTGTTCAGAAATGCTCCTAACAAATTAATTCAGACAAACTTTTATTTGACAAATCCCCTGTTAGATCCTGAATCCAACAGGGGATTTTGCAGGGCCTGGGTGACTTGTTATTCCTTATCTAATAATTTGAAATGTCACATGTGGCTCAGATGGACCTTTGATGCCCTTCATGTCTCCCGCAGGTCGTCATGTGACCGCCGCTGAGGCCCTGCAACTTGGCATCGTTGATCAGGTTTCTGAGCACAACACCGTGGACGCAGCTGTGAAGTTTGCCCTGAGTGTTGCAGGTGAGACGCAGCAAACGGAGAGCAAAACGTATCAAATCCACTCTCCACTTCAATGGTTTGAAAACGGACTCAGTGGAAGGAGGGACGATTCATCCGAGGGCAGTTATTTTGGGGCAAGACCGACATCAAGAAGTGTCGACATGTAGGTCTGTGGAAGTCAAAAGAAGCAGAAAACACATCAAGCTGATCCTCCACCACAGAAGCCATATAAATGTTTCATCGCTCTGTCAGATGTGCTCTGATGTCATCACTGCTTTTGCTCTATTATTCAGAATTGCGAAAAAGGGACAAACTTTCCTAGAATATTAATAACAGGCCCACGCCAGTTATTTATTCCTCTGTGCACATGAATCAGACTCATTTACCCACTGAATGGATTTCTGAAGTGTGCCACGTCCCTACAGTTTACCAGGAGTGATTTCTCCGTCTGTGTGAAGGGGAACCCAGTCAGATTTGCTTTTTTTCTATTGTTTCTATTTAACACACAGATGGTGAGAGTGGTATCAGACATCTCATCAAACCCTCTACAAGAAAGGGAATACGTAAAAGTGTCTAACTATTCCTTTAAGTATTTAAACACATTTGAAACCCTCTGGTATTGTGAACTAACACACATACCTCCCCCTCTGTGTGTGCTTTTACGTGTTCACATTGCCAGGTGACACGAAGGTGAGGCGTTATTCTTTCAGTCTTGTTTTAGCAGAGCCCTGGTTGTACGACAGCTTTTGATTCTTTTGCATGAAATGAACATGAGAGGATATATATTTTTATGACGTCTGCCAGACTTTGTTGCCTGCGTATCAATGACGGCACATTGCTTTGACATTTAAATTAGTATGAAACCTGTTCATTTTGTGCCTAATGATCTTCCTCAGTTATAGATCTCACTAAGTCTATGCAAAACATCAACAGTAAAAGTCAGTATTTTCCTCGAAACAAGTAAGATGTCATGTATTAGTGTGTATTTGTTTCAGTTATTTATTTCAAGACCTGTATTTCATGTCACTTTTTATTTCACAGTGTCACTCTTTGTGATGTCACTTTTCACGTCAGTGGTGTTGATGTCATTCATCTGATTTATTTATGCCTATTATATTAATTTAATATTGGGGTTCCATACTCCAAACTACCTCCTAAAAATTTGCAAAGAATGGCGTCACAATGAATATACTATCATGATGTAACTGTTGAATATTGTATTATTATATTATACTGATCATGATATGATGATGTGTTTGTTTACTTCTCCAGAACGCAGTGGCCACCTACTTTATAAACAATCCAATCAACATTGCACCTGATTATGAAGTCAGAGCCTCCAGGAGGTTGACGTTGCCAGACAAGTGAGCACACTGACCATAACAAAGTTGACCATGCAGGATAGCAGTTACCAGTGCAATGTCTTGATCCCCGATGATGAGGGAACAACGGCTGCCGTCACTTCCCTTTTGGTCCTGGGTGAGAATTAACCTGCTGACATATTTTAGGTCTAGTTATCTGTCTATTGAAGACCTCAAATCAAAGTTTACTGTTCAATCATGTTAAATGATTTGTTTTTCTTGCAGTGCCTCCCTCTCCACCGATCTGCAGGATTCAGGGAGAAGCAGTGTACGGCCACGACATCAGCCTCACCTGCATGTCTGAGGAGGGATCCCCACCACCCATGTATGAATTGAGGAGCTACAGTGTACAAAACATTCCCAGACAATTTCCACCTAAGACACTCGAAAGTATGCATTTCAACCAAATAATTATTCTTGAATGTAAAAACTGACCCCCCTTTTTTTTTTTTTTTACATGCAGCAAGATCAAACCAATAAAGAAAGTGGGTCAGGTGTTCCCGTTTGTGGCACAGTAAAATTCCTCAAAACTCACAGCCAAGTCTGACCTGGTTTAGTCATGGTGCTGCCCCTCACCCCCCTCCATTCTCCACCTCCATGCCGACCAGACCTCACTACTCTGCCGCTTGGCCTGCTGCTCCACCCGCTGCTGAGGATTCATATTTAGATTTCATAAACACACGAACTGAAAACAACTCTACTAAATCTAAATTTGATATAGATCGACACGCGCGTGCGTTACAGGCGTGTATGAGACCAGTGCTGCGTTTGGACCCACCTATGAAGTGGTACAGTCCCGTTAGTCGCAAGTCCGTGAGCGTCCTGTTTACTGCGGCAGTCGGCGGACGACCAGAATGACCAACATGCGGACAAACTGTTGCACTTTACTATAAAAACGGACTGTATGATGAACTTTTACCGGCTGGTTATTTTTCTGGGAGCGTCGGGTAAGTCTTATTCTCTTCCATATTTCTCCTTTATTAAAAAGAGTCATCTTTACGACGACGGCGCAACAGGTTGATCCCGTGAACGCATCGCTTGTAGCGGCCAACGTGTCTGTTTAGACTCGACAAAGTGCTTTTTTTATGGTTTAGCATCTCATTCAAATAGATTAATGCGCCGTTATAACCATGGTGTGTGTCGTTTTTATAACGATTTAATAACAAGTAAGGTGTGTTATGTGACGACCCTAATCATCCTGGGATTTAGTGTCTGGTATTGATTTTTTTTTTTTTTTTTTTCATTTTGAAGTACACTGCCAATCGATTATTCGAATGAAAGACAGTTGATTTGCAGCTATTCTGATAATTCATTCATCTCCAGTTCATTTTCAAGCAAACATTTTTGTTTTGTTTTTTAAATAGTGTCATGGGTGTGGGGAAGTACCACAGGCATGGATCACTGCTGTCTGACATGATGTAGACACACTTGATAAATACATCAAGAGTGATGATTGGCAGATTAATCAAAATGAAAATTAACCAGTTGCAATAGACTATATTAAAGCGTAAATTAGGGATTTGTACTTAAGGTATCCTTGCTGAACAGCTACTCAGACGAGGACTTAATACTTTGTTTCTATTTTTTAGCTCTTACTTTATCGGCAATGATATGTTGTCGTTTCTTTCTTTTGACAAATGTACTTTGAGTCATGTAAAAGTGTCTGCTAAATGCCCCTAAATGATTAAAGAAGACTTGACATGTATCTGTGACTTTCGTGAGATAAGAGCTCCTGACAGACATGCTGACGTCACTGAGTGTTGCATTGAAACCCTTCACCCAACATGGCAACTATATTCAGTCTTATCAGTGTTTCTCCGTTGGTCTAATGACTGGATGTGAAGGAATGCAGGACGCCATAAAAGCAGGAAATGTGACTGCTCTGTAGAGGAAAAGTCTGACTGTGTTCAGGAAACATGCAGCGTCCAGCAGCAGAGCTCTGACCTGCAACACATTTGTGAGCTTTAGACAGAAAGGGAAGTCTGGTGTTGTAGTTTGTATGCAGGTGGAGACTTGTCTTCTGTCTCCGTAACCTGTCTATTAAGAGGCACAGCTGACGAAAACTTCATGGAAGCAGTAATTTACAGAACATCCTCTCACCTCAGACTGACGGCATTCATGGAGTAACGGTTTGGTTTAAATCTCTGGCAGTTAATTGGTCTGTTGGCAATCCAGCTGGAGGAGGCCGCATACTCCCATTGGTTGGGAGTCTGTGACCTCCTCCCCCCTCTCAGCTCCTCAAGTGGGACAGGGAGGGGAGGGGAGGGGGGCAGCTAAGCCTTAACAATGGACTGGTCCATGAAAAAGAGAAACAAAGGGAAGACCAGAGCTCTCTCGTGGGAGGAATTTAGAAACTCGGTTCCCCCTCCTCTTATCCAGTAAAAATAATCTGGCTCCATCACCACCATCAACGTTGGAAAGGTGCTTACAGTATGTCATTAAAATCACTTGATTTATTTAGGTTTTTACATCATAAAACAGTCGCACACAAGTTTAAAACCTGAGCCGAAACAATATAATGAAAATAATAAATGGCAACAATAAACCTTTATTAGGTTCTATCATTTTTCAAGCAGAAATGTCAACCATTTTATGTTTTATGTTCAAATTCCCTGCTTTAATCAGTTTTATATCACTGTAAGCTGAACATTTTTTATTTATTTCCGCCACTATAACACATTGATTTAAAATACTTCTTCGGTGCCGTCCTAATGGTTACCTGGATATTACAGGACTCGGATTTAAAATCAGGAAAAGCGTCCCGTTTAGATGAATGCGATAAACGTGGAGGAGTCAGGAGAGCCAGGCTAGTGGACTTGTTTTGTTTTGATTTCCTGTCGTTCTGGGAGATGTTTGGAGTGAGTTCCTGCCCCACCCAGAGCTAATATGACTAGCAGAAAGTACCCACGAGTGTCCGACCCCTCCCTCTGCGATGACAACCCCCTGGCCCCCCGCAGGCCTCCCCAGCCCCCCACACACACCGGAATTTAACCTTCCTGACCCTGGTACCGAGCAACAGGGGAGGCCCCCCGCCTCCTCCTCCTCCACACACATAATCTCTGTTCCTGTCTTTGCTCCTGCTTTAATATGAAGCGAAATATCTCCCATGTGCAGTGAATCATCCGCACGGACAAAGAAGAGGCACAGCTGTTTCTCCTACCACCAAGATGTCATCTGCATCCTCTTCCTCCTCTTTAAACTGTTTTTGTCTTCACTCAAGTGTAGTTCAACAGTCCTGCAATGGTTGGCCACCTCATTTACGTCAGTGAGGGAGGACTACATATGACTGTAGGGCCCAAAATCCCCAAATCTAGTAATTGTGAATATTTGCTGTTGTCTTGTAAACTGAATATCTTTGGGTTTTGATCTGTTGGTTGGACATAAAATGTCATTTGAGGATGTCACCTTGGGCGAAAGGAAATCCTGTTTCCCATATCTATTTTCTGACATAGTAGTTTATACAATTAGTCGACTAATCTAAAGCAAAAAATAGATATAAATATGCATAGTGAACATCAACTCATGAGTTTCACCTCTTATGGTTATACCTGGGGAGTTACTCTCTTTAGGGTATAAAATGAATAAATAAACCCAAGTATTTCTCAATGCTGATAAATACTGTGTATGAACGTTGCTTTATCTTTGACTCCCTGAATAGTCGACTCACGTGTCCAAAAGCTGTGTACATTTGTCTCAACCACAGCACTGATGTCTGTTTTCTCATCAGTGTGCGTGTGTGACGGCGTGCACGTCACCGTGCGGGAGAAGCAGCGGTATGCCATGCTCTTCCAGTCCGTGGTCCTGCCGTGTCAGTACCAGACGGCCTCCTCTCAGACGCCGGTGGTGCAGTGGTGGTACAAGTCCTACTGTCGGGACCGCACGCAAGATTCCTTCACCCTGCCCCACAGCCTGGGCATCCAGACCTCCGAGTTGGGCGCCACGTCCCACCTGGAGTGCTCGGACAGCGGCCGCACGGTTCGGGTTGTGGCCTCGGCGCAGGGGGCCTCCATGACGCTGGCTGAGCACTACAAAGGAAGAGACATCGCCATCGTCAACAGTAAGTCACCATTCTTATCCTAGAGGTAGGAGTTACGGAGAAAGAGTCGCTGCAGCTGTTTGATAACGGCCCTCAGGAGTCAGAGCTGACTGTGCTCTGTGTTTCCGGTTCTCTAAATAAACCTCTTTTGTCTTTGCCTCACAATAGAGGAGGCAAACACACACACACATACTAATCAAGACCTCCTGCACTCACTCCTATTCACGGATGACTCCTTGTAAAACCTTATCAAGACAAAACACCCGCCTTCTATCCAGATGCGTCACACCAACGTTCAGCAGTTCCCTCTTGTCATTGAATACAGCAAATAAATGAAAGGCATTAATGATTGAATATATGCTGATAATCACTTAATTCTATTTAAAGCATATTCTTGTTTTTCATAGAAATGCTGTGTGTTCAGTTTAGCTTCACACAAAAACTGCCCAGATGATAAAAACACTGACAACCACAAGGTCAAATATATGCTAACTGCTCTCAAGTTACACGTGTATTTAAACCTCATTGCTTTTGTCGAGTACTGAAAGTTTGGCATCAAATCTCTGGTCAGGTCTGTAAACTTGCTTACTAAGTTTTCCTTTGTCTTCTTTGCAGAAGCAGACCTGCGTATTGGGGAGCTGCAATGGGGCGACAGTGGAGTTTACTTCTGTAAAGTCATCATCGCTAATGATCTGGAGGGGAAGAATGAGGCCCAGCTGGAGCTGCTGGTGCTCGGTATGTCTACGCTTCACTTGTTTTTTTTTATCAAAGTCCATAAAGGTGAAACAACAAACTCTAGTCTGATCATGATCAACTGGGGAAAGTCTTCAACTCAGTTAAGTTCTACATGGGGACGGGTTGAGAAATAGTCTTTGTTGCTCTGCGTTCCAAAGTGTCTTTACAGCAGTTTCCATGGAGACAGCCAAATGGCGTTTCCCTCTTTACATGATTTGACGTGGACCTGTGTTGTGTCCAGTGGTGGAAAAAGTACTCGAGTAAAAGTAGCAATACTACAGTAAATACCCTTCAAAATAAGAATCTATTTAGATTAGCAACATTAAAAGATGATATGTTTGGCTGTTATGATCATGTTATATTTGTTGCTTATTAGTGATTAATAAGCAGTTTAAGTCCAGGTGCTGAAGGTCAGAGATTGGCATCCTGTGTGAGTGAAACTTGAAGTAGCGTGTTGTGTTCATGGACCTGAACTGGGTTCAGCGTTAGAGGCGGGGCCTCAGTGGCACATGGAGCAAAAAAAATGTTCTGCTTCCGAATATAAAATCACACAGATCTTCTGAGTTATTGTCCTTCCTCTGGATGACCCCCAGACCGGGACTGGTCCGGGGGTCAACCTTTTTTGATGCTTCACTGATAGGAACTTATAGGAAGGAACGGGGCGCCGTCTCCGACACTCTATCCAGTTCCCTTTATAAATCCACGGTGTCCACTTAGTGAGAGAAACGGGGGGGGAGACCATTGTTGCCAAAGGCACTCCTTAAGCTGTTACCATGGAAACATGCTTTTATACAGGACTCAGGGTTGCAAGATGAGGGTTGCTGCTGTTGTCGACATGAAGAGAGAGAGAGTAAGAGACGTAGAGAAAAGGGGGCTAAATTCTCCCTGGACAAGGAGCCCAAACGGTTTTTCCTCCTTTAACTTTGCTCGGAGCGTCTGCTCGTTCACACTGAGCACTAATCTGATTATAATCCTGCTCACGGGAGAGACGTGTGAGGATAACAAGACTACACCGGGTTATGCAGCTTTGCCACGTTACCATGAAGAATCTGGAATGAGAAACCACTTCGGTGCCAGATTATTCATTTCCTAAAGTTTTGAGATCTGGCAACAAAAACAGAGAATTTCCAAAAGAGTTACCATGTAGCTACGCTAACAACGTGCTTCTCCAGCTCTGTATTTACTGTACAGACATGTCCACCTTCAGTCCTCCGCATGAAAGCTTATAAGCCATTTCCCAAAAATGTCCAAATACTAAGCAACACGTTTCTTCTGCCACCATCTCCCGAATCTCTGTTTATATCTTGGATTGATTTTTCTTGGGGCTTTCTCTCCCTCTGCTCTTGCAAACTCTTCTCGTGTGCTCCTCCATGAGCCCTGCATCTTTCACTGCCTCGCTGCCTCTCAGGGCCGCATAGCTCCTCGTCTCTCTCGGGTTACTCCGTGTTACTGAGCTTCACGGTATGTAGATTAATGTGCCAGGGAACCCAGATTCCTTTTTTTCCTATCAGGTGGGGAAGGCTACGCTGCCTCTTCCCCCTCCATAGTAACAGCCTACTCAGCACACTGTGGAGCCAGTGGGTGTTTAGTCTACCCAGACGTCTGGTCTTTACTGTAATTAAAGTCCTTCGCCACCTCACAGTAAACACGTACTAAAAACGCAAACACCTGCAGTTGTGTATCAGTCCCAGCACACCTGTTGCACTCTTTATTTTCCGATATTTTACCATTTTATAACTGCGTTAAAACGTGTGTCTTTTGTGACCCGTTTATGTATGAAGCACAAAAGAGATATTGTGTCACAACCATACAACTTGTGTAACATGCTAAATTGTTTCCCTAGAATCTTTATATGCCCCAGTTTCCAACAAAAAAACCTCTTTGTCCTCACACATTCCCCCTTTGGCACCCCTCAGTGTGTGTGTGTGTGTGTGTGTGTGTGTGTGTGTGTGTGTCTGTATGCATACACATACATACACGCCTCATTACAGAAATATAGCACTGCTGGCCTCCTGCTAAAATTAGAGTGTATTTTGAAATCTGAACTCTGACTTACATGATTTATGTTCGTGTTATTTGCACTAAACACAAAGTACAGCCGAGACTGATGGGGATGTCTTCAGTCTGACAATTATCTGGTCATAATAAAGTTGAGACCTGATGATGAGCACTACATTATGAAAATAATTAATTTATTATTGTCCATTTTTTGAGAGGCTTGAATGTGTGCACCAAATGTCTTAGCTTACCATTAAATAACTGTTGAGACATTTAACTTAAAACCACCAGATAATCGGGATAATCGTGACCAACAGTACTATACATAGAGCCTGCACCAGAAGAGAAATCATTTAAGTGTAAAACGTTTAAGTTGCTCACTTAGTGCATGACCGTGAATCATCCGCCCTGCTGACCTTTTGACTCTCGCTTCCTGCTTCCTCTGCCGGCCTTCACCTGTGCTCTCCCTCTCTCTGCAGGCAGGACAGGTCAGCAGGACGATCTCCTCCCTGAGTTTGATGTGGAGATTATGCCAGGTACGGCGCCTCACCTGCACTTTCATCTCACTGCCTGGCAACCTTCCAGCTTCCCTAATGCCTCATGTTCAATTCTCGCTGACCAATCAAAGCTCTCTCTCTTACTAACAAATATCTGCGAGCCACCGTGCAGAGAAAAGTAGCATCCAACCCAGAAATAAAGAAAATAACATACAACATCACAGTCTGCTATTCCTGGTCATGTTTTAAACTCCACGGGGGATATGTGTTGACTTAGCGAGGGGTTTTGAGTGGATTTCGCTTTTAGGCACACCCTGAGGAAGTGTGTTGTTAGGGTCTGGATGCTTTAGAGATGTGATGATGGATAAGAGTCGCTCAGTCAGTTCCCCACAGTTTTCCTGAGACAGAAATATCAGCATGGGTTTAAAAGGAAATTCAGCTTTATTACTATCTGATTTGTGTAGTTGTTGTCACTGATGTAATTGCGGAGAAAGCAAGGAGCTACAAGAGGTCACATGAAACTTTAGAGGGATAGTACTGCATTATCACATCTCAGCAAATAACTTGGTGAGTACGGTCTTCTATTATAACTAGCAATTATGGCGAAACTATAAAACCCAGACGCATCTTGAAGTATTATTTTATTATTCTTTATTTGTGTGAAGATACGCACCAGGCAGTAACCTCCAGATCTAAAGAGTGAAGCCAATGCTGGAGTGCCTTAAACTTGTATTCTCTCTGCTCTCCTCTGTTTGCAAAAAAAAAAATGAAGTCTGATGAACAGAAGTCTATGAGAAGATGACCCTACTTCTCCTACTTCTGGATTGATTATCTCAGTAAACATTGTAAATGAGTTTATGGTCTCAGTCGCTGGTTTCAAGTCTTCTTCAGTACAATTCAATTATGGCGACGGCCAAAATGCTGCCCTTTTTCTGGTTGTTGTACAAATGTCACCTCTTGATAAAACAGAGAGTCACATTTTCAGTTGCAAAATTAAACTCGTGAAGCACCAAAATCTGCACCATAATCTGAATCATACCATGTCTAACAACGGATCAATGCGTGTCTCCATTCCAGAGTGGGCGTTTGTGGGATGTGTAGTCCTGGGCAGCGTCTTGTTCCTGTTATTGATGGGGATCTGCTGGTGCCAGTGTTGTCCTCACTCCTGCTGCTGCTACGTCCGCTGCTGCTGCTGCCCTGAAACCTGTTGCTGCCCTCGGCACTGTGAGAAACACAAACTTTCTTTATCCACTACAGCTTGCGTGTGTGATCTCCGTATCAACCGATCGCTGCATGGCAGGTTTATTTGTTTTGTTGTTCCACCTGTGCAGTATACGAGGCCGGGAAGATGGCCAAGAGTGGACCCCCTCCTCAGGTTCCCGTGTATCCCTACTACATTCCTGGCGTTCCGACGGTGCTCCCTCTTGCCCCGTCGTCCAATGTGGAGCCAAAGATCGCCTCGATCCCCTCGCTGGAGAACAACCTGGCTGGAGGTGAGTGTTCATAAGGAAGCTCCGTCTCATTTCCTTTCACACTCTGACTTGACTAACCCTCATTTCATGTCCCTCATCGTCAAGTCTCTAACCTGCGTAGAAATAGCAGAAATGTCTGTCTGCCACATGCATGTTTATTTAAATCTAGTCAGATTTTAGTTTGTAAGAATGTACATTTACGTGTAAATGTGTGTGTGTCCTTGCATGGTAATGTCCCTGTGTGTGTGTGTGTGTGTGTACACATACTGTGTGTGTGTGTGTGTGTCCACATCTGCAGCGCGCATTGGTTATCGACTGAAAGCCAGTCCAGACCAGGACTCAATGAAAGTTCTGTACTACCTAGAGAAGGAGCTGACTCAGTTTCCCTCTGCCAAGATGGCTGCACTCAAACGTAAGCCTGCACAGATTAAGGCTGGTGTCTGTCATCTGTGTGGCTGTGTGTGTGTTTTGTGTTTGTTTTTGTGTTTCATGTGCATGCTTTATGTAAATTAACCAGCGCTGGTTTTCATCTTGCATTCATTTCATGACGAAAAACAGATTTCTACTCATTTATTTCACCTTTTACACCATACACATTTGGTGTAGAACGTTTATGGCAGTGAGGACTCTGTACTGTGCTCAAAGTAAATAGTCCAGAATACCGACACAGCGCTTTCAACAGGTCACATCTTACTCTGAGATGTTTGCATTATTCCTCAGCAATAGTTAAAATATACCTGAAAATGTTTTCCAAATGAGTTTTATGATGAAAATAGACATGACGTGTCCGTCCCTACAGCCAGTAGCCTCTCGGAGCTGAGCTCTCTTCATGACGGGGGCAATGCAGACTTCAGACACACCTATCAGACGGTGCAGATGAAGGCGCTCCCGCCCATCGCAGACCTCGACCACCAGTCGGTGCTGAGAGCAGCTCCGCCCCGGCAAACTCGAAGGCCCAGACAGGACAGAAGGAACCACTCGGACGATGAGCTCGACAGACGGTATAATAACTGTTATTTAGTGCATGCATGTGTTTGTGTGTCGAGAGGGTTAGTACTCCTTTAATGTGTGCCGATTCCTTCCTGTAGGTGGAACCCCCACTCAGAGCACCTGCAGAGGAAGACGTTGAGCAGAAGAGGGCGAACCGGCTCCCTGGACGAGCTGGAGGATTTTGCCCAGTCTTACGGCTCCCGTGGTCGCCGCCCTGATCCTCCGGTCCGAGACTATGAGCGGGACTACAGCCCTCCCAGGCGTTTCTACAGAGATGAAGATGATGGCTGGGGCCGCCGCAGCCCCTCACCTTTACCACAGAAGAGAAGGGACACGTGGGACAGCGACCGCCCCGGTCGACCGCGGCAAAGCAACGGATACGACTGTGACTTCCTCAGCAGCGTTCTGGACAGCAAGGCGAGGGGGCGGGGAGGGGCTTGTAGACCGGATGAGGACAGTGACACTCCCTCTAAAGGCAGCTCCAGAGGAAAGGGCAGCGATAGTTACTACAGCCGGTCGCCTAGCAACCGTCCAGATGAGGAGGATCCTTTGCCCCCGTACTCTGAGCGGGAGGCGGAGCGGTACCGCAGGGCCGAGCAGACCGCAGACCGGTACCGCACCGCGGAGCCTCCGAGATCAGAGCGATACAGGACCACTGACCCAGCAACGAGGCCGTTCTGTTACACCCGCCCCCAGCAGGGAACGTCCCACACGCTACAGCAGGGGGGCCGAGAGGAGAGAGACAGGAACCGAAACCTGGTGAGTTACTTGTAGCAGGAACAAGGACGTCCTTCCACCTCTTCAGGAAAGAGCCCCGAAATCCTGTAAATAGTTACAGGATAAGTCTTTCTTATTGTCAACAAATCCCATGAAAAGTCAAAAAAACGATTCAATTAAATGTTGTCTATGTCGGCAAAGCCTGAAAGATCACGTGCAGGAAGATAAAGTTATATAGGTTTCTCTGTTTGTGAGGTCATATGCATGACATCATAGTTACAGATCATGTAAGTTTTGATCTCTCACAATTTATAATATATATAAACTAAAACTGATTTTGTGTCCCAATAAATACTGATGTATAGACATATAAATGTACTGATTACCTCACATAATGACCTCCTTAAGTTAAAAGTGTGTTGTTGTTGGAGGCGAAGAGGATGAGGAAAAGTTACCAAACCACAAAAATGGCATATAATATAACCTGTTTAAGAATTTTTATAAGTCATCTTGCTGAATCATATTGCTTCATTGCCGACTGACAGCAAATACTCTGTTACAGGTTCACAGTCCAGGGGTTGGGGACCTCTGCACAAATGTATTATTTACTTCTGTTTGAGTGACGTTTGCTTAAAACTACAGTGAGCTGGGGAAACTTAAAAACTACAAACTAAATATCTGTGGTGTGTTTTTAATGATTTACCACCAAGAAAAAACTTTTGGATTTTGTTTTTTTCATGGGATTTGTTGTATTTAGACATTTTAACATGTTTGACAGTATTATGTACATAATCTGATTTTCTCTTGTGCAATGAACATACAAAAAGAATGGTCTTAACACTGAATCATTACAATTTAAGTTCCTGATTTTATAACATTTCGGGTTTTTTTGCATACGTTTACAAAAGAAAACAATTTAACTCAAATATGTCCAGTATAATCTGGTCATTGCAATCAGTATTACAACACGCTTACTAACTTGCTTAATAAATATCCCCAAAAACATCTGTATCACAGCGCTTCTAACACGGCTTAAGCATGCATGATTTCTGAATAATTTGAGACGTCGCATGAGCGTGAATGTGAAGTCTCTAACGTGTATTTCTTTAACAGAGCACTGCACCGAGCAGGGACTCTCTCATAGTGTGACGAGGTTTTCCCAGCATCCACCTGCACAGCACTGCCAATCCTTTCCTTTAAACCGTCCTGTTGCTACACAGGAGAAGCTAACCGTTCTGCCATCAGCCGCGTGACGTCTGGCTCGTCACTGAAAACAGAAACAAAAAACTGCCCCAAAAAAACAACAGTAGTGGATGGAATTAACGTGCATTAAGCAGCATGTGTCATGTCTGCTAGTACGGGACGTTTTTTAAACGTGCATGAATTAAATCTGGGGTTTTCGGCATGTGTTGTCTTCACATGCTATGTATGTGTTGTGTGCATCCGGTTGAGTGACTGAAACCAGTGCCAAGATGTTGTTTTTTTATGTTGGACACCACAGTCTTATATTTTCCTATTCTTCATACGTATCGCTCAGTAAGCCTTCACTGCAGCTCAGGTTCACTTTGTATTTGTGTGTTTGTCTGTTGTTGATAGTGTGCTGTATACAAGTACTGTACCTTGAATTTGCTCTGCAGATTTTTTTGTATTATTATTTTTTTTAAATTGCACTGCTTAAATATTTTTTCAATAAAGAAAACTCAAACAAACTCTCTGCTGTCTAAATTAGTGGATGTTTATTATCTCGGCAGAGAGAGAAAAACAATGAATTTTTGTTTGGTTATGTCAGTTTTTGGGGAGCCTAAATTCAGTGTTTTATGACACAAGCTGTTCTTCAGGCTTCTATTTCAATAGTTTCAACAAAAGTTATTTTACAAAACATTGTCTGCTACAGAATCTGATGTTTGAGTGGTTATTGTTTTTGCGATACGTCTGATAAAGTGTGTGTACCGTACCTCGGATAAAGCCTGTGTTTTTTAATCGTAGCTTATCAAAAACACACAACTAAATAAACACTGGACTTTTACCGACAACCTCCATCTACAGAGCTCCGCACCATCGGCACACTTTTTCATGCAAATAATGTGTGGAGCTTTAAAATGTTTATATAAAGTATCCAATCATCTTCATTTGTTTACGGTCGTTTTGCATCTATTTGTAGTCGTTCTGTGTCGTTTTTTGTCCCTTTTATAGTCCTTTGAATGAAATTAAGAAATAAGAAATGTGAATGCATACAGAAGCTCTGGGCCTGGTGCCACTGTTCAGTAATCCGACACGTTACTGCTGTTAAGTTTTAGAAAAATGAGCTTAAATGTTGATAGAAGAACATTTGGTTTCAAACACAGTCTATTTAAATGTTAATGTTTTGTACAGGCTGGATAGCAAGACAGCAATAGACAAGGGGGGCATTCAACAACGTCTCGAGGTTCAGAGTGGACCCAGACACCCATGTGATGGCAAAGCTTTTGGAGCGCTCAGCATTTTTCCCCTGGACTTCAAGCACACTTCAGCCAGCTGAGAGCAGCACTAGAGTTCAGCTCAGACGGGCTTGTTTTTGAGACAACAGTAAAGCTCAGTGGGGTCCAATCCTGGACAGCAGACGTAAACATCCTCGCACAAAGAGCTGCAACACTTTAAACCTGTTTGCCACAAACCAATGAATGAAAACCATCAGATGAGCCGACCTGCTTCTACTTTATTCAGCGTATTCACATTATGCAGGCGGCCCGGCTCCTTTTCAAATTCAATTTGGTTGAATGTCATCAACACTAATAGATCGTTTGATTTAGTCATGGATGCACAATAACATATGCTTGTGTTTTTTATAATCTTGGACTGAGAAATGTAATAGTGTGCACAAGTCTTGTGGTTGAGGTGGGGGTTTGTGGTGAGGCTGGTCCTTTAATTCAGACCTTTACTGTTTGTAGTTTGTGTCACTGAAATCAAAACCTGAAATTTAATTTAAAAAAAAGATAATGATACTGTAAATGAAATTAAATTCACATGACTCAAATTAATTTGATAGGAATTAAATTGAAGACTACAATAAATAAAAAAGTATAATGTACTTAATCGAGTAGAAGAGTTAATTCTGGGAAAAAGGAGACAGTTGAAGCATCAACATCAACATCATTCTCTCTCGCTGCTCCTCGTTTTGCTTCCTCCATGTTGCACCTGTCAGAGAGGGCGGGACTGATGATGTCACCTGAAGCTGGAGGAGGGGGATGGGAGGGGATGATCCGCCTCTGACACGACTCTTTGTGTGGGAAAGTAGTTGTTGCTCTTTAACCTCCGGGGGGAAAAGCGACCTCACTAACATGTAAAAACAACAACAAACGGAACAGTTACTATGCAGAGCAGCGGATACCGAACAGTTTCGTCCAAATATTCCGGGTTTGCGGAGGATTGCGAGGCGCCCGCCGGATAGAAAGCGAAGCTTCCGCGGAGGGATAAAGTCCAACGAGATGGGAAACGTGATCCTGATGGCGCTTCTGCTGGCGCACCTGCCGACAGGTGAGGCTTTAAACGCGTCATATAGTCCTCACAGTTTACGCCTAAACGTCACACTTTGTTCAATCATCGGGGACTTTATTTTTTCACTGTATTTAGGCAGGAATTTCACATGAAGCCACTTATGCAAACAGTCGAAACTAACAGTGGTGCGTCCCAGTTAATTATCGACAGGTGTAAACAGGACGAGGCCAACTGCTGTCACGTGACTACACATCGCTAATAGTTTTTCTTAAGAGGCGACACTTCCAAACAGCCGAGAGATGAATGATATAATGATAATATGATGATGAATATGAATATGAAATAATATCTTTATTAGATCATCCCTTCTCACAAAACAAATGTTTTTCATCAGGTTGTAAAAATATCAGTATCGCTTAGTCAGTCATTTTGAAAACGCAATAATTAGGTGTGGCTTCAACTTGAATTGTTTTCGTTATTTATTAATCCGCAGATTATTTTCCGGATTCATTGATTAATCAATTGGCCAACAAACCGTCTGAAATAATTGAAAAAATAAATGTCCATCACAGTTCCCAAGAGGCCAAAGGTGATATCCGGGTTACGCTTGTGTAAAACGAGAATATCCAGCAATTCATCAC
This sequence comes from Eutrigla gurnardus, assembly GCF_963514095.1. Classification (NCBI taxonomy): domain Eukaryota; kingdom Metazoa; phylum Chordata; class Actinopteri; order Perciformes; family Triglidae; genus Eutrigla; species Eutrigla gurnardus. The sequence continues at coordinate 17,460,571 of NC_139926.1, forward strand.
ATTTGATCTTAACTTATTGGATAATACAAAAATAAAAATAAATCACATGCAAATGAAAAAATAGCTTTAATCTGCTCAATTATTTTCTGATTAATGTCACTTTAATTGTAATGTGAAAGAAACATTCCCATCACATGTTCCTTGAGCCCAAAGTGACATCTTCAAAATTAAACTTCTAATCAATTTATCATCAAATAAGATGAAGAAAACAAATTATTTACAATTTTAAGATATATGAAATATTTGAAGTACTTTTGCCCTCCTCTTTGAAGATTGAACAGCTGTTTTTTGGATACGTTTCTAGGTTTTTATTCATCGAAGGTTCCCAGTCTTTAGTTTAGTACAGCTTTGAATTGCATTGTCAGATAACAAAGGCCAATTCATTAAATACATTTAGTGTTTTCTTAATTGTCTACAAATGGATCAAATACACACTGCTGGGTTGTAGATCATGATGTCAGGATATCACGTTGGGCCTTGAAACAATTTGCTTACTTGATTAGTTGTTAAACTAATAAACAATTCATTTATAAGGCAGAACTTCAGTGGTTCCTGCTTTTCTAAATATCCTCTCTGATTGTTTTGACCAAATAATAATCGATAATGTAAATGATCGTTAGTTGTAGCTCTAATCCGTTTACTATATACATTTTTGGGCAATAAATCAACTGTAGAAAAACTGCTAACACATCAGAGATTTACTGACAAACTATTATCAGACGTTGCCTGTAACTTTTATTCTCCAACTCTACTCTGCTGATGTTGACAGACAGCTGTTTTTACCTCTAATGGGATGGTACAGTACTTGTACACTTAATGACTTCTGTTTTAAACTGTTAACCAGTTTGGTCAGATTCTTAACAATCCAGCATTCACAAGCAAAGCTGTGACACAAACACACAAGGGAGCTGCCTAAAGTTACGGTAATTGGAATATTAAGTCATTACGGGTGCTTTTGTTTAACATTTTCTCATTATGTCCTCAGAGCTGCTGTCCATCCAGGTGATTGTTCCGGAGACGGAGAGGAGTACGACTTTGTTTGCCTCTGTGATCCTTCGATGTGACTACTCGACCTCGGCGAACCCCCAGGATGTCCTGGTCACCTGGAGGTACAAGTCCTTCTGTAAAGACCCGGTGCTGGAGTACTACTCCACAGGTGAGGCTGCAGCTGGTAGTAGTACATGAAGTATATGAAGACACTTTCTAGGAGACTTGACCAAGTCAGGTTCAATCAATCAACACAAGCTGATACTTGTTGGACGATGTCAGGTCTTGTGTGTGTGTATAACATATGTTTACTTGTTTTATCCAATACATGAAAAAGTTATAAACTGAAAAACAAAAGTGAAAAAGTGAAAAAAAGCTGTAGTAGACTGACACTATTTGGTCATATGGTTATTATAATGTTGTTAAGCAAACACAAACTTTGAAGCAGCAACACAAACAAACACACTGTGTATTTGTATGTGTTGTTAGATTACCATTAATATGCTGGTTGTTGTAGTTTTTGAAGGAGTTTTGATGGTTTGAGTAGCCTGAGGTAGATCAAACTGGAAGAAAAAGAACATGCAATGAATTGAATATATTTGTGTTTGCGTCCCTCTTTTTCTGAAGCTTTTCAGGCTGCTCTGCAGCTGGGTCAGGACCCCTCCAACGACTGCCCAGACCGCCAGCGGACGGTCCGCACAGTGATCCAGAAGAGGGGCACTAATGAGCCGATGCTGGGTGCAGACTACCGGGAACGCAAAATTACCATTCTAAACAGTGAGTTTCAACCCGTCATAATGTTGGAGTATTTCAGTCTGAACTGTCAATGCAATCATATGTAACTACATTATAAGACACCATACAGGCTGCATGTAAACAAAGACCTTTTTCCCAATCAGTGCCTTCGTTTGCCTAAATACTGATTTTGTTAGCATTACTGAAGGAGGTGCCTGAAGTAAGGCAAGCAAACAGAGTGTGTATATCTATCATCAAATAAACAAAAAACAAGCTATTTAAAATACCTCCAGTGATTTTGTATGTCTGAACAATATTGTTATTTCCGTTATACTGCGCTGATCCAATCCAGAACAATTTCAACGTAAACGTACTTGACTTATTTTATCGTGAGCTGACGCGACGTTGTCTCTGAACAGAGGCTGACCTGGTCATAACTGAGGTGATGTGGTGGGATAACGGCGTCTATTTCTGCGCCATCGACGCTCCCGGGGACACGACGGGCGACTCGGATCGTGAAGTCAAGCTCATCGTGTACCGTGAGTTTCCTCAGATCAGGTCGTGGCACTAGACCCGAGGTCACATCGAACCCAGAGAGACTTTCTTAGATTAAAGTGTCAGCGATCACGTGTCTCCTTACCTGTTGCAGACTGGCTGACCGTCCTGCTAATCATCATCGGCGCTCTCCTGCTCATCATGCTCCTCTGCATATGCTGCTGTCAGTGTTGCCCGCAGAAGTGCTGCTGCTACGTCCGCTGCCCGTGTTGTCCACAGACATGCTGCTGCCCGGAGAAAGGTGCAGCGCACGCTTCACCTATTATTACACAAATATTTATGCAGCACTTCCAAGTTTGTCTCTTTGTTCAAGCCTTTGTGCTAAAACTCCCAATACTGAGTCACTCAAACCTTTGACCCTCTCTTTGCTTTGGTTTCAGCTGTGATGCAGCACAGGATGATACGAGACGCTCAGAAGGCCATGGTTCCTTGGATGAATGGTCAACCCATTTACGCTCCCATCGGCTCCAACGCCTCCTCCCAGGGCGTCCCCATACTGTACTCAGGTGAGCCACTTCTCCTTTAATGCTGCTGAATGCTTTGTTGCATCATCCGAGCTCAGAAAGGACGTATGTTTGGTTTTGGATTGGTGGGAGGAAACACTGTCCACACTAAGTGCACAGTATATTATAGTTATAGTATATTTATATCAAGCAAATAACTCATTATGATGCAGCTACTATGTAACTGTTTGTGTGTTCAGCTATTATAGGATTAAACGTTATTAAAACTACATTTATTTTTTTAGGTAGAAACCTTCATTGGTGTTCAGTTCTAGAAACTTTTTAGGACAAAATTAACTGCCAATATGTTGATTAAGTAACATTTCTTTACCTGAAAACATTCAGATACCAATATATATCTGCAATAGGCTTATTTCAGCCGATTAAATCAGTCGGGCTCCAGGAAATATGAAACTATTTGCTAACAACATATCAACTTTATTAGATGAAAATGTACCAATGTTACAGGTTGTTTTTGGAGCCCCCCGGTGGCCATAATGTTTATTCATGTGTCTCTCTCTGTCTCTCTCTCTCTCTCAGGCTCATACTCGGACCACCCTGATAAACAGAACTTTGCCATGGCCCCTATGCAGCTGTCACCCATGCCGCTGTCACCCATGGCCCTACAGCATCAGCCTCCTCCTCCTTTACACCACGTAAACAGCAGTGTGCGTGGCAGCAGGCACGGCACTGGTCAGGTGCTGGATTACCTGGAGAACCAGGTGAGGGGGCTGGACGTGGGAGTGCCTCAAATGGCCCCATACGCTCACCAGAACATGCTCCCATTGCAGCCTCAACTTCAGCCTCAGCCGGCTCCTCAAGCAGTTCCCTACACGCCGGGGCCCCCGAGTATGCTGTCAGCCCTGGATGAGATGGGGGTGAGAGGGCTGGAGAGAAGGGTGATCACCCTGCCTCCTATAATCCATCGCGTGCCCAGCTTTTCAGCACGCAGGGGGCCCGGAGGCGGGGACGGAGCCCGCGGTGCTCTCAGGATACCCAGCACTTCCAGTGGGAGTACGAATCGCTCTGGAGGAGGTGTCCGACGCGGCGGTCGTGGCTACAGAGACGTCTCTCCTCCCAGACGGGGGATCCTGCGCGATTACAGCGACGACTCCGAATGGGAGAACAGGCAAGCGAGAGCGCCACCCAGGAGTTCGCGGAACGAGAGGGGAAGCAGATCCAGACCACGCGCTCGTAGTCGTGACGACCTGATGGAGGAGCTCCGCAGCAGAGCAGCTCGAAGGGAGAGGAGCTATTCACCTCCTCAGCGTCGCAAGGAAACCTGGAGCTCAGACGAGGAGGACAGCAGGAGAAGGAAAGGAGGTAAAGGCAAGGATTGGCCAGAGAAGCCCCCCAGCTACTCCTCCATTGAGAGCCACCCTGTGCACAGTAACGGTCAGAGGAACTACGAGCGCCTTTCTGTAAGATCCAAATACTGATATACACTCATTGCTTTCTGTCTCCGGTTACTTTCCTGTTCTTTGTTTTTAGTCTGCATTCCCTTCCTTCATCACTTTTAATCATGCAGTTTGGTCCATGGTGACATATATCATATGTAACTATTGAGTGCTGTTACATTTGGTGTAGATATTTATGTCCCAAGTTGACGAATTATAATTTTTCTTTAAGAGTTATTATTAGTTATTATTTTACTATGAGTTCAGGTCAATGTTTTAAGTTGTCCAATAATTTGATTTATGACCAAATGCCTCCAAAACAAATTATATTCCCATCAGCCTCAGTTGTACTGTGTGTTAACTGCTAATCAGCACATGCTAGTATGCTAACATGCTAAACTAGGGTGGTGAATATGGTTAACATGTATTCCTGCTAAACATCAGCATACATTATCAGTGTCAGCGTGTTAGCATGCTAAAGTTAGCATTTAGCTCAAAACACCACTGTGCCTAAAATACTTTCTTTTTTCACTTTCTGGGCTTCTTTGCCTTTTCTTCTGCTGGTGTGCATTGATCAGTGGCGGGGAAAAGTACTCGGATCCATTACTTAAATAAAAGTAGGAATACAATAGTCTAAAAATACTTACAGGTAAAACTCCTGAATTCAAATTTAGAAGATTATCAGCAAAATGTACTTAAAATATCAAAAGTAAAGATACTCATAATGCAGAACGGCTCATTTTACAGCGTTCAAGTATATTATTGTTTTTATCACTAATTAATACATATAAGAGCATTAATGTTGTAGTTAATCAACGGGGAGCCAATTTTGGATAGAAGTATAACAAATAAGAATACTAGAGTACAAATTTGACAAACATGTATTTAACATCAGTACAGGCTACTTCAGTCAATGTACTTACCGTAGTACTAAATCCTAATATCTCTGTCTTCAATTTAACTCCACCTTTGTCACTTTTCTCTCTTAGGATAGAAGTTCCCGTAGCGGCACCAGCGTAGTCATCTGAAGCATTTCTATCTTTTTTTTTTTTTTACTCGTTCCTGAATGTTTCCAGATCGGTGATAATGAAGACAAACAGTAGGTGCCTTTATCTGTTCAATCAGTGTGCAAGGATATAGCTGTGGAATTTGATAGCGAGTCCTGATGATGTACTGCATGCATACTTTCACTCTGCATGTGCTGTATGTAAAACATATCATCTATGCATGCACAAAGTAAAATTGCAGATGAAATGCCGTTATAATTAGTCTGTGTGTGATTATTGTCCGTATTAAATGGTGCTGTCTGTGTCTGGTGACGGATAAATGTTTACTCCTTTTGGTGTTTGAAGTAAAAGTTTCAACCGTTTCAACAATTCGATGGTTGGATGCTGAGATCTTGTGTGATATTTAGGTAAACCATTATAAAGATACAGTGTATTTGTTTGATTTTTAAATAATTTCTAATTTGTGCATGATTTCTTGTACTATTTAAAGTGTCCTTTTAACTTTTCATCTATGACATTTTTTAGAAAGCTATTAAAAAGGTGTGTTGTATGTAAATGTATGTGTGAAGATGCACAGTTGATGGACTTACTCAACCTGAATGAACAACCAACATATAATTGTGATTTTCATTAATGTTTGCTTTTGTTACAAACATGAATAGAGATGTATCATATTTTTAAATAAACCTTTTTAGATACAGCAAGTGTGAAGTGTATAATTTATGTATTTAAAATATATATGTATTAGATAAATGGATGGATAAATGAATCTGATGGTTGCAACCAAACAGAAATAATCCTTTAAAAATCTGTTCCTATAATAAATAATTATACTTCTTGCAAGTTTTTTGGGGGAAATGTGCACCACTTAAGTGAAATATCAACTGGGTCTTTATATCAAAATGTATATAACCAAAATAATCTTTGCTTACATTTTGCTGACATGGTGCACACCTAAATAACGTTCATCAATTTACCATGATCTAATTAAAACAGAGAAAAGAATAAATTAACTCACCTGTATGAGGAGACCTGTTACAAATTGTGAGTTCATAAAATCCAAGACTTACGTTGGTTTTCTGCACGCTAAGTTTTCTGTGACTGTCATTTATGGTGTGCTGTGTTCACTTGATAAGAACGTTTTTGCCCCAAAGGCTACAAAACAGGTTAAACTGGGCATCACTGCGCTCGAGTCACTGGAGTCTGATTAGGTAGAGAAGCTTTCCTGACAGCAGGGGGAGCCAGAGGCTATTTATGTGATCTGCAGACTCTACACACTGATCTGAGTTCAGTGGTGATTGTTTGGGTCAAAGCATGACTTAAAAGTTGAAAAAAGGGTCGAAAACAGATTTTTTTTTTTTTAACCACAAAAATGAAACACTGCCACTGCTGCGTAACCAGTGTAACTTCAGTAATCATAACAGTGTAAAGGCAAGTTCTTTGTTATTCTGAGATAATTTCTATTAGAATATAAACTGTGCTTTTCGATATATATGTATATTATATGATATATACATATATAATATACTTTATTATGTAACTGATTAATTTATATGAATAATAATAGTTTACTGGATCACGAGGGAGGGGGTGGGTGGGGATGTGGGGTTTGGGCCGCCCCGGAGTCCTGCATGCTGGCGTCTGATTGGGTGGCTCCTGCGGGGAAGCGAGACCGTCCGTGTCAAATGGTCCTAGATCAGCTGTTAGCTGTCGATCCTCCACAACATCCACTGATAAACAGATCATAAACGCGAACACCGGGCAAGGAAGCGCCTCATATGAAGGATTGATATCAGAGACGCAGCAGCTTCTCACCGTTTTCAGGTGAGGGCAACTGAAGCGTTTGCTAGCCGCTAGCTAGCGTTAGCAGCTGCGCAGAGTTTTCCATTAATAAAACGCTACATTTTGATAAAAGCAGCGGGAGCTAGCTAAGCTTCTGCAAACACACACCGCTGGATGCTAATGTTAACACACTGAAAACATCGACTGGATCATTTATTAACTATATAGCTGTTTATATGTATATATTTATTCGCAGTAATATGCATGGTGTTTGTGTATAACTGTGACTCAGCTGGTGTGAAGCTAATGGTTCGTGTTTACTGTTCACTCGCGCGCGCTTATAGCAGGTTATTTACGTGGTAACGTGCACGGTTCGCGGTATGTGCGGAGTTTCAGGGTCGCGTGCCCTTTCGTGAAGGAACTTCTGAAGGTGAGTTTGTTGAACCAGCAGCGGGATTTGACCGACACTGGCCGCTTGTTGTCGCCCCGCAGGTAGCATGAGCTCCCTACCAGCAAGAGCCGCGCTGTCCCTGTGCAGGCGCACGGCAGCAGCGGGCGGGATGAGGGTCTTCGCAGGTTCCCCGGGTCACCCCGCTGGTGGCGTGCCCGCCGACGGGGCCTCTCTCCAGGCTGTGCGGGTCTGCCACTCCGGGACGGGCAGCAAGGGCAGCGTCAGCACCAAGAAGCGGGGCTACGACATCACCAGAAACCCACACCTCAATAAGGTGCGTTAATTTCGTTACCAATAAGGTGTGTTTAATTTCGTTGCCAATCTCCAGCAGTACATTCCTATTAATGTTTTTCTTCATGTTACACATATCTGCCATACATTTTTCCTTTTATTTATGACAACAGGTAAAGATGAGAACGTAATGCTTAAAGAAGATTTTTTTTAATCTTTTATATATTTGGCAATTGTCAATAAGGTGGGTTTCATTTTGTTACCAATCTCCAGCAGCCCATTAGATATCCATTTGTATGCATTTTAGGGCTAAAAGGAAATATTCAATAGGCTTTTGGTCTGTAAGATGTCAGCAAATAGGAACAAAGCCCCAAAGACGACGAAGAAAAGCCAAGAAAAGCAGGAAAGACTTGCACTACATTTACACAAAGATTACACAAGCCAGCGACTGGTTTGTATTTTAGCTTATATATATATATAAATATTATAACTACTTATATTAGCATCTCCGAAGGCAAGAAAGCTGCTACATTCCCCTTATATTCGTACACTGTGAAGTTTTACACTGATGGTGGATTATGGGATTTTTGGATGTATGGACTTAATGCGAAATCGAACCTGTGCAGACCGTGTGTTCAAGCGACTGTTTACAGATAACATGGCGTCCCGCGTGTTGTGTGGTGGTGGTACATATACAAACAGAGAATACAATGTAAGTACGACATGGTGCTGCATAGCGACACCTTATGCCAGAGCTTCAATGTAAGTGAGCTGGTGAAGCAACATTGGGTATGTGGCAGCTTCACCAATGGCACATAAGTAATAAGTGTGCAAGAGTTTGCAGAGAGAGTGCAAAAATACCTCTTTTAAAGCCATTGTTAATTGGGCAGCCTGTTGTTTACGTAGTTTGATTGATGAAAACCAGTCATGCTCTGCCTTTGAATGGCTCATTGCTTTCTGGGTGGGATCTGTTAAGATTGTTGCTGGTGAATACCTCTCATGAGGATGTCTTCATACGGATGGCATTCTTCTTGTGTAGAAGCATATACACAAAACAATAACAGTTTTGTGGTCCCAGGGTTGGAAAAAGTTCTTCCCAAAGATGCTGCAGTTGCTGAGCTAATCTAAAATAAACAGCCACTAAATGACTCATAAAAACAGGGAATACTTTTTTTTCCTGGCTTGCACTCCAGCGGGACAGATACTGTTTATTGCTTTGATTTGGGTTGATGGGAGGTCGGTCACAGTTCCTTCCACAGACGCTGGCGCCCAGTCAGCAGTTACACGCTGACTTACAGGTCAATTTGGTGGAAGCAGTCAGCAAGTTAAGCACCACTTAGACGGAAATAATACAAAGTAAATCTTAGTTCATGTCGGCGGGTGGTGGTGCTTAAACATGTAACTGGAGTAACTGCTTACTGCCAACCCTTTCCTCATCAGAGTAACTCCAACATATAACTGTATTTACTGAGGAACGCCACCTTTCTGATCCTGCTAACAATCCTCTTTCTTTCTGGAGACCTGCCACACGAATTACAGTGACCTCACAAAATGTCAAACAATACCAGTGACCATATAAATGCAGCACATGTGATTATGTAATGCTATTATGTTGTAAATGGAGTAATCCTTGATAAGGTTTGGATTTGAGCCACTACTGAGATGAGGTTTATACTGTTCCCACCCACACGTAGTCTCGCTCTCTCCTTTAAAGTTTTAGTTCCTGCTCCAGGTTAAGAGTGTAGCTGGGCAGGTCGGGCGTGACGAAGCCACAGTGTTTGACCTGGGAACCACGACTGGCTGCACATCCTGCTTATTGGAGGTTAGACCCCCACGTGGGGTCTAGGTGCTCTTTGCTGACGCCCAGAAGATTCTTTAGCACAGTTAAATAAGAAGAAAAGAGAAAATACCGACAGAGGGCGGAGTCACTGCAGACACAGACACAACCACACACTTCCAGCGGGTCATAAGTGATGATTTAGACTCATTTTTTATCAGCCCAAACATCGGTGATTTTCTCTGTGGCCATGTTATGCAGATACAGTTGTTATATGTAAAACGTTTTCTGTTTTTTATATAAGTTTGAGAACTCTCAGCTTGTTTAATGTCCGTCTGGTTTGGGATAAAAGGCAGGCGTGTGTCAGTGTATCTCCGTTTTGAAGTAGAGCTGAAACGGCATTTCTAAAAGGGTTAAAAGGGCTTTTTTCTTGTCAACTTTGCTTTGATGTAGACCAAGCTGAAGGCAGACCCTTTGTTGTGCAGACTGTCGCTTGCCTTTATAGTGCCGTTCAACTGTCCAACACGTATCATCAAAATACTCCTCAATGGAAAGCATGCGGCTTGTGGAACAACTGTAGACGTAACGATTGTATGCCGATTGAATTACTAGAAGTGTATCTTCCCCGCTATCACGTTTCACACTCCGGCATGAGTATTTCACCGGGACAAGGGCGTGTTCAAATATCTCACAGACTCGCAGTAGACAAACACAAGCCGTAGAAGGCCCGTTTGCTGCCCATGTAGGTCAGAGTTTCCTCTGACGTGTAAGAATCAGGAGGAAACGGAGAGAGAGCGATACAGCAGAGATGAGGAAAGAGAAGCTGACAGGGGAGTGAGTTCAGGCCTCCACACTATTGGACAGAATAAATAGATTAAACCTCACGCTCCCTTCTAATCACTGTTTGGGCAGCTGGCCAACGTTGAGACGCAGGAGCAGCAGCGCTGAGCGTAACCAGAAGGCCGAGGGGTACAAGTCTGCTTACCACAATGAAAGCCTGGCCTTGTGTTGTGTATTGCTCCAAGTTGTAGGACTTCAATGTTCTCCTATTACCAGTGTTTCCACACAAAAATGAGAGCGAATGCATAAATCCGAGAAACCGCGGTATTTGGGCGGCGGGTGTGAGTCATAACCAACCACATACCGTGATGACTAACGTATGAGTCACTGAGGTCTGGGTTTTCTAAGGTCTTATTTAGCTTTTGGGCTTCATCCTGTGTGAGCTCTTTCAGGCATCACACTGTTGTATAACCGCCTCTTTTCCACTCTGCAGGGAATGGCGTTCACCCTGGAGGAGCGCCAGCAGCTGGGCATCCACGGCCTGCTGCCGCCGTGCTTCCTTTCCCAGGACGTGCAAGTGCTGCGCGTCATGAAGAGCTACGAAACACGCAGCAATCCCCTGGACAAGTGAGGGCGATTTTACAATAAAAAAAAAACCACGCCGGAGAGCTGTTCAGGAATACAGATGCATGTCGAAAGAGCTCAAATCTTCTTAAGCGCACCACATCTGTTCTCCACCACATCTGTTCTCGCCAGGCGTCGGTTTATTTAATGTCACATCAAAGACTGGTAATGCAGGATCCAGTGGCCTAGTAAAGACTTGCATCAGAAAACTGCTTGACCTACTTCTCCATCTCTCCCTATATTTGATGCAGACATCTTTTAAAACGTAGTTCCATCAACTTAAATCTGAGGAAAATGTGTCAGCCTCCTAAAAACAAAAATGGTGGCTTGGACGGCTCTTTCCCTCTCAGGTACATCCTGCTGATGACGCTGCAGGACAGGAACGAGAAGTTGTTCTACCGTTTGCTAACCTCTGACATCGAGGAGTTCATGCCCATCGTGTACACTCCCACCGTCGGTCTGGCCTGCCAACAGTATGGACTCGCCTTCAGGAGACCACGGTGAGATTCAGCCTGTTTTAATGCCATTCTTCTTTATTAAGGCTTTAAAACAATCCGTGTCATGGACTACCTTTTTGTCCGGCAAGTTTCAGGTTGATTTTCATCACCGTTTGATCTACAAGCGTGCAACATCCACTCACTACCGCTGCCTTTATAATCAAAACCTACTTGTTTACAGAGGACTCTTCATCACCATCCATGATAAAGGCCACATCGCCACCATGCTCAACTCCTGGCCCGAGGAAAACATAAAGGTACGCACACGCACGCAGCTACTCATCCATGAGAAATGTCCGCTACGTATTACTAATGTGTGTTCTCCTGTAGGCCGTGGTGGTGACGGACGGAGAGCGTATCCTCGGCCTGGGGGACCTGGGAGGCTACGGTATGGGCATTCCTGTCGGGAAGCTGGCGCTCTACACGGCCTGCGGCGGCGTTCGGCCGCAGCAGTGTCTCCCGGTGCTGCTGGACGTTGGCACCGACAACCAGGTGTGTTTGATCGCAGAGCTGCAGGGCGGCTGCATCGAGGTTTTATGAGCTGTTGCAGCATTTCATATCAACTCTTATCAGCCGTTTCTTGATGGCGTCCATATCGGAGGAGTTTGATCAGTTCTAAAACAGAAAGGTGATCAAGGTCAAGTTGTGTCTCACCGATTGATCAACTGATTGGTTTTTTTTTTGGTGCAGGAGCTGCTCGATGACCCCCTGTACATTGGACTGAAGCACAAGAGAATCAGAGGAAAGGAGTACGACGACCTGGTGGACGAGTTCATGCAGGCAGTCACAGACAAGTGAGTAGAAACAGGAATGGGGTAAACAGGAATTAGTGAGCGACTCTTGACGTCTGACTCCGTCGCTCTGTCGCCTTGCAGGTACGGGATGAACTGTCTGATACAGTTTGAGGATTTCGCCAACAGCAACGCCTTTCGCATCCTCCACAAATACAGGCACCGCTACTGCACGTTCAACGACGACATCCAGGGTACTTAAACACTCAGAAGCCTCAGTCACGGCAATGTGTTCAATCATATCCCTCCGTCAGGCAGAATGTGACATAACTGCAGCTTTTTCAGTGATTCACTTCATTGGCAAGATCACCTCATTCCTGGCCAATGTACTTAGTCAGTCACTGGTTTTGAGATTTCATGTCACCAAAGAGAAAGTTAAATGTGAAAAAATGAAATGAAGAAAGTGAGGTATCAGCTCCCCCTGCTGGAGCCCTCTGGTACCTTCTCCTACTCTTACTACTGCTGGTGTTGGGATGGTTGGCTCTAGACATAAAACAAACAAAAAAACACAACTGCTGATAGTAAACACTTTTACAATAACATATGCTATAACATGGAAATGCTCAGAAAAATACTAAATATGAGGCCATTAAATCTGTCACAAGAGGTCTAAGGATGAATGTGACGATGATTGCGATGATTAACAGAATAGAGAAGCAGAAAAGTCACAAGAAGATAATTTTTTTACTTTCAAATATCACAAGCCACACAACTGAAAACCACACATGTACGTGTTTTCTTTTTTCCCTTCAGGCACGGCCTCAGTCGCTGTTGCTGGGATCTTAGCTGCTCTGAGGATCACAAAGAACACTCTCTTAGACCACAGAGTGGTTTTCCAGGGGGCGGGCGAGGTGAGCAGGATTTTATTCTGCTTTGAAATAACATAACTGCCCTTAAGCGCTGAGATGACACATTTATAACTAGCTGAAGTTGATGGCGAATGATCCTGTTTTTCTTCTTTCTCTTTTTTTTCGTGCCAGGCTGCTCTGGGTATCGCTCACCTGCTCATGATGGCCATGGCCAAAGAGGGAGTAAGTAGAGAAGAAGCAGCCAAGAGAATCTGGATGGTGGACTCAAAAGGTCTCATTGTAAAGGTAATGTGTGCATCTCTCGCTCAGTGTGTAAATAACCAAACAGCGGGAAAAAAAACCTGACATTTTCACTCAAATTTAGGGAAGAGGCCATATTAACCACGAGAAGGAGGAGTTCGCTCACGATCACCCGCACATAAAGACCCTGGAGGAAGTGGTGAACACCATCAAACCCACCGCGATCATAGGTGAGTCTCTCTGGAAGGTCACTCTGTGGTTTTTAACGGTGTTCAAACAAAACCCCTTCATAACTCTCATTGTTTGTTTCATCTGTTTATGGTCATTCCTGATCAGTTGTGGAAAAACAGAGAAACCTAATAAAGGTGAATGTTGTCCCCTCCAGCGTCGCTAAGCACAATAACAACTCAGTAATCTGCTACAAATCCAACTAACTCACTCGAAGACTTCAGACGCATAATGTTAGTATTCATGGGTCTAAATCAAAACACTGCATGTGTGATAAACCGGAAGATGTTCTTAGCGTTTCAATCAAAATTGTTGCATCCCTTTGATAACATGACAGCAAGAAAGATTTAAATTCTAACATCTTTCATTCTTAAATGTTAAAGAAGAAATAATATGAAAATAATTCTAAGTAGAAACGGATGATTGTAATTAACCCATGTGTGAATCCTATAAATGGCACCTTGTATTCACATCTTCCCATCGGAGCTTGTGACATTTAAGCAACCTCCTGTTGATGGATTCTCCCTCCGCTGTGTTCCCTGAACATGAAGGCGTGGCCGCGATCGCAGGAGCATTCACTGAGAAGATAATCAAAGACATGGCGTCCTTCAACGAGAGACCCATCATCTTCGCCCTGAGTAATCCAACCAGCAAGGCGGAGTGCACGGCCGAACAGTGCTACCAGCTCACAGACGTAATTATCATCCTCCATAGATTTTAGATGACCTTTTTACGTCTCATTGCTGTAATTCATATGTGGAGTCAGAAAACTGGATGCAGCTATTGTCAGAAAGCAGTAATCATTGTGTAAATCCACAGTGTGTCCTATTACACTTTCACACCGCTGCCCCCTGCAGAAATGTTTCTCCATGGCACCCCAGTGATTCTCCCCGTCTTTCCTTCTTTAGGGCCGGGGCATCTTCGCCAGCGGAAGCCCGTTCAACAAGGTGACGCTGGCCGACGGCCGCACCTTCTACCCCGGCCAGGGAAACAACGCCTACGTCTTCCCTGGAGTCGCTTTGGGCGTCATCGCCTGTGGAGTGCGCCACATATCTGACGACGTCTTCCTCACCACAGCAGAGGTATTGCCTTCACTAATCTGTCACATGTTTATGATGCGTTAACTTTGTAATAGTATTTTAAGGACTCTTTCTGCGCTTTAGTTTGACTTCAAACCAACTTTATTGTTTCAGGCGATAGCTAGCATGGTAACAGAGGAGCACTTGGCGGAGGGAAGACTCTATCCTCCTCTCAACTCCATCAGAGAGGTGTCCTTCAAGATCGCAGTGAAGGTGGGTGATCTTTCTGTCCTCACGATGGATAAAGGTCTTCGGCCATTTTTACACATATCACAAGGGTTTACTGTGGCAAATGATGGTTTGTATGTAGAGCTAATTGCGAGTAAATTGCGTCCCTTAAAGTGTAGTTGTTTGTGTTTACATACAACAACATTTTCTTAAAAATGGATGTCACTGGGTAGAATTTGTTTTGCTGAAGGTGAAATTGTGATTTTGTGTGATTGGGAAGTGTAATTGCACATTAAAAATGTTTAATTAATTGAATGTAGATAAGGGTCTAATTTAAGATATTAAATCTGAATTCTCTTTTTAAAATGTTCTATTAATTGCATTTTGCACCAAAGCCGCTAAGAAAAAATTCTAACTAATTTAAAAAATATATTTTGATATTATTAAGACTTTAACACTTCTATCAGGACTGTGTGCATGTGATTAGATCGATTTTTTCAATGAGCCCTGCCCACATTTACTAACTTACTTACTAACAGAAAACGTTTAAATTCAGCATACAATCTTGTGTCCAATAAAATAACGAACACATCCACGTTTCTTTCTCCGCCCAGATTGTCGACTATGCATATAAACACAACGTGGCTTCGCTGTACCCCGAGCCCAAAGACAAGGAGGCGTTTGTGCTGTCTCACATCTACAGTCCAGATTACGACTCCTTTACTCTGGACACATACAACTGGCCACAGGATGCCATGACTGTCCAGGACGTGTGAACCTCGCTCTCTCTCTGAAATCAGTATGCTGCCGTGGTGTCACGTACAATTTCTGCATTGCCTCAGTTGAGAAATGTTGCCAATGATTCTTGCCTGTGAGCTTTTCTGTTAGTTTCTTCCTTTCATTTATAGCCGTTAGTAAGTCTCTGCCCTCCTTGCAGAAGGACAGTGGCCCTTTTAATTTAGATGCCATACAAGCAGTCGCTATTATTCTCTATGACCTTGTGTTGAAATGTCAAGTACAAGTTGTATTCTCCTCTTTCAGTGCTGTATATTTTGATCTATCAGTTCTCCATACTTGATTGAAGGTCTTGGCTAAAATATTTTATAGCTGCACATATCAAATATCATAAGCACAACCGCTACAACGTAAACTAAGCTCCTTCCACTGGATTTTTCCAGCTAAAATGTTGCATTCAGCTCTGAAAATCTGTTACTGAGGACCAGAGCTGCTGCATAAGAAATGGCAAACAAAAAAAAGAAAGCGGTGGCTCACAGTAAAGAACAATGCTTCCTCTTGTCTTGACACAAATCAAAAGATGACTCATTGTGACGCTTGAAGCAAAATTATATAAAAAAAAATGGAACAGAAACTCCCAGTGCCTCTTCCTGTGTGACCTCAGGACATAGAAGAAGTGACACATTTGGCTCATCCCTGTAGCTGCTTCTTCAGATTTTACACTCCTCTCTTATCTGCACACATGATTTAACCTGCACTCAAACATAAAAACACTCAACAATCTATTTCTTTGTCTCTGCCATCCTGTGAGATCCAGCCAGTCTTGATGGGAGGCGCTTATATTCCCTTGAATGTATTCAGAGGAAGCATTGTTGGAGATTGTGTGTGTTTGTATACAACGGGCTCTTTTTCCTTTTAGTTCTGTACGGATGTCTGTTGTGATGTTTTCGCCAAAGTTACTGATGGACTGTATCTTTATATTTTACTCCTACAGAACATGATGCTCAGCAAGCTTTAGTACTGACAGATACTTTTTAAAGGGAACTTGAAATTTTTAAATAAAATCGTCAACAAAATGAGTTATATTGGCCATTTTCTTTCGGGCTTTCTTTGCAGTCATTGTGCTTCTTGATGGCTCCAGCAGGTCGTGCTAGTGTGTACACGTTCATGTCATCATTTCTTCAGGTTGTAATACTGAACCTGTGCTACTTGGTAAATATATATATATATATATATATATATATATATATATATATATATATATATATATATATATATATATTAACATATTTGACAAACATGACGACAACTCTGCTCTTTTAATTTCTGATAAAGTCTCTTAATAATCAGCCTTAGATCACTGTTGGGGACAAACAGGATTACACAGAAAATAGGCACATTTTCTCTCTGTATCATACAGACCCGATAACTTCAATTTTCACTGTCTGCCTATGATTCACACGGGACAGCATACAGTCTTTTATGGTGATAATGTGTCCATAGAAAACATCTAGAATTAAAATTGAACACAGAATGGAAATCTTTGCAATAGAAAGTTGGCTATTGATACAAAAGAACTGATATTAGAAACGTATGCAAAGGTCAAGCCTCAAATCAACACACACACACACACCACTGCCAGCATCTGAAGTGATGGACATTTACTAAAGTGTGAAAGTTGAAAAAGTCTGAAGGCTGATCTGATTAGTTTGAGAAGGAAAAAGTCAAATCTTGTGATAAATGTTTTGACCATAAAAAATGAAGCACTTTAGATAAAAGTGCTATATATTCAGCAGTTTATTATTTTTATCTATGCGTTACGGTGATGCTGTGTACTGTGAACACCTAAAATACAGTTTTAAACTAAATCGGGCACGTAGACGATATTTCACAACACCGTAGTTCAAGTATGTAGTAGTTTGCAAAAACGGATAACTATTATAAAGCTGTATTTCATGTTGAATAGCTTGACATAAATAAGTGTGGTCAACATGTTGCGACATGGCATCAGAGCACGAGAACACAGCCTGAGAGATTACAACTCACTGAGTCTTCAGCTTTGGCAAAGCTAAACAAACAAATATATGCAAAGTATAAAAGTGTGAAAAAAAAAGTACTGCATACACACAAAACACTTTGGTAACAAAAGCAGATGGGGAGTAACAATCCCTGTGCCAAAGTCTTTGGCATTTTCAGAATGAAATGAGCATTGTGGGATTCAGAATTAAATCTAACAGGAAAGGAAACGGAGTTCAGTACTAGAAGTCAGTCTTCGATAAAGACAGTATTTAAAGGGTGTGTAGCTTTGGAGAACACTTGTAACTTTAACCATTTAGGATGATGGATTCACACAGAAAACACGGATCCACTCCTCTTCCTCTATATCAGTTGGCTCTTTTTCTTCTCTGGGCAAACGTAAGACAGAAGCGTGTCAATCATGTTCTTGACGATGACTGGAGGTGGGTGGAGAGCGTGAGGAAGGTGGTGCGCTAAACTCATTTGCCAGGCGTCCACCAGGAGCACGTTCAGTCCCTTGAACATGGACCTGAGCACCTCGTCCAGCTGCAGGGAGTACCAGTCGCTGTTGTACAGGCTCACCTCCTGATCCAGGGCTTGGAGGTTGCCCGAGCGGATCACGACGATCGTCCCCGGCGCTCGCTCCAAAAGTCTCACCAGGGAGCGCCTGATGTGACGGAGCCGCCGTATGTACACCTCCACGGGGAAGGTGCTGAAATGGGCCCAGATGCTGAGGACCACGACGGTGTTGGGACCCCCCGAGAGGCCGTCCAGCTCGTTTGAAACGTAGCGCAGCTCGCTGGACATGACGGTGGAGAAGCGGATGGGCGGGCCGTGGCAGCGGTACTTCAACAGGATGTTATGGGCGCTGTCCACCGCCATGAAGGGCCCCACGTTTTTAGGACTGTGCAGGTTGAACTCCTTTAATCCTGCGGAAGGCAGAATGAATGGAGGTCGCGGTGAGAAAACATACACGAGGCAAAATGCGTGAGAATAAAAGAGGAGACAAAAAGTCATCACCCACCTGGTACTAAGGCAAGGAGGTACTCAAACCACTGCCTGACAGTCGAGTCCCCGTACATGTTGATCACCTTGTTCTTCAAACACTGAGTGATGGCGGATGATTCATTGAATTGCCGCATTTTAACGCCACCGAGCGGCCTCCATATGTCCTCGTAGTAATATCCAGACGCTGCAGGCGTGGGTTCTGGTTTCATACTGCTGTTCTCTACCTCTATTTCTGAAGGACGAGAAACAAAATAATAAAATGAAGGGAATAGATGAAAGCAAGAACAACACACAAACTAAAAACGTTACTCTGCAGGTGGGTTGTACCTTTCCTGGGAGGCAGCACGTTGATTCTGTCGGTTCCTGAAGCGTGTATGCAAACTTTAATGTTTACACCACTAAGATAAAAGAAACAGAACTGATCATTAAAAGTGTTGAGTCTGGTGATAATCTATCTAATCTAAGACCAAAATCAACAGTGCATTAGTACGCCTCTTAATACTTACCAACTTCCCCAGTTCCTATAGAAAATTTTAATATTTACTTTTTTTTTTCATATAAAAGCTTATTTTTAGTTTCATTTTTTAAAGTAATTTCCTGCATCAGGACAGTGTATGCAGTGCATTATGTCACATCACGACATATAATCGGACAAACCTCTGGAAAAGCAATGCTTCTTTGTTGGTGATGAGGTGTTTCAGATAGCCTCCTTTGGCGTGGTTGATTCTGTTGTCACAGCTCAGCATCTTAGGCTTGTAGCAGTACCAGGGCTCCCCTGTGTAGAGGTCCGTGTAGTTGCACAGGGGCTGCTGGTCCGGGGGCAGGCACATGTTGCACACAGTAGTTTCAGACAGGAAGCCCAGGCGGAACAGACTCTTAAAAAACACTCGATCGGGACGTTCCTCCCTCAACCGTCGCAGCACAGCAACAGCTTCGCTTGAATGCACCAACGTGATCTCAACCTGTGCAGACCCCACCCAGAGGAGCGGGAACATAGCAGAATAAAACCCATTCCTGTGGTCCAGCACTTTACCTGCTACACCTGCTCCCAGCTCCGGGGAGTGCAGCCTGGCCAGAAGGAAATCCCCACCGTAGCGCTTGGGACGACCCTGGAAGTCGTGCATTTGGACGAGGGCCTCCAGCTGGTCGCCCACATGCCACTCCCTCCCTTCCTTGGTGGGGAGGATGGCGAACAGGCTGTGCACGGGGTCACTCGTCTGGCGCAGGGCAGTCGACGTAGAGCCAGGGGGAGGCCCGGGCCAGGAGATGGAGTCCAACAGGTAGCGCTCTTCCAGTTCATCCTCAGGGAAGGGTTTCTGGCCCAGATGGGCACAGAAGGTTCGGTTGTGATGAAAAGTGGGGAGATTCACCGGGATGAAGGACGACTGGATCCTGCTCTGGAGCTGGTAGAGAGCTGAAATCGTGTGGCAGTTCCAGTTCTGAGGATAAAGGAGAGTTAAGAGGTGCTACATGAGATGGGACCATCAACCTATGACTGGCAGAACACTCTACCCAAAACAATGTCACTACATCTCTGTATCCTATTAGACCTTTGTGAAAGCGTCATGAGTTCTTGAGTTCTGTGACCACATTCTACCACCAGTTGGCTCCAATCATCTCAGGTTTACCCATAACAGAAGACTGTGCCACCATAAACTATTCATGAATGTTGACTGCTATCAACAGCGGAGTTCTTAATAATGTAATATTTCCACCCAGTGATGAAGACAGGTTCTGTAAACTGTCCTCATAAGCTTCCAAGGAAACTAAGAAAAGCCCTCCTCTCCTCACCTCCACAGTGTGGATGTTGCGTAACAGGAAGATGAGGCCAGAGAGGGCTAGGAAGAGGAAGATGAGGGCATATTTCGACAGATTTCGGCACATGGTGACCTCCTTCTGTCTCCCATGATCAGGCCCTGGTTCACTCTACGTTGTCACACCGGCGATGAGGGCTCCATTTCGTCTTCTGCAAATGATGCTCTGTCAACAAGAAGGATGAACAGATAGAAAACTAGCACTAGCACTTTTCATGGACATATGAAAACATATTGCTTTTGCATCTCTGTGTCTGCCGTTTCCATACATTTGAGTTTTTGTTGGTCTTTAAACTTGATAATTAGTTTGAAAACAAGGGTGATGTTGTTCCACTTGTGTATATGTAGACATGTTAATGCAGTGTACAAAAAATACTCCATTATAAGTACTGCATCCAAATTGACAGAAGACAAAGGACATCGTCATTGTAATTATACATTAAATGATAGAGCATTAACACTGATGGATAATGTTTGGGCAGCATTTTACCTTCAAGCTGATCACAGAGAAATTGACTGTATACTTGATAACTACTTAATCTGATCACTTGTTATTCCTTGTTAAAGCAATGACATCACCCTCCATCTTGCAATGCACAGTCGCATCATTTCCTCTCTTCCTTATCTCCCGTCACTCTTAATGCTCTTTGGTCCAGCAGACCCATCACATTAGCTGCCTCGCAGCACAAGAATCATGTTGGTTTGGTGACATCAGCTCCTCCATCGCTTTTTGCATAACAGTCCCGTCTAGTCTTTGCCTTTACTTGTCCATCTTTGTCGTCCTTGTCCCTAGCAGATATTCTTTTCTGTGTAAGTACTTTGAGAGAGATGGGGAAGTCGGGATGTGGTTAACGGCATCAAGCCTGTCATTGATTATCTCCCTAAAACGGGCTGTTTTAGCAACCGACCTTCAAGCAATTAATGTTATTGTTGTTGCTACAAAAATCCATTATGCCTGATGTCAATTTCCATTTTGTCCTCAGCATCCAATTCTAAATGACTGTATATTCACTGTGTGACTCTGTATTCTGATGTCCAGTATATCTTGACTTTGAAACTAATTGAGGGTCAGCAGCAACAGTGCAAGACCACTCAGAGTACCCTATACAGATATACAGTAGCCTATGATAGCTATTATGTACAGTAATCTATGGTATATACAGTATGCTTTTTCATTCTTTTCTTTTTGTTTTTTACTTTTACTGTATGTTCTTATTGTTCTGTGAAGCACGTTGAATTGCCTTGGTGCATGACATTTGCTATGTGAATAAAGTCGCCTTGCTGCTTGCCAATTCTGTCCAATTCTGCCTGTGCAAGTCAAGACACTGTGTGTCTGTGAATACAGTAGATTCATTGAGTGTCTCCATATTAAGTGCTGTAGGCTGCATGAACCGCCCAAAACAAGACAGAAGGGAATACAGGATGATGATTCCTTTGTGGAAATACCTCCATTAGTTTGTCTGTGAGATGACAGGAATTGTGGGGATGAAAAAAAAAATCACCATTTCCTAAAACCCTAAAGAAGTTGATGCATTAAAACAGCCTGTGTTGTACGGATTAAACCGCACGTATTGACATGAACAGGTTGGAGGCAGTGGAATTAACATTAAATAATAATCTGTTTACATCTAAATTGTTACCGATTCGTTTTCCATTGCAGTTCAGATCCTATTTATCCACCAAGGCTGGTCACAATGAAGGTTATACTGTTTTTGCATCAACTGCTGCCACATGAACGGCTGCAACGGCAACAAAGAGACGCAGGGGTAATAATAATAACATGCCTATAATAAGGCGGGTGGGCATGCCGACACATACAGGCTATAATATCGCTCATACGGTCGTAGACACGTTAGCTTACGTTAACGCCGGCGATGCTGTCGTTTTAACCCTGCAAATAAATAAAATAAATAAAATGCACCCCCACTTACACATTACGTCGACGGATGAGCGTGAGTCGCACCGTTAGACCGGAGGAGGGTGCCGAGTCTGGCCGGAGGAGAGGAGACAGCGTCGGCTTCGTGCGGCTGATGACACGCTGGGAGTCCTGGTTACCGAGAGATCCCGGTAATCAGGATGGGAGGAAAACAGGACCGGGCTCCGTGTGGGGGGAGGGATGGAAGGGGGGAGGGTTCATGGGCGGTGGGGGTGACGCTGCGTCCTCTGGTGGCCAGTGCGTTTAATGAGTAGGTCCTCTGTGTGATATTACCCCACCGCAGGGGTCAGGGGTCATCTTCATCACACCTCAACCCCCAGGAGACTATTCTAGGAAGCCATGTCAGTAACCATGGTCAGTGATGAATAGTTGATGGGCATACTGGTCTACCGCCACACATCATTGTCTCATTAATCAATTAACTCACCTGATCATTAACTTCTGACCCTTTCTATTCAATGAAGTAGATTCCTGAGATGAAATGCTTTTATTGCTGCATGTATAGAAATTAATTTGTAAACACTAGTCTGGTAATATGTGTAATTTAGTAAATTGCTGTGAAGTTAATCAAATACCTGAGTTGGTTGGGTTTTTATTTAAACATAAGTTCTACAAGGCTCACAACCAAATTACAACAAATAGGCTGTGTGTCTGAAACGAGAAACAGATGTGGGGCCCTGCAGTCTTCTTGGGGGACGTTTTGAAAGTATCCTATGTCTTATTACCCTCTCTGTTGAATCACTGTAACAGACCTATGGAGACATATATTATATGTTGTGGAGATGAGTATTGTGTAATCAATGAGTTCATAATCACCTTGATTGTGACATAAGAGTAATGAAGCCCATAATGGTTCATGCAGGGGTATGTTTGCTTATCTGTGTGTGGGAGTCGGAGCACAGTCACTGCTGAGGAATGTGCAGCTGGCCTCCATTGCTTCCTTCTTCCCTTCAAATTCTCTTTAAATGGTCAAGTTCTGAGCGCCAAACAATGTGATGTTGCCGACACGTGTGGGCATCGTGCTCAAATAATCACCGATCAATTCACCTCAACACATGTCTGGACGGTGCCAGGATCATCTTCTGAACAAAATATAAACAACAAAGATATTGGAAAGTAATAATTGCAGATTTATCCTACAACAATTTCCAAACAGTTTGGCTATAAAATGTGATAATTGATCGTCGTTTCATATATATTTGTGTGGTGCACTGTGTTCCACATATCAACTCCAAATAGGATGAATTGTACTTAAAGACATGTATTTAATAGAGTAGATACTGATAGAGAATAGGATAAACCGATCCCGTTCTTTTAATCAGCAGAGGTAGCAACCTGCTCAGAGTATATCGTCATAAAATGATTGCTTTCACATTCTAATACGTTCTGAAGCTACATTACAATAATTTCCTTTACACGGACAGAAAAATGCTACAGAATGGATTTCAGTAGTGACGCATAAAAAAAAAACTATAAAAAAATCTTGACTTACATTCACAGTAAGGCGTTGTTTTCAAGCCTGTCCTGGGATCAGCCTTGATAGACAAAGGAAGCTAAGTGCACTGCTATTTCAGATCTGGGTCAATAATCAAGATGGCTGTCGAACAAAATCTCACCTCAACGCATTTCGATTCTACAGTTAGTGCCAATTTTACACACACTCAACAGTTCTCTGTCAGGAAGCAAGTTGGAGGAGAGTCGCAGTCAGGGCCAGAAGTGGTTTCCTCCGTTCTTTGCACCTCTGATTGGCTGTCTGCCGTCTTCTGCAGGGGCGTGTTGGACTGTGCTGTTTTGCTGGGTGATACTGGTGAGGAGGGGTGCGGTGTCTCTGTTCTATTACTGATTACCTCCTCGGCCTCCTCCTCCCTCTGCTGTACAGAAGAGAGGTACTGCTCCAGCAGGCTGCAGTCCGCGCTGTCCACACCGTCGCTAACGCCAGCAAAGCCGCTATGAACAGGGCTCAGTGCTCGCACCGTCTTCAGAGAGTCTGCCGTCCCGCTGCTCAGGAAGCTGTCCTCCTGTGCTGCCTGCTGATCGCTCGTCGACTGGAAGCCAGAGTCTGGGAATGAGATGTCTGTGCTGGGTGGGTATGCCGTGCTGGATGCAACAGGCGGGGTGGCAACACAAAGTCCAGGAGCTGCAATCTGAGCCGGGGTGACACCCTGACTAATGCTGCCCAGCTGCTGCTCCACGGACTGCTTCCACTGCTGCATAGACTGGAGCTATATGGAGAACACAGGAAAGGTTAAACGAATGAGGCAGGACAATTTGAAGACGTGTCATCTCCAGATCATCCCACCGCGACATGGTCTCTAGTTTGCAATGCTAGCAGCATGATGGCAATGTCAGACTGTTGATCTGTTAGTTAATGAGTTGGTCAGCCCTCCACTTGGTCCAGACAGGAAGATCTCAACTATTAGATTGTTATGATAAATGACAACTTAAATCACTGACCTGTTTCCACAGAAACTTTACAGCTTCCTCCTGAACCAGCCTTTGTAACCTCTCTTCTTCATACTGCTGCTGCACCCTGCAAACAAATCCCATTTTTACCTTCTAGTGACTTCTGTATTTATGAGTGACAACCATACATATTAT
The DNA here is from genome assembly GCF_963514095.1 of Eutrigla gurnardus. NCBI lineage: Eukaryota > Metazoa > Chordata > Actinopteri > Perciformes > Triglidae > Eutrigla > Eutrigla gurnardus. The sequence goes on from NC_139926.1 coordinate 17,485,319, forward strand.
TTCTTAAAGTACAACCATTCTCATGCCATGAAATAAGAAATAAACAATGCTGATGGCCAGTCGTTACCTGTCCAACTTTCCAGACAGGGAGAGGATGTAGTCTTGCATCCTGCGCAGGCGGATTTCACTGCGCACCTCTCTGGCCATGGGGTGACAACACCGAGCGTGCGTTCCCCTCCACCATGACTGGATTTTAACCGCTGCCCCGTCTTCTCCCATCAAACTTGATTTACTGGCACACATACCAGATTCTTCCTGCTGTGGGGTTTCTTTCATCTCTGCTTTATCAAAGTCAGAGGATCTTTCCAGATCACTTTGTGATGTGCTAACCCTGATACCTAGTGGTTCAGCTGTTGTGGCTGCACCACCAATTACTTCCTCTTCAAGACCACTCTCTTGCTTAACCACTAGGGGTGAATGATGTGTCTTGTTTGTGTTGTGCTTTTTGGACTGTGCTGGTCGCGTTGGAGCCAGGGAATCCGGTTCAAATGTCTCTGTCTCGTCCTCGCTGTCAGAGTGGGTTGTTTGTGGCCCCAGATCAGACGTGAAGGGGAGAAAGGTGGACTCTGAGGAAAGCATGCTGATGTTAACCGTTTCCTCATCTGTCTGCACATCCTCCAAATAGATGTGCTCCTCTCTGAGCCTTGGGCTGCGAACTACCGGCAGTGACGGGTTAGAAGAATCACAGGTCATCCAGGTGTTAAACTGCACGACCGGCTCTGTACCTAAGTAGGCACACCAAACAGTTACAATTGTGGAAGAGAAAGCTCTGCATCACAACTATGTGTAAACAGAAACGAAATGAAGGCACTGGTTACTGGAGAGACAACGAAGCCCCCTTACCCATCTCCTGGGCTGAAGGTGCAACGACATGCTTCACCTCTCTGGCTCCCCCTTGTGGGACTGGATTAGAAGGACTGTGCCTCTCCACGTCTAGCTGAGATGGACGAGGAGGGCTGGGACCGTCTCCTCGAGTCTCCTCTAACAACTGTCTTTGGTGAAACCTGAGAGAGCAAAATATCAGCGCAAACATGAGGTTATTCAAGTAAATAATTCCATTAAGATGGATGAATGGTGGGTATTGGATGATAGTCTTTGGCGTCGCTATGGAGGCGTGTTTTTTGAGCTTCATGTTGTGTGCTTTATTCAGATTAATACCTCTGTTTACTGAGGATCTTCTCCAGTTTGGCGTCTTCTGCTGTCTCCAGAGCTGGTGATGATGTCAGAGGGCAAACGGTGGCCAGGTACTGAACCAGCTGAACATGCTGACCCGGTCGATATGAACGTCCCTTTCCCTGACTGTAGAGCCACTCTGCTTTGAGACTGTAATCATGACAATTAAACACAATAAATAAGAAATATTTGATTGTATTCCTGCATTTATCTCAACTAGCAGATTCTAACAGCATAAGAATATACGCACCCTTCTTTCTGTGATACTACATAGCCATCCACGACCTTCAGGCTCAGACACCAACTCATGACATATGGCCGATAATCAAAGCCTGGCAATGAGGGGGTTGCCATCACACAAGGGTTGCTCATAATGGACAGCTGCTCCAGTTCATGGAGAGGTGCCAGGTACGACGCCTATGGAATAGGTCCGACAATGGTAATCAGCATCTATATCATTTAAATGGACATCAGTGCTGCTGTATCAAGTTAGAGAAAGGATAATTACTTCATTAAGATCCCGTATCTCATTTTCTGCCAGTGAGAGAATGGTCAAGTTGGCAGGAAGGTGAGCAGGAACGGTACGAAGTGTTGTAATGCTGTTTCCATGCAGTAACAGCGTCTGCAAAATTGACAGAAAATTCATCAAAGATATAACTGTACATTATGAAATGGTCATCTTTTTCTTTAGGCACGCTTTTGACCTCAAAGGCTCCAGCTCTCACCTTTAACGAGACCAGTTTGGTCACATCACCAATGGTGGATATGTTATTGTCAGACAGATCCAAGTGTTGAAGGGAAACACAGTTGTTGAGTTGTTCAATGACCTGTGTAAACAAGTGCAAACCGGGGTTAACTTGTTCACACATGAGCTGAAACTAATGGTTTCATCTACGCAATTACATGTCTGTAAATAAGTGAGATATTATCAGTGGAGTATGTGATAATCCCTCCTCTCTCTCCTCACTTTAATATTGTTCCCCGACAAGTTGAGCCATTTGAGGTGTGGCAGATCTCTGAGTCCTTCGATGTATCCAATACTGTTATTGGGAAGATTGAGGACCGTCAACTTTGTGAGCCGAGACACGCCCATCATTCTCACCAGACGGTTACTGGCAACAGATAGCTAAAGGGGAAAAGACATAGATTAATGATGAGGCATTAAATCAAGAAAATATACCATTCATTTAGCCACGGAGTCATCAGTGACTAAACTGTAATCCAGTAAATGAAGACAGGGAATATTGAGTGAAGTGTTCAAAGGGTTTAACTACCTGCTGAAGTTCTGGGCTCCTTTCAAGATAGTCCAGTTTCATTATGTGATTACGGTCCAGGATGAGAGTATGAGTGTCCTCGGAGCAGGTGAAACTTGGATCCAGCTTTTGCATACCCCGAGCTGATAGATCCACCACAGGTCCTTGTGGGAATAAAAAAAGAAGGTGTGGAATAAACGACTGGAAAACACAAGAACTAAATCACCAAAATAACCTTTTACGTAAAGTGTAATAGTGATGACACGAGGAGGAGAAAGCAATCACGTCTGTGCTGTGTGTACTTACTTATGTGTAAACAAAAGATCCATATATCTTACTCATTCTAAGTCTCAGTCGTTCACTAACTACGGTTAGCGACCTAAACAACTTGTAGACCATTAGACCAACAGAAAATGCGTTGCTCTGATCATTAACTTTTGTTGAAGATGCTACAATGCGATGTATAATCTGACGCCAGAGGACTGACACATGATGTTTTGATCTGCATCCTATGACAACTTGATGGTACGCAGTACTCCGGGGTCTGGGGTGATGCACGCTAGCTAACGTTAGCTAGCTGCTAATAAACATACAACAGTTACAGTTAAACTGAAATTAACCACTCAGAAATAACCATAGAGCCACTTACCAGCATTTGTATCGCACTGTAAATCCGATACACCCATCCTGTCGCCAAAGGCAATAACCAGCGTTAGCTAACTACTGTCCGCAGACCCTGATGTGAAAGACGAAAACCCACTGGCGCTCGTCAACGGTTAAGCCAATGCGGTTCCGGGAGATGTAGTTCTAATAGACTGCCTGGGTAATTATAGAGAGGCGACTTTGTCCCTTGAAAAGACTACAGTCGTCGTCGTTTCCTACCGCCAGTTCAGGTTGTAATACAGAAAGAAGCTAGCAAAAATGCGTCAATGACAAAAAGCCCTAGAAGTGATGAGAACATTTTTTTTCAATTCATATTTGTTTCGTTTGCCTGATTCACCTCTTTATCATCGCATTATTAAACCAGAAAGTAAAAATATTGCTTGCCTGCTGATACGCTTGCTAGGCAACCGCCAGATTGTGACGTCAACTTGTGGTGATTGGACAAAGTATTAGTTTGATTAAAACTATTATTTACAAAGGTAAAAATATTTTGTATGTGCGTGTTACCTTTGGGTTATTAACAATAGGTGAACTTACAGAAAAAAATATCTCATGTTTATTAGTTCATAAATATATATTTGTGTGCTCTCAGTTCCGTTTCCGCATCCGTCATCTTTCTTTCCGGTTTTGTGCCCTCTCGTAGCCATCATGAAGTGAGTGTACAGAATAATATCAAATGCCATCTCAACGCTTAAATAAACATTCTAACCGTGTAATCTACGCCAACGGCAAATATGTACCCCTTTCTTCTAGTTATATCCTTTATTTGTCGTTTTCAGGGTCGAGTTGTGCAGTTTCAGCGGGTATAAAATATACCCCGGCCATGGCCGCCGATACGCCAGGATAGACGGAAAGGTAAGCTAACCATTCCACGCGATACCCGTTTCCAGCTGCTCTGTTTGAGGATACGACGTGAATTGTAATTTAGCGGATTAAACCTTGGTTTTCGTTGTCCGTTTATGTCAATAAATAGGTGTTCGTGACACTAGGTACGTCCTCTGGAATAGGCCCTGTTGGCTCCATAGAATGCAATGGCAGTTGCTAGCATTAGCTGCTAGCGTAAACTCATAGCACCACAACTTGGCAATATCAAGATAGTATCTTCAATAAGTATTGGACTGCTCTTTATTTTTCACAACCGTTGTGGAGCTTGTTAATGTTGACATAATACAAACGTCACAGTGTCTTAAGTTACAAGCTTTATATTTAACTTGCCAGAGGAGCAGCAGACAGGTGGTTCACTTAAATGTTACGTTTTGGAAATTGCATCACTTTATGTAGTACATTCAGGAAAATCCATTAGTTACATAGTTGCTTTTCCAGTTCTTATGGTTGTGTGAAAACACGCTCTACATTTAATACGTAGTTTACTATAAAATTCCCTTAAAATCCCTACAGTGAAATAAAAGTATTGTAAATGGCTTGTACAAACTTTCTGGTAATTATCCCACAGTCCGATCCCACAGTGTCACATTTTTGTAGATTAAAAAATGACACCTGTCAGTGATGTTGCTAAATGAGGAAACGTGTGTCTGAGATCTCTATTTACTGCATGCCATGAGGGTATGGTTCTGAATGTCCAAATATATAGGTATTTGTAAATGAACCACCTAAAGATTTTCTGTCTTTTTTTTTTTAACAGGTGTTCCAGTTTCTGAATGCCAAGTGTGAGTCTGCTTTCCTGGCAAAGAGGAACCCCAGACAGATCAACTGGACTGTGCTGTACAGACGCAAGCACAAGAAGGGCCAGTCTGTAAGTACTGCGTGTCTATGTGTATAGGAACCAGGTGTTGTGATGGGTTTTACATCTTAAATGTTGTCCTGTTTGACTTGACTCAGTTTTGACTTCACAATACCATATTGATGGATCCGTACTGGTACTGAGACTATTAAGTCAGCACAGTTTCCCACTCATGTACACTTATTCGTTTGGCTGCAGGTGGACGGTGTGCACGGTACAAGTCTGTGTTATGTGCTGTTGCCTGACTGTGTTTTGCAGGCTGGGCAGCAGTGCTCACTCCACACCTGCAGCCATAGAGACACTTGAGATCATAGTACTGGTCTTTGAAGTCTTTATTGACATCTCACCATTGGCCAGCCTCCAAACTCTCATACATGCTACAAAACCACTAACTGTATTATTGATTAAATTAAAGTAAGCACTTGTAAAATGGCATTTGAGCATAACAATGTAACAGCCATGGCACTTAAGTGTAGTTTTTAAATACAAATAAAAAAATATGCTGTGTCAGGGTCCTTCGCAATCTCTGTGTTCATCCTATTATGACTGGCTCGCTTTACTTTGTCCCTTATTACGACTTATACTCTGAAAACTAGCACTGGTTGTCCTGTCTGGAATGTTTTTGTTACATGCTGTTCAATTTATTTTATTTTTTTCCCCTTGTCTCACAACAGACAATAGCAAAAAGTACAATTTTGGTAAATAATGGCCGTAAGTTGGAGTCAAGTCTCTCTTCCTGCTGCCGTTTTAATGCACAGGCTTTCCATAGCTCAAGCCCGAGGGCCACCATAGCGTCATTAGAGGGGGAGCAGTTTTATATCAAAGTGAAATCAGTTTCTCTTACTGACTGATGTTGGTGTAGTTCTCTCCTCGCTCTGTCTTCCTTTTGTGAGTGTGTAAGCATGCATATGCTTGTCGTTGAATATTTGTGCGCCCGTTGGTTGTGGTTTCTCAAGTAAGAGTAAACGCAGACGGACCTAAATGTGAGTCTTATCATTGCGTCTTGACAGGCTTACGGTTGCATGTGGGACTCGAATGACGTCTGAATTTGCCGATTTGAAGTTGTATTGGAAAATTGTAGTTGGCTTAGGTGATTCCTCAAATAAATATATTAAAAATGAAGGTTCACAACAATCGTTTGCATTCACAACTGTATCTGCATAGTTGTAGACTGCAGTTTGTGTCCAGGTTCTTATTTTCATCCATCGGGTATCAGCTTTACCGATTTTACACCTCTGGTGGTTTTCATGTAGGATGCTCTTTTGTCATTCAGTGAACAGCGTTTGAGCTGGAGTTGACATGTTGCAGGTATGTGGAGTATCTTGTGTAATAAGTTCTGTTCATGTGTTTTTAACAGGAAGAGGTGGCAAAGAAGCGTACTCGTCGTGCAGTGAAATTCCAGAGGGCCATCACTGGGGCCTCCTTGGCTGAGATCATGGCCAAGAGGAACCAGAAGCCCGAGGTCCGCAAGGCCCAGAGGGAGCAGGCCATCAGGTGAGGACATAAGCGGCGTTTTTCTTCAAAATCTGGTTTCTTGGTTGCTCTTGAAACTGGCTGATTTCACTCAACTATTGAGGGCCAGTTATTTTAGCAGGCGAGACATAATGCACTTTGTAGGGCCGAGTCTAATTTTCCTTGGCCATCTTAGTAGTAGTGGGCCACAGTTGGCACTTCATTGATGTCCTGTGGGGGAAAAGCTAATAATCCGTCTCATTTATCTGGTGCAGATATCTGGTGGATTTATGAATTTTTTGCCGTGTGCTCATGTTTCACAGCTGTCAAAATGGCAAAACTATGATGGTGTTTTACAAGTCCACTGCATTTGTTGTAAGACCAGTGTGTAAATGCACTGCTGACATGCCTTCCATAGTGTATGTAGTACATAGGCAATCAGTGTTGGCTTCACAAAACCTTATTGATGGATCTGGAGTGGTTCCCACTCATGTACACTTATTCGTTTGGCTGCAGGTGGACGGTGTGCACGGTACAAGTCTGTGTTATGTGCTGTTGCCTGACTGTGTTTTGCAGGCTGGGCAGCAGTGCTCACTCCACACCAGCAGCCATAGAGACACTTGAGATCATAGTACTGGTCTTTGAAGTCTTTATTGACATCTCACCATTGGCCAGCCTCCAAACTCTCATACATGCTACAAAACCACTAACTGTATTATTGATTAAATTAAAGTAAGCACTTGTGAAATGGCATTTGGGAATAATGTGGTTTGAAATGTAACGTACATGGCACTTGTAAAATGTTAGGTGTAAATTAAAAAAATAACTTCTGAATTTGCCAATTTGAAGTTGTATTGTTCGCCATATTTATTTTTTTATTTATTTTTTCCTCAGAGCTGCTAAGGAGGCCAAGAAGGTAAAGCAGGCAGCCAAGAAGCCCTCTGCTACAAGTGCAAAGGTAAGATCTCAAGCCCCACACAAGTAGTATGGTTTTGTTTTATAGTTATTACTCTTTACAAATATTCAATCCTAGATGGTATTTTGTTAACATGTTATAACATATTATTGTTGAAATTACTATTTGTGCCTTTTAGAAGCAACTTTATTTATACTTGATTTAAAACGATTCAATGTCTTTCTCCTCCTAGACGTCTGCTAAGACGGCACAGAAACCCAAGATTGCTAAGACCATGAAGATCAACGCACCCCGTGTTGGCGGAAAACGCTAAATCTGACTTACTGTTTAGGGTTGTGAATAAAACATTTTTGATTAACCATCAGATGTGTCATTAGTAATTTTATTATTTTTATATATATGCGTGTGTGTGTATGTGTGTATATATATATATATATATATATATATATATATATATATATATATATATATATATATATATATATATATATATATATAGTCAGACTGGAGAGCAAGAATGCACAGTATTCAGACTGGGACCTGAGTTTAATTTCAACTGTACTTTTCCTGCTAAGATGAAGCAAACTGCTGTGAAAAGGCTCTTAAGGTCGTCAGTGCAGCGCCACCAAACCATAATCTGAGCCCTCAATAATTAAAAACTAAACTGTTTCATGAACTTGCAGGCCAGAGGTTTGGACATGAAATATATTCTGTTGTAAAAAAAAGTTTGAGGCTGTAAGCAGAGCAAGTTAGATTGATGCTTTTTTGGTACTTGTGTAGAGGATAAAGTTTTGGATAGTCCTGTGTCTATGCATTAGTGCTGCCCAGGGAAAAGACTGGAGTCTCAAAAATATGTACTGTTTTTACTAGACCACATCTAGTATGCAGCTAGAGACAAATACTGAAGAAGGCAGAACAGATTCAACTTGAGTGTTGAACAAATAAATTAAAAACTGTTGTAGCTACTGATTATTTTCTCAAAGGTTTTGTCCAAAGGTCATAAACTGAAAAGTTACCATCGCTGACTCAAAATGCTTGTTTTGTTCAGACGAAGAGTAGTTTTTTTGCGCCATAAAAATGAAATGTTTATCAAAGAAGCTAGTACACTTCATGTTTATAAAATGCTGGCACACTTCAAATTCAATCCATTTAAACTTGGAGGCACCGGAAGCCAAGAAGTCCTCATCTGGGTCAAATGCCAAAAAACGTTAGATCCCACAATGTCCTTACAAAAACTCAATTCTTTTTTGTTGGAGAAAGAAAGTGAAAGAGCTCAAAACTAACATCTCAAGACACATACTTATGTACTATTAACCATGACGAGTAAATTGATCTAAATGTGTCAGTCAATACATTTGTTAACTATGAGACAGCCATAGTTTAAGTCATCTGCAGGTGTTTCACTGGATTTATTAGCATCACATTGCCACATAGCCATTTGTTCAAACAGTCAGCAGGTCAAGACATTTAAAAGTGATGACACAAATTATTGCTCTAATATTCATGTGATTATAATGTTGGGAAAGTGTCAATGAAAGAACTATTTTTACACAAAAAAATATAATCAAGAGCCCCGTCAGGGTTGGATTTGTTGACTCTGTAACAATCAATAAAAAGCTGCACAGGTTAAACGTGCCATTGGTGTAAGTTTTCCTGATAAATAATCAACAAATAACAGCATGGTTCTATCGTTTTTAGTACAAGAGATTTTTTAATCAAGTGATTAATAAATAGTGATGATAATGATTTACTCTCACACAGATTAAAGCCATTAAAACGGAAGGAATCATTACATGGTCATTATAATGATTTAATCGCTGAGGTACAGACGCTGTGACTAACTTATTATAAATAAGTAATTAATAAAGATTAATGTGATGAAATTTAATTTGGAATAATTTCTTCAAGCAACTTCCAACACATCCATGATACATGACTTACATTTTTGGGAAAATTAATGCATGAGGTACTGATTGCTACACCTGAAAAATGATGATGGTAAAAAGCAACACAAAAAAAACTCCCAACTAGTGCACGAGACATAAAGCATGAACTGAATGAATGTACAATCATACAAGTTGTTGAATAAGTAATACTTGTGCGTTAATGACCACAATTGTTGAGTGTGTTGTGTCGACTAGAGTTTAAAAAAAAAACCTGGTTCTCTCTCTTTTATTTGTTTTTTCACACCCTGAGGAAATTTGAAACTGAATGAAAGGTGCACATTTCCAACAGGGAACACAGGCTTCATGTGGTAGGATAATGGTTATGGCATGGTTGTTATGGAGACAACATGGGACGATGTAGAGATGATGGGAAGGGGCAGGTTCATGCCCAGTTCGAAGTCTCCCTTTCAGTCCACTGAAGGAAGTGGAGCCTTTGCAACAGAAGCACTCAGGATTCTGGAGCCTCTTTAGCCTCTATAGCCTCTATAGCCGCTGCCTTCTGGTCCTGGTTGTGCCTAGAGAGAATTAGAGAAGAAGAGATAACATTAAGATTTAAAGCTGGACTCAGTTAATTTCATGTGCCATTTGGTGATAATACGGTCAGTTATATGTGAATTAAACACTTAACAAACCTCCAGATCCTGTAGAGCTGGGAGGCTCCTGCGCTGCCGACAAAGAAGTTGACACAAAACAGGTTCCAGTTCTTGGGGATTATGACCAAGGAGTATCTGGACCAGATCAGGCCTGGAGGAAGAAGCAGTGAGAGAGTTGAAGGTTATGTACACTATTGGTGAACCAGCTTGTCGTTCATGAGAACAGAGTCGATGTTTTGGCAAAAGTGTAACAGATAAGATTTGTTTGAAGAAACATATTGCAAAAGCAGATGCATCAGGCAACCTTTAGCACAGATTGTTCACATTCTCCCTGAACACTGAACTGATAAAACTGGTTTTAAAAGTAGATAAATAATTCATAGCGGTACTTAAGTGCAGGACAGGTAACTCAAATTAGTTGCAATGTTTTCTCCTACCAGTTTTCCTGGACTACGTCGTCTCTACTTTAAAGTTAAATAAATTTATGCTGCAACCGGAGATATTTAAGGCTCCTATTGGAGTTCCCATTAAATGTATTTGATCCTACCTGTGGCCGTCAGCACTGCAGACTGGGAGGTGCTCAGTTTGTCTGCTGGTCGAGTCATATCAGCCAAACCAGCTCCAACAAGACCCTGTGGAGGTGAAGAGACCACCACCAGAATGATTCCCAGCCTAGAGCTCACAAGAAGATTAACAGCAGAGGAAAGCAGAAACACACATTTCTGCTTTCTATATATATATATATATATATATATATATATATATATATATATATATATATATATATAAATATATATAAATATATATATATATATATATATATATATATATATATATATATATATATATATATATATATAAATATATATAAATATATATATATATATATATATATATATATATATATATATATATATATATATAAATATAAGAGTTTCATGGAGACAAAACATTGTTTTCACAAGTCAAACAGAATGAGAACAACTGCTCTAAGGAACACAATTAACCTGTGTGACAATACACTTACCCATTTAAACACTGGGGCCCAGAAGAAAACCGTTTTTGGACCTGAGATTTCAAAGAAAAAAGAAAAAACAAGAGGAAAACATGAAATGTGGCAGTAATGTTCAAACAGCTAACATTACGTTATTTGGTGTCATTTCAGTTTTTCAAGGTTTTCTGTCTGAGGTTTAAAGATTATCCATATTCCATGCAACCGAGCCAGAGTACCTGCGTGACAGATAACTAGATGCCTCAGCATGTCCAAACACACTAGAAGCAAACACAAATAAAGTCAATCAAGTCTACGGTTTGCTTCACAACAAGATGAAGAATAATTTGAGGAAACAAAAATCTGCTGGTCTGGAATCTATTTTCCTCATATACGAATATTTTTCCAATGTAAAATCATCAACTGATCAGATTAACTCTCCAAATTATAGAATTTAGCTATAACACAAGCCTTACAGTTGAAATGCCACATGCAAATTGTGTCTGTGAGGCGTTCTATGTTTTTATAGCAATACCTTTGAACTCCTCAAATTCCAAACTTACCACCACAATAAACAATGCAGTATTGGTTTTAGGACAACAAAATATCACATCGTCAGAGGGATGCCATACCGTCAAACATCAATGAATGTGGCAAACCCATGTTAAACATTAACTGTTGTATTCAAGTACATTTTACAAGTTGATATTACACAATGTGGTTAGATTTCATTGAGGTTTTAATGAAACTGGTGCAATTAGCCACTGCACCAGGATGGAAAAATGCACATTAGCACCATAAAAAAAGCTGCTGGTCTGCAATCAGCTTTCCCCACATTCCTGCATAATACTGCAGGCTAAACAAAAAGCATGACTTCTGACTGGGTGCCAATCATAGCCGAGGGAGGCGGCTTGAGTCGCCGCCCCTTCGTACCTGTTCATAAAGTTGACCTTGACAGCCAGAGCTCCAGTACTGTTTCAGACAAAACAAAGACCAGTGTCCCCAGTGACGCCAGTAACTCCCTAATCTCAGTACACTCTGGATCGGTGTCCCAGAGAGCTCAACGTGTGTGTGAACAAGTTGTACTTTCAGAACATGAGAAACACAGTCAGTTTATTAGGTACTCTTATGTAAACATAATGCTGTGAATACTATATACTACTTTCATGAAGGTTATAATGTGTTTCACTTTAGATTGTTTTAGAGAAATGTAATTGTTTTGTGTATACTGGGAGATGTTGCTGCAACAACTAGCCTGCCCTGTGCCCTCGTTTCCAGAAAGCGGGTTGACAAAATACACCTTTGTGAAGGTAAGATTTATTTGAGGGCCGTTTTATAAAACTGCATTTGTCTGAGCGAGGCGTATGCCTACCTTTTAACTGGACACGACTTCAGTATTAAACATTATATCACAAGATTTCGACAAATCATATTCAGAGCTTAAACAATAAGTCGATTAAGACAGAAAATGATTCAGTGACTTTCAATTAAAACATTATTCCTTATAAGTCATTTTATCAAGCAAAAACTGAACATATTTGTTATTTTATTCCCTAAAAATAATGTGTTTAAGGACAGTAAAAACGCTAAACAAAGAATCAATACCCAGATTAATACATACTATATCACACCCCTATAACTTTACCATGTAATTACTTTTATTCCCTTACTTTGTGTGACTCCAAAATCGAATTTTGCATCATGGAATCAATTATCATACCATTATTATAATTAGTATCAATATCATAATATGACCAAGGGATCTTATACAACTGTTAGTGGGCTAATTGCTTTGATCATGAGTCAAGACTCCTCACAGTCATTGTCCAGTTCATGGGTTGTAAACCATACTGTATTTTATTTGTAGAAATTGATTTGATGACAATAACATGACAACTGTGCTGGTTAATGAAAAACTGAAATTAAAGTACTTTTGGAGTTTTATTTTTATGTGGCAATACCTTTGAACTCCCCTCAAATCCAGAACTTAGTATCACAATAAACACTTCTTGGCTGCTAACTTGTCCATGTCATAAACTCGGCTCTTCTATACACAGTCTGAGCTTCTTAGCTGGTGTTATCCCGGTAGATCATCCCGGTAGATCAGAGTCTCCCAGAGCAACACTGACACATCGATACAACGGCTTCCATACAGCTCAGACATCAAGAATAGACACGAGCTGCTGTTTAATCCTCCACACGACCAGCGCGTCCACTTCCACCCAAACAGCTTGACAGCATCAGGCAGCCACCGAGAGACAACACACACACACTGTCCCAGCCTGCCTAGCAAGAACCGGGATTATAAACTGCGTTACCTGCCGGGTGGTTGTATAGAGGTCTCAGTTTGGCGGGCAGCATGTGCTCGATCTTATCCAAAATCCTGTGATAGGACACTCTCAGCGCAGCCATGATTGTAGATGTTCTGATGGGGAAATGAAGACACTAAGCAGAACTTGAAGCTAGCGCGCTTAACCGTTAGCTAGCTAAGGACTTTTCTTAAAGACGCAGAATTTAAAAATACTAAAACTAAACGTTTGACTTCGTCTATTTATACGATGTTATCAAATGAATGTATGCCAGGTAGGTAAAACGATCTGAGAGGATGCTCCCGTCCTACTGTCGACCTTCCCCCGGCTCCACTGTCAGCATGCTAGCTCTGCTAGCTTGTCTCAGTAGCGTCAGTCTGACCGATGAGGTGACTTTCTGTACGATGCAACCTACCGCGCGAGAGGCGGGGTTACGTGTTATCTTCATCCTCAGTGGTCCACCTTGTCAGAACCCCAATATGATTGGCTTAGAAAGCAGTGTTTCTTTTAACGCTCGGCGTATCCCAACGGAGTGGAGACAATTCCTTTAAAAAATGTTTTAAATTAAAAATATTTAATCAAAAATCTAATTTCAGAGCTGTTTTTGAAGAAATTGCTAATGTTTTTATATTTTACCCCACAAAAAATCGCGAAGGTACATATTTGTTCTTAAAACCTCTTAAATCAATACACAAATATTTACACAAAAATAAAAAGTGTATACACAATAAAATGTTACAGTTGCGATCCTGAAGGATCTAGAATGTAATCTGCTTTTATCCTTTCATTATATTTATTTTGGCCATGTTAATATATATGAAGGAAAGCCAATCATTACGAGAACTCCCAAACGTTATGCAACTGAATATTTGATCTGCACCTTGTGAGAATGATTAAACATTTACAGTGAAATGGACACACAAGAACCTTCCAGCAGAGCTGATGTACCTAATGGGCAAAGCGAGCGTTGGCCAGAGTGGACAAGACCTTCTGAAGTATAGACAACAGCAAGCCATTAATTTAAACCTGATCTCGGGTTTCAATTCAACAGGCTTTTTTAGCCTCAGGTTTTCCTAACAGGTTAATCCAGTTCTGAGGACCTGAAGTTTAAAACAGCAGTGTGTGGTCCACGAGCATGCTTACATTTCTTCTAAAAATATGTGTGCTGGCTGGATTACAACCAAGAGGGCAAATGCTTAACCTAGTACCTCCTCAAAAGACTCAAGACTCACCTGTTCAGACTTCATCTCTATACTCTGCATAGCATGACTCACTTAACCCCCCCCTAAAAAAAAATCTATGTTCTTACCTATAGCACTTTGATCGTGTTGTACTTGAGGTATACTTGCTGAACCTGCTACTACGTTACTCAGATGAGGACCTAGCACTTGTTTCTATTTTTTCGCTCTTACTTTATCGGCAATGATATGTTGTGGATTCTTTCTTTCGACAAATGTACTTATTGTAAGTCACTTTGGACAAAAGCATCTGCTAAAAGCCCTAAATGTAAATATACTTTACAATATAAACGGGTCCTGCACCTGTTTGTTGCATATTCATAGAGTAATGTGTTGAGTCAAATTACCCCACCGTAAATCTACACTATTGGAGTATTTATTTAATTAATACTATCTGAATCCTTCTTGTTGTTCCACTGTTCAAATCTCAAAATGTTCCCTGCAGGATTTTCCTGGCTACACTCCTAACACTGTGGGTTTGGCTGCAAATAAACGAGCGCTCCTCCCCACTCTGTCATATCGCGCGTGTTATCGCGATGTTTGGACACAGCTGACCGCTGCCTGCTCGAAGAAATAAACCAGGCTAGGCTAGCAGGACAGATAGTTAGCAGCGCGGGGGAGCAGGAGTACAGTGAATGTAAACTAACGAGGAGAGCGGAGAAAGGACAGGAGCGAGTCTTTCACCTCCAGCGATGAGGACGTTGAGTGTCGCAGCTAGCTAACGCTAGCGCTGGTCCAGACACACAAGGGACTGATATCCGTAGCAAAAAACCCCAAGCGACGATAGATAAAACATCGACATCAACAGGAACGGGTTAGCTTAGTTTCAATGTTATTGTCAATTAAAGCCCACATATGGTCACCATGTCCTGCTTTGGAAACCTGGTTTGGGATGTAAATAAACGTTTAATTGGATACAACGAGCCTAACGCCATCAGGACCAACTATTTAGGTAAGAACAAACAAGCCCGTTTCATGCTAACGGTAACGCAGGTAAGATGACAAGAAAACATGTATTTGTTTTGATCATCGTGTGTGTGTGTGGCATGGTAACTCAGCCTGTGCTGCAGAATCACATCAACTGACAGCTAGAGACAACATGACTGCGCTCCAATCTACTTAATACCAAGGGAGCTGCTAAGTTGCTCCTTCTGCAAAGTCAGAGCCGTCCAGTGTAAACACAGCAGTCACCGCCAGTTCATTTCATTTACTCATGTAAAACAGGAGGTGTGAGAGTCCAGGGCTAAAGCGCCAGACAGATGAGGATTAAATATTATATATAATCCTCAATAGTGCATCTTTTTTTTTATCATGTAATGCAACAGCAAAATCGTATTAATCCCCTCGTATGTAGATCATTTTCCAGCATATATGTAATTTCCATGTACAGCAAGGAAACAATCTACGTGAGCGAGAGAGCAGGGAAAGCAGGGAACAATCCTGTGATATATTTACGAAGGGATGGTGCTTTTTAAAGTGCTTTTTTTGTTGTTGTTGTTGTTGCCCAAAGTGCTCAATGTCTCATCCTCTTAAACGCACTGCGACATATAAACACTATAAACTGCCCACAAGTCTGAACCACCAGGCAGGAGAACAGCAAAGTAGGGAAATAATTATTTTTAATCTGTAAAAATTAGGTTACTTAAAAACTTTGAAATGCATCATAACACATGCTATTGGAGATATAAATGTCCTCATATTCAAACTGAAAATAATCTTCATAACCTTAAAGAAAAATCAACATTTTAATAGTATGCTAATGAAGAACAATATCATCAAGTGAGGAAATAAGGAGTAAAATGTGGAATATTATACAGAATATCACAGCAGTATATCAAAACAATACCTTTTCACTAAAATTCCCACATTGAATTAAGGTAGGGGGGCTGCTTCGGCTCTAAACATGACAACATTAATGAATCAAATAAAAACAGTACTGGAATCATCCCATTTTGACATTAAAATATTTGTTTTCAATTGCCATGACATTGCAGAATATTTTAAATAGTCACAGAAGAAGATATGATGCTATATTGCAACGTTGGCACCTATTTAAAAAAAAAAGAGAGAGAGAGCATATGCCAGTATACCAGGTTGAAAAAGTGTGTCAAGGTAGTTGTGCCGTGTGGTTTGAAATAATTTATATAGTTTCTTTTTTTTCTTCTATACTATACAACTCACTAGAGTTAGTTAACTAGCAGTGATTGTCCTTGTGAGAGAGTTTCTGTGTTTTGCTGTCTTTTGCTGTGTTACTTCTGAGAGGACAACATGATCAAATCACAGTGACCACAGTGTAAGCAGGACAGCAGCGCTGGCACACAGTGAGACAGAGAGGTTTATAAGACTTTGTCTGTAATGTGGCCCGTCAAACAGTCAGCGGTGGTTGACTGAAGATATATAAGCCTGTTGAGGTGGGGCAGGTGCCACAGAGGTTTAGTCAGTGCTGTATTTAGCTTGACTGAGATATGATTCAAGCTGTTATTGTGTTATGGGCAGAGGATACTTGCAGGCAAAGCTCTTGTAGGATAAATTTAGCTTCAAAAGGGGGGATGGGGCAACAAGTAGTGGTCTACATTGAATTCCATAGGCACTTCCGGAGGGGTTATGTGTCGCAGTGTTTTCTCTGAACTTAAGAGAGATTTAAGTGTCAATAATGACATTTGATCCTGTTTTACATGCTGACTCCAGCAAAGAGTAACTCTATGAGCAAAATTAAGATGGATAAGTTGAAAACTACACATTGACAAAGGAGTTAAACTAGAAATATAACAACTATATGGATCCACGCTGGCCTGAAGCAGATTCTCTTTATTTCCACATATAACCGGCCAAACACAGGCTTTGTGTTCGCACATTGAGACAAAAAATAGTGCTCGTCAAAATTAATGTCTAAATATGTTTTGATAATCAAGAATTTGTTTGAGATAAAACGTCCAACATTCTCTTCTTCAACCTTCTCCAGCTCAATGAGTTACTTTTCCCTGTTTTATTTCATTGAACATTGAATGTTGTTTGGTTTTGGACCATTGGTACTGCTCTGGAAAATAGATATTAGTAGTATCTTTTTTATTTTAAATTAAATCATTTTGCAAGAAATTCCATGACGCATAAAAGAACAACAACAAAAAGATTATAAATTACACATTGTCTTTGTGGCATTATTATTGTTATAATGATTGGAAGCTCCAGAAGAGGCTACAGCTTCTCATTTACAGTATACACTTAACACAAATTCAGGCTTGTCCGATCCCAGCAACGCAAACGAAACCTGTTGCTGCAAGTCAAAGCTCTGGATTGTGCAACTCTCCTACATTGAATGAAGCAAGGTAGCGTCTTCACACTCACACCTAGAAGTGTAATAACATGGAAATCATAATTGCTCTCTCTCTTTTAAGAATAAATTTCCTTCTTCTTTTTACAAAATGAACCAAAACACTGACAAAGAGGCCGTTGTTGGATAGAATAAATATGAAACAAATTTAAATCATACATTTCACAATAACAGCAAACCAAGCATTATGGTGCTCCAGTGGACGGGAATCACAACTTCAACTTTAAAACGCTATGCTTCTAAGAAATTTAACGAAGAGGCAGCAAATGTTTTTATTTCCAAAAATGTAACCTTTTTTTTCTGTTTTCGGAATTGTTTCACTGCCATCCACAAGTAGTTTTTATTGATAGCAGCTAAGAGCACCTCCTACATTTCCCATTTTGCATTGCATTGTGGGAGACTGTCAACAGCCCATTGAAAGATGAAGGTTTTTTTTTTTTTAGGCTACATCCTGACTGTTTTTAGTGTCTGATTTTAACAATGTGAACCCACGACAATACAAAGCCTGTTTAGATTCCGTGGGTAACGTGGATTCGGGCCACAGCTCATGATTTAAAAGTGATGGAAAATTAAAAAAAAAACTTTATTAAGATCAGAAAGAGTAATAACACCTTAAAGGAAAGAGATTCAATAGGTAGCTGATCCACAGATCAAATTTTGTTGTCCTTCACATAGAAAGATGCATCATAAGTATGGGCATATCAGACTGCCATTTCTTGCATTTTTCAGTTTCATCATACAGCAGCATGAGATGCCTCTCTTTTTTTTATCTGTTGGTGACAGCAAGTGCAAGGGAGGCTTCCCCTGCATGAATAATATGGTGCATGCTGCTGAGAGACTGAATCCAAATGTTTAATCAGGTGATATTTTGTACCAGACAACAGAACTATGCACCTAACTTGAATGAAGCAAAGTACAACAATGGAAGGATGTAGAGATGATGGATGGATAGAAAGAGTAGAAATAAATAATTCTGTTTCTGTTGTTTTCTCTCTTTTCACAGGTAGAAGAGAGTTTGTTCAGAGACTTAAACTTGAAGGGACACTGAATGTACATGATGGCTGTGTAAGTGCCCCACATTTTCATCTATTCAGTCTTTTTGATTATTTTGTGGAAGAAAATCTAGTGTGTGTGTAGACTTGAGAAAAAAACCATCAGCTTTTTCCAGACTCAGTTTGAAATGCCCAAAGTGTCTGACGCAGAGCAGATCTTTGACTTCAGCCCAGGTGGTTAATATACCTCAGAGAAATCTGAAGCTGACATAACAGTCACACGTCCTGTCACACTATCAGCCTGGACGTCACTCCGTCCAAAACACCACAACAACCACAGCAGAGCTTCACATTAACACCTGCTGTAGAAAGGATTTGAGGAAGATTTTTTTTTATTGGATTTTTTGAATATATTCGCTGTTTTATTCATGTGCAGGCAGGCTGGAATATCACATGTTAATATTATGAACTGTACGATGCATGAAAGTGATTCATTTTGTGCAAAAACTATTAGCAGCTTAATCAATTAGTTGATAAACAAAATAATATGTGGCAGTTTTGATTACTGATTTATACATTTAAGGTGTTTATTGAATAAAAACAACAAACATTATCTGTTTATAGCCTCCGAATGTGACAGTTTTCCTTTTCTCTGTTGCATATTATCATAAATTATACACTCTGGTAATATGTAAAATATTTTATATAGACTATTAATAAAAGAAATATGAGAATTCTTTAAGACAAAGATTTAGAGGAGTGAATGATGTAGCACCTTTTCTCCAGGAAGTCCTAGAGACTACATCACTGGAGAACTGAGTGGTTTATGCAGATGATGAATGGGACAGGTACACCATACACTCATCCATGATGTCTGGAAAGTGTGTGTGTGTGTGTTTGTTGCAAAATCAATTGAAACAAGGAAGTTGCAAAATTGACTAAAAATATAAATTTAAGGAAACATAACAATATAACGTGCAAATATTTTTTGCAACCTATAACACATCTGCCTGTAGAAGATGAGGCCTGTTGTGCCTCTACATTGTACCATATTACACAAGACACTCTAAAAAAAAGGCCCAAAGATGCTCTACATTTAGATGGCCTCGTTTGAATCTGTTGCTCCCCGTCTGCCTTTTAGTCTTGCATCACATGAGAGACTCATGACAGATTCACCTGCACTACACCCCACAATCTGATAGCATTTCACTTCAGAGGATCAGAATCAATGGAAACCTGTTTAAGATGTATAGTGAGATTGAGCCTCTGGCTCAGTTTTCCGGATGTGGTAACTGGACGGGCAGATGATGTAATTTCACTGATTGCGGCAGAGCGAGTCTGGAGATGAAGAGCAACAGTGTGATGATGAAACACTGAAGCTGCAACAAGCAGGTGTTGATGGAGTATTGATCCACAGCGTGACGGAAAACCGCATTGAATTCTCCCGTGTTCTACTTTAGATTCACAGATGGATCACGATTATATGTGATCTAGTGGTCAAACACGTTTAGGTCAGAATAGTTTCTCTGCCTGCCATCTGATCGATTAATTCAGCACTGATGTAAGCAGCAAAGTAAATGTCTGTATCGTTGCATAATCCGAGTGATCAACTGTCTCGCAGGTCAACACTATATCCTGGAACGACACGGGTGAATACCTCCTGTCGGGGTCAGACGACACCTTTTTGGTTATCTCCAACCCCTACAACAAAAAGGTAGGTCTTGACCAATCAACAGTTATACGCACTTCTTATTAATAGAACACTTATAGAATAATAGCTCAGTTTTTGCTGTCAGGTTAAAATGATTTAAAAGCATATTTCTCAATTTAAAGGAAAGCAAAATCATGAAAACCAATTGCAGCTAGCAACAAGCCACCATAGCAACTGGTCCTCTCAGTCACTCTGGGGAAACACCACAGGTATAAATAGGACGCGTCACAAAGTCTAGTTTAGTTCAGCGATGTGACGTTATGTCAGCGGTTTTCCTGTGTTATAAGGTCGGACACTGACGTCAATGTGATATCTCATGGTTTGATGCAGGTTTTCCACCAGAATGTGTCAGCGGTAGGTTGGTTCATTGTAAATGATATAGATGTTTCTTTTACTTTAAGTTTTGCAAAAGATAAACAATACAACATATTACAGTAAATCAAATAACAGGTAACAAAGCAGAAAAAACGAAACAAATCTTGGCACAAAGAAGACGACAGGCAAAAAAGAAGGGCACACATAATAATAAACATATTGTCTTAGAAAAAGTGGGAATATTGTCATTCTCAGTTAACTTCATAGCTACTTCCCATTCACCGTCATGCATTTCCTCTTTCTCAGGTCAAGAAATCCATACGTTCGGGTCATCGGGCGAATATCTTCAGCGCCAAGTTCATGCCCCACACGAACGATCAGGAGATCATCTCGTGTTCTGGAGACGGCATCATCTACTACACCAACACAGAGAAGAGTCCTGAGCACAACAGACAGTGTCAGTTCACCTGCCATTATGGAACAGCTTACGAGGTAACAACCGAGACGCCGGACAAACATTTCTCAGAGCCTTCCTGTACTTCCCTCTTCTTTTCTGCCTGCCTCCTAACCTCAGCCTCTCTTTTTGCTTTGTCAGATTATGACAGTACCAAATGACCCCTACACGTTTCTGTCATGTGGGGAGGACGGCACGGTGCGGTGGTTTGACCTCCGCACAAAGACGAGCTGCACTAAAGAAGACTGCAAAGACGTACGGTGACAGCTGTGCTGTTTTTGTTTTTTTTCTCTCCTTTCACGTTGTGATGCACCATGAATTCATGTTGGTCTCAGCGTCACTCATATATGGTTACTTCTTAATTTTTGTTGTGGAAAGACTGACCAGTTCTGTCTTTTTTCAGCTTACTGGTCTTAACTTTCTATTTTTTTAAATATTTAATACATAATAATACATAATGTGTGTGTGTATCTGAATTGCAATTTCTTTTAATGAAATTTAATAATTTAAGATACAATGGGCCAGTTGTGTTGTTAATCAGCTAATGGAGTTGCTGCTACTGTTATATTTTCTTGGTCTTTTCTTGTTGGCTGTTGAAATTGATATTAATGATAATGATTTTATTTATAATGTCACAAGCATTCATCTTCCACGTTTCTAAGATCGCCCTCAAGCATTGCTCTCTTCCCAGTTATTCAGAAAACAGTTTTCCTGGCATTAGGCCTGGCTGTGAGTGTGTGTGTGTGTAGCTGTGCCCTCCAGATTGGGTTGCATCTTATCGTGTTTCCTACTGGAGATGCCTGTGACCTTAACCAGGCTGTGTTACCTCTCCCTCTTAATTACCCTACAACCTGTTAATGTTGCAGCGAACATCCGCTGCTGAAAAAGGACGAATCAAGTGGAAATATGTTTTTTTTTTTTAATTGCTCAGCCAGATGTTACATTGATTCTCCTCAATTATATTACTTTAAATACTGGTTCTTAATGTATTACACCTCTGTTGCTGCTTATTTTAGATGAGGGTTCATTGATTTAAGAATGAGAAGAAATTACTCCATAATTTGTCTTTTTTTTTCTTCTTTGATTTCAGGACATCCTGATAAACTGTCGGAGGGCAGCGACCTCCATATCCATTTCTCCTCTGGTGCCGTACTACCTGGCCGTCGGCTGCTCTGACAGCTCAGTGCGGATCTACGACAGACGGATGCTGGGCACCAGAGCAACAGGTAAACTGTCCTGCAGGCTGACAGCATTCACTCGGCTTCAGAGATGTGGACGGAGTCACGTGACTTGGACTTAAGTCACAAATGTGAATTTAGACTTTACAAAATCAAGACTTAACTGAAACACGAATGACTTGTGACTTTACTCGGACTTGAGCCTTTGACTTGAAAGTACATGTGACCTTCCTGCAACCTCAAAGATGGGGGGGGGGGGAAACGAGTCAGGAATCAATTAATTTCCTGAATTAACACTATTCATTCTCAGCAAGTAAATGCTTAATTCCCCATATCTTTTATTCATGATTAAGTTCAGTTACACTTGTTTTAACCAACTTCTTTAACAAATAAATACACATTTTTGTTTAAATGAAGACTGACTGTTTTTAAATGGCATTACATTTGATGAAGAGCGCAGTATAACTTGTTTAGGACTTGAAACTTTTGTATCGAAATTTTCCATCATGAGAAATTTTAAATAGCTTTCAACGAGACATAAAAATATGTCCAATAGGGCTGTCCGGGCTGACACCCAACGATTTTGTCGTTTTTGCCGTCTGATGGATTAGTTAATTTAATTGACAGATCTGTAAAACTGAGTTTCTCCACAAAGAATAATGCAAAAGCATCAGTTTAAATCTTGTGTTTACCAGAGATGTGTTCAGGAGTTTCTTATAAATAAGTCATCAGCATGGAAAAAAATTATAAAAATGGACAACTGAAAAGATCGTAGTCGACTTGGACCTATTAGTCGACTTGTGTAAGGAGCACTGTTTTCCAAGTTCTTAACTTGTGTCCCTGAGTTAATTGTTCGTTTATCTCTTGCCGTTGGTATGTTTTTATATCACTGAGGATGTAAAATGTTTGCCAAACAAATGACTTCATAGGAGCTTATCAACCATATAGTCAGAGACCCTCTTTGTCATCCGCAGGTAACTACATGGGCCGGGGGACGACAGGCATGTGCGTGAGGTTCGTTCCCGCTCACCTGTCCAACAAGTCATGTCGCGTGACTTCTCTCTGCTACAGCGCCGACGGTCAGGAGGTGCTGGTCAGCTACTCCTCCGATTACCTTTACCTGTTCGATCCCAAAGATGACCAGGCCCGAGAGCTGAAGGGCCCGTCAGAGGAGAGGAGAGAGGAGGTGAGCGCACAGTGGCGACTTCTCTCATACTGAGCTCTCATATCATCACCAGTCCTGATGGGAACTGTGTGTGTGTTTTTTTTTTTTTAATCTTTCTATTAACATAGGTCACACGTGTGTTTATGTGTGTATATATTTGAACTTTACTTTGTGTTTAGTGATGATTAGCAAATGTTAGCATAACACGCTAGCTCATTGACTCATCGTTTCACCTTTAATTTAAATATATAGTAATAATAATCTTATCCAGAGAAGGGCAGTGATGCAGAAAGGGCTTTTGATCAACCCTGCTTCTTAAACATTTCAAATAATCCACAATGGAATGATCTAACCCTGTGTCCTACATATTATAAGATGTTACCCAATTGGTATTATTTATATGCGCACCACAGAAATGATAAGCATGTGTGACCAAGCAGAGTCTTCCATGTGAAAGGAAAGTTTAATTGTAAACAAACACCAAGAGACCTGGTCGTGTTCGTCTGCTTAACATCGCTGCAGACATCTGTGCTAAATCTGCACTGGTTGATGAAGTATTAGTAAAAGTATCGGATCTGTAAGGCCGAGTGTTTAGTTTGAGCGTGTTAACTGCAAGCGCTGGTCTTCACATGTGTTTGAATGTGCTGGATCATGGTGCCAGCGTTTCAGAGCCTCGTGGTGAGCTCAGCTGTGTCGAGATAGAACCACCACACGCATTCCTTTCCAAATACAGCGTCCGACGCAGGCAGCGTTCCTCTCGGGCCTCGTTGCCTCTTTCTCTCTCTCTACTCCACCTGTAACCTTATTTTCTTCAGGGCGTTGTGCTCCGGTTTATTCTACTATCTCTGGCAGCCTCTGCTGCTTTTCGCCACCTCCAGCCCATATCCAGACCTGATGACATTTCCTGAGTAAAGCAGTTGATAGTCCCTGCACTAAGAGCCCCTTATTCTATTTCTGGCTCTCAGCCTGTTGCCCTGTAAGAGACCCAGGGAACTGGAAAGTAGAGGCAACCTCAGTCGTGCAGCCAGAAGGGAGGGGGGGGGGGCACTTTAAAGAGGACCCTGACAGAGACGAGCAGTGTTTTGCTTTGGCAGCGGAGCTATTTTTGACCATGCTCTGACTGACAAACTGCTAATCTCTCCCTCTCCCTCTCTCTCTCTCTGTCTCTCTCTCTCTCTCCCCCCCCCCCCCTCACAGCTGAGGCAGCCTCCAGTGAAGCGGCTCCGTCTAAGAGGTGACTGGTCTGACACCGGACCCCGAGCTCGTCCTGAGAGTGAGAGGGAGAGAGACGGTAAGATCAGAGCGGTCACTACGTCACATGACGTGTATGTGTTCCTGCTTGTTAACTTTAAAGCAGGGTCCTCTATTTACGGATCCGCCCTCTGAAGACAGTTTCCCAACACTCCGTCACATGTTAAACATGTATTATCCAAACTGGCCAACTTACAATCCTTTTTATTGTAAGGGTAATGTAATATTAACATTTTCTTAAGCATAAACACGTCTCTTAATTCACATTTTAATATTTAAACCAACTGTTTAACTTATCAACGTAGATATGTAAGCAGTTGCATCACATTCACACCCTTAATCCACTTAATTTTATTTAGCCATCACAGACAATGCAACATTTCCCCAACATACTCGCCTTCGTCTTGTGTGTTTGAAAATGTCCAGTGTTGTAAACCTGTGAACACTTTTCTCCTGCACTGTTGTAGGAGAGCAGAGCCCAAACGTGTCTCTGATGCAGAGGATGTCGGACATGTTGTCCCGTTGGTTTGAGGAGGCCAGCGAAGCTCAGAGCAGCAGAGGAACACGGCCTCAGACACGACCCAGAGGTAAGAAACTGACTGTTAACTTAACACTCGCCAAAAATTAGCCTTTTGGCTAACAGTGATGTTAATCAATGTGCATTGTCAGGATTATAAACATCTATATGTTCTTGTTTTAGGAACAGCTGTCCGTCCAGAGGGGACGTCGAACACTCCAGCTACCTCTGCAGGAGGTTCCAGTCAGGACTCGAGCGTCCCCGAGAGGCCTGTGGGGTCAAATGCCCCGGAGGTACCTGCCGGTCCCGTCGCCGCTGCGGCCGCCATGCCTAAAGCCACTTCCTCTTCCTCCTCAGGGTCGTCATCGACGGTCACAGCCCTTCCTCCTACCAGCTCCACATCAGTGGAGAGCTCGGCCCCTTCCGCCTCCTCCCCCCTCACCTCCTCACCTGACTCAGAGCAGAGGAGTCAGGCTGACACGACCGGGACCTCTGCGCCCACGCCAACACCCACCGCGGCACCCGCGCTCTCAGGTGAGAGAACAATGCACGCAACCGTCACGTTGACAAAGGGCACAAAAACAGAAATTCACATTTTACTCTTCAGCACAGCGAGTAGGTATACTTGGATCAACTCCCCTGTGTGTGTGTGCGCGTGCGTGCGTGTGTGTGTTAGTGTGTGTGTGTGTGTGTGTTAGTGTGTGTGTGTGTGTGTGTGTGTGTGTGTGTGTGTGCGTGAGAGAGAGTGTGTGTGTGTGTTGGAGCCACTCCACTCAAGCAGCAGCCTCACATCACTCTTTTCCTTCAACATCCTGTTGTCCTTATCCTGTCGTTTATTTTCCTGACTCTCTGGTCCTGATCCTCTCCTCACATCCTCCCCCCCCCTCTGTCTTCTAATCGTACATTCACTCTCCCTCTCTTCCTCTGCCTCCTTGTCAGAGTACGGTCCTCATCGGCTGCCCATAAGTTTAGTGTGTAGGCGTTTGCAGAGGTTACTTCGACTGGCCGACCCACCAGGGATGGGTCAGCGAGCGGCCCGTTCTTCTTCTTCTTCTCCCTCTGAAGCCCCTGAGAGACAGTCACAAAGAGCTGCTACTGCTGCTGCTGCTGAGACGCAAGCCCTTGCAGGTTACCCTCCCCACCTCCCCTCTATACGGGCTGTTTGGGCCCCCTCCCCCTGCCATCTTACCCTTTATGGAGGAAAGGCAGACATGTTTGGTTTGTAAGGACAGTTAGAAAGACTTTAGAAAGTGTCCTTGCTACGACTGACCACTAATCTCACCGTGATCCTCTTTCCGTTCCCCAATAATGCACCTTGTACTTATTAACCTTTTTTTACTGTGTCGCCTCTCCACTGTTTGCTCAGCCCCTCACTCACTAATGCTCTCACTTCATCGCTCCACTTGTTGCTTGAGTTTTCACCGAGTGGCACCAGCCAGTATGAAGCTCTGCTTTGGCGTCCTCGTGGCTCATGTGGTTGTTCACCCATGTTTTAATGGTATGCTGATCGGCTGTCTGGCCTGTTGGGTTTGATCTCACTCAAACATGAGAATCATAGCTAAAGCCCTTTTCAGACATGGAAACATGGCTTCTCCTGCTGTGCCCGTTATAGTGATGGCTGTCTGGCATTCAGACGTAGGACTCCAGAGCACTCTGCTGGTGCACAAACGTAATGATGTGAAGGGAGGAGCGTATTCTCCGTTCTCTAACAGGCTGCATCAGTGGTTGTTTTTTTCAAACTTATTTTGGAGTCAGAGAGCAAAATTGAGCTGCTAATTCTGACCGCAGAATCTGTTAATTTGATTGCTTTTATGATCACATGCTGTGTGTAAAGCATGTTTTGCTGAATATTTCACCTACCCATCCATGCAGTCCAATGATTGTTGTGGTTGTGTAATGTTTTTAATTTATGAATCTCTTTCTCCCCACACTGCATGGGATGAATCCTTTTTTTGTAGAGTGATTTGACATTTTATGACCTGAAAACCAATATAAGTGAGGAAGTTTTCACAGTGGTTTAACATTGACATACAAAGTTGCATGTCTGAAAGGGGCTTTATTAGACATCTGATGCCAATAATTGATTTATTGAATAAAAGGTCATTGCTTGTATCGTTTATATTAAAACCAGGCTGCACTGGGCTTTTATTTGGCCGTCTCATCTGTTTTTACTAATTCCACATTATTTAACTTACGTTGGAGACATTTGGATTGTTTGAGGTTTTCAAAAGCAAACGGATGTAAATACAATGTTGGTATTTTCCATGTCGGTGTCTCACGGTGTGTTTGATGACAATTATAGAATTGTAGCAATTGACCATTTATCAGCATGAGTGAACTTGTTCAGATTTAATCATCTGTGATCCTCATTTTGCACATACAGTGAATGTGAAACTATCAGACGAAGCTCCTCGTCCTCCTTCTGGCTGATTTGACAGCTCCTCCTGCTTGGCCTTGGATCGTTTTTATTTTAACTCGACAGTGACGTTTTTTAACCCTCGTGCGTCTTCACTCCGAGCCTTCAGGTTCGACCTCTGTGTCCGATGTTTAGTCGGTCTCATTTGTGTTCCAGATTCCCCCTCGTCTGTGGTTAACAAACAGCTGGGATCCATGACTCTTGATGAACAGCAGGGTGCGTCCTCCCCCCCCCCCCCCCCCCCCCACCCTGCCACTCGCTTTCCCTCTTCATCCTCCCTCATCAACAAAAAAACACTTTTTCCTGAACCCTCTGCACAGTCCGTCCTCCATTGTTTCCATGCTTCTTGTATCTCTTCGTCCACCACTTTACGTTTCCATTTGTCCCATCACTCCCATTATCTGTCCAGACACACATTTATGTGCCTGCAGATAGACAGAGGGTTACTGTTGCTTGGACTGAAGGATACTGTAGTAATAATAATAATCATAACAACAACAACAAACACCCCCAACCATATTTGAGTGTTCTTGCTCATCGAGGTATGGTTATATAACGGATATGAATATAATATCAC
The DNA here is from genome assembly GCF_963514095.1 of Eutrigla gurnardus. NCBI lineage: Eukaryota > Metazoa > Chordata > Actinopteri > Perciformes > Triglidae > Eutrigla > Eutrigla gurnardus. Next base: position 17,513,501 of record NC_139926.1, read on the forward strand.
AGGAGGCAAATAAACCCTGAATACTGATGATTTTCTTACATGGACATAAAAACATACACAAGCATTTTTGTTTTCTTAAATGTGCTCTTTTTAAAAGTGTCCAATATATGTTCTACGAAGGATATTGTACAGCGCTCTGGTGGATAACTTATGTTACGTTGTTTCTAATGATCTCAAACATTTCTGACGACACACTGATACCAGAATATCTGCAATAAGCTAATATATACAAATGTTGCTGTCATCAGTTTTGATTTGGAACTATTGTGTTAAGAAGGTGCAAATAAATTGTCCCTAACACAATCTACTATAAACCAGGTTGTGATGCGAATGTAATAATAACCAATAATCCCGACGGGGCTTTGACTTGTGTATCTTGTGCCTTGATGTGTTTCCGTCTTGTTGCTGGTGATAGTCGCCTGTTGCAACGTGTCCACCCTCCTCCGCTCTGTTAACGCCCGCTGCATGTTTTGTGTTGTTAATCAATGGGAAGTGATCCAGCAGAAGGTTGCATGTTTCTAGTTTGCTTTTAAATAATCAATTATAGGATGTTAACAACAGGAAACATACTCTTTTTATTATTATTCTTATTATTATTGGTAGAACGGATTTATAATAAATCCTCCTCGCTTGCTTTGCCTGTGTGTCTTCAGGAGCAGCAGAAGCTGCAGGATCACCACCTGATCAACCTGTTTCTGTACCAGCCAGCCCCAGCGCTCCCACCACCTCCACCTCCATGACCGGCACCAGTCGACCCAGTGCAGCGGAGCCAGTTCTCAGCCTACACTATAGTTCAGAGGGAACCACCACCAGCACCATCAAGCTGGACTTCACTGATGAGTGGTGAGCGATCAAGGAGACAAAAAGTGTTGGTTAAGTAGTATAGCGATGCAGTACCTCATGCACTTTAAATACAAATGGATAGCAAGCATCACAGTCAAACCAGGTGCAAACCTCTGTGTCTGAATAGTGAAGGCATTTTGGAAGGGCCTTAAACATGCATTCTTTCCAATAGCCAGCAGGAGGCGACTCCCGGTTGCAAGAAGAAATCTGATTATATGGAAGTCTATGAGAAAATGACTTCTCACTTGATTTATTATCTTTGCTTACTGTCTTTATGGCTAGTGTCCGGTCTTCTTCAATACAACATGATATTTATTTAGTAAGTCAACAGACGATAAAGCAGTGAAACTATATATCAGTTTCATGTCACTAATTTGTGGATCATTGTACCAGTGATTAAGTGTAATTGCAGAGCTTTGTTGCTAGTTTTCATTTTATTTTATACAGATTTTCAGTCTGTAAATCTTCAGTGACCAACAATGTGCAGAATTTCTGGTTCCTTCACAGTTTGCAAGCAGAACGATGGTCACCCTCTATGCATTTATTGTCTACAACAAAGTTCTCGTAGACGAGAAGTTTGAAACTCCTCAGAAGCTTGAGAGTCACTGTTTTTTCTTCCTCCACAGGAGCAGTAGCACATCCAGCTCTATGGGCAGTGGAGGTCCCAAAGCATCCGAGGCTGTACAGAGCAGAGAGAATCTGTCGACGGGGAGTTCAGTGTCAGAGCAATGTGAGTCCTTCACCATCGTGACAATCGCCCTGACAGAATTTGAATCCAAATTTAAATGTAACACCTGGCTGAAAAATGAAAAAGTGTGTTTTTACTGGAGTACAGCTGTAAAAAGACATGATTTATTTTCAGAGGGTGTTAAAGGGATACTTCGGTTTATATGAGGTACACACTGATCTGTAGTCAGTGTGTACAGTAGTGTACTACACGAATATTTCCCTTCATATTGACGTCTTTTCCGACAGGGAACCGACCTGAAAAAGACACATTATCTATGCTCTCTCCAAAGCCACAAGACTTTGTTGACAAAAACACTATAGATACGTTTAGTAGAAAGAAACCAAAAATACATGAAATAATTTTTATGAAATAAACAATCCAAAAAGGAATAGAAACGCATGTCACAGAAGAAACGTGATGCACTCTGACACCCCTTAATTAGTAAATACTATTACAAGCATACAAACACTAATACTACAAATACCTTTTATATGCATTTCCCCTCAGCTGCATCGGTGTCCTCGGGGCAGCAGAGCGTCCCGGCCGCCTCCACGGAGCCGCCTTGTGGTGCCTCCTGCTCCGGTGCCCTCAGCAGCCTGCCAGCTCAGGCCCCAGCGGCGGGCTCCTCTCAGGGGGACACTGTGGCTCCTTCACCGGCGGTGAGGAGTCAGCCTGGGGATACGGAGGACACGTCAGGAGGCTGCAGGAGAGCAGAGCCCAGAACGGAGGAGGGAGAGGAGGGCCAGAGCCAGAGCCAGAGCCAGAGCCAGCCTGCACGGGCCCAACAGGACTCTGATGACAGCGACGACGATCCGATTCTCATCCCGTCAACGAGGTTCAGAGGTCAGGGACAGAGGTACGTTGGACGGCTCTTGTCTCTATTCGCTCACTTCAAGCAAGAAAACACCCTCATGTTATTATGTCATTGCTCTTAATATCCCTTGTGAAAGGGTGGGTACTCTAATTGTTTTCTGTGATGCCTTCCCATTGACTGTTTTACTACAAATATAGATTAAATGCCAGAGGATCTGCAGTAGGAGATAGGATGATCAGGTAAAGTGATTGCACTAAAAGCATCTAACCTTGCAGCAGAGCATTCAAACTAAAAACAGGTTTTGTCATTTCACTCACACAAAAAAAACCCAACAACTAATAAACACACGTAGAAAGCGTTGTGCATGTGAGTACTGACTCCACAGATGGTGTGAGCGGCAGCATAACAGCAGCATTTTGAAGATTTTGTACAGATGAGAGATGAATGACCAGAGAAAGTGTGCATGATGTAAAAGAGGTGAACATTATCATAAAGTTTTTAGTTTTTGGCTTTTTTGCTTTTTTCAATTGGCATACGACGCAAACCTGTGTGGATTTAATTTAGTGGCGCACAACAACAATATTAAGGGCTTTAATTCAGTTCCAGTTTGTTTTTGTCTTGAAAGTGGCTGCTTTCTAGCTTGGGATTTGTTATTTGGTTGAATTGATTATAGCAGCACATATTCACTCGAGATTCAAAGCATGGGATTCATAAGCATCAGAGAAGGCATGGGTTTGTGTGTCTCTTTTTTTTGCGTGTTCTCTAATCTCATTGTATTGTTTTTCTTGTGTTTTACAGACGCTCAGCAGCTGCTCGTATCCAGGAGCTGTTTCGCAGGAGGAAAGAACGAAGGGAGATGGAGGAGAGCGAGACCCAAAATATCAGGAGACCCTCTGTGAAGATGGTCTACAAAGGCCACCGCAACTCCAGGACAATGGTTCATATCACACCATTTATATCAGTTGATATTTAAGGAAATACTTGTTTCGGTTGGAAAACTCAAGGTGTTTTTTAAATTATTTGGTCCAGATCAAGGAGTCCTGTTTTTGGGGCAACAACTTTGTGATGAGCGGCTCAGACTGCGGCCACATCTTCATCTGGGACCGACACACCGCTGAGCACCTCATGCTGCTGGAAGCCGACAACCACGTGGTGAACTGCCTGCAGCCGCACCCCTACGACCCCAGTGAGTCCTGACATCACCCAGAACCTCAAAAGACTGTAGAGAGTATATATATGAAACATTCACGTTTTTTTTTTTTTTTGTCTGCTTCAGTTCTGGCGTCTTCAGGGATAGACTACGATATCAAGATTTGGTCGCCGTTGGAACAGTCGCCGTCTTTCAACAGAGTTCTCGCTAATGAGGTATGACTGCCAAGACATCTGTGAAACCAGTGAAGAGATCGGTTGCTTTAATTAAGTGTGCTGCACCAAATGCTGCCCGTAGATCATAATATACAGTTCCACTAATTCAAAAAGAGAACATTTCAAAAGGGTTTAACTTTCATAATGAATGTGTCCATTTATGAAGGATACAGTGAACTTTTCTATTCATCTCAAAAACTCAAAAGCAACACAGTCACTCTCACCAAGACAGTAAAGAAGCCTATTTCCCAACTTAACATCAGAAAGGTTTTCCCTTTCTTCTGGTTATTTGTCAGATTCTACTTCCTTCTCATTCTCTCTTTGCCTTTCTTTAAGGTAATAACTCGGAACGAGCTGATGCTGGAGGAAACTAGGAATACAATCACAGTCCCAGCCTCTTTCATGCTCCGAATGTTGGCCTCCCTTAATCACATCAGATCAGGTAAACAAGCACTCATGTTTTTTTTTAAAACTTCAAATACTTTGAATATTTGTGCCTACTGATGCCACGGTAGCACAGACACTAATAAACGTATCTTTTTCCTCATCCCTCTCTTTGAAATCTGCCTTTGCCTTCTTGCAGATCGACTAGAAGGTGATCGCTCTGAAGGTTCGGGACAGGAAAATGAGGACGAGCAGTAACCTGGTGGCATTTTAATTTAAAGAGAAAAAAAACTATTTCTTCTTGCTGTATAGCACTTGAAAAAAACCCTGAGATTTGTACGAGTATAGTAGAATACTTCCTTTTGAAAATTAGTGTAATTTCTAGGCCCCCCGTGTTTTTTTAAGATGACTTTCTTACTGATGTTTCTGTATGAGGATAAACTACATCTGTGTGAATGCAAGAGGCAAAGACGTCAGTATATATAAAGTGTGAGAATAATGGCGGCTGGTGTGCAAGGATGTTAAGTGCAATATTATTTTGTTAGGAGAAAGTGAGCTTTGATCAGTGTTAACGTGTGACATTTTTGAATTTGTAGCACAAAGCTAAGAAATGTTGATGTGCTGCTCTGGCAGTTACGCATGTAAACAAGGACTTTAAGTAAAAACATACTTGAAGAATGATTTAATTTTATTGTTGAAGGAAAAAAAGAAACAAAGCTGTGGTTCTTCTCCCCAATGGGTCAATAAATTATAAACTTTTAGAGAATTTAAAAACAAAATAAATCTATGGCATCTCAAAGATGTCTGGAAGATAATAGAAGACTGGAAGACGACTGTGAAACAAAAACAACCACCAGAAATGAACAACAATCTGAGACCAACTGTCATTAGCTTCAGTTTCAGACCAGTATAAACAGTGTAGAAGCTAATTTTGAGCCATTAGCATCAAGCAAGGATGAGAAGCGGAGGGCTGTTGAAGCTACTGTCAGGAATTTTTATTTGTGTTGACTGTGGCGACTCCTGTGGACAAACGTGGTACTGTTTCAGAGCACCAGCGTCCCCGTAGAAAACCTGTCATCTAGTGCAGCAGGTGAAGCTCTGCACCTGAGCTGAGGAGGAGTCATGGCTGCCAGGTGGTGTAAACTGTCTTTAATGTTCAAAATAGGGAACTCCACCTATTTTGAGGACACAGGCATGCTTAACTGTTGAACAACCTTGCATTTTCGGTCTTAACTGGGTATTTAGACATGACTATAATGGGAAAACTAACATGGTTAAGCTCCACTGCATCAGAAACAAGGTAGAAAATGAAAGGAAAAACATTGGTTCAGAAACTTTTTATGTACAAAAAAAAGTTTTAATAGAAGATACAAAACTTTAATGCAAATATTTCTATTAATAATTACTGTATAGTGAAAATCAAAAAGTTACATCACTTCTCATGTGTATAGTACCATTCAAACATAATATAAAGTTTCGAGGAAAGACTGAAGCACTCTAATAAATGTCCTGAGTTTTTGTTCTCAGTAAAGGGAGCGGTGGAGAAGCTGAGGTAAACCACAAGTACCAATGAATATTTACTAAGACAGTGTTGTGACAAGGTATTTTCTGAAAACAACTCAACACTGAACACTATTTTCTGTTGAGTTTCAAAAACCAATATATCAATAAACTAAATTGTTTATATGATCGCTATGCACTGCTTAGTGTACAATATTATGAAATGTGGGCTCTTGCTAATGCATTTTCATTTACATAACCTATGAAATACTGATAAGTCAGTCTCGAAATAACCTGGACCCATTTGATTGTTACTGAATGTTTTCACTCCATACATTGCTGCTGTAAAAAAAATACTGACTAAACAGTAATAATCGCCTTCTCTGACACAAGGAGAGTGGTTTCTAATGTGAACAAGCACACACTGCATGTTCAAGTGGAATTACTGTTAATTAATCATGAAATGTCAGGACCGTGCCTACTCACTCTGCAGGTACATTATCAACATTACAAAGTGTGGCCAAAAGATAATGTTCCTATGATGAAAACTCAGGGGTGAGCGATACATAGACAAACTGCCTCTAACTATACTGATTTAGAGGTTTTCTTATAGGGAATTCCAATACACAATTCACTATTAAAATACCTTAATTTCCTATAAACAGTTCCTATTCAGGTTCGTGGTTGGGGGGTTATCCCAGAATGCACTGGGGTAGAAGATGATGATGCTTGGACAAGACTTCAGTCAATCCACATCATTAGGCCTTTTCCACAGCAGAAATTTTTACTTTTTGCAGGAAAAGCACAGGTACTAATAAAATGAACGATTGCTGTGTTCTATTCAAGCTTCCGTCTGTGCTTTCTAATACCCATACAAACATACTATTATGCATACCGGATGCACAAAAGCATGAGCCGTCGCTCATTTCATTATTCACACCTGGGATTTTTATGCCTCTTCACTGGTCACTGTAACCGCACGCGTGTCCCGTTCTCCTGAACAAGATATTTTAGGAACTCCTTGAGGGAATTTCTTCATATTTGACACAAATGTCCACTTGGACTCAAGGAAGAACTGAGCAGAAACTGGTGGTCAAAGATCAATGTCACTGTTACCTCACAAAACACATTTTTGGCCATAACTCAAGAATTCAAATGCTAACAATAACAATTTCACACACAGTGAGTTATTCGTATGTAAACAAATTGTCATTTTCAGTCCATGTAAGAAGGCTTACTGTAATTCTATTATACAATCTTTGAAAACAAAAGTCTATCTTGCCCAAAACAAAAAACTATAACTGGTTTAGGACCCCAAACACTCCTTTAAAATGTCCTCTGTTTTTGATTGAAGGCCGTGCACACCAGCACAGGTGTTTTCACTGATTACAGCTGCTTAGACGTCTAATTACATGTCATACCATAATTTATGGGGTCTAATTTTTAAATAGCTGGGAACTCACATTTTTTTCTGATGTATCCAACTTGACACGTACGTTTCCAGACACTGCTGTAATATTTACAACTATAGAGGCCTCTCATCAGCCATCAATCAATGCCAAGTATTTTAACCTTCACATGTCCGACTCTACAGGCACAATAAGTGGTAACACCGGAGTATATGGGCCATCAGTGTGCAGTACAAGAAACATCGATACCTGAATAAGAGAATTTTGGCATGAAACTCACTTTTCTTAACATAATAAAAGAGAAGTTTTGAAATGATCTGATAACAATGTTACAAGTCTTTTGGAAGATAGAAACACCACATTTTTCATATTTTCTAGCCCTGGTGAGGCGAGTTCTGAGGACATACCATAATATATAATAATAAACAAATTACTACAACAATTCAATCATTTAGGTGACAGTAGTTAAGGCTTCCTATTGATTTCATGAATCCATAAAACTCTTGGTCCAACACTGTGGAATGAATGTGCCTCTTCTTTTTCCTAATAATTTCAAGTATGGAGTACCTATGTGTAGAGAGATCAGACTTCATAAACTACACCACAGAGCATGACGAGTGCCACTCTAAAAAGCTCACATATAGTAGTGTTGAGGGTGCAAAACCCTTGTCATTCACTAGTAAACGGAGTACGGTCTATAAACATGTCCAACAAACCAACAGACCTGCTGTGTTCAGGCTGGTTTTTCCTCCACGTACTGCTCTTCTTCATCTCTGTCATCTTTAACGATCCCTTCATCGATACTTTCCAGCCTCAGTCTCTGACCGTCCAGGTATCTGGGTCTCGGTACCGCCCTGGTTGTAAACAGTCCCCCTGGCAGAGCCAGATCCTCCCCAAATAGGGTGAGCTTAGCGTCACTCTCTATAGCCTTCGCGAGACAGGAGGCGAAGTTGTCCAGACACTTGTGCACCTCTGCGTGGACTTGAACTGCAGACGTGCCGTTGTTTTCAGCTGAGAAGAAAAGCAGAAAGTTGTTACAGAAAACAAATCAAAGTGTTAAGTGTGATGTTTCCTTTTGTAGCTGGCACAAAGTCACTTTTCAAACCCTCAGTGAGCATCAAGTGAACTCCCTTCCCCCATAATCTTTTGTGGCGCTGTGGAAATGATACCTTTGGCTTGCTCCACCTGGTCTTCAAAGGTGACGGAGCTCCTCCTCTTCCCGGATGGATTCCCTTGTTGCTGTGATTGGGAGCAGCCGTCAGTGGAGAAGTCATCCAGCAGCATCACATCTGTGCCTGCGTTGAAAAAGAGTACAGACATATAAAAAAGGTGGGTTAATTGAGAACAAATTGTAAAAGTAAACAATTTTAATTAAAAAAAAGGACACAAATAGGGCTTGCCAATGATAACTGATCGTCCAGTAGTTAGTTGACAAATAATCGTCCTCTAATTAAAATAAATAATTGTTAAATAATTCTACAATCTTGCATACAACTGGACCCATCCGCCTAATATTTCAGGTGCTCAAGAACCTCTTGTGGTTGCGGTGATTCACACTTTTTGGCACGTTTATAAGACATATTTTATTGACTGCTTTATACTATCATTGACCGCTGACTCTACTACTCTTAAACGGCCAGTCGGTGCAGCAAGTGATTGACATCTGCTTCAGTTTGGCCTTGTGTGTCCACACAGATTACAAATTGTTCCTCTCTTTATTTGCACACCAAGTAAGACGATTGTTTGTAGGCATGTAGCTAATGCTTAACAAAGTGAAGCAAAGGCTGACTACGATGGAGCACGTCTTCTCGTGCTGGCAGCAGGAGAACTAATTAGCAACCGGTGGGAGTCCTGTGGTGTCTTTGGCTGGCAGCTAACAGCTGACGATGCTAATACAGTCAACAGAGCTTACAGAACTAAACACACAGCAGGATTGATGGCTTCTGTTGAGATGAAGCGTTGAACAGTCGACATGAAGCGTTAGGGAACTGCAGTTTAGCTCCACAGAGCTGAGGCAGACAGCCGCATAGATAAATACATGCGAGTGACAAAAGCATCTGACAGGCTTGGCAAATTATTGGTTTATACTCATTCAATCAAACATTACAGTAGCGGTCGTTGCAGACACCTGGCAGAGATCTGAGTGCACTTTTCTAGCAGTACATTGAATACATTTCAATTTTGAATATTTTTAAAGAAACCAAGTAGTTTGAAGATGTTATCTTGGGCTTGTTATGTGCAACCCCTGCAGGTTTAACTGTATGTACAGTATATGGAGTATTTTCACAGCATTGTTTGTGCAAACTCAACTGCACTTTTGATATTTTAGTTTTAGATATTTATCTTGTGTTTGTGACTGTTGATGCGACAAGCAAGTTGTTTGAAGTAGTTACCTTGGCATTTAGGGGGTTTCATAGAATTATTCTAGTGTTAGGACACACAGACCAAGTGTTTTTCCTGTGTGTACCACTTACACGAGTCCTGAGTGAAACTGAAGCCAGTATCTCCTGTGCTGCTCCCTGGGGCCAGAAGCTGCCCTCCACCGGCCAGCATGGCTGTCAGGTGCGGGGACATACCCAAGTCTGAAACAACACAAGCAAGATCTTGTTGAACATCATACACAACACATGAAATCAGAACAACACAGGAATGTAAATCTAAATGGGCTGTGAATATGCTAAATAAACTACTTATTACACAAATATTTATTCCATCATTCATCAAACACAATTTCACTACTACCCTGTTTACAGTACACAGAAACTGTTTGGTGTATAAACATAGTACCTATTTGTCTGTACATAATAGTAATGTTTTCAAATCTTTGTTGTTGTTCCAAGCAGTTACGTTGTCCTTGTTTTGACTGTATGTCAACGTGCATCATCCTGGTCTATGATTTGGTATGTTAACATAAAGACGTCATATATAAATATACAGAAACCTTCCTTTGAATTAATTTGCATGACTAAAAGCCACTGTGGTTCTCCCACCTGTAATTCTGTTGGAAATGCTGAAGAGGCGGGACGTCCTTTGCCGCGTGGCAAACGACTCTCTGTAGTAGCGATCTCCAAAACACATCCCCAGCAGCTCCTTCCTCACCGTTTTATTCCACAAGCCGTAGATGAATGGGTGGCACACCGCGCTGCAGAAAGACAGCCACGCTACCAAAGTCTCCAGTCCCTGAGACACACTCCCTTGTCCCCATAAAGCCTCGGTACACACCACCCCAACATATGGCCCCCATGTCACGAGGAAGGTGCCGATCACCACTAAGATGGTGACAAAGGCCTTGCACTGACTCCCTGCATACACGAGGCTCCGCCGGCTCCCATTAGAGGAAGTGGAGGTGCTTGAGTTTTTACGCCCATTCTTCTGAGCTCCAGTGGAGTCCTCCTGGGCCACAACAACTGTCCCACAGTGTACTTTCCGGGCTTTCATGCGGGCGACGCGGAAAATGACCCCGTAACAGGCCAGCATGATGAATAACGGTGGAAGGATGCACCAGGTGACCCAGAAGGCTGTGTAACTTGGCTCTCTGTGCCAAGACGCAACACAGGTCCACTTGAAGCAGTCGAACTCGAAGGAGGACCAGCCAAACAGGGGAGGCAGGCAGCCCACCAGGGAGTGCAGCCACACGTAGGCGATGGCGACAACTGCCCGGTTTCCTGTGATCTTCATGGGGTAGATCATGGGGTAAAGCACTGCGTAGTACCTGTTGGGATAAGAGAGGAACACAGTCAAGAAAGGAAACTTTTCTAAAAGGGACTGCTCAGATGTCAGTGAATGATACAGAAGCTAACAGCTAAATGCTTTAAAGTGTTTCTGAATGGCTGCAAACAACAGAAAAGGAGAGGCTTGGCAGGAGAACAAAGACATGCACTGTAATCTCAAATTCCCAAAGGTGATTGGGTAATTACGACAGCAGTGAGAACAGTGAGGGCTGTATGCTACAAAGCTAATTTACAGTAGATGTGAACCATATTTTACATTCTTTTGTGATCCCTCACAACATAAATGACAATATTATTTAACCAGAGTGGCATTCAATGTCAATTCCAAACAACAAAAGTAACAAAAAAATGTACTTAACTTTAAGTCTTGTCCTAACAAATTAATTAACAGATATTTTTTTAATTTAACTAATTTATATATCTTTTAGTCATTAACATTTAAGAAAATGCAGTTTAAACCATTTCAAAATGTGTGGTTGGCTTATATTTACTTAATAATGACTTATAATGATTATTAAATTGATTATCGTGAGATACATTTGTTGAGAAAAACATTTTCCTTTTTTATACATGACAAAGTGAGCCCATCTTTCCAGATGTATCACTATGTAATTTTACAATTACACAAAACCACAAAAGCCTAAATAAAATACAGTCTAAAATAAGATTAATAGTAAATATATAGTCAACAAATGAGCAAGAAATAAGATTAGAGTCTGTGACTTAGAAAGTGGTAGAGTTTAGTACGGTGGATTATCTTTATCCGTGTAAACTCATATTTGTGAATTAGTTTCCTTTTTCTAAAAATAGGACCTAATGGAAATAATCTCGGTTCTGCAGATGAATGGGGCATTCACGTCAGTCCACATCTAAAGTTGCTTTGTGTGAGTCTGTCTAATGCTCGTCACTTGAGCTGGGAAAATCTGCAGAAAAATACCACACGCTAAGTGTGTGGTTAACCAATCTTATTTACAAGGCTGCATACTGACCTTAAAGGGAAACGCACCAAAAACTACATTTCACATGTTAGTCGTTTAGTTTTAAACCAACTGTTAAAGATGTAATCAAACTGCTGCTAATCGCATACATAGTATGTTCCCACGCGAGAAATAAAAAAACACACTCGTTCGCCTTGGTGAAAATTTCACATTGGATTAAAATTAAATTGAAATGTATTTGAGGTATTTATCTGTGCTTCATGATTTTTTGTTTACTGTAATATGTGCGGTCTTCTCGTCCAATGGTTTGTATTTAAATGTCACCAACAGAAAACTATTATTAGTACCTACAGCTTCAATTATCGGGCACTGACCTGTCAATGGCAATAGCTCCGAGGGTGAGCATGCTGGCAGAGTTGATGAGCAGGTAGAGCAGGCCAGTGAAGTTACACCACACCACCCCAAACACCCACTCCCTCTTGGCTGAGCTGACGGCCACAAAGGGCAGCACCAGCATGGACAGCAGCAGGTTGGACACGGTCAGGCTGAACACAAACTTGTTGCTGGGTGTGAGAAGATAAGGCCTGCGATAGAGGGTCACCACGATCAAGAGGTTCCCCAGGCAGGCGAGGAGTGTGATGGTCACGATGGAGACCGACTCCAGGACTGCCAGACCCTCACCATTCCCCACTGGGGTGCAGTTCCTACTGATGTTCATGGTGTGAGGCTTGGCCACCTGATGTGTGAGGGGATGTTTGGAGAATGTTAGTGGAAAGACATTGTGTAGAAATTATGACATACATTCTACAAGTCATGCATACTTTATCATTTCTGATGACAGTTTCTGAATACAAGCTGTACAGTTTTAGATGTATTTTTCCCACTCATACACTATGAACAAACCAACAAACCATTATAGCCATTTTTCATAGCTGAAAAAAAAACACCCGTCACAATTTCTCAGATCGAAAGGAGATATCTTTTAACTTCAACAATCTATAAAACCAATGAATGGATTTAAATTCAAGTAATAAAACCAAAAGAAGCAAATCCTCAACTTCTAAGAAGCTGGCACCAGAGTATAAAAGCAATACATGCTTATCAATTATCATAGCCAATTAATTGTCTGAAATTTCAGCTCTAATGCAGTTTAAGGACAGATAATGCACTGCACGAACTCATTAAAATAATGTAACTTTGTAGACTTTATGTCCACAGTGAGTGACATAATGCATAAGTCATGGAAATGAGTTGAAACCAATGGTTGCAAAATATGTTAATTTATATATTTTTTTATTTTCATCAAGTACTTCACATACAGTTAAGACAACTGTAGTTACTTTGCAGATAAGCACAAAAAACTAGCAGCACAATACAATTCAATAAATGCTTCTTACATATTTGATATATCTTATATCTAATCGTGAAATAAATAATAATGTAAGAACGTGACGAGCAGATAACACTTCTGTATGTGTTCTGGTTGTACATTGCTGTATTACTACTTTAATAAGTAGTTAAGTTCTAGCATCCTCGGGAATGTTAACGATGTAACGTTAGACATGTAAGTTACATTAACCGAGCCATTATTTAGCGTTGCAGGTCTAAAACAAAACTCAAAAAGCCCGGAGGCTAAAGAAAAATCGCATGCTTGCGATGTTTTAGCCACGTAAAAGTTGACGTTAGTGGCAATGCGTTTCACGTTTAAGCCAACGGACGGCTATCTTTCGCTTCGTTCAACGTTATTTTAACAGGAAAGCGTATGTGTTGCCATGTCCCATCATGGCGTTACGCTTTACAGTTAAAATGACAAGTTTAACCCGCGACATTTTAGGTTGCTGTACATATCAGCGCTGATAAACTGTGTAAAAATGTGAAGCGATGTGACCACCGGTAGTTTCAGCTCGCTAGCAGTAGCTAAAACAACTACCGTTAGTTAGCCTAGGTTAGCTAAAACTTTCTCCCATTGTCCCCCCCCCACCTCCCAGCTATCCCTCTTTACCTGCTTTGGTTCGGCGCTGTGGCTCCACATTTTATCCCCATCAAACCGTCCATCCTTCTCGCCGGTTTTCACGCTATAACCCAACCGTAACTGAGGTCTGAGGCTGGGGGGCAAATGTCCGAAAAGCGTCTCCCAATGGCATCGTGAAGTTTGATAACATTTGTCCCTCCTCGATCACGGGCGGCCAGCTGCGGCTGCAATGGCGTCCTCCTCCCACCTCAGCTTCAACTCCCTCTCCTCGTAGACTCCTCCAGCGTGTGGGTGGTCCCGGACCCCGCTTGAGAGTCGTCCTGTTTTCCTATCGGCGTTGTAGCCGTTATTTCCAAGATGTCAACGCGTGTAGCTTGGTGGGCCATTGGGTACGCTTTTTTTTTTTTAACTGTCGTCAGTGAAAAACTTAAACGTTCATGTTAATCTTGTTTCAGATGCAACACGTAATGTAAGCGTTTGTATTCATGTTAACCAAAACAAAAATCAATGTACGCGTGTCTATTACGGTAATGACAGGCCGGTTATGTGTTTATGAATGAAACTCTACGCATCATTTTATCCGCCTGGACCACCCAGTTAGATCAAAGCTTCCCGCACATCAACAACATGTCAACGCGTCATCTTACGTTATCCAATCAGAGAGCCGGGACGTTACGGACTGCTTCCATTGGACGGGGCGCTCTTTCTCATGTCCTCACCATGCTGATGTTGAGCAACGGGACATAAATATACTAATACTATACTACTATAATACTAATAGTAAACATCACAATCCCAAACTGCTCCGAAGGTAATCCCTGCCAGTGTCATAGTCTAAAGTACTTCCTAAAAAAAAAAAAAAATCAAAAATAATGTGGTGGAAAAAAACTCACAAAAGTTATTAATATTGTCAGGGGAATATATTTAACAAAATATATGCCAAACACAGACAAACAGACTTATCACAGACAAAAACAACGCCCTCTATCAATAGTGAAATGAGTATTCAGATCTACTATTCAAATAGAAGTATAGATAAAGTTTTAAATTGTTATTATTATTTTAGAGATCACTCGTTCGTTTCCTTAGTCTGAGGCTTGATTCACTTAATTACATTTTTTTTGCTTTTACTTTTATTGTCATGTTTTTCACAATAAAAATATAAAAGCATCCCGAGTTCGAATCTGTGTTCGGGTTCCTTCTGTTGAGTTTGCATGTCCTCGTCGTGTCAGCGTGGGTTTTCTCCGGGGACTCCGGCTTCCTTCCACAGGCCAAAGACACGCAGAATGGGTTATTTGGTGACTCTAAATTGCCCTAAAGGTGTGAACGTCAGTATGGTTGTCTGTCTCTACATGTCAGCCCTGTGATAGTCTGGCGACCTGTTAAGGGCGTACCCTGCCTTCGTCCAATGACAGCTGGGATTGGCTACAACACTCCCATGACCCTGAACAGGATAACCGGTGACCGATAATAGACAGTATGCACAGTGACTGATGTGCATTTCCTCAAAAATGTAACGTGTTAGGGCTTTCAGTGACCTGTCTGTAAAACGTATGCTCCTTGGTCTCTGTCACAGTAAAAGGTAGAATGTAAACAGATAACAAGTAAAACTCCTTGTGACCTTAAGTTAAAACTTGAGCATGGGGATTTGTGGAGTGTAGTCAGTCAGAAGAGACACCATTAGACCCTGAAAGAGAAGAGACTTGTGATGATCAGTAGCCAGACAATCAAACCGGACTCAAAGACTAGTCTAAGAGGATCAAATCAAACCCATACTAGTAGAAATGTATTCAACGATAACCGGGTTACTCACCATGATTGTCCACTTCCTGTTCTCTGCCTCGGGGAAGACGAGGGAGTGGGATGAGTAGAATACCTGATCATCCACCTCCTCCATTTTCCGGGGGAGACAATGCAAGAAGGTCCAGTCTGGTTTGGCCATGCTTCCTGTCTGTAGTGGACCAGAACCAAGAGCCATTTCCACTCAGTGAAATTAGATTTTTGCTCTTTTGCTATAGACACATTTTTGTTGATGAAAATATTTACTGGAATCTTTTTCAGAAAATGTTTGTAATGTTTGTTACACACAATCATTGTGTGTAAAAGTTTTATTTTAAACTTGCTTCCTGATTTATAAGCCAGATGAAGTCTTTAATTTGTGTTAAACTAGTTTAAAATAGAGTTAGCAGAAGTTTCAAATCTACTGCTCTGTCAGACAGGAGCATGCTTGAGACAACAGCTGTCAAAAGGCTCTAATTTTGGATCTGAGACTGATGGAAAATAACTAACGTCTCCAAAAGCGACTGTTGTGTTATGTGGGTGACACTTTTTGGATTTTTACCCCCCAACAACAACAACAATGTTCTTGTTTACCTGCATTGTTATCTGGTAACCTTTAAAGTCTTTGAGCCTCTTTTTCTTCTCCTCCTCCTGTCCCATGCTGACCCAGGTGTCAGTGACCAAAACGTTGCTGCCGTGGGCCGCCTCAATCGGGTCGGAGGTCAGAACAAGCTCGGTCCCATGCTGAGACAAAATGCAGTATTATGAATGAATAAGAAGTCCTTTGACAATAGGCCTGTTCATAATAAGAACACCTGAAGGAGACCTCACTTCTTTGGAGAGTCGTTGTGCCTCTTGAATAACACTCCTTTCTGGCTCATAGCCCTGGAAATGAAAACACAGCTTTAGCTTGAATATTTATTACATTACTGGATTATTGCAGTACTATTGCATGACTGTGTGCATCTATTCCTGCTAATCCACAAGAAAGAACAGGTAGTGGACTAAAAGAGAGGTCAAACAAGGCAAACCTTCGGTGTCGCAACCTTCAGATGAACTCCCAATTTAGCCGCAGTCATCATGAAGGAGTGGAGGACGTTGTTCCCATCTCCAATCCAGCTCACTGTTAGTCCACTAAGGGACCCATAATGCTCCTGGAGGAGAGTGGTAATTCAGAAAACACGATGTCATCATCATTTACCGGGCGGAAGCTGCAGTGTGTGTAGAAGCTGCGGTACCTGTAGGGTGAGGAAGTCGGCCAGAATCTGGATTGGGTGGTAGAGGTCGGACAGACCGTTGATGATGGGGATGGAGGCCTCCTTGTCCAGCTCCTCCAGTGTGGAGTGGCTATACACTCGTGCCAAGGCAATATCACAGAGTCCCGAGAGAACCCTGTGGTAGGAGTTTAGAGATCACAGAGGGGGGCATGTTAGTGTAAATTACACGGAAAAATACTGCACTACTTGAGACTTAACTAAACCTATTTCCATAAGGGAAAGCATAAACACAAAGCTCACCTAGCCGTGTCCGTGCTACTCTCATTTACTCCGAGGTGGATGTCCTGAGAGGTGAGGAAACAGGGGTGTCCACCCAGCAAAGCAAAACCTGGAATTATGATATTAATTGATTTGATTAATTGATTTCCTCAATGGCCGACTGGTGCTTAGATACAACAAACGTGTAACAACAGAGGGGAGCAGTACGGGGGGGAAGAGGAGTGGACGGTTAACGGTTTTGTTCCTGTGATGAAAGTCGCCTCTCAGCAGTTCTTTTGTGTCTCTGTTGACAATGACATTTCCACCTCTGGTGAACAGTATCAGCCCGGTTAACAGTGTGAGGTGTTACACTTCTAATTGTTCTCATTAATGTTTTATTAATGTTTAGGGTTATTAGTAATATAACATAATCCAATTACCCCTAATTTACTACGATATATCTGTCATTATGTCATTATTAACAATAACTTTTTTAATCTGTGCATGTCTTTTTTTCCTTTTCCTTTCTGTGAAATCTATTTTCTTGTGCAGGAATAGAAATGTGCATTTATCTTACAGTTGCATATAAACGGTCATGCTCAACAGAAGCACCATGATTGCAGTGCAGACGCGTGTAAATAAACGGGACACCTGTTTCAGTGGACATTCTTGTTCTGGTGCTCCTCTTCTCAAATATCATAGCAATCGACTTTCCTCGCAGAATGGGAAGATACTGAAATAGAAAAGGCAGTTTGAGTACTGTGCACTGTGAGGCGTGTGGACATTGCGGTTGTAGTTCGTTAATCTGACCTGTTTTTCATGCTTGATCCGATGTTTTAGATCCCCTGACACCCACAGCAGCCTCTTGATCTCATCAGAGCTGAAGTCTTTCAGAGTGAGGAAGCTGCGACCCTTTAAACCCGCTGCACCGAGGGAAGCAGCTCCGATGCTGAGAAGAAACAAACAAGGGCGTAACGCACCAATGAATAGTTGCACCGACAGTAATTAATACATTGACACCAGTAATTATGAAATAAAGTTATCTGGAGCTTCTTTACCTGAAGGCTCGTGCAGAACAGTCTTGGGAAGTTTTAGCACATTTAAAAACGTGTCGCACATTATTAAATAGTTTAGTAGACATCGTAGCTCGAGGAGTGTAAACGCAGTGGGACTATTTCATCAGTCAACTTTCATTCACCGCCTGTCCCCGACTGACGTGCAGCCGGACGCACGAGCCAACCGGCAGCGTGGCTTACACTGACGTCACCGAAAGAGCACGCAGTGAGGCGTGGCTTCCTCCAAACCGAGCTTACTAAAAGTTTGCTGCTTTTTGGTTAAGAAAAAAAGATGACTCACCTTGTCTCCTCCTCATCAGTGATGAAGGATGCCGACATGGAGACATGGGATGAAACACCAACTCAGGTGCCTGTGTGTGTTTGTGTGTGTGGAGGTAGTCAGACCACTAATGTGGTCGGCTACATTATATTAGTTCATTTTATTGTCTTTAAAGTGCACAGTGATAGCTCAGAGTCCACATGTAAAAAGTAAGCTTTGGGCTCCAACTGGTAAAATAATGGTCCTGATGCTGCTGATCATGTTTGGACGTGTTGTATGTTTGTATTTGTATGCGTTTGTATTGTTTTCCCAGGTGGCTAGTGGTCTAGACTCCTGGTTTATATCCAGGTGGTCTGTCTCCTCTTCCTGTTGTTGGATCCCCGTTTACAAATCTCCATGGGTCATTTATCCATTAGTTAACATCAACGTTGGATTTTAACTGACAATTTCAGATACAAATGAACCTGTAATGTTATTTTGTTAATTTGTCTAATTGATCTCTGTGTGAGATCTCCATCAGCGTAAAAGAGGGGAGCACTCAACTCAGGGACACAACTTATTATAAAGACTTTAACCATTAAAAATGTATTCATAACAAAAAAAAAAACACAATTTGGTGAGGACTATTATTAATAAGACTATAAAACACTGGTGAAACATGTAAGTGAGCAAACATGATTAGGGACTTGGCAGTATATAGCCTCCACAAAACCAGGATTAATTCATTTTAATTAATCATTTTAAGTAATCATTAATCATGTAAGGCAAGCTTCTGGGGGGAAAAAAGCATTAGCACATCTTTACACAAAATATACCAACATCAAATATTAATATTCCTCACCGATGCTTTCAATTCCATTGAAACATGATCATGATATTCTCGTAATTCCGAAGTCGCACGTGAAGGCAGCACGGTTAGCCCCGAGGAGAGCTCGCGGGCTGGTCCTGCGCCTGTCTCTGACGTCACCCTCAGCTACCTGCCGTGCAGCACCGGGCCACACGGTGCAGGTGCGGTGGAGATGACGGGGCAGGACGATGCGGACGTACCGGGTAGGAGCACTTTCCCCACGGCACAGTAACCGGCCCTTACCGTTATCAATGGTGGACTTGCACTTTCTGCTCAGGGGTTCCACAAACCGCAGCCCCGTGTGTGTGTGTGTGTGTGTGTGTGTGTGTGTGTGTGTGTGTGTGTGTGTGTGTGTGTGTGTGTGTGTGTTTGACCTGCTGCTATTCCCGTCACTGCTGCTACTTAAAGCGCTTGAGATGTGACAGCAGGTTGGGGTTTAGCCGGTGTTTGGCTAAAGAAGAGGAAGTTAGTGCTGTCTGCACGCAGAGCAACGCTACGTGTTTATTGTGTATTATTTTCCTCAGATACGGGGGCCATCTTCACATTTGGAAAGAGCAGTTTCGCCGACAACGTGCCTTCGAACTTCTGGCTGAAGAGTGACCGCCCGGTGCACCTGTCCTGCGGCGGGGAGCACACCGCCGTGACCACAGGTGCGGATGAGCCCCGTTTTAACGGTGAGCAATGACTGTGTTCAACAATAGATAGACGTTGTGTAACTGAGTGATTCTTACCACCTTTGTAGAGAATGGAAGGCTGCTCGTGTTTGGTGTTAATACACGGGGACAACTGGGGCTCGGATGTAAGCCCACTGCCAGCAAACCTGCCTCTGTGAAAGGTGAGTTATAACACTGAAAGAAATACATTAACACAAGTATTGTGATAAAGTATCATTTTGAGGTACTTGTATTTTACTGAATTCAGAGGTCAATATGTGCTTTTTTATCCCACATTTATCTATAATAACTTTAGTTATTTTCGTATTGATCTCTGAGCTGAAATTCACAATCTGTATCTAAAGTCATTAAAATGAGCTGCACCTTTTACTAGCTGCAACATTAAAGTGATAAAAACATTAATGCACCAATAATTATAATTGTAGGAATATAAATACACTGTTGGGGCCATTCTGCATAATGAGCAGTTTTGCTTTTGGCACTATAATTATATTTTCTTGCTAATACTTTGGTGCTTTTACTGAAGTAAGAATTTGAATTCATGACTTTTAATAGAGTATTTATACTATTGTTACTGTGAGCAATTCCTCCCAAAGATATAACATTTCCGGTCACATAAAATTGCAAAGAGCAGATAATAAACAATTGAGAATCTGAAAACAGAGAATATCACTCAGACAGTGAATTAATATATTATTGCTGATAAATGTTCTGTCAAGGCTTTTACTCCTGATATTTTACCATCATGTTCAGTCGCTATAATGGTGTATTTTCTTCCAGCCTTGAAGTCTGAGAAGGTGAAACTTGTAGCTTGTGGGCGAGATCACACGATCATCTGCACATGTAAGATTACGAACAAATATCAGACTTTTATTAAACACAGAATTGGTTGTATTAAATCCCCGTTTCGCATGCTTTCAGGTTGGGGCAGTGTGTTTGTTGCTGGCAGCAACCAGGAGGGGCAGCTTGGTTTGGGCCACTGCAACAACACTACATCCTTTCACCTGCTGCGTCCATTCTGTGGCCGTGCACCAATCAAAATGCTCTCTGCGGGATGCAACACCTCGGCTGCCTTAACAGGTTGGAAGAGCGACGAGCAATAATGTGACGAGTGTGTCTGTCTGCCAACACGCTCCGGTGACGTCTGAGTTTCTCCCCCCGTGTTTGTGGGTGTGTCGGTAGAGGATGGGAGGCTCTTCGTGTGGGGAGACAACGCCGTGGGTCAGATCGGTTTAGGAGACGAGGGGTTTGCGGCAGAACCCACGGAGGTGGACGTTGGGGAGACGGTGGTTTGGGTCTCTTGTGGGTCTCACCACTCGGCGTTTGTCACAGGTACAACACGGTCCAGCCAAACACAGCACAGTAGGACTGTTTTGAGTGTTCATGTCAACAACCGTCCGATGCCAGTGCCGTGTCGGCTTTGTTTCAGTGGATGGACATCTCTACACGTTTGGCCAGAGTGCAAATGGAAGGCTTGGTCTCCAGGTGGAGCAGCTGGCCAATCACAGGGTCCCTCAGCGGGTTCAAGGGTTTCTGGGTCACGTCACCCAGGTGTGCTGTGGAGGGGAGCACACTGTAGCACTCACAGGTAGGTTAACTGTCACATTTCTACTGATACCTCTTTTTGTTTTGCTGAAATATAGTCTGTTAGTGTTGGAAGAAGTATTCATTTCCTTTACTTTAAAAAAAAGTCAATATTAAAGTGTGAAAATACTCCTTTAAAGCCCTGCATTTACAGTTTTACTTCAGTAAAAGTACACTATCTGCAAACTGTAACAAATATCACTATGCATAAATACCTTTATTTTACTGAATTAGATCTTTAATGTTGTTATTGTAGTTTTTTTCTTAATTGAGTGAGAAAATCTGCCAGTCTAGTTAAATTATTTCAACCTGTTTGTGACGGAAATCAACTCGTTTCAAGAATACCTTTACAAAAAAGTGTGAGAATCTTGGGGGGAAAAAATACAGGATTGTAAAAAATTCATAAAACTGTTTGATTTCAGGTTTGAATTGCCCTACAACAATAATAGACACAAATTACTGGGCAGATGAAGATTTTGGCATCGGAAAATAAATGTAGTTTCTTTCCACCGCTGCTGTGAAGCTAAGCAATGTGTTTCATTGTGTTTGCTCCCCTGTGCCAGAGGAAAACGTGTACACGTTTGGCAGAGGCCAGTATGGTCAGCTGGGCCACGGGACATTTCTGTTTGAAGTTGATTTGCCAAAACCCCTGGAGCAGTTTTCTAACAGCAGCATCAAACATATCACCTGTGGAGAGAACCACACCGCTGTGATCACAAGTAAGCAATCTCTAACGCTCCTTCTAGTCGCGACAGTGTTTACACCTTTTGTGTGTATTTGTGATCATCTAAATGTCAACTTTCAAATTGGATCTGATGCGTTTGTCCTCGACAGACAGCGGGCTCCTGTACACCTTTGGTGACGGTCGTCATGGGAAACTGGCCTTAGGGGAGGAGAACTTCATCAACCAGTTCAGCCCGACACTCTGCATACGTTTTCTCAAGTACAATGTTCAATCAGTAAGTGAATATGATGGCCATCCTGAGCTCCACCTGTGTGTTTGTCAAATGTCCTTGAGGAAAACCCCCAAAGTCGTTTTAAAACGCTCCCTGGCTGTAATCCACCTCCCGAGTCGTACATCCTGTGTGTCTGCAGATTGAGAGGAAATGGACTGTAATAAACTCTGCATCTCTTCCATGTGTTCTCTCACGTTTAGGTGTCCTGCGGTGGAAACCACATGCTGGTACTGGCTGCACCCAGACCACCAGAGAGCCGAGAAGTGGTGCCAGACGAGGATGTGACAATCACAGAGAACTTTTTGGAGTCAATTCACACAGAAATCCTTCTGCTCGACACTTTGATCCATCCTAATCCGATCATCCCACTCTCCGCCTTGGCTGCTCGAGCCCGCCACAGAGAAACCTTGGTACTAGTTTTCAAGACTAAATCAGGTTTTTTACAAGACCTCAAAAAACAAATTGTCCTTAATTCAACCATCAGTGGCTGTGTGTGTTAAAGGTATCTGCAGTGCTTGATAAGGACTGAATTCAGTTTCCTCATGAACAAAAAGGCTTTAAACTACAACTTTATTTACATTTATTTATCACCTGAACTTAAAGTCATTGTCGAGTAAACCTCGTTGCACTACCATGTTTCTACAGCAGCCCAGAAAGGACAAACTAAACACTGGCTGCAACTAATGATTATTTTCATAATACATTAATCTCCTGAATATTTTCAGGATTCATCAATATATTATTTGGTCTTCCAAAAGAATTTAAAATGAAAAAATGCACATCACCCTGCAGCACAAGGTGGCGTCATGTACAATTTACTATAATCAAACACCAACCAGCGAATAACCTGCTTATCTGGATTCTGGTCTTATTCATTTAATTATATAATTGTGAATAGTTTGCATATACTGCTGGGAAGTACGGAACTAAATTACATTGTATTTAAAAAGCTCTCATTTAACTTGTTGAACCCTGCAGCAAGTTGCCTTATAGCTTTCGATAATTGCATTTACAGTTTGACTCCAGGAGGGGGCAGTGTTACACCAAGTGGTAGCTCTGCTGTAGTTCCACTGACTAACTAGATGGGGGAGCTTCATAGATGTGGTTCCTTTTACTCAGTATTTTGGTTGTTGTTGCAGTTTTTCCCCTCTCTTGTCTTTCAGGGAAGCTCTGCGGAGCTGTTTGGAGAGATGTTTCACAACCTCCCACGTCTAAACTCTGGCTTCCTCAACACCTCCTGGCAAACGTCCAGAAATATCCCAACACCTAAAACTCTTTCAAAGAGTTTAAGTGCAACTTCGTCGTCCCCAAAACCACAGCCAGAAGGATCACTAAGCCCACCGCTCTCCCCCAGATCTCCAGTCTTCTCCTCTAAGCCACCGAGCCCACGTTCTCAATCATCAAGCCCCTTTCAGAATATATCCTCCGCTGCTGCTTCCTCTAAGTCGAAATCCAAAGAGCTGCCTTCTCCCTTACTATCACCAAAGTCTGTAACTAAACGTAACACCCCGGTATCTCCTAGAAGGACCGCAAAAACAAGACCGTATAGAGTGGCAACCGCTAAAAAGGCCTTAATTGAAGAACCTCTTCTACTACCTAAAGAGCCCTGCAGTCCCACCAGACCCTCCAGTGATGTTTCCAATAAGCATCACAGTGAGGAAGAGCCTCCTGCCTGGGCACAAACAGGTACTTTCAACCTATAATTTTAGGCAGTGTTGAGCTGAGTTTTCCTCTAGGGTATACCTGCGTAATTAATCCAATCTTTGTTTTGTTTTTTTTTCAGAGGGAGAAACTGTTCAGAGACACGTTGTCATGGGAGATGTGGAGGAGAATATCTCTGAGAAAGGAGTCAACTCTGACTTTTCGCCGAATATGGTGAGAGACGTTTGGTTTGACTGTGATAGAGTAGAGAAATACTGTATTTTTTTTCCCCCAACGGAGTCAGTTGAATGCTATTTTCTTCTTCAAGCGTCTTGCTTGTGGTCTAGATTATGTGCACTCCAGGGAAGGAAGCAGCAATGAACACTCACTGACTTTTCCAGGAAATGTGCATAGCTCAGCATTGTGTGTGTGTGTGTGTGTGTGTGTGTGCGTTCCATTTGGTATAACACTGAAATATGATGAAATTGAATTCAGTGTTGTGGTGCCTTTTTGTTGTCATCACCCCCCAAGAATGTGTGAAATGAATCCCCTCAAAGCAGATTCAGAGATTAGGATTGATTCTGCCAATACACAAATGTGTTTGGGCTCCAGCCTCACACACACACACACACACACACACACACACACACACACACACACACACACAAAGAGATAATTCTTTGGGAGAGTTAGCAGGAATCGTGCCACGTCTCATCAGAGTTTCCACAGAGAATGGTGAAGCAAGCTGTGAAGAGTCTCCTGCGTTGTTGTGTGTCATAGCCCCACATGTTGTAATATAAAATGGGCTCGTGTCTGTAGTGGTGGAAGGAATATCCAGAGCATTTACATATGTAAACATAGTAATACCACACTGTAAAAATATGTCATTACAAGAAAAGGCGCAGTATAACTACTGGTTTCATGTGTTGAAAGTAAAATATTAGTACTTAATAATCAATAAATTCTCAGCTTGAGTTCATAAGTACATCCCTTGAGTAAGTTGTCAGTTGTGCTCAGATATGGGTGGGTGTGACAGAGATGAGGTGGACCACCGTAATTACTAAATGTTTTCCCATCACACCCCACTCACCCCCTAATTAACCCCCATCTGTTTATCTGGGTGCAGATGGAAACATAAGGATTCCTGTCATCTTCTCCCAGTCGTCACCATGGTTTCCTTTACCTCCCTCCCACATGTGTATTTAGACCCGATGGCAGATTTGTTGGTGGCTATATCTAGTCTTCAACATCGTTGTGCTTACGTGTTACATTCCCTTGGATTTAAATGATCTTTATGAGGTTTCAAATTACACATTTATTTTTACATGGTCCAAAATATACTTTATACTGGCATTATTTGACCTTCTTATGGGTTGTTGCTTACATACTGATCTCTCTTTTTATTATATTCATAACATTTTAATCTACGCCTGCAGAGGCTATTGAAATATATCACCACACAACTTCTGATGTTCTGCTTAGAGCGTTGTTTGATATTGAACAAGAAACCGCTTCCTCAAACTAGAGCTGACATGCTTTTGGCAGTAAAACATCAAATACCCCAATTGCACATGCAGTCATGTTGATTGCAGGTCTGCTGCTGTGCTTGTTCAACTTTGCTTATTTTTATAACACACAATTATCAGGCATATGACCTTTTTCTGCCATTTTTATTTTTACATCCCTATTTTCGTTTTTTTTGTGATTTCTTACAGGAAAAGAAGAAGGCCAGAGCTCATAGAAGAACTACGAAAGAGGCAGAGTTGTTTCAGTTCAATGGGAACGCGGGACAAAATTACCTCCAGGACTCAGCCACAGAACTTCTGAAAGGCCCTTTGAAGAAGGAAATGTCACTGAAGAGATGGAAAAAAGTGACATCTAAAGGCAAAGAGAACATCACCAAACAGTCCAATAAAACCAAAACTCATGGAGATGCTCGAAAGGAACCCTCCCATTTTAAATCATCAAAACTTTCAGAGTCGAGCCCCAAAACTCCACAGTCTGTCAGGAAGACACTGACTGAAGCGCAGCAGAGACCGATGAAGGGAAATGACAGGAGAAACAGAAATGTGAAACAAAGTGATATATACAAAGACACTATGGAAGCTGGCACTTTGAAGAAAAACCTGATAGGGACACCAAAAAAGGAGGAGAATGAACCATCAGCTGGGGACGAAACATCTCAAGTTCTTAAGATCACCACAGGAAATGAAACAACTATCCTATCTGTCCAAAGTGTAAGTTCATTATCTGTAGAAAAAGATGCAGAAATCCAGAGTGAAATCACTGATGTCAAACCTGTTGAAGTGCAAAGTGTCAAATCAACTCCAAGGAAAGAGCCGCACAAGATTGAAACTACACTGAGAACAGGTCAAAATAAAGCACTGGATGTAAAATCACCAGTGAAAAAGAAAACCAAATCTGTCACCACACCCGCTCCGGGTGATATTAAGAAATCCCGAAGTGTGAAATCCAAACCTGTGAACATTGAAAGGAAACCACAAGACGTCAAGTCCACACCGGTCAAAAATCCAGTAAATACTCCAGTTAAAAGTAAAAGAAAAGGAAAGGTTGTGGAATCGGAGATGAAAACGTCTCAAAAAATTAGAGGTAGAACTGCACAGAAGCAGAAGATACCTGAAGGAGACGGTGCTGAAGTGAAGGACAAAATGAAGGCAAAAACAAAACCAGGGAGAGAAGAAGGAGATGAAGTCAGACTTAAAGGAGACTCTGAAGATAATGCCAAAACGAGGAGTAAGCAGACAGAAGCTTCCAGCCCGCTGTTATCACAGCAGGATACACCTGTTGAAGTGCTAAGTAACCCCGTTTCCTCACAAACCAATCAGAGAACAGAGGTGGTTTCAGTCAGAAGTGTAAAATCCCTGCAAGGCCCCGAACCTGTTGATGGGGCTCAGATTGTTTCTGGAGCACACCGAGAGGACACTCGGAGCCCATCTGAAGAAAAGCCAAGGTGGGGGGAGATCCTGAGTACTGCAGCCTCTCTGCTCCCTGCTGCTGTGATGGCAGGTGCAGCTACGCAGGTCCTCAGTGAGGCAGTGTCAAGCGTGAGGAGTTTCCACAGTGACAGTGACAGGGTTACCTCTGCATCACCCAAAACCCCCAGCCAAGGGAAGCAATTCACGAAGCAGAGCGCTGTTACGCAGCCTTCCTTTTCCTCGACATCGTCCCATTTTTCTTCGACAGAAGTCTCAAATCCGCCAGAAGAAGGCACAAAGGGAGACGTTCAGGTCAAGACGAATGTGGGTCAAGAAGAAGAAAGCCACGTTTCCGCTGAGTCACAACAGGGAGTCGTGAAAAGTGACGGGAGTGAAGACTTTTCACAAAGGGATGTGAGGAACGGAGGCACAGTTGTGGCAATTTCCCTGCAAGAACATGAAGAAGATGGGAAAACCTACAAGGAGCATGAAACCAGTACTGAAGATGAAGAGAGTGGAAGCAATGTGGAAGACAAAGACAAGGAGGAAGAGGAAGAAGAGGAGGGAAGTGAAAGTAGCGATGACTTAGGGGAGGAAAAGGTGAGTGTTTCTGGGGAGGATGAGGAAGAGCAAGATAGTGAAACTGCAGAGGAAGATGGTGAGGAGGAAACAGCCTCCAGCAGTGAGGATGAGGATGAGGGGAGTGAGAGCAGTGATGTAACCAAGGCTGAAGAGGAGGAAGAAGAAAGCAGTGAAGAAGCAGGTAGTAAAGGAAGTGAATCTGATGTAAGTGAGGAAGAAGAGGAGGAGGGAAGTGGAGAGGAAGACAGTGAGGTGAGTGAGGATGAGGAAGATGAAAGTAGTGAAGAGTCAGGGAGCAGCATGAGCAAAGGGTCAGAGGAGGAGGACAGAGAAGGAGGTGACACTCTGGAGTCTTCTGGAGATTCTCAAGAAGAAGAAGAAAACGATGACGAAGATGAAGAAGAAAATGAGGTTGATGCAGAGGAAGAGGAAGAGGGTGAATCTGAGGAACAAAAAGATTCCACCGAAAGTGAGGATGAGGAATCCAGAGAAGATGAAGAAACGGGTAAGAGTGAAGGGGAGGAAGATGAGAAACAAGATGAATTGAGTGATGACAATGATGAGGAGGAAGACAGTGAGCCAGATGAAGAGGAGGAAGACCAAGACGAAAAGAGTGAAAATGCGGTGGAGGAAGAAGAGGGTGAGGAAGACGTATCTTTAGACGAAGGGGGAGCTGAGGACGAGACTGTAGAGGAGGAGGAAGAAGAAGGAAATGAGGATGTTACAGAGGATGAAGAAGAGGGTGAAGAGGAGGAAGAAGAGAGTAAGGATGAAGAGGAAGATGAGGACAGCGAAGCAGGGGAGGAGGATGAAGATAAGAGCAAGGAGGAGGTTACGGAAGAGGAGGAGGAAGAAGAAGAAGAGGGTAATGAGGTTACAGAGGAGGAAGAAGAGGGTGAGGAGGATGGTGAGGGTAATGAGGAAGAAGAGGGGGAGAAGGAGGAAGAGAGCAATGAGGCCACAGAAGAGGAAGAAGAAGATGGTGTGGAGGAGGAGGAAGAAGAGAGTAAAGAGGGAGCTACAGAGGAGGAAGAAGAGGGTGAGGAGGAGGAAGAAGAGAGTAAAGAGGGAGCTACAGAGGAGGAAGAAGAGGGTGAGGAGGAGGGAGAAGAGAGTAAAGAGGGAGCTACAGAGGAGGAAGAAGAGGGTGAGGAGGAGCAAGAAGAGAGTAAAGAGGGAGCTACAGAGGAGGAAGAAGAGGGTGAGGAGGAGCAAGAAGAGAGTAAAGAGGGAGCTACAGAGGAGGAAGAAGAGGGTGAGGAGGAGGGAGAAGAGAGTAAAGAGGGAGCTACAGAGGAGGAAGAAGAGGGTGAGGAGGAGGAAGAAGAGAGTAAGGGGGAAGCTACAGCAGAGGAAGAAGAGGGTGAGGAGGAGGAAGAAGAAGAGAGTAAGGAGGAAGCTACAGCGGAGGAAGAAGAGGGTGAGGAGGAGGAGGAAGAAGAGAGTAAGGAGGAAGCTACAGAGGAGGAAGAAGAGAGCAAGGAGGAGCTTAATGAGGAAGAGGTAGCAGAGGAGGAAGAAGAAGAGGGTGAGGAAGATGTAGCAGTGGAGGAAGAAGAAGAGGAGGAGGAAGAGCTAGCAGTGAAGGTAGAAGAAGAGGATGAGGAAGAAGTAGCAGAGGAGGAGGAAGGAGAAGAGGAAGAGAGTCAGGGTGAGGAGGATGAAAAAATAAAGAGAAAAGTTAAAAGTATTGAGACTAATGTGATGGCAAAGAGTGATGAGGAGGAGGGGGAGGAGGAAGAGGAGGAGGAAGAGGAGGAGGAAGATGATAATGAAACAAAGATTGAAACAAAGACAAGACAAAGGAAAGGAAAGAAATCTGAGGAAACCGAAGATGAGAGTGTGGAAGAAGGAAAGGCGGCAAATGGCAAACATGCTAAAAAACATGGTCAAGAGGAGAAACGTGGGAAAGAAAAGGAGGGAAATACAAAAGTGGAAGAAGAAGAGGAGGAGGAGGAGGAGGAGGAGGAGGAGGAGGAAAAAGCCAAATCAACAAAATTCAGAAAAGACCAACAACAGAAGGAAAGACCCAAACCGGCACCGAGGAGGACGAAGCAGAGCGCTGCAGGAGAGCAGAAACAAGACGACAAGCAGTTCTGGACCGATGTTCTGCCCCAGTACCTCGACCTGCAGTGAGGTCCATGTATCTTCATGTATCAGAGAGTTCAGCTGAAAGGACATCGACTCAGCACCACAAGGGCCAGAGTACAGCAAGACCTGCTCACTGGGAGTCGGATAGCTGTTGGTATAGTTTTCTTATTGGCAACAAATCACAATAAAAGACCCAAACCAAGAGTGCATTAGTCTGTTTCTCAATACTTGACGACTTCCTGACGCTGTCCAAGCCCATTTATAACCCAAACTATACTAAAAACAATGCAAACAATGACACCTTCCTTGTCATGACCTGGTGCCTACAATATCCACAATGCACCTCGACTGCTTCTGTTGGAGATTTGGACGATTTCAGCTTTATCTTCCAGATCAGACCATTGATGCTGACTCAAGTGACATCACATGAGGCAATATATCAGACAAAAAGATTTACACAGCTCTCACATTTCCACTCTTCTACATCTGTTGTTAACTTACTCCCTAATGAGAAAGTCGTATTATTAGTAAATTGTTTACTAAATCGAAGTAAACCACAGTTAAATAAAACAATTTGAATCCAAATGAATCATCACCTGTATGACCACATCAAAGCTCGGGAGATCCTCCCGCCTCCACTTCCCCCACACGCCTCCACTTCCTGTTTCCCGTTGAGACAAAGAACCCTTCGACACCTTCATGTGTGGACTCGTCCCCCCTCGCACTGTAGACACCCAGACTTTGTGCAAATTAAACACTGATCAGCCTTTCAACAGCTCCTTACGTTCGCTCGCTCCTCCTGCTGTGTCTGTTTGCGTATGAAACTATAAAATGTTCACATCATTAGTAAAAAGGAGAAACGGGCTGTAAACTTTTACCTAGCTTTTGAGTGGTCTGATAAAAATCACATCCTGGTGAGACTTCTAAATTAGTTTAATTTCCACGTAATAAAGAGAGCTCTGAATCATGACCCCTTGGAAAATGTGCCTTTTTTTAAAAAACCTAATGATATTATAATATGTTATTGAATGCAATGAATGCATCTCATGACCCCTTGGATACATCTTGCGACTCCGCTCTGGGGTCGTGGCCCTCAGGCTGTGAACAACTGGTTCAATATATAATACAGTATTTCATCGTTGATGTTCTGTATGTTGAGTATTGCATGGATCTAATGCAGCAATGCATTACAGACAAAAGTGCACTTTACCCAACTCAAGTACTGTACTTGAGTACACTTGTCACATACTTGCTGTTTGCTTTGATATCTCCACACTGGTGCTACTATATAGGCCACTTCTACTCCCCCACATGTTAATCCAATGCATTTATTTGACTCTGAGCAGTAGAAATAGGATATAATTATGTGTAATAGGAGCCATTCTGAACGAGTATGTTTCCTTTTGATACTTTCAAGTATTCCTGATAATACTTGTGTACTAGGTTGGTTCATATGATCTCCTGGTCGCTGCCTGGCGCAGCCGCGTCCGTCTGACCCGCCTCATGCCGTTGGATCTGGAGCAAGAGGCGGGCCTTTGGAAAGAAGGAATGCGCTGGAAGTTTTCCTGCGAGTTCTCCCTCCTCACATGCCGAAGAGTCCCGCGTCTCGCTATGGACATGTGGCCGCTGGTGCTCCTGGTCGTCCCGCTCTGCGTCTGCTCCGCGTATGAAGGTAAGGCAGCTGACCAAACACCCTGTTTAACCCCCCACTGGGAGGAAATAATGGACCGGTTTATAGATTATCTATGTGGTGGTGGGGAAATAGTGGGATGTGACCGATTTGAGGCTGGATTTTAAACTCTTTGTACTGGGAGAAGGTGTTTAGTGGCACGTCCCCCCCTCCTCCTCCTGCTGCTGCTGCTGCATCCATTTGAGGCTGCTCGGCCTCACCGCTGGGCTTCGGTGAACCGCGGTGGTGTTTACGTGGAGGGGGTGGGCAGGCGGGGGGAGTGCAGTGTGCATCTGGGGGACGTTTCTCTGCACAGAGGTCGGTCTGTGGCGCTCATGAAAGCCCTGCGACTGTTATGTGGCGTGTTTGCCCTCTCCTTTAATGCTTTACCAAGAACCACCCATTCATCAGCGCTTTGAATTAAACTGCTGCAGAAAGCAACTTTACATTTTGGGACTACAGTAGTTTATTTTCCTGTTTAGCAAACAGAAATGTCCTCTTTCTCTCTCTCTCTCTGTCTCTCTCTCTCTGACACACACACACACACACACACACACACACACACAGAAACATAGTTACAAGGATTAGTCTATTTAATTGATTGATTGTATGAAATTAATGATGGATGGTGGGTTAATTGAGTTGGCTTTTCCCCACAAATTGTATTTCTTTGTACTTTTTTAAAAAACTTTTGGTTGTGAAATGAGTTTATCATGGGTTTTGGACCGTTGGTTGGATAAAAGAAAACATTTGCAGGCTTACACTGAAGAACAGCCTCCAACATGAGAACGCATACAGATTATCCAGGTAGATGGAGTCGGACAAGAGCGGGGCCGTGCAGTGAGGAGCTGAAAAGACTTAAAAGCTTAAGTCTGGATGGAGTACAGTGTGTGTGTGTGTGTGTGTGTGTGTGTGTGTGTGGTTACAGAGGCGATGTTTGAGGGTGGCTGCTGTATGATCATACAGGCTGAAACATGAACACAAGCTGCAGAGCAGATTTACTCTGACAGTGAAGACTCTGGTCTGTACTTACTCTGTACCGTGTGTGTGTGTGTGTGTGTGTGTGTGTGTGTGTGTGTGTGTGTGTGTGTGTGTGTGTGTGTGTGTGTGTGTGTGTGTGTGTGTGTGTGTGTGTGTGTGTGTGCTCATGAGAAGTTTATTTTACACTGGTGTGTTTGTGTTTGTTCTAGAGGTCAATTTAACCAGTTGAATTGTTGAGTGTGCATGCCTCGAAACCTGGGAAGCATTGCACCAGAATGACTCCTTTTGCACCTTTTTGGGAAATCTTTAAGCTTGGCACATCACTTCTTACAGTTAAAACCTCTACCAAGAATTCGTAGAAAGCCTGATCACATTTTCCATGACGGTTCTTTGTGCTGATGCGAGTCTGAAGTTACATCCTCCACGCACGGGGAGTTACCTGGGGAGATGCCAGCAAGCACAGCCACTCTGGTAAGTGTTCAGCTGTGTCTCTGCCAGGAAGAGGAGCAAAATATAACAACAAGGTCAATCTTGAATAGAGTCACAAAAAAGAACAAATAGAGTAAAGTGCGTGCAGAAACACTGCAACACACTCTGAACATGACATCTGAACAGCGGCATGTTGTTGTATGCTGTATATTTGATGTGTTTGCCTTCATGAATCTGCAATAGCTGGAACAAGCATTAACATGTCATCACTTGATCACTATTTTTGTGTCATTTCTATAACTTGTAGCTCTGGTTTTGGTCTCCACCAACTCATGGGGTCTCTGTCGCTTAAGCTCCTAAATGTTCCGCTATGATCACCAACTGTGTCTGTCTGCTGTGTTGGTGCTGAGCAGGTAGGTAGTTGAGTACAGGGAGTTTATTTGAGGTTTTTTTAGCTGATGCTGATGAGAGGGCAGTGTGTGGGCATTGAACTCAAAGATGCTAAAATGCTGCGTAGAGCTGAGGAGAGCATTCAGGTGATGATTCACTGTGGCCTCATGGCTACTGGTAAACCAGTGCCCCCTTTAACATTACACACACTCACTTGATAATTTTTTTATATAAATAAGTTGATTAGTGCAGCTCCAAGAACAGGCGGGAAAATGCTATATTAATAAAGCAGCGTGAACACTTGATGAATCATTCCCAATTGATTGTTTTTAACGCCTTCAATGGAAATATACCAATAATGAAGGACACAAACCAGACACAGATAATAGATAACTTCAGACGTATAGTGGTGATCTCCACTGTAACTTAGCAACTACTTGCTGTGACTCAATGTAAAGTGTTAATGGAGACACAAAACAACAACAAAACAGCAGCAGTTGTTCCTCAGGGTCACAAACTGTTGATGCCATTAAGAAAACAGCAGCAGTTTAAATAGGACAGTAATCATTAGTGCTCCAAAAGGACTTATGTAACTCTGTTATTGTGGCGATAAAGAAATTGCGTCCCATTTTGCTTTCTGCTCTCTTCAGCCCTGTTGGCCTGTGGCTATACTTCAACATTTGCAGGGAATTGGATTCCCCATAATGACAGATTGTGTAACAGAGTCGCTGAACAAAGCTAATTGGGCTATCGGGCTCTGCAATTTAAAGCCTTTCCGCTGCCGGAGGTTCGTCAGCTAGACGAGCTCATACGCTTCCTGCGTGATAAACATTTTGACATCTGTCAAGCTAAGATATCATTTGAAGTGGATGAACGGGAATTTTGATGCTGGCTGCTGATCCCAGCCCATCACGTTGATGGGTTTGTTAGATATGAATGCCGAGGAGTCCATTTTTCCTTTTCTTGCCTTTGTTTGAGTCTGGAATGCTTCTACAAACATGGAGAAAAACCAGGCCCAGCCAAGACGGTCCAAATGCAGAGCAGTGCAGTTTCAGGCCTGCATATCTGGTCCAACCTGTGCCACCTATTGGCAAGAGAGGGAACAGCAGCAGCTGTTTAGATATGCAGACAAAGTCATTAAGGACATGTCAAGGAAATATGGATAGTGCCACCTACAATAACATGCATGTTAGTGCCTCTTTCTCTCGCCCCTGCAGGCTATGTCAAACAAAAAGGCTTGCGTTTTGTTTAATCAAGCACATTTTCTGCTGCATGCTGGAAGGGTGCATGACTTCACATTGCTGCGTGAGTGTCCTTGTATTTCCCTCGTCGTCCAGGTTACTAAAACAATTCAAGACGACAATAAATGAGGACTAAGTTCTGTCTCGTAGGTTGTTGGGTTTTTGTTTACATATTTATTGGTCAGAAATCCGGTCAGAGCTCAGTATATAAAGGTGCGAACAGCAAGGCGGTTCTCGTACTCGGGGCTTTCCGCCAGTGATGAATGAATTGCTGCTTCACAATAGAAGCCAACTCGTCAGCTGCGAGCTTTAAGATAAGATGAGGCTTTGGTAATCCTACAGTGGGGACATTAACAATGAGAAGCAGCAGTAGAACATATTCACTTTGCTTTAGAAGTATCTTTATTCAGCTCTGACAGGATGTGAAGAGAGGGAACAGCAAGCAGTCAGGCTGATGTCAATGAGATCAAAATATGAGGATTACACGCGCGCATCGTTTCCTGTGAATCGTTTCCTGTTGTGCACAGTTGAATCCAGAGTGGGAATGGTGGCCACTAAATACGGTAAATACTCAACAGTTTAGTGAGAATCTTCAGGATTATAACTCAGGTTTGTGAGGTAATTTGCACCTGAAGAAGAAGAAAGGAAACAGAGTACATCGTTATTGCCAATCACAAACAAGTAGCTCCTACTCGCTGTGGTGTAAATGACTTGGAATCATTGCGTCAGGTTGTTACAGAACTGATCATTTTTATGGTGCATGCAGCTCAAATAATGTTCACTTTGAAGGAGAAACACACACACACACACACACACACACACACACACACACACACACACCTGTAATTAGTTTCCCAAACCTTTCTCTGCCTCACTTCCTCCCCCCCATTAAATGCAGACATTGACGTTTTCCCATTAGACAGCTGAATCTGACTCACCCAGTATGTGGGTTTGCTCTGTACAATCCATGCCGTGTGATCTGACTGCTAAAACCTCAAAGCTTGTGTGTGTGTGTGTGTGTGTGTGTATTCGATGACTTGCGGCATTTTGGTCCAGACAGCTTTTATTAAAGTGACAGAAAAGCCACGATGAGGAACGGAGGGACTCGAGATGTGCTCTCAGTATCAGGTTCAATGACCAACATGCAGCCTCCTCCATACGAAGCTGGAGGAGGCTTGAACACTCCTCCCTTGAGGATCCTGAACAGAGGACACATTCACGCTGAGGTTCATAACATCCCGGGGCCAAGGTTGAACACCCTCCCCCTACTTTAACCCCTTCCTCGCCCATTTCCTCTATGTTTTTACTGTGGCCTGATTCCATCCAATCGTCTTCTGTCCTGAAATAATCCTCCATGCTCATCACGATTCCCATCATTTGTCTTTGACTGGTCGGCCTGCCAGCTCTCCTGCCACAGCTGTTTTATGGTTGAAATATATTTCAGTCCTTCGAAGTGATCTGTTCAAGGTTTACATTTTTTAAAATAAAACCTTGAAAATGGTAAGTACGATAAAATAATTCACCCCTTTCTGGGCTTTTTTGTTTTGTTTAATATTATATGTATATTTTTTTTTGCTGTGGTTATTTTTAGTGTCCACAGGAAAAAAAAAACCCACTGGATTGAGCACAATGAATCTTTGTGTTAAACAGATTCATTTTTCCAAACCAGCTGGAGAAAAAGAGGATCTTTTGCGATTTCTTCCTTGTGCATGTGGTCCGTCCAAAAGATCCAGATCCCCCCTAGAGTCTGGTTCAGATGAAACATGAAGCAATGTTTTAAAGCTTCCTCTTGGTGCTGTTTTACAGAGAAAAAAAAAGCAAGCCCAGAACAATGCTTTCAAACATTGGTTAACATCTTGGAATCAGCTCTTTTTTCTTGTTGTTGTATGAGTTGCTTTTTCTCCTTTTCTTTCATCCCCAGGGTCAGGACAGTACGCCTATGGAGACGACGAGGACTGGTATTCTCGTAGATATAAAGGTGACTACATGCTTAGGGAGACGCTGCCATTACATGCATTTTCATACAGTACATGCAATCTGAGCTGTGACTCACATTTAGGTTTAGAATCAAAAGCAGTCATCAAAGCAAATATGGTGTTCTGAATTGTTCGGACCAACAGTTCTTCCTCTCGTTGCAGTGAAACAGCATCAACAACGAATCGACAACATCGTTATCTAATATCTAGATATTCCAGAGCGATGTAGACGATAGGGGGGTTTAGTTTTGAGAGGGATTTACATAAACATCCTTCGATTTTAATGGCGTAGTGAATACAGCACACTTCAAAGCTTTAGAGGACTGTTTGAACCCACATGTTATAAATATATAAATGAGCGCATAAACAAGTTCACCGCTGACCTACAGCTCTGCTGGCTGCTTGCTACTATAACCCACTAGCTTATAGTGTGTAGGTAAAGTAGCTGCCCTAAATCACATTTGATTGAATTCCTTCGTACCAGGTCAAGATGTGTCAACAATAATATTTAAATATTTTACAGGAAGAGTAGTAGTAGCTTTATTGTCATTATTTTGAGGGTCAGAAGATAATATGTGGCACCCTGAGGTATAAAAGCATTTAAGACAATTTAAAGCAATTAGGGCAATAAAGTGCAATATAACAGACAGACAGCAGCAATACTGTATTTTAACAGTAGGAACAAAGGGACTCTAAGAATTACACAAATGTACCTTTTAAAATGTTTTTGTTCCCTGCGTCTTTAAAGAGGCGTCATTCAACACCAGTTAGTTCAGCCAATTTTGTGAACTGACTCAGTTACGTCAAAGAAGCTTCCAGCCTTAAATTTCGGGGGTCAGTTAGACACGGAACATTATCGTCCAGGCCAAACCAAGCTGTGTAAAAGCTCAAATGTAGTATTATTTTCTCTTACTCAGCGGTGGTGGAGACGTTGCCAACGCACACACACACGCAGAGAGAGAGAAGCAGCGGAGGGAGGCATTGCTGTGTAATGAATACTCATTTTTATTCCAACTGGAAATTAGCCTAAACTGGTGTGTTTTTCTCTCCCAGTGTGCGCTCGCATGTGTGTTGGTCCACAGAGTGTTTGTCCTGAGCCAACAGGAAATAAACTGCAGATTTTTGATTTCCCTGTATTGGAATAAGGACCGTGTGGCCCCTCAAACTTGGCGTGTGACGAGGAATGTTTTTTTTTTTTTTACACAATAGTTGCAGAGATGGGCAGAGGTGTCCGCCGTAGGAGGGGAAAAGTTAGTCTTTGTGTTCAACGTGCAGAGATAAAGGACTATATTGTTTTAGACTAACACTGATATAACAACAAACAGCTGATATCACTAGTGTGAGCAGTTTAGATAAAGAGCTGCACTCTCAACACAGTTATCTGTTATCGATCACACACCCTTCTCTGAAACTTAAGTGCTCCCTACACACCATTATATGTCTTTCCCTCAAGTGAGACTATCTTCTCGACCTCACGAGACCCTGTTGGATTATGGGAAGTTGCAGATAAGGTAATAAGAAATCCTCCGTATCTGTCTGAACTCAGGCGATGGGCGGGTTTTCACATTTTCACACCTTTTAAAAAGTCTTTCTAAGCTTTGATAGTCTGCAGGTAAGTGCTTATATTATTGAATACCGATCATCTCCCACTCCAAGGCCTTCCCATAAAAA
Organism: Eutrigla gurnardus; assembly: GCF_963514095.1. NCBI lineage: Eukaryota > Metazoa > Chordata > Actinopteri > Perciformes > Triglidae > Eutrigla > Eutrigla gurnardus. The sequence goes on from NC_139926.1 coordinate 17,551,444, forward strand.
AACATATAATTGAAGCTGTGAAGGAAAGGTCAGTGTCTTCCCTTCCGTTTCTAGGAACGCCGTGGTGTGCGCCCATTAAGGTGAAACATGGGGACGTGAGCTGTCGTGCACCCAGAGGAGAACACTACAGGAACGTGATGGGGACTCGCTGTAAAATCCGCTGCAAGCAGGGATACGAGTCCCAGAGCTCGGAGGTGGTGTGCATGGCCAGCAAACACTGGTCCTCCAACTACGCCTGCCGAGGTAAGAACCCACATACGCGTGCTGCAGGGGATGTGTTTATAGGCCAACCCGGAGAGTTAGCATCACTTTACTGGACTAAAAAACCCAATGGGCGCCAAAATGTGCACGGTCGCATGACTGTATTTCAGGCATTGAAACAAAGACCCATTTGGGAAGGTTTTAGGGACTCATTCCTGCAGCCCTCGCTCACTAATGCTTACATTTTTGAGCAAGTTCATTCTTGGCCATGGGATTTCTCTCCAGCCTTCAGCCACATCTGACTCATCAGGGGAGGGAGTTCTTTTTTTTTTAAATCTTACATCTTTTATAAATTAAAAATGCCTGAGGTTGATGTTCAGGATTTAAAAAAATGTTTCTCAGTCATACAACAAATTTGTAAACGATTACTTGGATCAGGTTTCTTGCTTTTTGAAAATCACTGACGAGCACTTTGTTTAAAGCGTATTGAGATAGTTTAGTCCCTTTATTGTAATTAAGGTCACTGAATAAAGATTTCTAATACTTCTGCTACTTCGATGGCCATTTATATGCTGTTACCACTGCTGATCTAGGATCAGTTTTTTAAAACAATGACTGTGTGATTAAAACATTGAATCAAAGAAGGCCCATATTGAGTGGTTGATATATGAGATTTAATAAAATACCGAGATGGACCAGTACTGTATAGCCTACTGTATTATTAAATACATGCATCAGCCTAAATGTATTGCATTAACTCAAACCAAATGAAGTCAAAGCCGGCCCTTTTATCAACGCCGAGCTCTTTCTCTGGCAGAGGTCCGCTGTCCCAAGCCGACCATGCCGGCCAACGGCGGCTACAAGTGTTCGGACGGCTCCTACTTCAACTCTCGCTGTGAGTTCTTCTGCTCGCCTGGATTCAGTCTGAAGGGACAGAAGACGGCGACCTGCCAGCACAGCAAGTCATGGAGCGCTGGAGTCCCCACTTGCGTTGGTAAGACTGTGTGCGTTGTTATTCTCTGCATAATTTCATCTCCCACAGAGGACTGGAGCCTGCAGACTTCTGCAGAACACGACCGTTGCTTGCTGCGGGCGTCACGCGAGCTGCAGTCTACAGTGTATTCCTCATAATACAAGCTTATATGGTTGATGTATTAAAAAAAAAAAAAATTACCTCTAAACATGTACACAGGCAAACACAGACAGTTGTTTGTCTCTCAACACCAGAAAAGGACTGTTTGTTATGGAAGGAACTTACTGGAGGGGATTTGTAGACATGTGACCTTTGTAACAGTTGACACTCACAGGGGTTTGTGTTGTGACTCATTCAGATCTCACAGGACCACAAGCATCACACATGCTGTGTGTGAAGCGACGTCGAGTCTCCTGCAAGTCATGATTCATGTTACTTGTTTTGACTATTAGGTCTTTGGCCAGATCACTTCTAATACTTTAGTTTTTACAAAAAGCTGTCTTTAAACATTTCATGCTAACCTGAGAATGCAAAATCCAGGTGTTTTTGTTGGAAAATGTTGCCACACTATTGCAAAAAATATATGATTTTTTTGTTTTCACATTATATTCAAATTCCTGCCAAAATGATTTACCAGCCCAACTTAATCAAAACCAGGCCAAGATTATGCCGGTTCTGTAATTCCATGGCATCTTTGTGGATCACCACCTAGTGGCATTTTTTTGTCTGTTAGCTTTAGCCTCAGTCTTTGAGCATTACATCATGTCTGTTAAATGCTACCCGGGATGGTTTAAGATGCACTTTTAAGAAAAAGGAGTCTGCTTTTTTTAAAGTCAGCTGGTGACAGCGTTTTCAGCAAACACATAGAGTTAACGTTAGCTTAATTAGCTAGCCACAGGTGATGAAAGCTGCTTTTTGCTGTCTGAAATGACACTGTTAAAACCCCACTAAAATGTTAATCATTGTAAACTGCCGTGTAAGAGCGGAAAGCAGTAACAGTTAATTGCTCCACTTCCCTCTCTGGCCAATAGAGTCCACATTTCATGTTCTTAATTTGTGGCCTGTGTAGTAAACGTAAATATGCTCTTTTATTTACCTTTTGTTCAAGTTTTCTTTCTCTCTCTCTTTGTAGATTTGGATTCTCCCAAAATCAAATGTCCTAATCTGAAGGATAAGTGGGCAGAACCAGGAAAACTGACAGCGAGGGTGACCTGGGACACGCCAGAGGGCATAGACACTGCAGATGGCATCCTCACCGAGTCAGTCGAAACTCCACTTCACTTTTGAAACAGTTTTTTTGCTTCAGTGTCTGTTTTAGTCCCGTGGGTTATCCCGCTCTGAACAGGGAGATCACACTGTGATCATTACAGTGAAAGATTAAAATTGTGTCTCTTTTGCAGTGTGATCCTGAAAGGGAAACCTTCAAAATCAGACTTCCCCGAGGGGCTCCATAAGATGTCCTACACTGTGTTTGACCGTGCAGGGAACAAAGGATCCTGTCGCTTCACCGTCAGAGTGCGAGGTGAGCTAATAAAAGCAGGATTCTTAGTAACTCCTTCATGTTTTTTTTTATTCCAAGAGTCTCTCAGAAAGTATTTAACTTAGTACTAATAATGTGAAAAATACAGGCTGTTGTGCCTGTAATTCTATCTGATTAATTGCTTGTGTAACCGTCTTTTTGTCAGTGCAGAGCAGGACAACTAAATGGAAAAATGCAAAACAATGTCTACAGGCAATCTTACAACGATTACATATATGGAGAATAAATAAAGTAATTAACTTACTAGAGTTTAAAGTGAGCTTTTCTCTCATGGAAACTCCTACAATCTTCCTATAATTGGTGCAAAATTACCTTCATTCTGGGCTTAATCTGTTTTAGCATAAAACAAATACAATTCTTTAAAAAAAAGTATACATATTCCCACACAGAAGGCCTCTTGTCTTTTTCAAATGATGTTGTCTGACATTTAATATCTAATGTGTGTCTCTCTCCCCGTGCAGTTCGCCGCTGCAGCCCACTGTTTCCGGCTGACAACGGTTATATGAAGTGTGACAGCGACGGAGACAACTACGGCGCCACTTGTGCGTTCACTTGCACCGGCGGCTACGACCTTCAGGGCAGCGCCGCCAGAGTGTGTCAGTATGGACTCACCTGGTCCGGCGCAGAGACCACCTGTATCGGTACGTCCTGCATGCAGACAAACACAAACACATTTTATTATTCTTTAAAAGGTTTTTAGAGAAATTTATAAATATACTAAACTAAAATGAACTTACAAAGCAAAACAAAAAATGGCAGAAGAAGGAAATCATAAAAAAGTAGATGATAAGAGAATGAAAAACTCTGTTTTACTTTTATTTAAGGACTGCAGACATTTCTAATGTTTGTTGTTTCAGTCATTTTCATGCATTCGTACACTTCAAGCTGCTTACCCCATTCCCTTGTGGAAGTTGCATTCTTACCGTGACGAAAATAATATTTAATAAGTATTAATGCCTACAATCCGTAGGGATTAGTCCCAGTACGGTAGCCTTGGGATTAATTTGGAAGGATATCTCCAAAACAAAATTCATGAGAAGAAAAACTTTGGACGCAACAACAACCATGCAAATAGTTCTCCACACAGACCTTTTTTTTAAATTCCAGTTATATAATTACCTTTGTCTGAGATTAAAACCTTATTCCTTCTTTGTATCAGTAACTGGACATTCTTGTATATTGTTTTCTATGCAGTGTTGCCAGATGGTGCTACTTATTCTTTTTCAAATGATTATTCAGTCACTTCTGAGATGTATCTGTTCATATACGTAAAGACTTTTACCGTTTCATGTAATGTAAAAGACATTTTTATTATTAGGTCATTTTAGGACTGGTTATCATCCAAAGAACATAAGGGAGAGACAGAAGAGGAGAGAGAAAAAACAATCCGAAATTGGCCTATTTTTATACTAATTGGGTTACTTGATGTCTGTCAAGTCTTCCAGCAGTTTCCATGTCTCATTCTCTGAATTCTGCCTCTCAGTTATTTTTAATATGTGCTGTCTGATGGCAATAAGTCCCGTGTGCCATCCATCGATTATAAAAATCAATACACTCATCTATTGTCTGCATCTGGGAGAAAAAGCAGCGGATGGGAGAGAAATCATCAGTGTTTTATATTCAGTGTTGCAGGTTCACTTCGCTTTTGAATACATTTGATGGCGCACGACGTCTGCTCAGCAGCCCAAAACAATCATATTACAAGCATCTCGCCTTGGTGTATTCAATGTTGAACCCGTGTGTCTCGTCACATCACTTAATTGTACATTCAATGTCATCGCAGCCATGAACATCAACGTGGGAGTGCGTACGGCCGCTGCACTGCTGGACCAGTTCTACGAGAAACGCCGTCTCCTCATCATCTCGGCGCCGACGGCTGCCAATCATAATTACCGCTTCCAGATGACCAACCTGCAGGTGAGACACGACTCGCGGGGAGAACACGAGTTGCAGGTGGGCCGGCTGAGTCAATGCGGCGGTGATTCGTGCCTCCGCTGCTGCTCTCGAGCAGGCCTCGCTTTGCTGCGTAAGTGGGACGAAGCAGAGGGAGACAAATAGGTAGGAAGGGAGGACGGCGTGCGTGTGGATGCAGAAAATGTCACGGCGATGAATTAATGATACCGACACCGGCTTTGATAAGGTTTGTTCCGGGGCTAGACGTTTCCACGGCTTGTCAGGAACGGTTAACGGCTGTCGTTCAATGTCTGACCTTTTAAAGCCGAGGGTTATCAGCTGAGAGACGAGACCGCGTTAAAAGTTTGGTAAATGGTGTCGGAATCCGTCCGGCTGTGAGTTGTTTGTGCTATTCAGAGCAGAATTGATTAACCAACTAATCGATTAGTCGACCAAGAAGTGGGGTTTTATGAGTTCAAAGTTCTTAAAAATACACATACTTCTTTTACCTTATTATAAAATCCAGAATCAATGAATATGCAAGTAAGGTTCATTTTCAAAAAGTTTAACTGCTGCCTCTGCTTCACTGAGAAATCCATTCTCCAGCCAGATTCTCCAGGAATTGCCTTCCAAACCATCCTCATAGTCCACATCTTTAATTCAGCAGATGAAGGTGAAAACAGTATTCTCAGATCAAAGTCTGCACATGCATTACTCTGCACAGTGAAGGCCAAACAATAAGGGAAATTCAGTTTTGAGTGGAGGGGGACTTGAATTATTTATGAAGATAATCTTTTGCAGCCCTATTGTTACGTATTCTAACTTTAGTTGGAGTTGAGTTTTATGTGCTCCGTGATTATATCCTTCTTTCTGCCTGCTAGCAATCAATACCAAAGCTTGGTGTCTCTCCGTTTCTCTTCTCTCAGCACGCTCAGTGTGGTCTGGACCTGAGGCACGTCACAGTTATTGAGCTGGTTGGGACTTACCCGGCACAGATCGGCCGCATTCGACACAGGCTGCTCCCTCCAGCACTGTCCCTGCAGCTCAGGTACTCTCCCTCCCACACACATTATACTATACTATTATACTTTTCTATATTGGATTCATGTTAATGCTGCATCTTACTGCCGAGGCTAATTTGAACTCCTTTTATATACTGTAGTTTAATCTACAGCAATGCATCATATGAGTCCTGTGAGAATCACGTATCTCAGGGAAAATACTACTTTTCACCAGCTCAGAAAAACAGCCCTGTTTTCAGCGACGTGAGGATGTATTCTTTTAGCTGATCCAAGAAAATTACCTTCAGTTTATCATGAAATTTCAAAAGCAAGTCATCCGGAGATACATGGTTTTCACTGGGCGGAAAGGGGATGAGAAATTGCTGTCAGATTAATGTAGTAAAAAGTACAATATGTACTACAGAGATGGAGTGGAGTACACGTATAAAGTAGCAGAAAATGGAAATACTTAAATTAAGTACTGGAGTCAATGCACTTCGTTACTCTCCACCGCTGCTGCTCACTGAGCTGATGTGCGTTTCCTAGGTTACTGCTCCAGATTCCTCAAAGGTCTTTCCAAATGGTGCTGGTAGACAAGCAGGGCATGGACAAGCAACGCTACCCGTTCCCCATCACAGCGGCTGAATTACTCACCACGATCGACACCTTCCCTCTCCGCAAGGACGAGATGGTGCTACAGCAGGAAGCAGGCCAGACCTGCTAATCCCACCCCCCCAAAAAAAACCACACGTCCACGGACTCTCAGCCATCTTTGATCCTTCTCCTCCTCAGTCACAGCAGACAGATCCTCTGTATCCAACATGTCACACACTCCTACCTGAATCTCTGTGTGTGTGTGTGTGTGTGTGCTGATTTGAAGCGTGTTTGAAAGAGGTCACTACATGGAACGGGTCATACAGTACATTACAATCATATTGATTCCTGTGTCTTGTCTACCTGTATGTTTTTATTATTATGAATATTTTCAAAGCAGAAATATGTTTTTACTATTTTGTACAAAAAAAAAAGTATTTTTACTTTATGAACTGGGGAAACTCTTCACCTGCCTAATATTTATAGCTCACATCCTTCAATAATGATGTACACTCTCTGGAATACTGTGTTTTAAGTACAGGACGCTGCTCTGTTAGTATGCTACGTTGTACATTTGAATTTACAAGACACTGATTAAATATGTCTATCATCCATGATCGTCACTGTGTCAATGAAGGCGGTCTGAGGTCAAACCCAGAGAAATTGATTGGTTGCAATCGACTGGTTGCAACCTCGTTGCTCGATGCCATTGACTCCTGCACGCTGCTCCGTTGAATCCATTTCTTGTCCAGACAACTCGTTTAAAGGGTTTTTATAGGTTTACGTGTCATTGTTGTTCTTTTGGAAGATACCATTATTTGCCAAGAGTTAGATTCGGAAGAGCTTCTTAAATTTAATGCATTTTTTCACCTGATGGAAGATTGAGAAGAGTGGCGTTGATATTCTCATCTTCTCAGCTTTCATAAGGAAGTGAATAATGCAAATAGTGAGCTATTGCTTTTGGGTTTGTAAAAGAAAAACAAACTTGTTTCACCAACAGATATTTTCTCTTGCATGTCCAAAAAGACAGTGGTGTGCATGAAATTTTTGGATGTACTCGACAATCACAGCTGCTCTCCAGGAAAAAGCGTTGAAATCCTCAAGCATGCAAATGAGCGAATCAAAGGCACTGAAGTGTGGAGAAGCATGATGTAATGTGCTTTTTTTATAGATCAAAATATTTTTCTGATGGCTTAAAAAAAATAATGGCAGGTTTTCAGCAAGGGCATGTTTATGTATTCATTGACAGGTGTGTCTTCATTAGATAATTAGGTGGAAGATAACAAGAAGTATTAAAAAAAACTTCCCCCACACTAAAACATTTGCAGAAAAAAACACTTAATCAAAAACATAATAAAAGTAAACACTGTTATTGATATAAAATCTTCACAGAAAGTGTCTGAAATCAATTTCTCATTTAGGCCTGGGTTTAGTGTTGCATCAGGGTTTTGGATCGAAAAAATAATAATATTTTTTTATTGGATGTTTTGTGCTCTGAGTCGGTTTAAACTTATTCTTACGTTTAGGACTCCAGACAAAAAAACTACTTAAAACATGGATGTTTTTTAGCTGTACACAAAGACAGTACTAAGTCAGTCATATAAATAGTTTAATATTGGATGTATTCTCAAAAAAAAAAAAAAAAGTCTATGGAAAGATCGTTTTATTTCAAAATATTCCTGTAACACATTCGGGACAAAATAGGTTTGAATACAGCGAGTTTGACGCTCGGAATAAACCAGACACAACAGAGATAGTACATGCTGTACATCAAGAGCTTCTTCAGTTATCGGGTATTGCACGAACCTCTCATCTAAAGTATGTTGTACAGTGAACACCGTGTATTATTACTATAATTGTGCAGTGTGAGTGCGAGGACAAGCGCGACAAAATTGGCATTCCACATGAGAAATGGTTGTAACTTGAGAATGGTTATTGTGGATTTTGTGATTCATCACAGGAGGGTGGGATGGCAGAGCCCCGGGGCGACATGGCCAAGGTGACGCCCCCCCACACCCGGGATGAAGGCAGCTCGCCTCAGTGCTGACTCACTCTACAAAACACAGCCTCGGTCTCAGGGTTCCTACACTCTCTTAAATGATGTAATTATCAGTGCTTTAAATAACCTTTATTTTTTTGTTCTTCTACCTGTGTTCTCAAACACCATGCAGTTTCTATTATCACACTGATACAGTGTTATGTTAATTTACATCGAAGCTAATCTAAATCGTGTAGATTTTTTTTTCTTTTGTGACAACCAGAGGTGGAAAGTAACTAACTGTAAGGTCCCTGGTCTTTTTTTTTTCTTGGTCGGACAACACAAACTTTTTAAATCACCTAGAGCTCAAGCAAATTTGATGTCCACTTTTAACAACTTGGCATTTTAAAAATGACTTGTTGAGTGATGATTAGATATTTATTTGAACTTTATTCTTAAATAAGTCTTTCACCTCAAGTATAATAAGAGTAGCCTGTAGAAGAATACTCCATTTGCTGTGATTGAGAAGTCTTAAAAATGGCTGCTATCGTAGCGCTAACCAATGCCTGGTTATGGTTACACGATATCAACCCCGATTCCAGCCCGAAAGCTGAGATCGGGAAAGATAATGCGTGAGTAAAAATAGCAATATACCATGTGGTGTGTCGTGGTAGACGAAAAGTCCAGCGTGTTTGATTTTTTTGTTCCGTCAAGTCACTTTAAATTAGATTAACAGCAATCTGGAATTGTGAAATGGAAGAAACTTCTACGTAACTATGGCAACAACCACCCGCCTCTTTGAGGTTTCCTGGTGGGACCATCACGACTGAAGAAAGAAAGAAAAAAAAAAAAGAAAGAGGCGAGGATGAGTAGGGATGACATCACGCAGGTGGTGACGGCCAGCGATGATTGGTCTCTCGGCCGGCACAGCAGGACTTATCTGACGACGTGACCTTGTACCCGACACACATATTGTGTTTTCTGAACCAGGCGTACGTCGTTTTCCTCAGTAATTCTAAAGTCTGCCGCTTGAATAAGACAGCAGTTCAAGGACTAGTCACTTTCCATCTCTGTACACAACTGATTATAATTGGACGAATCTCAGCATCGGCGGATGCCAGGATGCAGCTCGGTTGCTCATAAAGGGAATGTCTTAAGTCTCTGTGTTATTGATCGGTGCCTCTCCGGCTGTGACTACATGCAGGTATGCCTCTGGTTCGTGACTCACGGAGACAAGGACGGACACATAAGGAGTCGCACCGTGTGCTTATCCAGGCTAATGTGCAATAAGTTACATACAACACGTTTTTTTCTCATATACAGCAGTAAACAGCAGTGCTTGGTCAAGACTAGATGCACACGACATGTGGATGAGTGTGTAAGGCATGACCGGCTGAACAGGAGGAGAGAAGCGGGGAAGGGGGAGGTCTCTGTTCCCCTTGTGAGCGTTTGAGTCCTGGACATGGTTTTTTTCTTGACCGTTCCACTTCTCCGGCTCTCTCCTTCCGCCTTCTTCCTCCCTCTTCTATTTTAATTCGTCATCCTCTTTAGTCCGTGTATCCGATCCCGGCTCATGTGTTGAACTTGCGCATGCTGGATCGCAACATCAGAGTGCACTCATGAGGGACTTCTGGGTTTTCAATCATGCGTTGCCACAGCCGCTGTTCCTCCCCGTATGAGTCCATCCAGTCCACCTCGTTGCCATAGCTCTTGCCTTGAGGGGAAAAGAGACAAACACAAATATTAGCTTTACTCTGTTGGAACTGCCGGAGAGCCCTGGGGATAATTAGCACTCTCTCTCAACAGGATTTGGCCATTAGTTACGATATACATTTGACATCATGAAGACACATGAATGAAGAGAGTTTTCATGTTGTGCCATGCAGAGAACCAGCGTGGGCTAACAAGACATTGATCCAGAACATGTGTTTCCTTTAAAACGCTCACAAATTGAGTAATCATTCCAATTTTTCATCATCCATTTGGCAGAATATTTCAGGGTTTTATTGTCCAGCCATCTCATAGAAAATAGAAAATCTTCAATCTCTGTAGAGTGTACAACTTCGAGTGAAATCACACAGCTCACGAATCGGTTTCCCCTTTGAATACGTTTCAATCCGCCAACCTCAATAGCCAGAGGAAGAACACCAGCTCTCAATTGTGCAACTAAAGATTTTTGGCTTTTGAGGCGAGAGAGACGTCACTTATGATTCAGGACTCTTGTTTGGTTTTCTTTCATTTAGCTTTTAAAGCCCTTTCTTCTTTGAGCTTGAGTTCAAGCGTATCTGAAATTCTTTGACCTTGAAGGTTTTGACCTTGAACTGTCTTGAACAGTCAATCTTTCAACACACCTGTGCCTGCTCCGAGCCTGACTCCTCCCAGGAAGACGTTACTGGCCAGGGCTTCCTTGTCCCACACGGTGAGCTCCAGGCAGACGTTGTTGAGGTCGCCGGGCTGCAGGCCGCAGTAGGTGAACGTGTGGTTCCACTGCGGGTTCACGGAGCGCCGCTCCACCACCGTCTTGTGCTTGGTCGACTTGTTGCTGTCGGGGAGAAGGTACCTGGGGAAAACAACACAACTTTACTTTGCATCGCTCCGGTCTTTCCAAAATCACATCTTATGTCACAAGGGAACTGAGGGCTGAAAGGCTGCCCCCTCTTCCAGAGTCGGAAGGCGATAAACTTGTTAGAATCATGGAGAGATTATTGATAGCAGATGTATTGATATTATTTCACATATTTAATGTTGTTTATTTGGCATTCCTGAATTACAAAGAATAACCTCATAACACACAGTTTATTATTGCCAAAAACCGTGGCTTTAAAAGTGCGTTGTTTTATTACTAATTCTAGAAATGTGTGTCTGGTCCCCGTTCAAAAGTCTCACCCTTTCACAAAAGGATCCGAAGTGCCTCCAGACTTGACGGCTGTTAGATTTTTGGCTCCCTTGACCAGCAGCTCAACCATGCCCCCTTTAGGCAGAGTGAAGCTGCTCGTCTTCTTGCTTTTCAGGAAGCTTTTTTTCACTTGGGGAGGAAGACAGAGAGAACAAACAATCGTCAGCTCGAAAGGTCACTGTTTATTTACGCAGCACTTGAGAAGCAAGTAGTTACGCACTTCACATAATGAGGGAAGTGCATGCACCACAGACTTACACCTGTGGATGTACAGAGGTCAAGTACACACACACAGGTTATGTACTTAGAAGTATTAACATGTGTGTTTTGACAAAGAAAGAATAATGTATATGCAGGTGACAACAAACCACAAATGCAGACACATAATCGAAGACAAAAACAGAATAAAAACCAAATTAACCATAACTGATGCTTAATAAATACATTCACTACTGGATCATGCAGCATCATGAACGTGTTTAATTAAGGGAGTTGTAAAAGTTATATTTAACTCTGTTAACAAGCAGCCTTCCACTGGTGGATCACTCATTATTACAAACTCATTGGTCAAACCCACAGATCATCCTCTAAAATACTACTTCCAAATACATCAAATATGAAAGTACCTTGTACTTGGTCCAGCGGCAGCATGAGGTTCTTCTCTGCAGGTATGTACTTCAACACGACAGTCAGTTCTCCTTTATACTGCATTGCGGAGTCCATATTGCTCTCTGCCTACACAAACAACATTCACAACCCTGTCAACCACTTGTCTTTGTGAATCTTGGTATAATGTAGAAGAAGAAGAAGACTCGTACCTTAGGCAGCAGAGTATACCAGTCCTCTAGTTGGGAATCAAACTCCCAGGAGTCAAAGGTCAGCTCCACCTCTCCCAGGAAGCTGTTGTGTCCAAACCGGTCGTGGTGCCACACGGAGACCTGCAGGCTTCGAGTCTCCAGCTGCGAGTGGCTGATCACGTACTGCACAACACAGGAAAAACACCAGCTCATAGGGACAGTTCACCTGCAAATACCTGGAGTGCTCTTTATCAGTGTAAATCGTTTTGCTGCCAGTTCAACACAGTTGGGAGTCATTTCATGTTGGAACTATTACTATTTTCTCTCTACTGAACTACACCCCCCATAGCCAGGTCACGACTCCTTGAAAGAGATATTGCTTTTGAGTTGTTTCTCTTTTTGTTGCTTTGAGCACCACACGCCGATTACCACGTAGTCCAATTAAATTCAAGAAAAGATGGGACATCTCCAAAACATACGTATTATTCATTTTAGGGCGAACTGTCCCTTTAATGATTTAAAAGTTATGATGTCTTGCAACTTGACTGACACAGAATAAGCATTGCAAGTGTGTTTTTCAGCCACTCACCCTCAGGTTCTCGTTAAAAACAGGATTAATGGTGTTGGCCTTGATGCGCGTCTTCCTCTTGCTCTGCCGTGACGTATCCGGCAGCAGGTACGTCTTCACATATCTGACACCAAAACAGCACACTGTGACCGAGTTTGGCTCGATATGAGGAGGTGGACACGATTCGCTCTTGTTTACACCAACAAACATGAAATATCACCTGCCCCTGATTTATTACAGCAGATACCCGTCTGAGCAACTACGTAAATATAACAGCAAGGTTTTCCTGGAAAATCTGTTTCTGAAAATATTACCTATAAAAAATAAATAAATAAAAAAAGGCTTATACTCAACTCACATAAAAATGACACATGGACATTTTCATCTAACTCTAACGGTGAGACTTGAGGAATGAGAGGAATGCTGGTGTTTGTGTGTGTTGTACTCGTACGTGTCCGTGCGTTGCCTCCTCTCATCTCCCGTTGCCAGGTTGTGACACTCCTTCACCAGGACATTGAGAGCGCCGGTTTTGTAGCTGTAGCTGATGTTCAGCAGGATCTCGCCGCTCACCCGGGCGTTGCCATAGTCACCGGTCTCACTGTACATGCTCATCATGCTGTTTATACTGCTCTGTTAGGCAAAGGACGGCGATGAGGGAGGTGGAGATGCGAGAGGGGGAGAAGGTCGAGGGGGGGATTGAAGAGGCGAGGAAGAAAAACACGACACAATCAGAAAAGAGAAAGCTAGAGACAACGACAACAACAATCTAAAAGTATAACAAAACGCTGATGAAACAAGTAAAGAAGTTGCGGCCCTTTAAGAACCTAAATCTGTGGTAATATATGGTATTATTGATGGTATTTAAAACGAGGCTCCTCTGGTATAGAGGAGATATGCACAATAGTAGTAGGATAAATAAACTTTCACTTTGGACCAAAATCCAGCAACTCTAGATGAAGATTCAGTTATATCATCCATATCACAACTTTGCAGCTTGCATTATGTTATAATGTATTATCCGTGTTTGAGGGTCTAGAAAGTAAGTAAATAATGAACCCTTTTCAGGGATGAGTCAGGGTTTGAAAGGATGTCTAATAGAGCAGAAAACGTGAATACATTATTTCTACCATACATTTACATGTGAAAGGATGTGTTGGAAGCACATTAGGGAGACTTATTACCAAGTGGGATCTTTGCTTTGATGCAGTATAATATGTTTTCTTTTTTTCTCTCAGTAAGTCACCATGACATGTTTTGGTCGACCATTGAAATGTCAGAAAATAGTAGAAAATACCCGTCACGGTTTTCTAAAGTTTAAGATCTTGAAATGTTTGCAAGAGGAGGGGAAGCTGCCAATCACATGGTCTTCTACTGTAACATCCAGGAGTTGACTTTTTCATTGACTGTCCAACAGTGAGTTTCATAGATTGACCAATTAGAGAGCTTGTGCCTCCTCATGCTGTGTACCTGCAAAACCTATTTCACAAACAAAAGACTCCAAATCACTACAACAGCAGCAGGTAATTTTGTCTGGCACACATGATTGTCGGAGCTCTGGACACGACTTAACTGTAGTCCACTGATTATTGGAATATTGGTGTGCGGAGAGCACTGAAAAGAGAGAATTCTGGGAGCCCATGTTATTAATGACTTCATTAATGTGAGGAGCTTAGACTTAATGCATGTAGCTTAATATAAAAAAACTACTTAATACATCAGTTTATTCAGGAAAACTCAGTATATATTAATGCATGTCATATATTTGTGCTCCTACATTTGTACTGTCCTACAATGGAGAGGTGAATATGAACGCATGCACAAACGTGGAATAAGGGGAGACTTACAGTCTCAGCGTCGGAGTCAGGCACATTGAGGTACCCCCACCTTCTCTCAGAGCCAGGAGTGGAAGACTAGCAGCAGAATCATTTATGAGATAGAGAGATAAACGGGGGGAAAGAAGGAAGGACGGAAGGAAGGAAGGAAGGGAGGAAAAAGAGGAGAAGGTTCTGAGCTCTTTGATGTGTTAGTGATAGAGGCAGACCTCGAGCACAGACCCCCTGGCTCCCGAGGAGGAGCTGCAGAAACCCTGTCTACAGAAGCGCAGCCGGAAACCACATTACACATGGTTACCATGGTGATTATCCGGTGAAACCAGAGATTACAACTCATGTGGAACCACTGGACACACACACACACACACACACACACACACACACACACACACACACACACACACACACACACACACACACACACACACACACACACAGACTGATATATGGTTTCCAGTTAACGATTGGATGAATTCGTCCACTATTAAATACCTACTAAACTAATAACATTCCCATCAGTTTCAGCTCTAACACTGATGGATGTTTCTATTATTTTGTCCGGCCCATTTATATTAGTGAGAGTAGTCTAGACTGCTGGATCTAGACTGCTGGATCTGGATTTTAGCCTAACAAACGAGCAACTGTGTGTATTTGTTGCTCATTTAAATTAATCAGCAAAACTGACTTGATGGAATAAAAATAAAGCCACCGGCGACGAAAACGGCACCGTTAAATAAACAGCACTAAAACTCCTCAGTCGTGCCATCATTATCTATCCGAAGCCCTCCATGAGATGAATCATGTAACAGCGTGGCTGAGGATATTAGAGCTTGATTCATCTATCTGCATAACGTCCCTCGTCACCTCCTTCTACTTCCAGACTGAAAACAGCAGCTCGGTGACGGCTTGTTGGTCATTTATGAGGCGACATGATAAATGTCAGACCAAGCAGGACGTCTGTCCGGCCAGCTTCCCTGCGCAAACAGACACTGACACACTGAAACATGAACAAAGCACACAAAGTCAGGAAGTAAACCAATTATTTAGGCTTGTGATGGCCACACACTGACTGCACCTATTTCATCCAGTTTCACAAAAACTCGCTCATCATTTTCTGTCTTCTTTCTTTTTCAGTTTGTCTGCAATTAGTTCATTTCTTTCACTTTTTTTGGACATGTTGGGGAAACTAAAAGCCCTGCGTTTTAAAAAAAAGGTTCCTGTGTCTGCCTGTCCTTGCCTGCTTGGTCCATGACGAGGTCATTTGAATAACTGGATTTTCCGCCCGACTAAGTATTTTGAGTGACCCAGTTAACCATGATGTAAACATGGGAAATCAAGTCAAGTAAACAACTGGGCTGCAGTCGAATAGTCAAATTAGGTCGTAACGCCTCTTCCTTGACCTTGGGACGAAACGTCACAGGGTTAAGGAAAGGTGGGAGGAGAACTCAAAAGGATTGAGGAAAAGACAGCCACGATGCTCAGAGAATCCGACCGGACTTTCACTAAACTACAGCTTCAGGTCCAGATGTTTGCTGTATTTACATCTCATTTGTTGTTTTAGTTTTGTTTTTTCACATTTGTAACATGATTGAAATAAATAAATACAAATACCATTAAATCATTATCACTGTCCACACATTTCTCAACACAATTCCAATTACTATGCCTGCATGAAGGATAAATATGCAAATAAGCATATCCTTTGTTTTCATGAATGGCCGAAGTGTGCGGCACTTTAAAGGTTGCTCTCGCAAGGCATTGTGGGTCGGCGTGATCTAGTTTCCTTTCATACAGGAAGATCCGTTCGATCCTATGCTAAAGGAGATCTTCAGTTAGGAGCCTTCCTAAGAGAAAAATACTATTCGACAGCAGCCCACCTTAAGATGTATGATAATACACAACAGCACACAGATCTAACGACGTGTCTCCAGACACCACTAGGTGAGATACTATGAAGCTTAATCTACCATATGATTAACATACATGACATTAACCCAGATGTAGCATTAATGTAAATCCATCCCATTATAACACTGCAAATACAGGCTTGTGAAGCGTGCAGCAGCAGAGGAAGGTGTTTGTAACACAAGCTGCTCCCAAAGCTCACGCAATGTTGACACAGTCAACAACACAACATGGATGCCTGACTCGTGTGTGCACATGTATGTTTGTACTGCATGTGAACATACAGGACTTCCCAGAAAGAAGTGTTTCTAGATCATGTGCACTATGTCCATCACGGGCGTTACCGTTGACAGTGCGTGGCTGAAGCGGCGGCTGGGGGTCTTGCTGTGAGCCGACATCAGGGCGTCGATGTCTTCCTCCGCATCCTCGTCAGAAAACTCCTGCGGATGACAGCGTTCAGATTTAATCAAAAAACAAGGGAGATGGCATCTGGGAAGCGGGCCAGTGTGTCTTTGTACATCGTACGGTTTTCCACACAGCGGCTCGGTGTGGGCGGATGCAGCCGGCTTCCAGAAACTCAACCAGACAAGTCAGGACAGAGCGTGGCAATTTGATTACTTGGTTTTCAAGCGCAAAATCACAACGTGGTACGGCTCGGCGTTAAACCTGAATGGATGCATGAATGGACGAGGAAGGAAAAAGGCATTCGTGTCGGTGCTTTGAATGCAAACGACCACTCGGTAAACACAGATGCAGAATCACATCCTCCACCTGTTTCCAGCCGACAGCCGTTTAGATGCCCGCCGTGCTCTTTGAAGCGAGCTCTGAAGTTCATCAGCACACATCCTGAGCTCAATGTGGACACACTTGGCCCTCTCAACTGGTGGCCCCGGGGCCAACTCCGCCAATTACAAAAGGAATAGGATTTATTTGTTGGCTATTTCTTCAATTATTCCAAAAGTTGGTTTTAAATAACTATTTTATAACATTTTTTCCAGGATCCCCTGCTGAGGAGCATAGATCTATATTATTCATTCATGAGGCCAGAAAGGGGGGGAGGAGTGGGTCAGGGAAAATGTTCGGCCCCCGGTCCCTTTAGCTTTCTGAAAACGTGGCCCCCTGAACAATATAGTGTTATAGCCCTGGTATAGTAGATGTATTAAAAGGGATTGAAAGATCAAACAGGCTTTGCAGTGATTGTGGTCCTGTGGTGTGATCAGTGAGAGCAGCGGGAGGAAGAGGAGACGGTTTGAGGCCGCTTACCGCTTCGTTGAGCCCGGGGACCGAGCGGCTCCTGAGACTGAAGGCGTCCTCGCTCGGTTCAGATCCGGGAGCTGACAGGTCCATCTCTGAGCGACTGTGATCTGGAGCAGGGAGGGAGGACAGGGAGGTGGGGGGAGCGGACGCAGAGGAGGAGTGAGAAAGACAAAAATATATATATATATATATACACATAGTTTCAAAGATGCTGTTTGAAGTGAGTGAGGAGCCAGAAGACACAAAAACAGACATGATACAAGCAGACAGTAAAGGAGAGAGTAGGAACTAATGATCACCATCATGCTCTGCTACGTCAACACAGAGAAGCTCGGATTACAACACACACAGAGGGAGAGCGACTCTCTGCTCAGGTAGACATTAAATGTATTGTTGTGTGCTGCTATATTAATGCTGCATATTGCACTTTTATGGGATTCTCAGTTAGTCAGACATGTTGTTTAAGTCAGTTTAATCCATTTGTTAAACTTTTGCTTGTGCTTGTGTTTTTTAAAAGACATAAAGACTGTTTGTGTATGGATTAAACAAATGAGATGTTACTTGTAAAGCTTTAGAGCTGGAAGGCATACTTTTAAACTTTGGAGATAGCCAGCATTGCATTCTTTATTCTAAGCAAATAATCAGCACGCGTCTCTAGTGCAACACTTTACTCACACGTTGATATAGATCTTTAGATATAAAGTGAGTCGGTGTATTTCCCAAAATACTAAAGTATTCTCATATATATATAAAAGAGGGAAGTTGAGTTAGATTTTGAAATTGATTAGAAGTGTAAATAAGCTGGCAGATCTGCAGGAGGAAGCGTTACCCCGAGTCTTTGTCTGAGATTTAAACAGAGAGAATCAGAGCATAAAGATCTGAGGACAACTCCAGGGACAAACTGTATCTTTGGAGCACATCAACCGTATAGTCGGGCACAAGACTGAATACAATTATAGAAAAGTTCTAGGCTGTTGAAAATATCTCCTAAAATGGGAAATACAGTGGGACAATACAAAAATGGTTTACTGAATACTGAATATATAGGAGCTGTTTCAGCTAACGACACAAATCAGTTCATTAAAACAAATGTTCACACAGTTCTGAGCAGCTGTTATTAGTGGGGATAACGGGTGGAGATTGCACTTTAAATAAGAGGAGAGATGTCAACACCTAAAGAAGAGCAGCAGACAGCGGCGGTGGTGTAAGTCATTAGTGTCATTAGTGAAAACGGGACATCTGCTGCTGACAGAGGGAGACTTTCTGAGTATCTTTGTACATTTTTGTACATCCTGAAACTGTGACTCAGATGAAATGTTTGTGTGTGTGTGTGTGTGTGAGCCGCGAAGCTGTGAGACAACAGCAGGAGTACGAGAACGTCAGAGATACCTGATGAAACCGAGGCTCTGGACACAGAAATTGTCGGGGCGTCCGAACCCGTCCTGTGATGGCCGGTCGATTTTTTCTCAGGTGCGCTGTCGCCGGAGTGCACACTGTAAACGCTTTCCGCTCCGTCAGGCTGCGAGCAAACACAAATCCAACACGCCCAAGCTGTTAAAACAACTATTCCACCTGAACACTTCCCCCCAGTGTGCTGCTGTGTGTGTGTTTGTGTGTATTAGTTGCTGACCCTGACCCTCCGGTTGTCACTGGGGGTGGAGGATCTGTCCGGAGTTTGGGAACGCAGGTTGTTGGGTACAGTAGGCTTCCCCGAGGCCTCCGTGGCCTCCGCACTGCTCCTGAGAACCAGAAAGAATACGTCTCACTTGATGTTTTTTTTCTTTGTGCCTTATTTGTTTTGCTGTTGGAATGCATGGCCTTGATGCCTGAACGTGTTTCCTTTCCAAACAGATAACAACCCAGTTTTAAATCAAATATCACGTGTAAACGTGTGCTGTGGATGGGACACCTGTTTGAACGGGGACTCGGTGCCGAGCGAACACTTCGCACGCTTTGAGCGTCTGCTTCCGAAACAGATTTGACGCTGATGCCGTCGACTCCGTTCTCCGGCTTCGAGGACGGTCGGCCTCCTTTTTTGTGAATCTTCATCCTTCTACACACACACACACACACACACACACACACACACACACACACACACACACACACACACACACACACAAACCATGTTTATGTACTGTATACAGGATATATTCAGTCATGTCAATTAAGACTTATAAGAGTTTGCTGCAGCAGAGGAAATTGAGTTAGGACTGAACATTAATGATCTTTTTTATTAATTATTTCCACTAAGATGGTTGTTTTTTAGACTGAAATATCTCATCATCTATGGGCTCCAGCATTTTGCTGCAGACATTCACAGCGGACTTTGATGATCCACTGACTTTTCATGTCGTGCCAACATCAGCTCAAAGTTTTGTCACTAATTAATGGCCTTCCCATCAGTCTCTGATTTCTTTTTTAAACTTTTTGTGCTAATTAGCAGTCGTAAGCATGTTAACAAGCCTTACTAGGCTGATGAACATGACCAACGTTAAACATCACCATGTCAACATTGTCATTGTGAGCATGAGTGCAGGCTGACTCAAGGCGGTGACTTATTTAAAAAAGGATTTATTCTGAAAGAATAAATAAATAAAGTTAGTTGGTCTTCAGTGCAGTTACTGTTAATGTTAGATGTGAAGAGATAGTCAGATAAAAAAAGGTCAACCTCTTCAGGGTTCATAAACAAACATCCACATAACACTCGCCTTTATTGCAGAACACATTTTTTAATATTAAACACTTCTGCAATGATATTTAATATTTTATAGTCAGTACGTTTTCAGCAGCCACCACTCTGATGAAATCGTGTCTGAATCACCGTGATGCCTTCAGGTACCTTCAGAGTGCAGCCAGGATGAGGGGGTAATGCTCCCCGGCACAATCTAATTGGTGCTTTGTTGCGTTGCCAAATGTATTTTAAAATGCATTCAGGGTCTCAGGGTGTAAAACCCAATGAACACCCCCCCAGATATTTCCTCATGCCTTTTTACTGAGGCGAGTCCTCAACACACAGATTTCTCTCAAATGTGCCTTGAAATGATTCGTTCCTGTGCGTCTTTTTACTGCAAATCTTGCTCATGTTTTCATGTTTTGTAATCCACTGAGTAAACCCCCTAAAATTCAGAATGAAAGGTTGGTGATTCGGAAACTTTTTCGATTGGACAGGGTTTTTACAGTCCTGTATATTCATTGCTATCAGTATATTACGAGGATTTCAAGCAACATAAAGTATTTCTGAATAGAATCACCTACTTGTGTACTTCTACTACTTACCCTTTCCTCCGGGCACCGATGTTGAGTATTGCACTTCTGTTGGATTTCGGGGTGTCAGGTCTCTCTGTCTCAGTAGGTGCAGACAGGTTTTCTGTTGAATTTGTTTCCGTGACTGGTAATTGAAAACATCCAGAATGCATTAATAAAATCAGCATGTATCCATCACAACTCACTGCGGTTCAGAAAACAGAACAATGGAGGTGAAACTCACTGAATGGGCTGTTTATGATTGTCTGTTTGATCACGTCGCCGCTCGGCACACCTCGTTCAAAGCGCTTGGACCGCTCCTCAAGGAACCACTCTCCCGTCACCACCTTCAGCTCCCTGCAAACACACCAATCACCGGCAGCCTCAACATACAAACATCCACCAAAAATCCACCAAAAGATCGTTACGATTGTCTCTCAACATGGCGACAGTGCCATGTCAAAACTCTGGATGTCAAATTGAAACCAAAAATATATATTTATTTAAGGTCCACATATTACTTTTTACAAACAGCACACTCAGAGATGTGAAGCAATAGTACTGTGGAATTTTTTCCCCCCACAAAACATTTTAGAAAATTACAACTAAAGGCAACAAAAATACTCAAGGCCTTTGCAAACAAAGTTGTCTTTGTGCCTTTTTTGAGGTGAATTAGACCTTTCTGGAGCTGCATGTATCCTGGATGAGTAACTGGTGTAACTGCTGTTTCTCTAACTTCTGCTTTGTCTGCTTTAGTTGCAGTTTTTCCTTTTCTGAAAGTGAACTTTAGACGCGTTGTTCCCCGTGTAGGTGGTTCTAACACGTTGAGAAAAGACTTACTTCATGCATTGACTGATTATTCAGACTGCCGGCGATTGGAGGACTTGGCATCTCGGCTATTTGTGGAGTTGATTGATTTTTTTTTTTATTGTGTGAATGTGCAGAGCGACTGTAGAAAGATCCTACTATTAATTTATGTTCAGACACCAAACCCTGTGTTTGCCAGTAATGATTTAGTCAGTTCCCTGTAGCAGAGCTGTAAATACCCGCTCTTTCGTGCTCTAGTGGATTTTGGGTTGGGTATTATAGTTTTAAGCCCTGTAGAAGATGAAACACCTGAGGCACTCACAGACAAATGGAGGCAGATGTGGACTCATTAACCATGTGATCCAACCCATCTGGAGTCTTTTCCTCTTCCGAACACTAAGCTGTGTTTTGTCCCTGCAAGGTGTCACACTTACAAGATCTTGGCACAAACGCTACACTTCCACTGGCGTGTTTTGGGAGCCGTGACGCGGCAGGTGTTGCAGACGCGCATTTGACACTCCTCGCAGAGACCCCCGCGGTCGAAGATGAGGCCCAAGCTCTTCAGGCAGCGGGCGCACTGTCGGTCCTCCAGCTCGTGGGGTCGACGGGAACCTTTCCGCGTGATCTCCAGCAGCTCATTCTTCAGCTTCCTGCGGGAGAGAACGGAGAAAACATCGAGCGACATTAAGGAAAATCCGGGCACGGTGAACGTCGGTTGAGGCGGTGACACTGGAGTCCTCACCGTATCCTCTTCTCTTCTCGTTTCCTCAATGTCTCGTCCTTCTTCAGCACCTTCAGGATCACGTCTCGTTCGTCTTCGAGGAGAAACGAGAGGTTCAGATCCTCCCCAAACTGCTCCATTGGCTCCTCAAGGCTACGCTCGGACGGTGAAGTCAGCCAGGCGGAAGATGTTGCAGAAGAAGCACTACATCATGCTGTTTCTGTAATGCTCCGCTAACGATGGGGTTGTTGTTCTTCTAGCACTGGCGTAGTCTGAACATTGAGCCTCCAGTGTTTCCTCCCCTGATCGTCTGTTGACGAAAGGTGACCACTCTCAGGAAACCTAGATGAGGTCAAAGAGAAACAAGGGAAGGTCAGTAAAACATGGCTGATATTAATAAAACATTAATAGAATAAAAAAACACAAATAAATGGGTTCTCCTGGTTAATGTGCTTGTCTCTTTCTAATGTAAAAGGCATTAATTAAAATAAGACAATGATTCATAGGATTACAAGAGGAAGCACAAGTAATTGGTAGACATTTGACAGCTCCACGGCAGCTTAACAACCTCCCAATTAGGCTCCAAGCTTGACATTCAGCTTCTCAGCTTCTATTAGCAGAGCTCTATCTTTCCCTGGAATGATCCGCACACCTGCATGCCGATGCAAACAGCTGCATAACGTTCATACGGCAGATGCTTTCGGACAAAGAGGGACGGAAACAATTAGACGTAGTCAATTAGTCGACTAATCGGTCATCACAAAGATTTCTTTCGACCGATTTGTCGTTTTTCATGCGGAATATCTTTGGAAATCTCAAAACACAAGATTTTCCTTTTGTTCCCCGAGATGAGTTGTAATAACTCGGGTCATCACTTACTATTTATTTAGCGACTACATGAACACACAGACTAGATTCTCAATGTAGCTGAGCTGCCTGATCAAGTCAACTGCAGTGAATAACCTGATATGCATGGCGTGTATATATATAATATATCCTGCCAGTGCTTGTGAAAATGAGGTTGGGAAATAGAAATTAAATGGAGGGATCTGCATAAACCCACACCAGCCTCCTTCAGCCCTTATTCATTAAAGTCTCTTTCATCCTCATCTTTTCCTCTCTCCTGCCTCTTCCCTTCACTTTACATGAATTAGCACTAATGAACCGGCAGGCATCATCTCAGCTTCATTTGGACCCAACGGCACACATCAGTGACAGCAGTGATCACAGCGCTTTAAGCTGAACTGCAGCTGAATTGTAGCCAATGACGAGCTTTTCCTTCACCTTGGTTATGAGAGTTAAAAGAGGAAATAATAAGGATTTACAGATTAACCCTTAAAACAAGGCATTTTAAAGTGATTTACATAAAATATATAACATTAAAAGCATCGAGACAAAATAAAATAGAATACAATGAACAAATCAACTGAATAATCATAATAATAATAATATCAGTCCACTTTTTTAAAGATGAAAAATCTAAGGATTTTGCTTTGAGTGCATCAAAATGACCAATCATCATCCTCATCATCATCCTCATCATCACCATCATAACCATCATCATTGAAGGTCGTTGAGGCTATAAATAAAGACAACAGGACCTGCACTGAAAAATGCAAATACAGCTGCTGGTTTATGAGGTGAACTACTGTTGCATTAGTTTCAGCTCAGTTTAATTAACTGGCAAGTTGTAATTAATGTAAAGCAGGAAGTTAAATTTAGATACAAGTCAAAATGCAGATTATAACCACACAGAAACTTGTGCCACATGACACTCCTGCCTACTGGGCTGACTTAGTCGGTAACCAACATCAATAAAGAATAAAGCGAAACTAATATTTATCTGAGGCTCTATCACATTACAGCCGTGCTGTAAAAGCACAACTGTATCTCAGGGTTTGCATTGTGTGCTGCAGTAGGCGTGCGTCCTGGCGCTGCCCTCCCTGAGTACACACCGCACGCATTCCCGCTGCTGCTCTCTCTGCCCTCAGTAAACACGAGTCAGGAGACAGGTCCAACTCTGACTGGGGAGCAGAGGAAACACTCACTTCTCAGCTCTGAACTCACAACGTAGCTCCGAGCGAAGCACGGTGACTCACTTTGTGTTTTCTTACACCATTCACATTGTTCAAACATGTCATGGACGGAGTCTGTGCTCCGACGGGGACGACATCTGGCCACCAAACGGTGACATTTTACCACCAGTCAGATGGCAGAACTTCCAGTTACTCAGTTGGCAGAAAAGGAGAGTAGACATCGATGAGACATGAACACGGGATTAACACATTATAAATAAAACATTTCATGACTGAACATTCAGTGGGCGGACAGAGGAACAGGAAGTTAAGTCATAAACCAACACATGATGCATTCGGAGCAGAGCTTCGGTCCTCCGATGCTTTCAATACTAGACTGTTCTGCTAGATGGAAAACCTTCACATGTAAAATGCCTCATGGAAGTACAAGTACTTTTACGAATTGTACTTACATACAAAAATGTAGTAAATGTACTCAACACTGTTAACATATATGTAATAATCTCTTTTTTCAAACTCTTTAAAACGATTCTTAATTAATCTTGAATGTAAAAACACATTTCTGTTTCGTACCCAATTAATTTCCCCCCCACGAACGCACTCTTTTGCTCCCGTTTGCTGAACTACACCGAGCTCACGCCACACAGCTCTGATTTTCTGCTTCCAGACAAAATCCCCGGATCAGAGGCAAATCCTTGAGCGCCATGTGTGCGAGTCTCGCTGGTGCATCGCAGGGACATTGTTGTTGCAGAGTGCCATTTAGTCTGGTTATACTGGAGAGAAAAGGCAACTTACAACCAAACCATCTAGACTGATAAACAGCACTACAGGTAGGAGGAAAAATATGTATTTTTGAATTTGGAGCGGACTGCCTCTTTAAATAAACACTTCAAGTTACAACTAAGTGCACCTTTCTAGTCTCTATAATAATGCCATTATACTGGTATAGTGCTGCACTTTGGCACCTCGACATGCCGTTAAAAACATTTCCCCTGACGCCATCTGATCTCAACAACACACATCTGTTCTCCCGTTTTTCATCTTGGATCGCGTTGAAACTGCAACATAATATAAGTAGAAGTGATGACGGTCAGACCTCTTAATGCTGAAATATGCCTCTAACTGGAACTCTGCTTTACAGGAAGTCTTTGTGAATAGACAGACAGACTTTATGGATCCCAAGCTGGGGAATCTAAGTGTAGCAGCAGCATTACACACAGTAACAACACAGTAAGTAAAGATAAAGAACACAATAAGTAAAGAAACAAAGAATAAAATAGCAATATAAAAATGTATAAATAGCAGTAGAAATTATAGTGCAAAGTGCAGTGAACAGATAAACATAATAAGGGGATATAATTGGGTTATTTGAGCATATAACACCAATATTCATACACAAAACGCATATAAGAGAAGCGTGTCCATCCTTTTGACTGGTGGGTTTTCTCCAGTTTCCTCCCGCCGTACCAAAGACGTACCAGTTGAATTGATCTAAACGATCCAGTGAAAGTATATTTGTCGATGTCTCAGCCCGGTTACTGACTGGCGACGTGTCCAGGGTGAACACTGCCTCTCGCTTCCCCTTGGCTCTCTGATGGTTACGCAGGTGTCACCGGTGGACGGAGCCCCACATACAACTCTTCATTTCCTCCCTGACTTCTCTTTCAGCCCTCTGCTCAGCTCATATTTCTCCCTCTTGTTCACTTGTCACACCTTTTTATTTCCATGTGAATGTGGTGACTAAACCTTACTGTGAGGGATTCAATCAGGATGAAGTCAAGAGAGCATTATATGACGCTGTGGTGTATTTTTTTTTGTTGTTGCAGAAATGTGGGTCGCCCACATCCTCTTCAAATTGAAAAATTAATCAGCTTCGACTTGAGCCGTAGCCTTATTATTTCAGGAAGGGGCAGCACAGATCTTTTTCCTTGGCCTTAGAAGATAGTGAATAAATCATACAGTAGCTCCTTAACGCTGTGTCAGCATGTACTTAATCTCCCGGGAGGCTGACTCTTTTCCAGATAATTAACGTTTCCTATCATGCCCACTACCACGCAGTGTTGACCGAGGTGGCGATAGAGCGAAGAGCAGCGTGTCCAGGTCGTTAATAAATGATACAAAGTGCCAGTTGCATGTAGCAGACGGCAGCAGCAGGTCTGTTCAACCCCGGTGGAAACTCACAGGATGCTGTAGGTTTTCCCTCCTGAATGATTCATGTGAGATGGCAGCAGACGGAGATGATGAGTGGCAGAGGGCATCTCTGGTGACCATTAAACAGGAGGTCACTTCAGCTCAGCCAGAGACCTCCTTCTGCCAGCCAACACAGGCTTTAATATGGTCCACACACACACACACACACACACACACACACAATGACAGGCAATGCATTAAGTGTAGAAAACATTAAATATTCAACAACGAAGGTCCATTATAAGATATCTCACAGCTGCTTACACCGGACACGCACCAGAGACTACTGATATGCTGTATGTAAGCTCTGCCAATTCATTTTATAGCCTCCTGGACTCTTGGTGCTTTAATCACCACCCAACCTCCGTGCATACGCCACATTCATTCCACGTGGGAGTTACCATAATTACACGTTCCAACGCGGAAACCTCCTGAAAGCTCAAATATGTCCGACTTGGTGCTTAGTAATATGAATGTGGTAGATGCCACAAGTCTTACATTAAACAATACGCCTGGTGATATTCTGTGTTTTCTTTGTTGTTAACAAATCCCATGAAAAGACCAAAACCAGCGACGCACTGATCCTGCTAACAAGTGTTGTCTGTGTAGCTTATTATGATGACCTTATTTCTTTTATTGCTCCATTGTTGTCCATCCATCCCTTATCAATCAGCCGGAAGAAAACTGTCATGGGGAGATCAGGCAAGCTCCTCAGATAAGGCCCTTATCAGTGTTAACCCCAGGACAATGCTGTTCTCCTCATTGTTGTCCAAAAGCTATTTAAACACATGAAATCCAACATGCATGAACGTCCTGCTACTGTGAATACTAACTAGGCCACCAAATATCTAGTCCAAGATAAAAAAAAATATAGAATATCACTAATTTAATGGATGTGTGTAACGTCCACGTTGACATGCCATTCATCCTGGATTCCAGGTGGACTTTTGTACCTAATTTGAAGAGAATTCCCTCCAGGCTTTCCTGAGATATCACATTCACGACCCAAAAATGTCATGTTTCCCCACCACGGGCCGATGCCGGTGCAAAGGCATAAAAAGATCAAGCGCTACTCGTTCAGTGAAAGGAGGAATCCCGCCAGACAGCGGAACAAACTGGACTTTGAAGTGAGACAGGGTCGGGCCTTGCTCGAGGAATAATTCCAGGGGGAAACATCACGACAATGACAGATGCAGCGACGAGCAAACGAGAGCAACGCTCATCAGACACTAAATTCAATTGCTTTTCTAAGTAGAAGGACAGGATGAATATGAGGCTCTTCAGACAGATTTTCTTCACATAAAAACCCAGTCGTGCCGATCAGATTTACCAATAGTGAGTTTAGTGAGTCTAAAACAGCGTGTCTAGACTGAGAGTGCTCTTCATAAATCGGCAAGCAAGCTGCTTCTCCTCTTTTACAGTTTTGTGACAAAGATCCATATGGATGTTGCTTGTTTTTCCAGCTCACGCCGGCTTATCTCCACAAAAAGGAAACGAAGCAAATAGGATTCATCCTGCTATCTGGGCCGTGGACCTCCCCGAGTGTAATCCGCATCCTGAGATCGGATGTGGGGGGGAAACTGTGCTCACACCGAGGTGAAATCAATAGTTGCACCAGGGGAGGTGAGGAGGCGCGGGGATGGATGGAGGAGGCGGCGATGATACATGACGTGTTTGTCCGAGTGGAAAGTATCCCTGCCTATGTGGACTTTTCACTCAAGTGGTGACCTCCCTGTCTGTCTCTCTTTTTCTGTCTGTGCACACACACATACAACACTTCAGGGCGGATAACATATCCGCATCACTGCAGTGCACTAGTGACCCCCCCCTCTCTCAGCCTGCAGACCTGTCAGACACACCGTCCGAGTCACCGCCAATCAAGCAAGGCTCCTGCAAACACTCCTCTTCATCCTCCGGACTCTCTGCGCGTCAACGACGCCGCTGAAACGCGGAGGCCATCGCGGCTTGTCAATCACAATCCAATTTGAAACCTTAATTACTCGGCTGGCTCAAAGGCAATGAGGCGACGTGAATAACTCACCTCCGTCACGCCCGACGTCGGGCATAAATGCAGACTGGGATTCTGACCTCGCCAAGATTTGCCCTTTTGTCTCTGATTATGAGTCTACGGGGAGAGTGATGATGTCAAACTGCAGCTGAGGCAAAGATCCACCAGAACAGCAGCCGATACTTTGATCTAGACTGGCTGTCGACAGCTATTTTTCATGCTCGGATTAGAGATGAGTTTAAGCACAGGAGAGAGGGTCACCTCTACGCCTGAAACACCCCGGGCTGCCTTCAGGGTCTGAAGGATAAAAGGACGACTGCAATAAAGAGGTGTGATAACATCAGACGTTTTCTAACGATCATCGCCGGATTGTCGGTTAAGAAAGCAACAAAAATGTAGATTCAAAAAGTCAGATGGTGGAATGAAGACAGACTTTCTGAAAGTGAAAGCGCCATTATCCCAGTTTGAATTAACTTTTGATTTTCCCCCACAAGACTGTTAGCTTATCCGCACTTTTGCCGTTGTTTGCACCGTTGAGCGCCTATAGAAACGCTCCCAATCCCTGTTTTAGGCACCTTTAAGTAAATTATCTCAATATGTCCTCCTCCACTGCCTTTCAGAGTTGTTTTTATGTTTCTTTCAGTTTGTGTTTGACCACCACCAGCTATTCCTGCCCAACCGACTAATATTTAAAACGATGCCCTTGCAGCCATGGGAGCATACATGTCACAGCCGCCCAACATTACAGCTCTCACAGGAGCCGTCACTAGTAATGACCTATCACGCCTGCAGGCCTCCACGGTTCCCTGCAGGGCTCAATGGTGTAGAAAATAGGAAAAACACACTAAGTGTCTCTAAAAAACCTCTTCTAGAGCTTCCCTTTCAGCTGCCCTCTCTCACGCCCCACCATCCACTTTCTGCTCCTTTTCACCTTCACCAACTCTCCTCCATCAGTCTTATCTAAATGCTGATTCACTGCCACATTGATGGGTTGCTTGTGTCATTTCCCCCATTAATTAAGAGGAAATAGCAGCGTGGGCTCAGGAAAAGGCTGCCACTCCTCCAAACAGACCAGCAGAGAAAAGGCGCCGAGCCAGAGACAGAAAACGATGATTTGGTTTCGGTCATGTTGTGTTGTTGGGCGTGAGCTCAAGACCATTTCCTGAGATGTGAAGTCCAAAGCCAGTCTCAAAACATAACCATTTCCAAGATTTTGCAGCCTTTACCATCTCATGTAATGCAGAGAATATGAGGCTGACAAGCAGTATCCCTCAAACAAATGAGTCCCTGGTATCCAAACTTAATTATTCTTAAAGGTAAATGCTAACAACAGCATGCTGCTAACATGTAGCGGGTGTAATGTTGACCCTGTTCACCATCTTGGTTTAGCGTGCTTTTTGCACAGCCGACACTCATGGGGATGTTGTTAAATGTGCAGGCAGTTAGCTATAAACTCAAGTATTGGACAGATTCCAATTTCCTTTCATTTCATGGTAGGATTACCAACTGCCCTGGGGGAGCGTAACTCTCAGGGTGCTCTGTTCGCCGACTCAATATCCTTTTAATATGACACCTTAAGGACCCTTTCAAAGGGGTTTATGTTTTCTTTCAGCTGTGTTTTTTTTCCCCTGATGATCAAATGTTCAATGTACGTTTCCCTGGATCAATATGTTGAAATCAGCTACCTACAATTTATAGCCTACTGATGTTAATCACCTTGAAACCTGCACCATCTCCAGTGGCTGAACAGATTTTTACTATCTTATCCGAGACATCCATGAACTGTGAAAATAGCCCGTACCAATATCTTACATCAGTCTATAGGAGCCAATAAAGGAGCCTGGGAATGTTGGGATTACCCCTTTTCCTGGAGACCCAAATGACCTGTACACATGTGATTATTGGGTCACTTTAAGATTGTTTTGTTCATGTTTACTAAAGCAAAGATTTAAACTGGAATGATGAGGACATCCTTGGTATATTTAAACCTATTCTGCCTTAAATATGTGGCAAATTATCGTATCATATTAAATATTTAAGTGGATTTAATGCTTCCAGTACATGATGCAAATGATGACAGGTAAAGAAACACCCTCGATAATATCCCCACCTCAATGTTTCTATTTGCAATTCTTCATCTTCTCCACCTGCAGTTCCCTCAGTGCATCCTCAATAAATCAGTTGGCTTCTTAATGTGACTAATTACATGCAGGACAAAAGCTTTGTGTGTGACGGTGACAGAGGCTAGCTGCTCCTTCAGTCCTCAGTGGAAACAAGTCCTACCATGAATACTAAACACGATGAAACGGGCATATTTTCTTCTGCCAGAAACAGCAGTGACATCGTCCTGATTTCCAGCCACAGTTTGCCTTCTACACCCACAGACCTGGCGCTGTTTGGGCTTACGCCTGGAACTGTGAGACGGTTCAGGCGAAGGCAGTCTGGTCGTTGGATAAACACACAAATACTCGGTGTCTTTAAGGAGACGAACGAAGAAAAACTACGATTTAAGGAAAGGATTGTGTGCTATCTTTGAGAAAAACTTTCCAAAGAAAAGCCTTTTGTTTTTCAGCACGTCGAACACTTAGAGAACAAGTGATGAGAGGTTTTTAGTTCGGGGCTGGATCTCATTAACCCAGTTTCAGACGTGGCCTTTGCTGCTTCTTCAGAGAGAGAGAGAGGGAGAGAGGGATGTTCGGGTTATAAACAGCTCCCTCTCCTTTCACCAACATGGCTGAATATTTCATAGCACTCTTTCCTGTTTAACTGCTGCTTGACTGCCACATTTTTTACTGCTCTTTGTCTTCTAATGGAGAGCAGGGAGTCCTCCGTGTGTCCACAGCGGTATCACCATTAATCAGAGTGGAACAACTGAACTGCATGTGTAATTTAAAGCTAAGTGGACACTAATGGGTTATGATTTTCCTTTAAGATTAGCCTCGTGTCATTGCAGTTTTATTACACTCCATGTGGATGCATTAGTGAACACGGAGGAAACAGATGCAGAATGAAAATTCAGCGTCCCGGACGGATCGATGAATAGAGATCCTGCAGCAAAGGACGAGCTGCTGTTTTAGGCAGACGGACTCTTTTAAAAGGATGTAGAGTCAAAAAAAAGGAGGTAAAAAACCTCCCCTCGTCTTTTATTTGCTGCGTATCATGTCGGTGAGAGCATTTCAGGTGTCATGACATCTATTCAAACAAAACACTTGTGAACAGTAAACCAAGTTCAGCTCGACATAAGAGTACACATGGAGAAAAATAAATCCTGGCCATGAGCCAAAACCATCTGTAAAATAAACAGCGTGCGGGAACCAATATTTGGAGCACACAACATTTTGACAGAAAGGGCATCCTGACAATTACTGAAGGCTCACGTACGTCGAGCCTTCGGAGACGCTTCAGTAACTTGGACTTTGTAATGAGCTGCTGCGTCCTTGGTATTCCTGTCTGGTAAGGCATGCTGCTTTTTAATGATTCTAACAGTGAATAAAGACGTCTTTACAGTGTTGGTGCTTCATTTATTTGGTGTTTACTTTTTAACTTTTCACTCTTTAAATACATAATGTAGACCCTTCTCTCTGAAATCACCTTTTCCATAAATGAGATATTAATGCAGGGAGTTGTGGGGTGCACGACTTCTCCGAGGGTCACTTACACGTGCTCATGAATCTTGTGGTCTTACAGCATGTACCAAACCCAGTGACTATGCGCATTTCAATATAGACTTTGCCCTTTTGCAGCAAATAAAGGCGAGGTAACATGACATTCTGCTAAAACGGATGACTAATGCTCGAGATTATGTGATTAAACTGTTTATGACGTTGTCGAACGACCTACGTCTGTGAGTCTCCACCTGTGATCACCTGATGGAGAACAGGACGTTGTCTAACGCCTTGAAAGAAGATAAACATGGAGTTCAGGTTCACAGGCTCCTGCTTCGTGCTGCACTTTACCTTGCGTTCGCTTTTTTACCCGTGCATATCTGTCAAGCTCAGAGCGACCATGGAGACCACAGACTATGTCATTTTTGGGGAAATGAAAAAGTGATTTCAGTGAGAAGCAGACAATATCGAGGTGTGACATGTCCAGCCCAACCCGGGGGACAGTTTTTAATCATGACTAGTGTGAAATCCATGAAAATCTGAACCGCTGGGAGTCTATCGACCTGGTTGGAGATGGTCGATGCTATGATTGGCCAGTCTGCATTCCAGGGGCGGGACTTAGCTAAGGGTCAACTGCATCATAAAGAGAGATCAATTCTCACAGTTTTCACAAAGTAACATCATCCCATGCACACACGCTTTAAAAAATGATCATAATCACATAATACTGACGCTCCCAGCCATGTGACTACAGCTGTCCCTAATCTGTTCAAATATATTTATTGAGTAAACACATTGATGTGCGTGACTCGCTAACAATGAATCGAATTAATGTCCGTGTGTGACGTTCCGCCGTGTTGACTTTTCCACAGAGCAATCACGCTGGTGCTGGGAAGTAATAATAAAAATAACGATGTCATTTTGAATGAAAAGGCCTCGTTCCGAGTGTGTTTGCCTCCACACTTTTGCCCAATTTACAGGATGAAGTGTTCCATCAACCCATCAGGGCCCAGCGGCCCCCTCAGAGGTTCAGGCCAACATCACGGAGCGCCCACGTTGCATGGCATGTGCCTGTACACGTCAGAGGTTCAGGGAGGGCGGCACAGAGCCATCACTCCCTGACCAGCAATCTCTTATTCAACTGAGTGATTTTTCTCTCAGTGCTGCCTCCAAATTACATTTCTTCTTCTTCTTCTTCTTCTTTAAGTGTTTTTTCTGCCCTCCCACATCTGCGGCGTTAGTGTGCGGACGGGCTTCCACTGATTGCTTCGCCGCCGCCGTGATTGAACGGGGGACGCGATGCATCTCTGAGGCCGCGTGGGGCTACAGGCTGCATACCAAACAGATACGCACTAGAGAGCCGTGGATAAAGAGGAGCATCAATGAGTGGGAGGGAGGGAAACCCCGCACAACACGACACCTCGGAGATCAGAGTGGCTGAATGCAGCAGCACAGGCGAGCTCTGCTGCGGCAGCTCAGGCCATCGGCGGAGTTAATCTGGATATAATCATGCAGATTATAGTAGGTTTAATAAGCTCGTATTCAATGAGGCTCACGTTGTAAATGTGCGTCTCCATTACACTTGTCCTGTTTGTTGTTTGTGAGAACAGAGCAGGGTGACAGTAACAGCGCTGACATATAAAGGCTGAAAACTGGCACTCTAGAAGCAGGTGAGAAAAGGGATTTTTTTCAGATTGTCCTGAAAAAATGAGTATAATAATATTACAATACTATACAACATCTAGATGTCACATAATGATGAAGCTGTTATCTCATTGGTTGTGCTTCGAAAGGTCACCAGCAAATGAGCTCAGGGTTAATCTTTTCTAACGTTGCACCACGAGATGTTCATGAAAATGTATCGCTGTGGTTACATCGCCAGCTAGCTTCTACTTGGAGCTCTTGATTTCGCTGTCGAGTTCGATTGCTCTTTGAGGGCATTTTTTTTTTGTCACGCTTAAAAATTGTACATGCTAATAAGTTTAACACAGTGTAATAATTCAGCTCTTCTTTTCTGGTCCAAACTGAACGATGTATTCACAGTTTTTTGGTTTTGTTGGTCAGAGTACATGAACTGTATCCCTGTCACAGATATATCTGCGGTAATAATACATTCATGTGTACACACACACACACACACACACACACACACACACTACTGTGTCTTCTTGCGAGATCTTGGAGACGCAGACCTCTAATGCTGCGTGACTGCCCTCCCCAGGGCTTCTTTCTGCTCCGCTGCATGGCTGCCTGAAATCAGGGAATCCCTTCGTTCCCTGGCTTCACTCCGCCTTTAGTCACCCATGTATTCCCCCTCCAGCAGCCTCGTGTGTGTGTGTGTGTGTGTGTGTGTGTGTGTGTGTGTGTGTGTGTGTGTGTGTGTGTGTGTGTGTGTGTGTGTGTGAGCTGCATAAAAGCTTGGTTATCATTAGGGAGCCATTCTTCGCCCATGACAATGATAAAACAGCCTCAGCAGATACGGCATCCACTGCTTACAGGAGCCAAATGAACCAATTTAAGGAAGTGTCACTGTGACAAATTATGTGGTGGGATGTTTTTTTTTTTTTTTTTTTAACACAGCAAAGGCTTGTTGTTCACAGAAAAACAAAAAAGCAGTGTAAAATAGATCAGGGATGCTGAGATGTTTTCCTTTTTGGGGAAGCTCATACTGAACAAACCTTCAAGAGGCTATTTATATTAATAGTGAATCCACTTTCACTGCTTCATAATGAACCTAATGAGAATGTATGAACTTGTGGGTTTTATTTTAAAGCATTTTTAGCACAACTGCTTCTTGTTTATTCACTGTTGCCGCCAGTTTTAACCACACAGACCTTTGTCAGTGTAAGTTGTCACTTCGACAGTGCCTGACAGGGCTAATGGTCATTTTAATTCATTTAAATGACCTTTTCAGACGACATTGGCAGCTTAAACTGGCCAATTATAATGCAATGCTCGCTGCCAAATAACAGTAAATTAGACCAAACCACCGTGTCCACGTTTCAACCTGAAATCAACCTGATGCAATCGAAATTCAACCAAATATTACACGTCATTCAGAGTTGAGACAAGTAGTGATGACGACTGAGTTATCATTGAAAGCAATGGAGAAGAAGGAAAAGATGGACAGATGTGACAGTTGTTATCGATAGAAAACAAGTGTTTCAGGTGTGAGGATTTGCTGCTTTTCTCTCATTTGTATCAATGGAACAATTAGGGGGACAAGAGTTGCTTGTTTTTTTTACCTTTTATGGATCAAAAGATGAATCGATTCACCAAAAACATGATCAGGGTCATTGGTAAAACCATCAGTCGCAATCCTGAATTGATTGAACAAAAGAAATTAGTCATCGACAACCCTGATGTAATTCATACATCCTACATTCATTATGAATGTCTGATTTAATGTCTGGTTAACAGAGCCTTGAAATCCTGCTCCTCGTCTTCAAAAGAAGCACCACATTCCCTTTTTTTTTAATCTCAAACTGGATCTCACATCTCTGCTGTGAGCGGCAGCATCAAACCCCAGCAGAACGCCGACTAATCGGAGGCTATAAGAGTTGTAATCAGGAGTCTCCCTTACACCTGAGACGGAGTGGGACATCCAACCAGTCCTGCAGACACCCAGCTGCATCACTGTGTCTGTCAAAGCCCCGGGATATCCTGGTGTCTCCATGTGAAACCACCACAGACAAGGTCATCATTAATTCACAAGCCACATATTATAGGACCACTGGGTTCATTGACAGCATCTGGCCTGTTTTAAGTTGCCTGGAATGGGTGAAGTCACCTCAAACCCAGGTGATCAGTTGATCTAAACCCCCCCCTGTCCTCCTTATCCAACTACTGCCCTCCATGTCGTGACAACGAGGGGTCTCAAACCTCCGCAGTCGGCAAGTTAATCAATGCAACATATTCCCGGGACGTTATTGAATTCGAGTTGATGTGAGCGCAGGTTAATCTCCCGTCGAAACCAGCGGGAGGCAACAAGAAGCGAGAAAAAGGGAGCTTTTTGCTGCATTGCACCTGCCCAAGCGCGCTCAACTTTAAGCGGGGAGAAGTGGGGCTGTCTGGTCCCGCTGGTGTGTGACTAAATCCTCCTCCGACGCGGTCGTGAACACAGCACCCCCCTCCACCCCACCCCCCCCCCCACCCCAAAACCCCCCCCCAATAAAACAGCATTAACTAGAGAGACGCGTGCAGGCAGCGGCTGGTTGTGCCATATGCCAGAGGAAACACGGAGGCGTCTGGTGTCCCGGTGTGTTGCCTGTTTGACCTGCAGCGGCGGCGTCTTACCTGGCGGCGGCGGCGGAGGGCGGCGAGGAACCGGCGGCGGAGCGCGGCAGGCCGGCAGGGTCCGTCCCGGGATCAGGGAGCTACGTGAGTGCGTCGGTGCGCCTCGGCACTGTCTGAAGGCAGATATATCCACAGCCAGGGTGTTCCCGACAGGAGGGGGCGTGGTGTGTGTGCGCGCGTGGTGTGTGTGTGTGTGTGTGTGTGTGTGTGTGTGTGTGTGTGTGTGTGTGTGTGTGTGTGTGTGTGTGTGTGTGTGTGTCACACTAGCTTCACAAATAGGCGTATTTCTGACAATGCGACAATTGTTTCAGTACAAACTCATCTCGTATTGTTTATAGGGAATAGACTTAATGAGCCTAATAAACACATGAAAACATATATTTACATCTCTCTCTCTCTCTCTCTCTCTCTCTCTCTCTCTCTCTCTCTCTCTCTCTCTCTCTCTCTCTCTCTCTCTCTCTCACACACGCACACACACACACACACACACACACACACACACACACACACACACGCACACACACGCATTACGTTCAGGTAAACTCCTTATTGTCACCAGTGGTACGTTATGAATTATGGATTCCCTCTGGAGTCTGTATTTCTGTGGTTATGGCCAGAGCTCTGCTGCGGAGTGACATTTTATTTAATATTGTATACAGCTGAGAGAAATAGGTCCACTCAACCAGAACACACAGGGCTGCATTAAAAGGTGGTGATATGGGGGGGAAACATCAAAATAAAAGGATGCTATTCCAGTTATTCCATTCCTTTTTCCTGATTTTAAAATGTATTTTTAATCACCCTGCTTGGCCTTATTTTAATATGTGTTTTAATTATATATTATCTGTTAGGAATTGTCTAGAGAATATGAAAAACAGTCTTTTAGATAGCTTGTGTTCATTTATAGCAGCCACTAATCCACTGTGCCCACGTTAAATATATAATCAATAAAATAAAACACATGATTACAAATTATATTAAAGGATTTGATAATTAAAGGTTATATTATGGCTATTAGGCTATACAATAGAAGAGTGCACGTTGAAATATAGGTTAGCTCCATGCTAGACACTGAAAACACATATTAGATTCAAATGAGGATGTACAAACAATATAATATACAATAAAATAAACACATGAAATAGGCAATAAGTAGAAAAAAAAATTGACATAAATTTAACATACATGTCTTTTTTTCTATGCAAACTAAATGTGTCACTTTTCAGCTAACATTGTCCAGTACTTACATGATTACAGTGATAAAGCCCGAGTTGGCGCTGAAATTATTTTATTAACTTGTTAATCTCAAGCTGCACTGAACATTCATCCTGATACAAATATATTTACACTGTTTTTCGTATGAATGAGACGCCCTCTGTTGTTGATGCGTGTATGGTGCTGTAGTGTCAGACTCCCACCACGGTGAGGCGACATAAACAGATGCCGGCGGAACAAGGACGTCTTTTTCTTTGCTCGCTGACTGAACAGCCGGAAGTAAACAGGAACAATAGCGTCAGCTAAGCCGGCGAGAACCAAGAGATATAATACATCTGTATGAGTTTCAGTAACGATGGAGGAATACAACTCTGGAGATGAGGTAACGATGTTTTCAATCACATTTAATTAAACACAACAAAGACTGTTCACTTGACGTCAGTTAATTCAGCTAACTAGCTTAGCCAGTTAGCCGAGGCTAACTGTCGTTTCTATCGGGGTGTGGTCACTGTCATTATATCTACATTTAGAATGTTATATGAGTATTAATGTAAGAAACAGAACCTTATACTGTATAAATATGTATATATAAATATACATATATATATATATGTATATATATATATATGCGCTCAGATTTGTTTTGTTTGTTATCTACTCTTCATTGATTTACTGTAATATGTTGTCTTGTGTTGTTGGATAGGTATTGGAAATGTAGGAGTAAATGAATGAATGCCATGCTGTTGACATGGATGTTAACCATGTGACATCGTCAATGTTAAACATTTTAAATGACACATGCTGTGTCAGTAAATCTACATAGTTTTTTTTTTTTTATCAAAATAAAACCATGCCACCAATTAACCACATTTTCCCTTATTTTTCCCATTTGACTCCAGGTTGTCTTCAATGCCGATGAGGTCAATATCTCAGTTAAAGAGGTATATTTTTCATTTCCGGAAACATACATACCGGTACATATTTTATTGTAAATCCACTCTTTAATGTGATGACAGTGTATGTGACTCTCTCTCTCCGTCTGTCTGTGGTTTTGTCTCAGTGTATCGAAGGTGTTATTGGAGGAACAGATTACAACCAGAATAAAGTAAACCAGTGGACCGCCAGTATAGTGGAGCACTCTCTGACCCACCTGGTGAAACAAGGACGGCCGTTCAAATACATAGGTGAACTAACTACCCATCATTCACAATAACATGAATCCACAGGAGAGATATGGAGCTAAGATTTGAATCATAAATATGTGACTGAGTAAAATTGCTCTGATGTTTTGCAGTAAACTGTGCGGTCATGCAAAAGAGCGGCGCTGGTCTCCACACAGCAAACTCCTGCTACTGGGACACTGCCACTGACGGTCAGTACAGATGGTAGCATTCTTATATTTGTTACAAAACAATACTTTTTACAACCTTACCTTAGGATTTCTTCTGGTCTCTATTTTTATGAAGAGAAGCCACATTCTTTAGTGTGAAATCTTGTCTGAACACAAGCAGTTATACAATAACTTTTCCTGGGTAGAATACATTTTTGCATAATTCATATTTAAATCAGGAACTATCTGATTAAACTAAGTGAGCAATTGTGATTATGACTCTGACCAGAGATTCATACATGATACATTTCTGTCAGTTATCTTTTTAAAGATATTTTGTCATCAGCATTTACAGCCAATGAGAAACAAGAATCTCAGTACAGAAACACAAGTGATACTGTGTGTTTTAGCTAAATTAGAAATGTATTCATTCCATTAAATAGTTTGGAACGGTTGGATGTAGTAGTTTGTACCAGGATACTGCTGACCCCCCCCCCCCCCCCCATTTGTAAAATGTTCCACTAATTACACACGTTGCTCACAACACTTCTACTGTGTAATTTCTTGCTCATTTGTGTCCTTCAGGAAGCTGTACAGTGAAGTGGGAGAATCGCACCATGTATTGTGTGGTCAGTGTGTTCGCTGTTGCCGTGGCGCTGTGAGCTGCTCTCTCTCTCTCTCTCTCCTTACACCATCATGTCTATCTTCCTCTACCTTGAAATGGCACCGTGAGCAAGAAGCCATGAAGATCCTCTGTATGTGCGAGTCGCTTATTTCTCCCCACAAGCTTGAACGACGTGATGTCAGGATAAGAGTTGTGGTCAGCCTGCTTTTGTGTGAGAAAATGTTGCTTTGTAGGGACCAAGAACAGGATATGATAGGATGAAGCAGTGCTTTGTTAAGAACTTACACCTCAAACATATCTTGTTGAGAAATGAACACTGAATGTTTTCTCTCACGGATGCTGTAACCTTTATTTTTCATCATGCTAGGAGCAAGGCTCTGTGGGTGGCAATGTCTGACAGGCAATGACTGACATATTTCAACAGCTATTAGATGGATTGCTACATTCAAGCCTTCATCTGGATAAATTGCAATTATTTAAATGATCCATTATTTTGGTTTATGATCAAATACATGCATAATCAATGACATTCCTATCAGCCACAGCTGTATGTCGTGTTTAGAGCCAATTATCAAAGGTTAGCATGCTAACATGCCAAACTAAGATGGGGAACATGTTAAACATTATACCTAATAAACATCAACATTCCTGTTGTCAGTGTGAGCATGTTAGCATGCCTACATTAGCATTTAGCAGCCTCATAGAGCTGCTGGCATTGCAGCAGACATGCCATTTCTAAAGTTGCGTCAATTTGTACAGACTCATTTAAAACGGTTGTTGTTGTGAAATCTCTACTAATAGAAAAAAATGTCTTAAAAAAGAAATACACTTTCCCCCTTTTATTCTCTGTACAAATAATCGATTTCTTCTGTAAAACTGAGTTCATGAAGGCTGTTTAATAAATTAATTTATTGGAAATTCTACGGTGCAGTCACTAAATTAACAATCCACTCTTTTTTTGCATCCGAATGCGTGTACAAACCAGAATTTGATCTGACAAATGTATAAAATTACTATTTTGCAATTTGCCTGTTCGTCCACTAGAGGGCAGCATGTGACCGTGTGTAGTAAGAGCTTCTCAGCTAAAAATAAAACACTGACAATCTTCACATATAAATATAAATTTATTTAGATTTTTAGGTAAGGTTTTATCTTTTCAGTGTCTTAATCTTGTTCCGTATTAGAATGTTCAGTGTATATTAGATTTTTTTTTTTTTTTTGCCTTATTTGTACAAACATTAGGAGCATTCATTTGATACCCAAAGTTGTCATCCCTCTGCAGATACATTGCAAATAGGAGTAGGTGCAAAAACAAATAACACTGATATTCGCTCTCACACACAATTATACATAATACTATTTTTTGTTGTTGTTAGATATAATCAATTTTAGTGGGTACTCGGTGCAAGCATTCAAACTAATCAGACACACAGACACGAGAGCTGACAGACGTGACAAGCGTGAATTAGAAAACTGCAAACACATCGAAACAAAGCATTTCACATCGCTGCAGCTGTTGCTGCTCAACGGTGGAACTGAAGCCACTTAAATCCTCTTTGTAAACGTGCAAACACATTAGGCTCGAAGACGCACGTGCTTTGAAGTTGACGTGTTTGGTGATCGACCAGGCTCTATAAACGTGTGGAGATTCACAGCTCATCGTCGAGAAACAAATACATCACAGAAGCAGCGCCTATTGATGATAAAGCTCTTATCGAGGAGTAAAAAAGCTGATTGATTGCAGCCATAAACTAGAGGGAAGATCAGAAAAAACCCTCCACAAATAAATAGACCCCCCCCCCCCCCCCCCCTGCAGATGTTAATCTGAGGCTCCACACATGCACAACTCCATGCCATACAGATATACTAAATACAATCGATTCAAATGCATGGTGCCTTGTGGTCAGTAATGCAGCATTTAGAAGTAGACACACTAAAAACTACAGAAGTAACGGTGTTGTCCATGTTTTTATTTGTATTAAAGGCTGCAGGACGTCGCGTTCGGTATGTTGGCTGATGAGACAGGTGAGCGCCTCCTCTGCTTCCGCCCACAAGCGTGTTTGCACCTCTCCAGCTAAGGACACATTTGCTTCACGTAGGAGTGATAGACAGCGGTAGATATATGAAAACAAAAAAAGGATTCAAAGTGTAAACTCAACTCGTGGAGGGGAATCATGTGGCACTTAGAAGGTTACAGAGGGTGCGATAAAACTCTCCGCCGCTCCTCTGGATGGCACGTCAAACAGCCGTGATGTGTTAAGCATTGCAGGATACGCTGTGGTTAATGTCCCCGTTGATTCCACCGCATATATTATTGCCCGTTTCATTAGCGGTGTCGTAGATCGTGTCATTGAGCATGTCGTACGTTGTTTCGTTAGGCATGTCGTCGGTGGTGTCGCTGGACGTGTCGTTGGCTCTGTCGGCGGCCGGCTCGCTGTGTGCTTTGGGGCTGGGGGTCTTTCCCGCCGGCCTGTTGTGTGGCGAAGCGGTGTTGCACATGAGGCAGAGGAGCGGGGAGCAGTTCCAGAGGCCCTGGGTCATGCTGAAGGAGAACAGCCTCCGACACGGATGACAGAACTGGTAGAAGACCAGCATGAAGAAGATGGCGATGGCGTAGGCGACCAGCAGCTGCAGCACCAGCAGCGGCGCGCAGATGAACTTGTAGAAGTCGGTTTTGTAGACGTACCACAGCAGGAGCAGCGAGGCGTTCTCCACAAAGCGCAACATGTAATACACGGCCATGCGATACCAGTTCTGGGACTTATTGATGAGGTCCGGGTCGTTGAGTTTGACCTGCACCGCCGACCAGCAGAACATGTTGATGCCGGCGTAGAGGAAGGTGAGCAGGCAGAGCACGATGGTGGTTCCGACCCGGGTCAGAGTCTTTTCTATGTTCTCGGGGAACGGCGAGTGGCTCAGCCAGAACAGGATCCACGGGTAGAGGAAGAAAACCAGGAAGTTGAGCAGAACCACGGGCAGGACCCAGAGCTGCAGCACGGAGCTGAACAGAACCAGAACCACCACGCGAGTCGCAATCTCGAAGCTCCTCCACAGGAAGATGCACATATAAGCCACGGGCCGGACGTCCACCTCGTAGTCGTCGTATTTGATCTTGATGGCCAGGATGTTGCAGCGCAGCGCTCCGTACACGATGGACAGCAGGGAGATCACCATCAGTGTGCCTGACGTTGTAAAAGAGAGACATATCAATAAATATATTGTTTATACACACAAATACAGAAATACAACTACATTACAGGATCTAGAGATATATGGGATCTTTTAATTGGCAGTATAAACGATGATGATTCCCAGCATTAAAAACTGTTTAAACGTGTGTGAGGTTCTCCTCTAAAGGCCTTGAACCTCCCATGAATTCACTACACTCAGGTTGTTAAATCAGTAAACGTGAAATAGGAGTGTCTGCCGGGAGCAAAGGAAAACAAGATTTATGTATTTAGAACATCTTTTATTTGCTCCTAACTCAAAGACCAGATGTCCTGGTCTGACTTTGTGTGAACTTTCACTAAATCTCTCTCAGGAATAGAAACACTGGCTCGCACAAAGCGTTTGACAGCCCGATCTGCACCGACTGGCGGACAGAATCACCATTTTCCGTCCTCCGACTCAGAGAGGCGGTTACATAACGCCACTTTGACTCATGAAAACACCATCCTCTTATTTTCAATATGGCACTCAGCTGATCAGCCCACATCATGGGGATGTGTGGGGATCGAAGCGACACGTGACCATGAAAATCAAAGAGTCTAATATACTTAGAGTGCATGAGCCTCCTCCTCCTCCTCCTCACCTCTTCCGATGGAGACCCCCTGCTGCAGGACACAGATGTAGAGCTGCAGGGTGAGCTGGGGGGCCGAGCCCAGGAAGGCCTGAATGACGGAGGTGCGGGCGAAGGCTGCTCGGTGCGTAAACAGTTTCCCCTCCGCCTGTCCGACCTGCCGCTCAACCTCCTCAGACTGCCCCCCATGGGGGATCTGCTTCTTCCTGGTGATGCTGACATACGGCTCCTCCACGCGGCCCACGCTGCCATAGATACAGAACGCCTCTAGACACCTGCGGGAACAGAGGCGGTCTCAGTGGACGGCTGCAGGTGACCTTTCATCAGTTTGTCTTTTTCTTTAAACATTTCTCTCCATCTACTTACCAGCTCACAGTTCCAACACTAACAGGGCTTAAATAAAAGGCCCCTATGATGCATAATTGATTTTTTCAGCACTTAACTCAGTTACGCCAGAGAACCTTTTTTTTTTTTAACATGTGATTGTTCATCATCATCAATATCTATATTGGTACATGGACG
Source organism: Eutrigla gurnardus (assembly GCF_963514095.1). NCBI lineage: Eukaryota > Metazoa > Chordata > Actinopteri > Perciformes > Triglidae > Eutrigla > Eutrigla gurnardus. The sequence continues at coordinate 17,595,279 of NC_139926.1, forward strand.
GCAGCATTTAGCCCTCTGTTATGGTGAATATCTAAAGGGATCAGTCAGCGAGGTGAGCTGGAGGCAGCGCTGATACACGGTGCCAATAAAACAGCAAGACAGGAGGATTTAAGCCACAGGGGTGCTGATTATCAGCTGGAGTGGCACGCACAGTGAACACACCACTGCCATGATTAAAATATATGTATAAATGAATAAATAAAGCAGCTCTCAGCAGCTTTTCAGCTCATCGTGTTGTTAAGTAAATCCACACAGAGAGTGACAGAATAATCTTGATTTATAGCAGCTATAATCAATATGTTTAACAATGCATCTGATTACTACTCGCGTGTGGAAGTTCTATGAAGCTTTATCGTGTCTTTCAGCTCTCCCTTTCAGGCCCACAACGTCACCATTTTCTTGGTTCGCTCTCACAGTTCTCACTCTATAAACTCAGGATGCCTGCTCAGCACCGAACAGCACACAGTTAGTGTCTGGTGACCATTACTGGAACAATCAGGGGCTAAAGGAACGGAGCTTTAAGAAAGTGAACATTGGACACAAACACGACTTCAAATGAAAGTTGCTGAGTTAACGGCTGGATGTGTAAATAAGCAACATGTTTGCTAACAATTGCACTATGTCTACTTATGTCAGTGTTGTGTTGACAGCTTGTTTCTGCAGGTTTAAAGATTTTTAAGACACATAAAAGTACGCTGCACATCTTTTACCCTTAAAAGAGTCTTAAAATGACAGAATCTATGAATACATGCAAATATTCTTGACTGAACAGAAGATGTCTCCTACTTCAATTAAAAGTAGATTTTCAGTGATTGACCTGGAGGTTTCCCACATCACACTTTGCATATTGGATCACGATTGTCTTTCAAAGTCATCTCGTACGTCCTTAACTCAGATTGAAGGCATATTTTCCTCGTTCAGCAGATTAAAGTGAAAAAAGGCTGCAAGCTCTGCATTGTTGCTTCCAATTGAACACACATTTTTGAGTGGAGGCGGTTTCAAAAAAAAAAAAAAACAGCATGTACTTTTATGTTTTACAGACAGATTAAAGGTGCGATTGACAACGTTGATAACATCCAGCCACTAGATGTCGCACTCGCACTCCCCCTTCCATTGCATTCACACAACACGTTTTTTCCACACTTACTGACAACCCCAAAGACTCTTGACCCCTGACTATGCAGAGATACCATGTGATACCAACGTCGTTATTCTATTGGCTCACAAGCCTTGCTAGAAGCCGCACGTCACACATCTACACACAGGTAAACAAAACATTAATTACGGACCGACAACATCTTTAAAATCATTAATTCACAATCAGAGAAACATTTTCAAGAGAAGTGATACCTTGATTCTGCACTTTTCTAAAAGCTCTGTGGATGTATTTTTTTTTTAAAGTATTCATTTAAATAAAAATGTTATCAATATGACCTTTAACCCTCCACTTGTTTAGAGTTGCGAAAGAAGAAGTGATGACACAGGAAATTAGAATAAGGTATCTCATTAGGTAAGAAGCTGGAATGTAGAAGTTAAAACAAGTAGTTGAGAGCTTTCAGCACAAGAACCAGCAAAGTCACTGCCCGTATGACCCAAAATGATAAGCGCTGTGTTTATGCAATCTGAAGTGTTGTTTGGGGCGAGATGAGAGGATGAAGTGTCTCTGTGCTGTCGGCTGTAGAGACGGACGTTTTCCTCCCCGGCTGTGTTGGGAGAGATAAGAAGCCGGCAGTGACTGCACTATTCTTAGATCCGCTTTTGACTGAGGAAAGACGTGGAAGTCGGAACAGTAATCATCGTAACGGGCCAGGCAGGGTCACATCCTCAGAGGCCACCGCTGGGGAGTCAACGCGCTGCCAGGGACGTTCAACTGGTCGACCAGAGAAAACACTCTAATGTGGATTTTACTGGGTCGTCACAAATAGAAGCATCTCTAGCAGCTGCTTAGTTTGTGTCCTCAAACTTGAGACAAACCAGAGCCGTTCTCAACGTGAATAAATTGTTTAAGCCATAAAATCTGAATAGTTTGTTCATCCAAACAATCCAATGAAGTCATGTTGAAATACAACAGAGAAAAACAGCACACTTTACATTTGAGGAGCTAAAATTAGTGCATAATGAATAATGAATAACCGACAGAGTTTTAAAATTACAATAGCTGTTGTTTTCTGTTGATTGACTAATTGATTCATTAAAGAGAATGATCTGAATCTATTATTCCAATGGTCTATAAAACACCCAAGAATGGCAGAAACTGTTTGCTGAAGCCCAAATTGATACATTAAGATTGTTTTCTCCACAAAAACAGCAAATATTTACATTCACAATATTCAGAAGCTTGAGCTGTTGGGCTTTTTTTTCTACTTCAAAAGCAAATTAAAATCCAGATTTGAAAGATGCATTAGTGGCTCGTATCCTATCAGATTAAAAGGTAAACTGGAAAATGGGATATCTGTCAACAGCTGTATTAAGACATTTGAGGACATTTTTTGTGAGGTAACTGTGACGTTTTTCAGGGATTTTTTTTTTCAGCACTGGTGATGCATTTTGTCAGACATAATGATGTAGGCCTATTTGCAGATTAATCGTCTGTCACTGATAACGTTGTTGATAAAGTGTTTTCAACTGGGGGTGCAACTAAAAACTCATCTTATGTAATTAGTTAAAGCGACTTTACTTCATGAGACAAAGAGAAACAGAAAGTTCTCACATCTGAGAAGATGAAATAATTGAATATTTGAGCTGCTTTTCCTGAAAAATGACTCAAATATTTAACCGATTAAGAAAATAGAGACACTTATCAATTCATCCACAGATCGTTTCAGCTCTAGTTTCCCTCGGAGGTGAAGGGAGGCTGCTTTGATGACATTCCTGCACGTCTGGCTGCAGGGAGGTTATACGTGCAGGATTAGGCTCCTATAGCTGAAGCAGATGGTCCCATCATGTCATACCAGAGGCTTACACTGAGAAGGCCTCTTATGGATTCTATGCTTAAAGGTTCCTCCATCACTGAGCCAGCTTCTTCATCCTCAAGTGATTTAAAGTCATGAATAAATCAGCTGAAGACGATCCAACTGTGAAGCAGATCTGAGTGAAAGCAGCCTACATAGACGGAGGTGGCTGCCTGCTGTGCGAGTAGGCAATAGGGAACATATCAATAAGCATATTGATCAACCTTTGGTGCAATGAGTGTGTGTGTGTGTGTGTGTGTGTGTGTGTGTGTGTGTGTGTGTGTGTGTGTGTGCGCGTGTACACACACATCCATGCGCAGCAGCATGGACAGCCAGTCAGAGACAAAAGGCCGGGGGAAATAAAAACACTCGTAAGCAGCTTATGTGCAAATAGGCCTCGTTTTTAGCGACAAATGTGCACCAGTGCACGCGACACCTAGACGTGCGTCACGTGACCCGCGATTAGGATGCCACCGACCACTGGTGAGACACCAGCAGGCCAACACTGACCTGACGACGGGTCCGAGCTGCAGGATGTGCAGCAGCAGGACGAGCGGTCGGTCCCTGCCGAGGTCCCGGTGGATGAAGGTGAGGGTCAGCTGCACGAGCACGGACGGCACGAGCGTGAAGAGGAGCGTGAGCCCCTGCCAGATTTGGTCCCCGGCGGAGCGGTACGTGGAGCTGAGGTACAGCGCTGCCGTGGTCTCGGCCGTGAACAGAGACACCGACACAAAGATGGAACTGGGGAGTCGCATCCTCACTCACTCCGCCATGTGGGGGACGCGGCTTCTCCCCGGGTCCGCGCGTCCATTCCGTTACCACCGGACAGTCGCTCACTCACCCGCCGGACGGACGGCGTTATTTCAGGCTCCCGCAGCCGCCGCTGCTGCTCATCTGCGATTTTGAGGCGGGCGGGATGTTTTCACAGCCCGGTGTTGTCCCGGAGAGGGCCTGTAGGGGGCGCGCGAGGCGCTGCGCTCTCCTGAACCCGCTCGCGAGAAGCTCCTGTCGATGAGTAGACGCCCCCTGCAGGCAGAGCTGTGCTTGTTCAGACGCTGACCATTATTTCTCTCATCAGACAGATCAAATAGTTGGTGTGTGATTGTGCACAGGGAGGGATGAACCTGCTCCTCCTCTCTGTCCTTGAGTGAGAAACTGTGTATGTATCACACACGTTAAAAATAAAGTAGATTTTTTTATAAAGTCACTTTATTATTCGTTTGCAATGAATTTAAACATTTCTCGAATATTCAGTGATCATCAACATGATCACATCCAGACAGACCAGATCCATACAGACCGGATTTGGTAATTGTTGGTAATTACGGCCAAATGACTCTTTTTAAAAAAAATTGCTTTCCTCTGAAGTAATTTAATTAATTATCCAATTTAAAATTATTGACAATTGACAACATACATTAAAGATATTTTTTCACATTCTTAATATACATTATTTTATAAGATATTTTTGTTTTATAGCCGACGTAGACTGTTGCGTTACACACTCATATTAGTACCTTCGGTTACATGTTAGTCATACTACTCTAATCATGCATTTCATTTATCACATGCCTTCAGATCTGAAACGGTTTATCTGTTTACATTTTTGCGTCGAATCTGTTCTAGCGGTGTTCAGGCCATAGAATATTGGTTTTCCAATTCTGTCTGATCAGAACTCCCCACTCAGGTACTTGAAAATTGTAGTGTCAGCTGGGATCGGCTCCAGCCCCCCCCCCCCCCGTGACCCTGAATACGGGATAAAGCGGTAGACATGGATGGATGGTTGAGCTCTATTCGGTGGCCAGAGAGAAGAGAGACAAGCAAACTACTGAAACTCATTTCTAAAATGAGAACAGGTACTCTGACCTGCTAAAAAGTGCTTTAATCAACTTGAAATCAACTCAACTGTGAATCCAAACAAACAGTCATGACAAATGTTTTCTCAGCAAAAACGTGATAAAATAACCTTACTGGGGCTGCTCTGGATGAAGGGAGCACATCACACATCAGTCCTGTCTGTATTAAACTCCCCAGAATTCATTTTAAGACTATTGATTCCTTTAAAATCACTGAAAACCTTGATTACTAGTGCAAGGCTAAGCTAACATTGTAGCTGGGTGTAAGGCTAGGCTAATATTGTAGCTGGGTGTAAGGCTAAGCTAACATTGTAGCTGGGTGTAAGGCTAGTCTAATATTGTAGCTGGGTGTAAGGCTAGGCTAACATTGTAGCTGGGTGTAAGGCTAGGCTAATATTGTAGCTGGGTGTAAGGCTAGGCTAACATTGTAGCTGGGTGCTAGGCTAGGCTAACACTGTAGCTGGGTGTAAGGCTAGGCTAACATTGTAGCTGGGTGCTAGGCTAGGCTAACATTGTAGGTGCATCAACACTCCAAATAAGGTCATTTAACAAACAACAAATCAAACCGGTATCCAATAGCAACCACAGAACATGTCACCTGGATAAGGTTTAAAAGCACAGAATTTGTGATGTCATAGATCAAAGACCATGGAATCTTTGATCTTTGATGTCTTGATGTCATCAAGATCAAAGCCAGTGGAAGTCTATAATTAAAAATGCCCAAAGTTGTTCTTTATACAACTTACAGTCAGAAGCCAATGTACTTCGGAGAGAAAGTTGTAGCGATGGAAAGTGCACAGAGCAACTACCAGAGCAACTACCATAACAACACACTGATGGAAGATATTGAACGTGGCGCCCCATTGAACTGGTATCACAGTGTATTGGAGGCAGACCTTCAATCTTTGGACGACAAGGCGAGACTCACCTCCAGCAAAATAGAAGGGAGAGTTCTTCTTGAAGTCGATGAAGACCTGATGGAGAATTTCCTTGATCTGCACCGAGATCACAGCAATGACAGACAGATGCAAATGGAGATAAGCGACTTGAAAGCCAAGCTGAATACAGCTGTGGCTCAAAAGGGTGCCCCTCCATCTGCATGTTTGGAAAAAGCTCAGAGAAAGCTGCAGAAGCAGATCTCCATCAACAAGGACCAGCATGCTGAGCTGCAAAAGATAAAGGCAGTACTCAGTGCTGAACGGCAGCTCCCTACGGTTGCTAAAACCAATGTGGAGTTGGAACTGGAGAGCTTCCTGACCATTGAGAGAGCTCAAACCCAGAAGTTACAACAAGAGTTGAGCAAGGTCGAGGCAGCTCTCCAACAGCAGGTTGAGGAGACTAAGAAGGCCCTGGAGAAACCCCAGGCTTCCCTTCAAAGTCCACACACAACCGACGAGGACACGAAGCTGGTCAAAGACTCCTGTCAGGGAATCATCAGCGACCCAGAAGAGAACATCAAAAATCTCAGGGATGCTCTGCAGAAAGCGGAGCAGGAGCTGAATTCCGAACGTGTCCTGCGGCAGCAGGAGACATCGTTCCTCACAGGTGAGCTGGGAAAGGCTGGCCAATACCATCATTTCCACGTCAGCGTCATTGCTTCTCTGCAAAAGCAAGAGTTTGAGGTGAGGCAGACACTGGAGAGATGCCAGGCAGAGACCAGCCAGTTGGCAGAGGCCCTGAAAGAGGCACAAAGTCAATCCAAAAGCCCCAGTGAAGAGGACATGGAGTCTGTCAGAGACTTCTGTATGGCCAAAATCATTGAACAGACAGAGGCAACTAGTAAGCTCATGGCTGATCTGCAGAAAGCAGAGCAGGAGCTGAAGACCGAACGTCTCCAGGCGATCGAGGAGAGATCCTCCCTCACAGCCCAGATTGATGTTCAGGCAGCAGAGACCAGCAGGATCGCAGCGTCCCTGAAAAAGTCAGAAGAGCTGCAGCTGCAGTGTCAGGAGGAGAAGTCAACCCTTCAGAAAAACTCTGAAGAACAGTTGGCGAGTGACCACCTGGTATGGCAGCAGGAGAGAGCCTCCTTGGTGAAGCAGAACATGAAAGACAAAGCTTCCCATCAGGCTCAGCTCCACAAGCAGGAGCAGAGGAAGAAACTTGTTGTGGCTTCTATAGCAAAGGCCGAGCAGCATCACAAGAGTGATCAGTCATCCCTTGCTGCAACGCTGAAAGAAGCACAGGACAAGCACCACGCCCAGCTAAAGATTGTAGCCTCTCTTCAAACACAACAGGAGGAGGCTACAAAGATCCATCAAGCCCAGCGGGAGCAGCAGAAAGTGGAGACCAGCAGGATTGCAGCAGCCCTGAAAAAGTCAGAAGAGCTGCTGGAGGCTGAGCGTCTCCACTCTGAGATGGAGAAAAAGAAGGATCAGCAGGATCTGGAGACCGAACGCCTCCAGATGGTGGAGGAGAAGTCATCCCTCACTGCAACGCTGAAAGAAGTCCGGGTCAAGTACCTCGACCAGCTGAAGTTTGTAGCCTCTCTTCGAACACAACAGGAGGAGGCTACAAAGATCCTTCAAGTCCACCTGGAGAAGCAGAAAGTGGAGACCAGCAGGATCGCAGCAGATCTGAAAAAATCCAAAGATTTGCTTGAAACTCAGAGTCTCCGCTTTCAGGAGAAGTCATTGCTCCTCCAACAGCTGGAACAATCCCAGAACAACCATGTGGCCCAGCAGAAGATGCAGGACGAAGATCACAACAACTTCGTGGCTGCTCTTCAGAAAAACTTGGAGAGTGACCGCCTGGTATGGTTGGAGGAGAGAGACTCCCTGGAGAAGCAGAACCTGAAAGACAAATATATCTATCAGGCTCAGCTCAAGAGTGATCAGGAGGAGAAGTCATCTCTCCTTCTGGCCACTGAGAGCCTCAGTCAGGCTCTCCAAGAAAAAGAAGAGGAGTTGAAGACCACAGAAAGCTCCTTGAGGTCCCAGCTGGACGAGGCTCAGAGCCAGATCCAGAAGAAGAAGAAGCCATGGTTTAAAAAGCTCTTCACGGGACATAGACACTGATGAAAGCACACACACACAGAAAATTTGGCCAAAAATTATAATTTGGAAAATAATGCATGCTGTATTATAATTCCTAAAAAATAGATATAACAGAAATATACACTCAACAAAAATATAAACGCAACACTTTTGTTTTTGCTCCCAATTTTCATGAGATGGACTTAAAGATCTAAAATTCATTCCAGATACACAATATTACCATTTCTCTCAAACATTGTTCACAAATCTGTCTAAATGTGTGATAGTGAGCACTTCTGCTTTGCTGAGATAATCCATCCCACCTCACAGGTGTGCCACATCAAGATGCTGATCTGACATCATGATTAGTGCACAGGTGTACCTTATACTGCCCACAATAAAAGGCCACTCTGAAATGTGCAGTTTTGTCTCACAGCAAAATGCCACAGATGCCACAAGCATTGAGGGAGCGTGCAATTGGCATGCTGACAGCAGGAATGTCAACCAGATCTGTTGCGCGTGCATTGAATGTTCATTTCTCCACCATAAGCCGTCTCCAAAGGTGTTTCAGAGAATATGGCAGTACATCCAACCGGCCTCACAACCGCAGACCACGTGTAACCACACCAGCCCAGGACCTCCACATCCAGCAGGTTCACCTCCAAGATCGTCTGAGACCAGCCACTCAGACAGCTGCTGAAACAATTGGTTTGCATAACCAAACAATTTCTGCACAAACTGTCAGAAACCGTCTCAGGGAAGCTCAACTGCATGCTCGTCGTCCTCATCGGGGTCTTGACCTGACTCCAGCTCGTCGCCGTAACAGACTTGAGTGGGCAAATGCTCACATTCGATGGCATCTGGCATGTTGGAGAGGTGTTCTCTTCACGGATGAATCTCGGTTTACATTGTTCAGGGCAGATGGCAGACAGCGTGTGTGGCGTCGTGTGGGTGAGCGCTTTGCTGATGTCAATGTTGTGGATCGAGTGGCCCATGGTGGTGGTGGGGTTATGGTATGGGCAGGCATCTGTTATGGACGAAGAACACAGGTGCATTTTATTGATGGCATTTTGAATGCACAGAGATACCGTGATGAGATCCTGAGGCCCATTGTTGTGCCATACATCCATGAACATCACCTCATGTTTCAGCAAGATAATGCATGGCCCCATGTTGCAAGGATCTGTACACAATTCTTGGAAGCTGAAAATGTCCCAGTTCTTGCATGGCCAGCACACTCACCGGACATGTCACCCATTGAGCATGTTTGGGATGTGCTTGACCGGCGTATACGACAGCGTGTACCAGTTCCCACTAATATCCAGCAACTTCGCACAGCCATTGAAGAGGAGTGGACCAACATTCCACAGGCCACAATTGACAATCTGATAAACTCTATGCGAAGAAGATGTGTTGCACTGCATGAGGCAAATGGTGGTCACACCAGATACTGACTGGTTCTGAGTCCCCAGACCCCCAATAAAGCAAAAAAATGCACATTTCAGGGTGGCCTTTTATTGTGGGCAGTCTAAGGCACACCTGTGCACTAATCATGATGTCAGATCAGCATCTTGATGTGGCACACCTGTGAGGTGGGATGGATTATCTCAGCAAAGCAGAAGTGCTCACTATCACACATTTAGACAGATTTGTGAACAATGTTTGAGAGAAATGGTAATATTGTGTATCTGGAATGCATTTTAGATCTTTAAGTCCATCTCATGAAAAATGGGAGCAAAAACATAAGTGTTGCGTTTATATTTTTGTTGAGTGTATTAATATTTTTAAAAAAAGGGCGGCACAGTGAGTTGCACTGTGTCGTGTGGGTTTCCTCCGGGAGCTCCGGTTTCCCCCCACCACTCAACAACAAACCAATTTGGCCCTAAATTTATATGATATATTCCCCCCTTGTCCATGTGGGTTTTCCTCCGGGAGCTCCGGTTTCCCACAAAAAAAAAAACCCTCTCCGGGAACCATCACCTTAACGCGGTGGAGAGGTTTGTGTGTCCCTATGACCCTGAGGGCTGTGTTGTCTGGAGCTTTGTGCTCCTGCTAGGGTTTCCCATGGCAAATTGGTCTCAGGCGAGGGGCCAGACTAAGAATGGTTCAAAAGCCCCTATATATAAATGAAGAAGAAGAGGAGCAGCAGCAGAGATAGACAGAGTATTCGACCCCAGTACTTGAGTAAGAGTACAAATACTGCTGGTCAAAATTTACTCCGTTACAAGTAAAAGTAGCTCAGTCGACATGGCACTCGAGTAAGAGTAAAAAAGTACTTGCTTTTAAAGGTACTTAAGTATCCAAAAGTACATGCTTTTAAATGTACTTTAAGTAAAAGTAAGAGAGTAAATTTCAAATAAAATGAATGGTTCTACCATATTTGTTTCATGTGTTGCATGTTCTCGTGCTGCTTTTATGTTACGGTTTGTGATGTTTATGATAACGAAGCAACTGTATTATTCTATTCTGTTCAGTTGTCTCTATTCCTAGAACAACGATATACTAGATTTGTTCTTTCATTCCCCAAGAAACCACATGGTGTATATGAGTATTGTTTACATTTACACAATGTTTTCATATTTTTCTGCCTTTTCAAATTGCAAATGAAGCTATGCCTGATACAATAAAAACATTTAAATCTCAATAACACAGAGGAATGTTACAGTATTGTCAGAGCTGCACTGATTTATATTTTAAAGACATTGTTTTCTATAATTATCACGATTCATTATGTGAGGCTGTCAAGGCAGTTAAAGATGGTGATGTTTTTTCTTCTGGACGCTATGAATAAAAATGCATCTTTAGACTTGCAAATGCAAAAACAGCACACAAATATGCACAGCTCATAAATGCCCCATCATTATGCTCAATTAGCATCAGGAAAGTACTTTGGGTTGCTATTATTAGACATTTTTACCAACTTGAGCCATGATGATGTGCAAAACACTTCATTTCAGTTTGTAATGTTGTCACTCCTTTTACTCTGAGAGATGTAAAGTAAAATAAGTTTCAAGGCCTCATTATCACTTTTATGTAAAGCACTCTTCCGTGGACTGTAATTACTGAGGAGTGTCTTGAACAAAATGCATGAAAAGAAACCTGACCCTGTTTTTTTTTTTTAATATACAGTCTTACAAACCTGCAGTCCAACATCCATGTTTATTTAAGACAGGCTAAAAATCAATTTGTTTCCAATTGGTCAAATTGGCACTATTAAAAAAATGCCAAATTAACTATTAACGGTTCCTGTTTCCAATGTAGTCGTGGGTTTACAGACAGCTATCATCAGATTACTTCGAGACTGAAGAAAATGCTTGATCATTTTTAGGCAAGTTCTGGAGTTATGAAGTGCACTTTTTCTATGATTTCCAAGTCGATTCATCGACATTCATTTGCAATTGACATAGTGATAATGATATCCTTAAGTGTAAGTGTAAGTTAAAATAAATCTAAGCAAAAACACATGTATCATGTCTCTGTGTTCAGATTGGACTTTGAGTGTGATTTACCTCACACAGTACCTTTTCCCACGTCTCTTTCTCTCCACACCCCAGAATGTGAAAACCACTGTAGTAGAGTTCACTTCATTGTAAGTTGAAAAGAACAATGTTACAGCAAGTGGTGATAAACCTGGAACCAATAGCAGCAGAACAGGAACACGCTCATGCTAACATGCTCTAAATGACAAAGTTAACAGGAAGGCTACATTGTTCCCAAGGCTACATTGTTATACATTTGCTTATTAGCACTAAACTCACGTAAAAGTACAACTGGGGTTGATGAGAATGTTATTTTGCAATGGATTTGATTTGGCCTGAACAGGCAGCAGGGTGTAGGGCAAATATATTCTCTCAGCTTTCAGTTCAGCATGTTTTCCACCAGGTGGCGACAAAAGCCCACAGGCTTGACTGGCTGCTGTCCATGGTGCTGAAGTCAAACTTCACAAATACACACTAAAACATTTGAAATACTGGGAATGAATTGATCTCAGACCTTTAACTCATACGTATTTTAAGTATCTTTTTTACTTTGTACTCAAGTATTTCCCTTTTCTGCACGTTTTACACCACTGGATTTATCTAACAGCCGCATGATAATATTTCAGGCACTGAGGACATTTTCTGTAGAACGTTGTACTTTTACTTTGCTCAGTCACGTATATTTATCTGATAATAAAATACAATACCAGCAGCCTGAGTGTTTTTTCTGTTCAGACAATGGCCTGGTTCAGAATTGGCGTGCATCTTGTGTGCTCGCATGAAATAGGCTTTAACATTTTACAAGCAAAACACACAATAATCTCATCTCATATTACTTTTAAACCACCAAACACATTAAATATTTAGCTGTATCACAGGTAAAAGGTATCAGCCACGCTCATTACTGCTTTAATCACACTGCGTGCCATTTCTGAGACGATTAAAATGGTTATCTGAGTCAAGGTTGTGTGAGAGAAGCTTTGCATATCAATTTAATTTGAAATTAGTTTGTAGTTTCAATGCATAAAGAAAGAGATAAAAGAAACGGTGAATGCCGTGGGCACACATGGTAGAAAAGGTTATCTTATGAATAAGGAAACATTTTAATTTTGACCATCTAAAAGGCAAAGTGCATGCAAATTGAACAAAGGCCTTTCTGTTTATGTTGAAATGGAAAGACACGTAGGCTGATAATAATATCAATAACAATAATAATAATAGAGAGAGAGAGAGAGAGAGAGAGAGAGAGAGAGAGAGAGAGAGAGAGAGAGAGAGAGAGAGAGAGAGAGAGAGAGAGAGGCGAGGAGGTCGTCTTGACATCAAGGAAAGACTGAAGTGGATGCAGATGCACTCAGAGCTGTGAAACACATTTGCTTCAACAAGGTCCATCTGCATAATACTTGAAATAGCAGGCAGTGGGATGAGAACCAGCTTTACGGAGTGTGTTCCTGTTTGTGGGTTCAAATAAAAGCCTGGTTCAAGTCCAAGCAGAGCATTTTTTTTCAACTTTTATGGCCAATTTTTCTCTGAAGTTATGAACATTCTGGGGGGGGGGGGGGGGGGGGGGGGGTGCTTTTGTGATTTACTAACTCTGCAGCCATTTGGTTCTTTGAAAACATATTTTGCAACAGAAGAATCGGGAAAATGAAATTGGTTGAAGTCACGCTTCAAGAAGCGTATTTCCACCCGTGTTATCTACTGCTTTGATACAGGAAAACTCAATTAGCATATATATTGCAAAATGATTCTGAGCCCAATTGGCGCCATCTGATGCACCAGCATCTCCAGCGTGATGACCTTTGTCAATTTAAAGGTGAAAGGTTTACAGGAGGCGACATAGTTCCCGTTTTATGGTTCGGGACACTTGAATAATATAGTTTTTGTTTTAACTTTGGACAGACAGACTTGTCACATCACCTATACGTTATGTTGACCTTGGGTTTTTGATTTCCTGTTATGTGCCCTGTGTTTGTTTTCCCTCCGTTTTTCTGTGTTTCATTACTGACTCGTTAGCCCCTTTGTTTTAGCCAATCAGCTTCCAGTCTGCCCTCATGCCCACTTGTGTCTTAATATCTAGTCCCTGCGTCTGTGTCCGCTTTAGTCCTGCGTTCATGTTCCGGGTGTCTCCTCTCGTTGCATACTAGCTTGTTTTTTTAGTTCTGTCCCTTTTGTTATTTTTTTCCCTTTGCACTTACTTTTATTGCCTCAGCCTGCTTCCTCAGTTTATTGTTCCCTGTCAGTTTTGAATCAGCTGTAGACATTAATGTTCTGTTCAGTGTTACCTGCCTGCCTAAGTGCACACAGGTCATAAAGGGCACTCGAGCAGCCTGAGCTTTATGTGGATTGGCACTATTTTTACAGAGTGTAGTTCATTGTGGTTTAGTTCAGGAAGTAGACATGTTGTGTTTTTTTTAATGAGGTTTTGCCAGTAAATTACAGCTGAACAGAAAACAACAGCCAAGCCAGTTGAATATGATTGATTGTGTAACTGTCATAAACAGCAAAGGACACCAAACACACAGTTATCAACAAAACAAAATGTCATATTATAAGACAAACTATGGGCCACAATCTAACTTTCAAACTAAGCATGTGTCCAACTTCATCTGATTATAAGCAACAACATCTTTGTCTTTTTTCCACAACATTTGTGCCAATAAATGTACCTCTGAACAATAAGGTTGAACCTGATCAGCCCATTCCCTCGTCTTGCCAGCTTTTAGCCCTTAACGCGTGAAATGACGCGCGCAGCAGCAGCAGGTCATCTAGTTTATCAAGTCCGTCACCAAAGACAGACCAGACCCCCCTTGTTGAAGACCTCCGTCCTCTCCCCGCGCCGGCTGCTATGTCTCTGGAGGATTCTCTCGTTATGAACCCAGAGGAGAGCAGGGTCCTGGTTCTCAATGGTTCCACGGGGGACCTGCACCGGTACAACGTCTGGCTCCCCGGGATCTCGATCGCTGCCGTCTACGGGATCATCATCATCGTGGGTCTGGTGGGGAACGTGACGCTGATGAGGACGTGTCTGCTGGTGAAGTCCATGCGCACGGTGCCCAACTTGTTCCTGTCCAGTTTGGCTCTGGGGGACGTGGTGCTGCTGGTGACCTGCGCCCCGGTGGACGCCAGCCGCTACCTGGTGGACGAGTGGCTCTTCGGCCGCGTCGGATGCAAACTGATCCCGTTCATCCAGCTCACCTCGGTGGGATGCTCCGTGTTCACCCTCACCGCTCTCTCCGTTGACCGGTAGGTTACTGATTCTGGGCATGCGTTTTTTTAATGGGGTTTCTTCATATTCACATTTTTTATATATATAAAACAATCATGTTTTATGAAAAGCTCTTGCCTAATTGTATGCACATTTTCCACTTTTTTAATTATTTGAATTTTCATGTTTATTTGTTAAATTCCCTGATGACTGCTACATCAATGAGTACTCAACTAAACTCAAAGTAACTGCCTCAGAATGTCTGTTGTCCCAATGATTTACTGTTTTATTCCCAGCATGGGTTTAAATCCTGTTTGAAATGCCCCTCCATGTTGTCAGGAATTAAAATACTGAATTAGACACTCAATATTCTACACTACTGATTAATATAAGAGGTATCAGCCTAAAATCTGACTGGTGGGAAACTTTTTTTGGGGGGGGGGAAACATTGAAGTCCAAATTAAGCAAACTTACATACATGATAAAGTTGTAACAATAACAATGTCTTTACACACTTTAGTGACCTTACTCACATTTAATTGACCTTTTTGCATAACTAAATGTTTGACTTGTTATTTTCTTTCTGCCTTACACACACATAAAATGCAGTGTATTGTTGGAAAGCTTATTTTCCAGCCTAGTGATGCATAGTCCAGTCTTTCTGGATTTTTGTTGCTTGCTGGCACGAGTTTGCTGATTGGGGACGGTCGGGACAGTGTTGTTTATAATCCCCCTCTTACCAATCAACCAACAGCAGACAAAACAAGACGAAGGCTTTCCCTAACTGAATAAGAACCACCGTGAAGTCACTGAGTGCCAGCCGGACAGTCTTCTGCCATCGGCTGATTATATTATCATCACAGCTGATAAATGCATTTACCCGAGATTTCTACTTATCAGGGAGTCAGCTATTAATTTCAAAATTAGCAACTTATTAAGTAATTTTGCTTGACTGCCACTAAAATGACTTGGACAAACTGAAACTTCCACATCTAAATAATTGATAGAAATATCACAGTTTTACAAATGTTTGTTTTGTTCTCAAAGAAACATGCAAATAATGACATTGTTAATATAAGGTGTTTCAATTTAGACTGCATTTTCGTCTGATTTCAATGATTTTTAAAAACAAACATTCAGGGCCAAAACAAGTTGTCCTTACCGACCCTCCCCACTGTCCCGTCCCGGGAAGAGAAACTCTCTCCTTGAACATTTAACAAAATGATGTCTTTCACATTTGTGTACCTCTAAAAACACTAAAACACAACAAAAACATTAGCATCAAAATATCCTCTTTGAACCTTATACAGAATATTGTTATTTTATTGGATTGATTGATGCATTGATGTGTTCATCACTTTAGTGCTGCAGCTGTTAATGGTGGAGCACATTTTTTAATTACGTATAAAATGCTTGTGAATACATGGGCGCTGGTGCTGATGAAACAACTTAAAACTGAATAAATATTAGGTCGACATTATGAAGATTCAGCTTTTTGTTGTCTTAAAATGTGCGGTGAATGTGCCAACAGCTCTCAGTATTTGCAGCAGCTTCCAGGAGCCCCCCCCCCCCCCCCTCCCTATTTAATACCATTTGTGATTAATAAACCTTTCTCCTTGTTCTGTAACTCATCCTGTTCTGGAGCTAATATTATCTACAATGGTTCCTGTTTTCTTTCATTCAAAAGTTAATTTAATATTCTCAGCTGTATGTCAAGATAAGGTATCAAAGCTTATTTTTCTTTGATTAAACCTTTGACTTTCAAATGTTTTCTTCAGGGCCCTCCTTTTGAAGATCCCACCCCCCCATATATAACTTTAATGAGGAAATTAGTTCAGTATCCTGATACAATCTGTCTCTGACAAAACAAGTTGCAGTGACGCTCCACACATTTCTCGTCTCCCTTTCAGGTACAAAGCGATAGTCAGACCTCTGGACACCCACAGGTCCAGCGCTACGCCCGGTATCTGTTTCCGAGCGGGGTCCATCTGGCTGCTCTCTATGACTCTGGCCATTCCTGAAGCCGTCTTCTCCGACCTGCACACCTTCATCACCAGCCACACCAATGAGACGTTTGTGACCTGCGCGCCTTACCCCCACGCTGGGGAACTGCACCCAAAAATCCACTCCACCGCCTCCTTCCTCATCTTCTACATCATCCCACTCTTCATCATATCCGTTTACTACTGCTTCATCGCTCGCAGTCTGGTCAGGAGCTCTGTGAACATCCCCGCTGAAGGACACCTGCACCTCCAGAAACAGGTCTGCTGTCGGGTCCTTCGGTTTGTTAGATGGCTGTAGTGAGTCAGAGGGAATTGTGTGTGGTTTACTAAGCATGATGCTGTTTGGTCTGTTTTTATCCGTAAACGCCGCAAGCAGCCCTTCCCTTGGGCTCCAAACCGGCAGACTGAATCCTGTGGTTGTGATTTTACTTTATCGGTGTTCTGAACAATAAACACAGCATGGTTGGCCTACAACTCCGGCAATTTTGTTGCTTCCCTTATTGCTAGACATCTACATCCACAGGGTTTGTAACACATATGAGGGCATACAGTTAAGACTGGTGGCAAAACAAGCAATAATCTAAAAAATAGAAGGCTAGACAAAAGTATGAAGACAAACTGGCAACAGGAAACACTTACACAGGGTTTCTATACACAAGCAGCAGGGGCTGATGAGACAGGTAGCTCAATCAAGACAGGGTAGACCAATGGAAACTGTTGGGAAACACACAGGGCAGGAAGTGGAGCATATGAAAAGTTAAGTAACAAAATAAAGCGGGAAACGAAAAAACACGGATTGAAACGAGCATGTGTTGTTATACATACATAGTAGAATAAGCAGCAATACAAAATTTTAAATAATAATTCAGGAAACAAAAGAAAAAAAAAACAAAAAGAAAAAAAAACAGCACTGGCAACAACAGTGAACCCAAAAATGTTTAAAAGTAATAAAGAAATAATAAATACGCCTTTGTCAAGTAGATGAGGTTTAGTAGTTAGTTAAATTTTTCGAGGTTATGGCTTTTTTAAGACTTTTTCCTAATGGGCTTGTTAATATTGAACGATTTCCATATGAATCATTTCCAGACTGAGCTTGCCATTGTGGTACAAAGGAGGGGTTTTGCTCCCAGTAAAGACCAATCTGAAGTGGTGGTGGCACTAATGGAATAATCAAAACCAAAGTTATTAGGATTCCTCCTCTGGGAATGTCTGTACAACAGCAGAAGCTGATTTCCACTCTCTCTACTCTCCCGTCAGATCAAGTCCAGAAAGCGTCTGGCCAAAACGGTGCTGGTGTTCGTCGGCCTGTTTGCCGTCTGCTGGCTGCCCAGTCATGTGATCTACCTGTACCGCTCCTACCACTACGACCAGGTGGACACTTCGCTGGGCCACTTCATCGCCAGCGTGTGTGCTCGTATTTTGGCCTTCACCAACTCCTGCGTGAACCCATTCGCCCTCTACCTGATGAGCAAAACCTTCAGAAAACATTTCAACAGGCAGCTGCTGTGCTGCACTTCTCCCAGACGTTTGTACAGTCAGAACAGTGCGAGCACAAATATAACCACTGTCTGAAACACACCTGTGTTTTCATTATTGATCGGCTTTGCTCACACATGTACCTGTTATTTATTCACCTTCATAGTGATGAATGGATGCTGTTAGAAGCACTGGATTCGTTTTCATTATCACTTATCATTACCTTCTTTTTTTAAAAAGCAGCATGAAATAATGTAATTTCATCTCTGCTTAAAAGCAACATTTGATTGAATCACAAATGCTGGTTTCCTCACTGCTTGAGATAACAGGTTTTTTTTTCTATTTTGTTGAATTGTAAGTGCAATTACAAATCTATTGCATGTCTGCAAAAGGTAACTCACCCAAAACATTTAATTTGTGCTTCAAAACCTCGTAATTCTGTTGTCTTGTCATCATGTGAGCCATATTTGTCAAAATGTTGGTGTTTTTCATCCCGGCAGTGAACCCTGGAAATGTGTACACATCATCATTGACTGTTTACTGTAATGTACAAGAATGTCAGAAAAGTCAATACTTTAGAATACTATTACACACAGAAAGGAGATTTGTACAGTAAATGTATTTTTGTAGCAATGTGTTACGTACTGTGAACTGAATATTCACCATTGAACTTTCATGTAAAGTCATATACAGCGAACAGAAAATTACGTCCATGCCAAGAATACACAAAGGACAATCCAAGAACCCTGCAACATTTAAAAAACTGCTGTAATTCCACAAACAACAACAAAAACAACACATTGTATCTATAGATATTTATAGTATCCAAGAATTACTTTTATTAATTGAATGTTTCAATATGCAAATGATGCTCAAATAGTAAAATAATCTTTGGAGGATGTGACGGGTATGAAAATTTCACTGAGAATCAACTGTCAACTCAGCCAGCCAGGTGCAAGAGGGCATTCTGCAAATTGTAGACAAGTGTACATTTGTGTGATATGCTTCAATGAATGAGAAATTCTAATCTCTCAAATTAATGGTTCAATTTAAAAGAAATGATTCAGTGTGAATGAGAATACTTTTGACATTTGATGTTCCCTGACAGAAGGAAGTTTTCTCTTTTTGTATCCATGATGTAAAATGAAACTGAATATGATTGTTTAACGAAATAGTGTATGTTTCTGTCACAGTGCCATTGTTTAAAAAAAAAAGTTAACTTAATTAGAAGTCCATCTGACATTTGAGGGTTTGATGGCTGTGTTTTACCACTGTTCTATATAGTATAAAATGTTATTGTTTGTCAAATGTTAAGTCATTATTTGTCAAATGTCACGACAAGTGTTGTGTCAGCAGAAATGTTTCTGTTAAATTGTATGTGTTAATTGGTTTGCTGTAGTTCTGTATGTATGAATGTATACATTTCAGCAGCCATTTGTGAATGTTTACTATTGTTGTGTAATATATAGACTACAACTGGAAATTATTTGCATTGTTGACGACAAATTTCTAAAGTCCAAAGAAAGGTCAAAGAACAAAAAATCCTTCACAGTGAAATGAAACCGATAAAAGCAGAGTATTGTGACATTTTTAAAAAGCAGAAGACAGCAAATATTCTGCATGTTAGCCTTTTTTAGTAGCTCTGTGGCTGACGCTCATCCACCACTTTGATCCGGATTGAAATATCTCAACAACTCTCAGGTGAAACTTGGTTCATGCTCCCCTGAGTTACTGTGATCTTCCATCGAGAGCCTTCATCAGGCCAAAATCTCAATACATCAAATTAAACAATGACATCAGCCTCAACTGCTAACGTGGTAAATCAATATGGTGGACATGTTAAACATTACACCTGCTAATTATGAGCATGTTAGCACTATCACCTGGTCACTGGTGTGTGTGGGTGTCAGCATGGCTGTTAAAGTATTGATAGATTAAATGAAAGATTATTGCAACTTTTGCTGATTCACTTTCTGTAGAGAAACGGATCATTTGGTCTAGTAAAATATTGGTGATAGCAGTTTAACATTGTCATCACATGTATGACAATAACATTCATATAGTGCCATATAAATGTGTTGTTTTGTATCGTTCACTGGGAATATAATGATATTTATGCTCAAAACTTTATTTGAGATGTATGAGCCCCTCTGGTCGTCATCTTTATGAGAGGATTTTGTGATTGTGAACTGTTAAAACTCAATGAATAAAAGTGGTGTTCAGTACTGGACTATTACATTCGCTGAATTATTAATTTAATGGCATTGAACCACGTCTTTATGTTCAGTATAAACCCAGTGTGAGCCGTGGCTTCAAAGACAATCCAAGTGGTTTAGTCTAATTTGCCCTCGCCTTCAGGAGTCGCTTTCTACAAGATGAGAGGCTTCCTCACAGCTTCAGCATGTGACCACTCTATGAGCTGCAGGAAATGCATCAACACACACAATCACAACATGTATCCATCCGCCTTTCAGGACTTTTGCTGGAGGCCGAGCCTTTTCTTTGCCGATGAGGTAGAGACATCAAGTTACATCAGCTCAAACAAGATTTTTCCTGCCTTTGGAGAGTTGACCTTTCAGTCTGGCATTTGAATACGGGAAATCAAGTTCCCTTCAGCTGCATCGGCTACAAAACCCAGTCCATCGCTCCGTTCATCCGATCCTTATCTGTTACTGCGGTTTTTAACATTTTAGATGTACTTATTTTTCCCTCTTCTTTAAATCGATCCTGTGCGTCACGTTTGACACAAGCTGGGCATGTTCCTAATGTTATATATTCATAACAATTCAAAGCACCACGTAATTCACTTAATGTTTTCACTTTGGTTTCCTTACTTACAATCCATCAATTACTTGTGTAAAATTTGAGTGATATGGGTTGACAGATATGGATATTATACCGATCAAAGAATCAGACCAGATGATCCTCAGTTTGTGGATTTTATTGTAGGATGATAGTAAGAGCAGTGGAAAGACTTGTGTGCCAAAATAGCAAGATGCCTATAAGGCTGATGTGTAAATGTTAAAGAAATTCCCCTTGCAAATGCTCGTAAACCCCAATAACAACTAGCGCTCCGCTCACACACACACTAAAATCAAGAAGGCGGTGCCCTCCACAGCAATCATGGAATTAGGAGTCAGGAAAAGTTAAAACAGCTAAATGTTAACTGCTGAATGAAAAAAATATTTACATTTTGTATATTTACACACAAAGAGTGGAAAACGATCTCTGCTCTACAGTGAGTGGACAGTCATGTTAACAGGATGAGGCTTTCTCACATGTATATCACCAAAGATAATAGGAATACCAAACAGTGGAGATTTACACGTGTGTGTATTTTGTGAGCTCCTACCACTATCACACACCACTATGGCTTTTCACACGAAAAAGGATTAAAGTCAGTGCAGCAGAACAAGATATCATCTTTTGTATTCCACACATTCTTCTTCTTTGTGGGAACAATGTCAACTATGTAGCCCACAATGCAACCCAGCAGGTGTGTGGCAAGTGGTGTCTAATGTAGCCTCCAGGCCGCTCATAACCATAGCACCAGAAACAGGCGCTTTGTCACACATGCAGAAGAAACCTATTATCCCACACCTGAAGATAGACTTTGGTGACTAAAATGGGTGGATTGCCTTCAAAATATTTTTTGGAATAACGTAAAATCCATCACAAAATAGATAGCACTTCATTAAAAGTATTAAAATACAAAACTCCATGCATTAAATATCTTGGAACGTTCCACTCTTGTATCCAAAATATTTCACAAGTAACGCGTGATAACTATTGTTCTAATATTAAAGGCAACTGTATTATACAGATGATTGACCCATTCTCTTAATGTGTATGTCTTTCTTCACTCGCCTTGTTATTCAGGGACAAGGTACACATGTGAAGGACAACTCTGTACGTGGCACACAAAGAGCCACGTCAGCAGGGTAGAGACGTCTTATTGGTAGAGGAGGAAGTCCTTGATACTGTGAGGGAGGAAGAGGCCAGAGGCTCTGTGGAGACGACTTCTTCCCAGACTTCGGCGAATGCAGAAGCGACAGAGCTGAGACAGAGTGCAGGGACCTAGGCAGAGGCAAGCCATCGTTATACCGTTGTTGTACATTAAAAATAAATCAATTGGCTTTACGTAACATGCATGAAAGTCCACGCAACATACCTTTTATCTGCAGTGCCGTTCTCGCTGCGCTGTTTGGCGATGACACATCCAGAGGAGTCTTTCCCTCTGCATTTCTACAACAACCGTCGGCCCCAAAGTCCAGCAGCAGATCCACAACGTTGGCTTCTCCGCCTCGGACGGCAGCATGTAAAGGACTGTCCTGCCCACACCCGATTTGAACATCTGCTCCTACACGTGCACACAAACAGAAGTGGTTGAACGACCTGAGGTTTAGTCTCTCCAAAGGTAGCACTAATAGATACAGAGTGTCCTTTGCTTCATCTGCTATTGTTTTAAATGTCGTGGCATAGTCTTCTTCTTCCATGTTTCATGGTGAGAGTGTAGGAGGATCTTGTGCTTTGGTCTGATAAGTTAACGAGTCAGAACAGCCAAATTATGTGATTTAGACTAAAACCAGACACTGTTATATAATTTACAAAGCACAAAGTTATCAGTCTTCCCACATTGGATTATGCTACTGGTATAATATATATTAACATAATGTATGCTGGCATCTATCAGGGGCACATGGATAATTCAGTGGATTGATTTGATCTTGTTCAATATGAAGTATGCAATATTGTGTGCCTTTGGTGTTTTATTATTTATTAGAGTTAATATAACTAGTTATTAGTGTTATTAGTCTTCTAGGATATTCCATTTATCTTGTGGAAAATGTATTTGACTAGCCTATCTTGAAAGGGGCTCAAAATACGAGCAACATTTGTGATCTGAAGAGAATCTTGAGATGCTTTCATGGTTTTTCACTCACATATATTTTTTCTGCAAGGGAAAAAAAACATCTTTATGTGGTACGATTGTTCCTGACTTTTTGTGACACTGCAGAGTTTGCAGACTGCATTACCTGAGTGTAGCAGCACCCCGACACAGGCCGCAGCCCCGGCCATGCAGGCAGAATACAGTGGGGTCCCCACCACCGGGACCTCCATGTCGATATGAGCTCCATACGACAGCAGCAGCTCCAGACACTCTCTGTGACCTGAAGGAGAAAGAGCATCACAACCTGTGCACTGACAGAAAGCATCTTAATGCTTATGTTTACACACACACACACCTTTCTTAGCGGCCTCGTGGATCGGTGATGCCAGCTGGTAGGGGTTGTGGATGGAGGCACTGTGCTGCAACAGGAGCCTGACACAGGCCGCACTTCCACTGCTGCAAGAGTTGAAGAGAGGTGTGGCGCCATCTGTTGATACAGCTTCCACCTATGGGGGTGATGTGAAAGGTAGGATAGTGACACTATGGCCAAAAGAGCTGCACAGACACATAAAGGCATCGAGACGAGGATGAAGAAAATGAATCCAAAGTCATGTTGTCGTATTTCCCAGAAATATGCAACTTTCTACCAAAAATACCAGGAGCTGATAAAGGAGTCCACTCCTACAATCACACTGTCTCGTGATGCATACCACACATTCTTCTTCCTTGTCAAAAACTGGCGCCTACATTACCCACAATGCAACGCAACCTCCAACACTTCTTTCACAAGATTTGGGTGTGTCGTACGAGCAGCCACTAATGTAGCGCCTAGCCGCTAGCCTCAAACAAAGATGAGGAGCAGGCTACACACCATTATTTCAAACGTGTAGTTTCCAACAGATGCTGTCTCAAGTGACATCACTTAAGTCAATTTATTAGATTTCGGCTACTCCTATGAAGCCATAACATTTCATAAAGCCATGCAGTAGTGGGCTACTCTTCAATAGCTGTAAATAGACGTAGATAGGGGGATGAGTGGAGTTCCCCTTCAAAAACATTTTGGAATAATATTTTTTTTCACAAATTCAGTCAAACGTAAAGGTATACATTTCTATTTTTATGATTCCCATATTTGCACACATCTAAATGTATCTCCCTGGAGAAATAGCTCAATTCTCTGTGTTATAACCTATATATTAATTGTGTCATTCCTAAAAGAACCCCCTAAAAACAAGCCTGTTTTTAAACTGGAAATACACTGTTCTTACATTTGCACCATTGTCCAGCAGGTACTTGGCACAAGCATAATGGCCTCCGAGGCAAGCTTCATGGAGAGGAGACACCCTGTCCATGGTGAGCGTGTCTACGTGATAGCCCTGCAGGGGAGATCAGAGAGGATGTTATTGCCAGATACAACCTTGTATGTGTGGTCCATCATGTGCACACGTCAAGTCTACCTGAGCGATGAGGCTTCTCAGGAGCAGCAGTCTGCCTTGGCAGGCAGCTTCATGGAGAGGAGTTCTGTCGGACCAGAAGTCTGAGACACACAGAACAAGATCAAGAAGAGAAAACACAGATATGCTCATGGCCAACTGCTCTCTGCCCATTGTAATGTTAAGATGACCTTGTTTGAATACACGTTTATCTGGTTCTTCGGGGTCACTCTATCCCCAAACACCAGACTTACTGAAAAATACACACCCAGGGTTTTGTTGACGCCAACAAAGTTCAGTAAGTTTGTTAAACAATCTTTACATGCAAAGTTCCTTCCAAGAACCTAAACACTATGGACGCTTGTTTAATGCCAAGGTGTGCAAATCTAAACCCCACTTATAGAAAGTTTGCACACTTTCTCAAGAAGTAACAAAAGTGATCCAGTTGTGACAATCTCTCATAACACAACCAAAATGAGCTGAAAGGGCTAGAAGGACAAAGAAAAAACTTACCAGCCATCAGCGAGTTGCATGCCAACCCACCATAGATGAACAAGGGCCTCTGCCAAGGTTGTGAGCACAGGGAAACCTCTGTCTGAACAGCAGCCATGATGAAAATGAAACAGAAGACTCCTCCAAGACAGTCCAGGACTCGGTCTCGTCCAAGCCGATACAGAAAACCTGAAGTCGGCCTTCCTCCATTCTCTTATCTGGCTCCTTGGTCACCTCCCCCACATTGCCACCTCCCGCCCACCCTTGTCCCAGTCAATGGGTATCATCTACAGTATGTGCATAACAATGGCTCTTTGGAGGGGCCTGTACTGATGATACACCTTGAATAAAGTACGACCAAATGTGCATGCAGTCTGCTACAAGCACAGGCAAGTTTAGACAGTGTAGATATTTGGCTCATACAAAAGGAGTCTTATCTATCTGCCACTAAAATCAATGATCCAAGTGATTACTTGCAATAAAATATAAAAACATATTTATTTTATTGTTATTGCCTATCTACTTAAGCATCTGTGGCAATTGTAATACATAACAAAGTCTTGGAATTTTATTTGTTTGAGACAAGCTTTTTGTTGCATGCTTGATAGGATCCTCAACCTCCAATCACGACACACAAATCCCCATTGCTGGCCTTGGAAAGCCACGCCACCCCATCTCTATCACTTCCTGGTTCACAGCTAATCTGTGTTTTGTCTGCCCCCCCCCCCCCCCCATTCCACAGAGCCGTCTCTTTTGTAAAACTAATTCTAAGTGAGAGTAGTTGCCTCATGTGTTTCCAGCTGTACCGTCTCATGCAATGATCTCTAGACAGATAAAAGTGATACAATGCTTTAGACAATCTTAATAATAAATAGATATGTGAAAACAACTGAAACATTACAAAGCACACTTTATTTTCTCGAGACTCATACGATCATCTGAAAAAAAAACAAAAAAAAAACTCCAAGGTGTCATATAAATATAAAAC
Organism: Eutrigla gurnardus; assembly: GCF_963514095.1. Classification (NCBI taxonomy): domain Eukaryota; kingdom Metazoa; phylum Chordata; class Actinopteri; order Perciformes; family Triglidae; genus Eutrigla; species Eutrigla gurnardus. The sequence continues at coordinate 17,621,028 of NC_139926.1, forward strand.
ATCTCAAACTTTTAATCAAAGGAGTGGTGATCAGGACATCAAAATCAGGCAAAAAAATCTATTTGGGTTGATATTCATACAACAATGCAAGAATAGTGAACACACTTTCACACTGAAAATAGGTTACTGCCGTTTTGTTTTCCAGTAAGTATACAATGAACCAGCCCTTTACTCCCTTTGTTCAGCACAGTCTATACTGAGAATAACAAAAAAAGTGCTTATTGTAACTGCAAGGAGAGTGACAGGTCTCCATTTAGATCATTAAATATAAAAATCTCATTCCAAGCCTGAGATAAAAATGCTTTCACACAAGGTCCCTTTTGACAAGTAAATGTAAACACTGTTTGGGGTTACCGTTAGCACATTTAGCATTCAGTAGCTGATCCAAATGTCCCATGGCACCATAAAGAACATTAAACGCCATTAAAGCAAATAGAAGTGAGGCAGAGGTACCGATTGATCACGTTGTCCACGCTTGTTCTGCTGCTCGCTTCACAGAGCTTTTAGAATGTGGTCTGACTTTACTGCTTGGTTCCTGCTTCCACAGTCCGTGAGGGCCGGTGGCGTCCACAGCGATGTCCATGACGTGGTCTGGCGCCCACCACTGCAGCAACAGCAGGAAGAGGAAGTCCAGAACAGCCACAAATGCAAAGATGGAGCCAGCCACGGGGCCGCAGTGAGCCCTCAGCCTCCGTAAGCGTCTGTCCAGGGGAAGCACCTCCTCTCCGGCCACCTGGTCGTACACCTGGGAGGAAAAACACAGTGATCAGAGTCGCCATCTATCATTCAGTGTGAACTAAGTAGATTTACATGCACAGAAAAAAACTGATTACAGAGGAAATTGGAAAACATGTACACTGCAGTAACCTGGTTACTTTATCTATGTGTACATTCATCAGGTTAGTAATTAGATTGCTCCCCGACCCCACATGTTATTCTGAAGTTTCTTATTGTAACTGTATTAGTGATAAAAGATGCTGCTGCCTGATGTCTTTTGTGTGTTCGTGTGTGTGTGTGTGTGTGTGTGTGTGTGTGTGTGTGGAGGGGGGGTAGTTGTAGAAATAGTTAACTGTTCTTCTGCGGTAAATTATTTATTTAGACTTCTAGAAGCAGCTTAGTGTCAGCTTAAGTTACAGTCAAATGAAATGATTAGAATTTTGTTTGTATTTTACATACAATTAAGTTAAATTGTAAACTTCCAAATATTGATATCAGTATCTGCCTCAAAAATCCATTATCATTCGAGCTGCAGTAAACATGGCATATCATGGAACATTTAAGAAATTCGATTTACGATGACTGTAAACCAGTTACCTATGCCATACCCTATCAATAACCTAACATTTGAGTTTATATCCAAAAATCCAAACTCAGCTTGTTTTGGACAGTAAAAGAAGAACAAAGAATACGTTTGAATGAAATGGCAGGTTTGGTGTTAGTAAAACTACCTTTTCAGTCCTCTCTGCAACATTTCTCCAGGTGTAGAGTTTCTCCACATGTGCATGGATCGAGGCGGGGGAAGGGACATTTCCTGAACGCTGCCGGGCAATGACTGTCTCCAGACCAGCACACAACGCCCGTACATTAGGCTCACACAAGGTAATCAAATCCTCAGGCAACACCTCAGGAATGCCTCCCACACGAGTGCTAACCACCTGAAACACAAAAACAAAAACTTTATGTTAACACACATAAGTGAAACGTGAATCACATTCAACATGCTAGTGGTATCTGTTCTTGCAGGATTTGAAAGTTTTTAAGAGATTTTTCCACCAAAATAAAATTAAATGCTTTACCATGGCTAAACAGTTAATTAACAGCTGCAAAGCATTACTTCATTGAACCCTTATGGCAACATCTTTCAAGTCTGTCTCAACTCTGACCACATCCTGCATCACATGGATAACATTTATTCACACATGACAGGACCAGTAGGGGTCCTCGTAGCAGAATGTTAGTTTGTGATTGCCCCTTTTTTCAGTTCCTGATAACAGTTTTCTCTTCCTCCTAAGAAACCACCGAACCCATCTTCCCCTGTCACACATGTGACTGTCTGGGCAGCTATTGTCTGCAATTTTCAACTGTTATTGTAAACAACTGATTTTTTTTCCATCTATGGCTCCTTTTGTGCCACAAACTGTGCCTGGACGGCCCCACTTTTCCCTGCTGAGTGTAAAACTAATTTAATCTTTTTAAAGCAATGCTATGCAACCTCCTACGAGCACACGCCCACAGGAAATCTGCCGCAAGAACACTACGACATCTTCAGCTGTGTCAAGCCAATTCTATTCAGTTGAATGGGCTGTTTTGTAAGTGGTTAGTAGAAAATGTTTCTTTTGTTACCCCTTTGGAGCCATTAGCCACATACAATTTTTTAAATTGTAGAAGTCAGTGGTTTACATTGCTTTGTGTTGCTACATTAATTTAGCAGAGTGTTAGGAATATTTCAGCATCAAATGCAAATTTCTATGGAACAGATAAAACAGAGAGGGGGTGGGGAGGAGTGGGACAGGGAGGCAGTATGTCTGTTATCTGTTAAATAACCAGGTTGGCTGATTATTGTGTCTTTGACCTGAAAGCTGATAAACCCTTTCCTGTGATATTCCATCCTTTGATTAAGTATTCTATGTATGCCAACACACCTGCAGTCCACAGCTGGCTCCTTCTACGATGGCCATGCAGAACGCTTCAGTCAGAGACGTGTTGAGGAAGATGTGACCCTGCACCAGAACTCCTCGAACATCTTTATGTTCCAATGCTCCCAGCAGACGGACCCTGCAGTGAACCAATTTAAAAGGGAGTAAGGTACATGTAATACCACCTTCCAGGGCTCACCAATAAGGATTGCCCATTTGACCAGGTCAAGTCAAATACCACTTAAATCTAGCAACCCACTTGCAAAAAATAATTAAACACATTGTTTTTTTCTAGGACTGATGATGGAAGTAGATACGGAGAGTGTCATCTTGCTAGTTGTACATGTGCAGTAAAATGTGGCAGAACCTGTCATGTAGTTGATATTTCTCTCTCACTTCCTCCAGCACGAGTCTCTTTGGTCCCTCTCCGCCGATTAGGAAGTGCAGATCTGGATGTTTGAGGCAGAGCTCCGGGATTATTCCACCAAGAAGATCGATTCCTTAGTAGTGGAAGAGATTGTGAACCCTTGCTTAGGCAATGAAGACGATGCACTACTTAATTCAGGATTATGACAGCCTGATCAATGCTGAATATTTATAGTTTATATCAACTGACATTTGAGTGTTTAAAAATCATTTTTATATTGGCTTATGTACTGTACCACTGCAGACACAGACAACCATTTATGGGCACTTCTATTGCCACCCTAGAATATAAAATGTCTTAACACCGCAGCTTCTCTGTACCTTTACGGTAGACGAGACGGCTGACCACAACAATGGTGATCCTATCTTCCTGGCGCTGGGAGGGGTCGGGTGTGAAGTCCGTAGGGTCGACAGCATTGGGAATAACGGACACGATCTCTGGGTTGAGTGCTGCACGGAGCACCGTGTTCTCCTTACTGGTGTATGACACGCACACAGTGTGATTGGTGTCACACAGTGTCACAGTCAGAAGCTTGTTGGTCAGCACGGAGCTCACATCGGCAAAGCCGAAGAGTGAGTGGTCAGTGAACACCTGCAAATGATAATACGCTTTAGGTTTATAGCAGGAGATTATGTGCAGCATATAGATTTTGAGGCATGGCTCATGATAAGTCATATACCGTGTTAAGGCCCATGGTCTTGGCATGGAAGAGTGCATCATGGCCCATGGCAGAGAATGAGCTGTGTGCATGCACCACAGTGATGCGTTCCCTTACAAACACACAGCGCATCAGTGGGAGACTGTGGAAGCAGGTGGTGGCTGTGGACTGGTTGTACATCACCTGCAGGGGGAGGTAGTAGACCTTCAGTCCGTTGGTCAGGTGCCTGACACCCTTCCTCCTGCCATAGGCATGCGTGACAATTACCACCTTATGTCCCTTTTCAATTAAACACTGGGATAGCTGGTAAATGTGACTTTCTACACCTCCCATATTCGGATAGAAGAAGTCGGACACCATGCAGATGTTGTGCTTCCTGCTGGGGAACCCAGCAACCTCTGCAGGAGCTCCAGAGACTGGCTGAGATGAAGGGTTATTCACAGCCGCTGCTCTCCTTCGCTGGCCCATTGTAGTTGCCTCGTGTGATCACGAGCAACTCACTGTAAGTAATTTATGAATCGATTAGTTAATAAAACAGCAAAATGAATTGATAACAAAAGTATTTTGATAATCAATAAGTCTAATTATTTTCCAGGGGAAAATAAACAATACTATTATGCATTTAGTCTTGACACAAAATTAATTGCCAACAACTTTAGAAATCAATACTTCACAATTATTTATTTCCAAAAAATACCAGATATTCCCGGTTTCCAAATTCTTCAATGTCCCTCCATTAACTGTCATTATAAATTATATATCTTTGAGTTTCAGTCTGTTGGTTTGTTAAAACTATTGATCGCTTACTTTATTGAATGTCAGAAAGTAATGAAAAATGCTAATTTGGTTTGTTTCAGAGCCCAAGGTGACATCTTTAATTTCAGTCAAAATCTCAAAATATACGTAGATAAAAATTATATAAAACTGAGAAAATTAAGTTGATTGTGAGCTCTCTGTCCATCAACAGATCAGTTAACTTGTTCGCTCTAACATCCTAGCAATAGCCAAATTAATTTTACTCATACTTTATGAGTCCAAAACTTTATTAGCTACATATTGAATCACAACATGACACTTTAGACAATAGTCTCTTATCATTATATAAACATCCTCCAGCACGAACTACTCAGCTGTTGTATGACACTCGAGTAACTCATCATTGCAGATTATTGTCAGCAATGGTAAGGAGCACCCATCTGTTTGTACCTCAAGCACTTTTTAGAGAACCATACACATTTTCTTCTTTAAAACAGAACAAAACAACGCACCCAGGTGTACACCTGTAACAGGACCCCTGTAATAAACCCTTAGTATCGTAATAGTGTAGCACCTGTCTGATTTCTCTCCTGTGTGTAGCGGCTATTAGATATGTTTTAGAGTGAATTCTCCCTTTATCTCGCATTTGCTAGCCGTTGACCTGCGGTGGGATAGTCAAGCTCGCATATCAACACCACAAAGTATTAACAAACACCCCGGAGACGAGCGTAATATACTCTCCTAAGGTACATGCACCTTGTCTCACGTTATAGCTTATGAATGTTAGTTAATGCCTTCATTATACATTAGCATCAAGCTAACAAATATGTTCATATTTAACCACTTGACTGAAATTGAAGCTGATAACGCTATCTGTCCGAATTGACTTACCGTGGAGAAAATGTCAATTATCTTCCAGTCTGTGAAAGTTCTTTTTTAGATGTAGACTCATTTCTACTCGCTAGCCCTGAGCTAGCCAGTTAGCCCCCCCTGTATCACTTCCTGGTGTGTCGGGACGTGGATCCGTCACACGCTATGACGTACCCACAAGGCAAGGCAAGGCCACTTTATTTGTATAGCACATTTCATACACAAGGCAGTCTCAAAGTGCTTCACATTATAAAAATGTCATACAATAAAGTGAAAAAAAAATAGAAGGATTAAAAGAAAATAAAGGCAAAAATTAAAATGCATAGAAAAACCCTCATTAAAACCAGCCAATAATAAAATAAAGTTTAAAATTTAATAAAAAAAAAAAAAAAAAAAAAATTAAAAACAAGAATATCAAGGAATATAAAATACAGTGCAGCATAAGAACTTCACAGATAGCATTGATTACTGAAAGGCAGCGGCAAACAGATAAGTCTTCAGTCTTGATTTAAAAGAGCTGAGATTCGCAGCAGACCTGCAGCTTTCTGGAAGTTTGTTCCAGATATGTGGTGCGTAAAAACTGAAGGCTGCCTCTCCATGTTTGGTTCTGACTCTGGGGACACAGAGCGGACCTGTCCCAGATGATCTGAGAGGTCTGGATGGTTCGTAGCTAAGCAGAAGATCATCTTGGTCCTAAACCATTCAGTGCTTTGTAAACCAGCAGTAGTATTTTAAAGTCAATTCTTTGACATTCTGAATTAACTGCAGCTGTCTGATGGACTTTTTAGGGAGACCTGTGAAGACACTGTTACAGTAGTCGAGCCTGCTGAAGATAAATGCATGGACAAGTTTTTACAAATCCTGCTGAGTCATAAGTCCTTTAATCCTTGATATATTTTTTAGGTGATAGTAGGCTGACTTTGTAACTGATTTAATGTGGCTTTTGAAGTTCAGGTCTGAGTCCATGACTACACCGGCTTTGTTGGTGGTTTTTAGCATTACCGCTTGAAGCTGGGTGCTAACTTTTGATCGTTCCTCCTTGGTTCCAAAAACAATGATTTCAGATTTTTATCACAGATCTGTCATTGCTCCGGTATGCACATACGGTATACAGATGTTTTTGTGGGCTTGTTTGTTTTCTTTAAGCTGGAGAAAAATATGTTGAAATGTGTCTGCTTGATTAAATCTCCATTAACTGGTCTCAGTCTGCTGGGCATCTTTTCAATAAGAATGATGCCTTGTATCCCAGAATATGGTGTGAAAGCTAAGCTTAAACTAAGTTCTTGCTGTTCATCGAACTGAAATGAATTTTTTTTTTAATCCTTGTAGATCACATCCAAGGTCATTTTGTACACCTATTTAACAAAACATTTTTTTTAAAGTCAATTTCTTTGTATTTTTAACACAAAATCCCCCCAAAAATGTCTTCCTGGAAAACAAAATATGTATGCTCATCAATTTCAACCAATAATATCATCACATCCATCTATCTATCTGTAACTTCGGCTCTGCACAGAGCTGAAGAACGTCATGAGCTAATCTTTTCAACGATCAAATAAAATTTCCCCAACGTTAAGTCCCACTTGCTTATCCTGTTTCACTCAGAAAAAGATCAGGGTACGGACGCCAGATACTCTTGAAATGCTGTTTTAGCTTGACCTTTAGAAAAAGACAGGAAGTCAGGACTAAAATGGCATATGTGGGTTGTTCTTCCACAGCAAAGCATTTTTCGTTTTCATTTCAACCCTTTGTCGACTTTGAAAAAGTGCACAAATTCACACTTTCACATATGCTTGCTTCAGATTTGGTGTGCTCTCCTGTTTGCAGCTACAAAAGCAAGGCTGCTGACCAAACCCAGAATATGGAATCAATGGTGGACGGGTCAGTCCACCACTGATTGTTTGGTGTACCTGCTAAATATGTACTATATACAATGACCTTGTGGTGACCTGTTTATTTATACAAAATACAAAAGGTGAAACAATTCTGGTAAAGCAACAACATTCAGTGTATTAGTTACAGAAGAACAAGCAACATTTTAACACACACTAATATAAGTAAGGAAGTGGCTCCTCCCAGGAGTCAGGACCTTTACAAGGAAATTACAGGCACATTCCAACATTCCATAATGCATCATCAGATCAGGTTACCCCTAATGCCTACAGTAAATATCTTTGTATTTATAACTTTCATTTTTCATATTTGAACTATGGCACCTACAGTTAAACATATATACCTAAACACGAAGGTATATTCAATTAATAAATGGCTCAGTTTTGTGCTGTATTTCTGTAACGAAGTATACATACAGTTTTACTTTTTTGCTTATTCAGAAACTGGTTTTACTGACAATTTATGTCATCAAGGCCATTTTCCAAAGAGTGCGGTTACTTTGGAATTTACCTGCTGCAGAATCCACAAAATTGCACACATCCGGCAATCTATTTTTGTTGCATGATGATTTCTGTATTTTTTGTGTGCTTTGTTTGTGTAACTGATTACAATTAAATGCATCACTTCATCTTCATATTACAGAGGGAAATACCTTTTTACATTCATTCAATACGAAGGACGGAATAAAACACCTCCCTGCAAACATCCCAAAAAAGTTCACAAGATGGCTATCGTTTTCAGAAACACCACATTCCTTTAGTGGCATGAACACAGGATGCAACCTGCCTGTGACAAGTCTCTGCGCTGGCATGATGCCACGTTCAAAACTACCCAGTTTGGTAGAAACCGCTTCCACAATTGTGACATTGGAGTTTGTCGTGTGTTTAGCAGTAAATGATGTCGGTCTCCACTTTTCATATCCCCGGAAAACTCCTTCACAAAAGACAAAAGATGAGATCAATTCCACCGAGAGACCCAGTGACAATGATAAAACATAGAAGAACAAAAAAAGACAGCAGCATGATTAAACAAGGAGTGTTGTGCAACTTTGGTTTTTACCCGAGCCAACCATCTCAAATGACAATGACTCTTGAATAAAAATTCTCTGGCATCATGAAAGAAACTTACTGTGAGGTGTCCCAACGGCGCCTCAATAGAATGGAAATTCCCAGCACTAAAACAATGGGGATGATATTGAAGTAATGGCATCTCCCAAAATGTGCTTTGCTTAGGACTTGTATTGCAGTGTCTGTAAGAGAAAGTTACAAAAATATGACACCATGAATAAGGAACTGATAACTTTTTCAGGTGTTTCACAATATGTTGTTTTGTGACTGTTGCTGTGTTTTCCAACGCTATCAAAATGCTTTTGATGTCGAGCATTAATGGGCTGTATCTGTAAGTGCCGACCTCTGAAATAAATCGAAACAAATGGTTACCTTTCCTTCTGCAGCCGGACCTGATGGTAGCTGATATGTCTTTGGCCTTGACATCACATGTAAGTGCTGTGGTCCAGTTACGTTTAGTGCTGAGTTGGCTGTTGAAACGGTAGAGGCCAGGAGAAGCCTCCACTTTGCGTGTGTGGGTTATGTTAGTTAAATTTGTAAGAAGCTGTCCATGCAGCTTCCATTGAATCCGAGCCTCTCTGTGGAGTCCTTCCACATCGCACTGGAAAACATATAGGCCTCCGCTCACACTGGGTTCGGACAGACAGACATCGTAGCTCGCTGGTGAGAAAAGACTTGAGTTAAAATTGCGCAAGATTTGAGTCATTCCCGGGTTAATGAATGAGTGATCAAACACGTGGGTGTGCATAAGGAATTAATGACTCACCTGAAACGTTCAGATACACAAAGAATCTCTGGTAGATGTTTTGACTGTGAAAACGGCAGCTGTACCTTCCCTGGTCCTCCACTGTGATGTTGGTGAGGAGAAGAGAGCAGTTACTGCTGTTCTCAGACAGAAGTATTTTGGCCCTGCCCTTGTATCCGTCATTGAATTTTGACGTGTTCCTGTTGTGTTTGAACACCAGCGACGTCTTTGGTGTTTCCATCTGCCACTTTAACTCCTGGTCCAAGTTTCTCTCTGAGCAGTTGCATGGCAGAAGGACCGTGTCTTTTAAGATGCCTTCAATAACCTCTTCATCACCTACAGCACAAAAGGTAAATCAGGATAAGTCCATGTCTCAGACTCTTTGGGGAATGTTAATGCTTAGCATATCACTGAAAAACATTCAATGCAAAAACGAAACAACAATGACTTCAAAAGTGGGCTCGTAAGTTGTGAAAATGTAAAACCAACTGAGTTAAGCTCAGTAAACTTGAGAGATAAAGTTTATTCAACTTTTTAGTCAAATTGACAAATGTTTAAGTACCGTTTTTTAAGTTGTCATTAAGGTTTTTACAGCAGTCACTGTTCCTGTCAAAGTCATATTCATACTAGAGTCAGTGCAAAGCCTTTATATGAAGCTGCTCCAGCAGATCTCGTAAATTAGGAGTAGGGACTGATTTATACCAAATACTAATATTCATCATGGTTATAATTGTTTAGTAATTTCAGTTGTATTCATTAATTGTTAACAACCACTTAACATGTATTAAAGACTAATGTATTTTGTCACATACTGTATATGTACAATTTGGAGGTACTTGTACTTTACTTGGGTTTTTCCTTTTTATGATACTTTGTACTTCTAATCTACGATATTCTGGAAAGAAATATTGTACTTTTCACATTTTTTATTGAAATTTGAGTTGAGTGAAATCTCAGCAGCAAATTCATTCCACAGTCCCCCCCCCCCCACTCCCCCCCCCCCCCCCCCCCCCCAATTTGCAGAAATTACTCACATGAACCAATTTGTTAACTCTGATAGTGTTGGTTTTATTGTTCAAACATAGCACTCCTATTGCAGACTGTAGTTTGTAATTTGAGAAAGAGAAAGAAAACAAATGAAGAATGTTGTTTATCTCTGAGATTGTGGAAAATGTGGTAATAATGTTTCCCTCTCCGCAAATGCTGTTTCAGCTTGACTTTAAGGAAAAGACAAACAAACAAACTATCTGAGATTGTGAACCATATGGAAACGTTTCCCTCTCCACTCCTGCTGATGTCCACCATCAAACAAAAGTTTGGACAAAATAATATGGACATATGTGCTGTGATTCTAAAAGGCTTTTTCATTGAAGCCCAAACCTTGTGTTATAAAACTGAATCATTTAATTGAAATAATAATAATTGGAAAATAAATTTGTATTAATAAAATATCTTCAATTACATTTTAACTCTAAAATGATCATAACAAAAAATTAAAAGATTCCCCTCATGAAAGTTATATCCTTACAATGACATACATCTCATGTGGGTTTGATTTATATTTCTCTACAAAATTATTTATAGCACAATTCAATCAAGAACTTTCTTCCCACCACGGTGCAAAGATGTTAAAAGACAGACACAAACCACAGGTGAACTCTAGAAGTCCTTCTTGTTTTAACTACCTTTTTTTTTTTATAGTAAAACGAAGATGTTTTACTGCATTTATGCCTAAAGGACTTCCATTCATGTGGCATTAGCGCCATAATCCTGTCTGTTGCAGGGCTTTCACAAGAGCAGCTGCTGGCTCTGTATACTTACTGTCTACAGAAAAATGTTAAGTGATAAACAAACTGCTTCATATTAAGTGTTACATTATACATATTGCGTAACTCCATAGTCACAGCACGTTTAACTGTCAGTATGGATTATTGGGTTGGATTTAAGAACAATCCAACAATCTTTCAAGGAGTCTTTATCTTTATTTTGCCCGAGGGCCAATTTGTTGTTCTTGTGGTTTCCTAACATCAACAAAAAAAACATCCAATAAATAGTGTCAGTGGTATAATCATACCACAAAATCTGCAAAACTATGTACCTAACATGAATATGCTTTTTAACCATTTAAAAGACCAATGGCAGCAGAGAAAAAAACTATGCACAATGTCATGTAATTTCTCACTTTCTTGGTTTTCTTTTAATAAGTTGTAATATTTAGTGAGCATTGTTGGAGGAAGCCTCTCTGTAACTGCACAGGACTATACATAACTTGAATTTAAGCGATCTATACATGTAAATCGAACTTCTGCACAGATTTAAGCAAATACACGAATGATCAATCACAGCAATGTAGTAGAGAATAAAAGAATGCAACATGCCAAAACGTAAAGTAACACATTTATCAGTATTGCAACACAAGGTCTGCAGCTACGCGACACTGTTACTACTCAAATATATACACATATAATCTATGCTCGTTTAATTATAAGGATACGGAAATCTTACCTGAGACAATTAACGCCAATAACACTCCCAGGGTGAAAAAGGTCCTCATGTTCGGGTGAAGAAAGACACTAATGGCTCGAGAAATATGCCGTCAAACGACCCCTTGAAGTGTCGACTCTGCTCCGTGTCGTCTTGTTACTTTGATTACATTTTAGAGACCCGACAGATATATACGTAGGTGAGTTAAATCCCATTCCCTGAATACGTCCGCAATCCACCCGTTTTTTCAGTTAGACCGAAACTAAGCAAAAGTTCATCAGCCGTTTCCGGAATATAGTCATAAAAGTCTCAAAGGAAAGTAGTGCGTGATGAACAGTCGTCCGTCCGCCACGCAGGACAATAGAAACCGCATGAACCAAACAGCAGCTTTCCTGTGAGCGTTACTATAACACAACGAGGGTGTAACCCAATGCTTTTTCAGTCAGTGTCTCTGTATACGACATTATAGTTATGGGCCATGTATGTGTTTAATGAGAGCGCCACCGCCACCACACATGGTTAGACCCTGCTCCCCCGCCCCCACCCAAACACATCCAGGGATCGGCCTCGCGCACACACCGTCACCGTCGGGAGCTGTGCAGGGAGTGATTGTAGGGATCGGAGCAATCCGCTATTGTTGTCGACGCACTTTCTAAATTCCTGTAGTAACATTCATCCTCCGATTTATCGTGAACAATAACGGAGGGTGCCGGATAACCGGAGGACGGCATGGGAGAGCTCACGGCGTTTCTGCTGTTACTGGTGGCGACCTTGACGCTTTCATCCGAGGTGAGTTACAACGAAGAGATCCCGGCTGTGGGAGTCGGTGAGCCGTTCCCCTGGCTCCGCTCGTCCGGCGGGGCCTAGCGGCGACCACCGGGGTCCGGTCTGAGCGAAGACGGCTTAAAAACAACCGTTTAAAATGCAAATGTAACGTCTTCGCCTGCGAATATAACGTTCCACGGATGACACGGAGGCCACGTAACGTTAACAGTCGCGCTGCCACCAAAAGATAACATTACCGCACTATTTCGCCGAGGCCCGCTCTTTGTTTGAGCCAATAACGTTAAATAGATTTTCCCTTGGTACATTATCAACGTCTTCTCGTGTGTCGCCATCGACATTGGTGGCTTAGTTGTACAGATTTATTGCGTAGAACAAGCGAACCTCCTAAAATTCAGCAAGGCCTAGCTGTTACCCTTATTGACAGCTTGACCCTGCAGTGTTGGACATGTTTTGGATTAGTGTAGGGGTGTTTTGTTTATGTGTAGAGTTGGAATAGCACAATTAATCTATGTATTAATAGATGGCTAAATTAAGTCACCTAACTCGATTAGGATCAGGATAGCTAACGCTAATGTTAGCTTATTCCAGAAAATAACTGGGATTGGCATGGTAACCGCTAGTGACTAGCACAGCGTCGTACGCAGTCACTTTGTCCTGTTTAAATCTTAACGGGTCCAAAAATAAAACCCGTCAACACCAGGTATTACAGTAGACATTCAGCTTTGACGTGAATACGTTAAACTACCATACGGACCGTTTTCCTTTTTAACAAATGCTAACAGTGCAGTGTTATTTGGTGCTACTGCGTGGACCTGGCCCACTTAGACCAGTCCAGCAGCGTTGCAGCTGCAGGGTGGTGATATTGCTGAGGAGAATGGAAAAAGAATGCAGCCTTTTTTTAGTTTGACACAAGCAAGATGGCGCCTGTAGCTTGCTGGTGCTGTGCAGGACTAGAGAGAAATACACATTTTAGGACCATGTGGAATTAGGAAGATGACATGATGCATGTTGCAAATCATCAGAGGCATACAGCTGTTTTGTCATCACATAATGCCTCATTTAGGAGCACAAGTACGTTAGGGAGAGTGCTAATACAATGCAGGCTCAATATGATAACACAATCTAGATTTCCAACCAAACCAAATCCCTGCGTGCTGCAGTGAAAAATGCTTCTCCAGCAGAAATTTTGCAGGATACACCATTTGATGTCGGCAGAACTTTCTTCAACGAATATCACCATATTGCCATGAACGTGGTATTAAAATGTTAGCCCTACTGTTGGGTTGAGGTGCATTCAAAGATATTTTCACTTGGAGTTTTTTCTCCTGTTTTACTCCACTGTTCATAGTTTATATCTTTGCTTTAATGTTTTTGTTGTATTTTAACTTTTTTTATTATATGTCTGGTGAGCTAGTCAAATCCAGTCTCCAGTGTTTTTTTTTCAGTTTCTGTGCTGCATGTTTTTTTTTAAGCAAAGTCATGATTGAAGGTGTCACACAGGCCCTGCAGTAATACCAACTGTAGACGTGATAACCTTTGCCATGGCCTTCTGCCAGAGTCCCCTACAGTCACACGGGAGTGTTTTCTTTGATGTAAGACCAGGTTTGGCTGGTTGTCTCATTGTTATCCTAGACTTGTAAGCACAGGAGCAATTAACTGTAAGCTAAGCACATGGGTTGATTATATATTGGTTGGCAGCTGATTCCACCATTCTGAGCCATTCTCATTCAACTATATATTATGCAGGTCTTCATAACATGGCATCGTTTTGTATTTTTAAAGATTGGCAGCAGATGGCTTGGTGGCTAGAGTGATGTCAGCTTGCAGCATATGTCTTTTTTGATGTCTGCCAGAAAAATAGGCCCACAAAACTCAGCACATTGAGACTTCCTTAAAATTGTTTACACAAAATGGAAGGAACAACATTTAGTGTAGACAGCTATGTCTTATTGGACAGTAGAAGACCAATGTGGGTTCAGTTGAAAGATGATGTGTGCACTGCATATTCACTCAGCTGGATGTTCATGACTGTGTGGTTTAGGAAGTTTCTCTTTGCTATGATAGGCAATAATGTTTTATCCACAGACTAATTGCACTTTCTTATATAATGTGGAACATCAATACAATTCCACATGACAGACTAACAAAGGGCATGTGTGCTGCCCTTTGCCTGTAATGCTGAGCTCTCTGGCTTATGGGCTCAAAGGGATGAAACAGGATATCTTGCCTTGCCTAGGCTTAAACCAGTAGTAACTTGCTTTATTTATTTATATAATAACTTAAATGCACACTAATATTATAGATGTATTTAAACATGCCGTTATCCTTTTTGATTCACTAATCCCAGTACAGCATAGAAAGCCAGATGTATGTGCAGGATTGTATGTGAAATGCAGTTGAATAAACAGAAAGGGGATAAATACATAAGCTGCATCAAGAGATATTTATGTTTAAGCTATATTTTAGCCAGTTTGGTACCATCAATCTTCACTGTTGTCCTGTCTTTCCTCTTGTCTGTCCAGGTGCCTGCAGATGACTCTGTGGGATTGCTAACTGAGCCCCAGGTGGCCATGTTTTGTGGGAAGCTAAACATGCACATCAATGTGCAGAGTGGCAAATGGGAGTCTGACTCCTCAGGCACTAAGAGCTGCATTGGCACCAAAGAGGGCATCCTGCAGTACTGCCAAGAGGTATTTACGCCGAGGGAGACCGCCACACAGAGACGGATAAATAGAACGGGACAGAGAGAGAAAGTCAGCAAATGGGCAGAGAGAATGTAGTAAGAAGGAACATAACAATCACTCCCTTTTCTCCAGGTGTACCCAGAGTTGCAGATCACAAATGTTGTGGAGGCCAACCAACCCGTCAGCATCCAGAACTGGTGCAAGAAAGGCCGCAAGCAATGCCGCAGTCACACACACATTGTTGTGCCGTACCGCTGCCTTGGTATGTAGTTTTAATCGTACAGGTGTATATTACTCAACGTGTTTGTGTGTAAAACATACACCTGTAATGAGCAATGGCATGTTTGCGTTGCAGTTGGAGAGTTTGTGAGTGATGCCCTGCTCGTTCCTGATAAGTGCAAGTTCCTGCACCAGGAGCGTATGGACCAGTGTGAGAGCCACCTGCACTGGCACACTGTAGCCAAAGAGGTGAAACAAACACGACATTCAGTGCTGCTGTGTGAACTTATTCTTATGCTCCCTCCATCATTACATCTACTTCTTTCTTATCTCGTCTCCGGCTGACTGCTGCTAAATCTTAACTTAATTTCGTTGTCCTGCTGTCAACAGTCTCTGCCACTTCGTTTTCATTTGATTTCCTTTTATCCTTGTGCCTTTTTATGAGTTTTTATTCATGTTCAGTCATCCACAGAAACAACAAAGTCTGTCAAACATACATTTTTAACCTCTTATAATAATCATCATAATCTGTGCATCAGAGCTGAATTATGAATGCAGGGCTATGCTCCTTATCTCCCACTAAGGTTTACCACAATAAACCGTCATATCTTTATGATCATATGAAATGATTGAATGCGGTTTATGGCGCTGTATGAAGTCATGATGAATGCCTGTTATTTAATGTAGTCCTGTGGAGACCGCTCCATGAATCTCCATGACTACGGGATTCTGTTGCCATGCGGTATCGACCGTTTCCGAGGGGTGGAGTTTGTCTGCTGTCCGGCAGAAGCGGAGCGAGAGTCGGACAGCGCGGAGCTGGAAGGGGAGGTGTCAGATGTCTGGTGGGGCGGAGCTGAGGCTGAATACTCTGATACCAGGTGCCATCACTCGCACACATTCATCCAGCCTGTTGGACACGCACTTTTGTTGATGCATCAACTGAACCAATTGCTCTCCCTGCAGCATGTCACACCCGGCCGACACAGAGACAGCCACCGCTGAGGATGATGAAGATGAGGATGAAGAGACCTTTGAAAGGGATGAAGATGAAGATGTCGATGATGATGAGGAGGAGGACGAGGAAGACGACGATGTGACCGATGAGCGGGATAGTGACGAACGCAATGCTAACATCGCGATGACAACCACCACCACCACCACCACGGAATCAGTCGAGGAAGTTGTTCGGGGTAAGAAATCCGGTGCACACACACCCTTTGTTTACATTCATTTATTGGTTATTTTTCATCATGTGTTATTTTGTTGATTACCTAGCAACGTCTCATTTTGCATTCATTTTGATTTGATATTTACTTTGCGTTTGCCTGTGTGTACATATCTCAGCCGTTTGTTGGGCTCGCGCTGAGTCAGGCCCGTGTCATGCCATGCTGGAGCGTTGGTACTTCCTGCCTGAGAAGGGCCGCTGTGTTCCCTTCTTGTTTGGGGGCTGTGGGGGCAACAGGAATAACTTTGACTCGGAGGAGTACTGCCTAGCTGTCTGCAGCAGCTCGTGTAAGTCCCAGGACCGGAGCCGTCTAGTGCCCTGAAGTGTCAACACCAAGAGCCTGATTCCTGTCCTGCAGATTGTCTCTCTGTCTCATTCACTTTCTTTGCCTCGCCCTGTCCTGAGTGTCTGGCTCTTAACCAACTGGAGCACTGACAAGTGGATTTGGTTGCTCGTCTTCTAGTCTTGAGTATTATAAGATTATTTTCAGAGCAAGATAAAAAAACAGTCTTTTGTCTATATTTTTGTCTAACTGTCAACAAATCCAATGAAAATACTATAACAAATATTGCATTAGCCCCCCCCACCGCCCCCAAGTCCAGATTTCCCTCCAGTAGACGTAAATCTTTAAAAACACGTCACAAACATATTGTTGAATTGTTAGAATTGGTCAGTTGGTCAAAGAGGAGTATATATTACATCAGCTGGGGGCCATTTTCATCCAGATATACATTTTGTTCTCTAGTTATGAATATATGTATCTATGAATGTAGGATTGACTGTAAAACTAAGCTACAGTACCCATGAAACATGGGCTTTTCAATAGATTTTGGACAACAATGGAGACCTTTTCCACAGAATCAGGGTTTGAAAACACAGATACTCGTCAGTTGAATCAATTCTTGATTGTCCGCAGGGGATTTGTTGACAACAAATATAGAATATTTCTAGCCAGACACAAAACAATCATGTAGTTTCACTACAATGTTCAAACATCAACAGTTAAAGTAAAATGAAAAAACAGAAAGTCAAGCCAATCAAATGAGTGTCCCTTTGGAAAGCAGCCATGATGCCCTAGTAGTAGTGATTTCAAAATCATTCAATAACTAATCTCAAAATTGTGAAACTAACCATTACTTCTTACAGCATGTAGAAGAAGCAGCGTAAACTGAACGCTGAATGTCTGTGTGCTTCTGCATGCACCTCTAGATGCACACACACACTTGTCTGCATGCCTTGCTCATGCAAGGTCTTGTATCTGCTGCTGCAGCTCCATAGTAGTCTGACCCATCAGCTGTGGGTCTCTAACGATGTCGTAAACATGTCCTAACCAGCTGAGTGTTGCACTGTGTTGACAGGCATAGTGTGTGTGCGAATGGGGGAGGGTGTTGTTTGAGGATAACGGGTTGATTTGCTGTTTCCACCCATCCTCCTCAGTGGTGCAGCGATTGCCCTGATCCTGACTCAGCACTTTTCATCTTATCTCCAAGCTCCCACATTAAACAAAGATGTACGCACAACACTTGTACTGGGAAACTAACCCCTGATAACCCGTGTCTTTTATACCAGTCCTTGTTTCTGTTTGTAGCTAACACGTTTTGTATGTTTTTAATGACCGTTGTCTGTATGTCTTCAGCTGAAACACTGGAAACCCTGTCTAATGTTGCCTCTGTAGAATGCTTTGTGTGTTTCAGATGCACTGGGTTCAGTGTTTTCCCCCCTTCATTTGCCTTTCATCCATCCTTTCTACTTGTGTTCTTATTATGAGTGATTTCTCCACTGCCATGTATTTGATTCCCGCCTCTTTGTTTCCCTCCAGTGCCCACCATGGCCCCAAGTCCTCCAGACGCCGTGGATCGGTACCTCGAATCTCCCGGGGACGACAGCGAGCACTCTGACTTCCAGAAGGCCAAGGAAAGCCTGGAGGCCAAACACCGTGAGAAGATGTCCCAGGTATACTTGTGTGTCAGGGTTAACCTCTGAAGCATTACTGTCTGGGGTATTGCCCTGTCGAGGTGTATAAATGTCTGCCCCGACGAGACAGCTTGTCAGTCTGCGATGCTTTGTCGCTGACACGATACTCTAATGTCTAGGTGATGAGGGAGTGGGAAGAGGCTGAGAGGCAGGCCAAGAACCTTCCTCGTGCTGACAAGAAAGCTGTCATCCAGGTAGGACACACATCATAGCTTCTGCATTTCTGTATGTTTATTTTTATTATCATTTCTAAATGTCAGAGATGTTTGTTATGAACATATTTTAGTTGTCTTGGCCAAAATTGTGAAAAGTCCCCTTCATTGTTTGTTCAGGAAGCAGAGGATGAGGATTTTGACAACGTTATTTCCTGTCAAGCTTCAGATTGTTTTGCCAACTAATTGTTTTGCTGGCTGCTACGACCCACAAGCTATGGTTTTATTGGTGGTTTTATTCATTACAATTTATATCTACCTTTTATGTATGAACATGAGTCGTCAAAAATGTGAGGATGAGAAAAGAGAGATATTGTAATAGAAACAATCAAATGTGTTCCCTGTACTGGCACACTAGAGGGGAGACACCACCAATGCCACTGTATATTATTGTTATACTCCCTCTATAATTTCTAAAACTGAAAAACACAGCTTAATGTGTACCATTTATGTGGGAACAACATGTGCAACTTCAGAAGTGAAATATTGAAATAATTTGAAAGCAAAACAAAAAACAAATGTGACTCTTATGTATCAAATTATGTATCGGTGTGCGGTACAGGATTCGTATTAAACTAGACTGTTTGTGTTTATAACGATTGCAAAATGTTCCACATTTGCAGCACTTCCAGGAGAAGGTGGAGGCTCTTGAGCGGGAGGCAGCAGGAGAGAGGCAGCAGCTGGTAGAAACCCACATGGCCCGGGTTGAAGCTCTCCTAAACAGCCGCCGACGCCTGGCTCTGGAAAATTACCTCGGTTCCCTACAGGCCAACCCTCCACGGGTACACACACAAACACACACACACACACAGTCGTACCTGGCAGGAAATATGAAATGTATAAAGCTTTGATTGCCTCACTAACACCATGCAACACTGCCACCTCCAGGCTCGTCAGGTGTTGAGCCTGCTGAAGAAGTACATCCGTGCAGAGCAGAAGGACAGGCAGCACACGCTGAAACATTACGAACACGTCCGCACGGTCGATCCCAAGAAGGCTGCCCAGATCCGACCTCAGGTACTCTACCTCACTCACATCCAGTCAAAACCACTTTAGCTGTACCAGAGCTTTAATGCAAACGGTTTTAAAATGCTGTTTGTGTTAAATTCCTGGTGTGGCCTAAAATGAAATGGTATAATTTTGCAGGTTTTAAGAAGTAAACTCTCTTCTGGCCCCTTTAGGTTTTGACCCACCTACGTGTGATTGATGAGAGGATGAATCAGTCCGTCAGTCTGCTCTACAAAGTGCCCATTGTGGCGAATGAGATCCAAAATCAAGTCTGTAAGTGTCGTGTTTTATTCTTCTCACTAATTGTATGAATGACTGCTATTCACACATCTGTATGATGATTCTATTAAATGAAGATTACAATTAAATCCTCATGAGGGAACAGTCGCTCATAAACAATGTAATAGAAGGTTGTATTATTGTCAAATTGTAACACGTTTTTTACTGGGGAAATTGTAATTGTGACATCTTTTAAATGGTTTCTGACGTTGTACGTGTTAAGTAGCCCCACTCAACCTCTTGTAGTGCTGACTGAAAATGAAAAGTGGTATTACAGCTGGTCTGAAGTCCAGTGATGGATTGTGTGCTGATAACACAGCACCTCTTCTTTTAGTTTGTCTTCAGTAATCAGGACGGCAGACACACCAATTCTCCCATCTATCATCATGCTGTGTCTCCTTCTCTCACGCTCCTTTCCTCCTTTATCTCCTCAGCTGTTGTGATGCAGAGAGTTCAGTCGGAGCTGTCTCAGCAAGTCTCCTCCCTGCAGAGTGATGGGCGGGTGAGTCGAGTCGCACCGACTCACATATGTATGGAGTCTGTCCTGTACAAACTGCTGAATAGAATAACCTCTGCCCTGCTGTGAAACAAGACAAAGTAGCACACAAGGTGGCCATGCACATAGAGACTTTGTTGGTGTATTTAATGCAGAAAGAAAAGGCTAAGAATGGAATTATTTTTTCAGACTTTGTTTAAATGACTAGTGGTGACTGCAGTCAAGTACAGTGAATGAATAGAAGAGAGAAATCAAACTGATCCAACTGAAAATTGAATAGTGCTCTGTGGAGAGCACTTTCTCCCCCTCCCAAATGAAGGAAGAGTTAAAAATCAGCCGTCCTTCCCGGCAAAGATAACAAAAACTGGGATTTATTCATTTTGCAACGTGACTCACCTACCAAACTGTTAAGAGGAGGGAAGACTCAGCAGTCAATGAGAGGTGAGCATACAGTGATAAATTAGCACAAAAATATTAGGCTGATAGGATAGATAGACAGACAGATACATGCACACACACCGAGTTGAAATCCTGTGGGTGACTTTCCACCTTTTTTAGCAGATAATGATTACATGACGGTCTCCACCGACACGTCCATTAAGCTGTTCCTCTGTGTCTGCAGGTGGACGGCAGGGTGAGTTACGGTAACGATGCTCTGATGCCTGACCAGGCATACAGCTCTGCTCCCATGGACCCTGGCCTGGACGGACTGGGCTTCATCCACCCAGAGAGCTTCAACCAGCCCAACACGGAGAACCACGGTAACACACACACACACACAATAACTTACTATACACAAAACACCATAATGTCATGAAATGAATATGCATGCCAAGTTGACTTTGCAATTTTGACATTTTAAAAAAATTCTCTGAATTTTTCTGCAGTTGAGCCTGTTGATGCTCGTCCAGTTCCAGATAGAGGACTCCCCACACGACCTGGTGTGTTTGTGTTTGTGTGTATTTCTGATTCCAGCATGTGCGGGCAATTAATCAATACAGTCCTTTTATTAATAAATACTTTGTGTGTGTGTGTGTATCTTGCTTCAGTATCTGCCCTGAAGCCAGATGAGATGCCAGAAGTGCGAATGGAGACTGAAGAGAGGCAAAGTGCTGGTTATGAAGTTTACCATCAAAAACTGGTATGAAAACGCATCATGTCGTTGAATTATGTTCCTGCAGTGGTATCTGTGCTTTGTGAACATAAATATATATTTTAATGGCAGGTTTTTTTCGCTGAGGATGTGGGGTCTAATAAAGGTGCCATTATTGGACTTATGGTTGGAGGGGTTGTCATAGCAACTATCATCGTCATTACTTTGGTGATGCTGAGGAAGAAACAATATACTTCTATTCATCACGGTGTAATTGAGGTAAGAGACATTTTATGAACAGTGAGTTAATTTGTTTATTTACATTAAATATATATTTTCCACTAATCCCATTTATGCGTATTGCTAGGTGGACGCAGCAGTGACACCAGAGGAGCGTCATCTGGCCAAGATGCAGCAGAACGGCTACGAGAATCCCACCTACAAATTCTTCGAGCAGATGCAGAACTAAAGAAGTGCTCGTCAATATTTTCTCCAGACGTCCCCCCACTCTCTCACTCATAGGGTCTGTTCCATTCTGATCCCTTGCCCCCAGCCCCTACACCCTCACCTTGTTCACGGCAAAGGAAAGGTGTGAAGAATACTGCAAAGGTTGATTTTTATCTTGTTTGACGGTTTGGCAAAAAATGAGGGAAACGCAAAGTGTCACTTTGCGTCTCAGTCAGGGGTTTGGGCCAAGGGAAAGTGACATGGAACAAAGCCTTCTTAATCCCTGATCCCTTGATTGTAAAGAGCCTCACTTGAGCTTACATTTACCTGCAATTGATCAGACAAGGGTAACCTGTTTCACCTGCACATTTCAGCCAATCGCAACAAAAAGTTCATAGTGTTTGTACTGAAAAAACCCTGATGATGATTTATATGAAGTCTCGTAGCTAAGACCAGAACCCCCCCTCCCCGACATTCTGATGACAGCTGTGCTGTGCTTGATGACATAACAGCTCTTAGAGCTGGCAACGGGCGGAGGGGTTCTCAGAGCGCCTCTCTGCATAATTGAAGCCCAACTGTTTCAGGTTTGTTTTACAAAAAAGGAGGAAAAAATGCAGAAAAATGATGAATAATCAAAAACATGTAAAAGTTGAAGAATATTGAATGTTTTTGTTTTCTGATTATTATTTTTTAATGTGTAATATATTAAAACAGAGATTAGCTGTAAGTATATGTAGTGCATGGCAATATTGATGACAGATACAGTATACTGTATGTTGAGGTCCTCGGGAGCGGTCCTCTTACTAGATATATTAGCAGGATTGTACATTTCTAGTGTCTTCTTTGTGATCTTGTGATATGAAGAAGAAAAAGAGTATTCAGAACCCGGTCTGCTTTGTTGTCACACAGACTTGCTTTAACTGAATCTTGGCTCGTAGCGCTCATCTCCATGCTTCACAGTTGTGTTAGCTGCATGGGCAAAATTGCTCTATATGTATTATATGAAGTGTAATAGTATCCGAAAGGAAGACTATTTTGTTACTGTTTGCGTTCTATGCACTCTGTCATTTTGGAAGTCCGATTATTGTCACAAAAATATTATTGCTGTTGAGTCCCTGATGCCAATTCACGCTGTCGCTGCACATTGGGTTTTTTATTAGGAGGTTTTCTGAACGTGCATCATTCCAGATTTATCATTCCACTCCCATTCTCTTGATTGTAAATATTTGGCAGATGGAGATCTGACTCGCAATGGCCCACTTCCATTATCAAGATCCCCCTCTTGTCCGTTTCCCATGTACACGTGTTCTTCGGTCTTTCTGTCTAACCCCCGTCTAACCTCCCTTTCTGGCTGTGGCAGCAATATTATACAGCGCAGCACTTTGGGAGCATTTGCTAAAAGAGACGGGATTGTTGCCCGACAGAAACTTCTCCTCTTCACACACATTCCATCACCAGATCTCACACACATTCTATTTTTCTACATTCTCTGTGTATACATGTACAGTGCTTCTGTTTGTCCCGTGGTGTACATTTCTTTGCCTGCATATCTGTTGTCCTTAAGAAGAGGTGAAGGATTACCATCAACACCGGGAGGATGACCACGACTCACATCAGCATAAACACATTTCCCCTCTTCCTTAAATAAGTTATTAACGCCACCTCCAGTAAACATGAATGTGACATGCATATTGTGCTTTTATACCACAGAAATAAAACACTTATCACCTCTGCACATTATATTCATGTGTACAGACACTAACTGAAGCTCTTAATCAGGTGAATGTTTAAAATTTGTATCAACGCTCACTCTTTGGAGGCTCGTGTTTAAAAAGAATTGTGCTTTTTTTTTTCTCCCTTCATTGATTCAGTGACCTTCCTTTGTGTGTAGCTAAATGAACCATTTGCTTAGAGTAAGAAAAAGCTTTCTACACTCACTATACAATGAATAAAATTTTGAATGTACATAACTTTCTGCTTGTTTGACATTTTGAATCCAATTATTAAATATAATCATGTATTAATCCTAATATTTACTTTTCAAGGCACAGATGAAAAGACTGAATCACAGACGTTTAGAAAAATGCTTGCCACTTTATTCCCCCCAAGTGGACAAAAAAGGGTCCAACAATTTAGGGAACAAACACTAAATAAAATACAAAACAGGTCCTCTATTAATGGAAAATATGAAAATACACTTGTCCTTGTGGCTATCAAAAACATGTAGAACCGGTATATACAGTGAAAATGATCCTGAACTACAGACAAGGAACGCATTACATAAAGCTCACAACTCGCACATCAAGTCACACATTCAAGCATTCAGTCACATGCACGCAACATTTCTCAATACTTAGACACTCTTCTCTTGGTTAGAGTTAGAGAAAAGATAAAAAAACAAAACCCTTTTTACCTGCCTCAGTCTAACATCAAACTGTAAAGACAATGAAGTTGAAAATCCACACTGATCATGGATCAGCCTTGCGTTTTCTGTGCCTGATGAACACAGTGTGTCAACAAAGGAGAAAGTTGTTTTGATTTCCAATCAGCGGTGGAGAGCAACCTTTGGCAGTCGAAGAGTGCTTTAATGAGGCCTCCTTTAACTGTCTTTGTCTAGTGTGGTGGCGGCGAGCGTCACTGTAGTGATTGGCTGGCCGATGCCGTGCATCTGCATGCGCGCCAGTTTCTTCTGTTCACAGTCGGTCACCAAGTTGTTGAGCTCGGCAGCACTGTAGCCAATCAGAGTTCTCAGGTCGCACACAAACTTGTAGACAAAGCGCTTGCCCTGCACCTTGCTGATCATGTCCCCGTCGTAGTAATACCTGAACCGGGACACAAAAGTCAGAATCTCGCTGCACAAAGCCCAAATAAAATCTTGCATTATTTTGTCGTGTGAGAAAATGTATGTCATGTTTCAATACCATCCAATTTGCCATCATGACACCCACACACAGACACCACAGAAGTTTCACAAACGAATATGAGTTCACTTGTTACTCATTGTGTTATTTATCATCGTTAGCATCATCATGTTCTTCTTTTAAACCAGAAAGCCTGAGTTTACAAAGCATGGGGAGTTTGCAAGACAATAAACTGTTGAGTTGCATAGTGGGAAATGTAGGCTCTAGTGTTTCTGGAGCTTAATCTCTATTGCAATTAAAAACAAACAAACAAACCTGAGGGCTCTGCTGAGTTTCTCATAGTTCATAGTTGGCTTGTTCTTGCGCTGACCCCATTTCTGTGCCACAAGTTCCGGCTGGTTGAGTTTGAACTCCCCCTCCTCGCCCACCCAGGAGATGCAGTCTCTCGCATCTTTGTCCGTCAGCAGCTCCAGCAGAAACTGCCACAATTGGATCTGACCGTTGTTGCCTGGCACCAGAGAAACACTACATTTAGTGAAAATGCTATAATCATTAAAAACTCTATTCGTGTAAAATGATAGATGCATTTGCATTCAAAAACCTCGACCAAATTTGCACCACAACACTAGTTGAATAAAAATATTTGTGGAGTGCCTGACTGCTGCAATCAACACAATTTTTTTTGTACTATTTATTAATCTGCAAATTATCTCTCTTGTTTTTGTCTAACAGTTCAAAACTCATAGATAATATGTTTATTATCATCACATACAACAAAGAAAAGCTACAACATCTTGCATTTGAGATGCTTAAGGTAGACAAATGACAATCAGGTTGGAACATTACATTACAAAAAGCACGTAGCCTGCTTCCATACTGAGTCCTTATGTGTGAGGAGTACTACCTGTACGGTTGCCGGGTGAGCTACGCTCCTCTCCTCCTGAAATACGTGGAGCCCTGGGTCCACGGCTCTGCTTCAACACCTTTATGGTAGTGGGTGTGCTCACTTGAGCTGGGATTATCTGCACAGCTGGAGACACAGATGGAAAAGTTAGAGATGAACCAAATATAAATGATCAGAAAATCTGCTAGTGTTTAGTGTCCACTATGTTGTAGTGATGTTCTCTCCACAAGAGGAGGATAATTTCTTGTAGCTTTGTTAATTAAAAACAATACACAAAAATCACATTGCTCCCCCGTACACAAAAGAGTCAGTGTGTGTCGTGTTCCATCATATCAGATAACTTCAGCAACTCATGACTGGCCAAATCTAGCACATAACAGCCTTTGGCAGATTTTCCAATAAAACTCTTACGTTGATCAATGGTGACAGTAGCATCCCCTCCAGACTGGTCCTGGCTAGCCAAAACATCTGAAATAAATACAAGGGATTAGAATAATATACCAAATTCATCAGGCCATGGTTACTGTCCCATGTATAAACAACATGTGACTTCATGCAAAATTAACACATACTCTCCTCTATCTGACTTACATTTGCGCAGGAGTTCCAGGTGACTCCAGAGTATCTCTCCGTTGGGCACTTTCTGAAGGAACTCTTCCTGGCTGAATAAGCACAGATCTCGACCTGGGATGTGAATGCTGCCTATTTCCATCTCATCGATGTTAAACTCCTTCATTACCCAGACGGCCCAGTGGATCACCTGATCAGCTGACCAGAGCACAGGATCTGAGGAGAGGGGGTGAACGTCAGACAGTGAGGACCACATGTATTTGTTACCACATCGAGGACCGTTTTCCCACAGCAATGCATCTTATTAAAGTGTTCCTCACCATATGGTATGCCCAGGCGAACCTGCTCTTTCCGGTAGCCTTCAAGTGCTGCAGCCCAGCGTGTAACCTGCTCCGACGTCTCGTCAGACAGGCCAGAGCGCTCCACAGCAATGAGTTGACCCTCCTCCACCAGAGTTCCTTCCTCTCCTGCTGCATCTGGATCAATCACCACCTCTACTGTTTCCACCGGTTTCACAATTTCCAAAATGTTCAATTTCTCTTCACCTGGACGAGGGGGGAAAAACAAATAGGGGAGGTTGATGTAAGTGCAAATTGGAGTTTGGACATTAACGGTATTATATTGCTGTGTATTTTCTGATATTGTTTGTTTTTCTCAGTACCTGGTTTGGCTATTAACTGCAGGCTGAGCTGCACTGTGCCATCTGTCTTAACTCCCTGATCGAAGAGACTGTGGTCAGGGTGTAGCTGAAAGAATACAACAGATACGTTAAATCAGTTGAAAAGAGGCGCAACAACACATACTTTAAAGTTCAAAGATGGAGATCTTGATATGCTCTATGTAGGTACATTGTTACCTGAATGTCCTGCAAGCAAATCTCAAATGTATCCAGGGACATTTGGATACGGGGCTCCAAAAGCTTCTTCAAATTGCCAATAGGCTCATTGATGTCGATA
Organism: Eutrigla gurnardus; assembly: GCF_963514095.1. Lineage (NCBI taxonomy): Eukaryota > Metazoa > Chordata > Actinopteri > Perciformes > Triglidae > Eutrigla > Eutrigla gurnardus. The sequence goes on from NC_139926.1 coordinate 17,648,278, forward strand.
TCTTGTTGAATCAAATCTGATGCAGTGATGGTCTGCTCCTCAACACTACATGCAAAAGAAGAGATGAGATGAGTTGCTTCATGTACAAGAGCATACAGTTTTAATCACCATCGTCTTGCTTACCCTTCCTCCAGGCATGCCTGTTTCTCCCGTTCATCAATCTCGATCTCTATCATCTCTTCTGGTTCACTTTTAGACATTTTGCCTTACACAAAGAGCCAAACTGTAGGAAGAAATTAAAGAGTTTATTCTAAATGTTATTTATACATATTACAACATATTAATACAACACAATTAAAAACACCATAAATGAGGACTTGAAAATATAATAAAAAATAAATAGAATTTCAAGTAATTTATCAAACAATATAGTGGCCCAGCAGCAAACCTCTGCCTGGGACTCCTAACTGATCAATCAATCCCTGTTGTTGATTGCTGCTTTAGCTTCAATCACCTTTATAAATGTGGAGGGATAACGGAACAGTAATGACATTAACACATCATAATGCACTTTGGAAAACATGCTTTGATCCATTGCCTGTAATCATGAGCACACACAGCCCATCAGAGGCTGGAATCTGGAGAGTGTCAGACACTCCTGTCCCTACCTCACAAATCTGATTTGTTCTACTGTTTTGTTATATTATTGTGCATTGCATTTTTTTTTCTGGTTGCTATTGTGAACAGCTATTTTCAGACATTTCAGAGCCCAAACAAATCATTTAAAAAAGAATCCAAATTGAAGATGACCTAATAATGACTCTAATAAACGTTAGTGTAGCACTATTAAGCTGTAGAGGTGGTCATGCCCCGGTGTCTACCCATGAACTCTGTTAACTAAATTATATTCACACTACATGTACTGTATTCACTAGGTCAACTTATAAATTCTTTGTTTACAGTACATCTATAAACCATAACAGTACATATACACACCATTTTCAAAGGCGAAAAGACAACATTATATGTTGCTTCTTGTTTTATCCAACCAACAGTCAAAAAAATATATATATATCCAATACAATAATGCAAGACCATGAATTTGAGAAAGTGTCATGTTTGAAATGGCAAAATATGGTTATTGTTGCTGCTGTTTTTCATAATGCCAAAAATATTTTTAAAAATGGACATTAAAAACATGGCCTTTAACACAATAATGTCAATAAATAGCAGTGCAGAAAATAATTGCTAGTGATTTTCCATTTATTATTCTATTAAGTGGGAGGTTTAGTAGCACAAACAACTAAAAAGACATCCAAAAAGTTTAAACTTGTCTTAATAGAGTGTTTCGGCTCAAGTGTTTTAATGTGTGGCCATGACTTAAATCTGGAACAGGAGTTAGGGGGTTTTCTACTATAAAGGCCTCTCAGCCTCGACTCCTCATTGATCGCCTGGAACAGTTCACTGACTGCTCCAACTGCTAACGTTAGCCAACTCGAGGGCGAGGCTTTCTCGTCTAGAGGCCAACTGGTAGGCCAAAGTTATCAGCAATTGTGACCAAACATATGTATACATCACGAACACACATTGTTAAAAAACACACGAAGTGAGATTTGACACACTGGTCGATACACCGAAGCTGGTCTACAGCGAACCAAGTTAGCTACTATTTTTTTTTTTTACAAGCGAATGCACCGCGGGGCGAGGTAGCCCGTCGCACAACCGTCGGTCCCCGATCGCTAAACAACGCTTAAAATAAAATAGAAACGCATTGCGCCTCATAACTTTAACGAATCTTTGCTGAAACACACTTTAACTCTGCGCGTAGAAAACTTTTAAAACGGAAATGGAATAAACGGAAACAAAACAGCATAGGGCAAATGGAAAGGAGCCGGAAATCCTGGCTAAAGGTTTACAGCGTACAAGACTTCCGAGAGCAGCCGCGATAAAACACGACACATGCGTCAGTGGGAAAACCAACAACACGGAGGGACTTGCGATGTGGCGAATGCGCTGAAAAACGGCGCTCGGTTAAACACAAACTGCGACTTTTACAAAGAAGGGTGGACTAAACGGCAGGTTTAAAAATCGTCTCTGTATGTATACGCACTGTGTGTTTGAGGCTGGGCGGCGACGCGGCGGAAGGCAGCCTCCCCACTTCACCGCTGTTAGCAACCAAGCTAACACACAAATGACATAACTGCGTTTGTCCTAAACGATGGTGTTTAAATTGTCCAGATTGTGAGAAAGAGACACGAGCAGTTGTGTTAGCCAACGTGATCCTACCTTTAGCGGAAGTTGGCTGACGCTCTGTGAGTGTGTTGTTAACACTAGCTTGAATGTAGGCGGCCTCTTCCCCACTAGGCTAAGTAATCAACAGCTAGCGTTAGCGAGCTAGTGAGCCACAAAATAGCGGGAAGAGACTTGGCACCACAAACAGAGCCCCGACTGACTACGATGTAGTACACTTTCTTCATAACGAGCGCGTCTACCTCCTATGTACCCATACCTCTTAAAATCCGGCCCTGAAAGATGTTGGATTGTGTTCAACTGTGGTAGAAATGCAGCCAAAAACTCGCACACAGTCGAGTCGTATCATGCAAGTTTTTGGTCAACTATCGCTTCACACACTCGGAGGAGGGCGGAGACTAACTGGCAAGACCGTTAATGTTACCCTAAAAACCTGTATGGCAAAAACAAAAGGATGATAGTCTTAATTATAGTGTGTACTTTATTGATCATAAGTTGGGGTCACTTTCTCAGTACAACAGATGAACGTCGGCGTTTTAATAAAGTAGGCCTACGTATTTTCCCCCTCAGATTTAAATTCCATAGTCGTCATCCATTTTAATACCCCACTCTTCAGTTCTTTAACAGAGGATATTTCTATCAACTCCACCAAGTAGGCTAACTAGCACGCTGTGTATCTTTCTTTGACTTGTCTGTAAAGCTCTAGGCTAGTAGTATGAAAACAACTATTTTAAATACTTGCAACAGGGAAGCAATAGCCCGCTAGGGGGCCCTGGGTCAAAGAGGAGCTGTGACGTCCCCCATAGGACCCCAAGGCATTTTTCCAAGAAAACAACCAGTTTTCCTGTTTAAGATTTATGTGCATCATGTAAGCATGATGTATAACATATTATATTTAAACTGCATTTTGACACAACCCCCTCTACACAATCTCAACATTGTGCAGGGACCCCACCAATTCCATTCCTCGTCTCTCACTGGGGCTGAGGAACGAGGAGTGTAGCGCTCAGGCAGTTACCCTTTATCCCATTCGTAATCAAGCCTCTTTTTTTTACAATACCAAGTGTTTTGTGCCTGTATGTTGTGGTGCTTATAGACTATATTAATGTACTATACTGTGGTTGGCTATTTTATTCTTACAGACTTCAAAGAATAGTGACACTTGTTCTTTGCAAAACAATCACTGTCTGTCCATCACCGAGCTCTTCGTTTTCCTTGATATACATGATCCCGATTCCTGAGTTTATTGATTAATAGGTTTGTACTGCTTAATTTCTGTGAATCTCCTATCAAACAGCTAGCCACACCAATGTATGTAGATGTGATGATGTTGTTTGTAAATTAACTCTTGATTGCATTTTCTCAAATAAAATCCACAAAAGTGTAAAGTCGACTAATAAACGTATCTCAATGAAACCAAACTGGCACTTCATGGTCCTGAATATAACACTGACCCTGTTTGGGTGCCACTCCTATGAAACAGGCCCCTGGCAGACAAGGGATGGTAGGTTACATAATTACATTACCTCTCAGACCAATTCAAATCCCCATCATAAAATGCAGACTTTTAACTTATAATTTACTGCATGGTTTAAGAAACCGTCAAATAGCTATTAAGGATGCTCCACGTGCTACACAACTAGTAAATGTACAGTATGAAAGCTGCTCTTGTTTCGAAAATCACAATCGAGGCGGAAATGACCGACATTGACAAATATCCGGTTTGTGTGTCTTGCCTTCAAAATAAAAGCGGCATTACTAAGTACTAATGTAAACGCGTATCTTAAGACGTGAAAAAAGTTTTGCACTTTACCTACCGTCTCCACATAAAGACTATTATTTACTGATATTTCTTGAACCTCTATACCTCTACATAAGACCTGTACAGTCGATATGCTATACTTAAAAGCTGACCAATTAATATTTATATTTCAGTTTATTATGAAGATACAGTAGAGTAACAGTATTTTAATATACCAAACTATGAACTCTTAAGCCAAACAGTTGAATCTACCACGTCCAGAGACTATGAAGAGACAGTGTTAACCTAGACTACATTATGTTTTAGTACGATATATATGAGCTTAACAAAGATGATTATATCAGACTGTCAATGTGTGCCCAATTAACAAAAACAACGAAAAACAACTGATTTGGTCAGTAGCTACACGTTCTAGACATTTCATATTTATTCTGAAGGAGGTAAGACGGAAGTCCTGTCCTTGTTGCTGTAGCTTGAGCGGCACAGGCGAGCCAAGATGGCAGAGTACCTGGCGTCCATTTTTGGGACTGAGAAAGATAAGTAAGTAATTTACGTTTATTTAGTTGATTCATACGCCATTTGTGTTATCTACTTTAGCTCAAATCTGCTTCGACAAGTAACATAATATACGGCGTTTGCGTGCAGTCTGTAGCTGGTCACGTTACACCGGCGTTAGCAACTAACAGCTAAGCTAGCTGGTAGCGTGCTAGCTAAGGTTAACGTTCGTAAAATACCGCGCCGCGATGGCGAGCCCATGCAACATCTGGGTGCTAAGCAATGCTCAGATGCTTAGAAAAATAAACCCCGTGTTACTTTTTCTCAACTAAAATAAAATTACCGTACTAGTCAAGCACTAATAAAAGTAACATACTAACTACCGTAAACCATTGAATTAGCTAGCGGTAGCCACTTAATAAAACCCATAGAAGCCTTTGTTACTGTGAAAGATGCACGGCTAGTCACCAAGTAGGCTGATATTAAGCACGTTAAAGGGGATCTTAACTAATTAAAACATTCATACATGTTATCCTCGTCGTTTAAGGCAATCCAAAACATATCAGTAAACATTAACAACTCTCCCAAATAAAGAAACTAGAGTGCTAAAACTCAAATTTGTGATTTCATCTGTTCTGCTCCATTTACAGTAAATAGGGAAGGAGGTTAACATCGACACTGCGAGCACCCAGGGAGCACATTTTGCTTAGAGATGAGAACACTGCAATAGAATAAAACTTATTTCATTATAAAAAGAAAATATACTGGAGGTCCCCATTCATTTCTATGGAGCAGCTCCAGATAGACTTCCTTCTCTGATTTTTGGCTTTGAGGGAGAGTAGCTCGTATTCAAAAATAAGGATTAAACATTTCTAGGTTGTGAAAATACAATAGCAGAATTAGGTGGTGTTCCTTCAACCCTTACTTTTACATTTGTTTAACATTTCGTTTTGGGAAGTACATTAAAAGTGACATTAATGAATGGGAATACCGGTAGTTGTATTTTGTGATTCCCATATAGTTGTTATCTGCTTACTACTTTTATACTTCAACATTACTTTATTCCAAAGGCTGTTTCTACAAGCCCTCGTCTTTTTTTTCCTTCTTCTTCCTCTTTTTTTTTTTTTTAACTTAAGCTGACAGTTTGTTTTTATTGGTATTGTTGAACCCCCTCTTCAAAGGATCACAGTCAATCATATTGTAAGAAACATTAATTTGTATTTGGGTCACTCTCTGTTTCTGTTAATCTCTCCCTCTGTTAATCTACAGAAAATAAATTTTTGCTGTAGTTCAACCTAGCTCAAATAAAATAAAATGTGATGCACACTGAAATACCTGAAACAATTATTTGATGAAGTAAAAATGAATTGTCTAACTATTTTTATAATCAATTTTTCATTGTAGTCCTCTTTGAGGAAAACAATAGACCGCCTACAAACCAGATTGCATGTTTCCATAATATTACATTTTTTATCTCATCTTCATTGTTTTCTCTTTTCCCTAGGGTCAATTGCTCATTTTATTTTAAAATTGGTGCCTGCCGACATGGCGACCGCTGCTCCAGATTACACAATAAGCCGACATTCAGCCAGGTAAGATTGTACTTTTTTTTATTTTTTTTTATCTTAAGTGTCATCAGATAAATCGATGTGGGAAAACAATATTTTTCATATATGAAGACTCCATAAAGCAAGCAGCCAATATCCCACTAATTATAAATGCCCTCTGCTAAGTGTATTTCACAGATGTTTCTGACTCAGTAACCACAACCTCTGTGTTTTTTTCCAGGGACCAATTTAGTTACTTGGGGTCATTGGCAAACGGTGCCTTTCTTAACTTTTCCCCAATGGGAAATGTATGTATTGCAGAGGTACAAGAAGTCAGCCTCAAAAAAACAGAAAGTATACAGCAATTAGTATATGGTTGAGTTACATATTTTAAAGCTCTTTGGGTGCTTTGTGTGGGTTATTTACATATTGTAAAGTTCTTTGGGTGCTTTGTGTGGGTTATTTCAGGGTACAATCAGTCAGATTAGTAACATAATACAATATCTTACATATATAAACATCATTATAATCTATAGCAGTAGATTTAGGCCCGGGTTGCCTACCCTACGGTGTTTCTGACCGAGAGTGACCGTGATATGGGCGTGTGACGGAACTGTGTCATATCAGGTGGATTGCTGAGGACTCGCAGTGCGAATATATTGCGAAGGAACCTCAGTATTGAGTGTGAAGTTGTTTGTATGAATGGTTCTCGAAAAAGCTGCAAACTTTAACACCACAGGCCAAGACTTTCCTGAATGGGCAGGGTTTGAACGGGCACTGGTTATTTGTATGTACCTTACTGTAAGTAAAGAAAAGTCCATTGTGTCTTTGATAGTGTCTTGTTGCAAAGGGCATCTCACTTTTCTAGGCAAGGTACTGATTCAATAAACAGCAATAATCAAAACAAATCATCCCAATAATTAACATTTTTGTGTTTCAGACAATTGCCCTCCTGAACATTTACCGGAACCCCCAGAACAGTGCTCAGTCTGCTGATGGCCTCACCTGTAAGTGTTTCTATACGTATCTATAGAGATGTGCGGAGTATTCTTAAGGTGTAAGGGAAACCAAAGTTATTAATGAATTGCTCATATGTTAGTAAAAGCCGTCACTATTGAAAGGTTGACCCATTATTGAAACTTGTTTTCAAACCGATTCTGGAAAAACCAGGCTGTGTTTTTATATAGTGCATATAAAGGTTAAAACAAAATACATAAATGGTAACCCAAAAGGAGTCACAGCTGTTCCCTGGTTAAACACAGAATTATTTGCTGAAATAATAAATTATATTGATGTTGAATTGTTTTGGATTTCCTAAATATCATTACTTTTTACAACCACTAGGTGCCATCAGTGACATGGAGATGCAGGAGCACTATGACGAGTTTTTTGAGGTAAGTTCAGAATGTCTCATGTAGTGCGGCTCTGCCTCACACCCTGACCATACCACTTTGCAGTCGATATGTTTTCTTTAACTTCTTTTGAGGAAATAAAGCTTCATGTGTATTTGCTTTCTCGTGAAGAGTTAGATGGAAAGATCGATACCATTCTCAGATCTGTCCGGTAAATATGACGTAGCAGCCAGTTACACTTTTCTATTGCAGGAGGTCTTCACAGAGATGGAAGAAAAGTACGGAGAGGTGGAGGAGATGAACGTATGTGACAACCTCGGGGACCACCTAGTAGGGAACGTGTACGTGAAGGTGGGTGTCCGGTCTAAAAGCTGTATATGCTACCACTACTGTACTGTGTTTTTTTAAGCTTGGATCCAGTACTTTTGACTACACTCTGTCTCTTGATGGTCCTTTTCGTAGTTCCGTTATGAAGAGGATGCTGAGAAGGCCGTGATAGACCTGAATAATCGGTGGTTTAATGGACAGCCCATCCATGCTGAGCTCTCCCCTGTCACAGACTTCAGAGAAGCCTGCTGTCGCCAATATGAAATGGGGTGAGTGCTACGTCATAGAACAGAACTTGATTGTAAAAAAACAAAAATGCTCATTGAAACACTCAACCATTCAGTCTTTAAGATTCATGTTGGACTAATTCACACGGAAGATCCATACTGTTTTTATTTGTTGCTGGTTTGAGCCAGACTGTGCCATTGCAACAATGACCCTTTTAAAACATACATGTTCTGTCACTACAGCGTTTGTATATAAATTCATGTATTGTTTTAATATATGTTTGTAGCACTCATCGCCGTCTTTCCCTCTCCACAGGGAATGCACCCGTGGTGGCTTCTGTAACTTCATGCATCTGAAGCCCATTTCGCGTGAACTGAGGAGAGAGCTGTATGGGCGTCGAAGGAAGGGGTAAAAACACATCGGTTACTTTTTTGCAAACCCGCAGGTGTTGTTGTTTTTACAAGAATTCTTAATAACTCCTTCACGTCCACAGCCGCCACAGGTCCAGGTCTCGATCAAGAGAGAGACGATCCCGTTCAAGGGACAGGGGTCGGGGAGGTGGAGGAGGAGGAGGCGGCGGCGGAGGTGGCGGTGGTGGTGGAGGCGGTGGAGGAGGCGGCCGTGACCATGATAGACGTCGCTCCAGAGACAGAGAGCGTTCAGGACGATTCTGAACCACAAAGCCATGACTACTTGTCTTTCCCTCCCTGTATCCATCCCCGGTCTTTTTTTTTTTTTTTTAAGTTTGTACCTTCCAGATGTAAGACTAAGTGAAAGGTACCTGATTTTGAAGCTGTGACAGCATTGATGAACCTGTTTTTTTCTTGATTTCTGAAAATGACTTTCACCTCATTAAATTGAACATTTTTACTTAACATGGCTGACTCCTGAATCGTTCTTATTATTTAGCCTAAATCCGTTTCTCTCATGAGGACATTGCTAAAGTATGTTTCTACATATTAGCATAACAAAGTTTCTGAATTCAGGCTATCATAATCTTTTCCTTGTGTGTGTGTCCGTGTGCGTGCACGTTGGCGTCACTGTGAAATCCTGACACAATGAGACTGAACAAAGTAGTTTGGTGCCCTGAGGTTGTCTTGTAGATGTGGGTTAATCCGGTCTGTCCGTTGGTGTGCAGTTTCGCTCATGACTGAGCTCACGACAGGTGAGTGTACAGCTCTTTAATGCATCTTTAATGCATTTACGTTATGAATGAATATCATATATACAGTATATATTATATGTATCTAAAACTGAAAACTGCATTTTTCTGTAAAAATGATTAATCAGTAAAATAGTGGTGACGGCTCTGATAAACATGTAGCCCAAATGCCTTTTAATGAATTACGTTACAGTAGAAAGAATAATTAAGATGACTGAATTCCATTTAGCTGCTTCAGTTTCTGGTATTACACGTGCAGGCTCACACATGACTTACTGGGACATACCGACGCCTGTGCTTTTCCCACTATTATATGTCCCGCTGTACGTCATTTAAAATAAAACCGGTCAGGACCAGAAGTCACTTTCATAACCCCCCTCCTAAATTTCATGTATAAATTTGGATTGCACCAATTATGATGGTTGTCTTTGAGGCTTTTTAAATTGCTACTTTTTCTCCCCTCCTGTTGAATACACTCTAAGTTCTCATAACTCCAGAAGCGAAATGCAATCACGTGTGGGGGAAATAAAATGTGCCCTGTTTTTCTTGATTCATGTGATTATTATCTCATGGAAAAAAGTCACTTTTGAATTAGAAACCTCACAATTTTACTTGGGTGGGGGGGGGGGGGGGGGGGGCTGATTTCATGAAAGAAAACTCCAAGTCCAGCTTTACTTTGGTTCGGGGCATTGGGAGACAGTGTTATGAGTTTATTGACTGATGCATTCAACGTGGTAACTCGAGACAAAACCTGGTTGCAGGTTACAGTTGCAACAAGAGGGGCATAAAATGAGCTCTCAAGTAAACGAGGGTTTAATTACCAAGATAATCGCCTCGTTTATTTAGAACGAAGTGAACGCTTCAGAAGATAACGATCCCAGTGCAGAAACAAAGACCACTGAACTTCAACAGTCCGAAGATAGCAACAATAATTACTGTGTTAAATGTCTTTTGATCAAAGTTCACTTACCTACAGGATGACACCAAACAAATAAACAAATAAACATATTGATTCTGTTCAGTGGTAGTTTCCCCCCAGAATTGTTAATGGCTGACTTTTTATGTGGCTTTAATTCTGAGGCTAATGACCTCCAAATGTACAGCCCATGTAACGTTAGCAGGTTCGAGCAGAACAAGAGTGCCGTTTATTCATTGGAGTTTGAAAAGTTTGGTTTATATTTAATGTGCATTAACGCCTCTCCCCTTCTCCCTGCAGGTGAGCCATGCTGTCTGTTTCTGTTGGTACAAGCTCGGCCGAGGTCTCTCCTCTTAGCCCACTCGCATCCAACCTGATAAATGCAGATATCGCTCAGGGTCAGGAGTCTTCCAGTGTGGATCAGAATGCTGTCACTGGTGGTCTCAAGGTTCGGGTTGAATCCTCCCACAATAATGAGGGAAGTGGGGAGAGTGAGCTGCAGAGCAGAGAAGCCACTGCTGATCAGTGGAAGTGGAACCGTCCTGATTTGCCCAGCAGATGTACCTGGAGGCTGGGTGCACCTTTCTCTGAGTCGCCTCATAGCAGCCCGGCACGGTGAGAGTCATGTTAAGGAAAAAAATAATAACCGGTGGTTATTGTTTAATTAAAGTGTAAGCTTGGTCAAATGATGAGATTTGGCCCCAGGCCTTTTTAAAGGCCCCCTACCCCTCCTAAAAACTACAAACAACACAGTTGCAGATGCTCAATATTAAAAGACTCAAAGATAAGAATCAGGAGCAAAACACATGACCAGGACAACCTTGCTTTTAACGGCAAAGTTGTTTTTATTATTTATTTTTTTAAACAAAGGTTCTGGTTCTAAAAAATCATAATTTTTTATTTGGTTATATTTTTGTTTGATTAATCTGAATCTGTAAAGTAGCAAACGTTTTCAGATAAATGTACAACATTTACCCCTGAGATGTAGTGAAGTCGAAGTGTAAACTAGATGTTGAGATAAATACATATAATAACTTTTTTTCAAACTTTGGTTGAGGAAGGTAACCGTTGGGAAGCATTCTGTTTCTACTTAATATTAGACTAACAACTACATATATTTTTGACATCACAATTCATAATCTGGAAAGCAAACAGCTGTTTTTGTGGTACCCACAATTATTAAGACTTGTGTAAATAAGGGGACACAGTGTATTAAAAAAGCATCAAAGTAGGGCATATGTAGGGGGCGGACCCCCTTGACTATATTTGGGTATTCATGTGTTTCTTGACTTTACTTCCTGCCACCTGTTGGTCGGTGGAATAAAACGATGTAATTCTCCATCACAGCACTAACCCCCCCAGCAACCCCCCCAGGATCCTCCCCAGCATCCTCGGGAAAATTGGACACACACCTCTGGTTCGCCTGAACAAAATCCCAAAGGAGTTTGGACTCAAGTGTGATATTTGTGAGTAAATCAATGGTGGAAGAAGCACTCAGATCCTTAACCTAAGTGAATTTAAAATATCGTAATCTAATAATACTCTATTGCAATGCAGAAATATGGCCAACTTTCCTGAAAGTTGGTGCTATAACAGTCACACAAATGTAAGAGGAATGTTTACAATTATTATCAACCTCTTGTCTGCATACAGATAGCTAGAGGTGTAAAAGGCATGGTGAAGATGAACAGGACTGCAGGGGTCAAGTTTTGTTTTCCCTGTTTCAGAAGAGGCCGATCGTTACTCCTAACAACAGCATTATTGTTTTCCTTACTGAAAAGTTGCTGAAAAGTTTTCCTTGCTGGACACTTCAGTGTGCAGTTGGCTAGCTGGATGTAATTGTAGCTCAGCAGCAGATTAGAGAGCGGACACTTACCTGGTAAACAGTTTTTTGGGTACACGGCTAAGAAAGACTCCTTTCAGGGAAGGAGGCATGCAGACAAACGTGTCAAATTGCACGTGGAACAGCTGCCTCAGCTCTTATGAAGGAGCCGTTTATACGGCTTTCTGCTCAAGAAGAAGATGCTGTTAAGAAGGGAACATTAAGGTATCATGTCGCTGGTGGCCTTTTTATTTTGCCAGCTGTGTGACTGTCTGAGGTTCAATTAAAGACTTGTTGTTCTTTTGGCGAACAGAACAAAGCACAGCAAATATTCATGTGTGTGTGCTACATTAAAGGAACCCTGTGTAGCATTTAGGGGGATTTTGTTTTGTTATTATGTCTATTTTCATTTGTGTTTAATTACCTGAAACTTCATGGAGCCGTCCTTTGTGTTTCCACTGCAAACACTGAACTTTCAGTTGGTTGCAATCTGCAACCTCCATGCTGCCGGGATCTAAAAGATAAAAAATGTGTTTGGTTTCAGTACAGTATCTCCTCAGCTGTCTTGTATTGGCAGCTCTGTTCTTTAATCAAATATTGATTCGAGCAATGTTTTCACACAGTGTTGGTGGATTTCAAAATAAAATAATGCAGAATAAAAGTTATATATCACATGTATCCTTTCACACTTGAAATAAAAAAATGCTTTTTATTTAGTGGCCAAGTGCGAGTTCTTCAATGCAGGAGGCAGCGTGAACGACAGGATCGGCCTGCGGATGATGGAAGATGCTGAGAGAGCCGGGATCCTCAAACCAGGAGACACAATAATCGAGCCCACCTCTGGCAACACAGGTACCTGGGAAGAAAATGGTAGCAGCAGGTCAGATGAGGCAAGGTAGCAGGAAGTAAACATAAAATTGGCAGGTTGCAACTCCTCCTCCTCTCGTTGCCCGCAGGTATCGGCCTCGCCCTGGCGGCTGCGGTGAAAGGTTACCGCTGCATTATAGTCATTCCTTGGAAGATGAGCATGGAGAAGGTGTGCAGCTCTTTCAATGATCACACCTAGTCATATTAGGACATTTGGCTAATTGCAATCTGCTCTTATGTCTTGTGTTTTGAGGTGGATGTGTTGAGGGCTCTGGGGGCAGAAATAGTGCGCACCCCTTCTCCTGCTGCTTTTGATTCACTGGAGTCTCACATAGTCACGGCGTGGCGTCTAAAGAACCAGATCCCCAACTCGCACATCCTCGACCAGTATCGTAATCCCGGCAACCCTCTGGCTCACTACGATACCACAGCCGAGGAGATACTGGAGCAGTGTGATGGTGTTACACTCTTAATCTATAGTCCTTCAGAAGACCATTATGTATTGGCCATTAAATTTAGCTTTGCAGATTAGAAAAGAAAATGTGTTTTTCCTTTCAGGTAGGTTGGACATGTTGGTGGCTGGAGCCGGGACAGGCGGTACTCTTACTGGTCTCGCTCGAAAGTTGAAGGAGCGGTGCCCCAATATCAAGGCAAGACCAGAGTGAAGCCAAAGTGGAAGTTCCTTAAACGTTCATTCTCTCTGCTGGCCACCAGGGGGCGACTCCTCTGGTTGCAAAAAGAAGTCAGATTGCATGGAATGTCTTGTTACAGATAGTCGGCGTGTACCCCAAGGGCTCCGTTCTGGTTGGATCAAACTCAAATAAGACTACCTCTGAAGTGGAGGGCATAGGAGACGAGTTCATCCCCACAGTGTTGGACAAATCTGTGAGTGTGTTTGCGTACATTAACGTGTGCGATTTGCTCTCCACACGGGAAGATTAATTGTCTGTTTTTGTCTGTCGCTCTCTCCCATGAAAATCTACACAGCTTGTTGACGTGTGGTATAACTCGACTGATATGGAGACGTTCACCATGTCACGCAAGCTGGTCAGAGAGGAGGGTCTTCTGTGCGGTGTGTTCACTGACCAAACCACCTTGACATTGTGGATTTCTTTGCGTTTATTAGTTCCCTCGCATTTCCTGATTAAATGTCCTGTTTTACTGCAGGTGGCAGCTCTGGATCAGCCCTGGCAGCAGCAGTGAAGATGGCTCAGCAGCTTGAGGAAGGACAGCGCTGTGTGGTCATCCTGCCCGACTCTGTCCGCAACTACATGTAAGAGACTCTTGGACTGTGACTTAATAGTATTTTATTACACCAGAAGTGTTCAACGGCCAAGTTACATGGTGCTAATTCTACTACACTTGATAACTGGTCCCATGCTATGGTATTACCCAGAGGCTCAATGGAATCCTTTCTGTGTCTTGGTGTACCTCTGATATATGATCATAACATTTATCTGCCTCTGCAGTGCCTGTATATGTGTCATCAACTTCTACTGACAGATTGCTGCTTCTCCAATATAAATGCATTTTTAAAGTTATAATTTATTACCCTATGATTAAGGCTATTATTCCCATATTATTTTTTCACCCGGAGCTTCTGTGCTATAATGATGTGACTAGTGAACTACAGCCATTTTAGTGGCTCTTTGAGGCTGTACTTTTACATTAGTTTGGTAGTATACTAATACACAAAACACAGTCTCCACAACCTGTTTGTGGGCATCAGCAAAGAGCTTTTGCAAATGTCACGTGAAGCCTGACAGAAAAACTAGTGATGTGTAGATAAACTGAGTAACCTCTGAACCCCTTTGGATATCTGTTTAAACTCGCTGCTGCCTCCAGGTCAAAGTTCCTGAGTGACAAGTGGATGTGTGAGAAGGGCTTCCTCAGCCTGGAGGTGCCGACGGACCTCAAACCCTGGTGAGAAAGTCAACCACGAGGGTACAATGGGGCCACTGATTCAAGTGATAAACAATCTCACTCTCTCTCTCTCTCCTTGAGGTGGTGGTATATAACCGTCCGGAGTCTGAACCTGTTGACACCCGTCACCGTGTTGCCTTCCATGTCCTGCCAGAAAACCATCAACATCCTGAAGGACAAAGTGTTCGACCAGGCCCCCGTCGTCGATGAGTCCGGGTATATCACCTCGGATCCATTTACATCAATATAGATCACTGTCAGCTGTGTCATTGCTGATAAAGGAACGAGCCGTTGATGGGCTGTTTGCTGTGGGTGACTTTCCACAGTGTGATCCAGGGGACGGTGACTCTGAGATCCATTCTGTCCTCCGTGGCAGCCGGGAAAGTTGAACCCTCGGATGCTGTCAGCAAGGTGCTGTCCAAGCTTTACAAACAGGTCAGTCAGTAGAAACACGTAAGGATGTGGACATTTAATTATAATATTTACATGCTTGTCTTATTGTCTACACTCCTGCATGCAGGTGCACCTGACAGACACCTTGGGGAGGCTGTCCCATGTCCTGGAAACTGACCACTACGCCCTGGTTGTGCACGATCAGACCCAGCGTAAGATTCTTTCATTTTTAATAGCATTTTTGGCCTTTTACAGTCATTTAATTGAAGATACTAGAGGATATACGAGAAGGGATCACATGCAACAAACATTACCTGCTGATTTGGGTGTGAAATGATCTTAATCTTGTCGTTTCCTGCGCTGTGGGACATCTTATTTTTAAATGTGCTTTAAATAGGCACTTCAAAGCTGCTGCTGGTTTATATTGTGTCATATTTAACAGAAAAAGCTAATTGTGGTAATGATTTTCTTTTATCTAACTCCATGCCAGAAGGTTTTTTCCCCAAAATGTTGAGCTATTGCTTGAAGCAGAGGGGTAGTTTTTTTTCTTCATGTGACTTGCTTGTTAGCCACAGAGATGTTTGCAAGTTTTTCCATAACAAATAAAAAAACCAAGACAGCCTTAGAAATGTACTACAAATTAAGTTTATCCTGCTCATCTGTGTTTAGCTAGTAATGTCAGAGTCTGCTAAGACCGTCTGTCTCTCTCCAGATAAGCCTGATGGGTCAACCTGTCAGAGGCAGATGGTGTTTGGTGTTGTGACGCCGATGGACCTCCTCGACTACATTATCACACATGAGAGGAAGGACTGACCATTGTCAGACACAGCGACTCTGCTGACATGAAAAATTTGCACATAGATTTTTATTTTGTTTGGAGTGAGGAGTGGATGTAATATTAAGAGTTTCCAACAAAGTAATTTACCTTTTTATTTCGTAAAAAGGAGCATGGAGGAGATTTTTAAGTAAATATGTTGAGATACAATATTAATCATCTTTATTTCTTTAAAAAAAAACCCCTGATAATTGGTTCCCTGACTCATGTCCTCATTTGGCCAGTTGTCACCACATGTAGTGTCTCAATAGACCACAGGGAGGCACTCCTGACCCTGCAAGGACACGTTGGCAGTACAGAGCTCTACTGAAACGCACTGTACAGTATATTCAGTTCCTCATGAGAACATCGAGTTCAGTGGAACTTAAAGGGCCACGCTGCCTTCAGGCAGTAAAAGCAAGTATAACTCGATACTTTGGTTTGGTTGCTATGGTGACTCAAAGGAAACAGGGGAAAAAAAATAATCCTTCTGTAATTTATGGAGATTTGATAAGGCTTAAAGGTACAATGTCTAATGTCTAGTCACATGCTCCAAAGAAGTAGTTTCACCTCAACTACTAGATTAGTTACTTTTAGTGTATGAATGAAAACAACCCCTCAAAAACGCAAAAAACGCACCATTGCTTGTTGAGTAATCCCCTCCATCAATGAAATCAATGTTTCTCCATTCTATACTGTTGAGTAGTTCTCATAACGCCGTTTCATGAGGGACTTTCTGTGCCTCTTTCTAAGGAATTAGTTGTTGATTCCATCGTCATTCCTGGAAAAATGCAAAGCGTTTCAAATTAGTAAACAGCTCCAATGATGCTGATTGTCGACATCACAGTGTGCTGAACTCGGAACTGTAACCATCAACTTCATTATAAAACAAGGCCCCCAAAGAGGCTAACAGGTCATATAGCACAACCAATATAACAGCTGATGGAAAGTCATAGACCACACATAATGTCTTTGACTGTATGTGGTCATCTGATACAGAGATGACATAACAGCATGACGCCGGTCTCTATCAGTCATCAGTGCAAGACTGACTCCTGAGTGCATTATTCAGGAAAAATCTGCAGTAATCGATATTTTTAGATGAGCACCGGACCACATGATTACTTGTTGGCTATAGGAAAAGGGGCTTGCCCAGACAGCTAATTTTGAGCAAATTTCGAGGGCCAGCTAGCAAAACTGTATGGAACATCAAAACCCCACAAACTAGATTGTTCTGGCTCGGTCCGGAGATCACAGATTTAATGAAGAATGTGGAAGCTTTGTGGGAGGAAAAAAACCCCCAAACAGATTGGTTCAGTTCAAAGGTTGCAGGCTAAAACATAAAGTTTGTTGCTATATCACCACCATGAGGCCAAATTGCACCATGTTGCACTACATGGGGTCCCCAGCAACACACCGACATATCTTCATTATACCCACTTTAACTGAAAGTAGCAAAACCACAATGGAAAATGCAACAGTATCAGCAGGTCATGAGGTCAGGATGAGTTCCCTGCCTGTCCACCAGGAGTCCTCAGTTAGCTCCCGCCATTGTCAAATCACCTGATTGTCACCTGCCCTCTTTTCCTCTAATTAAACACTTGGTGTGTCTATATTTGTACATGTTCATGAAGTCGCCCATGCTGCCCTTGTACTCATAGCGGTCCCACCTCATTTCTTGTTCCTGCTTGGTTCTGTTGTTTTTCCTGTCTGCCTGCTTTGCCTTCTCAGATTTATTGCCTGTCAATCTTCTCTCAAACATCCGTGGCATCCTCATATTTGTTCACCTTTTCAAGGCCCTACAGACCTCAAATACAGCAGTAAAAGCCAGAATATGGCTTCACCTTATTACAATTTTGTAGTTATTATCTCACTGTAATAATGGTATTTCTCGGTCTGAGGCCTGAAGGCGAACGCTTCATGAAACTCACTTTCTACACCAGAGCGCTACTCTTTTGTTGTGGAAACTATCATTTGATTTGTGATGTCCCTGGGTCACATGAGATGTGCTTCTGAACTTGTGTTCAACTTGCGCTCAACAATAATCACTTGTGGGTTGATTTAAGCATAACTGGCAAATTGACAATTAAAAATCTCATGTTTGCCATTCTTTTAATCTGATATTCACTATAGATTACAAACACAGAACCACATTTCAACTCTTTAAAGTGGCACAATGTTTATTCATGACCCCTTCTCATGGATTGATTGTTTATCCAACCAGTTTAACAAGTCAGGACTGAAAGTATCCATAAAATTCCCAATAAGAAATGTAAAAGTATTAATATAAATGTGTTGATATGGTCACAAATGAGCTGATTTCACTGAACAATCAAGATATTAATATACTGGCGTTTTATCTGATCACATGAACACACACACACACACACACACACACACACACACACACACACACACACACACACACACACACACACACACACACACACACACAGTGTATTCAGCTGTCAGGTCATAGTACCTCTCTCCTGTCCTGCTCTCTTGATAAAATAAATAGTGAATGAATGTGATGTTTCCCCTTGTTGTTTTTTTAATCACTATAACCTAGAATGCCCTGCTGAGTTTATACCATATTTAATGTGTTATGTGTTAAAGATAAATACAATATAATTGTTTCCCTCCTTCGCTCTGTGATCAGGTCTGTTTGGTTTGGTGGGATCTGGCTACGTCGTGACGTAATGAGAGAATGAAACCATTTTCAGAATCAACAGGTTATTCGAGGCGCCACAATCGCCGCCAGTGTGTGACTGGCGATTGAAAACAGAGGGTGCGTTTGGAAAATAAGGGTGACGCACGTCCAGTTCCTTCTCGGCCTTTCAATGCTTCCTTTGGCTATTGAGAATAATTACAAAATTAGAGGATAATTATTTGCCTCAGGCACGAGGCTTTGAATATACTAATCAAGGAGTGTGAACGGTAAAGACCTTGAGTTAGTGAAATATTTACCTCTCAAATGTAGTGG
This sequence comes from Eutrigla gurnardus, assembly GCF_963514095.1. Classification (NCBI taxonomy): domain Eukaryota; kingdom Metazoa; phylum Chordata; class Actinopteri; order Perciformes; family Triglidae; genus Eutrigla; species Eutrigla gurnardus. The sequence goes on from NC_139926.1 coordinate 17,667,059, forward strand.
AGTAGAAGTAGCATAAAATAGAGTAATTAGTAAACTACCTCAAAATGGTACTTATGTATACGTCTTCAGTAAAGCTACTTTCCACAATTATGAATCTGGCTTCCAGCACCTCCAAAGCTCATTATTTACCAAATGACTTGTTTGTTCTGTGCTGAGCTATTTGTTAGGCTGGGAGATAACATAACCCTGTAAGATGGTGTGTTGTAGTTCAGTGGACATAAAACAACAACAAGGATTATAAACGCTTGCTTGTTTTTCAGTTTGTTCAAAACAGCCCCGACCCTTCACACAGGCCTCTCTGTCTTTAGAAAACACCACGTTCACTTCCACCATGTAGCTCTTTTTTATTTTTTTTATCTCTTCCTCCTGCATTTTCCATCGTGGTCTTTCTTACTCATTCCTCTCTTCAGTCCACATAGTCTGGGAAACCGCTGAGCCTGACCCCGAATGCTGGCTGACCACTGTTCAAACACCGCTTACATGCGAGGACACCTTTTGAACCATAGACACACGACACACACCACAATGTAAACACATCCTCTGACCCCTCCCCCCCAAAAAACAACCTGTTTTGTTTTGAATATACTTCATTATTGATATTAATAATATTGATGGACCCTGTTTGGTTCCCCCCACTTACAACACCTTTGCTCCCTGTGACAAAGCACCGGGTATTGGCCTTTACGGCCCTATTTGTTTAGGTGGAAACATGTCCTAACTCATATCAAACTTGAGAAGGTTAGATTCTCAGGGAAATATTTTCAACAAAACCCGGCAGCCCTTCATAGAGTATTTAGACAGAATTACTATTCACCCCAGTTTATTCTACTTACTCTCAGTTCTCCTATTTTATTTGTAATTTCAGTAGTGGTTATGTTTTTTCTTTCTCTTTCTTTCTCTCTCTTTTTGTTCTTTTGACAGCGGGGGGGAAGGGCTAATGGTTAACCATCCATAGAAGCCGTTCTGGCTTAAGTAAAATGTATTGCATCATACATCGTGTGTAAGACAAACTTTCAACAAGACTATCTGGGAAACATTGCAGGTGTCATATATTGCTGTATGTGAACGGAAAATCTAATAAAAAGATTTGTAAAAAAAAAAAAAAAAAATCTATCTTTCATTAGGTTAAAATAACATGAAGCCTACATCATAAAAAAGGTGGTTAGTACAACAAGTATATATACAATATACATTTACATACATTTTATCCACGTTTTAGGCTCGATGGAAAAACTTTGGTCCGGACTTAAATATCTCAACAAATTTTCAACAACATTTTTACAGCCATTCATGGTACCCATGAAATATTACTGAATGTACTATGAATATTTGATACAGACTTCTAATAACTTCCACTCTCTCTCATCTATCTCCATTAAACGTCTCATGTGTCAAACACTTTGGTTTATGACCAAATAACTGTAAAACTAATGGCATTGTCATCATCCTCAGCTGTAGTTTCCTGTTTATGCTGATTAGCTCACGTTGGCATACTCGAACACGAATCTAACGTCTCGCTAAAAGACTCACGAGCATTACTCTTGTTACGGCTGCGTTCCTGCTGAGCTGCGTACAGAATACAGAATATGATATTAATTTCCCAACTTGTGACTGAACATATGAGTTACAACACTCCATGAAGAAGAGTTTCAGCTCGTTAATAGAGTCATTAGAACACAATAGGTCACTCCTGTTTGGTGTGCGTGAAATCAGATGAGGAATCCACAGGAAACACGTAATAGATGTGAACTGCCATGACTTGCTTGACAGTGACACACACACACGCACACACACACACACACACACACACACACACACACACACACACACACACACACACACACACACTGTGGTGTGAATGACATGTCCCTGTCTAAGTGGCACAAATTGAACCCCATCGGTTTCTAAGCCAGCGCACATCTACTGGCAGTGACGGAGGACTCTCATCACTGGGCTGTTGCCTCCCGTTATGTCACCCAGTAAGACTCAGGCCTCTCGTCTCTGGCTGCCACAGTCGCTGTCAGTAGCAGCCCTGCTGGTGCAGCCCATCCCACCTCCTGGCCACCATTATCTATTCACTAAAGTGGAGTCACTGGGTCATGGCGCCAGCCGCCGCGACCCCTTGCTCAGAAAGTTACACTTGCGTCAGAGCTCCAAATGTTTCAAACTCGGAGCTACTATCCTTGTCGCGCCTCTCTGGGAAATCAATAGGGTTGGAAATAGCACAGTTCAGAGTTTAACGACAAAGAATACATCATGTCCAGAGGGCCACTGAAAAATAAAGGGTGTGATTTGTACTGAAGTCCCCACGGGTTTGTTCCAGCTGTATAAAAACAAAGATTTAAAAACTGTGAGCAAAATTCACAAAGATGCAGATTTTAAACAAATTGTGGAGAAATTAAAACCCCCAGACAAAAAGGTGTTTTTTCCTGCTTAAGCACCATAAAGGACAATATGTAGTCTTGTATATGAGCAATGAACCGCCATAATCATTTCAATATTTTAAGCAACTGAATATCTCTAAATGATCAATCTGACCAACTCCAATATATAATTTATTTTATATTTCTTATATTTTTAGCGAGCATTATGCAGGTCAATTGCCTTGGAATTTAGAACAGACATTCATGGTCCTCAGAGGATGAAGCCCTCTGTCTTGCGTGATCCCCTGAATTTTCCTCTTTTATGATTATGATTTACGATTTATGACCAAGTAACTGCAAAACCAATGACATTCCCATCATCCTCAGCTGTACTTTTGTTTAATGCTATTTAGCAAATGTTAGCATGCTAACATCCTCATTTAAAATGTTGACAATAGTACCTTAGTTTCTAATCGTGTGTTAGCATTGGCACTCTGAGTATGTTAGCATCCCGAGGTTAGCATTTAGCTCAAAGCACCATGTCCCTCAGTGCACTGGGCACTTACACATTTAAATTACATTAAGTATTCAGTAATGATGATAATTACAGTTATCATATTTATATTGTTACGACTTGTCTTTGCGTTCACATATGTGTAATGTACATTAAAAGGTCCTCTTTTTGACCCACTTACTGGCTCCTGTATGACCACAACTATGCACACCTGCACAGCTCCTCAAACAGTTGTAAGGACTCTTCGTTGAGAGTGTAAGTGGAAGCGCTCCACTGTTATATTCTTGACCTTATCACCATGTGTTTGCATGCTTCTTTTAAATCGGAGTGAGTGATTTTTCCGTGGAACGGCACCTGGTGAAGGTCATAACGATCTCAGAGCGCCACCGATTCTCGCTCAGAGGACTTTGCCCTTAACGACATGCAGTTTGCTTTCAGAAAGGACGTCGAGGGAACTCCTGATAGGAAATGCCTCCTCAAGCCAACAGGAACACAGCACAATGGAGAACATTGTGAGGAATCACAGGATTATTTTGAGGCCGTGCAGTGGGTGCAGAGGAAGTACAAGTCCTGGTTTTAATTTTCTCATTTTACATCACGGCTGTGTCAAAATGTATAAATCACAAGCGTGTCATCCCGTGAAACGATATAGACCCCTGGCGGCTCTCATCTCCTCTCTGCTCCGTGTCCTCTCCAACTTTTATCATACTGTTCCCCTGCAGACACGCATGCAAATAGATAAAGGAAAAGTCGAGCAGACAGAGATAGCCGGAATGAATGCAGACTGACATGCAAAGACAGAAAGCGAATAAATTACTGAATTAACGAGAAGAAAATTCTAATGAGAGGAGTGCAAAGCAGCTGTTTGCTCTACAGCCTGCGTCACTCTCAGGCCCCTCAGGGGGAGCACAGCCGTTTGAAACTAACCTTTGCACTGTATTAGGAGGGGCAGGGGGACTCAGTCTGCAGTTGTGTTGTTTATTGTATCACATATTTTCTTACAGTGACCCTTTGGAGCGACCTAATCACAAGTAATGGCTCTGTTTCTGCTCTGAGCTCCAGATGTCAGCCAAGTGTGAAACTATTTCAGGGCAATAAACTTTCACCAAGACCTTCATTGAGAGTATGATATATTATATCTGTGTGGTAAGTTGTAATTGCTCTTAAGGGGATGACTAAAGTTGTTTTGAATCAGCCTTGTCTCCTAAAAAAGGACATTCCCGCACAATGAACAAATTGTGAATTACATTTCGAGGGAAATCTAATTTGTCGTAGATTATGTCTGTTCTCGAGAGTTTTGTTGTATGGGAATGTAATTTGGTCAGAGAATAATAATAATAATAATAATAAGGCTGCCTGTTGATCTGAGGGTACGGGTGGAGGATTTGAAGATGATCAGGTCTTGTAGGCAGGGGGGTGCGTGGCCGGTGATGCATTAATGGGTGAGCAGCAGAACTTTGTAACTGATCCGGGATGAGACTGGAAGCCAGGAATCCCAATGAAGAGCCCATTACCGTAATCCAGTCTTGAGAAAAGGTTGTTTGAATTGAATAGGTGGCTTTATAACATTAGTTTAATTTAGTTGAAGTAGTTCTATCACAAAGTCTCTTTTTTTTAAAATTGTCATAAACATTTAAACACACCCACAGTTGACCAAAGTGCTGAACAATAAGATAAGATGCAGATAAATACAAAGCACACAACAATAGGAGCAGCAGAAAACAATAAAACATAATGTGCACATAAGATGAAGTCATGCGCAAGAAGTAGCAGTAGTTTCTACGTGTAATAGTATACAGTAACTTGCCAAACACTGTTTACACTTTACTCCCACGTCACAGATTAAGTAGCATCTGTCGCCCTATAATAATATCTATGATATTAACAATTTACAGCTCCTTTGAGAACACTAGTGTAGGAGAATAGTTTCCATATTTTATACAAAACTAAACTGAAAAATCCATCAACCTAACAATATATTTCAGATTTTATTCCATAAACAACATAAATAACATTCAGAAACTCTGCTCTGGGGGTGACCAGTATGAGTGTTTCAAACCATATCGAGGAAGCAGCCAAACACATGCAAACCTGTATTGTCACGTTCTTTGAGGTTAAACAATCACACACACACCCAGACACACACCCAAACACACACCCTAACACACACCCAAACACACACCCTCACCCACACCCACCAGCTGGGGAGAGGGGGAATCTGGGAAATTTAAAAAATGAGTGTTGTTGAAGGGTGGATTCATTTTAGTATTCAAACAGTGCAAGGAGTGCACACAGACCCACACATGCAGACAAGCACACAAACCCAGTTGTTCCTCCGAGAGGAGTTTGATGCTGATGTGCAGTGAAGGGCAGAGGTGGTGCATTAGACGGAGTGTAGAGGTGCTGTGAGTCAGACTGTGCTGCCGTGTCAGCTCACCCAGACAGACGCTGCTCTCCAGGCTGTGTGTAGGTGTCTCTCGGGGGACAGTCGGGCTTTTCTGTTACGAAACCCGCGGTTCAGGCCGAGCAGCTGCCGCAGCGTTTCAATACTTCATGACATGCGAGGGGGCCGCCCCTGCCTGGCAACACAGAGGAGCACTTCATCTGAGGGTCACGGTGACTTCAGAATGACATTTTATTTTAATCAGACATCCATTAACAGATTATCTCCCGGCCTTCACTGTTTTTTTGAATGTTTCGTTACGTGATTTCAACCAAAGCAAACATTTTAAATCTGTGTTTCAATTAAAGTTATCAAGGTCATTCCTGATGATGTTTAGCATCATAGCAAGAATTGTCTTGATAGTTAGCATTCAATGTGAAAATCACAAGATATTTTATAATCCTGTGCAGTAATGGTAATAGAGCTAAAGGAAAGAAACTCCCTTGGGTGTTGTTGCTAGCAGCGGTGCCTCTTTATTTCTCAAGCCGACGTCTGCAGTGGACTTTATAACATGTGCTGGCTCCTGACATTTATCAGCAGCGTTGTTAATGGCTCCAGTGGCTCTTAACGTTCGCCAGTAACCTTATTCTGTGCCACATTATGAACTTGGTGTCTCTGCTATCGGTGACCTTGCATACCACAGGTTTATGTAACTGTAACGGTCTCTGTTTTCATAGACGTGTAACATGAGCTCCGAACCAGAAGCCTATAAGCAGCGTGTAGTGTGTGAGTGAGATCAGTCTGCAGCATGTGGTGCCTCTCACACAGCTGCTATTAAACACATTTCTGTCGGTTTCTAGCAGCTAGGTGGCAGATTGTCGGGTGTTGATTTGAAGTACAACTTGCGTATTTCCATTATACTTTATACTTCTACTCGACAAAATCACGATAGCAAATATTGAACTCTTTTTACTTCTTTAGTAACTTTTAAGGTGACACATTTTCATCCCTTTCCTGTGCAGTGAAAACCAACAGTGACACTACAAACATAGTATGATCTTATTAAAAATGCATTGATTGATTGCAATTAATATTACTGCTGCATTGCTGCTGTGGAATTTTACACACAACAAGAAAATTGTACTTTTCACACTTTCATCATAAATCCGTATTGACCATGTTTGTGTGCACATACAAGGAATTACATTTGTTTTAATGCATCTCTGTCGATAAAGCTGCGCAAGTAGAAATATCAGCTAGGAACAAAGACAAGGAAGCCAGACAAATAGAGTAAAAGAATAGACAGGACCTGTTATGTACACAAAGTGTAAAAAAAAAAGGAGCATATCTAAATATTATATATGTAAAAAGCACCAGTGACTAAAATAAAAATGAAACGTACATAAAATATTAATACGGATTTGAATGCAGGACTTATGGAAAACATGTGGTAATAGTCCTTTAAAGCTCCTCCAGCACTGTGCTTGTGTACGACGATGGGAGAGATGCATAATGTTGTTCTGACTCAGGAGCCTTTCCATTTTGGGAGCCCCCCGTCCTCCCATCTGGGTTTTTCATCTCTTACGTCAATTCCTCCAGACTGTCACTGAGCGAAAGGGTTTTCCCGCTCGATGCCCCTGGAGAGCTGCTGCCAGCCCGGTTTTATTGCCGCAGCTACTTTTACAGACCGAGCTGAGAGAAAACTTCAGAGGAAATACTGCATCAACTTCCTGGCTAATCCCCCAACTTCCTCGTCTTTTTTTTTTTTGTTAGGGCCCTCGTTTTTCCAAACAGGTGTTTGACCACTGAGTAGTAAACTAACTTGTCACTTTTTCCCCCCTCTGTGAAAAACGAACACGAGATCCTGACGTCAACAGGATGTGCGCTCACTTCCTTTGAACAAAGTGGTGGTTCCTGTCATTTGACTTGAGGTCATGCAATAACTGTGCAACAGAGAAGGGAAATAACTGATACAACCAGGCAGCTTTGAAGTGAAGTTCGCGTCTCGTACATGAACTTAGACAGATCCAAGCAGAGGATTTACAAAATGACAGAGGATGTTTGAGTCTGTGACAAATGGGAAAATAGAATGAAGAGGCGCAAATCTCTTAGATTGCCATGACAAACTCAACGGACAAATTCGAGTCTTGTGACTGCTAGGCTGAGACAAAATATTGCTTCTTGTCTTAAACTATCTGCTCTACTACTGCCAACCTCTGCCCTCGTACTCAACCCACTTCCGTGCCCTCTGCATGGTTGTGCAAACACACACGATGCACTTAGAGAAGCTCCCACACACACACACACACACACACACACACACACACACACGCTCTGCATCTTGTATAACCAACAGTTCTGAGGGATGAAGGACAGACTTGTTAACATCTTGCAGACTGTAGGCTGTATTGTGGAGCTGGGGGAGCTGACGTCAGCGCAGGCCGATTACTTTATGTGTCCCCTGCAGGCCGCGGAGGTGACAGACAGAAATGTGACACGGAAAAACAAACGGTGCATCCAGACAAAGCAGAAAGAGAGAGGACTCGGTCACCGAGAGGATAGCGTGAGGCAGCTGTGTTGACCTCTAGCCTACAGTATCTACATCAACTCCGAAAAAATCCAGAATCCAACATCTTCTCATGATGCAAAAAGTGGGATGTAGTTGGAAAACAATTGTGAATTGTATTAAATGTGTGTCCAAGACAAACATGCCTTCATAAATGTGTGGCATTAGCATTTCAATCAATAAACAAGTTAAATGCTAAGCTAATACGTATTCATTTAATTTAATTTCATTTAGATTTGTCATTGTTCAAAAATCTCATCCCGATCAAATTATTGCTGAGGAAAGACAAACGATAACAATGAAGAACCTCTTGAGACATGTTTTTGTAATCCATAAATTACATTTTTACAGATTTGAGGAGGGTATACCTGTAATTAGCCACTTGACCATCTGTTAGCTAGAATTGGACAATGATGATGGTGCTACATGTCAACATGTCTCATTTCATGGCAATCTTTCCAACAGTCATTGAGACATTTCTCTCAAAATCACAAATGTCTACCTTGTGGTGGCGCTAGAGGAAAGTCAGATTACATACTGTATGTGTACAAAATGTCAATCGATTCCAGTAGTAGTAGATATTTCAGTCTGGCCCACCAGTGTCAATCTGACCGATTTAGTGAAAGAAATATAAAGGGGTAAAATCAAGAGTTTGAGTGGTTAAACAGAGCTAGAAGGAGCCGTTGGCAGCGAGCGATATCCAGCATCGGTGATATCCACGACACCCACCTGCAGCGAGTGGTCACGTAGCAACAGAGTAGTCGCGCTATCTCTGGTGTCACAAAGCGAAGTGTAAGAGGAGCCGTGGCCCAGGACTCAGGCTCAGTGACGCACCCACCATCTGACTTCGGCTCCTCCAAGTTTCCATAGAGACAACTTCTGACACTCCTGTGTCATGGTACGACCACGTGGTGCAACGAGGCGCTGTGACTTCTCCCTCTCGTGACCATTGTGCCTCCTATGATCCGCCACTTCTCTTAGGTGTGTTCAAAGTCCTCGCGGAGTGAAATGAAACACTGAACAGCAGAGAAAGTTAGATAAAAAGTGCAGTGGATAACATGATAGCAGACACACAACTCCACCGCTACGGCTCCACTTTTACTTTTCCAGAAGCGAGCATGGAGTTGAAGGATAAAGATGGCAATATTAAAATTATGTGGTGTATATAGGTGTATTTAGTGAGGTATATACCCATCCCGTCATTTTCAGTCTAGAAAATGTGCTAGTGGTTGCTAGGTAACCGACCAACCAAATTGCACCAATGGATGTTTTCTAAAGACACGTATAGGGAAGGTTAAAGGTGAATTTTGAAAAAAATCAATAGAATTGAGCAATGCAAAACAAATAATAAATTCTACCTAGCAACCACAGCTTCTGTGCTGTATGGCTACATACATTGTCTTATCATGACGAAAAGTTAAAGTCTTTCAACGCTCCTCATGCTCCTGTCTCTTCTCAAAAATGAAAAAAACAACACACACACAAAACAAAAACAAATGCCAGAGTGGCTGAATGTAATGCATTGTTGGTTTGGGGCTTTTCATTTGTTCAGCTTAGAGTCTAAATCAGCACACACACACACACACACACACACACACACACACACACACACACACACACACACACACACACACACACACACACACACACACACACACACACACACACACACACACACACACACACACACACACACACACACACACACACAGCTGCTTAGTGAACTGAGCATGAGAGAGTAATGGAATGTAATGCCTGTATTGGAATGCTCACACAGACGCCAAAGACAGCTGTACAATATTAACAGAGCCTAAAGTGCGTCATAGCTCTCACAGCTGACACTGTGTGTGTGTGTGTGTGTGTGTGTGTGTGTGTGTGTGTGTGTGTGTTTGTGTGACCAAGTGTGCACCTCTGTTGTTTGCTTCCCTCTAATCTCTCTCTACTGTAGAACCCCGCCAGTCTTGTGCTGATGTATGCGCCTCCAAGAGTCCTGGATGGCGTCGCCACAGTGAAGCAACAATGGCGGCGCCTTAACCTAATATGCAGCTTGAAGGATTAGTGCTGTGAATGGAGCGCGAGAATGAAGCCAATAAGTTGCAGCCTCATGTCAGACATAAAATCTAGCCAGTTCATTTCAAATGTGATTATTTACGCATCTTATTTATTTGAAAAGATATGGAATAAGTTGCATGTCACTGTTTTATTATTACAATTTATTTCTCAAGAACAGCAAAGAGATACAAACCTGTATATTTAACTATAATTTAATTTTAAGATGGCTCTAATATTTACTGGATTGGGCAAAGAATGGACTTTGTGAGTAATATTTGCCACCATGGAAAAACACCATGATAACCACATTATATGCTTAATTCTATAAAATCTATTAAAAACAAAACAACAAAAATAAATTGTACCAAAACTACGAAATTAAATGATACATTTGATATTTTTATATGTTTTTATGTTTTTTTAATCAGATATGTAATGATGATTGGCGGGTAATATGTTGATATTGTTTTATTATAAAAGTAAAATTCCTCTTGTGAAGCAGCCTCTCGTCAGACTTCTATACTCAGTAGTGATTACCGATGCTTTGTTCCAGCTCCAACGTCTTGATGCTGTCCAGCTACCGCTTTAGTCTTAATTCTGGGTGCGTTGTAAAGGTCACGCTGAACCCGCGCCTCCTCCCCAGAAAAGGACCGTCAAGCTTCACAGAAACCAAAACGACTTGTCTGAAAAATTCCGAAGTTGCCCACAAACACCTGACAAGCGTGATACGGTGAACAACAAGTTCCTGGAGGCTCGAGTTTACATCGTGATTTGTGATGTTATTCAACACATTTCTGTGTAACGTCATGTGATTAACAGCGTGTCCAAACTGTTAACAAAAGCAAAAGGGGAGCTCTTTCCTCGCCTTTGTTATCCACTTCCTCCAGTGGTCCCATGAGCTAAAGTCAGTTTTATCGCTGTGGGCACCTGACCAATAGAGCAAGACCTATATCAACGACCATTTTCCTTTTTTCAGCAATTGTCAGAAAAAAAGGTATTAAAGAAAATCATTGCGCTCATTTGCCGAACCAACCTTTGCCAGTCCACCTAGCGCATGAACATGGGAGGACCAAGGACCAAGATCAAAGAGTTGGCTCTTTTAAATGTAATGTGACTATTTATATTTTGCGTCCTCCCTGTTGATGTTATAATTTGGGAGGGAGGAGGGTTAATCCAAAAGGTTAGAGGAAATGCAGGAAATTTGTTTTAAATTATAACTTTTTCTGAGAGGACCAAGTTTCCTCCCCCATATTAAAAACATAAACAGGTGCCCATGGATACGTATATGATCACAGATTTGTCTCAGAGGGCTTTACAACGTCAACAACATTTGGTTAAACATTAAAGTGAGATATTTACCAGTGAATGAGTCGTTGGTATTTACTTGTTTCATTCACTTGTTTTGGACTTGACAAAATGGTTTGTTTCATTCTGTAATAACTTGGTCACAGTGGGAAGAAGCTTTTAAGTTGGTGAACTTGTTAGCAAACATCTTATTTACACATCCAGCGGCAACAATATCATTCATTCTAAGTTTTGTTTATGGCCACCGGATGAATGAAGTCCAATATTGACTCTCTTTTATCTCTGTTTTTGGTCTCCACCTACTCCTGAGGGAAATATCTGTCTCTTTAGCAGCTGGAGTTTCATCACGTTCACCAGCAAATCTGCTGTTGGTGCTGGAAAGGTAGTGGGTTGAAGAGCTTTTTCAATGATGCTATCTTTTTTAGGAAAATGACGCTATGAGAGCAGCGAGAGTGAACCGAAACAAAGCGCTGAAAAGCACTATAACGCTCCGAGGGGAGGTGCAGTTTCAGAAGATAGTTCCCTGTAGGTTCAACAACATATTTCACGTCATCACACTGTGTTCGCGTTGTTACGCTGTCAGTATGGAAATATTGATTATAGCTTCTTTGAAATACAACCACTCCATGACCACATTATTGTTATTTGCAAGTTGCTGTTCCTAGGTTCCTGGATCAGTACGCCGACGCATGTAACAACAAACAGAGTCGCATCCAGCACTTCCGGGAGTTGTTTGTTTACTTTGCTCTGAGCCTCCACGAGTTCCACAAATCCTCCTCTGGTATTCATGCTCGTCGTCCTGCCAGAGAGCTTGATTATTGGCAGTGATGCGTGTGGACGCGTTCTCACTCACGTACGCACAATTAGGAGGGCGCTAATCTCACAGCGAGGGGAGAGATCCAGAAGGCCACTTCAGATCTCTTCTGAGAATATTTTTAACATCAGACCGGTAGTGTCGAGTTCTTGTGGCTGACACAATTTACCATAATTATGAGTCTCAATTTCCCCTTTTGTCATCAGAACTTCTCCTCTAATCTGCTTAGCTGATCGGGGAAGTTATGTGTTGCATTTCCACAGTTACACTTTTCTTCCCAACATCTGCTTCCCCCCGCCCCGTATCTTCGGTCTCTTCTGCTTTTGTCCACACAAATAGATTCTGGAGAAACCTCTCTGCTCAATGCACTTTCACAACCGAGTTACTTAGTTGAAACACTTTGAATGTTTCATGGCGAGCTCTGTGTGAAACCTTGTATTCTCTTCTTCTGTGTGTGTGAGAGAGAGAGAGAGAGAGAGAGAGAGAGAGTGTGTGGGAGAGAGCAAAGGGTGAGATAGGACAGGTCCATCCAAGTCACACTCATGTGCGTCATAGTCCCGTCCAAAATCCCAAAATGCTTTGCACGATCCATTTTACTCTGCTTTCCGGGTCTCTTGCCAAGTGGTGGAAGTTAGATTAAGTAGAACTAGATTTATTTCGTTTCTTATCGTCAACCAATCCCATGAAAAACCCACTATGAATTCATCCTAGTACTGTCTGTGTATACAAAGCCTGAGGTAATGCTGTTATGACCACAGATCTCCATTTTTGTCCAAAGATGATTAAAAACACATCAATGAGCCACATTGTTGCACTTTGACAAAAAAATGAGACGGTGTGTTGTGTTGTCATGTAGCCACTCGTTAGCAACCGACACATCAAAGCTTCAAAATCCACAAGAGGGATATTCACTGACATATTTTATGTTTTATGTTATCTCCTGAGCTTAACCACAGACCTTGTTTCAGGCATCTTACTAAAAACCCATTCAAACAACCCCATTGACTTTGAGTTCTTCGAGGCTTCAGGGAACTGGAAGTGCAAAAATGCTGACTCATAACAATGAATTAGCGACACCCTTTAAAGGAAAACACCACCACATTTCCATACTGAACTATGTTCTGCTCTGATCTTAGACAAGGTGATACATACCTCCCTCTCCTCTGTGCGTGCACTCAATGGCTCTTGCGCGCACTCCGCGAAGCGCTAATTTGCTAGCATGTAGCTTGGCCCAGTATATTCCTTAGGATCCAAAGGGGGGTGAAGTTTGAAGCGACCAAGCACTTCCACGTTGTCCCTATTTAAATACGGTTACGTGAGTAGTTACACGACCCAAGTTTGGTTACACAAAATGAAACATGCCAATTTTTCTAAGCGGATAACAAGGATAACTATATAGTATGGCGGAATAACAACTGGAAGCACTTCGACGTCGGCGCAGTAATATCATCACTCCGCTCCCCCTCTTACTTCCGTCAATAGAACCTACGTGACCTGCACGCCGTCGCCTGCACTACCTGTAGTAGTTTGTGCACAGTTGAGGAAGCATCAGGTTGTAGTAAGATAGTTTGTGAACAATCAAACATCGTGGTTATAACGTGCATCGTACAGGGTTGTGAAAACAAGCAGAAGGTATATAGTCCCGTCATGTTTTGAGTGATGATATTACTGCGCCGACGTCGAAGTGCTTCCAGTTGTTATTCCGCCATACTATATAGTTATCCTTGTTATCCGCTTAGAAAAATTGGCATGTTTCATTTTGTGTAACCAAACTTGGGTCGTGTAACTACTCACGTAACCGTATTTAAATAGGGACAACGTGGAAGTGCTTGGTCGCTTCTAACTTCACCCCCCTTTGGATCCTAAGGACAAGCTACATGCTAGCAAATTAGCGCTTCGCGGAGTGCGCGCAAGAGCCATTGAGTGCACGCACAGAGGAGAGGGAGGTATGTATCACCTCGTCTAAGATCAGAGCAGAACATAGTTCAGTATGGAAATGCGGTGGTGTTTTCCTTTAAGTACCGTACCTGCGGTGGCTTCCAGTTGTTGAGAACAAAATATGAACTATGTCTTCTGTCTTGTGTTTTCATGTTTGTTCCATTTATTTTTACATATTGTGTCAGTTTACTGTCACCACTCCCAGCTGTCAGCTGGATTGTATGTATGAAATATGCTACAATAACAACGCACACATGTGCATACATCTATAAATCAGATGGTTGTTGAGAGCGTGCTGCAGAAAGCTTGTTAGTTAATGTTAAGGTCACGTCCGCGACAGTGACTGATGACTGATATGTCAAATACCCGAGGGTCATATGGCGAATGTCAAGCCATATATTGAATGTGTGTGTGTGTCAGTGAAGTGTAGTAAGCTGCAAATCAACATGTGTCGGTCCGGATGCTGCAGCACTCCCACAGGAATTTCAATGGAGAGTCTTTTCTTTCTCGTCTGACTGGAGCTGACGAGTGAGCAACAACGAGGAGAGCACTCGGCTCTCGGACGCTTTGGCTTCTCATTTTGCTGTTGCGTCACTTGACGCACGTAGCCCTTCACGTCAGTCACCTGGCTGTTCTCAGTTTTATGAATAACCGGCCAGCTGGAGGGTCATTGGGGGTCGAATGCATCATCACTCTGCATCACGGCATTACCGTTGGATGCCAGCCCATCACCAGTCCATCACCAGTGTGCCTCGTCATCAGTTAGTGGAAGAGGATGAGACGTGATTATAAGTGTTTCGTTTGAGCGCCTTAGTAGCCGAGTGGTTACAGGACTTACCATAAAAACCTGGTTCAATTCATAGTACTTTGCTGTATTAAGAATCTTTTCTAATCCCTTATTATAATTATTTATTGTCAACGAGCTGATAAATAAACAGTAAATATATCCATCTTATTAGAAAACATTCAAACAACAGACAGTTTAAGGAATGAACTTTATTTAAATAAATAGCCACATAAATAAACCATTTTTTGACATTCTCTCTCCTTTCCTTTCCATCCAAACACACACACACACACGCACACACACACGCACACACACACACATGCAATGCTTAATCGAGTGACAAATCAGAGAAAAGGAAAATGAAATACTTCATATTATCCAAAGTTTATCAAAAAGGGTAATCTTACAGAAAAGACTTAGTGTTTCAATAGTTTTGTGAAGTTTTTTCTTTCATTATGAGAAACAAAAAAATATGAATAAAGTGCAATTCTTGCTTCTGTTTACACAGCATGTTCAAAGGTCAGATTCAGAGAAGGGGTCAAAAGCGCCATTAACGGCGCTATTCATCTTTCTTTCTTCGCTGTAACGATAGAAGATGGAGACCTCTGATCGTGGGTTTGTTCAAAGGCACAAGTGTTGGTCGTGAGTGCAATCGACCAAAGAAATATCAACACTGCATGTTTCCAACTCCGAACTGGGTTTGGAAAAACACTGCTCTCCAACAAGCTGAGATATGAGAGAACTAATTGAGCTCACGACATTACACATCTCTTTGCAGCTTTCTAGTCTGTACTCCGAACTCGACTGCACAAATAAATCAGCTTGCTGCAGATCACTTCTACTTATGGACAACTGAAGAAAGTTCATCTCCCAGCACAACATGGTATTGCTATGTTCTGAGTTTTTTTGTTTTCTTTTTTTCTTCTTCTTCTTCTTTTCTAGAAAAGTACAAAAAACGAATACCACCATGGTCCTGACAGTAAAAGCTAGAGATAACAACAACATGTGTAGCATTATGATTTGATGGCAGCGGGAGTTTTTTTCTCAAAGCGGAAGCTTAGGAGATCATGTGAAATAGGCTCGCTAACCATCATGCTACATTTTGAGACAGCATTCAAAGTGAAAAGTCAGTAGTGTATCTGTGATAGATCACCCATCTCTTGTGCTATTCACTCTTTGGTAACAAAAAAACAACACATATTCTTTCTTTCAAGAGCACACTATGTGAAGAAACGGCATTTTGAAATGCCTCGAGTCGTTCTATCATTTTCTTTTTTTACAGTATTATGTAATAATGTTACATCACTAGTACCTGTTGTAGTCAGCTAGCTAGCACAGCAAACAGACACATTTAAAGAAATAACACGAAAAACCTCAGGCAAATGTACATTTTGATCATCCTATGTAGAGCCTCATCCTTCCTTTGTATTTCAATGTGAAATATTGCACTGTTCCCACAGTCTTTGTTCTGTATAAAACCGTCATTCCAACATTTTGGAAGGGGATTTTTTTTTTTTTACAGCTTTCCAAATTCTTGCCTGTGGAGGTAGTAAAAGCATCTAACAAGAAGGTGCTGATCAAACGAAGGGAATACGTATCAATGTATCCACTTATGTAAGGAGATGTCCTTGTTGTGCTTTACACCATCTTCCTTCAGTTTTGGCTGATGAGGACGTAGCAGTCTTTTTGCAGCTTGAGGTAAAAGCAACATTTGCCTAGCTATAATAATCTTGCACAGAAAAAAAAAATCACAGTTTCAATACAAATCAACTCCTTCAGTGAAGCTGAGGACACTATTATGCATGTTCATTGCACTGCTACAGAGAAAGGTCTCTTTGAAAAAGGCGAACAAAGTGGGAAAAATGAAAAAAAAAGAAAGAAAGAAAGAATTTTGGTCTTCTGTCCAGTCATGTGAAAAACACTGAGAACAGGAAATGACACAGTAGGTGTCTAAAAAAAGGATGAGGAAGGAGGAAGCTTCCTGTATTCAACAAAATCAAAAAGTTGCCGTCGACAGCATCAAAACAGGTGAGACGTAGTTGTATTGGCTAGTGTCGGCTCTCATTTCACCAATCAAGCTTAATAAGAGTCTTTCAGTCTATTATTGCTTCTCTGGCAGTCGGATGCAGGTTTAACGCCATGTCCAGAGTTTGGTTATTGCTTAGTCTTTAGCTTATGTGATATCAAACGTATACACAACATACACATGTGTGAACACATTCTTGTGCGTGTACCGCATGTTGTTAAATAAAGTGTTCATTTGTAGTTTGCATCTTCTTTTTTTGTTCTTTTCTCCTCATTAGTGCTCTCTTTTCTTCTCAGCTCAGTCAAAAACCCATTGACTTTGAGACTTTTTTCTTCTACAGAGAGAACAATCGCTGGTCTTGATGGCTTCGGTTTTACTTCACCATCACACAGCTACTGAGCTGCTGCTGGGAAGCCAGACCCAGCTCCTGCATGTTGGGGTCTGTGCTGGAGACCGAGCCCATGCTCCACACTGCTGGTTTGGACATGATGGGGAAGGTGCCCTGTGTTGCAACTTGGGGCTGCTGTTGGAGGCCGATGTGGGGGTGAGGGTGGGTTTGCTGGCTGATGTGCAGACGAGCCTCAAGTAGGTAAGCAGCAGAGGCCACGGGGGACAGAGTAGAAGAGTAGCAGGATGAGGAGCAGCAGGAGGAGGAGGTCTCAAAGGCTTGTTTCCAGGGACCATGCTGTAAACCCACCGGAGCTTGCTGAGGAGGCAGGGCGGAGGGGGTGGGGGTGTCATACATGGACAAGGAAGCAATGAGTGTAGCAGGTGGAGGAGAGGGTGACTGCTGCTGGGCCAGAAAGAGGAGGGGATTCTGGGTAGGTCCTTTCTTAGCGGCTGGGACCTGAGGCTGGGGTTGGTGCTGGATCTGTAGCATCCTGGAAATGAGAGGCAGAGGGTCAGACCTTCTATTTACATCAGGGATTTGCAGGCCCCCTCAGTCAAATAGCATGCGTTCGTGTAATCATCTTCACGTGTCTCACCTTTGCTGGTGCAGCACCTCCTCCAACATGCTGCGGTGCTCAGAGAGAGCTGGACCCAGTGACCCTCGGCTGCCGCGGTTACAAGAGGATGGAGGAACAACCTGCCTCGCCAGACCCTTGATCTTATTTAATCCCAGAAGCCCTTTAGTGCGTGTGTTTTTCCTCAGCTGCTGGCGGAAAGCTTTGAGGCCTGTGGAAAAGCATGGGAAAGTGTTACACAACGCGTCTTTGATCCCATAATTTGACACAAAAGCCGATGAATCATGGACGAACGACACTGTCATGATGATGCTCCTGTACCTTGTGTGAGGGAGGTGTCAGAGGCTCTGCGGCCCTCCTGGAAGCTGGCAGCGGGCAGGCTGCCCTGGGCCTGGGGCTGGAGGTGGGAGGAGAGAGTCAGGGGAGCTCCAGCAGGCAGAAGAGCTCCACTCTCAGCCCCGGAGGCCAGAAGTGTTGACATCTCACCCATAGCTGTCTGCAAAGTGGGGGCCGGACTGGATGAGGACTTCAGACAGCTGTCAGAAGAGGCACCATCTGTGGGACTGACCACGATACCTAGAGAAACAGAACAGGGAAGACAATGAGACTCCGTATATATGTGACATAGAGCGTGGACCTGTGGTCATGCGGTATTGTATGACATACTAACATGGAGGGTTGCACTGGTGGAAACGGGCCGACACCTCAGCCAGTGTGTGTCTGCGGGAAGTGGTGGTGGGAGGGAGCAGAGGCCCGAGAGCTTGTGTCGCCTCCTCCTCCTCCAGGTCTCTGGGTCGCACCTCTTCGCTGATGCTCGTCTCCAGCAGGCTGTTGGGTGAAATGGAGCGGTTCCAGAGCAGTCTGTTCAGGCTGGCCTCCACTGGAAACACCACACGCTGAAAGAGAAGCAGTCGGACCGTGAGCCACTGATTGGCAGAAGGGGTGCAGTCTTCTGCTCTAGCAGTTAGATAAGGGTTGGAGGGTGAAGTCTCCTAAACTCCGAGCTGCTAACATAATTTACCTGAAACAATCCACCTTGGTCATACTCCGTCTCCGGGTACACCGGCGGAGTGCTTTTGGCTGGAATTGAAAAAGCTGTGGTCCTAAAGCTGCCCGTGGACTCCATGATCACCTAGAAGGAAGCAGGAAGCACACCACGTTTTAGACCTCAAGTGTAAAAACTGCAGGTTAAATCAGGACAACTTTGAGCTCAACACACCGAGCTGGAGCGCTCACCTCTGGGCCGGTGGAGTCGGAGGTGCTCCTGGGTCTCTGGTTCCAGGTCCCACACTGGCGGCTCAGCTGCTGGGTGCGATGCTCTCTCACTCTCTCCAGCAGCAGGTAGTAGATGGCGGAAAAGTGATTATAGCTGCTGCTCTGTAGAGACTGAGGAAGAGGACACACAGCTAGATTAGTGGTGTTGCCTCTTTGTTTACCTTCGGTGACTCTTAATGCCAGCTTATATAAACATCTCATCACATCTTATGAACTGTTCACAAAATCACAAAATACCTCGATAGTTTTCTGGCGGTCTATGCCCAGGGTGTTCATGATGCCCAGCACTGGTTCGCTGTAGTCCCCTAGGTTGGAGTTGTACTCTGTCAGGGAATGGCTGAGGGTCTGGTGGGCGGCTGTTGGGTCTGCCAGCATCCAGCGGTGCTGCTTGATCTGGGCCATGCTGATCCTCCTGGCTGGGTCCACCACCAGCATCTTACGGATCAGGTTTTCACAGTCTGGAGGGCGTAAACAAGGGAATGAGTCTTGGATTCTGAGCACTTTGTATTCAGACAGAAATGGCAATTAGCAGTATTTTTTTTTTTTTGTTAATGATTTTGTTTATACCTTGAGACATGAAGTACGGGATTCTGAATCGTCCCTCTGTGACTCGCTGTCTGAGTGCAGGAAGGCTGGGTCCATCAAATGGAAGAGAACCACAGACAAGAACATAAAGCACCACTCCAAGGCTCTGGGAATGAAAAAAAAGGAGAATATTAGCATACAAAGAACACAATGCAGGGTTGAATCATTTAATGTATATTTTCCTTCTATAGTCTTACCCAAATGTCCAGCTGAGGCCCCTCGTACTCTTTCCCTTCAAACACTTCCGGGGCAGCGTAAGGCGGGCTGCCACACCATGTAGACAGAGGCTCCCTTGCGTTGTAGAAGTTTCCAAATCCAAAGTCTGTGAGACGCGGGAAGAGACACGAAACAATTTTGTTATGTTGTAAACTTGTTTGTTTTCTCAGGGGGTTTTCTCAGGGGGAGCTCCGGGCGCTGCGAGGCAGATGTATTCGTTGTCTTATGTCATGTCTCGTCGGCAAGTTCAGAGACATTCCTAGACCGCATCGTATTTAGCATTAACATATCGTCTCTCACACAAAAGACCAGTCTTTCACAAACAACGCTCTGATTCAGAATGGATCGAAAATCCCAAAACTGCAAATACTTCCTTCGGGCATTTAAATCATAGAAAAACAAGGGGGGTACAAAGAGACAGTGTCATATTTAAAACGTTGATAAAAACAAATTAAAAACATAATCTCGTGTCGTACAACCCCTTTCCTGCCAGGGAACCGCAAACCTTGGTAACAGTGAAGGGTTTGTGGAAGACCTACCGGCCAGTTTGATGTTCATGTTGGCATCCAGCAGCAGGTTCTCGGTCTTTAGGTCTCGGTGAACAATGTGGTGTCGATGGCAGTAGTCCACGGCTGTAAGAATCTGCCAAAACTTCTTGCGCGCCTCATCTTCGCTCATACGGCCATTTGAGGTCAGGTGGTCTGCAGGGGGAGAGGATATTTAAGTTCAAGTCTATATTTGAGACCCAAATGTTGTGGTGTTCCATCTATCAGATTATCGTGATCAACGGATTCATTAATATTAAAAGTAAAATAAACACACGAAAGCTGAACTCACCAAACATTTCTCCGTTCTTTGCGTACTCTGTCACGATGTACAGCATGTCTTTGGTCTCCATGACCTAAGAGAAATAAAGAGAGGAGAAAAGACAGGTTTAAACCCACTGGGTCATTGGCAGCTGGTGATGACGAAGAGTAAAACCTGTTCCCAGCGCTCCAGTTCAGCCCGCTTCAGGCATCTCTTGGCATGAGACATTTTCTAACCGCAAAAAATCCCCATCTCATTCTTCGCCCGTCTTGTTCCACACACACCAAACACCAACACCCTGGTTTTCCATGATACGCCATGTTCAATGTGCCAGTCGTCAATGACAGATTTTTAAGATGTTTTAAAACCCGTTTACACCACAAAGCCAGGAGGCAAAGCCATAGATGCATATCATTCACAGACAAGCTATTAAAATGGATAAGAAATGCTCTCCCTGTGGCTGACACTAGTTGGCAACGGCTGCTAGCGCTGAATTTCAAGCCGCCCTTATCGCTTCATTTGTAGAAAACCTAGAGGCAGATTCACACAGGCTGTTGTGTCCATAGAAAGCCATATGCATCAGATGACAAATCCCTGTGTGTAAATGCTGCTGGCCAACTTTGAATTAAATGTCACTAGATTCCACTGAATGGTGGAGCTTATTTTTTTTTTCAGCCACCAGCCCCTAAAGAAAACCAAGAGAAGGATGATTCAATATACAGGCCCTTCCGAACGGGGAGCTGCTGACGTCACGGCTCCGAAGAACAGGCACGGCACGTCAAGGACCCTCAAACCAACCCAGAAGGAAGATTAACCCCTTAGCATCAATATGTTCCCTTTTAGTCTCGCTTTAAGGTCACTGAAGCCGCATGACGTGTGAAATATTCAAACCCAAGACTGTTTTTCGTAGCAACTTCTCATCACATGCAAATATTTCTGATTTCTTGTGCAGCATTGTAGACATTTCCCATGATTCAGCCTGGCATGTTAGATCTCTTTGGAAACTTTTGGATCGCCACAAACATTCTAAATACATTCCTGTGGGTTTGTGATCAGCAGAGTTTGCACCGACGGCGCGAACCGGTGAGACCGTGCTGTTTAAGAGGATAAGAGGGTGTGATTGATGCAAGGTCAAACAGAGGCTGGGACAAAGAGAAAGGGAGAGGCTTTAATGATCCATGACTAGAGAGGAAAAATAACATTTTGCTCTCATGAGACCCATGCAGCAGCAGCTGATTTATCAGGCCAAAGATCTACCATCATCGACTACCAACCACCTGACTAGCATCACCTCGGACAACCCAAGGGCACGGAAAAAAGGATGCATCACATGCAGGATGCAGACAGAGGTCATCCGTGTTCGACTTCAGAGCTGCGACAGCACCTTTAACACAGCCTGGGTGATAATAATCCAGTCTTATCCAATTCATCTTTATCATCACATTGTGAGAGAGAAAACACATTGTGTTGTCACGGTCAATAGGTTTTTGTCTAACCTAACCAAATTAGATAATTGTACTTAAGCAAATATATTTGCCGTTTGACTTAGTGGAATAAACATTTTCCATTATTATCATTTCCACAGTTGTTTATTCTAACAAGGCTGTACATCTTGATTGGAAGTGCTGATTACCTTCTCAGTTCATGGAATATTTTCTTTCTCAGCGTAGATCATTCGTATAGTATAATATTAATTTTTGTACGATCACAACATTGTTATATTTTTTGTCTTGTATGCTGTATTACAGAAAATGATTACATTTTCAAACCTAATTTGACTGCTAGAATATTTCATTTTTACCACAGACCAGGTTACCATGTTAATTATATTTCATAGAAGCACCAATAAACATTTTTTTTCGTAGCCAATTAATTATTTGGTCGTTAAAATGTAAAAACATAGAAAAGTGTCCATCATAATTACCAAAGCCCAGGCTGATATATGTAAATAGATTGTTTTGTCTGTCCATAATAGAATAATCAAAATAGTTGCTCATTAATTTTCCGTCGATGGACTAACAGTTAAATCCGCTTGTTGTCTGGACTCCACATGATGGGAAATACTGCTGGGGTTTCCGAGAAATAATGTCATGCTCCTATTTTGCAGCCGAGACATGATTTCGCAGAAAATACTGATCAGTGGCTTAAAAAACCGGACATGAAGTAATCCTCAAAAGCAAGCAGAACATCACAGGGGCAGAAAAAAGGCAAGAGCATGACAGGCCATTGTGTTTGTTTGCGTGGGCGTATGTTTGTGCATTTCTTGCCAGACGCGTGCCACAACGCTTGCAACGCCAGCTGAGGAGCAAAAAAAAAAAGCGGCTTCTCTCCACTAAGTCGTCAATATGATTAGCAGTAAAGCAGTGCTTTGTGGGGTGGCCTTCACGTGACGTGCAGACACATTGCACTTGGCTTTAACGGATGCTAATTGGGCTTAACGTTCAGACCGTAACCAGGAGTCCCCCCACACCGTTCTCTGATTCCTGTATCTCTGCAATCACCTCAACCGTTATATAACCCAAAAAAAACAACTTGCATTGTTCCCAGCACTATCTGGGGCTCATGATTATTTTCACTCTCCCTCTCTCTGTCTCTATGTAACACACACACACACACACACACATATGTGGGCACACACAGAGGGAGGTCAAAAGGGATTGCACTAATGCTGCTGTGCTGTACTTATAATTCAATGTGCTCCGAGAGCCAGCAGCTCACCAAAGCAGGTACAAACCACTTAGAAAACAAATGGCCTTATTTGCCACCGCTGCATAAACAGAGCCACAATGGCACAATGCTGTGCGTTGTTACTGAGGGAAAATGAACGTGTCCCCATTCGGAGAGCTTTCCACACCGTTGCACTCCCAGATTCAAGCAGACCGGCTCCCGGCAGTCGGAGCCGCCACAGAACCAGGCTTCACCGCTGACGATGTAACACGGGTTGAATAACACACAGCTGCATGCAGACACCATTGCAGAGATATGAAATATAATACACACCTGGTAGAGTTTGATGATGTGAGGGTGGTTTAGTAGCTTCATAATCTGCACCTCTCTGTAGATTTTCTCCAGGTTGGAGGGGTTCAGTCTGGTCTTGTCAATGATTTTAATAGCCACCTAAAAACAGAATGTTCATTTAATTTAATTCGTAAAAAAAAAAATGCATCTTTAAAAACCTGCAAATGCAATGACACAATGTGTGGGAGAGCTGCTGACCTGTGTTTTGGTGACTTTATGTCTGGCCAGTTTCACCACTGCAAAGTTTCCCTTGCCCAGGGTGCGGATGATCTCGTAGAAGCCCACCTGTAGGGGCCTTCCCTGGGCAGGGCTGGACTGAGACCCCCGGTTGTTCTCCGTCATGATCACCATGGTGCACCACCAACGGTCTGGAGTTACAGCGTTGCGACAGCTTAGGGCTAGTAGCCTACCTGCAGAGACAAAGGGAGCCGTGTGTTTCATTGTTCATTTTATTACACATGAACAGATCCATTTTTTAAATGTAAATCTGTCAGGTGCTTTTGACTAAATCAACCAAAGTGTATGCCATTCAATATGTCGCCCTATAGGCTACATGTCTATGGTGCAGCAGCTGAAACTTTGTTGTATAACAAATGATTTCAGGGAGAGAAAGTGTGACCTTACTAGGCTGGAGTGAGTGAGAGCCTACTATAAACATTTCCTTCACGGTTATATGGCCGAAGGGAAATGATTTGAAGAGTACAAATACATATTCCAGTTCTGAATAAGGCTTAAAAAACGATTTAAAGTACCGTATGTTTAAATATTATAACCATGACTCAATTACAAAATGTAGGTTTATTTTTTTACTGTTAAAGATGAAGTTAAGAACATGAGAAAGACTAAAAACGAAGGTGAAATGAACAAAAATCCAGAAAGGTGAAATCAGGTAGTAAAGTGAGTGTAATGGAGAGAGGAGTCTCCTCTTACCTTAATAAGCGGACATAAACCACCTTCTCTCACAGTTCAGACAGCTCTCAGAAGAAACGTAAACCATTCCACAAGAGAGAGACGAAACACTAGCATCAGGGAGGAAAACCGGTGGAAAACACGCGGGGAGCAACTTTTTCTCCGTGTCTTTACTTTGAGTTTATACAACAAGTCTCTCGGCCCGGGACTCGGTGTCGGCCGGTGTGTGGCTGTGCGCTCCGCCGGAATGCAGAGCAGAGGGCTTCGGCACTCAGGGGGAACTCCTCCTCCTCCTCCTCCTTCCCTCCCGCCCTCCGCCACCATAACAAATTGATACCCACCTTATTAACGTCACACCCGCGTCAGAACTCCGAGCTGGGTGCAAGGCAAGGCCGGGCCCGAGCGCAAGGCTGGGGTTGCCGGGCAACCGCGCGGCTCGGGCGCACGGTGACGTGAGTGCTGATGGAGGGGTTGCTTGGAGATGGGGACGGTGACGTCAGTTGTAGAGATGTGTCACCACGTGATGTTTCCCTCTGCCGGGCTATTTCCTCGCTCTCTCGCTTCACAGACCGACTGCGCGCGGCTCCAGCGGACAGAAACAGGAAGCAACCGCTGATGATCAGTCTTTATTGAGTAAAGGCCATTTTATTTTATTTTATTCGACGTGAAAAATAGTCTGAATTGTATAAAGATATTCACATATTTGTATTTTGCTTTATTCAATCTAGTTTAATCCACTTAATTACTATTATTCTATTCTAGTCTGCTCAATTTCATTATAGTCTTTTATATGTATAGTTAATATATCCTCATATTCTTACCACATATTCTTACCACGTCTTATGTTTATATATATTTATTATGTTTTTATTAAATTATATTCTTTTTATTATATTCCAGTCCATTCAAGTCTATTCTGCTCTGTGTATGTAAATATATATAAATGTATGTTATAAAAAAAAACTCCATCCGTCCATCATCTATTAGCACAGAATTATTATAACAAAGCAAGTGCAAAAACATCTCTCTCCACTTTGCACAAAGCAGATGGGCCTGAAAAAAAAAAAAAAAGAAGAAAAGTGTATTCAGGTGAGTGTAAATACCAAACACCAGTCAGTAGAGAGACCGACTCTTGCCTCCCACAGTCTGAAATGTTAAAGGAATGCAAACTACATGCAAAACGTTTCAACTGAAAGGTCATGCAATATTTTGATGCACACTCAAAGCAAAACCACACAGCCCACCCTGCTCCTCGTCTCTCTGTTTTCATAACCAAATGTCTCTATCTGGTGCCATTTGAATATCTGTGACACTTGCGTGTTACAATTGTTTTATTTCCTGAGTATACGCAAAGCAGGCACAGTTATATAAACTGAATTTACCTGAGTCAGATTGTCAGATTATGAGAAATGTGTTACAAAAAGACACAGCAGGAGCGAACTATCTCAGCGTATCCTGAGCCCCAATTTATAAAAAACAAAGTATATGAATAACTTGTAGTAGTATTTTTTTCAACCACTTTTTGTGTAAGTGACTGATGGCAAGAACAAATATCAGAATCGGTCCAGCACCGAGTGAGAGCGCTGCATTTCCTCCCTTCACTTGATAATTGTTTGTCAAAAATTAAAGTCATATATATGTTTTTGCAGATTAACAAATACAATCTGGCAAATAGGGAAAACCATTGTATTTCATAGGCTAATCCTGCACTGCCGCTCTTGAATGCAACACACTAATTCTTGGAAGTTCATGTTGAAGTTGTGACGTTATTCTGTCACGCTAAACCACAATATATGCAGATAGTTTGATGTTTGTTTTTATTCGAACAAATAAATGACTTAAAAGTATGCCCAGGAGATGAGAAAATGTTCAATTTATCAGCCAAACCACATTCAGGACAAAACAGTCCCACAGGCACCTCTTATTCATGGTAATGACATGTGCACTGGCCTACAGTCGCACTCACGCTTTCTGTCTCCCTCTTTGTCTCTCTCTCTCTCACACACACACACACACACACACACGCACACACACACACACACACACACACACACACACACACACACACACACACACACACACACACACACACACACACACTTCTGCAAGGCTTCTCATGATACCATTTGTTGACTGGAGTGGACCCACAACAGTCATCTTTTAATGTCCGTGTGCATTTTCACGTATAATCATCAAAATGAACTGGTGACAGCGTGCTTTAACAGTCAGCATTCAAGCCGCGAAGGCTCAAGCATTTTCTGCGTGTGCAGAAAAGAAAAGACTGTAATTCCTTCTATGAGTCACATGCACAGTATCTGCAAAGAAATACAAATATGTGCACTTGAGCAGCCACTGTTTTGTCCTCAAGAGTCATCAGCCGTGGTTACGAAAAGGTGACTTATCAGGCATGTTTCTCACGCATTCAATCACAAGGAAAAATCCACAGGCATCTTTGCTCTGTTATTCGTGTTCCTCTGGTGACCTTTTATATAATATGGGTGCACTAAGGTCAACTCAAGCCTCTTTCAGCGCTTACTTGCGTTTTGAGGAGTCACACCTTCTTGTGCGGATGACAGTAAATAGGGGGTGTATGACAGGATGTAATGAGTCATGGTTTTCACCCGTGGACTTGCTGTTTGCATAAGTAAACATGCTGAGATCTTTACTGCATGTTGCATCTTTTTACCATGTACCATTTACCATGAACCATGTACCATGTTTTCAATTGTGGCTGTGCCCACTATTGAAAACAGCACCCATGGCAGGAATTCAAGCTTTAAAGAGAACCAAAGATGTGATTCCTTCAAAGTGGAGATCAAAACATTTACTTCTCTGGTGTCATGTAATAATGACTAACTAGATCTAATTAAGTTAACATGTCCCCTGGCTGCTCTCTGTAAACAATACATATCAAGGTCCATCTGGACTTCAAGATCAGGATCACAAGACAGCAGAAAAAACCTTTGAAGGTCAGTGTGTGTCTACAAAACAAGATTAAATAATGTGGGGGGGAAGGGGGAAACAGATCCCACACTTAGACTGAAAGTCCTTGTTAACTATTATTATGCTATGTGACATGTTTCACTTTTCACATCCACGGCGGTCTGTTTGTCTGTAGAAACACTGCTTTCCTTTTGTAATAGTTGTATTACAGTTGCTCCTACAAACTTCAACTGTCCTCTCGAAGACCTCTCACCAGCACTGATCTCTGTGTTGCACATCACAACTCCAAGTGTGATACAGTGTACTCTGCTGAACATCTGTTGAACCTGACCTTGACTCAAAGAGTCAGCCTGGCTCTTTGCTGAGTCTTTCCAGACTGGCTTGCACACGTTGTCACAACCTGATATTATATTATTTTATAACGTTTAATTGCATTTGATAAATTATAGTTTTGCCATTAAGTGCAAGGTCAATATTTGCAACTACATTATACATCATTATAATTTGACTTGCAAGCCATTGTGTAGCCTCCTGTGATCTTAGACAGGAGTAGAAACTGTGGTAATGTAATAACAGTGCAAACATAATAACGACAATGCTAACACACTGATGTTTTGCAGGTATTTACCGTGATTACACTAGTTTGTTAGCATGCTAAGATTTGCTTAACCAAAAAACACAGCTTTGTCCAATACTTTGACATCAGTCTCACGTATACGTTGTTTAGTGCTAATTAGCAAATGGTATCAAACTATAGCAAAAGTTAGCATGTTAACCAGCTAAACAAAAATAGCGAACATACCTGCTAAACATCAGCATGTTAGCATTGCCAATGTTAGCATTGAGCTCAAAGCACTGCTGGGCTAAACACAGCAAAACCGCTAACATATTATCGGTATCTTTTGGTATAGTATTGGATGCAGGCAGGGTCTGCCGAAAGATGCTACTGAATTGCATTGTGGGATGTGTTGTGAAGAGCCAGGGATTTTTTGGAGCTTTACACATAGGGACTAACAGTCAGGATAACTCTGCCTCTGCCGCCATTTTTACAAAAGAAAAATGTTAACGTTGTCAACTGAAGTTTCCCATGTGTTTACTTGTATGGTTTCTCTTCACTTACAACTGACGTAGATATCCGAAGAACAAATGAACATCTCTTACATGACTATTATTCAGCACAAAAATAATGCATGACATACATGCAAATATAGTGATGCTGAGTCAACCACGCCATGAATGTTGCCGTCCTGATTGTTTGCAATTTGTCCCAGGTCACTCCCCTTCTGCTCCCTCCACCGATTTTCAATAGCCGCTTCATGCATCCTGGTGAATCTGTGACACAGCTTGTGCTACAGCAACCGTCTTTCATAATCACCACAGAAACACCCTTCAGCTTATACTCCACACACATTAGCGTAAAAAACAGTTTATTTCAGGTCTACTGACAGGTAATGGTGCAGAACTTCCTGTTTTGAAAATGTAATGTGCGTACGATTTCACTAAGAAAGGTAGCGCTGTCTTTACACATTTATTTTATTTTCTTGTTTCATTTCTCATGACATGGGATGATCAATTTTGATTGTCCTTACTTTATAGCTGTTGGTAGCTTTTCATCAGTACACAGCATTGACAGTCCGCCTGGGGTTGATATTCTACTCACCGACCTAAGTGGATTTATTTTGCTATTCGCTATCGCAACCTCTGTCTGTGAAAAGCTCCTTTGTCTGATCATTTGGTGTCATTGTGTCTTGCGGAGGACAGGGGTACCATTCTTCTTTGGCAATTAACACTGGTCTGTCTCTGCTTGTTGACTTTGGCAGGCGGGGGCTGTCCTCGTGAGCTTGTGCGTCAAGCTACCATCCAGGAGGTTCAGCACCAGCCCTTCTCAAATAAACAATTTCAGTGATGAGTGCCTTACAGATCTCTCACTCAGACTCACACGTGTGCTTTTCCTCCCTGAGGTGTTTGTGTTTTGAATTCCAATATAAACAATACAACAACAAGTCACTGGTTTAACATGTTTTCTTGCATCCATGTTTAAGACTCAGTATTGGGGTTTGGGGAAATACACAATATTTCCAAGGGTGCAAGAAAGCTGGAAAACACTTGATTGATGTGACTTATTTACACAGCCTTTTCACTATAGAAGGGAACACAACATGCAAACAGATACACCCGATTATCTGTAACCTTCAACAAAAACAACAAATAAGCCTAAGGACTTGCTAAATGGTCAGAGATATGCCAATTTTAACAAAGAATACGTTGTATTCTTACAGTGTGTACAAACAAAGCATTATGTTCCAGAAACAAGGATCAGATAATAGCAGGTTGGAACAGGTGGTCTTTGATACAACCACAACATTTACATCAGCTGAAGCGATGCTTTTTTAATTTTATGTCGATGCCAGTGATGACGGCTTTGCCGCGTTTTGCTATAGTTTTGGTGCTGCAGGCCAAGCAAACCTGCGACATGGGGAAACATAATACAATCATCTTATGCAACATCATTCAATGCTCCAGTTTCTATACAATCTCCTTTTATGATCGTGATTCAAAACAATGTAACAAAAGCCTTTTTTCTGCAAAAGAATGCACAATGTATTGTTGCAGCCCAGCCGCTGATACAGTAATCCTGTGGTGTCAGTTATCTCAAGATGTAAATACCTGGGCCACCGCCTGTATCTGCACACCAGGCTACACAGAGCCTTTATGAATGCTTGTGTGCGCAAAAGCCCCTCGGGAGACGGAGCCATGTGCGTCATACCACGGATCAGCCTGTTATCCGGGGCTGGGGGGTGGCAGGGGAAGGGGAGGTGGGGGTTCCCAGAAAGGTGATAGTAAGCTTGACAAGAAGAATGAAAAGCAGATAGAGCCGTGAAAGGTAGACTCAGTGAGTGGATAGAATTCCAAAAAGATAAAAGACAGGGAATAAAAGAGGGCCTTAAACAAAGATACAAAAGGTGCAAAAGCAGAGAGAGAGCAGCGAGGAATATTATTAGAAAGAGGTCAGCTTTGAGTGAAGCAGGATTTTATCATGTAATGCTCTTATTTGGCCACTCTCAATAGAGGGTAGGGGTCACATAGAGAGTGAATGATTTTATTATATTCTTTTTTTTTTCTTCTTAAAGTCTGGGTCATTTTTTAATTGTCTCTCTCCACTTCATCCACACACACACACACACACACACACACACACACACACACACACACACACACACACACACACACACACACACACACACACACACACACACACACACACACAATCTGAACAAACAAGGGATTTACAGAATTGAGCTGCTCATGATGAAATGGATTTGATATATGGGACAGTGGAAAATCAGCAGAAAGGTAAGACCTGATTAAAATCATGTATATAAAACAAATAAAGCCATCACAGCCCCACCAGACTGCAGGTGAGGGGGTGAAAATATCAGACGACTACTGGGGGATTGAAAATAATTTAATGTGAAGGCACAAGACTTAGAGTAAAAGAGATAGTCTGCAACAAAACTGGATATTTTAAATGTATATATATTTTAAATATTATTATATGTGTATTATTATTAATTAAATATCACAGTTATCGTCAAAATCACTTTATTTCGATTTGCGGAATTCCACTTAAAACCACAAATGTTGAACTCATGACGTTAGAGGGAAAATCAGGGGAAATCAAAGTGGGATAACATCCTCTGGGGACCGTGACTGTGGTGGACCACCTGACCAACATTGCCTTCCCTAGAGCCATGCTGCTTTAGCTCAAATATACCACGTTCTGTCTCCAACATCATTTGTTTACTGCGGGGAGGAATAACAAGTTTGACCTGGACATGACACCGAGTCCAGATGGAAAGAAAGTGGCATGTTATTCCTCCAGGTGTTGCTGCGTCTCGTGCTCCTGATCCTGTCTCTCAACGTCCATATGGTCTCTCAGCTGGGCCCCTAAAGCCGGATAACAGTCCTGAACTCACCAGAGGAAGGAAGTGTAGAGAGAACTGGAAACACGTATATATGTACAGAGGGCAATGTTCGCAGATCATCGTTGTTAAAGGAAGCATCCACAGAGTACGGATTCACAAGAGAGAAAAAACAGTTGAATGTGCGCCTATCAGCGGATGCTTACACATAATTGGTGATTAGATTTGATGTGGGGAACATTATCAATTACTTGTCCTTCCACATATTCCTCCACCCAATTTCATTGTTTACCCCGGACTCGCCTTAACATCTTAACACGGTCTTAACTCACTTTGCTCATTTCCCCATTTACTTTGCTTAATTTCTTTCACCGGACCCTCCATCATCTCCCGACGCCGCTGACAGTTCGGTGCACAACAGGTTGAGTGAAACCTAATGTGTTTTTGATTCGGCGGTGGAGAGTTTGGGAGAAGAAGAAGCCAGAGAAAAGAGCAGCTAAGCGTGGATTAAGAAGCCTAAGCTGGGTGACGGAGGGTGTCTGAGAGGCAGAAATGACTTTCAGGACATCTGTGTGTTCTCCTGCTCTTGCCATGTGAGCGCTGGACCTTCCAGACCGAAGGGAAGGAGGGGAGGGGATCCTCTTCTGCACCATAGCCAAAAAAGGAGAGCTAGAGCTGGGGTCAAGGGGTCAGTCTTCATGATTTGTAGGATGAGTTGTAATGGTGTGACTGAACAAATTCCTCCAACTTTACTTTCTAACAAAAGTATATGTTGAAACATTTAACAAGCACTGAAATTACAGACAAATGCGTCAGATTTCATGTATCATTTGTTGTTTGTTTAAACTGACATCAACAACTTAGGTAATGAGCCATTTTCTCTGTAATTATTTTGGATGGATGAGAATGCTTGACAGAAGGTGATGTACTGATTATCACAAAGCTTTAATCTTCAGCTCCTCCGTTATCTTCAGCACTAAAGCACTTATGGGAGCGCACACATGCACACTCACATGCAAAAACCCATAGTAAGTGCAGGACATATTGTTTCCTATGCCCGTGATTCTGATGTGCCAGAACAATAAATCCGGAAAATGTGTTCCAGCTTCTCTCAGAGCCGTGAGATCATTCAGTCTCTGATACATTCCTCTGATTTAGAGTATGAAACTGCACACGCTTCAGAGAACAAATAAGAACACAATGTACTCAAAACGCCAGCATGCATAGTTGCTTTCATGTGTGGTTGAGTGGAATTTCAACACTGTGACGTAAAAAATGTACTGTCAGTGTAAATCATGAAACTGTAGGGTTAAGACTTGGTTTGGAGTTAAGGTGAGGGTGAACGTCGGGGTGAGACATGTTGTGGTTAAAGCTGAGTTGAAAAGAAAAATCATGTCACTAATGGTATGGAAGCTAGATACTCCTGAAATGCTGTTTCACCACAACTTTAACGGCTAGCTTTGTTTCCAGTGAATTCATTCAGACAGAATGCAAATCAAATTACAGATCCAGCACGATTGCATACAAAGTCAATGCAAATGTTTCTCAAACTATATGCTTCTGCAAATTTACACTAAAAAAGCAAAGCGAACATTTTGCTTTCTGTCTGAACACCTTAAGACAATACAATGTCCCCTTGTAAACACTCCTAC
Organism: Eutrigla gurnardus; assembly: GCF_963514095.1. Taxonomy (NCBI): domain Eukaryota; kingdom Metazoa; phylum Chordata; class Actinopteri; order Perciformes; family Triglidae; genus Eutrigla; species Eutrigla gurnardus. Next base: position 17,700,100 of record NC_139926.1, read on the forward strand.
TTAATATTTCTATTTTACTAATTCAACAGCAGCGTTTTGAAAGTGCACACTGTGAAAAGAGAATGAATGCTGATGAATAAAGTCTTCTAACCATCCATTTCATTAAAATACTACATGTCTGTTTTGCACACTGACTGGTGCAGCTGTCAGACATGCTGTCAGGCGTTTCAACTGACAGGAAGCCTGAGAGCTACCCGTTGTTTGAGATACAAAGTGTTTTGCATTGTGTTTGATTCTGTTGCTAAGGCAGTCGTGAGATAATAGCAGAGAAGAGATAGTTAGACACAGTTCCTCTTCTGTTCTTCATCCAATTTGACCTGCTCTCTTCATCCAACACCAGACCACCCACTGCTCATTTAATGATTAACCTCAAATACACTGCAGCACAAAGACCCCTCTTGTTTCCATCAGCTTTCAGCCTCCCACTCCCCCTTTTTCCCCTTCCAGTTTATCTCCTTTCGTTACATTCTCTGCCGTTAGTAAATGTCAGCCACTTAAGGCTGAAAATAAATATCCAAGGGAGCGCATCAGCCAGAGGAATCACCTGCCACGCTACGCGGCAGCATCTTCTCATCCTGTTTAAAGCACTCGATCCACATTCAGACACCATTTTTAGCAGCAGAGGTAAGAGAGATGCCAGACTCACAATTGACACAATTTTCTTTTTAGTGCTCACGAACCTATTATGAACACAACTCATATTTCTCTCTAGTTCTCTCCTTTGGCCACCTCCAGTTTTAGCATATTTGAAGCCTCGTAATTTGCAGCTCTCTAAGAAAATGTCCTCCTCATTTTTCATGTCATCTATGCCTCCCACATCCCCACTCCCATGAGTCAAATATCATTATCTCGTTGTGATATTCGCTTTGTGTAATTAGAGGCAGGTGCGTGGTGACATTTCTGTAGCCTTAATGATGTGCTAAAGAATAAGCTGGTGGAATTGTTTCCTTGAAGGAGCGACAGTATAAATACACCGGTTGGAGGGGTCAGGTGGGCGGCTGAATGCCACGTAGCACCAGATTTTCCTTTTTAATTAACCGCAGTACAAATTTCCTTGTCCATATAATATGCTCCTTTGTCATTTTAGATAGGCCACATGGGTTTCTCAGTATTCTTCCACCACAATACAAATAATTGCATCTCCCTTCCTTCATATCAAGTCTTTATATGGAATTCACTGTCACTATTCTCTCCTTTCCTCTTCCTCCCCTTCGACCCTCCACACTTCTCCTCCTCCTATGGCAGTGAGCGGACTGCTTGGTCAAAAGGAGGTATGGACAGTGATGTCAGCAGCCTGCGTCAAAGTCTCTGGGGCACGTTTACAATCCCCTTAGCCGAGCTGAGCCTCCCATCGAGATCATTGCGCACCAATCAAATTTGCACTGCCAGCGGTGGCTCTTTGTGTATGCACGTCAATTTCCTCCTCCTATTCAATCCCTCAGTGCAGAGACCTTTGTGTGCAGCACCTTCAGCTAAATGGACGCATGCACACATATGTTGAGGACAGACATACAGAGTCCTTGAGGAAAATGACGCGTTACCTTGAATTTTCTCGTCACAGAATTTCTTTCTGGCTGATCATTGGAGGTGACTGAATCATTTCTGATGTGTACCGGTCCAGCATTGTTCTCCCTGTGGGTCATAGCTTTTGCTGTGAAAGAGAGAAAAAAAGGAAAAGAAAACCCCTCAGTGGCCGACTATTTCTGCAGACTGCAGTTCTAATGCTTCCTGTGTTCACAGGCACAGATAATAAAGGATTGTTGTCCTGCTGGATGTGTTGGGCTTCCAGTGAAATGAGTCAGCTGCAGTGTGGTTTGCGTTTATGCTAGACTGTATCATAAAGTGGCATAAACACTGACCTCAGTGCAAGGGCGCAAATTTGGTTTCAAAGTTTGTTGGGACAAAGGGTGGGGTTGTTTACGTCAACAACGCTGGTAAATCAGAGGTTATACAGTTAATTTTGGCATCAATGTACATTTTGTGTAATCAAGTATTGAGTTATCACAAAATTGTGACTTGTAATTTACAAAAGCACAAAATCAAAATGAACGCAGCAGATGCTGAGTTAACATTTAGTCTCTATGGGCAAAGCTCCAAAAGTCCTGGATCTTGTTTCCCACAATGCACCTCAGTGACTCCATTGTTAGACCCTCCCTGCGTCCACTGTCATGGCAGCTCTGTGAGGCTGTGCTGAGGCTTTGGGGTAAGTGCTTACGTCAGCATGCTAACATGCTAACAATGACAATGCTAACATGCTGATGTGTTTGAAATTCATTGTAAACTTAGTTTAGTATGTTAGCATGCTAACATTCACTAGCACTAAACGCAAGGTTCAGCTGAGGCTGATGGCGAATTACTTAGTTCTGAACAAATTAAAATATAACCTGTTTATGGAGCTGGATCAACAAAATGATCAGGATAGGACTAGCAACTATGAATTTTTCAAAATTTGGATGGGAAAGTGAATGATTGACCTGTTGGTGACACTAGAAGAACTCAGTGTATTCTTTGAGACTTTACAAAGTTCTTCCAATGTAATTCAAATGTACTTTACAGCTGTTTCCCAGTCGAAAATTTTACAACTAGTAAGTAATAAACTGAACTTCATTTGTGTAGTCGGTGGTGGACCCCTAATTAAGCTGCTGCTGTATGTTGGCACGGCATCACGCACAATGACGTAAATCTGAAGCTTATATATACACAGCAGCCTTAACTGCAAGCATTACGGACAGATGACAGTCTGTTACTGTTTTCCACTCTGATTGTCAATGAGCTCTCAGCATCTGCTCCGACTTGCCTGTAACATCCATCACAAGGTTTAGCCAGACTGCAGAAGTGAGAGGAAGGGAGTGTGAGGTAAGCCATTAACTGGTTAGAGCTGTCAGAGGGGCTGTGACCGCACAAACAGCGCTTGTGCTGCATTTACGTCAGGCAGCAGCTGTGGTTCCCCCCCCCCCCCCCCCCCCCCCCCCTCCAACACTCTGAGAGTCAGCCAGATAGGCTTCAGGACTAAGAAAGAAAAACACTGTGAGGAGCCATGAGTTTTTATTTTGCAGACACGCTGTTACACTATACAATGGAAACACACAACATAGACACACAAATTAAATTAAAGTGGTTAGCCCATGGCATTTCCACAGAGGTGACGGGGAAAGATTCATCCACGTACATACATAAAGCTTCCATAATCCACGACATGACATCTGCCATAATCCTCCTTGGTATTTCACGCACACGGCTGAGTGATTATAACAGGTGTCATGTCATGTTTAAGACAGGCTTACGCTGGCTTTAGCCTGCATGTGTCTACTAGCAAACGTAAGTGTGCACGAGGGTGTGAAATCACGGGGCTGCAGACTCATAAATGGCGTTTATTGCTTTAATTAGGGGTTGTGTACTATACTTGGGGATTTTTAACATCCCACTCTTAATTATCTGGGAACTTTAGAAGTGCTTAAAACTTGAGACAAAAAAGGGGAATAAAACTGAATGTGCTGGAGCTGCTCAGGGTTACCAGGAGAAACAATCATCTCTGCAATAGAGAGAGTAACGTGTATGAACTGTATAGTTCATATTTCTCTCCTTACTACAGAGGACAGTCTTGTGAGATGTTCTGAGAGGTACAGCTTTGAGCTGAATGCTAAAATCACCATGTTCACAATGACAATGCTAACCTGCTGATGTTTAGCAAGTATAATGTTATACATACTGTATATATCATGTTCACAATCTGAGTTTAAGGGTTACAGCATCCTCACATGTGTTAATAAGCACTGAGGTACAGGCTGATGGGATTTTTTTATTTTTGGTAAGTTGTTGAGAATCAAGCAAAACCACAAATGTTATATATAGGACAACAGGATGGTCTGTGTGTTCAAATTTCCTTAGAAACTTTTTGACACACAAGAGAAAAGCCTGTAATATACACGTATGCTTTGAGCTCTGGCCTTTTGTGACATTCAAGCTCATTAGATTAACATTAAAACAACCCCCAAATAGACATCAGATAGACAAAGAAAGAAGGAAAAACGTTGTTAATCACAACCTCTCTGTGTACGAGCTGGTGCAGTGCTGGCGTCAGAAGCAACTGATGTCACCTCCAAAGCTACACCCATAACCCCCCCTCCCCTCCCCTCCTCCTTCTCCAGCATGTCCAGAAAGACTGCATCACTGCTGGGCTTGATGATGCCTTGTTTCTCCCTGGAGGGCTTCTCACCGGGTCCATGGTGACTAATGACCTCCTCTTCCAGGTATATCTCTGTAGTCTGGTATTTTTTTTTTTTAAATAGACTGAGACAGGTGCAGTGTTTGGTGTGTTGTGACCTAATGAACATATGCTGCACGTAATCTACAGTCTATTGGAGACAAAAGACCTGAGTCATGCAGAGAAACGAACAATGCGATGAAAGCACATAGAAGACAAAGCAGTATACAACAGCATGATGGAGACTAGATGATACAACAGTGTGTGTGTGTGTGTGTGTGTGTGTGTGTGTGTGTGTGTGTGTATGTGTGTGTGTGTGTGTGTGTGTGTGTGTGTGTGTGTGTGTGTGTGTGTGTGTGTGTGTGTGTGTGGATATCTTACATGACCGGCCACTGAGTGATGATGTGAGAATATCCCATTGTACATCCCTATGTGTCATCGCTGGCAGCATTATCAACTTTTGTTTGACAAATAAAGACAACTTTTGTAATGGTGATGCCACTTTTCAAACAGTAATTAAATCTGATTAAATGCAATACAACAGGGTTGAATAAACAAAGGATAAATCAATATTGACGATGAACATAAAATACTGCATTTTCATTTAGAGACCATAAATGAACAAAGATATTCTTGACACGGAGCAGTTGAACCAATACCAAGGACCATCAATTTTCAGAAATTTTAAAAGCAACTACATGCACGTTAACAAACGCTAAGATCAGGTTATTAAACTTTATGAGCAAAACCAGTAGGTTTCAATTTGCTTTGCGGTCGTGTGATGTTTTCTTTCAGGAATTGTCAGACAAAGCAAACTCCATCTGCTGAGGAAGACCCTCAGATCCAACTGAAAGTTCCAGAAAATGACCTTCTTCTGTTCTGTTTTTCTTCTCTTCTTGTTCTGGTCAAAGTGTTGGATTTGCTAAAATGACACGGGAGGATCACTGTGCTGCTTCATTGAGCTTTTCTATGTTTACTCATCGTCTGTATTTGATGTCTTCCTCTTGTCTTTTACTGTGAAACCTTTTGTGACATCTTGAACTAAAAAGGTGTTCCATAAAATAAATGTTATTCACTTAAATTTGGGGACTAGTTATCAATTAAGACTATATCAAGAGCAACCTTAATAAAATAAAAGTATTCAAAACTTCAGCATACATTCCAATCACCTATATTTTCTGATTTATTTATTATATTTGTGTGAATTTGGAGAGTCTCTTCCCTCAAATTGTGGCTTTTCAAGAGGTCATCGTTTTGACTAGCAAGTGTTAGCAAATGAAGGTTACTTCAGTTTGGGAGATACTTGTAGTTTTAAGGTTAAATACCATTCAAATGATATGACGGTCATGCTGAATAGTGTCTATTTAGATTTATTGTTTTCATCTGAAAAGACTGATGTAATGTAAATGGTCAACTATAAGCTTTAATTTAACCACATACTACTAACAATACTATTCCCATGATCCTAGATCTAAGAAATGGCACGATTCATTGCAAAGAGCTCCTCTTACATGACCGAATGCTGTATTTTTGACTTTGGTTTGTGTGAGCTCTCACCATGAGGAAATATCCCAGCAAACCTGTTCACGTATAAATAACACAAATATTGACTACTAAGGTGTTCCAACCTCACTTTGAGAGAGCACTGATGAATGTGGATAAGATGCTGTTCAAATATTGTTCATACTTCACCTCCCGCCGTTTGTAATGCTGAGACCTGCAATACCGGTCAGTCTGAGGCTGGGAAAATATTTAGTTCTAGAGGAAGCTCGTCTTAGGGGAAGGATTTTTACCTTTGACCTAGATAAAGAAAGGCAGGAAAGGGAAAATACTTGGGAAATGTAGTGGCTTGTTGCAGCACATTATAACGTGATACCGCGTGTTTTAGGAATGTTAAAGGCTACTTGTGTAGTAAGGACATGAACAAGACGGGGAGGAGTCTTTATGTCAGAATTATAAACACTTTTCATTTCATTTTCATACATTTCCTTCATTTCATTTTCTTGCTGCGACCAAATGGATGTTAAATTCCATTCTTCACACTTTTCCCAGCAAACTCCAAATAGTCCACACTTCTTATCTGTCTAAGGGAAATAAAATGTAATGAATAATTTTCCATTGGTGTTGCTTTTCAAAAGTACTGAATTATAAACATCTGAGATGCACAATAGGACGTCTTACACAGAGATATTTTATGATCCTAATTTCTAGCTTTTCATTTGGGGTCTAATTTTTGTAAAATATTTGACACTGCAAGAGTAAAGGTTTTGATAATAAAAACATTGGAGCCTTCAGACATAGTTGAGTCTGCAACCAAGACCAGAGTGTATAAAGACTGAGGTTGAGATCAACTCCAGACCAAGGCCACACAAGTGCAAATCCCACACTGCGCGCCACACTTGTGATAAATATGTGGAACGAACCATCTGAAAGAACCACATTCCCATAAAAACACACCAAACATTTCTCTTCATTAACCTGTTTTATTGGTGATAACTGCAGATGTCTCAGTGTACCATGAGAAATGGTGCAACGCTGCGTGATGATCTCGCTCGTTTGAATGTAGGTCCAACATCTATAACCCACCAATGGCCCTGATGTTTACCCGAGTGATACCGAACACCTTTGCGTCATTGCTCTTTCATCTGTGCTGACTCAGTGGTGTATAGTCAGACGTCAGCAAGCGATCCTTTGTGCTCCTTTAACGCCATGCGAAGGGAAGCGAGGAAGACCATGTGTGTGTATGCATGACAAATGGGATGTGCTGTGCCACTTGAATGGCAGAAGGACGCATTCGCTCTTTGAATTGATCACGTATAGTAATCTGATCTGTTTTTTTTGTTTTGTTTTGGCAGAGCCAAGGATTCGCTTCCGTCACCCCAGCGGGATGATTTGTGTCGGCGTAAAGGCAGGACTAAGTGGACCGTAGTTAGCTCGAGCTTTGAGTCCTGATCTGAGCAAACAGACAGTAGTCAGGTGGGATATTGACCCAGGCCGATAAGCTATCAGCGGACATTCCTGTGTGGATGTGCAATCAAGGTCAGCGGCAGAGATCAAGTCACAGAGCCTGGCAGCAGGTCCATAAATTCACATCGGAGTGACGCATGAAGAGACAGAAAGATAGATTATTAGACTGACTTGACACTCAACAGGATTGAATGTGATTCACCCACAAAGAAATGTACACTTACAGCAATCTATTAGGCCCATTATTATTTTCTTTTTATCTAAAATGATTTTAAAAGTCAAAAAATACAACTGACAGAATATTTTTCAGATCGTTTGCACTCAGAGATTCAAGCTGCCAAAATCAAAACCAAATGATGTATTTGCTTGTTTGGCTCAGTTTGCTCATCACACTGGTGGAATGATGACAAGTGAAACTCATAAAATCAACTGTAAATGCTATATTATTTCAGTTCACATCCGTTGATATTGTGTTATGCCACAAATATGTTTTCCTTTATTACAAAGCTTATTTTATTAACACAGTTACTGAGCTTCCAAACGCTTTCTAAGGAGTGCAGCCCTGTCTGACATTAATCACACCGTATCATTGGGGTGTGTAAACGATGCACAACATAGTTCAGGCTCTCCTTATTGTACTGTCTGACAGTCTTAATACCCTTCATGTTTCACTACGGCCTTACATGACCCACTTTTAGCTCAGCGTTCACCAGGGACGGCCAAGTAAACGTGTACATGTACACACTTTAGAATGTGTGTGATTAGAGTGAGCGTCTTAAACCATAAACCATAAACGCCGACCTACATGTCACATACTTGCTAAAACTGGGTAATGAAGTGCCTCCACACACCATGTTGAAGGTGGCGTTGGCCAATGAAGTGGAGAGTGACATCACCGCTGTAGTATCAGTGTGACGCACTTCACCGAGGTTCATTAACATTCTCTTCGTTCCAGAGCCTTTCTCACAGCAGAAACCAGCTCCGGAGCTCGCCCTGTGCACACTGGGATAGACTCTGGCTCACTGTGACTCCCACAGGATGAGCTGGTTTCGAAAAATGGATGGTTGGTGCTTTAGTGTAACAAACCAGACAACCAAGGGGACAGTCCACTTTCTTCATCCATGTTTTTTTTTAATCCGAGCGATTGATGATGGCACTTGAGTGAAAACAGGAAAATACCATGGCTTCATATATCATGTCAGAACTACATCTAAGACTGCTGATATTAATTGGCATTGAACCATAATTGGCTTCTTTTGGCTCAGGAGGGAAAGCACTACATCATGCGGCTATGATGACCTACTTCAATCAATACCTCCCTCTTGTGTACGGATATAAAACTTCAGCCAGAAAACAGTTCTGGCTACCAAAATTGTTTATCCTGAAGGCCTCTTGTCGATAGATTTAAAATCATTTAAACTCACTAAAAAAAAAGCAATAATAATGATTATGAGATTAATAAGTAGGCTCCATATTCTGTAGCAGCATTTGGGAAATTCCCTGTCTACACTGGTCAGAGCCCCCTTGTGTTTGTCCATTTCTTGTTCTATACTCCCATCTTGTGGTTGTAATACGAAACATTACCATTAAACCACTTCTTTCTCAGTGTTGCTGGTTGAGACCAGCTGAAAGAGACCAGCTGAATGAGACCAGCTAATTGAGGGCCTTCTTCTTTTTCATTGTTGCAATTACTTCTTAAGTTAATCTTTAACTAATATGTGACCGTTGTTTTCACAGATTGTTTGCCTGAGATTGTTTTCCTATCTTTGATAGAACATGAACTCGCATTGTTGCAACGTTTCCAGACAGTTCATATTTGTTTATTCCTTGTAGTTGGCCTGGCTTACACTCAAGGCAGTGCTTTGTGTGATGTGTAAATGTCACGTGAGCTCTGAAACACATTTCACTGGGGCAGCAGCCTTTCTCTGCAACTCCCATCTCCTTACAGGGGATTACCAATATCCACAGTGGAGGTGTGGGTCTGCCCGTGACCCCATTTACTCCCACCACTCCCTATAGCACTACTATTAAATGTGTCTGTATGTTTTGCTATTCAAGCTTCAACTTGCTTTGTTGACATAGCCGGGTCAGCCATGTATGCTTTAAGTGTATGTTGGTGCATGTTGGTGCATGTGAGCGTGCCCCAATGACTAGCTAACAGCCACCGCTCTCCACTGATCTCATATGAAAGTTACAGCTGATAACACCGAACAATGACTGTCATCACTGTGGAAGTTTTGCGCCTATGCTGTGGTTCCCCTTCACGTAAACATCTTTAGCTCTTCCAGCATGTTTGCCATCGATTATACTGTTAGCGTCCCTAGCAACATTAGCTACGAGCCACCGGAGCAGGTGTCGACATGTTGAGAGGTGTTAAGAGGCAACCGATATGCCCCCAATCTCATATTTAATTTAGTTGATTTGGGGATGAACTTTGAACACCGTGCTGCATAGAATAACGTTTGATTGCATATTGACAGCGGCATACAGGTAAAATAAAGATCATGCACAGACCTGCAGTAACATGCATGCACGTTGAACTTTGATCCTCTTGCTCTTATATCTGCTAGAGTATTGTGTGTCAGAAATCTTTTTCTGGCATACTAAATAGTATGGTAGTATGGGTATTGGAACACACGCCAGCTTATCTTTGGAGCTCTTCTGCCCCCCAGTGGCCATAAAACAAACCTGCCCCACTACCACTGTCCAAAGGGTGGCAACACGGCTCCTTAAAAAGCCGGAATGTGAAATCCAGTCCGCACTTTCCAGCTCTCTCGGCATTTCTCATGTTTCACTCCCGGCGCGTGCTCCTCCTCGTCTGTCTGCTTCAGTGCTTTTGTGTTGTCAGGCAGAAAGAGACACCAGTCAGGGTGGCGCGTGTCCTGATTCACAGGCACGCCATCAGCGACCGGAATTAAACAATAGACAGTCATTTTTTGTTGTTGTTGTCTATCTTAAAGTAGTTAGGTATTATTTATATATTTTTTTTGCTACAATGTCGGTGAGTGTGGAGTCCGGATTCTCGAGCGAGGAGGTCTTAAACAACCGCTTCCCTCTCCATCGGGCGTGCAGGGATGGAGACGTCGGTGCCTTGTGCTCCCTCCTTCAGTGCACCTCAAACCCGGCTGACCTCGCGGTGGAGGACACCTTCTACGGCTGGACGCCCATACACTGGGCCGCTCATTTCGGAAAGGTACCTCAGCCGCTAGCCGGGGGGTGTTTGACGGACATGAATCCGATTAAATTGTCCAGAATGGTCGACCGACGGACTCCCGACGCGAGCCTCGTCTCGGCCATTTCCTCATGTTTGCGTTAGCGTTCACTGTTAATGTTGACTGATGAGACTAAAGAGCAGCCATCGTTAATAGCAGGCGGGCAATGGACCATAACGTTACATTTATAATGTTCGCTAGCTAACCGTTTTTTTCCATAAACCGTACCGTTAAACATTTACGTAAATTAACACTTTGAATAGTTGATGTGCGAGTAAAAAAAAAAAAAAAAAAAAAAGCTCACATCGAGCGGGAACCATTTTAACATTAACTTAATGGCCGTTGGGTGAGACGTTGACAAAGAAAGAAGGGGAAATGAACGATTGTAAAGTTAGCTAACGTTTAGCTTAATCAACGTTTAACAATTTTAGACGTCAGTTTAACATTATTTTAAATTACCCTGACAATATTTTTCTCTCAAGCTTTTAAGTTTATATTGAAAACATTTGTCAACTTGTCCTCGATGATTTACAACGAACTGACCTCTCCCTAACGATCACATTAAGCCAAGATTAGTTGTACGTTTAAGGAATAGTAGGCCCGCAGTTTGCATAGAAATTGGATGCATGCCCATGTAGACTCAGTCCTGTTTCATTTTCCCTCCAACTGTAGTACTCTTGTCCATACCTGCCCAGTGTTTACCTTGGAAAGCAAAAAATGAATGAATCACTGCACACATCTTTTTTTAAATAATATGTCTGACCTTCCATGCCTTGCTCATGTGTCTCCACAGCTGGAGTGTGTGATGCGTCTGGTTCAGGTGGGCTGTGGTGTGAATGCGGTGACCTCCAGGTTTGCACAGTCGCCCACTCACATTGCTGCGTTTGGGGGCCACCCTGAGTGCTTGTTATGGCTACTCCAAGCTGGTGCAGATATAAACAGACAGGTACGGCCATCAAATACACACTAAAACACATGTCTGCATACTGTACAACCAGGGGAATTAAACTGTTCAGTGTTGGCGCTTTTTGAAAGTCGCCCAACTTGTCAAGTAAGTGTTTAAAACATTTTTCCCTGGTGACATTTCCTGGTGAGATTCACATCAACATGAAACATACTGATAATGCTGAGGAGAACGGCACATTACAAAGGGATTTTAGGCTATATGTGAATCAAATATACGAGCAAAGCATGCGTCATAGAGAATAGTATAGTGTGAGCAGTTGAACTCAGACTGATCCCATCAAGTAGGATCACACTTAAGTGGGGTCATGGCCCTTACAGTCTACTGCTGCTACTTACTCCTTGGCCTGATTTAGATCCAGATTATGTTCATCACATTTTCTGAAAATGTATTTGACCCTCAGGCTGTCACGTTTTCTTGTTACTTGTTTCCCCTTCATGTGTTTTCATGCAGACACATGCACTGAGGCTATGTTTTAAGCTCCGCTGCACTGCTGAGAGAAATCGAATTAGTAGGTCACGATTGCATAACGGCTGTCGTCACAATGAAACCCCATTTTTTTTTTTTTTATCAATTGGCTTTGAATTTGCTCATGTGTTGAAATAAAAACCTGAAGAAACTAATATTTTTGTCACCTTCCCTCTCTTGGAGTCCCTATAGCAGACTAGCTCAGTATTTGTGGTCAGCCCACATTACTGTGTAATTTGAGACAGCCATCTGTTGTATTATTTTTTTCGCTCTCTCTTCCATCTGCACGCCTATTAATGTGTAACTGTAAATCTGTGTGGGCGGTGTTGAAGTCTGGTTGAAAAGGTCAGGCTCTGCCCTGAAGAGTTACACCCTTTCGTCCGTTTTTCTTCCACGAGGAAATGAGAAAGAAGGCAGTTAGAGAGGGTGTAAAAACATACTTGTACAAACAGAATTCAGTACTGTATCTAAAACAATGTGTTGGTTCTTTCCGCTGTTCTTGTGCCCAATAGAGTCATGCATTTTTGTGTGTAAATGCAGTCTTTTGTCATCACTCAGGACTATGTGGGTGAGTCCCCCATCCACAAGGCTGCTCGTGCAGGCAGTCTGGATTGTATCAACGCTCTCTTGATTCAGGGAGCGAAAGCTGAGTAAGTCCTGTGATCAGATTTTTGTTTCTTCATTTCTGCTCCTCTGTACTATCCAACATCTCAGTTACACCTTTGCAAGGGACCGCCACCATGACATTTAAATTTAAATTTGGTTTCTACCGTGTTGCAAATAAGAGTAATACGATCTGCAAATTGACTTTACAGGTCTTAATGTTGGCTTTAACAAATTATTAGTTTGTGTAACATGCAAATATAAGAACTCTATAAAAGTTCTATACTATTCATAACTGCAGAATTAGTATTTTGATGATCTTTATCATAAAACATCCCCTTATTCTGCTAATGTGTGTTCAATTCTGGTCTTAAAAATGTACACCAACAAGTATTTATCCATTTCTCTAATGACTTTTGATTTATTATTTAATAAAGTTTATTAAATAGCAGGGGATTTTAATGTAAGATTACTGTTATTTTGCTGTTTTTGCAGAATGCTTAAGTTTACAAGAACAAATAACGGGGATTCTTTAACCAGCCCAAATTAAAACAGTTTGACCATGAGATGCATTATATTAGAATATGAATAGAATTGGTGGTGCTCCCTTAAAAATGTGACACCTTTTTGTTAATCCTTGAAATTGTTGTTTATCATTGCAACAATTAACATTAAGTTGCCCTCTGTGTGTAATAATATTGGCAAAGACATATTAGGCTCATAGGAATTGAGTACTTTTCATTCCTAATCAGCAGACACTTTCATTATATCTGTGATTTAAGTAAGAGCTGAATGTATATAAAAGTAGATCGTTAACTCAGCAGGGCACCTCTTTTGAGATTCACAAATTTTAATAACTTTGTATATCCAGCCCAATTATTACACGTACAAGAGGACAACTTAATGTAAAGGTTGATAAACTGTTCTTAGTATAGTAGGCCATATTGCATGATCTTTGTTAAACTAGAGTGTGGTTTTCTTTTAATATTTGTTTTGGTAAGTGTCTTACATTTACAGCTTGACTGGATGACCAAATGCACATTGCCTCTTTTTTTCTGACGCCCTTTTACTGTTAGTATGAAAAGGCCATTATTATGTTGCATATAATGAAAATACATCAATCATACAAAGTCAGTCGCATACTTAAGCTTTTTTAGGCAACTGCAAAATAACGTGAAGAACAGCTTTCCTAGTTTTGATAAAACTATTTTGCCAGCACCATTTTACCTTTTTAAAAAAAAAAAAAAAAATGGAACGTGTTCATAGACTTGAAGGATATAAAATATAAATTGAATTGAATTATCAGTCTAACCAGGTCACCCTGTTTCATAGTGGTGTTTTGAAAGTGGATTAATAATCTACCTAAAGTGTTGTGCTTAGCCACACCTTTTAATCGGCAGCTCCCTTTGTGCTTTTCCAATCATAAAATACATTGTTATTGTTGTTGCACCTGCTGCTCAAAAGAAGGCGGAAGAGACATGACCCATCTTTCTTGTTTCTTAACTTTAGATCTTGAAAGACTTGTAGGAAGAGAAACCAATCACAAATGATTGTGTTACTCTTTGTGTTGTCTTGCCTGTTTTAAACGAATAGTCTTAATGTAATATTATTTCCCACAGGTCATGTACAACTGTCCCCTCAATAAACTAAGCATTTCATATACAGCATATTTTAAACAAGTATGCAAGTGCTTTGAGCTGCCTGTAGCTCAGACTCTATCATAGTTTCAGAAATCAGTCCATGTGTTGTTTGGGAACAACAGTTACAGTATACAGGAACAATATAATATTCTAGGAAGCTGTCATTAGATGTTGCAGCATATTTTATTCAAAGATTGACATTTAAATGAATAAAAAATAGTAACTTTACTTGCAGTTTCATTTTTTGCAACAAGTTGTCTGCCTTTTTTTGATGTCATTGATGTCCAGAGACCCAAAACAACCAGGATGTTTATGTGTGTAGGTTTTGTATGTTTTTATCTTGGAAAATGGCTTAGAAATCTGAGATCAGCTAATTTTGTCAGTGGTGGTGGTGGGGGGGGGGGGCTAGAGTGAAGTTGCCTATACTTATAAGCACTTGAATTTGACATTATTGAATCACTTTTGATAATATTTTTGCTGACATTGGGGAATGTGGAACAATGCTAATGCTAACATGGAACATGCATACCGGTATACCATCTTTTAACTTCTTATTTTTGACACAAGTGACACAAACGAGAAATTAAAAAAATGTTGTTTTTTTATTACTTTTATGCAGGTTAGTTGATCCTCACAGCTGAGGCACATTGATTATTCTTAGTCCGAGTGCAATCTAAAGTAATCTGATTTATACTCTTAGTTTATCCTTAAGGTTCCATGAAACTCCTGGTTGATTTGACTCTTTCACAAAAAAAAAAACATGTTCATTTTATAGACGCTTAATTTCTTGTTGGGGTCTTGTAATGTGCATTTGGTTATCAGCTGATGAATAATATTTATGATGAAAATGATGTGTGATTTTTTTCCCTCCTGCAGATGACAGATTATGCATTTAGTTTATTAGTTTATCAGTTTATTAGTTGTTTTTGTTTTAACTTATGACCCAGAAATGTATAGAGGCACAACTGGGAGGGAAACTAAGAGGCAAACTAGGTGGGAATGAGGCTCATGACAATATAACTTTAGACTAACTTCAAAATGTCAGATGTCTAACTGTTACTTTTACACTTCTTATTAATAATACACAAATGGGCCTATCTTTATAAAAACAAAATATTACCCAAAGCATAACACCATTTCCAAATAACCCTTATGCACCGTGGTATGGGAAGAAAATATGGTTTCAAATTAAAATTGAACTAATTTGCTAAATATTCAGTAAATCATTATGCCATTTGGATTATTGATGCATCTATTTATTTTAGTAGTAGCACAAGTGGAAGACAAATCCAGAGTATTCAGTAGGTAATCAAGTGATAAAGTGGGCTGTAAAATTACCTTTTCAGCTGTAACACATTTTTAATTGTAATATTGATATAGTAATATTTTACCAAATCACCAATACACATAATGATTACAGTTGTGTAAATATTTTCCTATAAAAAAAAAACAAATTCTTTATGAAACTGAGCTTAAGATCAAACATGGGTCCGATTTTTATAAATGTCCTTTTTCATGGGGAACATTTTGTTGCATACCAATACGCTCTCACGCTTGCAACTTTTTAACTTCCACATTCTCAAACATCTATGAAGTGCCTCTGCGTTGCAGTCGACAACAAAATAGACACTGTTATAAGGTAAAACCCAAGAAACTTAGGTACTCTATATAGAATTCAGAGCATATCTGCTGCAGGGTTGATGCATTTTTGTAGGCCAACCCAGGAGTTGGCATCCCACTGGCTCCATTGACATAAAGCCAGTGGAGTTCTCCCATTGGATTTGGGATTATGCAGAAAATGAGGTCTGTGGCAAACACAGGCTTGTGATAATGACACGTTTTCTTTTGCAAGTTAATCTTCACAAATTAACAAATTTTGTCGTTTTCTTTAAGCTAAATACAACCGCCAGAAGTAAAAAGCTAGCATTGAGCTATGAATGAACTGCGCCTTGGTCATGTGATCTTACCACAGCTAAAGAGAAGGCGGACCAGTGTTAAGAGTGATAATGTTGAATAGTCTCAAGTAGCCATCGTTAGCATTATGAGCTATCAGTGTTAACAGCCATGTGTGCGATGCAGAGCTGCGGTGATAAGCTAGCAGTGGGTTACTACAGAGAGATTGCACACTAAAATGCTCATGCAGCCGGCCCGGCTATGTAAACAAAAGCACAGACTACACATCTTGAAATGTTTGCTACAAATAACTGCATATGAGATCAAACATTGTCATACATTGTCCCGTTTTCCTATGGCCCAACACACCGGTACCTCTATTTTATATTAAGCCAGGATTATTTTCCTTGCACATACCTGCACTGCAGAGTCCTGGTTCTAGACAAAGGGACAAATGTATTTGAATGACAGAAGAGGGACGTGAGCTCAACCTTGTATGATGCTTAACTTTGGGCGTCTTTGAGTACCTAGAAAAGCACTATATAATACCTATGGTTTTTTATTATTATTATTATCTTTGTCCCATTACCAAATGAGAAGAACTTTCTATTGGGACAGAAACATCTGAATTGTTTTAATCTAGTGGGACTGGAACCGTCTTGTGGTTTTACCCAGGCTAAATGAAGAAACTGGTGTCATTTGCTTAGTTCCTCTAAACGTCTCTCCACTCCTTATTAGGCAAAAGTGTCATGTTAAAATCAATGTTCACAGCCAGTGTCTAAATTAAGTTACAACAAAGAAACATACTTTCTGAAACATTAAAAATATTTAAATATATTTCTCTCAGTGGGGAAAAAATTCCATTTTAAACATTTAAGAAATAACCCTTTTCAAATAATAATAATAATAATAATAATAATATTTCTTTCCTAATACAAGTTTCATCATCAAAAAGGGAGTTTTATTATTTGTCATGAGCCTCAAACTGTTGGTCCATTAGCAAGCTAGCAGTAGGCAGGAATGTGCATAGAGGCTGCCGGTGCTGAGAGTAATGCAGAGTCAGAGGCTTAGAGTAGCTGAGTGAGATGGGTTAGATTTACATACAATCATGTATTGAACTGTGTAATGCTAACAATCATCCTGTTGCAATGGTTATTCACTGTCATTTCACTGTATCAAATATTTAACTTCATACACAGAAATGTTTTATTTTGTATGTCACAGTATTAACCCTATATAAACATCATAGTCTGTTTTGACATCTGATCTTTGTCACCTTTTCCTTTATGAAAGTGACAATAAGTTTCAAAAAAGTTTTCTATACTGAAACAGAACCGTACGTCTTAATGTTTTGCAGCCATTGAATTGGAAATGACTTGGTTTTTTCAAGTAATCCTAGAAAGGGGAAGAATAGACACTGCTGAGTCTGCCCCGTTCCCTGGGATAGCCGCACTGTTGTGGCATTGAGTGTTCTCACTATCGCTTCCTATCTACACACTGGCAAACTGTTGAGGTATTTCTTGCGGTGATTGGTTTTAATGCTAGGTTTTTATGAATCAAAACTAAAGTTTTAGACCTGCATGCTTTGCTTATTATCCATGATTGTTCCTATATCTAGCCTTTTTGTTATTATTTTATGATTTTGTTTTTTATTTTGTGAACTAACCATAGGAGCCCTTAATATGGACAGGTTTAATCACGTGAGTCCCATGTCAACATGTAGCATGATAATAGGCTGCCTCTGGAAGGTTAGACGATAGTTAGAGAAGACACATATTGTTTGCTTAGGACGGGAAAGCAAAGCATACCAGGCATTTACAAAGAATTAACGCTTCCTTTTGATATTTCCATACCAATCCTGGGTTGATTAGTACTCCATTTTTTGGACAGTTCTAACTGTAGATGTGAGGTCTCACTAAAGGAATCCTATTTTCAGGATATTTTAAAGGGTTTACTGAGTTTACAATTATATGGAGTCATCTAAGTAAATTAAGCAGAAGTTTGCAGCAGTGAGTTCATTACAAAAAAAAATATTTGTTTATAATTTACATCTGATTAGAGAATCTCTGCTCAAATCAGAGTGTCCTATTCCGGATCGTCTAGCTGGTCTTTGTGGATCCTTTACGTTAAAAAAAAGGTCACAAAAATGCTTTTGTAATGCTAAAGCACTTGAACCCTTCCCTTTGTTGGATATTCTATGATGTCTTTGTCAGTAAAAGATGACATCGTATACTCCTTAAAATGAGGAGTGGACTCAACAGTCACTCTTAGTATATATTTCTTAGCCAATGAAAGAACTGAGATGATGCCAGAGTTGGGGACATGTTTGGGGGGGATGTCGGCCTCCAGAGGCTGCAGACTTAAACACGTTTTCCTCTGGACAAGTATGGCAAGTACTTTGTGTAGCATGTATAATGGGAAGAATACATGTAGTTGACAATACCTGATTATTGCTTAAAAGATAAGATTATATTACTTTGCTTAAAGTAATTGTTTTATTTACTGGGGCCTCTCGTCCATAGTGTTTGTTTCTGTTCAAAGAGAAACGTAATAGTTGAATTGACGCTTTAAAGTTTTAAAACAGTTTAACATTTAGATTTTAAATTCCTTCGAGTGAGACCGATCCATCTACCTTACCATATAAATCAATTTTAGATAAATGTAATATTTTGCAATAATTTTTTGGAAGCGTTAATTTTGAAGGGGACGGGTAATGTGCAACAAGTTATTGTGTGATTTATTTATTTTATTTTTTTTCAATCTTATCAAATGTTTTAATGTGCACTAGCTCTTGAAATGTTTCTTTTTGTACAACTGTTTAGATAAAAATGCAGAGAAAGAACAATTTCCAAACAAAATGAATGACCAAACAGCAACAATGTGTTTTTAAATTAATGTATTCATGTGTGGAAGTCAATGTCACTTGGTTTTACATCAACAGTTATTAGTTCAATTAAATAAAATACAATAAAACAATGTTGAAGTATACAGGTACTAAAGCAGTCACCAACTATGCCCTTTTCTTTCAAGAAAAGTGGATGTCACCTATTCTCTGGTGCATTGATATGAATATAAAACAGCCTACAGATTGTAACGTTTTCATTGTTTGTCACATTTTAAATAGTAAATATAGGCTTGGATGTGGGCCAAAGTCCCAATTTTTTGACAAAGACTCATTGTTTGCTTAGAGAACTCATTTTGCAGTTCGATGACATTTAGACACAGAACAAATGCAGTATTGTTGTGTAATTGCACAATGAAGAGGAGGGAAATTCTCATCATTAAGCTAAAAGGCCTCTATTGGTCGGCGGAAGACTGGCACATTTGTTCTTGCATAATAAATTCACATCGGCAGGAGAAAATATAATGTCTTGTTTCTGGCAATGTTTTCACTAAATATGTGCAGCAACAACATAGTGATAAACACATACAAAGAGTTCATTCTTAATTAAAGTAGTATTATTGTTTCTCATTAATAAAACAGAATCAAATTATAGTTTCCAGTGAAATTGCTTCCATACTCAAGTGCCCCGTGCACATCTGGAAATTGAAAATATGATACAACACTGTTTGCTCATTCATTATTGAAGTCAGAAAATCAGCTTTTCCTGCTGCGCCTGGATATGATTAACACAACTGTACACAGTGCAGACCTTAACTTGAGTGATGAATGGAGGTTCAAGCACCTCTTAGAGTAGAACAGCTGTTTCTCTTTTTCATTCTCTTGTTCATCTTTCTTGAAACAAGATGAAGAACTACATCTTTACAGCATCACCTTCCCAAGAAAAGACGTCTGGATTTCCAATGGTTAAAGGTTTGAGTTTGTCCTTATTTCATCTCAACTGTTTTGTGGAGTTTGCTCTGAAGATACAACTTGCCTTTCTGCCTCCCTTGGATGATCACCTTGCACATCTCTTGGAAGAATTCTAAGACCATTTTTGGCCAGTTTCTGTCATCACTTTTGTTCCGGACTTCAGCTTATTTTCGCCATACATATACACATTTCCCTAGTTGTATTTTTGCAACTTAAATTTGGGACATGGCTACAACATTGCCCTAGAATTTGGATGCGGCTTTGCAGAAATCCTTGAGCAGTATCAACGGCGGAAATGTGAGATGACGGCAGCCTTTCACCCTTTGCAAAAATCCATCTTGATGTCGCATTTCTCTTGCAGACAAGACATCACCTACAGACATTCTCCTTTGGATTCCACGGATCGTTTGTTAGAAATCGTCCTGTCCAGTTTAATTAGTTCAGGTGCATACCTACAGTTGTCTTAATCATGTCCTTTTGCAGCAGACATGTTTCCCTGATTATTTGGAAACTGTCAAGAGTTAAGCTCGATGGAAGATGCAAATGATCCAAAAGGATCAGTCGTCATCTGATGAGGATGACGAAGAGGATGTGAGAGGATAGAGCAGCACAGGCTATTTCTATACATCTGTGTGTCTGTCTGTGTGTGCGAATACTTGGTTAATGAGTCTATGTATGTGTGTGGGCGCTTGGAAGTGTCTTATTTTTTTATTTTTTTTATTTGTGTAAATCAAACGTACAGTGAGTGTCTCTAACACTCAACCTTCTCATTGTGCAGCATGAGGAATGCCAGTGGGCTGACTGCTGCTGACTTGGCCCACGCCCAGGGATTCCAGGAGTGCGCAGAGATTCTCTCCAATGCCCAGAACTTCCAACAAAACATGGCCCAGTCCCATAACGGGGCTTTTCTGAATGGCATGACCCAGAATGGGGGCCACGCTCGCCCCACTATCCAGGGACGCAGCTTCTTGAATAGTGCGCCCAACAGAAAGAGGTCGTTCGACGGCATGGAAGCAAACCCAGTGAAGAAGGCTAGATCTAACGGTAGGCTCAAATAAATTACTTTTAGAGTTCAGTTATTTTCTGGTTTCAAGGAGAAACTGCATCAGTATTCTCCAGCTGGAACATCGATTATTGGTTTAGACTGTTGCACAAGCAGTCATGCTTGGACAAAATTACCAAAAACGGCTAAATGTTGGATCTGTGTTTGTATGCCTGTAATTTAAATACATAAAATGTACCCCATTTATAGACTTTATGAGGTCTGATCTGTACATACATCATACAACCCACTTTACATGGCTGTTTGAACTAATTTTATTTAGCATCAGATTTTTTTTTTCTTTTCTAACGGCTGTCTAAATGCAGCACTGTCAACAAAGGGGTTACAGGAACAGCAAGAGATTCAATGGGGCTTTACATCATGACCTAGTGTTTCTGTTTCTATGTTTGAAGTTAAAAAGTAAGTCATTTTCAAATATCATTCCCAGCTTTATGTATGTATGCATCTTGATCTCTTAGGTCTGGGCATGCCACCAGAATTGCTGAATGGCAATGGGCCACTGGGTGGTGCTGGAGAGGCCCAGATGGAAAGCATGACCATGGAGTTGGCAGCGACCGTAACCTCAGGTGGGCCAGGACCCTTTGCATTTGGGCTGAATGGGTTTGCGACACCACAAAGGCCACAAGGGCCCATGGATCAGTGTGAGGACCAGGGGGGGCAGGACAGGTCGAGCCCTGCAACTAAAGAGCTGGAGGTCATCACTGTGGCATCAATGCAGACCCCTTGTCGCTGCACCAACTCTTATGCCTACCTGTAGAGGGCTTGGTTGTGTGTGAGGGTACATGCTCATGTTCCCCTTTTGTGCAGCTTATCTTTTCGGTATAGTCTGGCCATGCTTATTGCATAACACATGCATAAAGGATACATTTGTTCTGGTTTTGTGGTAAGCTCCATTTGAGAGGGGGATAGCAGTGTGTGTGCTGAATTTTCTACTTTTCCATGTATGTAATTATACACGGATGGAGAAAATAATTGAGATTTCTTTGTGATACACTTATATTTAATGCATCCGTCCAGTTATACAGATAATTGCTGTAATCCTTTGTATGTTCTTGGTTTATGATAAAAGGATGGGTTTTGTTTTGCACAATTATACAGCAGCAACCCAGATAACCCAAACTTGTTGGCACAATAGGTTCACAAATGCAAAAGTAGGTCGATTGGCAAATATTCTTGGTTCAAATCAGTCATTGCTTGTCAAATTATGCATTGTTGCATAATGGCTTCATTGGTCACGAAGATGTTGCTATTGTGCTGGCAACTCCTACGAATTTCGGTATGGAATGGTCAAAGTTGTTACATGCTCATCCCAAATAAGTTGGAAAAAAAATGTTCTTTACTATTTTTTAGAGAAATGAGCATACACAGGATATGTAATATTTAAGTGGTGACTGGATCATTTCCTTTAGTAATTGCACACCACCACTAGTTGAATTTAATTCTATTGAGTATACTTTTAAATAATGCTCGATTGATGATGACATTTATGTAGGACTGAGTGCCTAAGCACTCTTTTAATATACACAGAGAAAATGTCCCCTCATATAAACTGCTACCACACATTAGCTACCGCTGTTTTGTATTAAATACTTTATGCCAAAGCATATCCAAACATGAATGTAGCTTGTAAAGTATAAACGATTCACTGTTATTTTTTTGTAGTTTGTAGATGTCATGTACTAAGACATAGTAGTCCATTGGCTTGAATTTTTCTTTTGTTTGTCCTTTTTTGTTAATTTTGGCTGTGGGCTTATTTGGTTCTCAAGTATGGTGGAATGTTAACTATTAGTAAAGGTTTTTTAAAAAACAAAAAAAAAGTTTTTTGACAACTAGCAGGCTTGCACATTTAAAGATGATATAATACCCAGTTTGATTTCGAAATTGGAAATTTAACAGTCAGTAATTATGAGTAAACGGCTCAAGAAAATTTGCATGAATTCGCAAAAAGCCTTATTTCTTGACCTGTATTGAATAGTTGAACAATAACTTGATGTAACTTATGTTAACTTTTATAGAAACTGCTAAGGTAAATAATATCTTTCTGTATTTTATAGCACTATTTCATGTTGCAGTTGGTTTCTTTTTACTTCGTTCTACATGGCAGAAAGTTTGAGTGTATAGTCATTCCGTTTGGAACCTCCAGTGATTGGTATTGAGCAGGTGTAGCTTTGTACTTGATTGTGTGAAATCATTAAATGTTGATTCATTTTATGAATGTGACTGGTGGACTTTTGTGTTCTTGGTGTATTCTCATGCATCTGACAAGTCCTGTCCTTGTGGTATTTTTGCTGGCCTGCAAAATGTAAAAGAAAGTGGAATTATTTTCAGAGTAATGCAAAGGAAAGTTTATAACTGAAACTAATTTCACTAGACTAAACTTTAAATCACGTCTGACCATCTACTGGGTTATGGATTATGGCATGCCAACACGTCTGGAAGATTTAAGGTTTTCTTGACAGTAGCTTAAATACCATTGTGGAGACAGAACTAGGTCACTGTGTCATACAGCTGTAACTGTACTTCAAAGCAGCCATAAATCAGGATCTGACCTACTTAAAAAAGCAGAGCAAAATGTG
Source organism: Eutrigla gurnardus (assembly GCF_963514095.1). Classification (NCBI taxonomy): domain Eukaryota; kingdom Metazoa; phylum Chordata; class Actinopteri; order Perciformes; family Triglidae; genus Eutrigla; species Eutrigla gurnardus. Next base: position 17,723,504 of record NC_139926.1, read on the forward strand.
GGTTATATGAGGTTCTGGAATGTTCTTTGCCATTTATTGATTGTTTTGTGAGAGTAATTCAGAAAATATTTTTCTAGTGAGTTGAAATGCATTGAAATAATGGCTTCTGAACGTCTTTATAATTGGCTGCTAGGAATTAGTCTGCTTTAGTTGTGCAAAACAAAATAGATTTTGGTTTCCCTGCCTCTATGTTTATAGAAAAGGAAATAATGTTCACAAATTAATTCTATACACCCTTTGACTATTTGTCTCATTTCCAGTGGCAGGTGAGGATATTTCCTCAAATGGCCACAATCAACCACCGCTTCCATTTGGGTGTGACCCAGCAGCAGAAATCATTCACGGCCAACTCCTCTATAGTGACTCATCTGAGAACAACAGCACTGCAGGCAGCCAGGTGGAGCACCAGAAGTCTGTGAAAGCAGAGCAGTTGTATGACCATGCCTTCTTCACCACCATGCTTCTTTACCACGGATCCTAAAGTACAAAGATTAAGTTGACAGGCCGTCCTTGTTATTCTGAATGTCATAAGCTCTAACAAGCATTAATTTGCCTTAAAGCCATTGAGTGATCCAGTTGTCTATTGAAATTATTTGTTTTTGTAAAGGGCGGGCCCATTGTTGGACTGAAATATGTAACCGATTGTTGATAAGGAAGTGGATTTTTGTTGTTTTGTGAGTTTGTTAAAGAGAAAGTGTTTGTTTAGCTTATTAAAGTTTGATTAAGCTATAAATAGCCTTGTTCTGTTATACGTTGAACTAAGTATCCGCTTTGAACCACTGCCAATATTAACATTTTGTTTTTGTCTCAAATGGAAGTGGGGCGGTTCCTGCCTCTAGATGTTAAGTTAAAAAACAAAATGATGCAAGAACATCCCATGTTGCTCATTAATAATTAAAAAAGAAAGTTTTGCAACATTTTGTTTGATTCTTTTAATTTTTAAACCGCTCACGTGTATAGATGTCTTGTGAAATAAATCCTTAAAAAAATACCAGCAAAGCAAATAAATCGTAAAAATTAGTTGCATAGAAATTGTGTTAACTATTAACACAGCCAGTGCCTTTTTGCTGTGCTTAATGTGTATTAATGCGTTCATCAAAGTGTTTGTTGGCCTATTTTATCCATAAATGTGCTCTCATTTGAGCAAAGACTCGCCTGTGTAGGAGCACAGATACAGTAGTGTACTTTGTTAACAGCCACCTGTCACTAGGGGCGACCTTCGTCATGATTGCGCTGCACAAACAACACGTCACTGTGAACACGCCCCGTGAGCGAGGACGCCCTCAACACGAATGGGGTAGAAAAAAAATCCTTAAATAAAACAACGTGATTGTATAAATGTTTCTTGTCAATATGTAATATAACATATTTACAAAAACATTGATCTATAGGGCACTAAATGTTGGTACTGATTTTCCAATGCCAGAAAATGTTTAAACTTTGCACCCAGAAAAAGTCGTCTCCTCTTTCCAAGATGTGGTATCGTCCGGTAAACCTAGCTGGACGAACCAGAGAGTCAGGATAATCCCAACGACAGAAAGCGTCGGGCTACCGTGGAGGTGTAAAAACAACTATTAAATAGTATATAATATAACGTTTTAGATCAAATAAGACGCTGTAAACGTTATTATTCGTATCAGTAAGTATTTTACAAGTTAAACCATGTCAACCCCGGCTAGAAGGAGACTCATGAGAGATTTTAAACGGTAAGTTGACGGTCAAAAATGATACCCATGTTAACTATGATTTGTCAAAACAGCTAACATTAGCCTAGTTCATGCTAGCTTGCCATAGCTAACCAATGTATTATTATATAAACCTATTAATTCGTCGATCTACACAGTGAATATGAACGTAACTCAAATACTGTGTTTTTTCTCACGTTCTTACGACCCTGGAACATTTAAGTAAAGTAAAGTTAAAATGTGTATTAGCCTTTCGCACCTAGCTAACAGCTAACAGTGCTAGCTAATACCATAGACGTCAACGTTAGCAGGGTAGAGTTACTGTCCCAGTCTACGGCTGCTAGCTAACTATAAACTAGCTAGCATTTAAATGTCCGTGGTAAGTGAACATCTCTTGTTATTCTAACATTAACTGGCATTAGACGGTAAGCGTTACGTTGCGAACCCACATTAGCTCCGTTACCTCAGGGCCCCCACATAAGTGAAATAATAGATGCTAATCAAAGTTTGGTTTTAAGTAAATAGGTATGGGTTCGCATGTTTTTAATCGAGATGTAGAGCCATGGATATATTGAAATCACAGACGAATTCGTTATGAGTGAGAAGAACTATATTAAGTCATAGCTGAAGCACAAGAAGTATTCTCAGGCTGCATTTTCTCAAATCACCGGCACATTGTCTTCTTCTTACTCTTAACGCAACACTTTGCACACGCCAAAATATGCTTTTAAACGCGTTAGCAAGCTGCGCGAATATAACGAAATAAATCTCCCACCCTGCTTACTTTTCATCACTTTATTGTACATTTCGTTAGCTTTTGGTTGCACCGTGAGTAAGCTTGCCTTTTAAGTTCCGACATGGATTTAGACAGGTCTTTCCGGGTATTTGGAGTGGTGGGTGCGGTGCAGCTGTACACAGGACCTCTGGTTTAAGATATTGTGTCAATGTGGAAAGTGATTGCAATTTGGAACAATGTTTGGTCATGGTATGTAGTTTTAAGTTAGCTTTTGAAACCTTTCACAAGCTTCGGTAGTCCAGTAGTGATTGTGCAACTGACCAAGTTCAGTGGGTATGTCTCCCAAGGTCTGTTGCAAACGTTGTGAGAAATTAACATTTTAGTTTTGACCTTTAACATCAGTATTCAAATTTGTTAGGGTCAATATGACAGCAGAGATGTTCAACTCAGTTCAGTTGTATTTACATAGCCCAAAATCTACACTATAAATTAGATTTACAACCTGCACAACATTTCTTAGCCTGTCTTGCTTTTTGTGGTGGTAAAGGGACCCTTATTCCACACTAAAGAGCTCTTTAGATTAAATAGCCCACTAGCCAGTGTCAGCCCTAATTTGAAATATAGAATAATGTCGAGGGCAAAGATGCCATTAGATTATTGGATTCTCCTGACTAAATAAATAATAAATAAATAAATCTAATTTCTGCTTGTGGAGTATAGTTTAAAACTTTTTTCCTTCTTTGTTTTCTTATGAAGGCTACAAGAGGACCCTCCAGCCGGTGTCAGTGGTGCCCCATCTGAAAACAATATAATGGTGTGGAATGCAGTCATATTTGGGTAAGACACTGATGAACATTTATAATGTATATGGACAGATGTGTGAAGTGCAAAATTAATGACAAAATTCCTTTTTCCTCTAACGTCACACTCGCAGCCCTGAAGGAACGCCTTTTGAGGATGGTAAGTAATCTCACTGTGTTAATGACTTGTGTTAATGTTGTCACTATCTGACATGTAAAATGTGCCCAATTTTACTACATCCAAGACCTTTATTTAGAATAGATGTACAAATGTTTTTTTGTTTCTTGTCTTTGTCACAGGTACATTTAAACTCATTGTAGAGTTCACAGAAGAATACCCGAACAAACCCCCCACAGTACGATTTGTGTCAAAGATGTTTCATCCAAATGGTAGGAATATTATCAGAACTTCTGGTACATTACAGTGTTAATATTTGTGTGTAGTGTTTCATTGTTTGTTTATTCTAGTCTATGCAGATGGAAGTATATGTTTGGACATCCTACAGAATCGTTGGAGTCCCACCTATGATGTGTCCTCTATTCTTACATCTATCCAGGTATGAAGGGTCAATAAACAACAATATATTAAAAGGATTTACAAGTGAAGGCATGCCTTCTTTTACTTTTAACCAAAGGTGAAAAGACCCAAGCAAGCTCAGTTTTCAGTTATACCAAAGAGAGAACGCAAACCATATCTTTAACATTGAGAAGCTATAACCACTATTTGAACTACATAGACTTTATGACAGAATTTAAATAAAGATTTTTGTCAATAGACTATGAATCAAGAATACACATATACTGTTGTCCAACCCTGTGCTACTGCATATGCAAATATTTGCAATGACAGTGACCTTTAGAATTTGATACTGATGGTCTGGGCTGCACCAAACGATTATTTTCAATAGCAATTCATTTATTAATCAATTAATCATTTGGTCTATAATGTCATCAGAAAATTAACCCAATCTGAAGTCTTCAGATGTCTTGTTTTGTCAGAGTGACGGTCCAAAGATATTTAGTTACATGCAGAGAAGACTGACCGTCCAGTGTTCAGCTGATCCGTCTCATATTTATGGTCACATTTCACACATGTGCTGCTGCCACATGATAGTTAATGTTGGCGCAGCCAGGAACGTCACAGCTACACATGTAAAAACATGTTGGTGTGGAAGTTTTCAGTGAGAGTAAAGAAAACATTAAGCTTGAAATTTGTCAAAACTGCAAATCCAAACTAAATTAGACATGTCCATGCTGCTCTGAGGTTGCATTGAGTTACATTATTATATGCTGCTTTCATTGAAAATTTATATTTAAGGAAGGGTTGTTTCACACTTGGGTCAATACAAAATTGCAGAATACTTTAAACATTTACAGTAAGTTCTTAGAAATAAATTATAAAAAATAAATCGAAATTGGCCAGCAAATTTGCATCTTTACGTCCATTGCATCACTAAGGGGTAAAACACTGTTTAACATAAATTATTTTGTGTATCTTATTTATGTTTAATGGTTGTTTCATGTCCTTAAAAATAATTTGCTGCACACCTTTTCAAAATAAAGTCACAAAGTCAGATATTTTATGATTCTATAAGTCGGATGACAATTTGGAAAATTCTGGTTTTCCTGCAGAAGTAATCTGAAGCCTTGTTTTAAATGGATTTACGTGAAACGTGCATTTGTGAAGGCGTGTGACTGAGTAGATGTGTGGCATCGATGCAGGTTGGTTATGTTCCACTAAAAGATTCTCACTTTCAGTATGTCTTTCCCCCCCACCCAGTCCCTGCTCGATGAACCAAACCCCAACAGTCCAGCCAACAGTCAGGCAGCTCAGCTGTACCAGGAGAACAAGCGGGAATATGAGAAGCGTGTGTCTGCCATTGTTGAACAAAGCTGGAGGGACAGTTGACCTGACAATCCTCATAGCTGCTCTCTCCATTGTTAAGCTGTGTGTGTGCTGCAAGTTTTAGTGGAGTACCTCTTAATTTTTGGCCCCTCCCCACCTTTTTGATTTTAAGCTTTTATGCACTTTACCTTCAACTTCCCATCATAGAATGTTTTTTTCTTTTGCCCGCCAAGAGGGATTTATTTTTTCTATTCTACCCCCATTTTCCAGTCCGTCAGGGGAAATGTGCTGAATCTTGCCTTGATGTTTTGTCAGTATGGACTTGTGGGCCATTACCCAACAATTCTGGTGTGTTCTCACTTGCTGTAATAACTCCCCATGACTAATTATCATATTAAATGTCTTGGAGGGTGTATGAAGTAAGTCATGGTTCCTGTTCTGTTGTGCTTCTTATATTTTCTGCCCGTTTGTTTTCACAAGGCAGTTTGTCAGCTCCATTAGGATCCACCCTACCTTTCCATGGGAGAATGAGCAGCCCGGCATCACGGACTAAATCAGACATCTTTACACCGTGTCTTTTGCTGTGTTGTGAACTCTGTTACATGCATGACAGAAAGAGTGTATTCACGTTCCTGTTCAGTAATCATGTATATAAGAAACCTGCAACTGAATTTATGTACAGATTTTGCACTGGTTGTCCCCTGTCATTTTTTCAGCACTTGTAAATAAAAAAAAGGCAAATCGATCTTTATGTGAGAATACTATGACCTCAACCAAGAATGTTGCTTTGACACTAGTATATATTAATATATATTTGTGCTGCATCTCAATTTTTGAGTTGCCATGTTGTCATACTCCTTTAGGTGTATGCACATTAGATCCAAAATTACACCAGTCATGGATTAGCCTTTACAGGGGCTTTAAGGTATAATTTGGAATTTGTGGTAGTGAGTAGATATTTGTTTTTGATGCAAAAAGAAAAAGTTAATTTTAGTGTTTGAGTGACACGGTTCTCATTCCATTTTAAAGTGCCACATTAGCAAAAGCTATATGAGAGTCTGTTACACTATGAGTTTGACTTATTTGAACGAAATGCCCTGGTGTTACTGACCCTGCTCAGAAAACAACCATTGTCCACTAATACAGACTTCAAATCCAAAATGACTGTTTGGAAGATATGTCTATGTCTAACTGCTAGAGCTGAAAACTAAAGTTAATGCCCCTGACAACCAGGTAAGTTGCAGTTTACATTCATGTCTGTCCAAAATGTCATCACTTCATTGTTTTATCCTATTAAATTGTCATAATCAGCATATTAACCTATGGCCAAAAACTTTTTTATGAGGTCACAGTAACCTTTGACCACCAAATACTAAATCAATCCAACAATCCCAAAATGCAAGTCACATTTTTAAAATATATTCAAAAAAAGATAAAATACTATTCTTAAATTCTTTTTTTTTTGTAGAAATGTTTTATTTGTTAATGAATTGAGCATATATAAAGGAGTGGGCGATGTTGCATGCATGGTGAAAATGAAGGGGATGTAAGTTACATGCAGGTTGTACTGTACTGTGTCCATTCTTTACCAAAGAATCCAAACCAGGAGGCAGCAGTCTCGTTTATCAGCCATGCAACAGTTACAAAAATAACTATTTACAGCATCCCTCTCATCAAATCATTACTTTTAAAAACAGTGTCGACAGTAAATGGAAACAAAGACGAGACATAAAATTACTTCTTTTATGTGACAATGTTCATTGGGCCAGACAGAGCGAGCTACCTGTTGTATGCCCTCTCCTTCTTGGCCCTCTCTAAGGCCTTGTCCATGGTCTTCTCATTCTCACCCCTGCACTTCGGGCAGTACCACTTTCCTTTGGGCTTGTGATGGAGCCCAACACAGGAGAAATGAAACCACTCGATGGGACATTCATCGTTGTCGCAGCCAATCATCTCACCGTAGGACACCTGCTCACACAGGCAGTATGTCGGCTCATCTGGATCGATTGGCAGGTCTGGGGGTGACACTTCTCTCTCTGACTTTCCTTTGGACCTTTTCTTCTTCTTCGACGACGACGACGACGTTTTAGCCCTCTTATCCCGGGATGCCCCGACTCCTGCATCCTCTGTGTGATCCATACCCCCATAACTTTCCCGATTTTCTCCATTCTTCTGACGTCTTGAGCGTTTCCCTCCAGCCTTGTCTCCACCAACTGAGCCTGGGGTAACCTCATCGCGCTTCTTGTCGTGGTGGCCAGTTTTGCCTGGCGTAACGGTGGTCGATGAGGATGATGATGATGACATGGATGCTGCAGTGGTTGTCATGGATGTTGCTGTGGGAATGTGACTTTCTGGGACTTCTTGAGAAGAAAGGAGAAGTTCAGAATGCCAGTCGATCTGCCGCGTTCGGTTCTCAACCAATTCCACCTGAAACAAAGACCATTCGGATTTCACTGTAAAGCTCTGGAGTACATGTGGATGAACACTTGCTAAGTTCAAACTAATATCATTTTTTATCAACAGTTTTGTATGTGAAAAGAAGTTAATCGTTGCAGGAACGAAACGTAAATAAAATAAATATTTTTGCTCTTTTTATGCGCATCATTCCTGGTTTGCCTAATTTAACAGACTGAAAAGAATAAGGTGAGGCATGTTTCTTGTTTATTCAATAATGCATTATAACATTACACATTCTGTTAATAACCTGAGGTGCTGCAGCATTAACTATTCACAGCTTTATAATGGTTTTAAATAAAGAGGAATGCTTACACTCAAATTATAACATCTGCTATAGAAACGTTGCATCTTGTTTTAGTCATATGTCATTTAATTCTGTGTAACTATCAAAAGAAGATAGTTTGTATCCGGAGTTCTTCCTGGTACTGATTTCAGTGAAATGCAAATGTGCACAAAACAGACAACCTGATACAAAAAGGCCCTTTAGTTGGTCTATAAAACCTCTTTTATTTACTCTGGGTAGATTTTCTGAGCACAAATGTTCCAGGAAAGCACTTCTTTGTACTCACAAAGTCAAACCTGGAAGTTTGCCAATGAACAGCTGCGGGGCGCTTTTAACATACCATTTGACCGGCAATCTGGATCTTCTCATCTCCGAGCTCTTGACTGCGAATCAGCGCTCTCTGAATGGATAACTGAAGCTTTCGCCTCTGAAGTGAGTCTGATTCCCGGCGATACCGTTCATAAGCATCATCAAGCTCCTTCAGAACATCTGCCAAAGAAGGAATTGATGGGGGGGAAAAACAAGTGTAAAAATACACTGAAATTCAACATATTCTAGTACAAGTACAAACAAAAGAAATATGAACATTAAGATTTCTTCACCGTTGTTGTGTGGTGTGAAGGGTGCTTAGTCAGTGAATGAGTAACAATCTGCACAAGGGGGTCAGCGTGTCATTAGACTGCCTTAGTTGTAGCTTGGTGTACCTAATAAACTAGCAACAGAAGCGTAGTTGTTGGGTTCAGATTTCACCAAGGGTCCACAATGGAAATCAGCCTACGGGCTTTTTTTGTGTTATCCTTTTGACACAATGTACATATGTATGCTTACATGTGTCAATAAAGAATTTAAATCAATCAACTCAACGATAATAGTTTTTGTTGAAGTAAGAAAAGAGCCAAATCTGAGCCAAACAAGATTTGTCTGGAGTCAACAAACGTGAAAGTTACACCCTGCATGTTGATCAAGCATGCCACCTAGACAGGAGACAGGAGGTGAGACTGACTCCTTTTTGGGGGGGGGGGGGGTCTTTGTAAGAAATGTGCATGTAGAAATGCACGTTTACTCTCCACATGCACTTAATTGCATGCCCGTTGGTAGTGTACAATCACACAGGAAGACAAAGATTATATTCCTGGCCTTACCTTATCACTGCAAACTCTCGGAGCTGCTCTAGAATTCCTTTGAAGTATGTGCCATGTGTACCAAATAGACTGCCAGCTTTTCTCTATGATAAGCACCTAATTACATAGTACTTTAAAAGGAAACTTTCTAAGAAATAACAGCCACATAACGTTTGACATGTTTATCTGTAAACGCTAATAATGTAACTATATGTTAATATATTATTTGTAACCGTCAACTTTCTTTACTAGGGCTGAACAGATAAGAACTGATAAGATTTGCAATATTAGAGGGAATGTAAGTCTATAAAATATGATGTGTTGGCCAGGACATCTCCACTGCTCTACAATATATAATTTAAAATGCAATTTAGATAACAAGGTGATTCATTGTGCAGCCATATTCTTTACCTTGATACTTGGCATCGATTTCCTTCATGAGGGACACGCTCCTCTGCAAGTCAAACGGTAGTGACTCCACCAGGTCCAAATACTCCTCCACATAATTCACAACGACGTGGCTCGGGTCGCCGTTGGTCGGGTTCAACATTGCGGATCCCTCTTCACCCCAGGACACCTGCACATGTTCACAACAAATCATTAACTTGTATTGCTGCTGTCAATATCTTAAAATACGGGTTTCTTCATGTAGATCGCATCTAACTTCTCTGGTATACCCATCATAGTGCGTTTCCCAGTATAAATACGGTAATAAAGAATATAACGATCATAGTCAAAATGTGAAAATGGGGGAGGGGGCAACTGATCTGGAGCCAGTCATTCTAAAAAAAAATCGCTTGCTACGTGTACTATGAATCTGCCAACAAGCGAGATAACTACCGGTAGTAGCATGGGCCCGAGAAAAACAACTCGGTTCGGGGAGAAAACGTCTGGATAAGCGCCGGGCGACTTCAGACGACTAACGTAGTGGCGTTGGCGGCAAGTTGTTAATGAGTGAACGCAGCAGTAACGTTACCATCACACCGATGTTAGCCAAATACGGGAGCTAGATTACCCGATGCGCTAATGTCAACGCTAGAAAAACGTCGGATAAATGCTTAATTGACACATTAGCGTGAAATACAAACACAAACAATGTTTACTGCTCAGTTTGTCCATCAACGACAGCTGCTGAGCTCCAGCGTTTTAATTTTAGTCGTGATAATTAACGCCTTTAACTGTTACAGTTAACCTTACAAACTTTCTTCCTCTTTGCAAGTGTGAGATAGTTTTACTCTAAAAGAAACGAACACAACGAAATATGATCTCGCTAGTGACGTTAACTAGGTTTATAGCGCTGAAAGTTTAAGCCAACGATACATAAACGTTGATGTGTCAACACAAAGATTCCTATGACCGATGCTAAGCGAAACAGCCACTTCATTCAACCACGACGTTTACGGTAATGACCCCCTTCCAATCCGTAAACTAACGTTACACGAATCGTGACAAAAATTATACCGTCGAGCAACAAATACGAAACTCTTACGCGCTTTGATTTATATCTATGTGTTGCAGTGTAACCCTTAGCCAAGTTAGCTTCTGTTAGCTTCTAACGCACAGCGTTACTGAACGAGTCACACTGAAGTCGTTGCAAAAACAACCACTCAACAACGCTTTACAAAACGCATCTAGTTGTCTTGCGGACGAGCCTACCTGTGTGGGGTACGAGGTTATGTTTTTTTTCTTTAGCGAACGTCCGACACTCCGCGACGCAGCGCTTGTTGCTAACGCTAGGTCGTGTGTAGTGGACTACTAGTGTAACGTTGGTGAAGGTCCAACTACGAGCCCAACAGCTAATGTTAGCAGTTAGCTTCTCATCATCTTTGGCGTGAATTTTTCGGTTGGCAAACCACCTTAAATGCGCACTACCGCCACCAACCGGACTGGAGTGTGGAACAGGTTAGCAGTTGGCTAAAGTGCCTGGGAAGTACGAAGCGGCCACATACGTGAATAAATAATGTATGTTCCGACTTGGCTTTCAGCATTGAGCTCGTGCTCTTCTTCTTATTAAAAAAAAGGAAATCATTACAATTGATATGGCCACTCCGTCCCTTGCATTGGCAGTAACAAACACGACAGCGGTATGTTTCCATGCTCCAAGTAAATACTGCCCCCGTGTGGCAACACGGGTACATTGCCACGAGTTTCCAAGGACTCAAAAAGTCACTCGAACGAAATCTTATTTATTTCAAAATTCTAACAGGTTCACAGTGGCCCCATTTATCTAACTATGTCAGTTTCTTTGGTGGATTGTGAAAATGTTAGTTACCTCAGCATGTTTGGTGAACACATTCATAATACTTGAATGAAGGAAGACCATTTTCTCTTACAGGGTTCATTTAACACCCACAAACAAGTGTATTTTATATATTTTTTTGCACTGGATTTTGATCACCGTCTTTGAAAGGAGTCCACACCTCTCTAACCTTCCTTCAAATTCAACTTGATGAGAACATTTTTCAACTAGCCCATCCAAACGCTATATTAGCAGGTTTTAACAATGCAAAATTGAGTATGTCTCTGTACAGCTTTTGAAAGACAATGTTCACTCGGCTCTTTTCAGCTTTCAAATAGCTTTCTGAAGGCTGAGCCGATCTCCTGGATCATGTCCGATGTGGTGGTGGACCTGCCGTGTCGCTGGAATGCTTGACTGTTGCACTGTCTTGTGAGAGAACAAGCCCCGAAAGCTGCAACCACCGATGGATTTACACTGGACGAAAAAACAAACAAACATTAGATTAGGAAACACAGGTGGACACATAAAAAACATATTTATTTGTACACTTTAATAAATTATACTGGTGGTTTAACTCAATTGATTCATAACATTACCATAATGATATTAACAATACATAACAATGCAACTAAAGATTATTTTCATTATAAATTATTTTCTTGATAAACCTCAAGGTGACATCTTCAAATGTATCTGTGCATTCCAACACCTATTCTACCACACTATTTAGCATGTCAGACAAAGATTAAGTGCCGGTATGTCCCAGTTCATAGTATGTAAAATACACTTCACCTTCTGCTCATTCCAGCTGCAGAAGCAGCATGGGCCCAGTGTGCCAAAACTCCCACGGATCCAGATAGAAGATCACCCTGTCCACCACATCTTCTCCCACTACCCTCAATACGGCATGAGATCACTGAAAAAATAAATAAATAAAAATAAAATGATTAAAAAATCTCTAAAGTCTCTCAGGATTCATATCAGAGTAGTGATAAGTGAAAAAGGTGAATGATTGACTGTAAAACCATTTTTTAAACTTTGACACCAACCCTTAGTGCCGTCTGTAATGAGATCGTTTTCTCCTTTTAGCACCACGGTGATGTTGCCCATGGCCACACTGAGCTGCATGACGCCGCGCTGATGATCGCTGGTGTCCACAGGCTCATGGTGCTGAGACAGAAACACACATTTAACACACAGAATCAGTCATTGAATGAATCAACCTCACAGAGTGACCCACCAATGCCTCATAGAGCCGAGTGAACTCCATGTAGTTAGGCGTCAGGATGCCCTTCTGGTACCCTTGAATAACAGACGGCTGCTGTGTAACGAGCCATAATCCATCCTTTGGGGGGGAAAAAACAAATAGCACACACACACTTAGTGACTGTACAGCTTTGCAAATAAAATTTAATCTGTGCAACAGCTGGAACTTACTGCATCAATTACTATAGGTATATCTCTTGCTTTAGACTTCTCTATCACCTCCTAAAAGAGAGAAAAAATGTTATCTAGAGATAATGTAAATTATATTTATTAACAACTCTCAAGTCTTTGAGTCTGAAGCCCATGTTTTCTGGGAAATTGTGTTTAAAGTTTGCCCGTTTTGGGAGCCACAACCATGAGATTTGTGTTGTGCGCCGCTTCGACGCATCGCTGCATCCCATCTTACAACTGGAAAAAATATGACTTTGGTTCGGCTTTGTGGTCACGCACAGGCAGCTGGTCTGAGAGAATTAGTCTGAGTGCAAGGAAGAGAGAAGATGTTCCACGTGCCTTGGCTGTTTTCAGTAATACGTCTTCTCTCCCTAGACCTGGTCCCACCACAAGGCCGTGAAGTCTTGGGAGCCATTTTTCTATCTCTTCCACTGCATTAGGGCTGTCCCTTGACGCACACACACAAAAGACACACACACGTGTTAGATGTCTTTGAATGCACAACAATAAGCCATGTATTTCATTGCTAAAATGTTTTGTGGATGTGTCTATGTCTCTATTAATTGTATGCGTTGATCATTTAACTTAATGATCAATTCTGTAGTTTGTGGTTCTGTTGAGCTGAATTGCATTATAAACAGGTGTCTTCGTCATCTTGCCTACTCTCATTGATACAGCGTACAAAATAATAGAAACACCGTGAAAGAATGCCATCCTGTCAAAAATGATATTGAGATGTACATACTGTATAATACACCTGTCCAGGTGGATCTTTACTTACAGAACCGGATGAACTATGAGCTCGGGGCTGTAGGATTTGATTACAGTTGCAGCATCTTTGGTGCAGAACACATGAGACAAGTCAGCCCCCTTGAGACAAGACAAAGGCTCAGTCACCGCACAGGAACCGGACTTTAAGTAGAACCGATCAATTCAGACTGGAGAACATTTATAATGAATCCGACAGAAGCGCAACCAGATATAACTGCTTACCACTTTCAACGCCGAGATGGCGGCAAAGTACGGAGCTCCAGTATAGCTTTAGGGGGCGGAGACGAAAACAATTAGGGAAAATGTTCTAGAGCAGGTCTTCAACGTTTTTCAGGCCAAGGACCCCTTGGCTGATAGTGACCCGGAGGAGGGACCCCCTATTACATATCATATAAAATGGTGTTTCTTATTAAACCGGTCAATAATAATGTGTCGTGCAGCCTTGAGTGCCAGAGATGAAAGTTATTTGTAATGTTTGTATACAATGCTAAGTCATTAAGATAATAATTGTTGACAGATTCATATATCTATAGCACATATTGTAATTCTATATTGGCATTTCTAAATCTCAACACAAAAATTTACATTTATATTTGCTTATTAGATGTTATAATATATGTGTATATTTGAACATCTTTTAAATTTTGGAAGAAAAAAAGTTTGTGATCAAATCATTTGGGGACCCCCTGCTGTATCTCTGTGGACCCCCTAGGGGTCCCATAGCCCACGTTGAAGATCTCTGTTCTAGAGCACAACAAATCAAACTCTTGTTCGGTGAATGACAAGTTGGATAAGTTGTGTGCCGTACTCTTGGCATCCACCGATGATCCCGATGCGTCCGTCCTGTCCCTTGTGCTTTTTGGATGTCAGCGGAGGCACGATGCTCTTTACCAGTGAGAGGATGTCGTCATCCATGTCTCTGTGTGGCGCAGACCCCAGAGTGTAGTAGCGTTCAAACACTGAGGGAACAAACAAAGTGACAGTTTTAAAGTGTTTTTTTCTTTCTAGACACGAGGTGACAACAGCTTGATGAATGAACCACCACTAACTAAAGAAAAACTTTGTACAGCTCAATCACTGAGCCTTGATTTCCACCTCCAGGCTGCTCATGGCACAGAAACTAATACCTAAGGGCTGAGGATCTGGGTTTAAAGGCTGACTCTGTTGGGTGCAACAGTCTGTCTGGGGTGAACGGCGTCTGAGAAGACTGGGCTGACCACGTGCACGCGACGGGGAGGCACCGGAGAACACGGGCGCGTGGGCAGGTGCGGACGTTTTTGAGGGAGTGGCTGCGGAGGCGGGTCTGGCGGAGGAGATGCTGGAGAACATCTGGCCGAGCATCTGGAGCATGTGCAGCTCCCGGGTGTGTTCGGCTTCCCGGCGGCGGTCTTCTGCCTGCAAGCGCTGCTCCTCCATCCGGTAGAAGTTGTCCTCGGCCTGGGCGCTCTGCTCCAGGAACTGCTCCATCAGTTTCTCCATGGGGAAGTTGGCGCGCCGCTTCCTCTGCCGTTTAGGCGTTCTCGTCGGCAAGCTGCTGGCCGACTGGCTGCTGGTCTGCGCCCTCACTGGAGTGCCTGAAAGTGAAGAGGGGCGAGACATGTTGTGATGCATGGTACAGTTAAATCATTGTGGCGTTAAAGACAACAACCGCCAAACACGGTAGAACCAATGAGGATGGAGGACTTACCGTTATTGCCCACTGTCACTTTCACTGGAATAGGGATGGGAACCGTGGGGTACTCCAACTTGACTTCAGTCTCTGCAGGATACGGACACTCCCCCGTACTCTCCGAGTATGCGTCCTGAGCATCATCTCCATCCTCCTCCAGGCCGTCCCCGGCCTCCTCTCCTCCCGCCCCACTCTCGATGAACTCCTGGGGGTCAAGGGCGGGCCGGTTGCTCAAAATCCTCTCCATGGTGTCATAGAACTTACAGATCTTGTGATACTGCCCGTTGTTCCGCAGGTTGCCCTCCTTCGCCAACAAGTACTGTCTCTTGAGGCTCTTGATCCGCACCCGGCATTGCTCCGGCGTCCTCTCGAACCCCATCGCGGCCAGCCGCCGGGAGACGTCTCGGTACACGAAGCTGTTTCGGAAGTTTCCATCCAGCGCCACCTGGATGTCCTGCTCGCCCCAGATGTTCAGCAGGGTCCTCGTCTCCACGTCGGACCACAGGAAGCCCCGCGTTGTGTTCGCTAGCATAGCGGGTCCGGAC
The DNA here is from genome assembly GCF_963514095.1 of Eutrigla gurnardus. Lineage (NCBI taxonomy): Eukaryota > Metazoa > Chordata > Actinopteri > Perciformes > Triglidae > Eutrigla > Eutrigla gurnardus. Next base: position 17,739,093 of record NC_139926.1, read on the forward strand.
ACGGGCTCGGTTACCCCGTAAAGCAGCGCCGCGAGAGTTGAATGGAGATGTTGACACTGCGGATTATAATGGACGTCTGGTCTGGGTCTTTGCTCTTGGCTGCATCAAAGCCGCGGGGCGCCGCTATCCCAAACGGCAACAACAGGCCATTCAGGTAGCCGAGGAGGACTTGTTGGGATTATAATGACCGTTTTCAACTTGGGGACCATCACACTGTCTGGTACACATCAACTCTTTATAAGCTAGCTAAAGCCTAGCCGTTTATGTTTATCACTACGTCGTTAGCTAAATGCGTAGCTTCGCACTTTGAGACGAACCGACTGGGGATCGGTGTCCCAAGCCCCTTCCACAACATCAACCTCCATTGTTGTAATTTCTCAAACTGACCTCTGATCGGTCGTCTGGGGGTAACATCACCTTTCTCCGCCTGTTCCTCCGCCCCATGGTCGGTGTCCGCGGGGTCCTAGAGACACCCTTGTACACGGCTAACTAGCACTTTTAATGTGTCAACTCCGCGAACTGCAGAGAAGTGTAGCTAAGCTAGCAACGCAGCTGCTACCAGCGCGTAGCAACGGAAATAAAACGTCACAATCACTTTACCTTTCTCGTTCAAACAGAGCAATGTGACGGCAATCGACAGCGCAACGGTGAAAAAGCAAAAGGCGAGCATCTGAACCTCTTGCGGCATGTTGTTATCATTCTTCAGCCCTCCCCCCTGTTGTACACAGATCTTCTTACCTAAACGGCAACGTTTAAACGCTGACCACTGTACACTAACGATCCTGGTCACGAGGCGCATCGGGTCAGCGCACCAGTACAGGAAGGGAACTACCTGTGACCCCTTTAAGGACGCCTCGTAAACTCCAACACCCAAATAGGTTGAATCGCAGTCAAGCCGCAGCTCCCACAGCTGAGCAGCCAAAGCGGAAGTGGCTAAGAGGACTTCTTCTAATGGCCGCTAGGTGATGGTTGGCGCATGAGGCGAATTCACGTTCCACTAATTTAATCCAGTATATTAGGTTATCCTTAATATGTTCAAATATGCTTGAAAACACACGTGTGAGCATCTTTACATATCATGTTTACATATAGCCTACAGTGTCAGGCCTGTGCATGTGGGCTGTGTGTTTCATAAACATGACTTGTTCCTCACTACATATCTTTACTTTGAAATATTAAAAACAAAAACATATTTTTTTCCTTTATTGTATTAGTTATTTATGAAAGTGCAACATTCACACAATCGGAGACTAAGAAGTAACTTATAGTTCATACTTTTTTGGGTAAAATTGATTTTACATTTGTTGTCCTATGCTCAGCAGAGAAAGAAGCATTGTGAAGTGTTCTCCTGTCTTCTCAAGTTTCCCCCATCGTACTTGAACGCAGCAGTACAGGACTTGGAATTTTAAACTTTGATGAAAATCGGTCAATTCAAATGTGCCGTTTACTTATGGTAGTGTTAAAGAATAAAATGCAGCCTACTGTAGCCATTTTATCAGATTGGACGTTATGGAGTAAGCCCCGAGTTGTATGCTTTATCTCAAGTTGAAAATCCATTTGACTTGTCCTGAAGAGTTATTTTCGCAGTCTGATGCCTCTTTGTCAAGAGACCAAAGTCCTCCATCTATTTTTCTTATTTTGTGTTTCACGGTCAAGTCCCAGCATGAAAACAACTACCCGCCCACCGGAGAGATCCAGGCTGAAAAATAGTGTGTGAGAATCGGGAATTTAGCCCTGAGTTCAGCCTTGTAGGTAAATAAACATAGCGCAAACTTTTCAGTGCACAAATCCTTATCCTTAATAATGCTTTATTCATTAAATGTAAACATGGACCCATTGCACAACAGATTAACAGCACAAATAACCGTTTATGTCTGGGAATGATCTTGAGTAGGTGATTCTGTTCAGAAAACACTTTCTGTTATATTACTTGAAATCCTGCTAACATTCCATTATCAATGAATAAATTAAATGCTCTGAAATAAAAAACTGGCAAGATTGTAAAAATGCGTCAAAATCTCTGTGGTTTTTCCAAATTACCTACTCAACATTTAAGTTGCTTGAGCAAATGTTCCTATCCAGTAAAAGATGGGAAAGAACTATCTATGAAAAGGCATACAAAAAAACTACTACTACTACTACTACTAGATAAAAAGAAAAAAAAAGTCTAATTATTGTTTGTTCTGTAAATTCCTTTATTCTGTAATAAAAAAAAACCCCAACCCAAAACACGATAGACGTCACATCTGGGGGCGGGACCCTGCCTGCCTGAACCTGAAAGGCGCAGCTCGGGTTAAAAAGCCCAGTGTCAGCTCTTCACCTAGTTCCTGTTTCACCTCGGTTACTTTTTGAAGTTTCGTAGGCGAACAACAGATTGAGGGTGAACCGACACCGGACAGCCACGCGCACACAAATCAACTGTCGTTCATAAAAAATGGCGTTGGTCAGCGGAATTCGCGACCAGCCTGATATTAATTTTACGAGCTAGATTTAAATCCATTTTTGTTTTGTTTTACGAGTGAGATTGGGGAACAAAAAAAAAAACCCACCACAACATGCCCGAGGTGTCGAAGATGAAGAAGCCGGACGTGAAGGTTGTTCTGCTGGGAGACATGAACGTGGGGAAGACGTCGCTGCTCCACAGGTACACGGAGAGGAGGTTCAAAGACACCATCAGCACCGTCGGAGGGGCGTTCTTCCTCAAACAGTGGGGACCTTACAACATCTCAATATGGGACACTGCCGGTAATACCACCCCCACCTTTACCCACCGTTTACGGTGAAACTTCTTCTGTTTATTTAGCCATGTTTACCTGATAACGTGACCTCACCACCTGAGGCAATCACTGGCATGTGACCGCCCGGTCGCTACAGACTCTACAGATGCTATTTATATGTTACTCTCTCGCATATTTACTATAGTTTAAGTGATGAAACTATTAACAATACCACGTCATATACATTCCTATCATACTAAATAACCCTATAAACGGCTTCAAAATACTACTCCCAATACTTGTTTTTAAGTAATACCAGGGCCCCTTGATTTGATCACTTGATTCTAGGGGACAATCGTCTAATCTACAGACGTCAGAACCTGTAATCATTACCATGCCATGTATAGTATATAGTGTATACTATAGTATAGTATATAGTAGTTTAACCGAATTAAATAAAAAACAGTTTAGGATACAAACAACTCAATGTATTGGTTAAAAGGAGACTATGCCTGGGAAAATATCTGTTGGTCACTTAGTCAAAACAATAAATTAGTCACTTCCTTTTTTTAAAATCAAACATTCATCAAATAAATCTCATATACTTCTTGTTCTGCAAATTTGGGTTCAGTAAACGTGTCAGAAATGGTACTATATTGTAGAACAAAGTATCATGAAGTTCCTTCATCGTAAAGAGTGAAATATTTATTATTGATGAAAGTAATTGTTTGTTCTAGTTTAAGCTGGTTATTTTCATATACTAAAATACATTTGTTGCCCTTTTTATGGCGTTATGCGTAAGCAAACCCCCCCCCCCCCCCCCCCAAAAAAACAATCACCCAATACAAACACCTTCTACCTCAACAAACACTTCGAGAGCCTGTATATTATTCTGTAGTTGCCTTAACGCTGCTTAATTCAAAATATATGTTGTTTGTGCCTTAACATGTTTTAGTGCACTGTGTGCTTTCTCTTGTGTCATATTGCTCAATACTGGACTAATCTGACCCAATCAAGGCTACTGTCGTCTGCGTACTTCTGCAGTAAACTAACACACACACATTACATAAAAAAATGATGTACAGTTGGCCAAGATGGAGGGTTAAGAAATAACCTTCACTGCTAATGATTTCACAAAAGCCAGACAGTTCCACATTAATTTAAACCACTTCCACCTTAATCGAAAGCATCTAAAATTACACTTGTTGTTGAATTTGTTTTCAGTTATTTCGAAAAGAAAAAAAAACCCTGATGAAGTTAATGATGGTGTTGTGAAAGAGAGGAAAACACGGCTTTATGTGACGTTGGATTAAATCAAATGGACTGTTGGCTAACTCAAATTTACTGTAATTATATATATTAGTCAAAAACACACAAACTGAGGCCTTTCTAGAACTTCTATCCCTAAGTAGCCCGGATCATAGTGACTTTTCAGATTTTCTCTTAAATACACTAATTAGGGTATTTATTTTGGCTATGGCAGGATTAATTTGGTGATTCATCATCTAGTTATTGCTGCTGAATAAGCTTACATGAATTACAGTAAACCCAATGGAAAATACACCCAGCACAAAAGTAGTTGGTGAGCCGCAGAGATAAGGAAAAGCTGACCGTGTCACCAGTTAGACATTTCCTGTCTGTGTTCCCCTAACTCCATGACCTCTGACAGGAGGCTGTCGTGTTCATTGCATTCAGTCACTGTGCTAGAGAAATGCCGGATCAGTGCTGCTGAGTCATTTCAATGCTGCAGTCCTATCAGTGTCGGCCACAAAGCTTCGGGAGAGAGGCAGTTACGAGGCTTGTACTAAAACCCGTGAGATGTATGGCTCAGCACATTGAAAACAGCCCGTTGCTTATTTTCCTCACTGATAATGCCCCTTTTCAGTTTAACTTCAAAGCCTCACGAAGGCATTTAAGCTGCCTGCTATGTTCCTCTTAATAGTCACATGACAGGTCTGGGAAAGGAAGACGTGACTCGCCATACTTTAACCGAGCCGTTCCAAATGTATATACCGGATCAATTTCCAGAAGGACAAGGAGGACTGAGTTACATTTTTGTCACTTCAGCCAATAATGTTTAAAAAAATTAAATAAAATAGAAATCTTGCTACTTCAGATCTTCAGTGTATCCCAAAATAGTCCAGAAGGTATTTGATGAATTAGTGTAATGAACTCTTCTCAGCTGATTAATCAGTTAGTCGCCTGACACGACATTACCGCAAACTCTTTCAATAATCAAATAATCGTTCCAGTTGTATTTCAAGCCAAAAGAAGAACATTTCTCTTTTTATTTCATGTATAATAATAAACTCAATACCTTGACTGTTGGTTGGGTAAAACAAATTTACTTTAAAGATGTTTAAAATGTTAATGGTGATATTATTCCCAATTTGCTGACATTTTATGGACAAAACATTCAGTTCATCCACAAACTTAGTTGTACCTGATAATGTGGTACTGAGTATTATTCAATGGACGCCCCCATTGGCATAGTGTTCACACACAATGTGCCTTTTCAAGAATGCTGCATATTTCAACAACAAAGGTTGTTTCTGTTTGAAACTGCTTGTGACCGTCTTGCACAACTTCTCTCTGTGCTGCGTCTCCTTCTGCAGCGCTGTTCAAACAGTACGGCTGTTTTCCAGTGTGTTGATGGGGGTTCAAGTTGAGTTGAGTCGCACTCCGTTGACCCCCTCTCTGTCTCCTCAGGTCGTGAACAGTTCCACGGGTTGGGCTCCATGTACTGTCGAGGTGCCGCCGCCATCATCCTCACTTATGACGTCACCAACTGGCAGACCCTGGCCGAGCTGGAGGAGCGCTTCCTGTCCCTGACTGATACCGCTAACCACGACTGCATCTACGCTGTAGTGGGCAACAAGGCCGATCTCGCAGATCCTAAAGCTCAGCTGTTCCAGGACTCCGACGTGGCGTCCGAGGACCGAACTGAGTGTGAAGAGGAGAGGACAGGACCACAGGTGCCGCCTGCTTGCCCCACACCCCCGGCCTCCCCCGCTTCCCTGTCTGGGTTGGCGCTGAACAAGCAGGTCACCCCTGAAGATGCGGCGGCTCTTTATGAGAGAATACTGCGCTACAAGGGGCTGGAGGAAAAGAGCAGCCTGCCCGCAGAGAAGATGTGCTTCGAGACGAGCGCCAAGACGGGCTACAATGTGGACAAGCTGTTTGAGGCGTTATTCGACTTAGTGGTGCCTTCCATCTTGAGGAAGAGGAACGAGAACCAGGAGTCTCCTACGGTGGACCTGGAGGAGTGCAGGGGGGGCAGCAGCAAGCGGGCCAGATGCTGCTAGGGGCCTAGAGGCTGCAATCAGCAGAGACTTGTTTTTAACAGGACAATCAAGAGGTTGGCCTGCGCACCAAAAACATACTGTGATGGTACCACTTGTTTGCCTTGATTGAGGCCCAATGGCATTAATGATCTCCCTGTAACACATGCACATTTTTGTTTCCATCAGAAGAATAGTGTTCATAGTGTCCTCTGACATTTTAAGGAGGGAAATAATCACGTGCTGCGCTCTACGCTTCGTAATGTTGCAACCATCCACCGCATCGTCTGAATACACGCTTGTATCCCAAAGATGCGTCTGGTCAAAAAACACTCATAAGAAGTCGATCACTGCTTTTTGTCAATGAGTTGGATTGAGAATGTCACAGATTTAACAGCACTAAATGTTAGGTGGGTGGCACATTGCATCATGTTTATTATAGTTGTATTTTTAAGGTTTCCACAAATCACACTTTTGTTTTCTTTAAGCCTCTGTTACTAGCGTTGACACTGATCTTTATATTTTATATGCACATTTGGAGCTTTCTAATGAGTGTAAATAGTTAATAAACCTATTTGAATTTTTAAGCAAACTCTCATCATAACATTTATTTAATAGATAAGGTTTAGCTTGTAAGAGTAAAATGACACAATCGGAAGTATAACAAACAATATTTAATTTTACAATCCAATGAAATAATCTTATGAAAATTACCAAAATGAAAGTCAGTCAGTATATTCTCAGATATAGTCTAATCAAAATGCAGATTTCCAAAAAAGGCAAATCGAGGTGAAATAGAACATTTGACCTGCTTTGTAACTTGTATAATATCCAGGATCAGTGACCACAGCATGGATTTATAAAAGTCAGACCTTTGATCCGAGCTGTTTGCATTGTCCTGTCGGCAGTTCAATAATTAGTAGGTTTGTAAAGGAAAATGATTGTGGCATGAGTAGTATTAGATAAGATGTGTTTAAACTCTTAGGGAGGAGCGAGGGTCAAGTTCATTCAGCTGGTATAAATACAAAAAGAATCAGTGCATTGTGTGAACATGTTGGATGAGAAATGAAGAGTTATAGACGATTTTGCAATAGTGCATAAATGCATAAAATTGAAAAGGCAGCTTGAAAAGACTGTCCTATTATAAAAAAAAATGTTTTGTAAGAGCATTGGAATAAAAACAGGATAATACTGTCAATAGTATCAGCCAACGATCGTTGGTTTGGTTGACCGAGAAGCAGTGTTAGTGGCTTTATGGTGGGCTGTATACCCTAAAGAAAAAAACAAGATGGATAAACTAAAGCAGTGCATACACATGGGTGTCTTTGGTTCAGCTGTAGTGTACGGTCTTTATCAATTCGTCATTGTAGCTGAGGTAATAAGTTAAACAGTAAGCACCAATCCACATTTAACACAAAAATACTTGCTTTCCCATAATGCTGTTGACTTCATTATGGGGCTTCTCTTGGTTTATCTACAATGGGACATTTCGCTCAAGGCATCACAGTCATTGCATGTCTGAGCTCTGTGGCTCGGGGGGAAAGTTTGACATTGATCTAAACGGTGTTTCAGATCCCCTTTTGTTTGGTTTAGTATATTTGCATAGAGAGACGGAACTAGACCAATACGGTGTTTGCGTCAGCGTCGCTGTCGAGTCCCTCACAAGTTCTTCATGCAGACCTGGCAGCGGCTGATGCGTGACAGGAGCTGGCCCGCTTTGAGCGTCTCTGCTGACGGCTCACTGTGGAACGACTGATCTATGGAGGTTAGCCAGAAGCTCTGCTTGTTAGCAAAGTAGTGGCATGTGCCTTTGGCTCCGTTGCACTCGATGAACGGCGTTGTGCGGAAGTCCTCCAGGCAAGAGCCAGGCGACGACAAGGACTGACCTCCGCCTTCATTTCCTGCTGCTGTGTGCTGTGGAGACATGGGTGAGAGGGGGAGATATGAGGCAGGTGTGAAGTTAAATGTACACCATTTGCAATATTGTGTTTTTTTTTTTTTTTTTAGTCAAGAAATCCCAGGAAAAGACCAAAAACCAACAATGAATGAATGGCACTGTTGTGTTGGGTGACATCTTCAACGAACAAGAGAATAAACTTAATAACACATCGTCCTGCTGCCATAAATCCTCATCGGGACACCAAATCCACATCTGAAAATACTAATACCAAATACAAATACACAATTTACTCTTGAGAAGCGTTTGCTAAAAACCAAAATGCCACAAGCTATTTTGAGAAATAATGAAGCCTTATCAATCTGTGTCCCATTTAAACAATTACGATTACAAAAACATAAAATATCTTCCCAAACAAACTACACTGATTATTATCAAGTTGGATTGCTCTATCATGCAAATACATATTCCTTCATAGCACAAAGTAGGAGGACAATGTTCTTACATAACAAAGAGGATTTTTTTTTGCTATAGCAGATAATGTGGCCCAAAATGAATGAAAAACAGGAAACAAAATCCCAAACCACAATAGTGGTTTGGTGGAGGGGGAGGTGGCAACCTCTTTGTAACGAGAAGCATATTGTTATGGGAAATGTAAGCCTAAATGGATCTCAAACAATTTACTATTGTCAAGCTTAAAAATGCTTGACGGGGCTTTTTCATGAGACCCTCTCTAGTAAACACTTGCATCTCCACATTCCCTTTTTTTAACTTCCCAAAGCTCCTAATACAAGCTGAGTCGTAGTACCCATGATTACCCATGATAAGTAATCTGAAAATAGATAGTGCCTGTAAATCCCATCAACCATTGTCTCTTGTTTTGGTGTATCAAGGTCTCACTATTGACAACGAAATGATAACAATGGTTAAAATGTTGCTTATTAAACCGAGTTGTCTGGTAGGAACTTCACCATGAGGAAGGAGTAGCCGATCCACAGGCTGCGCCAGCCCGCCGGACACTGTGGGATGGTGATGTCCTGGCTGTGGATGGCGATGGCGACCGATGGCGCTTCGCATACTGAGCAGCGGCTGATATACGGCTTGATCTCTCCCTCTTCGACGGGCATCATGGGAAGAGGAGCGGTCGTCGACAGCCAGTAGGACTTATCATTCCTGCTGGCGTAGTAACAGATGTCTCCAGGATTGCAGTAGAGGAAGGGCATGCTGTTGAAGCGTTGGAGGCAGGAGCCAGCCAGACCTAGAGAAGACAAACAACCGGAGGACATTACGAATAAATGGCATTAAATACGGAGATATTTAATAATGATAATTTTTCTGTTCTTTAGAATTTCACACAAAATGAAAGCAGATCTTCAAAAAGAGATTTCCTATTAAGATGTCTTCTTGCTCTCATGTTCATTCATTTAGAGACAAATTCTGATTAAACTGAAAAGTCCTGAGAAAGCCCTGAACTGAAGACCCAATTGAATTAGACTTCGAGGAGGCGAGGACAAGCAGGGGAGAGGATTACAGTATATATCACAACTGAGAACACTGCTGGCGCTGCCCGAGAGCTCAAGAGATGACCGTGAGAAAGTGGAATAAAAAACATGTACGACCTTTTCTGTCATCAATCAAGTCCATTTATAGTTAAGTGTGTTTTCACTTTCTCTTTTTCAGCCCCATCCTGCCAGTACGCCTCGATTTGAAATTGAATAGTAAGGACACCAGCTGCTCTAAATGGCCCGGAATCAAACTCCGCCAGCAGCGAGCTCTGATGAGCCAGACTGCTCTGGAATGTCTTCTGCTTCATTGGATCACAATGTCTGTTCTGACAGGACTGTACTGTAACAAACTCACGCTGCACTGACCTCCAGTCTAACCCATTAACACAATCCCTGGAGGAGAATCATGCTTGTACCCTACAGGAGTTTTGAGATGGTAGTCACTGAGAAGATTAACGTACTGCACAACGCTTTCACAGTTCACACCCGGACTCACCAAGATCCTGATTGTGGGCCTTTTCCTGGCCCTCGAAGTACAGTAGACTGTAGCCGTCCCACAGTTTAGACATCCCCACGGGACACATGGGCGTCTGCTCTGTTTGACTGTGTTTCACCAGCAAGTAACCCACACTGACGCTACGGCCCGGCATACCAGGTAACCCAGGGATACCAGGGTTGCCACGGCGACCTATTGAGGAGTGAGGAATTCATTAATTAGGAATTCCATCATGCATTCACACATACTCATACATGCAGCACTGTGTAAGATGGTTAGGATATGTATCATGCAACCAGTTAGACTTTGTTCATATAAACAGACCTTGAGGAACTCAGTCCCCAGCGTAATGCTGATAATGCTTATTCCTTCACTAATGCAACTTTCACAAACAACAATAATAATGAAAACCCTCTCGGTAACTGGTTCCCTGCTCAGGAGTCGCCACCTACTTTAAATCCTTTAATCCAGGCTTATTAACCCTAATCCTAGGCTGCCTCACAGTGTCAGACGCACCTTCCATGCCTTGCAGGCCAGGGTGGCCCGATTGTCCATACTCTCCACGGAATCCTGGTGTTCCTGGTCTGCCACTAATCCCAGGCATGCCCTTCTGCCCACTGGGTCCAAAGAAACCTGTACAGAAAGAGGATACGCATCAAGGACGCTGGAGGTCTGTCGGAGTTGGGGGTACTTTTTTGCTTTCATTATATATATATATATATATATATATATATATATATATATATATATATATATATAGTTATTAACAACTAATTGTTTGTAGATCTATGCAATTTTAACTCCAAATAATGCACCAAATGCCTCTAAAAGACAAGACTTGCTATAGTTGAATATTTATGTTATTATATCACAGCCTTGGTCTGAAGATTTCATTCTTCTGGGAATGTTTGCCCTGTAAAATTATATTCTGTAAATCAAAGAGCAGATTAAGAAAACAACCAGATCCCCCTGTGCTGGACTGTGCGTCAGCTCATTCAGAAGTTGTTTTTACGCAGGGCAATGGCAGGGCAAACCCTCATTTTAGAACATCAACATACTGTATGACGACGCAGCCACAGCGGCTACAATGTCAACAACACGGAGCAAATGCATGAGAACTGCGAGGAGAGGATGAGGACGAGGTGAGGAGTAGAGGAGAGGACGAGGAGAGGATGAGGAGAGGACAAGGAGAGGACGAGGAGAGGACAAGGAGAGGGTGAGGAGAGGATGAGAAGAGGACGAGGAGAGGACAAGGAGAGGACGAGGAGAGGACGAGGAGAAGACAAGACGAGCGGAGGACGAGGAGAGGGTGAGGAGAGGACAAGACGAGGAGAGGACAAGATGAGGCGAGGATGAGGAGATGATGAGGAGAGGGCGAGGAGAGGACAAGGCGAGGAGAGGACAAGACGAGGAGAGGACGAGGCGAGGATGAGGAGAGGGTGAGGAGAGGGCGAGGAGAGGGCAAGGGCGAGGAGAGGACAAGGCGAGGAGAGGACAAGACGAGGAGAGGACGAGGCGAGGATGAGGAGAGGGTGAGGAGAGGGCGAGGAGAGGGCAAGGCAAGGAGAGGACGAGGCGAGGACAAGGTGAGGACAAGGTGAGGAGAGGATGAGGACGAGGTGAGGAGAGGACGAGGAGAGGACAAGTTGAGGACAAGGTGAGGAGAGGATGAGGACAAGGTGAGGAGTGGAGGAGAGGACAGGGAGAGAACGAGGAGAGGGCGAGGAGAGGACAAGGCGAGCGGAGGACGAGGAGAGGGCGAGGAGAGGATGAGAAGAGGACGAGGAGAGGACGAGGAGAGGACAAGGAGAGGGTGAGGAGAGGATGAGAAGAGGACGAGGAGAGGATGAGGAGAGGACAAGGAGAGGACAAGGAGAGGATGAGAAGAGGACGAGGAGAGGACAAGGAGAGGGCGGGATGAGGAGAGGACAAGGAGTAGACGAGGAGAGGGAGAGGAGAGGACAAGGAGAGGGTGAGGAGTAGACGAGGAGAGGGAGAGGAGAGGACGAGGAGAGGACAAGGAGAGGACAAGGAGAGGATGAGAAGAGGACGAGGAGAGGACAAGGAGAGGACAAGGAGAGGATGAGAAGAGGACGAGGAGAGGACAAGGAGAGGGCGGGATGAGGAGAGGACAAGGAGTAGACGAGGAGAGGGAGAGGAGAGGACAAGGAGAGGGTGAGGAGTAGACGAGGAGAGGACGAGGAGAGGACGAGGGAGTCAGGCAGCGTATAGATGTTTACCAGGTTACTGTAGTTTATAATAATGCAGGAACGTGATGATGCAGCCATTTCATAGGGGAGGGGGGCGAGGATGTAGCGATGCAGATTCACACCGTTTATATCACACATATAAAACATATTTTGATAGTGTATTTGTGTCTTTAATTTCCATTGCAGTTATACAATAGGCCTACAGGAAAAAAGAGGGTGCTGCAGCAGCACCACTTCCAGCGCCGAAGACCGTTTATTTTTCTGAGCCGGACATTTTACTTTGGGATGCTAAACAACAAATTGTAGTAATAAATAATTGTTTAATTCGAATAACTAACCTGCATCACCAGGGGGGCCATGTGGCCCTGGTTCCCCTTTGACCCCTGACGGTCCTTGGATACCCCACTGTCCGTCAGGGCCCCTTTCTCCTGGAATTGTGATGGGAATTGGAAGAGGACCCTGGTTTCCCGGGAACCCACGGAAACCTGCAGCACAGAAGCATGTTATGACCCAGACAAAAAAAGCACTCATCTGGTAACAAGTCTGTATATAAGGTGAAAGTGCCTTAATGACCTGGAGCTCCAGTGTTTCCTTTTGCACCAGCTGGCCCTCTTTCTCCCTTCACACCAGTGGCACCAGGATCACCCATCACTCCTTGCTCTCCTTTCCCTCCTGTAAGAAACAAGCATGACGAGATTGTTGGACACAGACTGTAGCTGGTGATCATATTATCACAGGTGCATTAATACGATTTTACAGGCCTGGACATAATTATTGGTTGAATGCCAGCAGAGCATGTATTACTCCCCCTTTCAGCTCTCAATGGTGCATTTTCTTTTCAGCTCGTGTATTTCTTTGCAATAAAAGAAAGTTGTAGGTTTACCGCAGAAGTTAGCATAGCTGGTTCCTTCGACAAAAAGCTGATAGGATTTTTAAATTGGATTTTGGATTATTGCAGAAAATAAGCTCTATAAACTCTCGTTTCTGATATTTAAAAGATCATCTTCACAAATGCATTTACATTTCAAATAGTGTAAATGCATTCTCCCGAAGTACAAAGCTAAAGTTACAAATGAACTAAACCATGGTCACATGACTTCATGTCACTACCACTAAGCCAAAGGCGGAGCCATAACTGCCTTTTTTAGGACTCAAGTATTTACTGATGTATGTGATATTGTACATTCTTAAAGTATGGTATTAAGGTATGAGTTATATATTTCTAGTTCATCATAGCTAATATTTTAATATGTATGTTTAATTCATTCATCGTTTTATTAGTATGCTGTGTTGAATGTTGTCCTGTTTGTCCTACACTATGACCTCACCAATGCAAGCTCCTACTAACGTCTGTTTTAAAGACAATGCTGTTAACTCAACTGAACTGCCAGTAATTCTTATAGTTCCAGTGTAAAGCAGCAGTAAGTGATACTGTACATTCCAAAGCCAAATTATTAAAGAGACTATTGTCATATTGTTGCCAGTGTCACAAGAGACATTTTATTATTTGTTCCAACTATAAATCATCATTATCATCCATGACTGGAAAAAACAATATAAGTTCAAGATCTGCAAAGCTTTCACTCGTCATTTCATCTCAAGCTACTTTTAAAGGCTTATCCTTGGAAAGATGAAAAACGTCATGCTTACCTTTCTTCCCAGAAACACCATGTTGCCCCCGGTCTCCGAATGAACCTCGATCTCCGTTGAATCCTTTCCTACCAGGGACGCCAGGAAACCCATTCAATCCTGATATACCCTTTTCTCCAGGGGTAGCATCCCCACCAGGAAATCCTCGGGCTCCGGGGAAACCTGAGAAACAAATCATTTAGGGTTAGTCAGATAAGATAATCAATAATCTTTCAGTGATTTATTTACCTTAATATATAATTTAAAACATCCATGCACCCAATAAAATCTGCAAAATCTTGTTGATCAAATGAAATGTAACTGACTTTCTTTCTTAAAACTGAAACGAAAAATATTAATACACTTGAGTATCGCAATGTAAAAAAGCACTGCTGTGATGTTGGCTGTTACTGTGACGAATGCAGATCCACCGTTCTAAAAAAAAACGTTTTAAAAAATGTTCTGTATGCATATGGTGGCGTAACCCGTGTCAGGATACACATCGTATCCAGATTTAAAAGTGACTGAGTGAATAAGTGAGTGATTTCAGACTCACTTTCTAAATTATGAAAGGTTTACCAAAAAGAGGAAGGTGGAGAAATATCACTCTGTTTCTCTAACAATGGCTTTCTTTGACCCAACTCTATCTTCTCACCTTGGTACCCTTTAGGTCCTACAGAGCCAGGGTCCCCACTACGTCCTGGTTTGTCTGGGGTTCCGTTTGGTCCTTCCGGGCCACGGAAACCTGGCAGTCCAGGTTGACCACGGTCACCTGAACAAGCGAAACACGGGATTGTCTCAAGACTTAAGATGGTTTAACCCAATTACAACATATGTTATATGTGGCTGTGAATCATTATTGGTTCTTTTATTCAGAACTCAGCAGGTTTCTGAGAGTACTTTTTGAATGAATGCAGAAGAGTATGGAGTAATGGCGAACCTAGAGGTCCCTGGAAGCCTTTAAAACCCACTGATCCAGGAGCACCTGGTTGGCTGTTGGGGTCACCGACCCCTCCCTTCTCTCCTTTGCCTCCTGATTCCCCAGCTGGTCCAGTGGTATCCAGACCTGATTACAATATGAACAGGAAACACACGTCTAACTTCTGAGGTCTTTACATAACTGTATGAATGAGACAAGTCACTTCTCATTGAAAGCATGGCTTCATATAATACTGAATATAAATGAGTAAATAAGCAGCAACTGAAGTTGAAGAAACATATTTAGGTGTTATTTCTTAAGACGTTAACCATATACTGCATGATATTAACACATCAAATGTTGATAAATCCTGATTGATGCACAATAGATGTGACATATTTTTTACCCACAAAGCCCCACCCCCAAGAAGAACCCTTAGAAAATCATGAATAAAGAAATCTCTCATGAGGAATAACAAAGACAGTCTTGCAATGTGCAGACAGTCGTATGTTCATGTTGGAGTCCATTATTCTTAGTAAGAAGCGGTTTGAGAAAATACATTTTTAGGGCAGTTAAGCTGTAATCAATTGATAAGAAAGTAGCATCTGACTCATTTAATTGGCAACATTCCTGGTATATATTTTTCATGAAAAGTGCACAGAACTGGTTTGAGTACCTGGTGTTCCAGGGATACCCTTTTGTCCTTTCAGTCCATGTAATCCATAAAGACCCTTCAGGCCAGGGGAACCTACACACATTCACATAGATGAGATAGAGGAACATGGTGGAAGTATGCACTTTGAAGAGCAAGAACGAAAAGGCACTGGTTTGGTTACCTTTGTTTCCTGGGAAGCCAGGAAAACCCGGATGTCCATCTTTTCCTGGAAGTCCAGCAAAGCCTTTCTGACCTTGGTTACCAGGAGTTCCAGTCTGACCATCGGAGCCTGCAGAAAAAAAATGGCATTCACAAGATTGCAATAAAATTGCAATACAATGTCTCGTTTAACATTTACTTAATGGGATTTGCTTACCTGGGTACCCCGCTACTCCTGGATCACCCGCCGCTCCCCTTTTCCCTTCGATTCCATCAAAGCCAGGTAAACCCTGTCCCCCTAATACTCCAAGTAACCCTTTCTGGCCTGTAAAGGAGGTATTAAACATCTCTTATCTGCCTCCAGTGAGACTGTAATTGTTGAGCAGAAATAAAAGCTGTATGAGCTACAGTTTGTACCTAGTTCTCCTGAAAGACCATGCTCTCCTCTAAATCCGGTGGTTCCTGGAAGGTCTACGCGTGGGCCTGTCTCACCTGTAATCCAAATTTGCTATCGGTTAAAATATTTTCATTACAATCGCTTTATAATGAGCACCCAGACGTCCATCTGTCTGGAGTTTAACATGTGATGTTGCACCTTTGATTCCTTTCCTTCCTTTGTCTCCGGATGCGCCGTAGGCACCAGGGCTTCCTTTACCCCCCTGAAAAGTAACATATGAGCATTTGATTTGGAATTCATCATTAGAGTATATTATGTGTGCATGAGTCGTTGCTATCAGAGAAATGTATTGAACATGTATTTAGCCAGGCATAGACACTTTGACTTTAGAAACCTCCAACAAGAGCTACAGAAGGCATAATGATGTCTGACAGTATGGCTCTGCTCACCGTGTTGCCTGACATTCCCTCAAAACCGGCAATTCCTCTATTTCCTGTTAGTCCTGGCATCCCCTTTATCCCTGGCAGCCCAACTGCACCCGGATCTCCATGGTGGCCTTTCTTATTGCTGGGGTCTCCAGGAAGACCATGAGTTCCCTCGAAGCCCGGTACGCCAGGCATACCCTTGATACCTTCAGAACAGATGAGAGGAAGTGAAGCGCGAGAGGACGGAGGGGGTGAGGAGGACAGAGTGACCGGTTTTTGATTGTAGCTACGCACCTCTCGGCCCAGTGAATCCTTGATTTCCATGTCCTCCACCTTCTCCCTTGGCTCCCTTCATGTCTTTTTTCATCTGGGGGTGGACATGAGGCTTGTCCCCGGGTGGTCCTCTCAAACCACGGTCACCTGGCAGACAGAGATGGTCAGTCACAGAGTTTATGTGGTGGTCTCAACAGACCACAACACACTTGAGACCCGATGGGACCCCAGACACTTTTAGAACAGAGCGGTCTCACCTTTCTCTCCACTTGGACCCTGTATTCCTTTCAAGCCAACTTGACCCAACAGCCCAGGTTCTCCACTGAGGCCGCTGAAGCCCTTCAACCCTATGTTACCCCTGATCCCATCAAAACCTGCCATGCCGGCAGACCCTTTGTATCCTGAGACAGAGAGGGACCATCAGATATCACAGAAAACCAAACAGTGGACAATATACTATAATAGATTTGATGTTATTAGATATTTACTTGTATTTAATTTGATTATCAAGGTTAATATCTGAGGAACAAACCCTTCATTCCTGGAAGTCCTGGATGTCCATCTCCACCCGTGAGTCCCACTTCACCTGAAGGGCCCGGCTCTCCAGTGAAACCATATTGACCCTGCGTACCTGGAGTGCCCTTTAATCCTATGGGACCTGGAGGACCCGGGTCTCCTTCAGTTCCCCTCTCTCCAGTGAAACCTGGTGAGCAGGATGCCAGAAGAAACAGGGACGTCAGATGTGAATAAGGACATTTCTGTGAGAGTGTTTGTCAGCATGCATGCTAACCTGGCTGTCCAGTACTCCCACGCGGCCCAGGTGGACCTGCTTGCCCAGGATCACCAGGGTATCCGTACTTGCCCGCTGGCCCAGGTCTGCCTTCCTCCCCCTGCAGGCCTAGAGGCCCAGTCTCACCCTTGAAGCCGATCATACCGGGCATGCCGGGCATTCCTACAGAAACAGATGAATGGGAACATTGGATAATAACTCAATCTTCCAAATTATGCCACTTATGCTGACAGTAAGATACAGGTAAGTCACAGGTTAGTGAAATAATCTGTGAGGTTTGAATATACGTAAGTGACAAGGGGCTAACCTGAGTGTCCGAACACTCCTGGATCACCGGTCTGCCCCTGATCTCCTTGAAGCCCAGGCAGCCCTTCGTCACCAGGGGATCCTTGCGATGCGCCAAAGACCTCTCCGTGAACACCCTTCTCGCCTTGTGCTCCGTACCGGCCCGGAACACCATGCACACCAGGGGCTCCTACTGAACCTGTGTTGCCAGGAAGCCCGAAGTCTCCACGGGGCCCGACAAAACCTGTATTGGACCAAGTATTAACGTTATAGACACATCAAAGATCAGATGACTTTCTGTCTACTGCCAAGTTTTCCTATCACTCCCTACCTGGTGGTCCAGGACGGCCACCTCTGCCTTGATCTCCTGTTTCTCCTTTGTCTCCAAGTTCTCCCCGTGGACCTTCTGGTCCTTTTTGACCCAGAGGACCTGTTGGTTCCCGAAATACAAACATGGCATCAACATTGACTCAAGGCAGGAACACTGCAGGCAAAATTCAGCACTAGGTATTATTATGTTACCTGGGAAACCTGGAAATCCAGTGGGTCCTGGAGGTCCAGGCAGCCCTGGAGCTCCTGGAACAGCATCGCAAGGACCTGAGAGTAGAATAAACTTTAGGGCAACATCATTGTTATATGTTAAGTTTAAACTGTTTTTGTGTAAAGGAATAATATGGTGGAAGTGATTTTTTTGTCCGCTGCCCAGCGTGGAGTGTTTTTCCCAACATGTCATTACATTAGCTGGTATCTCAGTACGTTAAATCTCAAATTTTAAACAACTCAAGAATTGTCATGCACACGAGCCAAATAATCCAGGAGCAAAAGCACAACGGAGTTGTTGCAAAGGGAGCAATAAGGTGAAAACTTCATTATACCAGCTACCTGTTACATCCACCTGCCCTCCGTCGCCTGTCGGACTACAGCCGCCTTTCAGTATGAAATGAGAGAGAATGAAAAAGAGAGAGAGAGGGAGAGAGAGGGAGAGAGAGAGAGGCATTCGGAACAGGAGTTACTCAAAAGCACAAGCATTATCTCAAACCAGCGTCGCTGCAGCTGGTTTGAGGGATGCAGCTCCTGCATCGAGGCGACAACAGGAGGGCAAAGAAAGAAAAGTTAATAAAATGGCAAAATGTAATCGTCATGCTTCCTCCTTTTTTGATGACAAGCTATTAATGTTCATTCCCGTTTCGCTGCGTTTGCATTTGAAGAGAGGCGAGGTAAAAAAATAAAATAAAAAATGAAATATTAGAGTTAAAACAGGTCGAATCACTGTAAAGCATTGAAGGCGAAATATGAAAAACCATAATAACTAAAGGAGGCAGTCAGTCTTCTCTCACCTGGGCGGCCAGGTGTTCCTGCAACTCCATCATAGCCTTTGATGCCGTCATCACCAGGTAAACCACGTTGACCTTTGTGCCCCCCAAGGACAGTACCGTCTGTGCCACTAAGCCCAGCTGCACCGGGTCGACCAGGACGACCTGGGAACCCTTTATCTCCCACTTGTCCTCTGGGACCTTCTCCCTGTTGGCATCAGACAGCAGGACAGGAAACAGTTCATCTACTGCAGGATACTTTGTCATGAATGAACGTAAAGAGAGAAGGCCCTCATATGAAACTCCCAATATGACTGGAGGACTCACAGGAAGACCTTGACTCCCAGGGGCACCAGGCAAACCATTTCGGCCTGGAACGCCCGACGCCCCTGGCACACCGTCTCGCCCGGGATCCCCTGCATCTCCAGGATATCCTGTAGTGATCACATACACATACGATCAGTATGCACACACAGTGGGTTGATGCCTGTTTGTGGCCCACGTGTACACAGGCGCTGATCTGAAATAACACACGGCACCTTTCTGTGTGGCCACAGTCGGGTCCCCTTTTCGACCTTTGTGGCCCTGCAGACCGTTGAGCCCAGGAGACCCCTGTGAGACACAGACAGGTGTGAGGAAACAGAGAAGGACAAACAGAAAAGAACAAATGGAGACTCAGTTATCCTTACGGGGAATCCGTCGTCTCCCTGGGGACCTGGCTCTCCTAAATCACCCTCCAGACCAAACTCCCCCGTCATCCCTGCGTCGCCACGGTCACCAGCAGGGCCACGTGATCCCGGCGCAGAGTGCACAATGCTGCATTCACACGCCCCATGGTCACCTAAATGCACACAGCGTTGCACCCACAGGTCAGCACCATCGTGCATTTCTAAGTATATTATTCATTTAAGTGATTCTTTCAGTTCTTTCACTACAGCACCTTTCACGCCTTTAAAGCCTGCGTTGCCGGGCCTTCCTCTCCCACCAGGAGCCCCCTTGGCGAATTCAGCCCCTAGAGACCAATAGAAATAGAGGCAAAATAGAAATACAGTAAAAGGTAGAGACATATTTATAGACTCACTCACTCACTCACTCACTCACTTATTCACTCTCTCACTCACTCACTCACTTATTCACTCACTCACTCACTCACTCACTCACTCACTCACTCACTCACTCACTCACTCACTCACTCACTCACTCACATGTTCCCTTGGGTCCTGGAGGGCCTCTGGCCCCTGCGCGCCCCTTGGAGCCTGAGGCTCCTGCAAAGTCTGCAGGGCGTCCTGGTTCCCCTATTTGGCCCTTCTCTCCTGGCTCCCCCTTTTTACCAAATGGCCCCATGGCATCCAAAACTGAGAGATACAAAAGGAGATTAACAGGAACATTTCTATAAAACCACCGTACTGCCGTAGTTATTTTGGAGGAAACCCGAAATGTTTTGTAAAAAAACTGATGCATTTATTTCAACACATACTCCTTTTGTGAAGTCACATTATAAAGACTAGATTTTATATATATATATATATATATATATATATATATATATATATATATATATACACCAAAATATTATATCTATGATGATAAATGAAGAGAACCTCAGAGTTCGACCATTGCAAGTCTCTTATAGGCTACTTGTATGTAGTATGTGGATGAATCTCTCTGTACTGCGGTCTACAGACCTAGTTGCTGTTGTGATTCCGATGCGGGACGTCCTGGGGGTCCGGGGGGGCCTTGGTCTCCGACAGGACCCCTATCTCCCAGTGGACCCGGCTCACCAGCAGGACCGGAAGTACCAACTTATCAAAGTAAAACAACAAAAAATAATTATTAGCATAATTAATTCTCATACAAGGCACTAATTGTAACCGCTTTAATCATGTGTTATATATAGCTCTGTAACAGAATTCTGTCTTGTATCCTCTTTTCAAGTAGATACAAATAATAATCATTAACAACACATTAGATTTCTCTTCTTCATTGCCACAATTGTTTTGAAATCCAAATGACACACATGCTCGAGCTTCAACGCATCACTGTTTCACAAGTTTCTGTGGTTTGTCAGAGTTCAGTAATGTCCCTTATTTCCTCACTGGGTTTCACTTCATCTAATTTCCTCGTAGCGCATGTCAGCACATGTCAGGCCGTGAGTTTCATCTTCACACTTTTCCTCTCGTGGCTGATTATTTCACGCTATTTCTCTGGCATCGATCAACTCACTTGCTGGAAACCAGGACCACGATGATGAAATCACTTCTCCTGGCTCGCCTCTCTCGCCCTGAAACACAAAACCTAACGTCAGCCTCTCAGTATTCTGTGGCTGCAGTTTCACTTGTCATATGAATGAATGAGATCACATGCTGGATGTGTACACATGGCATGGGGATGACTGTCACACATATCCTGTGGTTGTACTCTGTGTTCTCATTTTCCTTTTCATTTCAGATCCGTCCACTCAGAGACAAGATGTTTTAATGCAGATAATAACAAAAAGAGGAAGGAGTGAAGACACAGTTATTGACTATGTAATCGTCTGGGTGCAGAAATGACTTCTCACTTTAAAACCATCTCTGCCACTTGGTCCTGGTTCGCCGGAATCCCCCTGAAACAGAGTCGCCGAATTAAGTTTTAAAAGGACATTTCATTTTGTTGACACAAGGATGATGCAACACCCCACATGGTTCGCATATGCATACCCTCAGCCCGGGACGCCCGTCTGCACCAGCTGTACCCTAGGATGGCATCGACAGCACAATGTGAATTTAACAAATGTTAAGAGGCCAGTTTGTGGATGAAACGTGTAGAAATGGAGCCTGTGCTCACCCGTGGTCCGGGGAATCCCATCACGCCGGTTTCTCCTTTGTTGTCAGCCTTCAATGAGTCAATCATATCGTAAGAAAAGATGAGTGGAGGAATTGACATGCTGAGGTGGTTAATGTTAATATGTGTCCATATATATATATATATGTATTATATATGAGTGATCACACACCCGTTCTCCTATTTCTCCTTTCAGACCTTTGTCTCCATAAGGACCCTAAAATAACGAAAGAGGAGGATATTATTAGAGCGTGCGTCAATGACCATCTTTCAACATCACAGCAGCATAATGATAAATATCAGTATATGAATAAAGATGAACATCTACACACCGATGTTGGCTGAATTTGCTGATGAGTGGAGTTTCCCTGCGGCCCTGGCGGTCCGATGTCCCCCTGTGGTCAAAGTAGGAAATGCAGCACAAGTCAGTGAGAGAAACCAATCATAACCACAGTTACAAAATACTCAATTTCACGTGAAAGGCCTGCAATCAAATCCAATTAAAGGTAAAATTACAGAAGTACGAGGCCAAAATATTATTTAAGTATCAAAGAAAAAGTACTTGTTATGCAAAAAAAAAATCAGTTATTTAAATGAAACCATGTGAGACGATGAGAGGAACAGATTCAATAGATATCTGTGACGTGTAGACACTGTTATTTGTTATTTACAACAAGCAGAAATGGTTGTAAATCTCTCATTTTTATCTTCAAGATTGTATTTTTCTGAGTTTGTCATCTTTTTAAAATAAAAATCTAAATCTGAAGAAGGTGAGCTCTCAGAAAAATGCAGTGGATTAAATAGTGTAATATTTTCGTCTGAAATGTAACAGAATAGAGGCGTTTTCAAGCTACCAATTATTTCACAATGGAAAACTTTTATCCATCCATCCATCGTCTACTGCTTATCCTGTATTCAGGGTCGCTACTACTACTATGTGTATCATTATTTGGGAAAATACAACCGTTGAAGTTAAACTGAAGTGGATCAGATGACTTTTCCCTGCAGTGACAGCAAACCATGTTGTTGTCATAGCCTTTGCTTTACAATTCAAGCAGACTTGACTGATAGATATTAGCAGTGGATTTGACAAACATGTCGACTCACTTGATCTCCTCTGAGGCCCTTCAGCACTGTGGCCATAGAGCCCTGCCCAGAAACACAAAAAAATCACTTGAAGCTGCATTCATAAAATTAAAATTCCTGTTTGCTAACATTTCATGCAGTATTCTTGCATCAAATTATACTACAATAAATATATTATTGTTGTCTTACCTTTGGTCCACGGCGACCTGGAGGACCTTGAGGACCCTACAAGAAGACACAAACAGGATCCCAATGAGCACGTCTCATCATTATAGAAGGATCTTCAAACACACACACACACACACACACACACCTTTGGTCCCGGTATGCCTCTGTTACCCTGCCATCCTGGGTTTCCTGAAGGCCCCTGACAAAAATCACACAAAGGCAGAACATGAGAAAATGTTGGTTCTGACAACATTATATGTGATTGCGTCTCCAGGATCTTCACTGAATAATATGAATAATGTGTCTTACAAGTATTCCGCTGAACCCTGGCGTGCCTGGATCTCCCTGCGGAGAGACGGTCAGAGATTCATGAGGTTAATTAACAGCGATGTGAATCAGGCTGTCTTCAGAACAAAAGTCAGGTGTGGTGGTCACTCCTCTTCCTCACCCTGAAGCGCTCCATGTACACACTCAACTCCAGAGTGTCTCCCTTCTGTCCCTTCCAGCCTGCGCTTCCCTGAGGAATGAGGACAAAAGACAATGGTCACTTACAGGGAATCAAAAACTATGTCGTTTATAAATCGCTATCCAGGTTTGGAGTTGCGCTTACAGGAAAACCGGGTTGACCATCATAGCCAGGTTGCCCCAGCAACCCCGACTCTCCCTGTGTCCCGTTACAGCCGTCTGCACCTGGCTTCCCCCTGGGCCCAGCCTGTCCTGGGTGGCCCTGCGGAGCAAACGTCAATTCACAACTGATAAGTCAGAATCAATACAGTGAGCTTCTCTGGCATTCACCCACACGGCTGGATAGACTCACCGGAATGCCATCATTTCCAGCAAACCCAGGAACTCCGGTCATTCCCTGCAGAGCAGAATCACACATTAAACAAGAGGACAGACAGGAGTGTTGTGCTTTTTAACAATTAGATGAAATAGAGATGGATATTTTACCACATTTCCTTTAGGACCTATGACACCACCACGGCCAAAGTGGCCTTTCTGCCCCTTTGGTCCTTGGATGCCTTGATCACCTGGTCTTCCTGATGGCCCTTTGTGGCCCTGAGGACCAAGAGGCCCAGGGTGACCCTGATATCGGAGAGGTAAAAAAAAAATGAGTGGATCTGCTTCATTTCCAGGATGCAATGCAATAAATAAACTGTCAGCTGAACATTGGCTTAGAGTGTGTAGTATAATTCAGCTGAATTAATTATCTATTGATTTCTATTTATCATTAATGTCATTGGTGTTAGGAGTTTAACCAAAGCCGGGCTGACATTGGTGATATGTGTAACAAAAAAGTAAACCTACCTGTTAAAAATGTGTAATCAACCCAACCAAAGAATCAGAGAAATGCAAACCATTCTATTGGTTAATTGAACATATTTTTCACATTTGTACCCTAATTCCTTCCTATATATTACTTTTTTGCTTGTATTTTCATATTGCACCACAAGAGGGAGACAAACACCATTTTCTTTTTCTAATAAAATCCTCTCCTTCAGCACTCACTCATGCTCTCTACCCCCATCTTGTGGTCATACGGAGTAAATGTCCACTTTTCAGCTGATGGATGAAATACAATACAACTAAATACATACAAGCGGGCAAAATACAGTTTTACATTACAGATCTTTTTACTTATTTTCTAAGTTTAAGGGACAGAAATAATGCAGAGATTTGTAAACTCCATTTACTTCATATCCTCTTGTTTTAGAATCAACCTGGATAGTAGATCCAGTTTAAAAAACTGCGTGCTGAAATATATTTCCAGCATTCTTTCAAATAGAGCAGTGAAGACATTACGTTAAGGTCGATAAAAAGCCAGACTCAAATCTCCTTATTGGAAAAAATGGACCCTCATATTGGCCAAGCAAGCTCGGAAGGCAAAGCTTAAAGAGGATTTTGACTGCTGACTGTTTGAAACTGCAGACAGCCGCCTAATCTGAAAGCTAAATATAACAATTTGATTATGATGCTCAGAGTGATGAAAGAGAGAAGACAGGGGCGCCGATGGGAAGGAGGGAAAGTCTGACGGTGGCGGAAGAATGCTTCTGTTCTCCAAACCACACCTCATTTTTAAATATATGATTTTATCTTCTAATAAATAGATAGAGTGAGGATGTGTCTGCAGACTCGGCAGTTAAGTATGTGTCCTCTCTTTGCCCGCTTCACCAGGGCAACGAGCTTCAATATCAAACAGGTGCCCCAAACACAGACAGGGACAGTATCTCAGTGTTGTGGGTGTCTTTTACTGCTCTGGGGAAATGGACAGAGGAGAGACAGAATAACACGAGGACGGCACTTTTACAAGTGTCGAGGCCAAAGATACCATGGGAATCGGGCGTGTTTGCGTGGTTTGGGAGTTTGTGGGGTCAGCGAGTGATGACCCCTGAGGTTTGGGGGGGCCTGACAGCGTTCCTGTGAGAACCATTACACACACACACACACACACACGCACACACACACACACACACACACACACACACACACACTGCGCCTTGTTGAATGAAACTAGAGCCAAGGGTCTCGAACTAAATTAATAAAACTGCAGGGAGCCTAAACAATGTCAGACAACAATTCAAACAAGCTCACAGACAGATCAGATGCAGATCGGGAGAGATAAAGCCTTCGAACGTAGCGTAGCGTTGATGCGCGTGCATTCGTACGTGCAGCCCGCGTGGGCGTGCGTGCGGAAAATAGCTTTGTCTAAGGTTGGCTTTTTGAAACGGGAGATTTTTGTGTTTTGTCTTCAATCATGACCCAGCAGCTGTTGCCTATAGAGACAACGGTCCTGTCAAAACAACTCAAACCTGGCATGAATAACGGGCGCTGAGTTATACAGTGTGTGCTGCCAATTTTATTTTACGTTCACAGATGTAAACTGCTAGAGGGATGCAGGGATCGGTCAGTCGGCGATGTTATCACCATGCTGACTTTTCTTCAATACGCAGTCATATGATTGATGATAAATCACGGTGTCTAACTTCTAATATTGGCACCTAACTGAAAAAAAACATGCATGTAGTGATTAAAACAAATATTAACATCATAGTTCGATTAAATCATTTGCACTTGTTAAGATTATGTATATATTTTTTACAAATTCAGATCTGGAAATAAACTGTCATCTATTTCCTTTGCTATGGAATTCATATCCTTTATTGTTATGGTGGAAAAGAGGCCATCAGGGGACATGAAGTAAGGTGAGCTCTACCAATATCATCACACTTAAATCATTCAATTAATCAAGCCTAATTTTCTAAAGAGAAATGGTTCTGACGAAGAAATAATTTGCTATAATTCACATGGAGGGATAAGTATAAATATACAGTGACAGAGGGTGTGTGTGTGTGTGTGTGTGTGTGTGTGTGTGTGTGTGTGTGTGTGTGTGTGTGTGTGTGTGTATAAGAATGCTAGTGCATAAGAGATCCTTGTCTAGAGTACTTGCATGTTCACTATGTGCACTGGTCTTTATCTTTCTGCAAGGCTTAAACAGAGAGCTGATAAATACCAGTCTGCTTTCTTAGCTGATAACGGGGGAGATGTTTTTAAATGCATACTTGTGTGTGTGTGTGCATGTGTGTGTGTGTTACAATACCAACAGCTACAAATGCTGCATCGACTGTTAACACTCAAAAATACAGTGTCAGCAGGAAACGGTTTAGCTAGATATACATTACCAACATAATGAGTCCCTCATCGTAACTTTGTTTCCCGTATTTAAGGGAATATTTGATCTCTTTAGGTAGAATTTATGGCTGAGCTGTTGTATTGGATTGCATCAGATTGTACGTAATAAAAGTTTAACTCGATTGTTTTTTTTGCTGCCTTTACACATTGTCCTGTAAGAACTGTAAGAACTGTAAGAACTATTCTGAGCCTCTGAGAACATCTGAATCAAACCGACCTGACCCGACAGCAGCACGCTGTACTGTTCCATTATAACTCTGGGTGTTCATCATTTCCCTTCACCTCTCTCCTCTCCTGAGCTAAATCTCCCTCCAGTCCTCCCGAGTCTTTAATTACCAGTCCTCCACAGCTTCACTTCCTTCATGCCTCCACACTCCCCATTCTTATCTGCTCAGACCACTTCCATCCAGCATTTCCTCCCCTCATCTCTCTCCAACTCTCCAGTGCTCTCACATCCTTTTGCATCTCTTCATACCCTCCTTTTTCTTTCTTGCCCTTTCGCTTCCTGTCTCTGCTGGGTGGAAGAGTGACCACATGCAAGCCTACAAATCAGCATACGTTGCCATCTAGACGCTAAATGGAAGAAACTCCAGAAGGTTCAGGTTGAGCGAATGTCAAGGCTGGTTAATTAACATTAGAAAGAAGGATAAAGCATCTTCAGCGGCGTGGCGTGGTAAACTTGTGAACCCGTGTAAACAGAAGACCTGACATGTAGATCAGAGGAAGTTGAGCGCTCTTCAAACAGAAATGTCTTGGATTCACTAAACACACACATGCATGTCTGTTTAGTTCCTCTCTGTCTTTGAACGCCGGTCATGACTTCACCAGATTATGAAGCTCATGGAGACACATGCAAGCTGCCCTCTGTCTGTTCCCTTCTGCCTACAGACGGCTCATGTCATACCTTCATGTCTCGTGAGCTTCATGATGGGATACGACGAGCCATCAATCAGCAGAGGAATCCGTGGAAGTCACAGGGGGAAGGAGAAGGAAATGAAACAGGCGAGAGGGTAATAATCTCCAGGAGTTATAGATAGGCTGGTCAATTTCATTTAGTGTACAGTATATGGTCACCCCCCCCTCCCAAAAAAATGCAAATTGGTCTCAGGGGGCTTTACAGTCTGCATAAGACATCGTCTGTCTTCAATTTGGAAGGAAAACCTCAACAAATAAAGTTCCATCTTCTCAGTTGGGAGGATTTGTTGGATTTCATTGTCACTATTTCCTGACATTTCATAGACCAAACTATTCATCATTAATAGAAAATAATTGCCAAAAAAACAACAAAGTAATGGTGAGCTGCAGACCTAATATAAGAGAAGCAAGTTTTCCAACTGAAAAACACCAAAGCAAGCCTGTCTGTGTGTTAATATGAGAGGGTGAGGATAGATCTGGGTGTCTGTGTGAGGCCATGAGATCCAGTCGTAGCAAGTTGAGCATTTTTCATACTGATGATCGTGAGTTATTCAAAGTTATACAGTACTGGAAGTTGATTGGCTTTTATGGATGTATTTTATGGTTAAAATGATAGTAGTCGCTTCCCTTTATAATATATATTTAAGGTCTCCGCCCTAGACAGCAGGGAAACTGTCAGATAAATAAATTAGAGGGACTAAAAACTGACAGACAGGTTAACAAGAGGTGTGAGTCAGGAGGAAATAAAACAGACTGAAATAACATGACGGCTTACTAGATAAAGGGAATACAGCTTGGTGAAATTCAGCAGGAACCTCAGGATGTTATGAAGCCAAGACACCTAGAAGTTGAGTCTACGGACAATTCCCAAAAACTACAAAGCAGCAATAGAGGTTAAGACAGTGAAACAAATCCCTCACTATGTTTGCAACAAGGTAGAAAAAATAACAGACAAACAGCAGAAACAAGGTAAACATAGGATCCTAGAAACTGATGATGCTTTGAATATTTTCTTCTCCATATAATACATGTTTTAGTCTGTTCCAAGTATGAACCCCATCTTTCATACATCATGACCGTCATATAGATAACCAGATGTCCCAGGTCCATCGTTTGCAGATGTGAGGAGGATTTTGAGACAGTCTCCTCCAGTTAAACCTGACAAGTGACATCTAAATCAAACAATTCATTTGGATGTTTTGTGCTGCCGAGTAGAAGAAGGAGTCTTCTTTACCAACTATAGGCCCTCAA
The DNA here is from genome assembly GCF_963514095.1 of Eutrigla gurnardus. NCBI lineage: Eukaryota > Metazoa > Chordata > Actinopteri > Perciformes > Triglidae > Eutrigla > Eutrigla gurnardus. The sequence continues at coordinate 17,767,977 of NC_139926.1, forward strand.
GATCTAGAGATGCAGGTGTGACAGCATTTCTTGCTCCCATTATTCTTTTCTTTGGAATTTGGGTGAACTCCCCCTTTAAAGAGCAGCAGAACAGCAGCTGAAAATCTTAGATTGAGTTTGTCCTTTAAATATTCATGAATCTGGGATGAATATGTATAAACATATTTTTTCAGTTTATATTGGATTTCTAAGTTGACGTACGTACATTTCCACATCACTGCATTACTTCTGTAAACTAAGTGCCTTCATGCTGTGTGACCTATATAAGCAAATCTCTGAGAAATCCCCTCCTCTTCACATATAACATACAGTAACCATAATCTCTCCCTGTCCTCTCCCTACGTGTACGTGGGTGTGTTTGCGTTTCTCATTCCTAAATGACAGACCTATTAAAAGTCCCCCCATCTGACACCATAAATTTTTATCTGGACCCAGACTGTCCCCTGGGGTGGACGCTATGGGAACAACCCGCTAAGAACGGGATGGGAACACGCAGCCCAGTGCGCAGACCTCTGACCTCAGAGAGGAATAAAATAAATCAATAAACAACCGGCCGGAAGCTCCCTCTGTTATTCCATCTGTCTGTCTGGAAAAACTGGGACATTTTGAAATTTTTCTACACAAGAAATGGAAAGAGTTACTGATTGAACGGGTCAACAGAGATGTGAAAAATCACAAAAAACAGATAACATGAACCTGGTGGCTCAGGAAAAGCAATGCAAGTGCATGTAAATACCGGTAAGCTATTTTATAAACTTTTTACTCACATATAAACTGTGGTTCCATCAGTTCTCTGTCTCTTTTTTATATTTCTTGATATTCAACTCTACATTTACTGTTATGGAGACAATATGTCTTCGAATGCTTGCATATCCTGCATCTCTTCAGAAGATAGTCCTCTGATGTCATCATTGTGGGACATGCCGCTGACAGCTCCACATTCCCACAGAAGAATGTGCAGACCGGAGTGGTTGCACTTACTTTCACACAACACTCACTCATGTAAACCGTAACATCATGGTGAGTGTCTCTGTGAGCTGCCTAACGAGGGTTTGCAATATGTGATGTCGAGGTATGCTGGAAACTAACTCGTTAGTACGAGACGTCATCCGAACAAGTGTTTCGTGTCTGCGATGGGGGAAAAGCCTGCTGTCATAGAGACTGATGAGATGTGATATTTGAATAAACGGATTTGCATTTAAAAGAATCTTAAACAAGAAAGTGTTTCGTCAAAGCACTTTGTTTGAAGTGACTGACATCTTTATTCACAGGATATCAGCAGCTGACCAGCAGTTCTGAACTGATGTGCTTCCTGCATACGAGACAGAGGGAAAAGCAAGAGAACGAGAGAATTTAAAGAAAACTTTAAGACAGGACGTAAGGATAAAAAGGAATGAAGGAAAGAAAAATGTGTCAGGGAAGAAGATAGGAGAGGAAGGAAGGAAAGAAGAAAGGAAAGCAATGAACGAAACAAAGGAGGAAAAGAGGCCAGGAAGGTTAATACAATCGTCCCTCTCTCTGCCTCCTGATTCGGGCTCAGACACTTTGGTGAATTCTGTCCCACTGCTCTGCGACCCAGTTCATGTGTTTTTCTTGGATTCATTTTTCTTGGACTCATTTCCTGAAGATCCGCATCCCCTTTGACTTGATGCCCAAAGGGGTTATTTGGGGCTCAGCTTCCCTGGAGGGGGGGGGGGGGGGGGGGGAGAGAAGCTTCATGGGCTCTGCTTGGGGGACAAGGAGGGTCCTCATCTGGATGCCCTGAGGAGGACTCAGGCAGAAATAATAAACATCTGTAGATGATGTTTAGATATCTATTAGAGTGTGTTTAGATCTCCTCCTCCAATCAGGGAGGTCTGCTTTCCCAGTCGGGAGAAAATGTCCTCCTTCTGGAAATCCTTGAAGACCGTGTTGGATCCGAGCTGACGTAAAGTGATACGCTGAGAGTTACAGAAACAGTGACAAGGTGGAGCAGTGACTTATAAGCAGCATTTAATGAAGAATCATCTGTGAGAAAGTGGAAAACCTCCAGCCAGATTTGTGAAAATACCATTTGAACCTTCATCATTTGGTGCTACGACTACAAGTTCCTCTGACTCATCGGCGTGAAATGTTCTCATGTGCAAAGACGAGCGAGGTGAAGTAGAGGGATGAAGACAGATGACATGCAGACGAGCATCGGTCATTTCTGGTCACTTGTGTTGTTTCTCTGCCGCTCTTTGTTTAGCCGTTCGGCACGGAGTGGCTTGGCTGCATTAGGACCAGTTTATATTAGAATTAATGTGTTTAGACGCTGAGCTAATTTCTGCATATACATGCGGCACTCTCACCGAGCACGTGCACGGACGCATGTGCCAGAAATCTGACAGCATCCAGACCAGAGAGAGAGAGAGAGAGGGCTGCTAATGATGAGATGTTGAAGATGAAGACTCAAGGGAGGGGAGGAGATGAAGACTCGGGGGTGGGGGTGAAGACTCAATGGGGGGATTCCGGGCTGAGAACAGAACAGCTTGGACCGTCAGCTACATCCCAGGGGTCTTTGGGGCCCGACACCTGTGCTATTGCCTCACGTTAGAGGAATGAGACGTCTCAAGTCTGTGGTCCAAGCACATGTGTCTAAACAGGACACAGCTGCAGCCCGTGTGTGTGTGTGTGTGTGTGTGTGTGTGTGAGAAAGAGTCAGAAATGGCCGGTCTAGAATGAGGTGTTGCCCTCACCTCTGAGACCAGCCACCTGTGTGCCTGGATCATGTGTCTGCATGTGTCTGAGCGCACGTCTGCGTGGAATAAAGTCCATCATAGGTGCGTTGCCTCTACGATCCCACTGTTCCATTTATCACTGCGATTATAATGCTATTACTGCTTCCATACAGTGGATCTCCCAGGGAGACCTCCTGTTTATAAAAGTCCACCAAGGAGAACTCAATTTCCTCGACAAAGCTGTTCTCTGACATCACACCCGGGGGCACGGAGGTATGCAGATAGACTTGGAGGGTAACTGTTTGAGAGGCCGCAGGGTCTATGATGAAGTGTGAGAAAGATGTTCTAGATTTACTTTTTCTTTCTTTTTTATTGATCATTTTGCTGGGTTTGGCGTGAAAAAAAAATGCAGCGCATTCAATGAAACCAGAATTTGTCCAATTTGTATGATATAAAAATGCATCTCTTTGTATCATTGAGTGTTATTTGTACAAAACAGGTAATACTGATTACGGTCAATTTGGGCTCTTAAAAATTGGGTATTTTTCAGTATTTTGGGACATTTTTACAGACTAAATCATTCGTTGATTAATCGAAACAAGGCTGAGGCCATTTGGACTCTATGAGACTGAAATCATGGTGGTACTTTGGGTAAATGCATCAGCATGCTCTAAATGGCAGGGTCATGTTTAGCGGGTAATGTTCACCATCTTAGTGTGGTAGTATGCCAACATTTACTTAGCACTGGATACAAAGTAAAGATTTCAAGTCTTAAAATTGATAAATAGATTAAAAGATAATGTAAATAATCGCTACAGCCATCAATATATTTATGTACATGTTATATACAAAACAAATAAAACAACGCAACACGATGGCAACAAACAAGGAAAATGTGATGTATAGTGAGATACCCAGCTGTGATCTTGGCTCTAATTGAAATGGACTGCAGCCAATCACATTAGCGTCAGGAATACCCATGTAATCCTCAAGGTCCCGTTCTGGCCTCTGACCCATCCAGCTGCCCAGCCCACAGTCCCATCTTGCCAGCCTGGAAAAGTTTTTAATTTTCCCACATGTGGATGCAACACCCACAGCCATTCTAGCTATAACACGCACCCCTGGAGAGTTTGAAAGGTCCATGTATGTACATGGTTAACTATATATATATATATATATATATATATATATATATATATATATATATATATATATATATATATATATATATATATGTATGTATGACTATCTTGGGTATACAAGTAAATTACATCAAGTTTATATTCCTAGTTTCAGTAGGGTGCAGAGGATAGTATTCACGACGACCATGTCCGTGGGAAACCTTTTATCACACATTACACAGCATTTCCCAAAACTACATAATTGCAACATTGTCATGAGAAACTCAGTCCCTGAGAAAGAAGCTTTTTTTTGCAGAAAAGTGGAGTAAAGATGAGAGGATTTAGAGGAGATCTAACTGTTCCCTCTGCAGCCGGCCCCCGATGTAGGTTTCACAACAAGGCCTGATGGGGAACACATGGTGTTGCTGTGGTGACCCACAACATTGGTCACATTTTTTCCTACGGCTCCGAGGACCCACTTGGTCAACCGTAATGTTCCCTGGCTGCTGTCTAACAAATCAAATGTGTGTGTTAACACCTTATTTATCCAACTTTTGTACTGTGAGAAATACGGTCGACAGATTTGTTTGACGTGGAATAAATGATGTGCGTCAGTTCGTGTTTTTCAATGAGACGCAGAGGGAAATGGATGGAGCTGGTAACGGAAAGTGTCTACAGGGAATGATTGGGCTTGTTAAAGGCCATCACATTGCCATATTTCTCACTGATCTGGGCTCAAGTGGGGAAACAATCTCCCAGTCACAACATGAAACATGATATCTGAGGCATATTGTACTCACCGTGTCCTCGTTACATCCACGCCATGATGATAACAGAGGCAGGTCACAGGTGGTAACATAAGGCCAGTGTCTACCGAGTTAATACACACAAGGTCGCACACACACTGGACTGTTGACTGACTGTATAGTCAGTAGCAAAGTGTAATCCTTTCCCGCTGTTTGATGGATAAGTTCATGACGAAAACATTGAGGTCATTGAATGACATTCGGAACTATATAACGACAAAATCACAAGTATGTACAAATAATCAATTGATATTTCTCTCATTTAATAAACTCCTTGACGAAGCGTTATTACGGATAAAATATTATCAAAATAGGAACTGAACTGAATATATTCAAAATGGCCACTACTGAGAGAAATGACATCCTGTTGCTGGTCACATGGTTTTGGGACCAACCAATCAGTTGCAGGGGGATTTTCCTGTTAGTATCAATGTTGAATTTTGCAGACATTAATACATTTAGATATTTAGATATTTTTCTAAAGTATATTTTTAAATAAACCAAAACAGCGCAGCATAGTTACGGTTGCTAAGCTATGATTGGAGAATTGTTGTTTGGGGGAGGAGTTAAGACAAGGCTCAATAATCGCTTTCATGACAGCAGTATAATTACTACATCTTTAGTAAAATTATATACCCATTTTGGTGTGTTCCCCTATACACGAACGTGTATACTGTGTGTAATAGTGTGTGTGTGTGTGTGTGTGTGTGTGTGTGTGTGTGTGTGTGTGTGTGTGTCTTAAAAAGAGATGCCCCTTTGTCCCCGCCGACAACAGTCCTCTTGTTCCTGAAACGGCACTCATTCTCTTAAAATGTGAGAGTGAGCCTCTCTTAAATACAGCCGGGTGCCGTATGGCGGGTCAAACTCGGCTTTGACAGAAACCAAAAAAAAGAGAAGAGCACTTAAATATGAAGTGATCTTGTGATGTTCATTGAATAAATCATGGGGGATATTCTTGTGTCTGAGAGGTGCACTGTATATTCCTGCCTTTTTGAAGCACCGAACACTGTTTTAATGAAATTCCATCATATCATCAATGTTGATTCCAGACTGCTATTTTCCCAAAACTAAACGTCAGACAGACAAAATAAGCAACTTAAGAATTTAGCAGCTAAAGAGCCAGAACATTTTCTCAGGAGTTGGTGGAGACCAAAACAGAGCTAAAGGGGAAAACAATGAAGCGTATAGGTTTGTGAGGAGGTGTGGACGTGTTTATTTCTGCTTTAGAACGCCACCAGGGAACAATAATAGCGTGGAAAAAATTATAATGTGCATTTTTTATTAGATCCTTGCGATTCACATCTTTGTTCTCACCAAAGCTGGTCCCTCTCCTCATTTACTCTCTAGCTCGCTCGACCACTGCTGCTCTCTCTCTCTGTCCCCTCTCCTTCTTTTGCCCATTAAACCGGAGAGGAGAGGCACGTTTTTAATAGTACGATGTGACGACGTATGATGCATTTAACGTCTTTTGGATGTAACTGTTTGCAGATGTGTTCACAACAACTTCCATACATATCGAGGTATGCGGCGGAGACGCCACGACTCCCATACACTGGGAAATAGAGAGCTTTCCCTGGTGGCGGGAGGCTTAAACAGCGCTGTGTGAACTTGTTTGCCAAGTGCTTGAATGTAACAGACGCTCGTTTATATGTAAAAGTCCCACACTCCAGCTTTAATTATCACACAGGACAAAGCCAGCCTGTGATCCCCACTGAATTCCTCTTTCCAACAATCTCAGCAACAGAAAATCCTCCCCGTCCAAGAGTTTTAGTGATAGCAGCAGGTTTTTGCTTCCCTCCCCTCTCTTCCACTCACACACACACACATTTTTTCATCGCTACTCGACAGTTGGTAGTTCCTACTAATAGGGCCTGTCATGGTGAGGGTCAGGGGAGCGGGAATACAAGGATGGATGAGGCTCCCGATCGCAGGTTTAGATCGACGGGCTCACGGAATGAACGCTGTCATTGTGCATCATGTCTTCGGCTGATAAGTGGCCCCTAATTCAAACCGGCATGCTGTCAGTGCCAGTGAATCTGTTCACTTTACTCATCTCTCCTCCTCTACTGACGGACAAGTTGTTTCTATTAAAAAAAAAGTCCTGTTTGATCAAAGTTACTGATGGATGTGCAGCTGAAATCAGAGGAGTTCGACCTGATTTAAGTTCAAAGGAGTTTATTTTATACACATAAAAGTCAAAATGTTTGCTTTGCATGCACACATCACTACTGGCAGATGAAGAATGTGCACCTGCAAGTTGGACTAAGAAAGACATTCTTTTTAGTCACCATGCATGTCATGGATTTGTGAGTTTTCTGTTTAGCTTTAAATATATTTTATATGCTGAGGAGTTGTGAAATATCATCACGGCCTAGAGGTCAAGATCCTCCAAACAAACCCAGAACCAGAAATCCATCAATACAGGGCTTCCACCCTTTGGTCAAAATATACTCAAAGGGGTCTTTGATCTTTTCCGAACCGACAGCATTCCTTTCCGTCTCGTGACGTAAAAAGCCCATGTCAGTCCGGATACAGAATGTAAGGTATATGGACTTGTTTTCATGGAACACGGAGATCTCAGCCATTTATAGCTGCAGCAAAACACACTGGCGATCTTGTTCCCACAAAAACAGACAGCGTGTGCAGTGCTTAAGAGACTATAACCACTTTGTTTTATAACACCACCTACTGTGGCTTACGGGATTTGGGATTCTTATCCCTTTATTTTTATGTGCCTTATTTATTTTCTCGTTACTCCTTTTTTAAGGTTGCTTTTTATGACCCATCTCAGGAGCACAATCCACTAATAAGGCAAACGAACAATGAGGAATTTTGGAAGTGTGTTGTGGGGAACACGATATATTTCCTGCCTGTGAAGCGCTCTCTGCCAGGGGAGTGGGTGGTGAGGCTGGAGAGTCGGCCTGCCAAATCTCTGCTCTCCACCAGAAGCAGAAAACCCATGAAATTAATATTCACTCCCCCGCCAAACAATCTATTTCATTCTTTCACTCGCTCTCACGCTGTCTCGTCTCCGTCCGGATTTATACCCATTTTCACGCTCAACTGTCCGGCTTTCTCAAACATACATAAAAATGTAGCATGGGAATTCCAGCATTTATTCATGAAGTACCTCACATGACCCTCTTATTTCTTTTGCATCGCTCACATCATGTGTTGTTCGTGTTGAATGAACATTTCGGTATTTATTTTTTAAACCTGCATCGCATTTTTTATTTGGGCAGCACAACGATCAAGAAACACAATATTGACATGTTATCGCATTTCTAAGTTGTCATGGCGACAGTATTAGCAAATTATTGCCAGACACAGAGCAACATTGGACTCACCTAATGAAGGTATGGTCAATAATCACTCTCCTTTAAGCTCTGTTTTGGTCTCCACCAACTCCTGAGGGTAAAATCTGGCTCTATAGTTGCTAATTCACTAGCTAGTCGCTAACTGTGTCTTTCTGCTATATAGTGTTGGGTTTTTAGAGGTTTGTTTGCGGAAAACAGCTGCGGACAAAATTCCCACTGAAGAGTGAGTGACCCAAAACAACAAAATTGCGGGCCAAAAAAAAAAAACGCAACAATAGGTGGAAAAAAATGCTGAAATGTTCCACGGAGCTAAGCCTACTAGCACATAGAGTAGCCACACCAAGATGTCGACATACAGCCTCCATTTACCCATTAACATCCATCACCTAATCGCCACAGCTGCGTCACGTCTCAGCCAATCCCGACAGCTGCGAAGGATCAGTTTGACCCATCCAGCGTAGCGTTCATCGCCATAACCCTCCTCGAGGGAAAGATTTGGACGGAATCAAGATAGACGTAAAGCTAGTGACACCAGAGGGATGAACACATCTGTGAGAATCCATCTTGGTTTCCACAACATCAGTTGGGTAACACATATGGGGGAGGACGTTTTAGTTGAATCCGTTATTGGTAAAGACTTAACAGCTTAACCACAACAAAGGAGAATTTATAAAGTCTGGCTTCTTGGAAATTAAAATCGAATCTTTCCGTTAAAAATGGTTCGAGAGCCAAATCAGTGTGCATGAGAAATGTTTTCACAGTTCAACTTTATCACCGTTATTAACACTTGGCCACTGACTGACCGGATTCCTTTCCTTCATATCCGGCTGACACAGACAAGCGGTGAGAGAGAAGGGGCAGGAGGAAGAGAAAGGTGGTGTGCTGATTCTGTCATCAGACATTTGCATCCTTCAGATGGGGAACTTCCTCTCTATGCCTCCTGACAGGGTTTCCTGTATCCACAGAGAGCGCGCAGGTCAAAGGTGACCCCTGTTGTAAATCGCTCCGCCAAATACTCAGTGCATGCCAAACTACAGTTGCTGGGCCATTCCTTTCTTCACCTCTGTATTTTTTTTTTAAGATCGCCTCTCTGAGGAGCTGCTCTTTACAGCTAGACGGGGAGTTTTCTAAGAGTCCATTCAGTTCTAGAGTTTAACACATCCCACTGAGACATTTATCACTCCTTTAAGCTCTCTATTAAGAGATAGGAGCAACAAAGGAAACTGGCCTTCCTTTCTGTGTTCGGGAAAGTTTATCTTTGAAACGTACAGAGTAGCACAACTAAAACCATAACTTACAAATATATGTGATGAGCTTTTTAAAACATTTTCTGTGAGACTGTTTTATAGAACCAGTCTCATATAACTTTATATATTACTAAACAAGCGTACAAGACACAGGACTGGGACTAGTTAATTGACTCATGATGACTTTAGATTTTGGTGGTGCTCCCCTACAAGCCTGTAGAAGCTAAACCAACCTTTCTGTCCATATTGCTTTGACTCCTAAACCCTTGTGGACAACAGGAGAGTAGCCGTTGGCAATATGATTCTGAAAGTGACTAATCTTTACATATGTGGAATCGCCAGTCAGCACGTGTCTGAAGCATAAAGCAGCTTTTAGTCACGCAGAACCCCAGTCGCTCACTCGGAGCTTGTTATCTCAATATGTTTAGTCTACGTCTGCCTCTCGAGTCTTCGGTCAAACCCCGGATCGCTCTATCTCCTTTCTGTCTTTCATTCATCTCCCTAATGGGTCTCCCACACTCCAGACACCCCTTCCACTCCGACCTCCGCTCACATGGAGGCTAATGGTGTGGATTTCATCACTTAAACTGTACGGACGTGTGACAAGTATTTCTAACTAATGAGTTTCAGCAGCACAGTCTTCCATATGGCTGATTGCCCATGAGAGACTCATAACATTCACATGAGCACACATATGTACAACGTATACATCGTTGGGATACTTTCATTTCCTACAAGAAAGCTTGAGGCCATGATAACAAATTAAACTGTTATGAACTTTGTTGGTAGTTAATCTGAGGTAATGAAGGGTATAAATAAAATAAATAAAAGTGCAATATTTTGCCCCACAGTCTGTGGCCCCAGCCCCATTGGTTCCCATGTGTAACCAATCAAATAGTCAATGTTGATCCATTTTACCTTACTTTTGTTTATTAACTTCCATACTTACTGATATACGCTGTCCTCACATGTCTAAACTGACACTAGAGATGTATCAAGTGCGTCATTGTTTGAGGCTTAGGGCCAGTATTGTCAGTATTTAAAGTAACAAGTTGGGACTGAGAATGTGTTCCACAAACATATCGTTTTGTTTTTGGAAGAAAAGGCTCCATCATTTCCCTAAATCAGCTGGGGGCTGAGGTTTTTAGCAAACATTACACAGAAAATAAATTTGTTGGGGACTATTTTCAGCCATGGATTTATAAACACTTGCTGCATTTCAGAGTATTAACAGCAACACAGACAGTACTTGCAAGTTTTGGTTTCAGTCTTTTGATGGAATTTGCTGACCTTTGGATGTGGAGCCATTTTGAAAACATAAAATACTGTGTTTTCTTAAATATCGAGGTGTGTAAAACGTAGTAAGTTGTGCACTATCAGCAACCAAATGATTAAAGATACAATTTGCATAGGCATTTAGAAAACATCATGTGATCAGGGCCCTGTTGGGTTGAAACATGAGGTCGGGCTGCAGAAAGAGAGAGGGGCATTGAAGTAGTTACAGTACGGGACTTACCCTGGCACCCTTCTCTGGGAAACATTTACAGCCTCCGCTGCAGTCTCTTCCTCCACAGGGGCCACTGTGCTTCTTCCCACCCTGTCAGACACAAAACAGGCAACAGGAGGGTTAGAGTTGGGCTATTAGATGTCACATATGCAGGAAATTGCAACATTTTGCCGTCCACTTCATTTACATAAACACCGTAGAGACATGTGTGCTGAAGCTTGCTTCCTTCCTTGTGCATTAGATGGGCCACGGTGTGTGGTAACCGTTGTGTAGCGTCGGCCTGACGTGAGCGGCTGTGTTTGTGTACTCTGAGGTTTGTGAATACACTTGTTGTTTATGCGTGGAAGCCTGTGGAGGTTGTGTCTGCACCGTTGTGTATGTTGGTGTGGTATGCAGAGGGGATGTTTTCAATGTGGCTCAAATGACTCATGACGGACGTCCAGACATAATGGATGTCCGTGAAATATCTATTTATCAAATAGGCTGGGTCCGGTCACTGGCATGGACAATTTGTCTTCAGATGTCTGCATACCAACAAAACCACCCACCATCACAGGCCGATCTGTGCTCGGCATGACACAAGCGCAGACAGCCCGCCAGTGTGGACACGACGCGATCAAAGACAGCGGTCACGCAAAACGGGTTTCCTAACCCACGGGTCAGAGGTGTCGAGACCCTGGGCTATCTGACACAGCCGGAATCGTTAATTAAGACAGAATGGCGTCTCGGAGGACTTCATGTGTTGTCATGTGAAGTTTCAAATAAAAATCGCATGCAAAATCCAAGTTTGCCTTTTCGAATCTCGTGCAACGATTGATTGCTGAAACAAATCAATGATTCAAATGTTCTTTTAAAACATCTGTTTGTTAATCGCTGACTGTTCAGACCCTCCAGCGCCGACTGCGAATGGAGCTTTTGCATGAATTAAAATGTGCCATCGAACTTTTCACCCTTGCGCCCAAGGGGAAACAAACTGCAGAAAGCGTGTATTCACTCCAAATTTCCAACGTTTAGGGAATTGGGTTAAAGGCCCTTCCGTCGTCTTTCAGTGAACATGTATGAGTGAATCTTTGCCGACATGCAGAGAGGCTCCACGTATCCACGATGATGACGTATCTCTCTTGTGTCCGCCTACGTGCTCCACCTACACAGCCATACCATAGCAAATGCCTCAATGCCCCCCCCTCTCCCTTTGTTGAAGAATCCAAAACGGCCACTTTATGCCCACAGTGGCAACAAAGCAGCAAGAAAGAATCAGAAAAATTCTCCCTCCTCAATTTGACAGCAGATCCCAATGGTCTCTCTCACAATGGCCACATTGAGACTGTCTTCACACACAAAGACCTTCTTTTACGTCGTCCTTTAATGATCCCCTATCTCCACCACAAAAAGACCCTCTCCCCCTCCCTCATGGAATGCAAAATGCTGCATTTCTTGGTTAACTACCAGCAGATCTGAGTGGTCCCTTTCAAACCACTGCCTGCATACTATGGTGGCAGACTCACTCTGTCCTCAAACAGCGTCCTTTACTCGGATCCTTCATTTTCAACTGATAAGGTGAACGAGGGCAGAAGCAAATGCACGCCTCCTCATCAGGGGGAATACCTCTTTATTTTTTATATCCCAATAAGGCTGCAACAGAGTCACGGCATGCCCTTTCTCCACACTGAGATGGAAGTCAGAAACACAGACTGCGTCATCTCCGGACAGACGCACAAAGGAATGGCTCCCATAAAGGCAATTACACATTGTGGAGCTATGCACTTATTAAACGTTACAGTTTACAGACTCAAAATAGCTGTTGGCTGTTTCGGCGGAGGACAATAGGATTGTGCTACGGTATCCTGTTTTCTCCAACCCACCCTCACAATGACCTACTCTTTGTCAAAATCACCTTTTTCATAAACACTGCACCTTGGGTGGTAATGTTTTGCAGCGTTTATTTAGATCAGTGCAACAAAGTTCGAAAGAGGACAACTATATTCTGCCACATTAAAATGAAATATTTAGATTAAATGTTCGTAACAAGTGTTTAAGAAATTGATGAAGTTTAAAAACTTGCTGCCAAAAAGATCATTCATCTCTATCACATGGAAAATACGTTGTTGCCTTTGGTCCAGTGTGTTCAAACAAACGAATCGGGTTAGCTCAATGTTATATGGACTGATGCAGATTGCAACTAATTACTTAAGTCATTTATTTGACAGTTTTGTCATCCTGAATCATGGATCTCAGTCTGTTACCAAGAAGCTTCTTTTGTGGTGTTTAAAACGAAACAGGATGTCGTGAAAGTAGGTCAAGAAGTACAGACCCATTAGTTTCCAAAATGCTGCACAATAATACGAGAAGAGAGACATATAAATCCAGACCACCTAACATCCCGGCACACTACTTCCATAAATCCTACGCCTATGTAAATCTAGAGTGAGAATCAGACTCAACATTTTATTTGTGAGCCAAAGATTCAGAACATACATTGTTAGGCGTCAAATGAGCTGATGTCATCCTGCAGTGTCTCCCGCTTTTAAATTAAGAACATTCCAGAAAGGTTTCCAGAGTAGAAGTGAGAAAGAAAAAATGTTGTTGTTATGAGAACTGTCAGACAACGGTGTATATGACATGAAACAATGGTCATGAACCAGGTCTGGTTTACAGTATGCCTCCCCAGTGTTGATCATCCTTTATGTGCTGTGAACTACCGTCCGTGATCTGGGGAATCCACCGCAGTCATCTGCTCTACTTCAAAACTGCAATCACGTGCGTACGCGTAAACATGCTTTTCACGAAGAACACCCAGCTCTCGTCATATATAAATTAATCTGTGAATGTGTATTCCCCGCTCAGACCACACACGAAAAGTCAAACGCGAATGAAAAAGTGCCACGGAAGATATATTAGAAAGTTTTCCTCTTCGAGCCAACATGGTGTCTCCCGAGCGAAGACAAATCATATTTCCCAAATTTTGAAGTGTGTCTGGAGTGTGTTTACCTATTTATCCATCCCTACAAGCAGGGCTACAAGAACCAACATTTGTTTTAGCGTGAAAAACAATTAAGGGATGTCAGGATGAAATCTACTTCAAGAAACACTCAAACACTTGCTCTCTCTCTTAAGAGTTCAGGCGATCCATTCTGCCTTCCCCTATATAAACATTTAATAAATACATACAAGGATCCGCCTATAAAATAGTCAGTGAGTTAATATTTGTATGATAAATTGCAAAGCACATGGAATATTTCTCCATATTTTCCATCTACCTGCCGCTATCAGTGTTCCCTTTAATAACTAATTACACACCATCAAAATGCTCTGTGAAGGTAACCTTGAGTTCTTGCAAGAGTTCAAGGTCTCTCAAGTGGTCAGATTAATGCCCCTCTTAAAGAGGAATGTTGTTTTTGTTGCCTCCCTGTTCTTTACGGCAGCGCCGGTGCCTCGCTCCAAAAGCTCTTCAATGTACAGTCAGTGAAATAAAACCAGCTGGGGCAACCACACTTTTTCTCACGCTCACTTTTTTCCCCCTGCTGCCGAGACATTATTGCTATTAATGCTATAAGATAGACTTATGTAGTGGTCAGGTGATGCAGTGAGTTCTGGTTCATGTTTTTTCCTCATAAAGAACCCTAACAATACTATATTTAAGTAGGGGTCCCAATTTGAGACAGTGTCAGTTGGACACATTTTCCTTGTTCCTCTTAATTCAGCTGCAACAAAGAATACAATATACAATATCATATGGTGTGGTGAAATACAGTTTAACTGCAGTTTAATGGCATTCAATTGTATTCATGTTTTTATGATTGAACCATACCAAAATTTAATGTGATGAATTGACTAATAGTTTGTTTCCAGTCTTCCACCGTCACACAGAACATGCAGAGATGGTGATGGTTGATTTGTGTGGAGTGTCTGTGGTCAGCATGAGTCACCATAGGGTCTTGGGCTTTTCCATCTAATGTGTAAAGTAGGTTTACCGCGGACATAACCACAGACATGACCACAGACATAACCACTTCCCAACACTTCCCGTCAATCTCAAAAGCAGCCAAAGTCAACACAGCGTCTCAGCCAGGAGAACAGGATGATGATAACGCACGGACAGAAGAAACAATGACAACAGATGGACAGAAGGAACAATGCAGACAAAACAAACTGAAGGCACTTTATAAACACAGATGCACAAAATAATGTCAGATTTACAGGGACTTGGAAGTAAGAAGGCAACTTTTGGTTCCGGCCGAGTCGGCTAAATTGAAGAGGGTGAAAACAGAGGGATCATGGGAGGATTTATGGTATTCCAGAGCAATCAGGAACTGGCATAGGGACAACTACGATAATTGGACAAAATCGACCCTTAATCCTCACACGGTTGAAAGAAACGCCACCAAGAGAGACAGAATTGAAAACAATCTCTAAAAGCTCGGATAAAGCAGCTCATAAATGGAATCCAGAAGAGCGAAGCCTCTGACGTATTAAATGAAATAGCAAACGGGGCATAAAACACACAAATAAGGACAAGGAGACAGATGGGAGTCCATGATGTCGACACACAGCTGTACATTCCACATCTCCCCAGTAAATTACCCATAAAAACATTCCATGTTCCCTACAGATTATTAGGATAAAAACATAATTCAGAATGTGCGTGACGGCCTCGACTTTAAAGGAATTGCATTGTTGTGACAGAGACGGACACATTTAAGAGGAAGTCAGTCAATCTGCCGTTTCTGCCAGCGATTTTCCATCACTTTTTGTTTGCAGATTTCATTCTTGAAAGCTTTTTAGCTTTGTCGAAGATATTGTTTCTAACTCTCTGTTGTTTAAACATCCGAGCGTTCACAGATGGACACTTACGTCCCGGCAATCACTCTGAACCTCAGGTGACGGAGGTGACAAACTGCCTCTTTGAGGTGCTTTCTCAGTTTCCACACATAAAACGGCACCGTGAAGCATAAACAGGGTTTGCGCGAGACCCCCCTGTGTTTGAGGTATCAAATGAACAAGAGATCACTATTGTGGGTAAGGATGAGTGTTTGATCTGGGATTGGTGGTGACATGGTTTGTAGGCTACCCCTCAGTAAGGAGGACAGACGAAACTGAGGATAGAGATGTAAAATACGGCTGCTCCGATAATGGTAATGAAGACTCTTAAAGACTCTTAAAGTCAACAGAAACAAAATCCAACTACAAGGAAACCTGTGACCATAAGTGGCTGGTAGTCAGAGGCTGTTGCTCATCCTCAATGAAGGATCTGACCTGCGGCCTCTCCACTTTGACCTTGGCCAAGAGGAATGTCCAATCCCACTATTCAATTTGGTGGATGCCAAGTCAGTTCTACAAGCACTAGCTCCCGAACCCTCAAAGGGCTGCTGCTACCTAACCCTAAGATAAGACATGACGGACATAAAGACGCCATTAACCTCTGGACTCCAGAGAAAGAGCTTTGGGGGAAACAATGTGATCACGAGGAGTCAATGGTGCTTGTAAAAAAGCAAATTTTACATAACATGCCATGTTTATTTGAGGTTTCCAGGTTGGGCTTGAATACTTGCGGATATTTTGCTTTGTTTTTTTAATTTTATGTGCTTATTTTGGCACTATTTCGAAAAAATCGGACTCCACGTGGTATCGAAAATGGTATCGATTCTCAAGTATTTTCCTGGGTATGGGTATCAACTTTTAAATTCTAGTATCGTGACACCCCTAATCTGCGTGTGTGCATACATTTATGCACTGTATGTCAGCCCATCTGTCTCTGTTGTGATGTGCCCAGGTAGCAGCTGCCCTTTTTCACACTAATGACGAGAAAGGGCAAACTCGTTGAATGTGAAACACCTGGCCACAGTTAACAAGAAGCTCGGAGATGGGTTTCTGTATGTGAAAAACGCATCTGTGATGGAAACATGCTTGATGCGTATCTGCACCGTATCTCCATGTCAGTGGGGGGACTGATCCTGCACCGGGTGTGTGATACTCCCTTCGCCAGCTGAGAACTATCTCTGTGAAGGATTCGCTGTAAGCATGCAAGCCGGAGTGAAATATTAGGAATGTTTGGTTCATAGTGAGTTTTTTTGGTCATGCTAGCGGTGTGACCTTGTGAATGAAGATGTCGGTCAGTCCACCACTTTGGTCCACACTGAAATGCCTCAGCTGCTATTGGATGGAATGCCATACAACTTTGTACAGACATTCGTATTCCCAGAGGATGAATCCTACTGACTTTGATAAATTCCCTGACTTTCACCGCTATGAGGTTGGCATTTGAGCTTTTTAGTGAAATGTCTGCACAACTATTGGAATTTATTGCCTTGAAATTTGGTACAGACATTCATGTTTACTTTAACTTTTCATCATGTTCAATACTGACAAAATATTGCAAAATATGTGTGAAAGGAATGACATTGCAATGAGCCTTAGCTGTTTGTGCTTTTTGGTCACTAGCAAATTTCAGCATGCCAACATGCTCAATTAAAATGGCCAACATAGTTAACATTGTAAATGCTGTACACATAAGCATATTAGCATTGATGTGGTAAGCGTGCAGACGTTAGCATTCAGCTCAAACCACTGCAGTGCCCAAGTGCAGCCTAGCAAAGCCATTAGCATGGCTGTAAACGCTTAGTCTTGTTAAAAACTTCTAGCTGTAGAAGAGAGTGTTAATTTATTTTCTTCTACAGAAAATAAATCCAACTGAAAAACAAACACACTCCCAAAAACAGTTACAAATACATACAAACACACACATACAGAAGCAGGAAAAGCAAAACATCAAACAAAAACCATGTTTTTGTTGGCGTAGTTTACTGTTATTACTGAGGTGTGACTTCATATAACACCAGATGTCCCAAAGGCCTCCATTATGGTGATAAGGGAAATTATTGTGCCAGCCACAATTGATCTCGCAGATTTCACTCTTGACACACAGTTCACAGTTCTTTACAGCTAATTCAGCTTCCTGCCACGCCGCCATCAACTTCCTGTTGGAGAGTTTGAGCGATATCGTCTCTTAAAAACACCCCGAAGCAAGCACATTTACACAAACGGCAAATCAAAAGTCAAATAGTGGGTAAAAGGAATGAATGACAACAAAAAAGGTGTTAAGGTTTACATGGGAACAGCTGTGACATTATATACACATCAAGTTGTGATTTCTCACATTCGTGCGGAGCAGCTCTGGAAATGTAATATCGAGAGATCTACGGAAATGACCTTGTTGTGTGTGCGGTATGCATTGCAACAAAGGAGTGTTGAGAGAGACCTGTAGAGACAGAGGGACGGGGTGACTCTCCCAAGACCAGAGAACATCAACTAGAGCAGAGGGACCTGACAGGAGCAGGGCAGAGTAGAAACTCCCACTGTGCTCCTCTGGCCGGGCTCCAGTGTAAACACAGCTCCGGTTTCTGCCCTGGGCCTGACACAGCTGGACCTCACCTCTCCTTTACTGGCTTTGGGTCACGCAGAGCCTCAACTCCATCTCCCAGCGGGGCTCACTTCTAATCAATGCTTCCTGCTACAGGCTGACCTAAACGGAGGTGAGGATTAGATCTGTCTCTGTTCTGGATATTAACGCGAACAGTCCAACCTGTCAGACCTTGACATGCTGACGGCCCCACCCTTCATCTAATCAGATGATGACATCCACATGGGATGATCCATTCAGTAGGAACCTGGACCCCTGAGAACAGCCATGTTTGTTGTTTTATTTCTACGAGACAATGTCCTCTCAAGGAATCAAAAATGATGACTCACAGGGGTTGAAGATGAATTCATAATCAGGTTAGATTTAGGTCATGTATTGGTTCTAATTACAAACATTACTAGCAACAATTTCAACACGGATTTGTTGTTAAAATGTTGGATTATCAGGGAAACCATCTATCTCCCTAGGACGACATTATAGTCTCAAGCCCTGATTTCCTTTGGTAGCATTAGTTGGTAGCGAAGCATTGGTGCATCACCAAACTAAGCACTCATAAATCAAATTCAAATAAAGGCCTCCAGACACATCATCTAACGAGTCGTTTTGTAAGAGAGTAACTGAAAACAATCCTTCCATCTGAGCTCACTGAGAAAACCCACCTCTACTGAGGGGAGACAGATGACCAGAGACTCACGTGTCGGGTGAGGGCACGAGGGGGAGGAGAGGGAAGAGTACGGCAAAAGAGAGGGAGGACAGACCGTCTGCCAAGTGTCCCTTTCAGAGATGGATGGAGAGAGAGAGAGAGAGCGAGGGGACAGAAGACGAGGCTATAAAAGGAAGTGAGGGACAGAGTTGTACAGGGAGACTGAAGCCTGGGAGGACTGGGAGGAATTCTTCCAGCACAGCCTGATGGGACCCCTGTGTCTCTTCATTAATCACTGTGCGATGGAGTGAGGGCAAAGGACAGGGGCGGATATACTGTATATACAGTACAGTATAAAGGGATTTTCCAAGGACAACGTCCACAATTAATTTACTTCCGAACTTCATTCCAAGTCAAATAAAAGTCAGTTTAAACTGCTGGACTTTTTCTACAGGTTACATTAGAGTGAGATTTGACAGAGGGGGGCATGTGGGGATTTCCCCCTTTCTGGTCTATACATCCTCGCCTCTGGTTATTTTATACCCAGCCTTAAAGTGATCAATGCTACTTCACCAAAAGATCATATCAAATACCTAAAATATAAGTATTTTTTAACCTTAGTAACCTTCGGACCACCCACTGTGAGTCTAAAGGCATTGCACCACAGATGGGACTTGAACCCCCATCCCTGCAGTACCAGTCCAGGTGTGTGGACATGTGGAATGCAGTGAACACCTTGGCTGAGTTGAAATGCATGCCCCCCCACAAAATCACCACCCCCAACAAAACTACGCCTGGAAACAATTATTGTTGTGGGTTGGACTGATGGTCTACATCAGTCCTTTGTTCCCCTTGGGAACCTCATGAAGCTGGCTGATGGACAAGGTTCCCAGAAAACCATAACATCCTGATGAATTTGTGATCAAATAATTGAGGGACTCATTTACAGATATATTGATAATGAAAATAGTTACTTTCAGCTCAGGAGAGAGAAAGAGTAATAACCTTTATGACATAATCAGTCAGAGTATGTCGTTATACTGGCCATACCTAGCACCTAATACTTCTAAGATGACATTTTGTGTACAGAAAAGTTTCTCCGAAATGGAAGTAAACCGTCTATAAGTACAATTTCTGTGGGAAAGACCGAGAGTAAAGAGCTAGCGTTGCACAGGTCAGTGGTGCTGCTGGCTGTCACACATGACTGGGAATGAAAATGAAGCATGACGAGTGATTATCCACAAACAAACCACGGGTAGTCCTACTACCCCTATGAAGTATATGTTTAAATGTCTTTATGCCAACAAAAGCACTGAGAGAGACACACATGCTTCAGTACACTGTATGCATGGTCATACGTTGTGTCTGCGTGTAGATGAGCAGACCATCATCTGAATCCCTGTATAGTGGTGTCGGGTCTCAGTACAGTATTGTGACAGTGCAGTAACGTAAGGATCAAGCCACAGAGGCCACACATCGCCCAGGTGGCATCAATCATCCATCGGCAGGCACACATGGATACTTCAAGGATCATTTATTGTAATTGTGCAGCTCTATGCCACGATGGAGCCAAGTCTCCGGTAAGATGCGGGCACAACAACACAGACCTCCTCTTGTTGGATTAGCCTGAAGTCTTATTTTTATTTTATTTTGCCTGCAATCAGACATCAAACAGCCAGGAGCATGCTGGGTAGTGGAGTATCCCCGGGTCCTAGCTGGTTTAGCTTAGCTTCCATCTTCCTGGGGCAGTCGACGATTGGTGATCGTCACAAGTTTGCTGGACTTGAACCAAACAACCGCCACTGCCTTTTACGATTTTTAATATAGACTGTATATAGTTTATAAACAGTCTATGTGTTTTGTGTAGATACAGTTTATCCTATAGACTGTGTAGAGTGTGAACAGATTCAAAACAGACTGTCAAATACAGAAGCCCAGACTGCCTTACATCACATATACATTCCCTTCTCTTTCTCATGTACAGTATGAACGTCACCGAGTTCACATTGTGAATATAGGACACAAATCTGGAGTAGTCGAGCTATGCAGGGGTCCACTGGGTTGTAAAGAAACCCTTGACACATTTAACTCCACCCCGTTTCCTTTTCCTGTTTAGAGAGCTTCTCTGGGTAATCTATTTTCTCTTCGCACAATTCTGCACTCAGGATGTTTCCCATAAAACCTCACAGATAAACTCAGCCCACGCTCTCTGCACGTGCGAGACAGAGAATGAGGCGCACGCACTCACACATCCTGCAAATGAGGGTGAACAAATTAGCCGACTAATTGCAGACACCTTTCAGTGCCCCCGGTGTGAAACTCCAAACGGATCTCGTACACGTTTGCTGACCTTTTCATCCTCCGCTTTCAACAGTGTTCACAATTGTACATGTGTGCTTTTGTAAGGCGGCGATCTGTACACCAATGGGGGCACGCGGCCAAGCTCACCAGGCCTTTCCTCGCCATCACAATGCCGAACCGCAGAGGCTAATCAAATAATCACCACCACAATGTCACATTTCCAACAGCTGTTCCTGAGGAAACGATACTTAAGCAAACAAAAGGACACACATACTGTACGTCCATTCACATGCGAGCACGTGCGTCCGCACAAACGTTACGCGGTAAAAATGCAGAAAGGTCAGAGAGGTCGGTCTCTGAGGTGAGGGCAACGCCTCGGTGGAAAATGCACGGCACACACACACAGATCTCACACACATCCTTGCCTGCACATACCAGGGACAGGGAAACCCCACACACGGGCTTCTCATCCGAGGCTGCGACTTCCTGCAGAATAGTACAATGGGCTCTTCCCCTGATTGTTGCAGCCACGCACTCTCTATATCTGAGCCACTATTTTGGCAGGGGATGTGCCGACCATTTCTTCCATCCTTATCTCAGGCAGACATCTTCCCCGTCGCCCCTCCACCATAAAACAATCGCATCTGAGAGGTCAGTCACGTGTCGGCTTTCCATGGGGTGACCCCATCACACAGCACTCATTCGCATTTGCGTGCAGGCTTGTGAACGGCAAGGCTGTGTAAGCAATGCTAACTGGATTTCCATCATTTTCATGCGTTTTCCTATTCTCTTAAAACTATTCACACCATTCACGGTTTGATTTAGCTTGACAGCATGGTTGCAAAGAGAACCGTGCCAAAAAGGCAAATGCAGAAACAACATTTAGCGCAATCATCCACTTAGCTGGTAATTGCTAAAGCAGATGTTGCTGCTGGGCTTCCAGGTACTGTGGGACTCTGTAGCCAAAAATGTCTCTTCCGAGGTCATAGACCAAATTCCCACCACTCAGACAACTTCTGCCAGCATCTTTCCCCTCATTCCACCGCGCTCGACCACATCTTGAAATATATTCTCAAACACATGAGAATTGGAGCCTCTCACAGGGTCCTATACGAAACATCCTGTTAACATTACTGCCTCAAGAGCCTTCCTTCCTCCGCTAGACGACACTGATAAACAGTGTATGCGTGTTTTATGTGCATAAGTGAAGGGGGTGCACATGCAAGGAATCATGTTTTTGGTCTCCACGTACAACGCAGAGCAGGGAAAAACGGGTGATGTACCGTAGAAACGGTCCCAAAGGCCCTGTAATGACACATTAGAGGCAGACATGTATGGCAGACAAATCTGACTTAAAGGGCTCAGCATGCTTCAAAAAGAGTATTGTTTGAGCGACGTATCACTCCAACACTGAAGGCAAAACGTGTATGACTCCTTCACAGGCCCACACTTCAAGGCGCGTTGAAAAGCGTGTCACGATAGAGCGACGTGATGCACAATTAATCTCAGTGATTATCAAGCAAATATTTGTTCATACCAGTTTGTCACTTGTTTGACATTTTTGGGATATTTTTCCCATTTATGGGATACAATTTCATTGAAATTGACTAATGAATCGGGAAAAATAACTGGCACATTGTTAAATAGTGAAAACAATTTGTCATATTGTGGGTTTAAGTGACAGCTAGAATTCCCACCTCGCTAGTTTGCCTCCGCCAACCATCATTTTACCCTATTAGACATTTGTGCAAAATTGCCATAACTGTCATACACATTTTTAGGAGATATGCATTCTGTGAGGTCACAGTGACCTTTGACCTCCAAAATCAATGGATGGTTGTTGCAAATTTAAAGGAATTTTCCCGAGGCGTTTGGTGGCAGATAGAAAATCTGAAAACATAATGCTTCTGGCCATGGCTGTCGCTGATGTAAGGGCAAAATAATCTGTGGACGTGCTCCAGCACACTAAGGAGCTGAAGGTTTTACAACCGAGTGCATCATGAGTGCTTTTTGAAGGCCATCTGAAAAAAACAGCATAAAAACACTTGCCAACAACAGGCAATATTTTTTCTTGTCCTAATTACAGAGGATTTTGCAATCCAGCGCGCTGACCGAGTGAGTCACATCGCACCCCGCAGATGTTTACGGAGTAAGGTGGAGCATGAGAATTCCTAAAATCACTAAATAAATCCCACGTGCAAAATATCTTGGGAAATATATTATCAATGGGAAGGGGAATTCCAAAACGTACGTCACACTGAGACGGACGGTGGGAAGCAGTTGTTCTACACAGAGGATGAGGTCTGGTTCAAAGAAAATGAAACAGTCCTGTGAGTCAGACCAGAATTTGATATTAAACAGAAACATGTTTTCTGAGAGGCTGACTGAGAAATTCTGGGAATGGGAAACTTGAGAGAGTAATGTTTGATTGGTTACTGGTCCCTTTTTTTACATATAAAATCGTGACCTCACTGACTAGCGCTCTTAACTATTGTAACTGACTCCTTATTACCCTTTCACCAGCTCGTTCAATGTGCATCAGATGGAGGTGTTTTGTCAAAAAGTCAGATGCTTGTTGTTGCCTGACGCCAGGAAACTGAAGCTATTTTGTTCTAACTCGAGCTATTTGTATAATCACTGTGAGCTGTTTCTTCATTTGACAGTTAGCAGCCCTTACAGGGCACATGGACGGTGCCAAACTAAAATTAGACTAGTCTGCCAGCATCGCCGCCGTGGAGGAAAGCTGCACAATACACAGAGGAGCTGAGCTGTGTCACACGCTTTCAATCGAGCCCTGACCCAATCTGACATAGATGAGAGACAACAGGCCTTTTCATCACACCGGAGAAAATAACTCGTCCTGTGAGCCTTAAAATATGATATCAAATGTCTGATGGAACAACTGGCCATCTGACAAGCAGCAACAAACAGGAAAGCAGAACAGCGTCGTGTGTGTGCTACTTTACTTTCATCTTGCCCACATTTGTGAGCTCGGAGGGAAAACTAAAGTACGTGTGCAGCGAGAGAGGATAAAAAGTAATTGGGCTCTTACTTTAAGTCAAAACATGAGAACGGTTTGATGACGCATCTATAGTCTCTCTTCACTTAAACCACCTGAGGGTGTTTATGCATATGAGGAAAAACAATAAATCCGTTGACGTGGACATTTTTTCTAAAGCAGGGACAGTGACTTTTTAACACCAACAAACACATGGAGCTGCTCCACTGATAACCATGTGTTTTGTCCTATAACAAGAAAGCATGATACGCACCACGCCCAATCACCGACAGATTCCACTTCACTGTCACTACGTGACAGCATGCTGCATTTAGTGTGTTTCCATCCATCCGCTTTCATGCACATTTTCCATGTGCCAATATCACTAGAATTACAGCCTTGTGGTTGTGCCAGAGAGTTTACATCCATGTCTGTCCAGAATGTCCTCTCGCTTCATCATTTCAGCTTTTTCAAGGCACTTGTGACGCTACTTACGATCATCCCAATAATGGAAATTCACCGCAGTTATCTTATCGTTTTTTCCCCCTATCCGCGACAAAATCTTAAATCATCCTATCCCTACAGTATACCAGATCATAAACTCATGTTAAAGCTGATAAATGAAGTGGGGTAATTTTTTCATGGACTTCTATAAAGTATAGTCAGAGAGGGGTCTCCCCCTGCTGGCTATTACAAAAAAATGCAAGTTTATGGCACTTCTTCTTGGCTTCACTTCTCAAATTTGAGGCTACCACCGAGTTGGCTATATCAGCAGTTGGCACTTGCTTCCATGCAAACTCCAGGGGTCACAGGCCCAGGTGTTCCTGAGACATCGTGTTCACGAGAACGGACCATAATATGTCGGATGGAAACCCGGAAAAAAAAAACAGTGACAACATGATAAAAAAAAGTTTTTAAATTTGGCTCAGATGGAAAAGTTTGTGTTGAAATAATACAAAATAATGAATAAGTCATTCATTTAAACAGATTTGATTTGATGATAAAAAGGCATGAGTTGGGTAGTTTGCTGAAAGGCCCATTTTATCTTCTGTCATGCCAGAATTTCCCCTTGGTGTTTTCCTGCAAAGTGTTTCCTTGCTCAGCAACAGTGGAATGATAGCAGACAAAGTGGGGCTTTCATTCTAAAAAAGACTGCAGCTTTAGGAGATACTCACTTGTTTCGTCTAACAGATACTCCTTAAATGTCATATGAGCTTGAACTCTAGAACTTTCTTAAGGCTGTGGATTTTAAACCCCGTTTCTTAACAGTGTAGTTATGATAGGAAAGGATCGCTTCATGGCCATTCGGGACATGATTACAGAGCATGCCTGTTGTTTTAAGACAGATTTGGAAAAAACAAATCTTGAACTCCAAAACATGACGGCAGCGCTTCTGAATGTTTTTAAATACATGCAAATGTTTTGCAATTTTGAAATATCTTTTATCCTTGAGTTTCCATTCACTTATGCACAACATGGAAATCAATTAGTCTCTTATTTGTCACAAACATCACAGTGAACGTAGATTCAAAAATGTATTTTAGTGCCATAATGCAGTTTGTAACCTTGGTTCTTTAAATGCAAAGTTAAACACACACACACAACAGAATATGACACATGCCTTTCTCATTAAGGAGAGTGTTGGTTACTTTGTATCATATAACAAATGTGTACTCATAAATCTCAGCATCAGCGTCATGGTGCCTAGAGGTCGTGACCCCACCCACTAA
This sequence comes from Eutrigla gurnardus, assembly GCF_963514095.1. NCBI lineage: Eukaryota > Metazoa > Chordata > Actinopteri > Perciformes > Triglidae > Eutrigla > Eutrigla gurnardus. Next base: position 17,793,763 of record NC_139926.1, read on the forward strand.
TCCCTGCCAGGTCAAGGGGTCAAGCAAAGACAACATAGATGTTGCAGCCCATCACGAATCCCATTTCTGTTTACAAAGTGTGCAAAAAAAGCAAAAACAGACCGAATGTTATTCAAACCGCTAACATTTCAACACGAATCGTTTCACAAGAAGGCGTCTTGAGCCTTTGCTGCTATTTACCGGCACGCAAAGCCAAGAGCCCTCCTACAGGAGGAACCTCCCAGAGCCAGACACTCCCACGGTCCGCATGTGTGCGCCGAGCAGCTCCAACAACACGAGACGAGCCAACAGGCACCATCACCGGGGCTCATGTTAAAACACCTTGAACACCCAACGTTTGTTAAAAGTTTGACAAGCAATAAAAAACGCCAACTTACCGCGTGCACTCCTGACGCGAGGACGGCGACGGCGAGGCATAGAAGCAGCAGCCTGTAGCAGACGGAGAGTGACAGCGTTAATACTGATCGATCAATCTATTACCTAAGTGGTGATTGACAGTGACGTGATGGCGTTCACCTCAGGCTCTTCAGTCCCGTGTTGTCTTGTCCCTGCATGGTTCCACTCATGCGCACCGCAAACTTCAGCCGTAGAGACACTTTTACTGCATGTTTGTCCGACCTGAGACGCACACAACACCCTGTTAATAAAACACAGTCTACCCGTGGATTTCATCCGCCTGCTTACAGGTGGATCACTTTATTATCTGCACTAGTTCCGCTGTTCATTAGACCCCATGGAGCCCCCCATAACTCTTACGCAGCAGTTGCATTATTCACGTTGTGCCATTCATTTGTCATTATCTTCATAAAACTACTTACGGTGTGCGCGTGGTTAAGGTGGAGGAAGTGGATGTCACGGGAGGAGAGGCGCGCGCGATCCCGGGCTTCAGAAGTTTCGGAACAGGTAGACTACCTGTGGAAAGCAAAAAAGAAAAACCCTGCTGAGATATTGTCACAAAAACACACCGAAGCGTGCCGAGTATAGTCCCTCTCTTCACCGAGAAAAGTCAAAGTGTTTCTAACGGCGGGGCTGAGTCCGTTTGCATGGACGAGGGTGGTCGTGGTTTTTTGGGAGGGACGGGTGGGGGGGTGTGGTGCAGCAGAAGCAAGAGCGAGTTGCATTGATCCCAACCTCATATCGTCTCGGACTCGGACAAAGATGCAGCCAAACGTGTCGTCCGCGCTCCTCCGATAAGCGTCAAGAGTTACCCGAAGAAAGAGGACGAGAAGCGGCCAGCAGGTGGTTTTATCCGCGGGCACTCTGCACTGGTTCCGCCGCGCACAATGCTGCTACCGTCCGGCACCCTGGTGCTGCTGCTGGCGGCTCTCTACTCGAGTGTAGACCTGACGGGGGCCGAGGTGAGTGGACGACACATATGTGACATTGTTGGGAGTCTAAAAGTATATGTTTATTGTGTCTCATCAACTTTATTAACTGTAAAACGAAGTGCAGCTGAGGATGAGTTGAGACTTTCTTCGAGCAGGCAAGTCATACACACGTGTGTGTTTATTATATATAGGCCTACTATAATATGTAACAAATCATTGGTGCTCTTCTGTGATTGATTTTAGTCTTTGAAATAGACGAATTCTGTGTATCATTGTCGTTGAGATCCATGTCCTTTATTCCAGATATTATAGTTATAGTTATAACTTATTATATAATATATATATATATATATTTGAGTGTACTGTTTATGTGGACTATATGTTTCTGGAGTGTTTTATGTGTCTTTTCAACGCCTTCTTGTGTGTTTGGCTCAATGAGGCAGTTCTAAATACTTTGAGTTGAGTCTGCTCCCAGTCCAGCCTCCTCCACTTCTGCTGGAGGGAGGGAGAGAGAGAGAGAGGGAGAGGGAGAGGGAGAGGGAGAGAGGGTGGGGCAGAGTGCCTACAGTAGCTGTTGTGTGTGTGTGTGTGTGTGTGTGTGTGTGTGTGTGTGTGTGTGTGTGTGTGTGTGTGTGTGTGTGTGTGTGTGTGTGTGTGTTAGAGCAGTATGGTGATGGTAATGAGGGAGCCTGAGAGTAATATGAAGTTAATTACTGCATGTTAAGATAATCCAATAAACACTTCATGAATGTGTCTCTTTAGAATAGAGTTTTTTAATGCTCCAAAGGTCGTACTATATGGGTTTCGTCCACACTCCAGACAGCAAGAAGCGATAAAACTGTGTCCCTGTGATTTCCGCCTCCATAATTGCACACTTGCAATGCTTCATTGCAAATAAAGCGATATGCGATGGGAATCATCAGGGAGAAAATTACAGTGAAAGCTGTTTTTGATATTCTAAACTAATGGAGCATGTCTCTCCTCCTATCTATCTCTCAATACACAAACATCATATTTTTGATGTCTGACATGAAACATGTTTAGAAATTTAAATGTAAAGAATATATTTAAACATTTCTGAAAACTGTTCAATTATTATTATTAATTATATTATAACAGTAAGGGGGAAGTGGAAATACCAGCTTTCAGTGCTTTTTGACAAAAAGCATTTTAATGCAGAACAGCAATGAAGGAAAAAAAAATGGGGCTCCTGAGAACAGAAACATTGAAGAGGCTTGCTGCTCATGTTCATGTGTCATCTACACTGAGCCATTTGTTGAAATATACATAACTACAGCAGCCAGCTTCTGCTGAATGGCTTTACTTCGAATCGTGGGTGGAACGGAAACATCTCTCACACGGGGAGCAGAAATCCAGGTGAGGGGGAGGAAGACATCGGTGGACTGTGTCATGTGTAAAGATGAGGACAAACAGGCTGTTCATCAGTTATGGCACAATGGAGCGATGTGGGATGTTTCAGAGAAAAATGATGCCTCCCAAGGGAGCCTGGTATTGGCATGTGGGGAGTTTCTCCATCTTCCGGGGTGATTTTATGAATCTATTTTCCGCTGTGATGGATTGTAGCCACAAAGTGCCAAAAGAAAAAAAGGAAGAGTCAGCTCAACAATGCCTTGTGGTCAACATGTTAAAAACTACGACACTCCTTTGCTGGCAGCAAACTGGGCAGAGTGGTTTTTTACGTCCTCGTCCCCAGATGTTTCACCAAGAAAACAATCATTAATCGCTTTATGATTCGCAATGACGTGTGTGTCTCTGCAGCTTGATTCAGGGAGCTGCGTAGGATAGAAGGATGTGATGTTGAGAGCCAACATATCAAGTTGACCAAAGCAGCAGAGGGAACTTTTATCCACTCCTGCCTGCGCTTTAGAAGCACAAACACCAGGCCGACATGTGACATCTGGACTAAGGAGAGGAGCCGATGGGTGAGGAGGTGTATTATCTGGCCGCACATTTTGTCACTGATCAGATATCGGCAATTAAATCCACATTCTGGGTTTATTGTTGGGAGCTGCATATTTTCCCATCTTTCCGTATCCAAGACGAGCTGCATGGTGACCAGAACGAGGCTGTCCTCATCTGTTATATCCAGAACAGTGGCACCAAGACGAGGGTGAAATACGGTCGTGTTTATTTCTTAACTAAATGTCCTCTTGTTTAACTTTGATCCTGCAACCTCATGAATGCCGATCTGGTAAAAGAAATCAGTGTTTGGCCGATGTCCGCGGGGCGCTTCGGTGTGTTTATCTCTTCTTTGTCTCCACATACTAGGGGACGTGACGCTGACTGAGTATCACAGTCTCCTGTTTGGGTTCCTTCACAATCAGTGGGGCGAAAGTGAGGCCAGAAGGGAATAAACAGGGTAAACACTTCATGGCCAACCACTAATGGGTCAGGTTGACTTGACAAAGGTCATAATAAAAAGATAACGCAAGATTGCCTTTACCCTGTATATTAAAGGAAGAAGCAACAAGCTAATATTTAGATCTACTAGACCTTTGCTCCCAATATTTTCACTGCAGCATCTGATCCGGGTTATATTTCCCACTGTTTATGTAATATCAACAGAGTGGAGTTTTTCTCCCTTGGCGGTCATTTAATCTGGTCAGAATGAGTCATTAGTAATTCCTAGAGGAGGAGGAGGAGGAAGAAGGGCAGATTAGCTGATTCCTGGAAGAAAAGGTTGTGTGTGGGATGTTGGATGGAGGCTCTCCGTGCTGCCAGGTTCCTGCTCTTAGCTTGGCCATGATGTGCGAGGACAGGGTGAACCCCAGGGAGGGACATAACTCAAACATGGAGGAAGCAGCACTGAGGGCTGTTAATCCCCATACAACCTGAGGAATGTGTGTATATCGTCTGCTGAAAGCTACGAATCGTGCTGCCCAAAGTGCCGACAAGGCTGCTCGCGTCTTGGTCTGATCGTGTGCGCCAACCTCCTTGCCGTCACCCCCCCCCCCACGGAGACAACAGCTGACCCTCTTACTGTGAGCGGCCACCAACCAAGCAGTGCACCCTGGGAAGGCACGACCTGCCTGACCCCCCGCCGTCCCCCAGTGTTGTAAAAATGCCTGCATTTGGAAGAGTTGTGATTGTGGTAGTCCCCGTGTTTTGACAGGCGTCTCTGGAGGGGCAAAGCTAACTCTTCCCTGACCTTGATACTCAAGCAGTGTGGCAGGTATGTCCCACTTTCTGCTTGTGTGTGTGTGTGTTTCTATGTGTGTGTTCCCTGTCTGTGCCAAGTGAGGTGAGGATTATATGGTGGGTTAAGCATGGTAAAGCCCCTTTTCACTTCGCTGTGGTCCAAATGTCACCGAGAAGGCATTTAATTGAGATTTGTCACATTTTGCGTTTCACATATAAACCCTGTCTTTTGTCCCACGCTTCTGCACTCAAGATGAACTTGTGTTTATCTTTGAAATCGCTTGCTTCTCCCCCCCGAGGTGTATTTTTATGGCGAAAGTGCTATTTCACTGTGAAATCGGTGAGTCATTGACGCCATTTGTGGTTTCGGACGGAGATGGTGTAATGGATACGTCCGTCTGACGGGGACGTGGGATGTGCAGAGTGATGGCGGTGATGGAGACATGGGTGGGGAGGCTGTTGGAGGCGGCAGAGAAGGAGGTGGCGAGGTTACAAGCCCCAGAAGTGGAGGAATGCGGCTCAGAGCCAGAGATGATGGCCCGTAGCAAATCTTTTAGTCTCACTCTGTAGACTTTTCCAACTGATGGAGGACGATAAAGACAGTGATGTTGGGATCGTTAGATGTATGACTTTCAGGGTCTTTTTGTCTTTGGCCGTCTCTTCCTTCAGCTGTTCTCTTTGTCAGTTCTTTTGGCCTGAAAAGCTTCTTCTTAGCGTGCTGCTTTAGACACAGGACAGGTGCAAGACTAAAGAATAGTGTTCAGTGAGTGTTATCGTAGAGCACCAATGCTTGACTACTTTATTATAGCCTAGATACCATTAAGGTATGTGGTAACAATGTGTGTTTATGTTACCTTACAGGACAAGGTGTGTGTGCTTTACTTTGTCCACACATAAGTCTGTTCCCACATGACCAGATTCATCTGTGAGACTTTGCCTGCAATTCTTGTTTTGAATGGGTTCCAAGTGACTCCATCTTATTGGTCCACATCTTTAACTGCACCAGGACGCCCCTGCAGAACTATTTTAAAGAAGCTATTATGTTGTTTGGCTTGCTCTCTGTGTAATTGTTCTATCTCTGTGTTGTTGCTCTATTCCATGTGTGAATATCTGACAACACACAGCAATGTTGAATGAAACTATTCTCAGTTGTCATCCACCTGAGATCTTTGGAAGTTTCTGATCATCTTACACAGGAAATCAAAAAACTCTCTCTTACTACTCCTTGTTTTCAGTTTCCCCCGTTAAACAATTTCATTTTTAATCCTCAAAACTTTCTTTGCTGTAGAATTTCGACGTAGTTCAAAGTCTTTGCCCTCCAGCGCACAAACACTGCTTCAACCCTCCCAGAAGTGATTAAAACACTTGTAGTTTGGGTTGATGCCATCTGGCCAACAGTGAGACCAGTTCACCGTACAAAAGAGAGAATATCTTGAATGACGTCAACGCACTGTTTGCAACCTCGTTGTAATCTCAGTGGATCCAGAACGACAAAAGGAGGAATTTGAGTGAGGACAGTCTTGGTTCGCCGAATAAAAGGAGGAAAGAATCACGTCTTAATGACCCCTGTGACTGTAAATTGAAATTGTGTGTGTGTGTGTGTGTGTGTGAGAGAGAGAGAGAGAGAGAGAGAGAGAGAGAGAGAGAGAGAGAGAGAGAGAGAGAGAGAGAGAGTAAAAACCTACCAATTGCAACAATCAAAACGTACATGGCCATGCACTATTTTTGAACCAAAGCGTTCCTCTAATATAAATACGCATGTAGAGCTATCTCCTCAGATAAACATACGGTAAGTTTGTTCCTTCTCCCTTTGTCTACATGACTTATTTGCTTTTTAAGTCATTAATGTCCTCTCTGATGCAGAAGAAAAGGTTTATTCTCCTCTTTGTACTTCATGTCTTGTTTTTTTTTAATAAGAAGAACACAGTTTGTTCTTGTAAAAGCAAAAAATCATCCAAATCAAACAAAAATAAACTCTGAGGCAGCTGAAATGAACAGCTGATCTTTTATACCACGCTACAGAAATGTGTGTTCCTGAACTGATGTTACACAACGGTTCAAAGCTGGTGAGGGTGGTTGTGGTTTGGCAAATGCTAAATGCTAATGCTAAAGATCAATCTGATCTGAAATACATTACTGTAATTCAGCTTTTAAATTCAGAATGTAGCCTTATACTAAAGCTGAGTCAAAACCTCTTGTTTCCACAAAGAAAAGATTCACTTTTTTTTCTCCAACTCTTTTAGGAAATCATTTCACTTTCATTTCACCTTAATCCAACCAACCATCATCTAAGTAGCTCAATGCAAGAGCTGAAGAAATGCAACAGGAGTTCTCTCTCTCTCTCAGACTTATCTCAGTGTGACTATGGAGTTAGTGATGGTAGATTGAACCAGGAAGATGGATGTCGCCAGTGCAGAAGAAAGAGAGACGCTTACAGTAAGACCACATGACCATGATGATCACAGATAATACAGGCACATGTTTCACATTTATCCAGTTAACGGTTTACTGATGCTCTGGTGTCTGAGAGCATTGGATGAATGGAGACATTTCTTATTTTTGCAAACTAAACATGACAGTGATGTCTGGTCCTGCCTTACACCTCCCACTTTTTCAATGGCTCCTGCAAGTTCTGAGGAAGAGCTCCAGAAGCCAAGTTTACATGGTTGCCAAACGGTGGAAAACGAAAAAACCTGCAAAGAACCACTAATCCCATAAACCATTGCTAAAAACGCCTCTGGAAATGCCCGAAAAACTGCTGCTGATCTGAAATGAAGACAGATTCAGCAGCTGCATGACTTGTTTTTCTCAACACATTTCGGTGAACCATTTTCATGATATAAACAAGACGTCTGTCCAGTTTAAAATCTGGGTGCAGACCATGAACCACACACCGTGGACATACATTTCCATGGTAACAGCGAGCTCTACCAATCAGAGACGTCGCTGGTACGCTTTAGGATTGTGTACTTCTCCATGACATTGTGAATAAAACAGGATTTTCTGAAGACAATGTTAATATGCAGATTTGTGGCTTCTAGGAGCATATACAACCGTGACTGGTTACGACATTCTGGCTAACATACAAGATCATTTATTCAGAATATGAATGGGATTTCCACTTCCGGAAAGTTCCTTCTAACTCTATTTGATCTTAACTGACCCAGGGCTGCTCTGTGTTTTTACCGGACATGGTGTTGAAATGTTATGGCACTAAATTTACAGAGGGGGATTGATAGAAATAGCAGATCAGACTGTGTACTTTGAACGTCTTTCCTGGAAGAACAGATGCTTGATCCATCTTCGCCTTATGTTGCTCCTTGCAGTTGTGCTCTGCCGACCTGGACAATGAGAATTGTTCAGCTATGTTGCTATTATTCTACTAAAGTATTTCACACAAAAAAATAGCTTAATCAGATAACTTTGAGTAGGAAATATGCCGAGCCAGTTACATCCCATGGTTCACATAGGGAGAAGGGGAGATATGCTATCTTTTAATGCACAGCTGAGTCTAGGGGTAGATTAAGACATTTTTAACTGATACAAGAGCGGATCTGTTGTCAGGGTTCGGCATCTCTGTGGCTTCAGGGTGGGACAGTCTTCAAGTTATAGTCTCCATATGTCCAGACGGACGTGATGTAATGGTGATGGAGGAGATAAGGCTCGATACGGAAATGGGAGAACAATAGAGAGCAACTCTGTCTATTAGATGTTTATCAGGTGAAGTGTAAGGTATGATAATGGGGCTCCATTATACTTTTGGGTCGTCCAAAGTTGGAAGTGCGGGGATGAAAGCTGTCTTTCTCTGGTTCTTGGAATTTCCTCTCGTTCTCACACTTATTCTTACTTGTGTAGCGCCGCCTCAATTATGTGTTTTCTGATGTCAATGATGAGGGGTAATTTCCTCATCGGGACTGAACAACACCAACATATGTGGAGCATGCACAAATGGGAAAAGCCTTTTGTTGAAAAGGATGTGAAATAGAGCGAACGTGGGCACACACTTCCTGTATATGCATACTCCCTGATGGATGCATTGTGTTGCCCTGTACAACAGAGATGGTGTTGCTTCTTTGTAGAAATTGCTAACTCACATCCCAGATGCTTCCATGTAACGCGTGTGTGTTATGTTCTTTTTCATTTCTTATGGGATGACATTGTTGGTCTGTCAACTACCGGATGGGTTGTCATGAAAATCTGTACACAAATTTGTGTTCCCCAGAGGATGAATCCTAATTTGGTACTTCCCTGACTTTTCCTCTTGTGCCACCAGAGGGTCAAACATCTATTTGATTGATTGGTAAGTTTGATCGAGTGTGAGAGTTTTTGGGGGCTGGATGTATTGGGTCGGTACGAACTGAGGTCATTCCTTGTCCTCACGTGCTGACGTCATTCCAGATACCAGAGCACTCTTCAGAGGGACGCGAGGCTGACCCCACCCCCTTCTTGTCTTTTGTGAGCATAAAAGGCAAGGCCTTCCTCCTCAGAGAAAGAATGGCTTCCTAAAACCGACATCCTGTGGCAAAGTGCTGCACATTCACAGCGAAGCAAAAGGCAGAGCTGAAGTGCTCAGAACTGGCCCTTTCTCAGAGAAAACAAACGTCTTCACAAAGTAATTGTTGCCTTCTCCCCCAGCCCTCTCTGTTTCCATCACCCCTTGACTCCCCTCACTGCCTCAATACCAGATTTGTTAGCTGAGAAAATGTGCAATCTCTGTTCCAGATTATTTTCAGATGTTGGTTCTAGGGCAAAGGCATCCAAAACTGGTGCTGTTGCAAACAAGATGCAGAAGAAGTGCAGAGATAGGGAGCTTCCAATTTTATGTTTGTCTGCGTTACTTGTGTTTGGATCCTGTTCCTTTAGGATTGGAGAGGAATGTTTTTACTGTGTGAAACAATAACTGCCCGGACCAGTGATGTGTGGGCGCGTGAACGGGTCCCTGCACACAAACCAAAAAGCCCATCTCGGCTGAAACAACCCACCTGTAGAAAGATAAATCTCAGTTAGCCTGTCGCATTTTTTACTTCTCTCACACATATGGTTTTTATGCGAGATTCACACCATCTCTTGCATTTGAGTACTAAAACGTTTCTTTCATCCCCAACAAAGAGTCTGCTAGAGGGCAAAACTACAATCAGCTGTTATTGGGTGGAGTGTGTGTGTGTGTGTGTGTGTGTGTGTGTGTGTGTGTGTGTGTGTGTGTGTGTGTGTGTGTGTGTGTGTGTGTGTGTGTGTGTGTGTGTGCGCGCGCGCGCGCATGTGTGAGAGCCAGAAAGTCCCCTCTCAGGCCAAGTGATTAGTAGCATTCTTACTTAATTTGAACAAGGTAACGTTTCATTCATGTTAACACTGGGACACTGAGGAGCTGAGGAAGAGCGGAGTTATCAAGATGACCCTTGTATTGTTTGAACGCTCTGTTTGAATGTCTAAATCCCCTCTAATGGTCTGGCCCAAGGTCGCAGGTCAGCAGGATGAGGCTAGGAGGGTCATTTGTTGCCGTTGAGATGAGATGCAGATGGACCAGCTGATTAAAAGAGGGTCAGGGACCTGTGTAATCTAAGACAGGATTATTGTATGGGATCTCTTTGAAGCATTCACATGCTGTGGAATTTCCCTTAAAATGCAGTCAAGTGAAAGGGCACCGATTGTGTTTGGTGTTGGTCATGATAACCAAAGCATTGTAATGAAATATAATGATTCATTGAATGAGTGGCTTTTCTTTACAGCTTTTTTTGCTTCAGTCTAATCTGAAAAACAGTGTCACAATTTCCACATGTCTTGTTTTCTCAACATATACAGTGAGTGATCAGCAGGGAGACATTTTCTGGAGTCCATTCCAGCTGCTGGATTTGTCCCACGAGCTCTTGAAGATCTGCTGATGCCAGGGTTTTCATATTACCACACACACATTTAGTACAAGCGCACGTACACACACACACACACACACACACACACACACACACACACACAAAAAAACATTCTGCCAAACAGTCCTGAGAAATGGTCTCAAACAATTTTCCCATTTGTGGAGTTCATTTTGCGTGACGTTGTGGTGGGTTCTGCTGGAAGCAGACAGTGTTCTTGCCTCATATTGCACGTCCGCTGACATGTTCGACAGCGTCTGCACTCCCAGAGGATGAGCTTTGTTTGCAGTTCTGTCCACAGTTTGCCATGTTTGGCTTCACTGGATCATAGTGCTCATGTCCGGCCTCTGAGTGTGTGGAGCTGAAGTTAAGCATAGACCTGTATGAGTGGGTGATGTACTTGATGATTTATTTGGTAGGGATGACGTTTTTTAGTCCCCACTCACAGCTGTTCTACTCTTCTGGGCCAAAGTTTGATGACAGGCAACGTTAACCTGGTCACGCTTGGTCATGCATGAGTAGACTGGTGAGTGACTGGTGTGTTTGTTCATTAACTGTGTGTGTGTGTGTGTGTGTGTGTGTGTGTGTGTGTGTGTGTGTGTGTGTGTTTGTGTGTGTGTGTGTGTGTGTGTGTGTGTGTGTGTGTGTGTGTGTGTGTGTGTGTGTGTGTGTGTGTGTACAGCTCTCTGCAGATGCATCTGCTTTTGGTTACAGAAGCCCTGAATTATTTCTGTGATGCAGATGAAAACCTGCTGCCTGCCAGAACAGGACATGTTTTACATCAAGCTGGTCCCAGCAAATGAGCGCTACAGGACTCCTTTAGTAAAGGAAACAGAAGACATATAATACGTCTCACCACATCGGGCTCTCAACTTGGCCTTTGGTTTCTCTGGAGCTTTGACGTGTTACCACTGTGTCTATCGTTTGTAATGATAAATGAGATTAGATCGTATCTGTTTTAGACATTTTGAGCAATCAAATGGTGCATTTGATTGCATTGGAACCAGGCAAACTACTGGTATAAATTCATATTCAACCAATAGACATAGAGAGTCTCATCTAACTCCTGGCAAGACAGCAAATGTACTTCCCAAATATATCTAACTATTGCTTTAAGTACATCCAACAGAATCTGTATTCAATGATATTTTAATGTTCATTATTAAATCATTTGCAGCAAAATAGCATGCGTTTCAGTGTCGTGTCCATCAGAGTTTGAGTTACGGTTGAATGAAGAAAATATGAAATATGTTCAGAGAATCAAACATAGGAGCACTTAATATTATAAATGGTTTGGCTTAACTTGATATCTGTCTTGGCATTCAAAAACAAAGTTTCACATCGTAGTTTTTAGTTTGTGCACGTGCAGCTCACCACACACACACACACACACACACACACACACACGCACTCACACACACACACACACACACACAAACATTAGTAACACAGGAGACTCGTCTTCCGAATATGGCAGTCAGACAGAACATTCCCCTCCTCCACTTCTATTCTCTCATCCCAGACTCTCAGTACCAGAGAAGGCCAGGAATGTTAGAGCAGCGCAGTTCAACCCGGCCCAGTCTGAAATAACTTATCTCCTCCACTCATCTTTTATTATTTGAGTTTTTTCCTATTTATCTCACACTCCCTCTCCTCTTTCAGTGAGCGTAGCTGCTGTGGGAAACATGGAGCTGTGGTCAGTAGCACCTGCAAGCTTTTTGAGTGCGAAGAAAAACCGCAAATAAAAACCCCAAACCACAGAAAACTGGAGTCAGTAAACACTGAGCTCATAGTTTTTATGACACCAGTATCAGCTGAGTAGCAGCAGCACAGCTAGTGTGCATGTGTGTATATCGCTGCTGTCTGTATCGCGGTGTGCTCCATAACTGTGTCTCATTTAGTGTTGCTTAATGAGCACTGCTGTCGAGAGAGAACCTTCTGACGTTTATGGAGTAAAACTATCCTGATTGTCTCCATATGGAAGCCGTGATCTGCAGTTTAACGGCATGAGAAAGTCTTTACGGGGTGACTTACACAGGTTACGCCTATTAGCCACTGTGGCACAAGGACACAGGAGATTGTCAAACTCACTTCAACACATGGAGTAACGGAAATAAAAAAAAATGCTGTGTAACTCTACTGGTTATTTCAGTGGGACTCCCCGAGTACACAAAAGAACCCAGATGTTTACATGGAAGTTCACGGATACGTTCAATTTAACAACATTGCACAATATTTATGTGGGAGTCATAAAACCTTGTCATTAAGAGTAATTAGATTGGCCAACAGAGAACAAAATGTAAACACGAAACAAAGGTGTAAGTGGATACAGCCCTCGGTCCAGCATCTCGGACTCACAACTGCACAAAGAAAGGGTTGTAAAATGCAATGTAATCGTTGTAAAATGCACTAATGGCCGAATCCCAAATGATTCGGACATAATGGTGTTATTAAAGGCTATTCAAGTGTTCGCACTGGGAAGTTTATTAAACCAAAAGAAAGCCATCGGTGTATGAGTGTGCATGGATCTCTTTCTCAATGTATTTCTATGGGGTTAAGTCTTTTTTGAGCCCCTTGGCATCACATGAATTCCACGGTTTAGCAACTAGGAAAATTGGCTTCCAGCGCTCTTCCTGGGTGCTTGGTTTGAGTACACATGGTCAACAAGCCATGTGACAGTTTAGGGAGAGCCTTTCATCTCACTGCTTTACACTGAGGCTATACAACTGAGTCAGGGGGACAGCATTTGGGGCTTTTGTAAGTACTAAACCATGCGAGAAATCCAGGATAGCATAACACCACTAAGGTGCCATTTAGATACCCGCCAGAAAGTAGTTCTGTGACTGACGATATGGTTGCACTGGCGGTGGCATGGAACCCTGAATTCCTGAGTTCCTCCACACCAAACACTGACATACTATGGCCCTCCTAATAGCTGATGGAGTTCACGTTGGACATGGTTATCTGGTTTCCTCCTCAATATCAGTGTGGAAGGAAGGCTCCTCTCACAGCGGAGAAGATAAACTGAGAGGAAATTCTCCAGTCGAATCATTTTCTCTGGCTTCACAAGATTTTCACGTGACAGTGTCAGGAAAGTGTTTGTTTTGTTTTCTGAAAACAACAAAAAAAACGATCGCCTTCCGCGGCATTTGTTTCCAAAAAAGAAACAGCCAGAACTTTGATGCGTGACTCTGGCCGATGTCAACTTCATAACTTTGCATTAGGTCATGTGAACAAAGTGGCTGCCGTGTGTGTGTGAGTGTGTGTGTGTGTGTGTGTGTGTGTGTGTGTGTGTGTGTGTGTGTGTGTGTGTGTGTGTGTGTGTGTGTGTGTGTGTGTGTGTGTGTGTGTGTGTGTGTGTGTGTGTGTGTGTGTGTGTGTGTGTGTTGATTTTAGGTTGTGTTTGTGTATATTGAGTCTTAGGGATTCATTTAAAGGAATTCATACAGTAAAAAGTACCATAATTGCGATGCCTGGACTGAATCTCATGATGACTCACCATTCCTGTATGTTTGGAGTTTAACAAAATGCCAGCCTCTTATTAGAGAGAGAGAGAGAGAGAGAGAGAGAGAGAGAGAGAGAGAGAGAGAGAGAGAGAGAGAGAGAGAGAGAGAGAGAGAGAGAGAGAGAGAGTGTGTGTGTGTGTGTGTGTGTGTGTGTGTGTGTGTGTGTGTGTGTGTGTGTGTATAAAGAAGAAGGGGGAATGTGTAATGACATATCCTCCCACACTGTATGTGCTCAGCCCCTCCAGGAGACCCCGGGGGTCGGTGAGATACTTCAGCCGTGGTGGGAGGTTATGGCAAGAATGTGATGTCGTTGTAAGAAAAGTCTGTCGATGACATTGACCAGATGTTTGTGTGATCTTCAGTTTCCCCTAACGCGGTGGGAAAGACACATCCAGCTGTTCCAGTGACGGGAACGTTTCTACCCCCGTGTGGTTAAAATCGGTACTACTGCAATACTGATGAAACCATTGTGCAAAATGTATGCAGCGAGCTAACAATGATGAAAATACTGTAATTGTTTGGAGTTTGGCTGCAATACACGAGGGGCAGATTTTCCCACTTTGGCAAGAAGAACATGGGCAGCGAGTGACCAGTAAATGGTCCTCATTTATATATACAGTAAGCTGAAGGACAAGCTGAATGACCTTTTGTGCAAAGAAAGTCACCCCATTTATACGTTTGGGAAAATCCAGCTTCCTTTGTTCAGCCTTTTGAATTAAGAAGCCTCAAATCAGGATGTTTCATGAGAAGCATGTGGTCAGAAATGGAGTTTGATTCCGTGTGGTGAAGACATTGTGCTGCATTGATTGGATGTGTTGTCCCTAAAGGCCCCAGACATATACAGAAAATGATTTCAGGCTGCAGTTCATATTTGATTATATAACAAAGGGTTTGAAACAAGCAGTCTAAGCAGTTAGAGATTAAATTTCAGTCTTGACCTTGACAAAACAACTGCAGCTCAAGGTTCATTTAGTTCCTGAGTTTTTGCAAATGTTCATAATTAAATACTTATCCACCTTCATCAGCTGAGGGAAATGTGTGCGATATGATTGAAAGCTCCAGCACAGAATAATGACAGAAAATCAACCTGGTGGTGACTTTTGGAGGTTGATGACGACACAAAATTGAAACCTGGGAAACTTTATAATGCCCAACCCATATATTCTGTAACAGCTGTTTAGCTATTCTTACGAGCTCTTTTCAGGATCCAGTTATGCAACAGCTCTATACACTCACCCTTGGTTTACATTAGGAGTGTTTGTGTGAACGTCAGGATCTCCGAGGCCCATCATCTGGAGAGTAAACGTGACTCATCACTTCCTCTCTCCTGGGCTCATCTCAGACCTATGTATCGAATGATGTCAGATTTATCAAGCGACTGTTGTTGAAACATCAGGTCTTTTGGGATGAGGCTTGAACTGACGTGACCTCCGGCGCTGAGATACATCGGCCCACATTATGAAGGCCTGTGAGCGCGCCCCCTGTCTACCACGATGCCACAAATCTCTCAGGTTACACCCACCCCATCCTCCCCTTTTTTAAGCTTTCCATCAGTTTCTGTGAAAGCAAACCCTCAGGCATGTGTTTTCATGCCAGCTCCAGCCACCATAAACAATCACAAACACACTGTCACATACACACAATTATGATGAGGCACTGTTTTGCGCAGCGCCCAGGGATCGTAAACACTCTGCCAGCACTCGTCACGCAGATTTTTCACAGTTTGGAGACATCCAGGCCTGCCATCCAGACTTAGGAATGGCATAAACACTTGTCCGGAGACACGTGAGGCTGCAGAGCTTTGCCGGATCTTATACAGTTTCTCGAGAGCTCCGTGACTCACCAGCCACTGTATATTTACAGTGGATATTAACACTCATCACTGCAGAATCTCAGGCTTCTGCTCAGCCTCTTTGCTCTGTGGAAGATCGTGCTGTTTAGGAAGAGTAGCATCTTCATCTCTTCATATTTTTCTCACAATCTCCAGCTTTATGTCCTCCTGGTCTGCAACACAATGTACAATACACGTGTTCTTAACTTATTCTAAACAAGAAAACTGCATTTAGGTGCCTAAACAAACCATGAATGACACTGTCTTCACAGTCAAATACCTTAGTAAAGCACATACAGCAAGTATCAGCTTGAAACTAGCTCACTGCAGTAAAAACATGTAGTGAAATAGAAGGAGCATAAAATGGAAGGCCTTAAAGTACTCAAACCTCAACATTTACATGTAATACTTGAGTAAATGCGTGTAATTCATGTTCCACCACTGTCTGTACATTCTTTTCATCTCAGGCTTGTGTGGCTATCATCCACCGTGATGTAGGCTTTTAGAAACGGTATTTATGCTACATAATCAAACCTTTCATCACCCAGACGGCCCACTCTGTGGCTGCAAGACTCATTAGCAAGATGTTCTTTTTGTGCGGATGTCAGTCGGGTCTTTGTGCCATCTCTCCCATCTGATGTTTGGGGGATCTGAGGAGCACTACTCTGGATCTACCTGCAGATTACCGAGCTGTGTTTGGAGATTCAGCGTTTACGTCCCACGCGAGTGCACGTAGCATCTTCGCCGCGGGGCGTCTCGGTTTGAGGCTCGGGTCATGAACATGCAGGAATGTTTGCACAGCTGAGGTGTGCCTTTTAAAGAGGATGGAGAGAACTGCAGACAGAAAAATAAATCAGAGACCGCATCAGGTGACTGAGGGGAAATACTCAAGCAAAGCTTAAACACGAGCAGCTGTGATTTATTTGAGTGGTGTTGACATTAAATGAGTGTCGTATGTTCCCTCGTTGCGTTAGCGTGCCCTGAACTCCCTGGGTGAATAAAAACAGAATAATGTTAATCCACCACCAGGAGCTCTTATTGCTGCACGCCGGCAGGTTTGCCGTAATAAAACACATGTGCCTCATTCCGAGAGTTAATTTTCCTTCTTTTTCCTCCTCTGTTTGTGTCTCATGACACTAATCTGATCCGAAGCAGGTGTTCCTGAAGTTTTATTTGAGGGGCATAATAGTACCGGGTCCTGTGAAAAAACACTTAAAGAACCAGAGGTGGTGAGGTGAGATGGAGTGAGTTAGAGGTGTTTGAGAGAGCAGGAATGAGAAATAAAGCAGGCCACACATGTTATATACTGCAAATGGAGGAGTGCACTTGGACGGGGTAGGGTGGGGGGGGGCAGCTGGGGTCCGAGGGTCCTGAGATTGGAGGTCTGGTTTCTGTGGTTTCCCATGGTCTTGGAGCCACATATTGATTCAGTTATCAGGTACTTTTATGGAGGGCTGCGTGTAACAAGGAAGACAGGGAATATGGTGAACAAGATACTGAGTTAGAGAAAATGTGAAATGTCTCAAAAGTTGGGAACGGATCATGATGAATGGTGATGGAGCCATTTATTTGTGCGTGTGTGTGTGTGTGTGTGTGTGTGTGAGAACGAGAGGCAGACGGAGAGAAATATTTGTGGGTCGTGTAGCTGTGCACTCTCTGTCCAAGCCTGCAGAGCCTGTCCAAAGCCCCGACAGGCTTTTGGCTGGACGCCTTGCACGTGAGTCTAGCAACAGCTGGATGATGGAGAAAGCAATGGAAGAGAGAGCCAAGGCAGTGCAGTCCAGTTCCCAGGCTCCGTACTCCGGAGACCCCAGAGGACAGGAAGCAGGGGAGGGGGGGAGTGGAGGGGGGGGGAGACCAGCTGCATTGATGTTCTGCCTGCATAGTTCTTCAAAGCTAATCGGTGACGTTCGATGTGGCTTTAAAGTAACATGATTACAAAAAACAAGGCCTTTCTTCAGTACCAACAATGTCATCAATACAGTTAAAGCTGCCATGAGTGAATATTTTTATATTAACAGATGACTGTATGTGAACGGGGTCGTTTTGTAACCCACTGATAATTTCCATCCTGCACTTCTCTTCAGCGCTACAGAGCGTTTTAGCATCCAGCTCAGTTTGGCTGTTTTGGTTCAGTCCCAGTGCTCAAATAATGCAGCTCGAAAGGCCAACTGCACAGAGGAAACATGAGAGTGAATATCAGACTCAGCCACAGAAAGAAAATCTGATTAAGTGTATTAAAAGTGCAATTGAGGGCATCCATTTTTTTAATAACCCCCCCCTACTGTTTTGGCTTTAGACCTGCTCATCTGTGACATAGATCAGCTGGTCTGGCTGCTTACTGAGGTGATTTAGGAGGGATATCTATGAGCCACCTGACTGATGCTGTAAACGAATGAGGAGTTTGATGCACATCTGATGGATGACATCAAGAGACCCTCAGAGGATGTCTGTTATACTGTCCAGCTGGCTAAACACTATCTCCGTTTCTGCTCTCATGCCCGTGTGTTTTATTCCCTCGTTTTGTCAAACACACTCGTGCCCTTTCTAAATGTTTTGTCTCGCGAGTGACGGATACTTTATTTGTATGTTTCTCTTCATCCTCAGGGCTGCGGGGCGTCGTGTGGAAAATGTGACTGCAGTGGTGTGAAAGGAACAAAGGTGAGATTTTGATTTGTTGTTAGAGTCATGTATGTTTGATGAAAAGGGAGTTCATAGCAGGCCGAAGCAGCCGTGACAGTGCTTCCTATGTTCTGACCGACGGGGGTCAGCTCAGTGGGACGGACTGGAGCCGGGGCCTGGGTGGAGGAGCAGTGGATGGGGCTCGGTCACGGAGCAGAGACCAGGACGGGAACAAAGATCAGTTTGAACTAGAGCATGTCTGCACACACAGCTGGGCTGAAGGCCTTATCCCCATTAGAGGGAGGCTCTCGGATACAGTACAGATGTACAAGTGGGGACCCTGAACTAGACATGGGCCTTGGAGCCGTCAGCGCTCCAGCATGAATGTTAATCGCTGACCTGAGACATGAAAGGTTGGTAATAACTGACTCTGGCAAAGGCGGTTTAATCTACTGTAACTACATTTTTCTTCTCTGAAGACAAGTCTTTAGACACTTCTCTGTTTTATTGAAGTTAATTATTAAAAAACCCAAAACACAGGTCTGGTTCAAATTTGTATTTTTGTTTTTATTGTCAAATATTGATATATAAACTTATTCAGAAACATGTACATTCATGGCAGCCTCTTATCTTTGCCTTGCTGCCAGTGAATTATGGGATAACCTATTCATATCAACATAAAGGAAAAAGTCTCTTTCAACCAGGAACAAGGGGTCACAAGGAGACATTGCTTTGTTGTATGTTGTCACAAGGAGAGAAAATTGTAAACCAACCCCTTTAAAGTTTATTTTTCACTTCAGCTCCTGCTGTTTGAGTGTACATGCGTATTATTGGCTCTGTTATATCAGACGACTGCAGAGTGTTATCTGTCCTCTTAGTGCAACAGTCTGGCCTTTTATGGCTCATTCTTACAGCAACAGTAGCCAAACATCCAGCTCCCTCCGACAACAACAGATGTACTGACTGTGTTCAGTGGAGCTCGGCCAATCCACTGTGGATTCAAAGCACTGCTGTGTTTGAAAGCTTCTGAAAGGCCCCAAACAGTTTCCTAAACTCTCATGTGAGCTTTGTTTCCAGTGATATCACTTACTAACATTGCAAAACAGTCGCCATGGTAATCCTATTGATGATCCCCATGGTCGGAAATGCAGTGTGATGGGAGTCAGATGTGTTGCAGTCAGGGAACGGAGATCGATCCAGAGATGTTACACGTGATTCTTCATGCTTGGCAGCTCAGAGAAGGATATGAAGATGACTAGCGCATGACTCTCCTTCGCGAAACAATGCTGCCATCTAGTGGCAGACAGTGGGAACAACATTCAGTCAGTTTTGGGTTACTGTGAAGGACACAGATGAGGAGTTGTTGTGACCCATATTATATACATATCTTTTTATCATTGTGCATGAACAACAAGGAAAACAATACTTTTTTATCTCGATTTAAAAAATAATAAAATAATATTACGTCTTCCTATGATTGGCTGTTTGACTAAACCACATGTACAGAGCAGAAGAAAGGAAGTTTGCTTTTATAAAGATATACAATAAAAGATCATTCATAAACATGAACTGCCAAATCATATTGTGTTTTCCAATTCGACAATGTAACGATGATGACGACGGACAACATGATAAGCTCTAAGGTTAAATGATCTCACTAGGCCTACATGGTTGAAGTGCACATATTTGAATGCATAAAAAGGATCTGCGATTTTTGAAGGAATCCATTTAAATCCATTATAGATCATTGAGTAATATTACTGCAACAACAGACAAAGTATTAAACAGCATTGTGACTGTTTGAATCAGACTGTCCTCCTCGAGAAAACGACCACATAGGTCGTGTGTCAAGCACCGAATTACGACCATATGTTACGTTTCAAAATAGCGCGCCCTCTACCTACCCCCCCCCCTAACCCTAACCTTAACCACTACTATCGTTGCGGAAGAATCTCCGCAATACGCTCCCAGAGGTCGTATTTGAGGACGTGACACACGACCTATTTGGTCGTATGAGTTGGAGGGCTTGTAGGTTTGAATTCACTTCGGGTATCAAGCTCATGTTCTGAGAATTGTCTGTCTAATAAAAAGTGAAATGATATTGTGTGCTGAAAGCCATTCATGGTGATAAAGCGATCAACAACCGTGAAATGAATTATTTTTTTGCCAGATGTGATCACGTTTATTCCAATGATAGGAAACACTGTCAAATATTTTCATTTGATTCAGATTGAGGCTTGAGTTGAGATGCTACACAATCATGCAGAATGTTTTTCAGCAATGTTTTTTTATGCAATCATAAAATGTCTTGAAATCTGTTTTAAAAACTTTGTGGCTTAAATTGTTCCTTCTAATTTCAGTGTATATATTATCATCTTTGTATCATTAATCTGACTGTCTGTGCTTCACAGGGTGAACGTGGATTTCCTGGTCTTCAAGGTAATATGGGGTTTCCAGGGATGCAGGGACCTGAAGGTCCTCCAGGACCAATGGGCTCCATGGTCAGTACACACACACACACACACACACACACACACTTTTATATAATATGACAATCATGATGCCATGTGTGTCTGTCTTTTAGGGAGCCAATGGTGATCCTGGAGCTTCTGGAATGAAAGGAGTGCGGGTAAGTAACTAACCATCTTAATTATGATGTACACTATGATATGATAGCTCAAACAGGTCGGTGATGCTGATATTGTTGTCATCCTTTAGGGCCCTCCTGGTCTGCCAGGTTTCCCAGGAAATCCAGGACTACCAGTAAGTTCCTTTGACCTGTCTCACATCCAGTAAATTCACCCCATTACAACGTTGTAAAATGCAATGACTCACTTCCAAGTAATGCCCTTGGATGTTGTCTGTGGGGGTGTTGTTGTGCAGATATGGTACACTGGACAGGAAGTCACTGTAACTGCAAATGGTTTCAAATTGTCCTATTTGTGCTCTCCTGCTCTTAGGGTATCAATGGAAACGACGGCCCACAAGGTTTGCCGGGTATCCCAGGATGCAATGGGACTAAAGTAAGCCACTTCTAAAAGCTCTGCTGTGTTTCGAACCGGATTTGCTCACCGTCTGTGCCTTCTGATTTATGCATACGTGTGTTTGTGTTTCAGGGAGACAGAGGAAGGGATGGCACTTCTGGTTATCCAGGTCTTCAAGGACCTCCTGTAAGCACCTTAACTCACATGACAGCCAACCACTGACCAGCACACATTTCAGTTAATACCACTGTCATGAAAAAAACGGTCAGAATTCAATGAACAGCTTCCTTGTTTGTATACTCACAGGCATGCTCTCTTCAGTTCACATTGAACCATGTTGGAGTATACAGCTGAAGTTTAAAATCAACAACCATAAAATACTTCTACATGACGTAGCAATACATTACCTAAGCAGTATCTGAAATTGCATTGTGACAGAATACGCTGTATAGATGTATAGATATGTTACTGCTCTCCTCTCTTCTCAGGGCATCCCGGGAATTCCTGGAATGAAGGTCAGCTGAAATTTGTGTAGCGTTAATATTCCAAATGTAAAATGTATGTCCCATCGTCAAGACATGTCGTCTACCAAACCATCTCTTTGTTTGGTCTCCAGGGTGACCCTGGAGGCGTGATCGGGATTATTCCATTGAAAGGAGACAGAGGATTCCCCGGCTCACCTGGATTACCCGTACGTTGTGTGTGCGTGTTTGTGTCGAAAGAAAAAAAGAGACAAATGGAGACTAGAATGCGATCTGAATTGTCATTTTCTCCCAGGGATCAAGTGGATTGACTGGACCTATTGGACCTCCAGGACCTCGAGGTTATTCAGGACCCAAAGTGAGTTTCTCCCACAGTGATGGATTATTTTTCATCCTACGGAGTCAGTGATAGACCCTAAGAGCTATGGAATACTGATGATGCAGAGACACAGAGGAGAAAGTAGAGTAGATGTTTAAGCCTGGCAGATAGTTGGTGACTGGTTTACCAGTTAGATCCAGTACTGGTATTATCAGTGTGTTGGACTTACTGAATGGCTGTTTCACAGGGCGACCCCGGCATACCTGGCCCTCCTGGAGAGATGGTAAGACAAACCCACCATCCTCTGACGTTATGAAACAGCGTAGATGTCATGCAACGTCAACGTCAGGAACACTTTTTTTATCACTTCCCTGCAGGGTGACAAGCTGGCCTTTGTGAGTGAAAAAGGAGATAAGGTGAGAATTACATTTTTTAAATATGTTTTCTGACACAAAAAAGCAACCTTTCTTATATGATGCGTTAACTACTAGACCCACCTATTTTATTTTATGTTTTTACAGTTCAGCAACTTTTTTTTTTCGCTCTAATTTGCAGCATTTCATTTTTCACATAATCATACTTAAAACATTTTATTTTTAAAGCTTAAGACATTTGAACTTTTTCTCATTATCGAACGCTTAAGTCATCGGTTCATCTAAAAAAACAAAAACCCAAACTTTATTTCACTGGATGGTTTGCTTCTGTATCTTAAACTGTCCACACATCGTTCTTGTGAAAATGTATTTGAGTTGTTCATCTTTGCGTTGTCCCTGCAGGGTGACCAAGGATTTCGTGGACCACCCGGCCCTCCTGGACCTCCATCACTGGGACAGGAAGGACACACCACAGTGCACATACCCGGACCAAAGGTACTCACTCAGCCCTATAAAAACTGAACAGGATTTGTGCTATTTTTGGGTATAAATAAATCAATCAAGTGCTAAATGTCTGTAAAAGATGACTTACACTCTGTTATTCCCTGAATGTGTGTTTTATTTCTAAAGGGTGCCCAAGGACCTAAAGGAGATCGAGGACAACAAGTTAGTATTTTGCTTTCAAATGTGAAAGTGTATGACTTACATCACTGTGCACACAGGCCCGTTGTCATTTTTTAGTTCGACTTTCTACTTGATTTTTGAGGTGCCTGATTTCTTTTGCAGGGCCATTGCATCCCACATCTCGCTGGTATCAAAGGTGAGGCCGGCCCACCTGGATCAAGAGTAAGTGCATTTCTATGGGATGTATCATTATACGTATTATACATAATATGTGAAGAAAGAGTTCAAGAGACAACAAAACTAATCAAAGGTGATTGTTTCTGTCATTTTAGGGTAAATCCGGCAAGGATGGAGAAGATGGGCTGAAGGTAACAATAACTTCACCTACCGTACTCTACAGCCCAACGGTTATTGTCTTTATTATATATTATGAAATATGTATCGCTGATGTATGCACATACATTCATATAGGGAGAAAAAGGCTTCCCCGGAACTGCTGGATACGATGGTTTAAAGGTAACTAATGCACCTTATATATATATATATATATATATATATATATATATACATATATATATATATACACACACACACACACACACACACACACACACACACACACACTCGGCACAAGACTTTAGTCAAGACTTCGGGGGTGTTGGAGGTGTTAACAGACTAAACTCTGTCTTGTTTCAGGGTGAAAGTGGAGAAAGAGGACCTCCAGGTCGTGTAAGTCATCTCTCTCTCACTCCTCTTTTCTTTCTCTCTTATCCGTTCACTCTCCTTTCCAAGCATCTACAAAGACGAGAATGAATTCTAAAGAACTACCAGCAGATGTCACCAACACGTCGTGTTCTTGCTTCTGACCCTTGACAATATGGGGGATTTAACTTTCATGAGGAGGAGCTTGCAGACAAAATCCATTCAGCAGAAAAACAAAAGGGAAAATCCTGGATGTGGACTTCACTTGAGGAATCTCAGGTTGAGCTTGAAGAATACAACTTGTTGCATAATGCCTGCAATACCAAGCAGGGAGGGATCTAACAAAAGATGGGATGTACGATCCAGAATTCCATTTATATTTTGTTCATTTGTCTCTCCCTCTCATTTTTTTCTAAATTGCTGGAGTACCCCTTTAAATTAGAGATGCTGGCGATGCTATCTTTCTTGAGACACAGAGGGATGTAATCCTACCAAATAAAAATATGTATAAACACAATCTTAAACAATGACCATGCATCCTTAATGCTTGTAATTTTATCATGTAGGGCGATGGTAACCCTGGTCCTCCTGGTCTTCCTGGTTTCCAAGGAGAAAAAGGTAAAGTGAGGCCATAGCATGCCACCAAATATTCTTACACTTACTCACACACACACACACACACACACACACACACACACACACACACACACACACACACACACACACACACACAGATACAACTTGGATCAGTTCCCATCATATGACATATTTTCCTTCCATTTTTGGTTTCTCTTGATCCACAGGTTTCCCAGGTCCTCAGGGAGAGGCTGGTCCACCAGGTACGATAAGACATTTCTACACTGCATGAAGGCTGCATTAGTCATACACATGAACCCGTATCATAACTGGCTCCATTGACCTGTACTTCAGGCCGGCACATTGAAGGGCCCCGAGGAGAGAGCGGTCAGAAGGGAAGTGCTGGTGAGAAAGGAGACAGGGGTATAGAAGGGGATTCTCTCATTGGACCTCCAGGACAACCAGGGGCTGATGGACCACCCGGACTCCCTGGACTACCGAGTATGCCCTATTTTTGAATACTATTTCAATAATCAACATCAAGGGGACACCATCTTAAAGTGTGCATCCTCTAATGTTTCAATAACGTAATATGTGTGTAATGTGTGTGTGTGTGTGTGTGTGTGTGTGTGTGTGTGTGTGTGTGTGTGTGTGTGTGTGTGTGTGTGTGTGTGTGCTATGACATGGTCGCACAGTTGACCCGAATGAATGTGACGTCCAGAAAGGAGCTCCTGGCCCACCTGGATCTCCAGGGCTTCAGGGGGAACTGGGACAGAAAGGTAAGAACGTTGACAATTATTTGCTGATTAATATGAGTCAGCTATAATTGTGTTTATTATTAGTATTATTATTAATTGATGTGTCTCTGCTTATTGTCAGGTGACATTGGAGATACCTGTGTTCAATGTGAAGGAACCGGCCCAGCTGGATTACCAGGCCCCCAGGGCTCTAAAGGAGATAGAGGTGAGTGAACAACCACACCACCAATCGGGCTATGAGTTTTTCTTCTGCCTTTTAAGTACTTCTGAACAAAACTGTACACAGTTTTCATTGTCCAAACACAACTAGAATATTCTCTTATCCCAACACCACCAGATGAATATTGAATGAGTACAAAGTGTATTATATTGTCCCCGCCAGGACCCCCTGGACCAGTGGGAGGCAAGGGAGAAAAGGGTGGATCTGGCTCTACTGGACAAACTGGAAGATCTGTGAGTAGAATAATGTCTGAAACCCTCCAGACAAGATCTGAACTGTATGTTTTCACGGTTTACTCCTCATTTCGTGTAGAAAAATGGAGCAACGATACATTTTTCCAAACTGTGTGCAGGGTAATCCAGGTACTCCTGGGTTGATTGGAAAACCTGGTGCTGTTGGGGAGCCAGGGGACATTTTCATACGTTCTGGTCTGAAGGGGGACAAAGGCCTGAATGGTCTTTCTGGTTCACCGGGCCAGCCAGGCCTGGATGGACAGCCAGGGAGAGATGGCATCCCAGGTATACCTGGCTTCAAAGGAGAACCGGTAAGGATATGTGTGGTTTGTTTGGTGACGTAAACAATCAGGATGTCAAATTAGCATGAGCTCCGCTAGTTTGTCATTTGTCAACCTTAAAGCAAAGTAAATTGGACATCATTGATGGATCAAATTGCTTTCAGGCCAAAGAGGGCATCAAGGGTGAGCGTGGACCAGATGGGGAATCTGGTCAGAGTGGGCCTACAGGAGAGAGGGGCCCACCTGGCCTGCCAGGCTTCGGTCGACCAGGACAGCCTGGAGATAAGGGCAGTGAGGGGAGAGCAGGCTTGCCTGGAACTCCTGGACCACCTGGTATGACATGTACACAGAGCCTGCCGACACCGTAGAACAGAAGCTAAATCTCAACCACACATTTTAAACTTTGTGTGCATGTGTCCTCCAGGTGTAAAAGGTGAGCCAGGTAGAGGTCTGAGCACTCCTGGACCTCAGGGAGTACCTGGACTACCTGGAGCAACCGGCATACCTGGACTTCAAGGTGAGCAATGCCATAGGCAACTTTCATCTATATTCCTCTGAAAAAAAAATATGATTTAAAATTCTCTTGAGGATTAAACTTGTCTTTGATCAATGAAATAATGATTGGTTCTGATTGCAATGCAACATGTTCCTGATTTCAGGTGACAGAGGCCTCCAGGGAGACGCAGGATTGCCAGGTTTCCCTGGCATTAAGGGTGAACTAGGACCATCTGGAATTGGATTTCCAGGCCCAACTGGTCCTAAAGGCAAGTTACTAGATGTACAGAAAATGAGTGGACACTAACGGATCCCTAAAGAAAAATGTGAACAAATGAACCGTGTATGTACATGAACAGAGCAAAACCGTGCTTGTCCATGTTTCTAGGACTCAGTGGAATTCCAGGAGCTCCAGGATTACAAGGAGAGCAAGGAAGACCAGGACAAGACGGCTTGACTGGACAATCTGGTGGACCTGGCCAAAAAGTGTGTATTTTTCTGCATATGCATTTTCATAAATAGATATTGTAGGTATATGCTGCCAGACACTGTGGAAGTGACTCAACAATCTCCCTGGCACAACCCGGTTTTGATGTCCTAAATTTCTTCATGTGGATGATGTTTCTTTCCTTGGATGCTGCACTGAAATAGTTTATGAACATTCGACAACAGTCGAGAGCATTAGTCCTACACCTGTATTGATGTATAATGAAATTCCAATCCAACAACAATACTTTCATTTATTTTATGGACATGATAGATTTGAACGCCAAGTAAAATCACGATGGCCAGAATTAAGTGCTTCTTATTGTACTCTGCAGGGTGAACCAGGACGGGGTCTTCCAGGTCTAAAAGGTTCGCCTGGCCCCCAAGGAATTACTGGTTTCCAGGGAGACAAGGGTGCCATTGGACTACCTGGTGTTCCTGGAAGTGAAGGCGAGACAGGACTACCAGGACCTCAGGGAATCAAAGGTACTTGATTGGATTTTGTCATGCCACAGAGTTAAAAGGCACCATCGTCCGTATCCGATTCAACAGTGTTTGTCTTTGGTCTTCAAAATAAGGTGAAATCGGACCCCCGGGACCTGCTGGACTGGTTGGCTTACCAGGTGCTCCTGGAAAAGGCTCCCCCGGGACACCTGGACCACAAGGACCAGCTGGAGATTTTGGACCACAGGGTGAGCACAATAACATCTAAATACTGTATATGGAGCTTTTTCAAGGACGACCTTCTGACATGCCACTGAAGAAAAAGTCAATCATTTCTAATAAGGTAATAATAGCGTGTAAGTAATAAGATTAATGATTACTTAATTCAAATTTGTTGCTTCAGTTTCAGGAACCTGGTATTGTGCATGCATACAGCCATTGTGATGTTATCAGTAACGCCTGTGATATTTCTCCTTTGACGAGTCAAAATGTCTGCTGTCAGATTGTGAATCGAACTCTTGATTGAGCTGATAGTCTGTTTGGTGTTATGGAAGTCAATACAAATAACTTTGTATGTGTGTATATTGAACAGGTAGGGAAGGTGTGAAGGGAGAACAGGGCTACCCAGGTCCTTCTGGTCTTGACATGCCGGGGCCTCAGGGAGAGACGGGATCCCCTGGGTTCCCAGGAAACACAGGTTCTAAAGGACTGCCCGGGCCACCAGGCCCATCTGGCAGGGATGGACTGATTGGATACCAAGGTGAGAATGACTGATGTGTGTTTTTTTTTTATTTAACTCAACACTTCCTATGGATGTTTCACATTAAAAGCCTTCCGGATAAGGGAGGGATTATGCCTTTTGAGCTGCTGGAATGCTTTTAGTGTGAAACATCTGTACAGGAAGTGTTTGGGAGTATCGAATTGTGAATGAGTACAATACTTATCTTAAAAAAGAAACACAATGTGGTCGAGAAATACTTTATCCTCATTTAATCTCATATTGTAAGCATGTTTAGATCTTCATCCTTATTACAGTTTATGCACACTCTGTGTGTTTCTGCCTGTTGCCACTGTAGCGGTGATGTATAAGGTTAAGCATCCTATGCATGTGCGTTTGTTTACCAGGTGCTAAAGGTGAAATGGGGGTCATAGGGACACCGGGAGTACCAGGATTTCCGGGACCACCTGGTACACCTGGAGCTTCTGGACTGAGAGGTGAGGAAAACCAACTGTTATTTAGTTTAGTTTTTTTTAAAGATTTATTAGCATCATTAACACATTTTATTTCCCACTGTCTCTCTCTCAGGTGATCCCGGCTTTACTGGACCAAGAGGTGTTATTGGAGAATCTGGTCTTAAAGGAGAAAGGGGAGACCGAGGTCTTCAGGGACCTGCTGGGAACCTGAGTGAAAGTGTGATGGTGAACATGAAGGGGGACAAGGGAGACATCGGAAACATAGGTATAAAACAACAAAGGATATGATTTATGACAAACAGGTCTATTGACCCATAGTTTAACAAATATATGTTTTTAATACTTTATTGTAATCTTTCTTTCGTCATAGTCCAGGCAACTGTTCATTTCCAATTTTATAGTTTTTATTCAATTAAAATGAGTAAATACAGACACCACACACAACTAAAAACAAACTAAATGAAATAAAACAGTCAGAGGTTTTTTTTAAGTCAAATATATACTAAAGGATCTTTCAGCCTCTTCCTAAAGGGTTATTCAAACTGGACGTATCTCAATGTGTTTTTAAATTCCATCTTCCTTTTCAGGTAATCCTGGATACACTGGAGAGAAGGGTCACCGTGGGCTTCCTGGAAACCCTGGAATGCCAGGCAAAGATGGAGAGCCTGGAACACCTGGACAAGCAGGTGAGCGAGCACATGACCACCTGAACTGCAACCTAAAATGTGTGAAATGTCTTTATCGGTTATTTAAACCGTCCAAACATCATGTGGTAATCATCTGTTTGTCCTATGCATTAAATGTACCTAATTTCTGTTTCCTCAAAATAAAGTAGATATTCATTTTTCAATCTCACTGATATTTTACAGGTGTGAAGGGGGACTCTGGTTTACCTGGAGAGCCCGGCAGGACCGGATCCCCTGGTCAGAAAGGCTCTCTAGGAGAGATGGGAATACCAGGTAAGATCCCACGGATAAAACAAACACAATGTGTCTCATGGAAAAGCCAACTGGTGAGAGTGTGTGCAAACGTGTGTTATGTTATGTATGTATCGAGGATAATTCAAGCTTTTACATTCATGAGAAAATGTTTAATGCAAGTTAAAAAACGTGTGTGTGCAGGTGTGCTTGGTCCAAAGGGTACTAAAGGAGACATTGGTACACCGGGACATCATGGATTCAGAGGCACAGACGGACAGAAAGGAGACGCGGGACGACCTGGTGAGCCAGGTATTGGGCTCCCAGGACATCAAGGTGATAAGGTAATCTACTTTCTGGAGCAATAATTATGTTTTCTAACACAAAGTCCTATGAAGATAGACAGAGCCTTCAACTGTGGCTCAAAAAGCTTGACTGCCCTTCCTGTGTGCATTAAATTACCATCCGTACTTACCCGTCTCTACTTTACTCCATTCCCTTCCCCTCGTCTACACTCATAGGGAGAGAAAGGCCTGCCAGGATTCCCAGGATCACCAGGAGAGAGGGGTCTGAATGGTCATGAAGGTATGCCTGGTAAGCCAGGACTGCAAGGAACCAAAGGGGACAAAGGACTCATCGGGTATTCAGGTCAGATTTCAGTCTGCGGTGGCACACTCATCCTGTCTGTCTATGACACTAGACATACAGTAGTATCTATACATGGTTTTTATTCGTTGTGGTGTGTGTGTGTGTGTGTTGTGTGCAGGTCAGTCGGGTAGACCAGGCGAGAAGGGTACCCCGGGGCTGCAAGGGGCCTCAGGAGAACCTGGACATGAGGGTCGGCCTGGTAAGTAACAGTATTATTTCATCAGCTTGTCAACCAGTGGCAACATATTCATCACAGCAATCGTTTCATTCCTTTTGTGGTTATAGGGGTTTCATCTGAGGATTGAATCTGCCATCCTGGTTAAACAATAACAAATAGTTTGCACACTTGTTCTCTTCCAGGTGAAGGCGGCTTGCAGGGACCTCCTGGTATTCCCGGGGAGAAGGGAGATCCTGGAGTAGATGGCATCCCTGGATCCTCAGGGGAGAGAGGAGACTCAGGTTTGTGTCGGAGCAGTTAGGAGGAGACTACACGGCAACAATGTACTTGTTATGTGCTATATAACAATGTACTATTTATCGGTTCTTCCCTGCAGGTTTACCTGGCCGAGGTTTCTCTGGACCACCTGGAGTGCTTGGTGACAAAGGTAAGAGCCTCCATGTATCCATATATTCCCTCAGGTCACTGGAAACAGACAGAGTTTCATCATGTGGCATTCCCCCTTCCCTCTAGGTGACAAAGGCAGTCCTGGCTTCCCTGGCACTCCAGGTCATCCAGGTGTCTCTGGAATCAAAGGCGACAAGGGACTTCCGGGTTCACTTGGACCCCAGGGTGAGACAGGAGAGAGGGGACTCTCGGGTATCTCTCTGGAGGGTCCTAAGGGTGACAGAGGAGAGACAGGACAACCCGGAGAAGCAGGTATGTCACACACAGGCCAGCAAGTTATTTTGTGAAAGATGACAGATGTCGCCTAAATATAGTATAGTAGAGAGCTACTGTTACATTGTGTTCTGTTTTGTTCTCCTCTTTATCAAACAGGATCCTCAGGAGTAACAGGATCCCCTGGTGTGCCAGGCAGAAACGGCTCAAGGGGAGACAAAGGAGACCAGGGTCTCCCTGGTTTCCAGGGAGAGTCTGGTCACAAGGGTGACACTGGAGTTTCTGGACTTCCTGTATGTCATGAGGCTGTAAAAAAAAAAAAATAATAATAATTACCGCAGGATGTTATATACTAGTTTGCAGTGCTGCTTTAATGCTATTGTGTGTGTGTGTGTGTGTGTGTGTGTGTGTGTGTGTGTGTGTGTGTGTGTGTGTGTGTGTGTGTGTGTGTGTGTGTGTGTTACAGGGACAAACTGGCCTCCCAGGTATCGATGGCCAGAAGGGAGAGAGGGGGTTCGAGGGTGTCCCTGGCTTCCCAGGTGATTACGTACATACAGTGTGATAATCTTTGTCTTTGTATGTGCATTCTTATAGAAATATGTGAGGAAAGACGTGTTTCTGTTCCTATTATTGACAATTAAAATACACAACGTTTGAATGCAAACTCTAGGTCCAAGGGGTAATTTGGGGGACAGTGGATTCAAAGGAGAAAATGGAGACCATGGATTCCCAGGAGAAAAGGGTAAAAAAAAATGAATCAGTCAGTGCTTACATGTCTCCAGTTATTTTATAACTTGACCTACATAAGTTGCTAAAAGACAAAATGAGCATCAGGAAAACATTGTCTAAAGAGACTTTATGTTTCAGGTAATGAAGGCCCTCCTGGTCCCCCTGGCCCCAACATTTTCATCAAAGGAGACATTGGGTTCCCGGGGCATCAAGGCTTACCAGGACCTCAGGGGCCAACTGGGTTCCCTGGGCATAAAGGGCAGCAAGGTGACAGTAATGCTTAAAATATTCCACTGTGTTGTGATCTTATTTTATTTTCTCATTGCTTCAACATTTGCGTTATTTTCTTTCAGGTGTGACGGGTCTTTCAGGGCCAAAAGGAGAAGACGGCCTTCCTGGATATCACGGGCAGTCAGGATCCAAAGGAGATTCTGGTCTGCCAGGGCCGCAGGGTGAGATGCAAATGGCTATGAAAGGAGATGTAAGAACGACTGTGTTGTCACAGACTTTACTCATTAATTTCTCTGCCTTTAGGACCCAGAGGACACCCTGGTCCCCCAGGACCAGACGGTGTTCCAGGTCAAGTGGGTCACCCCGGCCCCTCGTCCATGGATCACGGGTTCTTGGTGACCCGTCACAGCCAATCGGTGGAGGTTCCACAGTGTCCCGAGGGAACCTCGCTCATATATGATGGCTACTCCTTGCTCTACGTTCAAGGCAATGAACGCTCCCATGGACAGGACTTAGGTGAGAAACACAACACGAGAAGAAAAGACTAAAATAAAGTCGTTAGATGGAGGAGAGCACAGAGGTTTTATGGGATGAATGACATACTGGATCTCCTCGTCGGGTGTTGTAGGTACGGCAGGCAGCTGTCTAAGAAAGTTCAGCCCCATGCCCTTCCTGTTCTGTAACATCAACAACGTGTGCAACTTCGCCTCTCGTAACGACTACTCCTACTGGCTCACCTCCCCTGAGCCCATGCCGATGACCATGGCACCCATCACCGGGGAAGGCATCAAACCCTTCATCAGCAGGTACGTCAGCATTCCTATCCAAGCTATTTGGTTTTCGGTATATGTGATACTCATTTAGCCCTCACATCTCTCATGGGTATGTGGACAGGTGTTCTGTGTGTGAAGCCCCAGCCATGGTGATAGCAATTCACAGCCAGACCATCATGATCCCAACGTGCCCTCGGGGCTGGGACTCTCTCTGGATTGGCTACTCCTTTGTCATGGTAAGACCAACAGGATCGCATATCAAGAATGCATTCGGTTCTTCCTCCCAAACAGTAATCCACACATGTGCATGCAGGCACAGACTATAAATCTACGGATTCACGGTGTCTGTTGAAGAAAACCCCCCCAAAAAGTAACCCTTTAATCAAACAAATGGGCTTAACTTGGTTAATGATCCGTTTTCTGTGTGTGTGTGTGTGTGTGTGTGTGTGTAGCACACCAGTGCTGGTGCTGAGGGATCAGGCCAGGCTCTGGCCTCTCCTGGTTCCTGCCTGGAGGAATTCCGCAGTGCTCCATTCATCGAGTGTCACGGCCGTGGAACCTGCAACTATTACGCCAACTCCTACAGCTTTTGGCTTGCCACCATTGAAGACAATGAGATGTTTACGTAAGACAACAAACATTTCTTGACCCTTTTCACATTAAAAGCCCTAGAACATGTTGCATTTGCTGACCTGTTGCATGGTGGGGTATGGTACATGCCTTCCAGCAGAGAGGACATTGAAACACAGCTTTAAACCCCGGCGTTAAGTTATTGTTATTATCACTTTTCCTCCACAGCTTGGTAATAATGGTTCCTCTCTATCTCTCTCCAGGAAACCTGTCCCCACAACCCTCAAAGCAGGCAGCCTCCGAACACACATAAGCCGCTGCCAGGTGTGCATGAAGAGGACATAAAGCCCGACACCAGAGTCCTCCCTCATAACCTGCAAGCGCAGCTCGCGCGCACTTCCGTCCTCCACTCGGCTTACCTTGTTGTTTTTCAAACGATGGTGCTATTTCCCTGCATGTGTGAGAGGAGAGGGACACCGGTGTGGTCTGCAGACTGAACATTACAAACCAGAACAAAGAGACCAAGCGGCCTTTTGCTCCAATGCAGCACAACACGATCACAATGCGTCTCTTAAAAAAACACCCAGTTTACCACTGCACTGAGTACATGCCCCCTAAATTGGTAAACTGGTGTTCATTTTGTGTGTCAGGTGCTATTCAATCTTACTTATCTGCCTTATTCCATTTTCCTTCTCCCTGCCAGCACCACAGCACTCAAAGATATAGCCTCATTTTATTATAGATTTTTAGCTTGTTTAAACATACTAATGTAAAGGACGGGACTTACCACTGGTTACAGACGCTTTGATTACATTTGCTAAATCACAGTAATGTTGCTGACACACACACACACACACACATATATATAGCAATCACTCTGTTGTAAATATAAAGCATTCCTCTCTAACATAGTCCAGCATACTCTCCTCAGGTTATTATTGAAATACTTTGTGTGTTATTAAGTCCATTTTTATTTATAAAATGTATGAGAATATGTTGGACTTGAGCGTATCTGAGACCCCATTGATTTAAAATTAAAAAAGTATTTCACTGACAATCAGCACGAAACATAACACAAAACAGGACCGTGTGAGTGTGTGAGGTGAGGTGAATGTACATATGTGAATGGGTTTAAGATGCTTGGAAGTTGTGTGTGTGTGTGCGTGTGTGCGTGTGTGTGCGTGTGTGTGTGTGTGTGTGTGTTGTGATGTATTGTTGCACAATCCTGTTGTTGACATAAACTAGAACTAGACCAAAAAGTAAAATCCCTATACCTGTCAGAGCTTTGTGTATAACAGCTTGTGTGCTAAGTTCCTCTTCTCACATCACATGAACCAAAAGTTTTTATCCCAAAGAAATGCACATGTATATACTTACATAACATGTACTTATGCTATTTTTCTTCTCATTTACTTGACCTTTCTGAATGAATTCCTTCAAAAAAAATCTCTTTCCTCTGTTGAGTGAAGGGCCATCACATCGTTGTTGTATCAGTCAAACAATCTTAGCGTTTGTTTGTGTATTGTTTATCCCTTCATATACAGTATTTGGAGGTAACCTCAGTCTTCAGTCAGTAGGAGGAAGGCCTCTCGGGCACCAGACATCTTTTTTTGAGTCCCTTTGCAAGCTATTTAAAGAAGCATGGTATTTCTACTGTAAAAGTTGCAGCAGTAACTCACCATAACCTGTTGTTGTTTGTGTTGTGTGCTTGGTTGTAATGAAAATGCTCCATGAAGTTTATACAGTATCGGTAGTTTTAACAAACTTGATGACGGTGGGGAAATATCTTAACTAATAAACCAACAGAACAGACTTCATACTTCATAAGCATTTTATATTTTTACAGATCCCATACTGTGTAATTCCCGCAATAAAGTGATTTGTAGAACATTTTTCTCAATTCATCATAGGTGTTAATTTTTCATTTTGGTTTGGTGACATGAAGCTTTCCAATACAGTACACAAAAGAGGCCACAAGAGGGCGGCACCACTACACTTTGTAGGTATGTTTTGATGATTCATTAAGTCAAAGCTTTCCTCCATTCATGTTGTTCACAAGCTCACAATGTTTTTTTGTTTTTTTTTGTTTGCTGCCACAGGCTGTTATTCCAACAAGAGGCAAGAAAAACTGACCTCAAATTCTTGAACCCTAATTTAAGTGCAGCCTCTGCACCGACACGTCCACTGTGCCATGCAGCCAATACCTCAGCACTTCTGCCAGGACCGCGGCCAACAAACCCGTTCACCCCATGAAAACACAAACAGATCGATGCGCTCCGCAGAGAAGCAGATAGCCCCTCCTTTCATCTCCCCTCTCGTCTTTCATCTATTACCGGAATCCTATCCCTTGTTTCCTCTCTTGTCACCAGACAGACAAACACAGTCCTTGACCCCCGGCTATCTTCATAAACATGTCTAACAAGGCCTTGACCTCTGACCGCGAGGGCAAGGTCACTCAGGTGGGAGTCAGACTGGCTGCCCATGCAACGCCCAAAGGCCAAATGGTTAAATGGCAGGTACAATTGAGAGCAAAGGCCTAATGACCACGATCAACATTGTTTGCTGCAGCAAGGCTGAGGTGCCTGCAGGTAGGGCGAAGGCTCCAGTCCATACATCTACCTAAAAAAAACAATCAGTATTTGTTTTGGACCACATTTTTATTTTTCTTGGTGCTTGAAAACCCTATTTTACAGCTGCATTTACAGGAAATGGATTAAGCTGTTGTAGTCCGCTATTAGTGATAACAATATGATGAGTATGTCTAATAACAAATTAGTGATTCGATTTAAAGAAAATTGATTAAAATGAAAGAATGAATGAATGAATGAATTAATTAATTAATTAA
This sequence comes from Eutrigla gurnardus, assembly GCF_963514095.1. Taxonomy (NCBI): domain Eukaryota; kingdom Metazoa; phylum Chordata; class Actinopteri; order Perciformes; family Triglidae; genus Eutrigla; species Eutrigla gurnardus. Next base: position 17,829,796 of record NC_139926.1, read on the forward strand.
TTAAAAATGTTTTCAAGACAGAAGACGGTCCATTAAAACAACATAGAAAAACAATACAAAAAATTTAAGGAGGATGCAAATGAGGCATCAGCAATTATAATACAAAAAAAAACTGTTATACAGTGATATATTTCATGCTGCACTTTTTTCATAAACAAAATAAAACAAAATAAACTCACAGGTGATTCATACCCTGAAGATAAAGAGAAGAGCCATATATAATGTTATAAATAGAACTGTGTTATGGCACCAACTGATCATTATATTTATACTATTAATATTATTTTATTTATTTTAACCCCTGCATGTAAATCTGTGATTTTCACACATCCAATTTAAGAAATTAGGCACATAAATGACTAAGTCACAGGCAAATACACACACAACATAAATGCCATGTGATTAAGGTCAACACTCAGCCTTGCTCAGGGGCTTTGGAGTTCAAAACATTAACCTCTAAATGTTTTAATCCTCTTGGTTGTTTGCTAACAGTGCTAAGTTGAGACCTGACTTAAGAACTGTAATCACCTCCAGAGAACTGGGGATTATGCCTTTTCTTTTAAAATTTTAGTGCAATAATCTGGTCAATTTGCTTAAAAAGCAGATTAAAAGATTGACTGACAAACTGGCCACATAATAATGTATAGAATTACAATATTTGATACATTTTTGCGCTCTACACGCAGAATGTTAATGGTTGACTTGAACCTTGCCTAAATTTGCGAAGAGTTCATTAATATGTGTCAAACTGATAACGGGAAGTCCCGTAATTTAATGTCATGTTTTCCTGAATGTGTTTACGATACAGTGCAGGAATGCGTCAGGAGGTAGGTATGACCCTGACCTTTCTCCTGAGTGGATCAAGCGCAGAGGCCACAACCTCCACACCTCCTTGACCAGAGCCGGGCCAAATACAGATTATCTTACAACACAGCACACAACGCAAAACCTAACAGAAGCCACACGGGACCAAACACCCACAAACATACAAACATACTCTCACACAACTGTAAGGGGACTTTGCATACCAGTGCTTTTTATTGCATCATTCTGGGATTACAACTACAATCAGAGGTAAACATAGTGAGAGCTTTAGTGCAACAGCTTTCCTTTCTTACAGGAAGAGAAGTAGCCAGTTTCCACTTTTTGTTCACCATGTTTTTATGTCTGATTTTAATAATAATAATAATAATAATAAACATATATTTTTTTATAGCGCTTTTCCAAACACAGACACTTGATGTGACTGGAGCCTCTGTGGTACCTCACCTGCCAAGAGTTAAGCTCATTAATGGGTCAGCGCACCTGTGAGAAGGTCAAGTTCTCAATGGACTCACATTGCTTGTTGGTCGTGGACAGTTGCCACTGAGACGGTTTAAGTTTGGTGTCTTTCATGTTTTGACAGCAGGTCAAACAATATAAATAAACATAATTTAAATGTTATGTTTCTAATGGAATGAAAAGTCTCAGACTAGCCCATATTTCCAGTCTGTTATTGTGCCGTTAGCAGCACCACTGCATGCAATACTGCGATATTTCCCATTAATAGTCTGCAATTTACAAATACTTGCTTCATACCAAGGTGTCGGACATACTAATACATGTCACATGGTGGTGTGCCTAAAAATGTTGGTGAGGAGTTTCAGGTGCAGCCAGTGGTTGAGTGCTGGCTAATGCTATTAAAAATGCTAAGCCAAACACGACTGTTATCAACAGCCCAGTTATCTCCAACAACAACTTATCCAACGGGACAATCACGTAAACATGCTGATGAAGTTCGCAGAGTTTACTCTAAGGGGTGGAGTTAGATTGTTTAGACGCTGGCTACAAGCGTGCTAACATTAGGTTTAGCTGCTGTGCTAACGGTAGCTATGCCTACTGTGGGGGGGTTTAGCTTTTAAGTGCCAGGATGTACGAACATACAAGTAAGTGCTGAATTATTATTTTATTTAATTATTTTTTGCTCACCAGCAAGATAACATGCATCTACTTCTTCAAGACAAAAATTTACCTTTCCAGCTTCCTGAATCATATGCAGCCTTTGCTCCGCCCACAATCAAGTCTATTGGCCACAGCTGAAATGACCAAAACTAGCTGATAGCACACTTAACAACAAGACAGTTAGAATTAGCTCTACCAACTGAATTGCTTAAAACACAAGTTCTAAATAGTTTCCATACTCACCAACAGCCAGATAGCATGCAGCTTCTTCTCAAGACAAAAATGTTAGATACGTACTTACCTACTCAGCCACAGAGCCATCATAGGGCTGGCCGTCTACGGTCCAGTCAAAAATCACACATCACATCTAAACTGGTTTTAATTATATTAATTAAAAGTTAACAGATACTTTTAGTTAGTTTTGTTTTCCCCTTTCACAACCAAACAGAAAAACATGGGTTTTAGACCACTGTCTTTTAGTAAAATTGAGATAAAGTAATGTTTGCCATATGGCGACGCCAGGCAATCGAGAGAAACTGGCTGAACGTTGGATTTTGTGCGTCAAATTTCAATGTGATTGAATTTAGCACAAAGCGATCAAATTGGGTTCAATATGTGATCAAAAGCAAGCACATCTCACCCTGTTCCACACTGAGACAAATGAGAAGCGCTCACCAGACCTTGAGAAGAGGTTGAGTGTGATGACGTTCGTGAAAGGCATAAAAGCCGAAGTAGCAAATACCTGTAATATATATAAAATAACCTTATATAGTCGACGTGAGGTGTAGACATAACATGCGGCTCCTCCAATATGGGACTCTTAAATTCATGCTTGATATTTTTGGTCAGGTTTAGATTCCTTTTGAGGCTCACAGTTGACAAATTGTGAAAAATTCAAGATATTAAGCAAATGGTTATAAACGATGCAAGATAATAATGTGGTGCTTTAATGGTTTCTGCTCAAGCTGGACATGCTGGGACCGGGCATACATCCTCGTCTGACACCTTTTTCACTACTGATTGCACCTTATTGTCAATTGATGCAAATATCAAACCTTTTAGTTATTTTTTGAATGATAATACTGATTTAACTTCCACTCAACATCTTTATCATCCTAAAAACAGCAAAACATTCTGTTGTTGCCTGCCACTGTCTGTTTTGCTGATATAGCCTTTAATGCTCCAATTGATTTCATGCATTGCTGCTGTGTTTACATCCTGTTAGACATGACTGGAATTAACAATACCACTGGTGTACTATATTGCTAATTATCATATTTAGTATAACTGTTGTGGATTGTTACATTACATTACCTTCCTTTCCTTCCTCGTTGATGTTTGCTTCATTCTGCAGCTTCATCATGAGCTCTAACACTCAGACCATTAGCTGCACCATAGAAAGGGGTTCCTCCCTGGTTTCTACACCAGTCACTTTATGAGGGTCATGTGTTGAGTTTCTTTCTGACTGGACTTGTACCCTGATGTTCTAACTTTTAAGTGTCCATGTTCTTCTCTCTGCAGAAGTTACAGCCAAGCAGAATGTTATGTGGAAATATACCACCCCCGGTTATTTTATCTACAGTATTTGCTGCCCTGAACTATCTCATTCAAATGTCTTTAATACCTTACCTATTGGGACATTTTTCAAATGACAAAAAAGTCAAATAGAGCGGAGGTGAATGGATCCACGTACGTCACTGGGAGCAGTTATTAATAGAACTTCTTTATACCGAAGACATACTTTGTGATAATGTGGCCTTGAATGATGACTGCAATGCAGTGCTGCTCTACAACAAATTCAATGGTCTGCCAGTAACAAGCGTCACACTTTGGTGAGAGAGAGAAGTTCTTTTCTCGTTTTCAGTCATGCATTTTGTGCTCTTTTTCTATTTTTCACCATTTTATGATCTAAAAGAGGATCTGGCCAAAGGACAAATCTGCAATTTATTCACAGCAATTCAGAACTTTGACAAAATCCAGTCCTAACTCAGGCCTAACTACATGCTGCAAAGAACTGTTTGTCATCTGTTTTTTTTTCTCTTTTCTGTCCTTTTGTTTAACAAATTCCAGATATGTTACTGTGTAAGTAGTCAAACCGTACCAGCGTTTCACGTCTGGCACCAAAAACTTACATCTAATACATGCATCTTTACTCATAAATAACATACCATTAGGAACACTCAGCTCTCATTGGGAAAGACTATGATTGCAGCAGCTTGAGCAGCTTGCAGTACACATCCTCCCTAAACTTGAAAACAGAAATAATACCCTGGAGTCTACTGACCTCTCACAGTGAGTAGCGAACTCAGAATAACTTCACACTATGAACCCATGGAAGGGTGGAACTAAGTTAAAAATACATGATGTTTGTTTTTAAGTTTAAATAATACAACTGTGGCAAACATGACTGGAACATGTCCTCAATTTCCCAAGAAATCTTTCCATCTGTAGAGCTTGGCTCTCATGTGAGGTCTGATCACGATCACGGCATGATCGGAAATCTGATCAGATGAAGCCAAACATGGTGACTTCCTCTTCCTCCTCCTCCTCCTCCTCCTCCTCCTCAGCCTCCTCTTCTTCCACAGAAATTTGAATCCGTTGTACAGCGTCCACTCACAAATATGGAAACAGTGTGGCGGTGTATGAATGAGAGGAGAACAGAACGCCTCCACAGCCGAGCGGAGGAGTAAAAAGGAAGAGTGGACGTCACAGTAACAGAGAGTGCGTGGGCACAAGAGGAAGAGTGGGAGTGAATTTGTGGGAAGCATTCCAATATAATTCTCAATCTGTCTTTCCTCTTTATTCATCTCCACCACATCGCTCATACTCTAACAAACATCTCTTTAGACTTCTCTCCTTCCTGTTGACATATAGACGAAGCAGCTCTGCGCCCCTGAACTTGAATGTATGGCGCTCTCTAATTTACACCATGAGCACCAGCCAATATTCTCCGTCCTCTAGCCTCTTGTTGTTGCAGCAAACCATCTGCTGATGAGACCTTAACGGGGAAAAGACGCTTACCTCTCACAGAAGGGAAAGAGAAACAATAACAATGTCATAAAAAAAGATCAAATCAAAGCCGACAGCAAACAACTTATTCTTAAAACAACAAATTGTCATTCCTTTTATACTCATTCTTGCGGTTAGATGAGAAGATTGATACTACTTTCTTGTTTTAAAGTAGCGTAAATCTTCTCATCTTACTCTTGGCAAGAAAGCAAACAAGCACATTTCCCAAAATATCACACTGTTGAATTCTGAAGAAGCATCTAAAGTATCTCAGAATTTAAGGGTCTCATATTGTAAAAATATTTTTTTTGTAGAGCCGTCAGGATTTCTGTAGGGTTCAGGTGTCACAACCGTATAATATATAGACGACTTCACAGTTTTATACATTCTAGAAAACATTCTAACGGGTCCCAGGTTATTTCCGGTTGCAGTGTATGTGAATGACATCAACAGACAGGAAGTAAACATGGACCCGAGCTGTTACCTAGCAACGCAATTCAGACGGAGGGTGAATACAGGCATATATCCGGACAGACATTATGAGAAAAATTAAGTTTATTTTTTTTACATCAAAGCATAAACGTGTTCAACTAGAACATATTAACCAGGGAATGAGCATTTAGGCTGTAGCAGGAAGAAGCACAGCATTTAACACGGTAGTAAGACGACAGGCAGCACAACACAGGAGGGTCTGCCTGGACCTTCTGGACCGTTAGTACCATCAGATGGGCCGTCCACGTCTAGGGCTGGAAACTGCAGAAAGAGGGTTGGGACTGAGGAAGTCAGACAAACAAGGGAAGCATAGAAACGGTCCACAGAAAGGGTTGCATGACTGCCAGACGGAGGAGAGAGAGAGAGAGGGCGTAAAGGTGATGAAATGCACTGCGTGAGATTACATCCCATCCCATCACGACCTGACGCTGACATCTTGCCTGTCGTGACGTGCAGAAATCAAACAAGTGTGGAGAGCATGGATGGATGGATGCGTCCTTATTCTTCGGTTATACATGCAGTTAATGTCTGCCAGTCAATGAGGAATAGTGATGGAGCTTTAACATCAGCAGCTGTGTGAAGGGTTAGTTAGTTAAAATTATGATTAGATGAAAACTACGTGCCTTTTCTTTTTGTGTAAACACAAATATGGAGGATTGAAATATCTCATCCGTGACGGACCGGTATTCCACGTCCTGATGAACCTTACTGATGGCAACACTTTCTTCAGCTTTCATGCCCTTGTAACACCATAATATAAATGACTTACTAATGATTATTAAGCTATATATGTTGAGAAGAAATGCACAACTGATTATGCACAACGCCGCCATCTGTCTTAATGTCACTTGGTCATGTAAAAGGGTTGGGGGGGGGCTCTTGGCTCGCTGCACAGTGTAACGCCAGCTGTGTTTAAAAGACCACACTGTAACTTACGTTCTCATTTACACAGGAGACAAATGTATAGCGGCACATCATACTTAGTAAATAACCTTTTACCGGCTTCATGCTAAATTACCTCCGTGAATATTACGAGCGGGATGCAGGGATCTCTCTCACCGACTCAGCCGCTCCATTTACATGCCGAAGTCATCACTTACCACAAGCACCATTTACAAATGTGCTCCCACTAAAAGAAGCCCAATTACAAACGCGTGCCGAAGCTAAACACCTACATCTACTAACGCCGTGGACGCTCTAAAAACTAAGTTAATGGTGAGGTTGTCAATGAAAAAATAAATAAATGAAATGTGTAAAATTAAGCCATTTCACTATGTATCGTACACAGGCAAAGGTTGCACTGAGCTTCTGAGTAGAGCAATCATACGTAATCTACAGCGCCCTATGTGAGCGGTGCCGCTGGTTGTCTCCGGCGTTGTTTTGCCATTTTAGAAAACTGGATTGTTGATTTTTCTCTGCAGCTGTTGAATTATTAGGCAAAGCTATCATCACACCAGCGGCCCAAGTATTTACAGTACTATTAGGGTTGTTGTGGTGTTAATGGGCCCTTCCATTAGCCTTGGTGAAGGCCAGGGTAACACCTGCATCAACAAAAACACACACGGACATGAACACACACACACACACACACACACACACACACACACACAAGAACGCTGTCACGCCGTTGTTGTTGTTATGGGGGGGGGGGGGCAACCCTCATGGGAGTTAGCTGTTTTTCAGCAGTGGTCTGAACACATCAGAAAATGTGCTTACACCACGGCAACACATGCTGGCTCAACAGTATTACGGAGCGTGGCTGTCGTTCAACGTCTCAGGCGACTCCGGATTAAACACAGAAAAAAATCCCCATACATGGAGCCCGACGGCGACAACGCGCATGAAGGATGTCACAGAGCTCTAAAGACTTTGCCCTCCTCGCTCCCCTTCCGCTTGTGTGTTTACAACCTTCTCTATTTCTCTGCCGTGAGTATTTTCCATCATCACTGGGCTGACGGGCGGGGGGGGGAGCTATAAAGGGTGTGACTGTGAACCCCTCCACAGAGAGATAATGGACGCCTTTGGCCTTTCACTGCACTCTGGAAACTTCCATGTTTACAGTCTCCATCAGTGACTCCTCTGCTCCTCTATCAGCGGACAAAGTGTTATGTTCAGAAAACAGTGTGGCAACAACATGGTTACACACACACACACAGACCTGCTCCTCATCAACAACACTGCTATGTTTTTATGAGTTACATTAGCTTTTTCCAAACCACACACCCTTCCCAAAGTCCTTCCCCCCCTCTTGTTACGGCTCCCTCAAACCATCCCTTCCACTACAGCAGGAATGCCGTTTTAATTGACAGATTCATCAGGACGATTCATCTTTGAAATGTGTCCTTTGTCGCAGCCTCTGTCATCGGGCTTGCGTCGCTTAACGCGGACATATTAAGAGGTCATGGCTTATCATCATAATCGTCTCCGAGTTCGCGTCCGTTATAAATGGAGGTGTGGAAGAGACGTCTGATCCTTTAATCTGAATTAAGGGATCATATTATGTCATGAAGAGGGACTCGGCTTTGTTGTTGCCGCATTTGAGCCCCGATTATTAGCCGCGAGCCTCTCCTGACTGAGACTTCCCAAATGACGTGAAGTGATGCTGACAGACCCATGCTGTGTCTAGTCTGTATTTATTAAAGGTTGACAGCGTGTAACTAAAGAAAAGGCATTGCCGCTGATGAAGACAAGTGAAAGCGTGAAAGGCGATGGTACAGTAAATTCTCCTATTTCAGTTCCGTCACACATGAAAGCGCAGAACGTCAGCCACCCAATTTCTGGGATATCAAAGCTCCCCTCACGCACTGTCACTGAGGCTCATCTCACGAGGCCGCAACCTGCAAGACTATCTTTCTTAGATCCCAAAGGCCTCCAAATGCAAATGTATATGACCCTCCCCTATATATTCTTTCAATATATAATTTATTCGGTACACAAGGGCAGCCAAGCATTGACCAAATGCCTTTCCTCCATACCATGCTTCTGGGGGGTTTAATCCTTCCTTCACACAGATATTAGCATTTCCAATGCTATTCATGTTTTTGATTATTCTCGGTTGGAATTTAATGCCATATTCGGTATGTCTATGACTTTTCTTCATGCAGATTGAACTCACTTAAATCATATTTTACCTACACTGTACAGAATATGTGTGAATATGCATTCCACCACCTGCACACACGCGTTCATGCATGGTAACATGATGTTTGTACCTAAAGGTATTCATTAACTAGTCCTCACTCTTACTATCTTGTGGAAACCCCATTAAGCAGAGAATGGCACGAGTGAAATGTTGGTATGTAAATGTATGTAAATGAAGAGCTCCGCACACACTGAATGGTGACGGACATTTCCAGTATTGCAGGGAGCTGCAAGGGAAGGAAACGCCGGCACCGCCGTCCTCAGGCTCCCTGCCCCCTCAAGTCAAACCCTGAGACGTTCATTATTCAGTGTGCTGCTCTCTTAATTGTCTCACAAAATCATTATATCTGAAATTTAGAATTGCACTTAATGTATGCACAATTGCGCCCCACCTTAATCAATTATGGCCATCTAAATTAAACCAAGGATTCATTATTGAGTAAATGATCAAGATCTTAATTATTTCTATATAGCTTGTTCTGATTCGCCGCACTGCTGGATGTATATTATGTTTAAAAGGTATTATAGAATGTTTTATTTAGACTTGGAATATGGTCTTTAAGAATAAAGCTGACAACAACTATAACAAGGGACATGGTTAGTAGCATATATAGATAAAAATATATAAATGGCAATGCTTAATCAAGCCTTGAAGCATGGAGATAATATTGAAAAACTATACACGTATAAATAAAGACCCGTACTGTCAGGTAGAAGTAGCTCCAGGTGCTACCAGAGCTTCATGATAATTATATATATGGATATTTATACCTGAAGGCTGTTTTCTACTATTCTGTTTGTTTTCTGAAGCAATTTTTTATAATGTAGCATATGTGGTTAAGGTACATGTGGTCTGTTGTGGATATTGGCCTGGGCTGATGTTACATTGCCATCCTGAATTATTTTCCAAGTCCGGCCCGGCAATATTCTATATATTTATGATTGTACAAAAATCCAAGGAAAGGCACAAAACAGCGATGCATAAGACTCTAAATACTTTACTTATCCTGTATCTCGCTCTCAAACCTAATATGCTCCTAAGGAGCCAAATACTGTATATAGATGTTTCCAAATTTTTTTGAAAAATGTAATAAAGTAAAACATAGCATCAGCTGTAGGTTTTAGTCAACTTTACTTAAACAGGAATAAATTGTGTATTTGTTGGGGACTGTTTTCAGCTGCGGATTAATACACGTGTGGTGATCTAGGGAGTATTTGCAACATCAAATCTGTTTATATGTTAATGTGAGATTGACTCAAAATAAACTACATTGCCCAGTGTCTATACTTACGTAGGAACACAACACCCAATGCAACAATACAGCTCTTTTGTGGGTTGTTAGAGGTCTATGGCACAGAGTAACCTGGTCTCACTTCTGGGGTATCAAATACCAACGCTTGGGCAGAGGACCTCGCCGTCTTGATACCAACGCACACGCAGATGATGCGCTGGACTTTCAACCAACTCCGAAGTAAACCCAACCGCGTCGCCATTAGACAGACGGGGAGGTAGTGGTGGTGGATAGGACAAACATACCCAGGACTTTCACTCAGGTTACTTCCATCTGTGTCCTATGTGAGGCCAAAAGTTGCGTTATTTTTACTGACGATCTGGCGTGATGTCACATGATGAAGTCCCGTGACAAACATCCCTATTTTAAGCCAAACCATTATGTTTTTTTCCAATCTGAATGGTTTTGTTGTGAAAAACCCACCACCGTTTCACAACCACACGTGAACCTTCTGCGTGAAGATACTATGGGAAAATCCTGGGGCTTTTTCCGAAGAAGTACGAGTAAAATATGATAAGTAGGGAAGCTATATCAAATGACATTTGTTCAGGTAAATCTTGTTTTTTTGGTCTTTTCATGGAATTTTGGTTGCAACAAGGAAAACGTTGATGAGTCACTTTAACTGTGGCAAACCGTCCACCCCCACACATCCTCCCACCCCCGTGGTTGCCAAAACCACTCCACTACTCCTCTAGCTGATACCCACACAGCCAGCCTCTCTCTGACTGATAAATGTGCAGGCAGACAGAGTATTTTACCCTCCAATATAATACACATGCGATCTCCACCCACCGCACCAGCTCAAACATGTTGAAAAGAAATACGCTGCTGAGTCTTCCACACTATATGGAGATAAGCTACCGACGGCAGCTACAATCTCAATATGGAGATACGTCTGATTCACTATAAAAGAGGAAGGTGGAAGCAGATCATACTGAAATGTTCAATATTTAAGAGAAGCAGGCCTCCGACCAATAGAAAGGAGGGAGGAGAGGAGAAATCATGGGGGAGGAAACCTGAGAGTGAGAAAGATGAGGAAGGACGTTATAAAACTCCATCTTTCTAATTCCAGTGTATTATTCATTACATATTCATGTGATGGCGCGGCCATTATGTATGCGTGTGTGGCGCAGCCAGTGATCATACATATTACCTATCACTTCCACTTTAATTGCACACGGCCAAGTGAGGGTGGGCTCATATCAATAATTCCGATACATGAAAGCAAATATTCTCGTTTTTTTTCAAATTATTTGCTTGAACGCTCTCTCTGGAATGTTGGATGAATGTATTTACGTATGTAAGTGTGTCCAGGATGTGCTATTATGACGGATTCTTTCATTAGCGGGACCCGTGTGCATGCACGGGGCCCCTGTCTGTAGGCTACATGTGTACAGCTGTGCATCTGTGTGCATGTTCATGTGTGTCCCTTTGCCTCCATATAGATTTTCATTACAACCCCTATCAACGTCCAATTTATTAGATATCATGTCTCAACTCGTAGCATGTTGCAGTTCAGATGAATGTGATTACGATGCTGTTGCGTGTGTGTGTGAGGGGCGTTCAACAAATTATTTATGTTATTTGAAGTTTATGTACCCTGACTAATACGATTTTGAAACCATTATAAAACAAGACGGATTAATTTAAGAACAGAAAAATGAAAAATAACTGTGGGGCCCAGCTGGTACACTTCCACCTTTATTCAGAATGTCGGCATCAATACAATGTACAGAAAATACAGTATACTATAGATGATGATGATGAGATGATTAAGAGCTGAATAGTACATTAAACCAGGGAAGTTGCAATTGTAGAACACGAGGAAAGTAAAATCAATACGACCTGAATGGGGACATTGGTGAACGAGTTCTAAATTGCTGGGCATATAAAGTACAGTTGCACTACAGGATGTGATGAGGATGTAATTATAGTCGTATCTCAGATAAGCTAACAACCTACTAATGGCACCATTAGAGAACCAAAAAATAAATAAATAAATAAAAAATACAAAGGCTTCTCAGCCATACTTCATATTCACAAGAAACAGGGAGTTTCTGTTAGTCGGAATTAACATATTAGTGTACGAACAGCACATAGTTGTGTTCTTTGTCGCTGGTGATTGTCTTTTCGTTGAGGAAAGCCCTCTTTGACCTCAGGGAGTGTCATCTTCTCGTTTGTGGAAAAGAGTCATCAACATCTAATTTAAACACTTGATTGGCTAATTACACTACATGCATAACGCAACTGTGTGACCTCGTTTGCTCTCCTTTTCTCTCTTCATTAAGATTAGTAAACACCCCCCCTGCACACATGTATGCTGGAATTATCTCTCACATTGATACATGAGCACCATTATAGAAATCAACACACACACACACACACACACACACACACACACACACACACACACACACACACACACACACACACACACACACACAGTCATGTTTTCATGACTTGTGGGGACATTACATTCATTACCTGGAGACTTAAACTTACATTAACTTAAATATAACCCATTACCCCTAAAATGTAATGATTTATGTTATGGGGAACTACCTACCCCCCTCCCCCCCAAAAAAAGGTGAGCCCCGACAATGTGAATGTGTATTCAGGTCCCCACATGACAGATACACAAAACTCTCTCTCACACACACATATTTTCTTTGCCATTAACTACTCATTAAGAACCCTTAGCTAATCTGATAGCAGTGTGTTGGACAGACAGCGTTTTTGCTGATATACATGCGTGTGTGCGGTGCATGCATGCCAAGTGAGTGACAGGGAAATCACTTGTGTGATGTCATAACACTTGCAGTCATGTCAGAGCATTTTGATATTGTTCCTGCTTTTACAACCATGTTTGTATTAAAGAGAAAACGATGCCGCGATCAAAGACGGCATCCTGTTCATTCCTTATGAAAGTCACCCACTGGGCCATACGCCATAAAAGCATCCGCTGCCTGACTTCCTGTTGACTCCCACACATGAACGGAATAAAATCATTTAATCATGAGGCTCGTCTCGATTTTCCAAATGTTATTAGATCAATTTGATCAAATTCTGATCTGACATTCTGCAGTCATTATTTCCGGGAGCTTTGCGACACTCAGGTTGCTCCTTTTCCAATGATCTGGGGGAAAGAATGCTTTTCCGGCGGATACCGATAGTGATGTCCAGCATTTGTAGTCATCACCATGACTAACATCAGCGTGGAAAGGTCCCGAGGTGAAGTGGAACAACAAATTTTATGTAATTCTCCATTTCATTAATCATTTCAATAAGACGTAGTTGTGATGTCAAGAGAAAACAGGGTTAGGCCGAACTAAGCCCCGAGAGCTTTAACACCATGTGATCCCAACTGTTACGATCATTCATACCCAGTGTTGTGCTTGTCTTACGAGTTTGCCATTGTGTCTTTATTGAGACAGTTTTTTTTTAAACATCCTGTGGCACTGACAAACACAACAAGGACAGACTTTCATCCAGGCTGCGTTTTAACTTGTGGCCATCACACAAAGCAGCTGCTCAAGCATGCGATCCACGTGGAAAAATGTGATAGCCTCGCAATGATCCTCATTTCATTATGGTTTTTTTTTGTGTGTGTGTGTCTGGGTCTGTCTGCCTGATTTATGGAAACTGGCATCTGGTTAAGAAGCAGTGGGAAGACGTGAAGTAGACCCTCTGCTCCGTTCCTTAAAACAGTGACACCTGAATTACAGTTTCCTCTATGAATCCTTCAGATCTTGTGCCCTGAAACAACGTATTCATTGTAACGAAAGGTGGATTTTTGTTCACGTTTTGAAGGGGAATGCATAAAAAGTGTCTCAATGGACAATGGGTAATTGTATTTAGCTTCCCTGTGAATGTTGCTGCTAATCCATCCATTTTCTACCGCTTATCCTGTATTGAGGGTCGCGGGGGGGCTGGAGCCGATCCCAGCTGTCATTGGGCGAAGGCAGGGTACTGCTGCTAATAATTAGCATTTTCTTTTAGTTGTTTAGCCAGTTGTTTTAGACAATCAACCGAGTTATACAGGTTCGAGCATGCTACGGATGGTCACGGATGGTAATGATCACCTCTGAATGTGACATCAGAGGCTTTATTATGAGGGAACCCAGAGGGGTCACTAGTAGCAGTGGAGGATGGAAAGTAGAATTTATACCTATTGTTCCTTGCTGCTCGTTTGTTGGCTGAGGTACCACCAGTTTCACGACAGCTCGTGAAACTATCAACCACCAGATTTAACAAGGGGTCACTCATGGTGCTCAACCATATTTATAGGTGGGCTGCAGCCACGCCGGGCCCTTTTTATAGACACACCCTTGAACACAATACCATACTTTTAGGCAGCAAATCAGTTATCTTGTTATCTCTGAACACCCAGGATGCATTTTAGTGCGAATTGTGAATGCCTTGTTTAAATCCAAGATTTAAATCTCAATAAAAATCTTTTAACTTAGTGATGTCTGTTTTGCTTATTATTATTATTATTATTAATAAACCTTTTTTATTATGACTTTATATCCCATAATGTATTTATCATGCTTTGGATTTCGCTAACACCAGTATTCGTTCTGTCCGTTCAGGGTCGCTGTAGAAACATGATAAACAAGATAAACAAGACGCGCCGCTCTCAGTGTAGACATGGAGGGCTCATTCTAAGCTCATGTAAACACGATTCTTAGTTTCAGGTGATCATGCAGTAATGCAGCCGCATTTCAAACCAAAAGCAAAAATCAAACAAACAAAAGCAGCAGTCCCAAAGGGGCTTACCCTGTTGAGTAAAGGTACCAGTGCTCCTTGTTTTGCCTCTACTACGATGTATGCTGTTTGTTAATCTGCGGTGGGCATTCAGCCAGTATTACACTGGAGAGGTGATCCTTCAAAGGGACCTCATTTACCCTCCACAGGCATCATTTTGGTTCACTTATCAGTGCCAGACGCTCAAAAGCACAACACCGATGAACACGACTGCATTTACTTAAAAACAGTATGTGTGTGTGTGTGTGTGTGTGTGTGTTTTGGAGAACTGAATGCATATTAGATCAGTGGGTCAGTTGAGGCTAAATCACAGCAGAAAATCAATGCACGCTTAAACTGCACTCACACACACACACACACACACACACACTCACACACACACACACACACACACACACACACACACACACACACACACACACACACACACAAACAAGCAGGAGTGGATAACTTCCTACACACTCCTACTTAGATCTGTTCCGGTTTAAATACCACCCACCTTCCTTTAATCTTCCTTCCACTGCCTTGAGGACCGTGTGATTAACTCGAAGGAAAAAAACATCTACACATTGATTATCAACTACGCTGCAGTGGACAAAAACACAACTTCTATTTGCCATGTCCCAAACATTGTCCACATGTTACCAGTCACCAGGAAACCACCTTGAGTCCTTTGATAACCTCAGACGTCCAGATGTTGTTTTCCACTCTGTAAAGTCATTATATTTCAGCACCGAAGCGCTTGAGATTCATATTTCAGGTAATGTTTCAAGTCACAGTCATAATATTTTCTTGTTTTTGACCAAGGCAGAAAGTGGGCTCATGCATCATTGTCATTTATATCAAACCACGTGACTCCAGATAACGCATAATTATGACAAATGACTGATGATGGTAGTATGGAGCCTGAATATCATATGCATTCATATCTGTTAAATCAACGCAATAGAGAGATTTTAGAGGATGGGCCACTGTTCCGTCTCTCTGTGTGGCCTGGGGAGTAATTTGCAGAGGGAGGACGTGCTCATGAATAAATATGTTGTCTGTGTACGTCTATCCGACATAAACATATTATCAGTGGTTTCTCCACCTGGCACGTCTGCCTTTCCCTTCTAATGAGCTTATCAAATAAATATACGTCTCAGTGACCTGTGAAATGGAAAAACCAAGTCGTTTTTTATGTGTACAAATTACAGAGAAGTGGACACATTATGAGGAGATAAGGTAGGAATGACAGTGAAGAGTGTCCCGATGTCCTGGAATATCTGCAGCGCCACAGTTCTCCGTCTGACACGCACAACTATTATTAACTGGTCTGGGTAGGACACCGAATATGACATCAACCGCTATGATTGACTTTCTTGTACCGTTCTACAAAACCGTGTGTTCCCTGTGTCCAATTTCCAAATTAATCAAAAATTGATTATGTCCATTCCAATGAGTCGGTTAACTGAAGTAATCAAAACTGTAATCACTTGTGCTGTGGCTCAATACGGGCACGCGGCGCCTCGTCCAATAACACAAAGATCTCCATCGGCACACGCCGCCTTTCCTCCGGGTCAGCCCGCCTGTGATCAATCAGCACAAAAATTAACCAGGAGAGAAATTTCAATTTCGCATTTGCCGTATTGATTAGAGAATTGAGTCAATTATGGGTGACAACATGAGATTGGATGGAGCAATCCATACACTATGTGCTCAAGAGCACAGAGAAACAGCTTCCATTATCATTGTTGTGTCGGCTCGAGGAAATGACAGGGTTTTTTTTTACAGGAATGATGTTAAAATGTAAAAAGAAAACAAGTTTAGATGGTTAGCCATAAACAGTCCCCTAATATACTTTGTTATATATTGTATTCATAATTCCACATTTTACACCAGTGTCATTGATATCAGCTTTACTTCCTCGATCTTTGGGGTCCCATAGACCCTACTTCTAGATTTGTTCTTTGTTTTATATATATATATATATATATATATATATATATATATATATATATATATATATATATATATATATATATATATATATATATATATATATAATTTAATATTTAAAAGCAATTCTTAAAAGTAATGAAGTTTCAAGCTAGGTATGATGTTTAAGCTATTAGAACAGAATAAGTGGCTGTTGCAACAAAGGTTGATCTAATTTAGTATCTTACAAAAGAGTGTAAAAAACACAAAAAATCCCCAGCTCAGGGTAAAACATAACAACAGGAGGACATTCGGATCCAAAACATCAAAACAACACGGCGACAACAATACGAATGGGACACCCTGGGCTCCGGCTGTAATCTGTTTTGCCTATGACTAAGAAGATGAGGTGGATGTTGGACGAAGAGTGTGTGTGATGCTTGGAGGCCGACAATGCATGTTTGTGCTGCTCATTTGACACGGCCTTATGTGGCGGCGACTGGAGGGTGAGCCTAATCTTTAACCCTCATCCTTAATCTTATCTCGTCAAATCGGCTATTCTAATCTGCTTTATGAAAGCTTATGAAACTAATCGTCGCGCTTGGTGACAGTGCAAGTGGGTGAGAGAGACGTTATGTGCTTGTGACTCAGCAAATTGGAGCGAGCGAGGCTGTTTGTGCATGAATGAGATTAGATCTTCAAAGCCACAGGCTCCTGAATGGATTTAGACATACTTTGCCTATTTAACCCTATTTGATTGTTTGCTCACATTTACAATTTAACATCACTTGTGCTAGAGAGTGAAATAAAGCCAGAGAGTAAGAAGGACCAATCTGTCTGCAGCACCCTTAGAGTAACACCCATCATCCTTCCCTAAACAAATACACCTATAAAGACCTAATGGGTTCATACCAGGAGACGATGAGAGGGCCCATTTAAAGTCTTGTAAATCAGGTTTAGCTGGCCGTTTAATTAACTTGTAAATTAATGCACCATGCTGTGTAAATTGGATGGTGATAAATATTCATGCAGTTACCTAAGAAAAGGGCAAGGACGTATCGCAGACACAACCAGATTGGGTTTGCAAGCAGCACAGTTTATGGGGCAGTCGCCCACCATATTGGTATTTTATAGACAGCTAATATGCATTTCTTACACTTCACGGGTTATGCACAAAAAAATAGAGTGACTCCTTCAGCCCCTGCTTTCACTTCACACCACCCCCACTCTGTTTATCTTCCCAGGTATTAGGCCTATACAAGACGAGCTGCCATGGACTTCAAATCCTTCTCTCGAGGGACGACCTATTCGTCAACTGTAGTTAGTAAATGTTGCATAAAGCATCGCAATAAAGTCATTCTGCAGTAGTTGTTTGTCATCAAAGTGTGAAAGTTCAGATCCGTGCCCATTTCTGTCATGTAGGAAACCTAATATCAACAGACAGGGAACCCTCCTCATCCTACAGGGAGATATCTGAGCCTGGGAGGGTTTAGGCAGCCAGCTCTCTGTCTATTTATATAAATATGCCTTCATGGCACTTTCAGCAAGGCTGAGGTAAACACAGTCGCTCAAATAATGGTGAAAAACAACCGCACGGAAAAGCAAAATCTACTCAGAACTGCCGATGGACCAGAAGCTGAAGGTTATTTGAGGAATGGATCAGAAGAGGTCGTCGCCTGATTTGATTCTTTTCTCGTGCTGGCAGTAGTCAAATCATTGCTTCTGGTGGCATAATTGACCTGCATAGTCTTGGTAATTGACCTTGCTGCTGAGAACAGGGTGGTTTGGTGCTGAGCCAGCACTGTGGGATCTACAAGAAAATGGGAATGTATAAGTGTGTGTGTGTGTGTGTGTGTGTGTGAGAGAGAGAGGTTGGGGGTAGTTTTCAACATGTTATCATCATGGGACATGCAACTATTAATAATAGGCACCGCAGTGATATGACTATTGACAGATTAGGTGCTTTGAGTGGCAATGCAGATTAATCCCCGTTTAATTACAGCTCAGGTTTGATTTCTATGGCTGCCTCCATCCCCTGCATCTCCATCTGACCTGCATTATTTCACCGTCAGGCCTTCAGCCTGTGTTTCCTCCGTTGGCCAGGAAGAGGTGATCTCATTCCCCTGCCAGCTCCACGCTCCCATCACCACTGCGCCACGGTACCCAGCTGGCTCCCGGATTTGTATCATTACGCACGTTGTACCAGCATTGACGCATCAAGATCAGGAGGATTTTTTTTGCGTCATCACTTTTTTTTTTTTATATAACCATATATGGGTCACTCTGTTACGCTAGAAGGAGGAGCTTTATTTATTGTAGATTACGCTTAAACAAATTCTCCGCTTCTGGATATTGACGACAAATATACAGATTAAGCAGGCGGATACGGACGGTAACTGAGCAGCTCCAGGCAAATATGAATAAAGCAGAACGCCCCCCCCCCCCCCGTTCTTGTCTGCTGGTTTGTTTATTATGAACACGTTGATGTTTTCTCTGGAAAAAGCGGAAGAAGGGGCTGGAATATCCCGTTTAAACTGGCTGTGCGACGCGCAGGCAACGTTGCATTCCTGTCACAGAGCTGCAGTCGCGACTAGGCGATGCTTGTTTACCAGCTGGACCGGAAGGAGTCCCTCTACAGACACGTTTAATATGGTCAAGACGTGGTGAAAAAACACCATCGGGGGTAAAAAAAAAAAAATGCTATATGCGAGTAAAGCAAAAACATATGAGACATGAGACATCAATTCATCAAATCAAAACGTTATAATGACTATATAGCGCATTAAAAAACAAAACCATTCATCTTTACTCTGTGCGTATACCTTCATATCCAGGTTAGTATTTTGTTTCTATCGCTTTTATAATCCAACACAACTCCATGACGCAAATTGGCTTTTTTTTTCAGGCCAGGGGCGTCTCGTTTGGTATATTTAGATTAGCAAAAAAAGGTTCCGTAGTCAAATGTTGGATCACAGGACCAGAGCTGCTATAAATAAAGTCCTGAGTGACTACGCTCAAACGAGTCGGAAGAGGGCAGAGTGATAGTAGGAGGGCTTTTTCCTCTCTCTCTCTCTCTCCCTCCTTTGAACGGGGCCATCTCACTCCAGCATTCATCCCGTTTCCACCAATAAGCCCAATGAGCCGAGTGCGCACCGCCCACCGTCGGCTGTGTGTATTTTTTTTCCTCCTCCTTCTCTCTTTTTTTCTCTCTCTCTCTCTCTACACATGAGCTGGATGTGTAGATCGTCACATGTTGTTTCCCCTCCTCAGTCCGGACACTAGCAGACATGTGTTATTTATCGCTCGGCTGCGGGAGAAGACGCACGCTCGCACAAGCCGCTCTGGAAACGCAAGATTAGAAATAAAAGCGCGTCTTTTTTTATTATTTTTTTTTATTTAAGCAACTCGCGGGAGAGAGAGAGAAGAAAAAAGAAGAGGAGTCGTTGTGTCTCGATAGCGACGGACACGAGGATGGCGAGTCCGCCAAACACCGGAGATCAGCCGTTGTTAGCCGGCAACACGAACGCGAGCAGCGGCATCAAGAAGTGCGGATATCTAAAGAAGCAGAAACACGGACACAAGCGCTTTTTTGTTCTGAGGGAGCCGAGCGAAGGGTTCCCTGCGCGGCTGGAGTACTACGAGAGCGAGAAGAAATGGAAGAACAAATCGGCCGCGAAGAGAGTTATTCCTCTGGACTGCTGCCTCAATATCAACAAGAGGGCAGACGCGAAGCACAAATATCTTATCGCTCTTTACACCAAGGACGAGTATTTCGCCGTGGCGGCGGAGAACGAGCCGGAGCAGGAGAGCTGGTACCGGCTGCTCGCGGATTTAATGGCAGAGGGGAAAGTGTACGACGGCTCCGCGTCCAACTCCGCGTCCTCGCTGGTCGGCTTCGACGAGGCGAGCTACGGGGTCATCACGCCGGTCGCCGCCGCCTACAAGGAGATCTGGCAAGTCAACCTGAAATCCAAAGGCTTGGGACAAAGCAGGAACCTGATCGGAGTGTACCGGCTCTGCCTCAGCAGCCGGACCATCAGCTTCGTCAAGCTCAACTCCGAGGTCGCCTCCGTCATCCTCCAGTTGATGAACATCCGGAGGTGCGGCCATTCTGACAGCTTCTTCTTCATCGAGGTGGGTCGGTCCGCGACCACGGGTCCGGGCGAGTTCTGGATGCAGGCGGACGACTCCGTGGTGGCGCAGAACATCCACGAGACCATCCTGGAGGCGATGAAAGCCATGAAGGAGCTGTCGGAGTTCCGTCCGCGCAGCAAGAGCCAGTCGTCCGGCACGAACCCCATCTCGGTCCCCACACGGAGGCACCTGAACAATCTCCCGCCCAGCCAGACCGGGCTGCCCCGGCGGTCGCGCACCGACAGCATGGCCATGACCTCCCCGGTGAGCAAATTCTCCTCCTGTCGAATACGCACGGCCAGCGAGGGCGATGGCACCATGACACGCCCCATGTCGGTGACCGGCAGCCCCCTTAGCCCCGGGGTCCACAGGACCCTCCTGACCAGATCCCACACCATTTCGATGCGCCCTTGTCGGACAGTTGAACCCTCTTCCCTCCAGCACAGTAAGTCCATGTCTATGCCCCTGTCTCCCTCCCCACCCATGGCCGCCCCTAGCCTGGGGAACCTGTCGTCCTGCCCAGACAGCAGTGCTCCTCGCCCCTCCAGCTGCAGTGCCTCCTTCTCTGGCTCCCCCAGCGACGCTGGTTTCATATCATGCGAGGAGTATGGCTCCAGCCCCGCGGATGCACGGGATCTGAGGCTAGCGCTCACCCTCCGTAGCAACACTCCCGAGTCTCTCAAAGCTGACACTCCCCCCTCCCGGGACGGCAGTGAGCTTGAAGGCTACATGGTGATGGAGCGACAGAATGGTTACCGGCGGTTGTCGGAGCTGGACAAGGCCTATCGAAAGCGCACGTACTCCCTCACTACGCCCCGCCAGCAGAGGGGTCCCCCCCAAGTATCTTCAGCCTCCCTGGATGAGTACACTCTTATGAGGGCCACCTACACCAGTGGAAGCCAGTCTTCTCGGAGGTGTCACACTGCCTCCCCTAAAGGCATCTATCCCGAGGATTATAGAGACGTTCATCTCAGCGTTAGCAGTCTCCACGGTGACAGTGGCTATATGCCCATGATGCCAGGTGTGGCACCCCACACACTTGGGTCAAAGCATGACCCCTACATGCCCATGAGCCCCATGTGTGTCTCTGCTCCAAAGCAAATCATCAACCCCCGTTCACACCCTTCAGCGGGGCTGGCCCCCAACACAGACTCCCCCGGCAGTGTTTCTCTGGAGGACAGTGGCTACATGCGGATGTGGTGCGGAACCAAGATGTCAGTGGAGAGCACGGACGGAAAGCTCACCAATGGAGAGTACCTGAACATGTCTCCCGTCGAGCCCCCGGTGTCTCTCACACCCCCAGACTACATCCTCAGTCCTTCAGGGGGAGACCCCCACCCCCAGTTTCATCACAGACAGCCTTATACCTACAGCTCTCTGCCACGCTCACTTAAAGGCCAGTTGCAGCGCAATGGGTCCACAGACAAAGACCAGTACGTGGTGATGAGTTTACAGAGGCAGCGGATAGAAGAGGAGTCCAACTATTGTCCTCTCTCACCGGGAGACTCTGTGGCCAGCAGCTCTCCAGGGGAACCAAGCACCCCTTCCCCTGCCCCGTCCCCTCACAGCGTGGCTCGGGCAGATGGAGGTCTGGTACACCGGGGTAGGGTGTGTCGGCCCACCCGCCTGGCTCTAGAATCCCTCAGAACACTACCGTGTATGAGCGAACATCCGCTTCCCTCAGAGCCACGCAGCCCTGGAGAGTACATCAACATAGACTTTAGCAGTGCTGCGCGCGAGCTGCTGGCGTCCACGGTGTCAGAGGGCTCCGAGTCCTCTGTGAGTTTAATGGGTGCAGAGAGGAGATCCCTGGCACTCTCAGACTATGCTAATGTTGACGTCAGCTCCCCGGGTCACCTTGGCTCACACCAAGCCGGGGCTTCCCCCCCTGCAGGGAGCCTAAACCACACACCTGATGTCTTGACTTGCCCCGTTGTGGTGAACGCTCAGCAGAACATGCAGGGAGGTGAGAAGGGAGAGGAGAAAAAAAGAACAGAGAGACAGGCGGAGGAGCGGGGGATGGTAGAGGAATACCCTCTCCAACAGCAGGTGAGCCTGGTGTGTCCGCCTGCTCCCGTCAAGGATGACTACACCGAGATGACTTTCAGTCCCGCCGCCCCTCTACCTGCTCTCTGCACCGAGGACGCCCCCCTCCCCACCAGCCCCACCGCCTGTGTCCAGAGACTCAGCCTCGAGAGCAGCGTTGTGGACGGGGTGCCCGCTGTGCCGGTGGACTCTTTTCTCCTGGCGGGTCCTTCGTTATCCGTCACCGTCGTGGATCCACACAGGGGGGCCAAAGTGATCCGGGCTGACCCCCAAGGGCGCCGGCGGCACAGCTCTGAGACTTTCTCCTCCACCACCACCGTCACACCGGTGTGCCCATCCTTTGCCCACGACACCAAGCGGCACAGCTCCGCCTCGGTGGAGAACGTGTCCCACGCCGTCTGCAGCTCTGAGGGTTCTGACGAGGACTACGGCAGCAACAGCCCCATGTGTAGGGAGATGTCAGCCGGCTATCAAAATGGACTGAACTACATTGCCTTAAACTTGATGGAGGGAAACCTGGGAGGATGCAGGTTAGGGGGCTGCGATGGACTCCTGAGATTCAAGACGACAGCCTGTGGATGCAAGGGGGGCATGAGTGGCTTCAACACTAGCCCCTACGCCAGCATGGGATTCAAGGAGACTGCCGCTGCTGTGAAAGGTGAGCTTTTTTTTTTCATATGTGCCACACACTCATTCATTCAGCCGGCTTTCATTCATGAAGGGAGTGGCGTCAGGGCTTAGGAGTAGGATAGAGATCCGCCTCGGGGCTACTATGAAACCGACTCTGCTGATAGGCTGCTCGTTGCTTAGCAGCACTTCCGAGCTCATTTTCATTCCAAAGTTGGGAATAATGGCTTTTTTTTCTTCTTCAAGGGAACATGCTGAAAACAAACAGCTTCATTGGTGCGTCTGCAGTTTAGGCCACGTGTTTTACTCTGAATTCGGATTCAACCTACTGACTAAATATAAGATTACATACAGTATTTATTTATTTTCTTCGTCCTTTTTTATATTTTTAACAGCACACTTATTACTTGTAGTTTATGTTTGAAATGAGAGGTAAAGCCACTGCCCGTAATCATGAACTGCAGTGTTATGTATTGGCTGATAAAACATCAGTTGCATCCGTTTTCCATGAACGGTGGTGAGGGTGCATACCGACACACATGCTGTACAGTCTTGTCAGGCTACGGCAGCAGCAGCCGAGGGAAGTTGTTTTGAACAGTGCTGTTGGGTGTAGGCTGCACTGTTTAGACAGCATTCGTCACCTCCTCGTCACACCCACGACACATGGACAAATCTCAAGTCTGTAGGACGCTGTTTGCTGAGGGCTTTCATCTGTGTCAATTTGCATATTAGATATCAGAGCAGAAGCACCGCACAACAAGGGTGTTTCCTTCCAAGTAAAAGCTTAGCGGGGAAACGACAACATGACATCCACATTCCCTGGAGCGTTCCGGTTTTGCGCTCCCGGTCTCCTTGATCTCCTTGAAGGGAAACATTAACTTTCTAACCAGGATTCACCCGACTTGAATCTATTTCATGTTGTAAGCGTTTTATTTTGAAAACTACAGCCGGAGCTGTTGTATATAATGGTGCCTTGCTTGATGCTGCTGTTTGTGTGAATGGTCTGCTCTGGTCTCCCCTCAGTGACGCACTTGAATTCCACGTCAGTATTACAAAAAAACAACTAGACTGATCCGGTGACGCATGTAGCACTACACATGATGCGCACATGGAAGTAACTAGAACGGGCAAAAAAAGCACTTCTTTATTTTCCGTTTTATAACAGTGTATTGGAGCTTTTATAAGCCTGGTATGTGTGTGAATAAACCATGAAATCCTTATGACTAAGTGCCTTTGTTGCCATGAAAATATTACCTTTCACCTCGTTTCCTTCACTGTCGCAACAGTGGCTTTTCACGCATCTCTCAGTGGCGGGGGATTATATTCATGGGTAGATGACCTCGAGGGGGCATGTCAGAAGTTGCTGTTGTTCGTAAAGAAGACACTCTGTGTCTGGATCATCGTGAGTCAGGAGGCAGCATTCCTGATGGTGTGATACGGGAGTTTAATTGCTGTTTGTGGTTTCACAACCAAAGTCTCTGCTGGCTCTCATGCCGTGAGCACGGCCAGCACGGGGCATAGTGCAAGTCATCGGGTTCCCCAGAAAAACAAGTGAGTCAGTTGTTTATCAATTGTCAGGTACTGGGTTTCAGGACTGGAATGCGGGCTGTGTGCAAAGGTTGCTGGGAGAGGTGAATGCGGACTTGTTTTTCTAACCTGGTGGGATGGACTCAGAGAGGAGAGGGGGGGTTTGGAGGATTCTTTAAAAAAAATGTTTTTTTTTTTACTGTGAGCAACTTCACTAATGCATACTAACATATTTGACTTCACACACATACTTGTGAACCCTCACACTCATTGTCCAGTCACTTCATTGTGTCCTGGTACTTTTGTGTTTCGGAGAACAGAGGCCCAAATATTGAATTTTTTTTGTACACCACAGTGGAGACGTTTGTCCAAGGTTACGAGAGCAGGGGAGGAGGAGGAAGGAGGGGAGGTGAAGGAACAATGGTGAGAGATGGATGACTTGTTTTGTTTTTCATGTACAACAAAATAGACAATTGAGCTGTTGGGAGGGAGGGAGGGGGAGAGAGAGTGAGGGGGGGGATGGAGGAGTAACAAGAAGAGGAAGAAAAGGAACACAGAAATAGATAGAGATCAGTGTCACTCTGGTAAGTTAGCCTTTGCTACTGTATCTTGGTTACATAAGCCCTCCCTAACAAACAAATATCCGTGTACATAATAGTGAATGACTCGGCTCTCTGATTAGGGATGTGACCAGTGTGGCATGTCACTGATACTTGTGTGTGTGTGTGAGGAAAAAGAGGGCATGAATGTTTACTACAAGGTGGCAGGCTATACCACATTCCCTCTATAGTTTGCATTCCACGCAGGTGGCATCCGTTCCAGATTACGAAATCAAATCACCCGTCGTCATTTGACGGCCGAAGTTATAGGCGAGAAGACGGGGAGGGAGGGAGACGTCGCTGCTCGGCTCCTCAGCAGATCCTGCCTGTCTGTATATGGAGCTTTTCGTGCGGCTCGGTGAGGAATGGCTGAGTGGGTTACTTGAGAGCTTTCGCTGTTGTTGTTTGGGTTTTGGCCCTGACATGCCGTGCGGGGAGAGGGGAGGCGGAGGGGCTGAGGAGAGGGCTGCTTAGCTTTCAGTGCACGCCTTCTGGCCCTGTCGACAATGTCAGTTTCTTGACCTTTGAACTGGCCCTGAGAGACTCTGAGGTTTGGGGGGAGGGCATTGCCATAGGGACAACCAAACCGGGAGGCGTGTGTACTATTTTTACAACTTCTTACTCCGATTCTTTGGCTGCCCCCACCTTACCTCTCCTTTTTAGAATAAAGCTGCCGCTCGTCTCTCCATTAAAGCTGCTTTATCATCCTCCCGTCACCTTCTTTTGCCACTTCTGTCCTCATTTATCTAGTTGTTCTCACACCGGGCTAAAAGCATGGGTGCAGACTGACTCACACTCTTCATGCCTTTCATTTGTGGGCCCAGACTGCCTCACCACCACACACACACACTTCCACTTTGTCTGTGTGTCTTCCTCTCCTGTGTGCGTACATATATACGCAGCCATCAGCAGATGGTGGAGGGGCGGTCAGGGTTTTTGCACCTGCCCTGCCAAGCGCTGCTCACTGGTTATCTGGCCCTTCAGAGGAGAGTGACAATACGCTAATGACTGGCCACCATCTGCCACAACAACAACAGGGAGAAGGTGGGGGTGTGGCCAGGCAGTCTCAAGAAGCCATGCACCAACCCCCCCTCCTCCTCCTCCTCCTTCATCCCCCGGTTCTCCCCTTCTTCTCTCCAGGCATTGGTTTCTGTTTTTCAGAAATCATGTGACCCGACACACCCACACCTTCTCCCCACCGGTGCGTTTGAGCCGTGTGTTTTTCCCGTTGTTATCTGACCTCAGTGGACTGTCTCTGATTGGCTTTTCACACGAGAGGCCATAGAGGATTGTCTAACGATGCATTAAACAATTAGCTAATCATATCTGATAAGAGCCACTCTCACTCCTCTTGCTGCTTGGTTTATCTCACCCTGCTAACAACACACAACTATTAACTAGATTTAAAGGATTGACTTGAAATGTCTGGAGCTGATTGCTCTGATTGCCGGAAAATTGAATCACCAGCTATTTTGATGTCGGATTTCTCATTTCAATATTTTATTTTAAGCAAAATTTCCAAATTTTCTCTGGTTTCTGCTTCACAAATTTGACTCAACTTAACGGCAACAATGCATTATGTGACTTTATTTGAAAGAACATACGGTTGTTTTCCTCACCTGGCCTGTATACCCCTCCAAAGCACACACACACACACACACACACACACACACACAGGGTTGCTGGCCGTCCGATACAAAACACTTTGAGTAAAGTAGGACAGGATGTTCCGGCACTAGATGAAGAAAAAATGAAAAAAAAAAAACAGATATCCTCAATTTAGCTTGGAGGAAAGAAGGATTGCATTCACTTCAGGATTAGACATTGTTGAGTAGCTTGTTTTGTCTTGAGGATGAGGAAGAGATAGAGCTTCTCTGTGTGACATGAGTGCACATGCCATAGTACTTACACACAACACAAGCTGTAGCCAGCTGTAGCTTCAGATTTAATTGCATGAGGACATAAAATATATAATATGCAAAAAAGGAAATAGACCGCTGTAATAAAGCAACGAGAAAAAGCGCGGCAGACAATTATAGCGGACCGACTGAGTGCGAAGCCTAAAAGTCTACATTTACTAACCACGGCTCTTAACTGAAACCATCATTTCTGTACCATTGCTCATGTGTGCTTTAGTGCACATTATACTGGAATATCCGGGACTCTTATTTTGAAAAGGTATAAACAGGAAGTGACCTGTTTATACCTCGCTAGTATTAACTATGTGAGTGGAGTAAAAGAGTTGCCACACATGTTTATGACTTTATGTTGCCCTTATGACTGACTTCATTGAAAACACCTTTGAAAATCATGTTTACAATGTTAAAATAACAACAGTCAGCAGTTTTATATAAATATGGCAAAATACATAGATAAAAAAATGGAATAACTGTAAAAAAACACATTGATTTCCGAGCAGAGTGACCGCTGACTGAACAGAGGCACCAGGATTAATGAAGCCTGGCTGTTAGCCTGGTCTGGAGCAGGCTAACAACACAGAATACATCTCCATGGTAACTTATGTGCCACTTCTTTCATGAAACCGAGTCAAGGCTAAATTTAGCCAGGATAACTGGAAAATCCTAGCTTAATCCTCCATCTAGGTTTTGTGAACTAGCCGTGTGGGAGGAGCCAGGGGGGCAGGAATGTAAACAGAGACCTCCGAGCCTCTGCAGGAGGAAACCTGCTCTTAGCATGGCTTTTGTTGCTTTTGCTGGTTTTCTAGCGTGCCTAAACAGCTGATGATCCTCTTCCTATTGTCGACGCTCAGAAATATGGTGGGAGCAGTCTCCCTAGAAGCTCATTCACTGAACTCTGCAACAACACGGAGCTACTCCAGCAGGCAATGCATCAACGGACATGTTTACTCTGCTTCTGAAGCACCAGAGAGGACGAGAGGAATACATGTGTGTGTGTGTGTGTCCTAGTCCTGAATGGAGCACGGCTAAATTTAGTCCGTGAGATCTAAATAAATAATGAACAGAGCTTGAGTGTGTGTGTGTGTGTGTGTGTGTGTGTGTGTGTGTGTGTGTGTGTGTGTGTGTGTGTTTTGGGATAGGGGGCACAGACGTGGGGTTTTGGGAGGGGCGAAGGGGTGTGTGTGTGTGTGTGTGTGTGTGTGTGTACTCCAAAAAAAAAAAGGAGGGGTAGGAGCCATCGGGTTCATTCCCCCCCGCCGGACCACTGCCCCCTTCTCTCAACCCCTCTCTCCCTGCCCACCCACACTTTTCTCCGATCAGCATGTGTTTGAATAGCATTGTGTGTGGCGAGTTTCCCCGAACGCCACGTTGTCTTATCGCGCCATCGCGTTTGTTCACGCAATAATAATAAGAAAGAATGTGTTTGTGTGCGTAGATGTACGTGGCTACACCTGGATGCTAATCTGAGCCGTGAGTCAGTCCTCCTTCCCGGCACATCTCAGTCATTCTCACCCAAGTGTCTGCCTCTACAGGCCACTGCCTGGCCCAGCCCCTCCAGAAACACACACACACACACACAGATTGTTATGGACGGTCGGTCCCATGACCTCACTGCATTCCCGTTCCTCTCTGTCAGGTTGATTCTGTTACTGTGGTTTTTCCACCACTTCCAACCCCCGGTGTTTCTATTTTCTTCTGTCTCTTGACGCTCCATGGCAATAAAGAAACAGAGCTAAGCCGGCACAGGTGGCCTCCGGAGAGAAACCAATTATGTTATCTTTCAAATTCACTTTTTGCATCTCGACGCATACTCCAGAATCTGTGGAAATGCATCTGCCTTTTCAATGTGTTTTTCCTCCCCTCTGATGTTTTGGTCATCGGTAAGAGTTGTGGCAAGTGTCTATAAAGCTCGACTTCGACATCCGCCTCTGATTTGACTTTATAGCATGTATGTATATATGCCAGAGAGAGAAAACAGAGTGTGTGTGTGCGTGTGTTTATGGAGGGAGTCGTTGAGGAGGGGGTAATAGTGGGGACTCTGAATGAAAGGTTTGTTTTAGAGAATGATCACATCCAGCTTTGTGAAAACAGCTCTTGTTCGTGGCTGGGGAAGAGGGAGAGGAGACAGCGAATGAAGGAAGAAATGCAAGGCTTTGTGTGTGCTTGTGTGTGTGTGTGTGTGTGTGTGTGTGTGTGTGTGTGTGTGTGTGTGTGTGTGTGTGTGTGTGTGTGTGTGTGTGTGTGTGGGTCAGCCAAGACTTCCGCTCCCATTTGATAGCCCTGCATGCAAATGAAACCCTCACAAACAAGTACACCGGGGCAAGGGTCGGCACAGCTTTCCACTGGGAGAAAAGTGACACTCTGAAGACCCGGGGTTTATAGTATGTGAAAATACACAGCTGTGTCGTGTGTGTGTGTGTGTGTGTGTGTGGGAGTGAACCTTTTTTTTGTTTATTTGACTTCAGTATGTGTGCTACCAAGAATACCTGTGTGTGTGTGTGTGTGTGTGTGTGTGTGTTTGTCGGTGTGTGTGGGAGTGTTGTTGCTGTCTCTTGCGCCGTCATTGGACACTGCCCTGTGTCAGCTGCACAGTGCTAAATGCCACTCTTGTTTTTCCCTTGCCGTGAAAGCACCTGCCACTTTAGTGTCTACCAGCTGAGGAACACACACACACACACACACACACACACACACACACACACACACACACACACACAGAAAAAGGCAGGCCGCTTGGAGAGCACGTTTGCCTTACTTGGTAACAGAGTGGGGGCATCCGTTTGAACTCCCCTCCTCTGTCCGACACCATGAATCCCACAGACTATATGTACACAGGCTGACTGTAAATCAAGTTTGTGAAGGGATTGTTGGCCAACAAATCTTATTCAGTTAGATGAAACTTCATGTAAATCACATGACAAGAAACTCACTTATGTTTTCTTTTTCTTCTTCTTTCAGAATGAAGGCTGATGCCCCCCCTCCCCCCCCCCTCACCTCCCCCCTCCCTCTGCTTCCTGCGAACGCAGGATTTCACTGCAGCCAAGTGATGAGGTCGCCACAGCGACAGCTGGACCATGCGCTGCAGTCGATGTCCTTTGACCTCTTCGCCGCCTTCGGGGGTCACGGGGACGGCCATCACCATGGCAACACGGACACTTGACCCTTGCCCCAAATCTTCCCTCCGCTTTCCTCGGCACCAAAACATTCGGCTGCCATTGCTGCTGCTGTACTAGATTACTTAAAGAAATAACAAGAACTTAAACGGATTATTAACTCTAACCATAGATAGGTACCTATTTATCTCTGTGCATAGGCCTGCAAAATTATTCTGCAGTATATTGTTATCCTACTTATTATTATTATTATTATTATTATTATTATTATTGTTATTATTGCCATTCATACACTTTCAACTGGTCTTTTGGCTTCAGCCAGTCGTTGCCAGATACTCTCACCTGAAAAACCTGTGAACCAAACCTGGAGAGCATAGTGTGCACACACTTACACGCAAAAAAACCCTTTCATGCATACAGATTACATATATTTATTTATTTATCATGTATGTATGCATTCAATGAAGTGTGTGTGAATTTGTAAACAGATTGTACTGCAAAAAAAGAGGTGGCATTTATGAACATATTTAAAAATCAAAGTTAACTTTTTGCTAAAAAAAAAAAGAAAATACCCTACCTCAGCAAAAACCAGGTTGGTACCAATTCACACAGTAGAAATATATATAAAATATTTATTTTCCGAGGTGAATGTTTTTGTTTTGTTTTTTTAAATCACCAATCCAAAGCCTTACTCTAGCCGTCAGCCCCTATCTGATGGACCTTTTTAAGTTTGGACCTATAAACACGTATATCAAAGATTGAACCGATCATTTTATAGACTGAATGTTCATCAGAGCCGAATGAGAGACAAACTCTCTGAGATTAAGTTCCTTCTCTCCCCATCTTACATTTATGACAAGATTATGTATTAAAGATCCAGAGTAATATATTTATGAATATGCCTGAAACGGAGGATTCGTACAGTAACAGGACTTTAGAGGAATACCTGACATTGCGTTGCATCACACGTGCATTGCGGGTGTCACGCGTTGCAACGTTGCAGCATGAACCCGGGTTCAGCCGGACCTGAACACCAGATCTGTGGCCTGTCTGAGCGCGAGTCTCAGCACCTTTATACACTTCACCTACTCAGCCACTGTTCACCTGTGATGTCCTGCACAGCCTGCAGGAAGTTATGACCTGTCAGGGAAAAAGGGACGGGGGACACGAATGTTTTTGAAGTGATTTATACTAAGTAACTGGACAGCTCAGAATCTTACACTTTCTCACCTGATGCCTCATCGCGAAGCTCTGTCGCACCACGCGGTTGGCTGGCAGGTGCTGGGCAGTGTGGGCGAAAAAACGCATGACGCGGTCTGACTGGCCGCTCGGTGAGGACACGCCGGAGCTAACGCATGGTCTTGCACTTACAAACTTTCTAGATTGTAACACAAGACGCGTTGAATGTAGTACACGCTGTGTTCCGAGTTTGGGAACACACAACCCCAACCAACAACCCCTCCTCCTCCCCCAACAACTGCAACAACAACAATGAAACATGCAGACGTACCGAATCCAAACCTACGACGCAGATACAAGCCTCTCTTTATTTATCTGAATTCACTGGTACTTAACTGTTGCCTCTATACTGTAAATAGTGCGGTGTTACAGAGAATTACATTTAAACAAAGGCTGAGAAACCTTTGAGAGATGTTAAGTTAAATACCTTATGTTGTTTGTACTGTACATAATATGTGTTTGAGTGAACTTTCTGATACAACAAAAAGCACTAATTAAGTTATCTGCTAACCAGTATGGTTTGGCTTTGATTTTTTTGTTATGGGATAGTCTTGTGAAATCGATGCCACTATGAGGACATTTTTCTAATGCTGTAATTCAGAAAAAAATTCAATAATTTGAAAAGAAATCATTAATACTTGACATAATTCATTCTTGTTACTTAGGTACAACACAAATGGCATATATGCAATATTTACACTTTTGAAAATTAGTTTACAAAGACGTACCAAATGTATAAATACTGTTAATAATGTTTGTTAAACCTTAAAAAAAACAATTTTTTGCTGTTTGTACATTTTTTTTCTCTCTCCAAATTTGAAATGAAAACTTTTTTGTGTTTTTGTTTTTTTGCTAATCGAGCCTCCTGGTGTTTTTAGCAGTGTTTCGCATTTGGATAATGTTTCAAGTTTTTATTCTGCATCTAAAGGTTACGATATGGGCTTCTCTTGCTGTGTCTCTCATTGTACATATTTCACATCTTGCATATTGTGATGTTACTAAGAGATGATAATTTAAACTTAGTTCATTGCTTAAGATTGTATTGATTCTTTATAGACACATGCAATAAATAATGATGTTATTTAAGAAAAGCCATCCGCCTCCGTGTTTCCGTTCTCCTCCCCTCTCTCCTCCCCGTCACGTCACAAACAAGCACTAGCTTTTCATCTTTCACTTGAATAGGCACTCGCCAGAGCAGATGTTTCGATTCAGTTTCCTGCCTCTTTCATTAAGAAAACCCTCATTAGGAAGGAGATGACATATCTTGATTCTCTTCCATTCATTGACCCTCCTTGTTTTTAAAGTCCTACTCCCTGTTGAGAAAGACTGCATTAGGAATTGGGTGTAGGCCTAACCTGGCTCTGCCTCCAGCATTAGCATTGTTATTGTTTTTCTGTGCTTGGTTTCCAGTCCCCACCCCCAGCAATAGTAATTAGACCAGCATGTTGAAACACCCCCTGGAACTGCCAGGGAATAAATAACACTGTGATAGGATTATGATTTTCCACCCTTAGCCATATGCTGTCAGATTATTCATTCACACAGTCTTGCTAATTAAAATGGTAATTAATGCTAAGAAATAGGTCTAATTGTCGACTGTGGCGAGTGGTGTGTGTTTGGATGGGAGGAGGGGTGGGCTTTAAGGTTTCTATGTCATGCGCTGGGTGAGGGGACACGGCATGTTTGTACTTAAATCTTGAGTATGTGAGCAGTGCAGATGCAGCATGTCTAAAGGGTAGAAAGGAAGGTAGATGTCCTCCATTGGGGCGGATATGACCTCGCAGCATACGTAGAAACTAGGAGGCAAATGAGAGAGCAAAGTATGACATATTCTCTGTAAACCAAATCTCATCCATCACTGGTCTCTTCATTGCTCCCGTTCTCCCTCTTGCTCCTAAAGTTTAATTAAAGACTCTAATTTATCTCATTAAATTGTAAGGAAGGGATAGAGAGTGAGCTGCAGGCCATTAGTCTCTCTGTCTTTCTCCTCTATTCTTTACTGCTCACTGTCAAAAGACATGATCAGGAGGAGGGGGAAATTACAATACTTGCCTTACTAAATGTCGGGAGGGAGTCAAACAGAAGATAATACCTGATCATAGCCTCTGTGCACCATGCAAATCGCTATTACAGTGAGATCATTTAAACTCAATGGACTAGCTTGCATGTGAATATCTTCTACGTGTCAGCTGGCATGTCAATGGATGTGTACGTGCTTCTGTGTGTATGTGTGTGTGTGTGCGTGTGTGTGTGTTTGTTTGTCAGGGGGTCGGTCATGCAACAGTAGATAGGTCCATATGAGTAGTGTAAAGTAGCCAGTTGCCCCAGGGAGTCATCAGCCTTATGGACAGAGACCTGCAGTAGCTCCACAGGAAATGGCATGTTTCCGGAAAGCTGTCTGGGACACCGCCATTGCATTAGTGGCCCGGTGTGTGTGTGTGTGTGTGTGTGTGTGTGTGTGTGTGTCTTTAAAAGGGTTTGTGCATGTCCCCCACAACAACAATCAGTCTTCAGTTGGTTTGTGTGACCGGCTCGGCCAGCGTGCAACATCTTTCCTGCATTATAGGTTGAGTGCACTAGAGAGAGGTTACCTTGAACAAAAATATGAGACAAACAAAAAAACAACAAAACAGATTGTATTCTTCCTTGGAGCAGATGAGTGAAAATGTAAAAAAAAAATGATGTGACCATTGTTACTTCCATGAGAGGGAAGAGTGGAGGGGGTGGGGAGCCATTAGGCCCCGGCATACTGCTTGATAAGGTTGACTGCCACACTGCCATATTGGTTTAATCAAATCTTGGTTGCAACCTATGGTAAACGGTAAAATATGTATTCGCAGGCATGCATGACAAATGCTCAGAGTATCGAGATGCTGCAATAGAAAGGACAAAAATAATGCAACCCTAGCCCTATGTCGTGAAAATGTGGTTCATGAATGTCTGACACTTTGAATTCTGATGATGTTTTAGTTCCCTCGGCTCTAAATCAGCCACAGGCAGATGTGTCTTATAGTGACATCTGGGACCATTGTTTGGGATTGAAGACAAAAGATTTCACAACCCTTGCCTCACGATTGTTCCTCCGATTGATTGAAAAGCCTAAACATCACAAAGAAGAGAGGCTTTTGCCTCGGAGGCCTGTTGGTGGTATTGATGATCTTCATAGATGTTTTCATCTGCTCTGGAGGATAAGATACTTAATGTTGTCTTTATTTTATTAAGCTAGCCTTTTAAAGTCTTTCCTGAAGACAAAGTGCACATGACAGAGTTGGTGGTCCCGGTTTGACGGAGGATAGAATTGGCTGAAATCCACGCAGGTGTTCGCGTCGGATCACAAGCCAAATGTTTGGATTTCGTCAAGCTGTGAAATCGGTCGGCGAAGCCCGCCTGCAGATGTGGTCTGCTGCCGCACAGATTCATCTATATTCAGCTTCCCAGATATTTCCCACAGATCCAGCGAGCAGGAATGCAAACGCTATTGCACACCAGAATGTTTTCACCATATTTGTGTATATATACTGCGTGGGGGGAGGCTGGATGACAGGTTCAAGAGAGAGAGAGCATACCCCGACACACCCATGTTACTGAGCACTGAACACACTCAAATCCTCTTTTCAGTGTTGCATAATCTACCAGCAGACGTGCAGTAAACAAGCGTTAACTTCCCCTTCCAGTGAAACTCGATACAGCAGAAACTGTTTCTTCCCATCCGCTTACACACACATACAAACACACTGTATGCATCGTGAAATGAATCTCTCTCAGTGCCCAAATCAATATATCCTACACTCTTCTTCACGCCTTTTAAGCAACATGCAACGCTTCTTTTGTCTGCTAGTTCCCAGACTCTGAAAGTACGATTGTTGAGAGGTGAGTCAGTATAGAAGTCCCACTTGGGTCTGCATGCATTTTACAGGAATGCGTGTGTGGGAGAGCCTGTTGCTCACATGTGTTAGTGTGTGTATGAATATGTTTATGTATATATGTACGTGTCCGTTTGGCCGGCTTGTTCGGCGGACATTCCCAGCTGTTTTCCAGGTAGTGTTCTCACGCTTCTTGTGCATCTCCTGTTTCTCACGCTGGCTGCTTTGACGGTAATCCCTGTGCGCGCGCACACACACACACACACACACACACACACTGCCCCACCTATTTTACCTGGCCACCAGGTAAACAAAAACCCACCTCACACATTCACACACACCCTCCCCTTCCTGTCTCTGATGATAGAGGGACAGCCACAACAAAGACAGGGAAATAAGCACACTAAACACACACAGAATGGAAGAGGGAATGGGACAAGTAAGGGGTGAAGAGGGAGAAACGGGAAGAGGCAGGTAAGAGAGATGGAAAGACAAAGACAGAGGGAAGGGGGCGGGGGCGGAGGTGAAGATGAGATGTGGGAATGTGCAGGAACCAACATGATGAGCTCATGCCCTCTCCTGGCCCTGCCCACCGTAATGTGACTCACACTTGGCAGGTGCTTCTGCATGTGTTTACAGCTGCAGGTCAGCTCAGGGTGTGTCCTTTTTACACTGCCGGGGAACATGTTTCCTCAAGCACAGGTAGAGATATTCATCATAATAGCATTTCAACAGCGTTGCCTCTTCATCAACCCGCTGCTTGGCCCTAATTAAAGTGAATTTGAGCATCGGGAAGAGGGAACAAACTTCCTTGAACAGAAATGTATAACCAGTAGCCCCGCAGAGTGTATGATGTAAGGATTACACATTTGGAAACTCTTGAGTGTGTAGTCCCTTGAGAGTAACCGCATCCTCCCCCCCGAGAGGGAGATATTTTAGAGGTGGGCCCCCGCTGCAAGCTGTCCGCTCCTCTCCCTGTTTTTACCTCAAAGTGATGGATGTGGTTGGTGGAGACGGCACACGACCTGCAGACGACAACCAGCTCCTGAGAAGGAAACGCCATCTGCTCGTTTCTATTATTCATTCAAACCTTTATTTAAATACTCTCAATCAATAGAGGGAGATACTCGTTTTCAGTGATGCAAGTGTGAACAAAGACGCCAAACAAACGATCAATAAGCATGTCAGTTAAAGCAAAACAATCTTAAACACTAAACGCAACACAGTTACAGGCTGATGGCAAACGGTTATATTTGATTGCTTAACTTTGAAACTATAGGCTGTTTTTGCAGAACTCTAACCACAAAACCTTACTTCTAAACCAGCTGAACAGTATACTTGCAAAAGCTAAAAAAATTACAAAATCTTACAAAATGTTTTAACCTCTTTAAAAATTGTGTTTCTGCCTCAATGCAGGTCACAGACACACACCATCATTTGATTATGCAAAAGATTCCTTTGCTTTCATATCCAAATGTAAAAACTTTTGAATGAGTATGTCTTACATAAACCACTATCAAATACAAATAAGGGAATTTTTTTTCTTCTCTCAAACAACAAAAGACAAAAGTGCATGCAAAACAACAAAAACAGTTGTGCTAGACAAAAAAACAGAAACTGCTGGACTGGAGCTAAGCAGCGTGGAATTTCACAGATGTAGATGTCTTCCAAACAAGGCAAACTACAGTTTGATTGAGTTTTTGAATGAGTTTAACTACAATAAGAGTCCTTTTATACAGTACAGACAGCACATTCCATTCTGATCAAATCACACATCCTTCTAGAAATATATTGAAGAATAACCTTCCCCCAAAAATGACTGTAAATGTTTTCAGAGCTAGCTGCTAGTGCCTTAGCGTTAACAAAAAAAACTGTATAAAATCTTTTGGCTGCTTAGTGTCAATGACCTTCATATGTGTCAAGTCATTGTAAAAGAAACAACTCTATTTGGTTCAGCTGATGGTTCTCTGCTTTGAGAAAAAGACTTATGTGTTGCAACGTCAACTTGCTTCTATAGTCATAAGAAAAAAGAAACTGTGTCATTGACATCCCAACCTGCCAAAAATTCACTCTCTCAACACAAGGTCAACCTTGGTGAAATTCCTGCTGATAGTCATTGCAGGCATAGCAGTTTTCACAAGCCTTTTTAACATTTAATTAAGAACATGACTAGGTCTCACTCAGGATTACAGTGTCAATGCGATCGGGTTCATTTAGTGTTCAGACCTCAGAGTTGTTTGGACAATACGACAAGGACAGTCATGGCCCAAAAGTACAAACACAACTATGAAATAAAGTCAGGCATGCACACGGGTGTGTAGCGGGTCACACATGGTCACAGTCAAAGTGAGATTTTAACAATGTGCCAACTTTCTGTATAGAAGTTTCTCTTTTTTTGTCATTTCTGAAAGAATACAAGCACATTAGACTTATTGTATGTGAATGTCAAATATCCAAAAGACAAGATCTAGGGATGTCTTTGTTGATAATTACCTACAAGTCACCTGGACATGATTTGGGATCCTTGATAATTTGTCTTCATTCTGCAATGAGACATAAGGACACTTATTCATAAGTGTGGTGTCTTATTGGAAGTGGCTTTGGACAAAAGCATCTGCTAAATGCCCTAAATATAGATGTAAATAACTATCGGTTTGCAAGGTGAAACTGGGATTTGGGTCTACAGGTCCTCCAGCAGCTAACCATTAAGCATCGACCATGAGCTACATACAGCCCTTTCACAGAGGACGTGGACTCTGTGTCTACAATGTTGATGGAAAATGTTTCCCTGATGTCAAACGTTTAATGTTATTATCCTGGTCATGTTTTCTGTCCATATCATTTTTTGTTGTTGTTGCTGTTTACATTCTTCCTGATGCAAATTCAAAAATGCACTACAGGAATGCACTGCTGTTTTTGTTTTGTCTAATTAGTCTTGTGTGCCATAATTGGGCTCAAACTGCATTTTGTTGTGCATGCATGTGTTGCATAATGAAAATAAGTGATCC
Organism: Eutrigla gurnardus; assembly: GCF_963514095.1. NCBI lineage: Eukaryota > Metazoa > Chordata > Actinopteri > Perciformes > Triglidae > Eutrigla > Eutrigla gurnardus. Next base: position 17,868,430 of record NC_139926.1, read on the forward strand.
TTGAATAGTTAATGCTAATGTTAGCTAAGTAAAGTTAGCTAACATTAGCTGACACAAGCTACCATAAGCTATCGGTACCAAAATCAAGTAAAGGTATAGTGTATGAGTGTAATAAATTCAACAAATGTCTTTGTAAAGGAAACATTATGTGTATTTCTGTCTTCAAAAGTTACACATTCTTGCTTTAAATGTCCACAAACCACCCGACACGCACACAATCCCACACCATCATCGTGATGTGTCTTTGTTGATGTTGTGGTTGATGTCACATCACTGTACTTGTAACAGTCAGACTTTATTATCAGTCAAAAGGGGACAATCTTAAAGGGCAGGGCTTTTTGGGAAGAACAGTGAATGTTACATAGTAGCCTTTGTGGGTGAGTGGGTATGTGTACACTGTGTAATGGAGCATTTAGCTACTTATACACATAATGTATTTGTTGTATTTCAGAAAATGCATCATTTAGACGTGAAATAAACGCAAACATGCACGTCCTGCTTTTCGTCTGCGCGCTCTCGCCATCCACCGCTCTCTTTACCTGCTCTTCAAAGGTATTTATCATCTTAACTGATGACCACAAATGTTTCAGTTCCTCTAATCTCCATTTTTTTCTTTATCTTTGATAATGTTCTGAATTCTCAGGGTCTTATCGCGGCCGCTCTCCTCATGACGCACAGAGCGGAGCAAGGACGCGTGGTTTCTTTACGCCGCAAGAGGTGGAACGTGAACGAGAGCCATATCATCATATCATCATTTTACATTTACATTTTGATCTATAACACCTTTGGTTACACACACAGCATTCAGCCTGTGCACTGACCCTCGCACGGGGTCATTTGTGTGTGTGTGTGTGTGTGTGAGAGAGAGAGAGAGAGAGAGAGAATCTCACTCAAAAACACACAAGCATACGATAAAGAGCGGTGGCCAGGCGCAGAATGCTGAGCTGGAGGAGTGGGAGGAGAAGTGAGGGGGGATGGGAAGCCTCATTTGGGAATTACCACATTATTATATGAATGAACGAGGCTGGTAGCGGTGAAGGGAGGATAAATAAATGATTAGGGAAACATACGGTTGAAGAACACAAGGCTCTTTGTTTTTAAGGCAAAACTAAGAGAGAAAAAACAGGAATGCGGGGACAAAAATTCCATTCATCAAACAAGAGGCATGGATTGATTTCCCAACTCGACTATTCATTTCATTGACGACAATAGCAACATGGATTGGAGATACAAAAGATTTTTGTTGTTTGGCTTCTCCTGTATCTGTGTAATGAAAGCTGTTTTCCATCATTGAGATCACACAGCAGGCTTACTGAGCGCTCTGAAGACATTGACACTGTCTGGAAGTGGGCCATCAGTTTCCTTCAATCACCCTAATGCGAGGCTGACAGCCATCTATAGCCGAGAGATACCCCTCCCCCCGAAGCGCTAATAAACAAACACACAGCCTCCCCCGGAGTCCCCCAGGTGGTCTCAGTCAACAGATTGAATGGAGCATCACTCAATGATGGATCAAAAGAAAGACTGTCCACCCATCGCTCATCTTCTCTTCCCCGGTCCTACCAGCTATCCTCTCCTCCTCTCCCTTTCTCTCTCCGCTCTCGTTGATCCACCTTTTCTCGTTTAGCCCCCCTCTCATCCATCTTGGGTGTTCCTGCCCTGCTCCGATCTACCAGACAAGCCGAGGGGCTCTAGACCTCATCCCTCAGCCGCCTCTCCCTGCTGGGACAAATAGGTCCCCGAGCGCCCCCGGTGAAGGATGAGCCTGTTACACATAAAGACACTTTATTATTTATTTGCTTGTTAATTCGTCTTTGCCCTCTCGTGCATGCGCTCTCACATTCAGATCAGCCTCGAATCCAGTTCTCCCATTCGATACCAACGCATGAATTGGCTCCATTACCAAGTGATTTTTTTTTTTTCTTAGACATGTAGCTTGATGTCCTTCGTGCTCGTTCCATTTATATGGATGATACAATCCATCTCACATGCAACGTAATGCTTTCCCGTGGCAGCCACGCGCCATTCAAATGATTCCCACCGCGAACCCGTTTGCTGTTCACATCGGAAAACGGATCACAATCTTGAAGGACACATCGTGGAATGAGAATCGCAACTAAATTTGTCTTCGGGGAATCTTCGTCGCAGTGCAGCACCAGGAATAATGCTGAATAAAGTCAGCGTGAGACCCTGTGGAGCACCATAGACTGTTTATAAGACGTGGATGTAGTCATTGTGATGTCACACACTGGTTTGTGGACTGTCAATCACAAGGCAGCCACGCCCTGAAGCATACCATCGTCTATTTGACTCTAAATAATTCACTAATGTCCATCATGCTGTATTGAAGAAGACACAAAACTAGTGATTGCGACCAAAATTTTGACTGAGATAATGAATCAATTCAGAAGGAGGGTAATTTTCTCGTAGATTTCCATGGAATCGGACTTGCAACCAGAGGAGTCGCCCACTGGTGGCCAGCAGAGAGAATACAAGTGACTGCTCGTTGGTGGCTGTCGGTAATCCTTTTTCGCTCTGTGTAGTGGAAAAGGACCCAAACCCAAATATGCTCAATATCGGCAGCAGCACGATCACAAGCATGTAGGCCGCCATTGTTGTTGTTATGAGACGTTGAGGGGATAAGAAGTCAAAGTCTAGAGGGTCGAGGCGTAGGACGATGACATCATCGTATGCGTATTTGCCGTCTACACGAGCACGAACAAGAAACGCAAGGGACCCTGGGACCTGGTTTCAAAAAAGTGTGTTGACGGGCACCAAAAACTCTGGATCCGTGTGGACGGTCGGCCCAAACTTGCACGACTCCTACGTTTACACACAAAAAAAAACCGTCTCCGTGTGGACTCGGCCGAGAGAGAACCCTTTTCTCACACCCAAGGAGTTATCTGGGAGGAGCAGAAAGTGTCAGCATGCTTCAAGCAAACGTGCTTCCCGGATGGCCGAACAGCGACACTCCCTCCCTCCAGACCTACGCAACCTCGGAGTAGTGGGGAGCTGCGTACATCAATTTTGGCAGCTTTTCCGAAACTGACAAGCCGACACTCACACACCCATTTCACACGGCAATTGACCAGGTGTGCAGGGGTAAAAAAAAAAAAAAAAAAGGTGAGGAGGGTTTAAACTTCTCCCTCTTTGTCAATTCTTCACACACACTCCGTGCACGCTGGCTGGGTGAAGTAGAAGAACTGTACATCAATAAAGAGAGAGACTGACAGCATGGTTTAGACCTGCAGGCCAATAACAGGCATGAAGGCGAGTGTTGGCCTGGCCTGAGCACAGAGCATCATAGCAGCTGTAATGAAAACCAGAGACACAGAGAGAGAGAGAGACAGAGAGAGAGAGAGAGAGAGAGAGAGAGAGAGAGTAGGCTAGTAAGCAACAGACCTTCTATCACAACTCCAAACACTACCCCCCAGTTTACCCTTAACGGTAACAGGCTGTTTTTCTGCAACTAATTTTGGCCTGGGCCACTTTCCTCTCATTCCACCCCCCCCCCCCCCCCCCCCCCCCACACACACACTTCTCTTTCAATCCCAGCTTCACTCTGTTCTCTCTCTCCCTCTTGTCTTTCTCTCTCTCTTCTTTTTCCTCGAGCATGATGGCATGATAGGTTTTTCACCCTCTGAGCACCAGCAGAGCAACAACACATTCCTGTCCACATTCCAGCCTCAGGAAAAACAGTGTCCGGAACATAATAAAAGGCCAAGCACGTCATTTGTTTTTAAATCCACTTGCTCGCTGGAACAAAGCGGCGCTGAGGGGCAGGATTGGGCAAATGTGTTTGCGCATAAGAGAAAGAGAGACAGCGCGAGTGGGATGTGTTTGTGTTTACGTGAAAATCCGTGAGCACGCGTGTTTTTCTGTTTTTCCTCTCTGCGGTAGTGACAGCGTGATGAGCCTTCCCCTCCACCATCAGCAGATATACCGCACGAGCTGGAATACGGGGTGGAGGGTTAAAAAAAGGAAAGTAAAAAGCATAGCGGACACAGTCGTACAGCCTGTCAGCACATTCTATGTGCTCATTTGTACATCTCTCTCCTGTCTGTTGTTATTGGCATTTTTGGTCCAACTTGTCTCGTTCCTCTTGTGGACTCCGGCTCCAGATACACTGTGACCTTGCCGGCCTGCACTCCCAGGTATCTGCTGTTCAAAGACAGGCAGCCACGCGTATTTGACTGTACACACACAATAATTTTCATCAGACAGCCGATAAGAGGCGTGCTGGACTTTTTGGTGCTTGGTCCAAGTCCCTCCGGCAGAGGTGGCAGGTTGAAGATCAGGCCGGTTTTAATGGAGTGTTTTGGCCGTGGTGTATCCTCGGTCAGAGAGCCTCTTGACCTCCACATCCTGCCTGGAACAATATCACTTTCACTCCCCATCCTCTCAGCCAGCCATCACTCTCCCAGAATGACTGTGACTGATTTCAGCGCAAAAGCCCCGTGTTGACATTTCCCATCATTCATCCCTACTTTTGTCTTTTAATCCACCCGGTCCAGTATATTTGCCGCAACCCCCACCCGAACTCTCAATTTCGAAATGTCTCGAGGTTGTGCGGTAAGTGATACAGAGAGCTTCCGACCAACCAATCCATAGCACCGTTGACCTCATCCTGTCCCCTCTGTCTGTTGCCCCCCCCCCGCCTGCTGGTCCCATCAGCTCCTCAGGAAGCTAATAATCTCCTTCCTATATTTGACAAAGAACGTGGCGGCCAGCGGAGCACATGTATGAAGGAGGGCGCATGCGTGGCTGCAAAAACAAGAGACCGCAAAAAAACAACAACAAACAATCAAAAGAGTGAAACCGACTAATAACCTAAACCAACAAATGTTTTATTACTTGAGTCCATCTTATTTTTTCATTCCACCTTATCGTATCACCCTTGTCTCGGTTTAGAAACCCATCTGTACATCTGGTTTGAAGTATGCATACGTTCTCCTGGAACATTCTGAATACCAGTGTGTGTGTGTGTGTGTGTGTGTTTGTGTGTGTGTGTGTGTGTGTGTGTGGTGGGGATGGCATATGCAGGAGGGAAATTACTCCTACTCAAAACTACTACTTGTGACCTATTTTCAAAGATGTATATCTCCAGCAGAAACAATGGTTGCCTTACATTGTAAGTTGAAAATAAGCAAAAAATATAGAAGACCACCAAACTTATCGTTTTATCTTATTGAAAAGCAGCTTTGATACGCACGCAAAAAAAAGGTAACAGCAAAGATAGGGCCACTATTGTTGTCCAATCATAAGTGATCTCACACAGGAAACATCAAAAAGGCCAAAGTTTAACAACCCGGCAATAAAGCAGCAGTTCTTACAGCCCGCTTTCATATGACCCAATATCACACTAGCACTCTGTTAGCACTTGAGGGACCAATAACTTGTTACATTAATGACCGTTGTTTATCCTGCCTCTTGACCTGGACATCGCTCGTAAAAAAAAAAAAAAAAAAAAAAAGAGGAAGGAAGAAAGTGACCTGTTTCCCCCTCTTTCTTCACTGTTCAAACCGATGACTCCACCAACCGTCTCTTTTTCCGTGCTTTTACCACACAGAGACATTAGTTCATAGCGGGCTACACGTTGCCCGGCAGCTTCGTCCCTTCATTTTTATTGACAGTGCCGCTTGTCTTGGTCACAAATGCTGCGTGGTGGACAACAAGAGAATGTGAAGTGTTATGCAAAGGGGAAAAAAAACAACCCTCTTTTTTTTGCCTCAGTCTATCGCTTTCACTCGCTCCTCGTCCGTCTCACCGTGCTCCTTGTTTTCCCTGTCGTGGTCTTGATGTTGTAATCCACACCTGGACGGGCGCCAAGCATGTCTGCAGACACCTGCGTCAGACCGACTGGGAAAAACAAGAGTGAAAAGAACAAATCCCACCCCTTCATCCCTCCGCCCCCCCACCATCTCTCTCTCTCTCCCTCTGTCTTCCTCTGTGTTTGTCTGTGTTTTTTCTACCCTCCGCCATCGACTCTCTGTGAGTTTGAATGGGTCATGTGACTTCCTTCCTGTTGTTTTGACCCTGGGGGTCAGTCTGCCTCAGGGTCAGTGTATCCAACCCCCCTTTGCTTATTAAACACAATCTTAAAATCTCAGTGTCTCACACACACACACAACCACACACACAGCCACAAACAGGAGAGAGAGAGAGAGAGAGAGAGAGAGAGAGAGAGAGAGAGAGAGAGAGAGAGAGAGCGAGAGAGAGAGAGAGAGTGCAGTGGGCCTCTGCTGAATCTGATTGAACTTTAGAGGAACTCAATGACCACGCTCTACCCCTCTTTATGGTGCTCTCCGGCTGACCTTTCTGTCTGTAGAGGACGGGAGACGGCGGGGGGTTGGGCGCTGGCCTCTTGTTATGGCTACCTCAAATAAAGAACACATTGTTTCAGGTCCAAACACGGACTACTATCAACATCTGTCAGCCACGGTACATGCAGACAACATTCTGCCTCGGCCTACAGCAGCGTCTGAATGTGTGTTTCATACAGCTCTTCCTTTTTTTTACATCGGTCGTCTGGGGCAACCATGTTTGGCTTTCAATAAGCCGAAGGTGTTCAGGTGTGTCATCGGAACATAAAGTGCACCCACAACCCCCTCTGGGTTTTAAGCGTCACCGAAGGTCCTGCTATCTCACGGTTTTCCCACAGCAGCTGTTTGAACACCATTCACGACACGTTGCAGATTCAGAACAGGCGTCAGAGGGCCCACAGTGGATCCAGTGTGTTGCCATGGTTACAGATAATGGCTGTGTGTTATCGCTCTCTTCAGTTATGGAAAGCACATGACTATGAATTGTACAATCGGTCTATGCATGTATTTGCGCTCGTGTGTGTGTGTGTGTGTGATAATGGGTAGTCATGCATGTGTGTGTACACAGCGGCAGCGTCACAGGCTGCACGCACAGAATTCTTCAAGTGGAAATATAAAGGACATTCATGCAATGAGAACTACTGCTGAATCGCTGAGCTCGCCTCTAAAAAGTATAAAAGCATCTCTTGCTTATCAGCAGAAACTTTTTCTGTCAATAATGAACTGGTATTTCCAATTTGAGCGAGGAACACTCTGTCTAGCTCTATGCGTAATCTTTCTGTGTGTGTGTGTATTGCGAATTCTTCACTCGCTGTACCTCGGCTGAGAGAAAGGGGTGTTCTCGATGCTGCTTTGACAGCCCGGGGGAACGCAGGGTGCTAAGCAGTCCAAATTAAAACCTGCCTGCAGCTGTGTAACGTTCCGTTCCCAAACCCGGGAACGACGAGACCCCTGGCAAAGTGGCAAACAGAAGTTTGAGTGCTTCTCAGCACCTTTTTTCAAGCAGAGCAAGGTGACCTCGTAGTGTCATGTCGGCCTCGTGTGCAACCAGAAGCACTCAGAGGGTCTTTTTTTCCAGGAATGTGTGTTACAGTGTTGGATTCTTTTTGCTTTTGGGTTTTGAAATAGTAAATGCTCTGTAATAGCTTCATGCAAAGACGACTGTTGGCTAACACGACATGCTAAAACGTCCTTGATTTCTTGAAATATAAACCGTGACATCAGACAATCCAGATTTCGTTGAATGGAAAAGCGTTCAAGACGTCTGAGCGCCAAGGGAAACAACCAAACACAGAAACACGCCAGTAAAAGTCACATTTTACTGTTTAAGGACAGGTTTATTCGAGCGTGAGAGTGACATATACAAATTGTCAGCACATTTAGGCAATGAAGTGCGCGTCTGAGAGGATCCATATGTAAACAGAGAGCACTGCATGCAAACAGTGGAAACATTTTAATGCTTTTAGGAATGTGGCGATGGGCCCAGAAAACCAGCCACAATGTTTCTACAACAAATTTTGAGCCTGTTGTTTAGCTGCTGTGTGACGGTGGGGCTCTCCCAGGTGAGAGCAGGCCTCTGTTAGCACTGTGTACACAGAAAACACTCACCTCAACACCACGCTCTCCGTCATGCCAGCTAGCTTCACCTTCAAGCTTCTGGCAGAGGTTCATCAATTTCTAGTGGACACAAACCCTGGTCCAGATGTTTTTCTGCTGTTGCAATTTACGCATACAATGTTTGGGGCTTTCAGGAAAATAAAGAAAATGTGGAAACCATCAGTTGACAGCTTATTGGAAGAAGATTACCAAAATCCAAGCTGGAAGGGAAGCTTTTTTTTTCCTCCAGTGAATTGTTCAGTCAGTGAAACTGTTCAAAACAGACTCTGGAGGGGCAGCTTAGGACCCCTGACTGAGTCTGCAGCGAGAATGTGCCGGACAGTGTTATCCTTACCACTCAACACTCGTCTCACACGGCGACCACGGGGAGGCACAGAAGGAGACGAGTCCTTAGCTGAACTCGCAGAATTCCTCGTTAATAGTCTGCCTCGTGTTCTGTGGAGCAGAAGTTGTCAAAACGTCTGACTTGCAATATGCAGAAACAAAGAGACGCTCTGCTAATTGCCATTGCAAGTGAGTACTCACACAGCTGCCAAGCGTCATGTTTAACAATTATTTTATTGTGTCTTTCTGAGCTATTTCACACATAAGAGGAAGCCTTGAAACTGATGAAATTTGCACATTTACAGGAAGCAAGCCTCTCAAAGGTTTTTAAAATCATTACACTTTTACTACAGATTTGTTTTTCACATTTCCATTCCTCTCCCAACCCCCACCTGGTATCCCTACCTGATTGTTTGCAACCTCCACGTGGACGGTAAGTGCATGCAAAAGTGCAACAGTACACTCAAAGCTCAGCGCCAGTGGATCCATCAATTTAGTGTTATATTTTATTACAATTATTATATGTAGATAATACAGCAAATTCAAGTAATTAAATCTAATAGCGTTTTCCTGCCAATACACCAAAGTGCAGGCAGCACAATCAGATGCCAGAGGAATGGGTAGAGCTTGAGTGTGTGTGTGTGTGTGTGTGTGTGTGTGTGTGTCTTTGTGTCACCTCTGTGTTAGTAACAGAGAGCCTTGTGCGAGGCCGGCTGCATCTCGTGGGCATATACTGATTAGGATCAGACTCCTCTGATAGGACGAGGAGATGAGAGCCATTAATTGAGTGGACTTGAACCAGAATGGTGCCGGTACTCCGACATGGCTCACATGCAAAGGCAGCGAATTTCAAGGCCGTGTATGACTACGCATACAACACTTTTTTTTTAATTGCTTGCTGCTCTGCTGAATTGTATGCAGATATGTTACCGATGGTGCAAAGGTGTCGAGGGACTTGTGAACGTTTACCGCAATGTGTTAATGTATTTGCTAACGTGTTGTGACTCTTGTGTACACATTAAGCCACGCATCTCCATGTAAAAAGTCTGGTGGCCTCGTCGCCAAGACGTTTGCTGCATGTCAACACGTCTGTCTCTAATTATTATAAAAGAAACCCCCATCATTCTCATTGACACAGTAGTACTCTGGGGCTGTTAATTGTGGAAGCAGCGCCACTTATTAACAGCATGTATTATTTAAATAATATGTATAATTTAAATCAAGTCACCCAAAATGTTCCATATTTATGAGGTGACATATTCAAACCGTGTGCATACCCCTGCACACACACACACACACACACACACACACACACACACACACACACACACACACACACACACACACACAGTCTCCTCCTTTCACACACAACCAACAATACCGATTAGTGTGTATGTGTGGGTGTGTCTTTGTGTGCTTGTCAGGTCTTAACCCTTCATTCTCTTGACAGCCGATACATGCGGATGGCCTGTGGGTGCCTCGCAGGTAAATTAGGATGGACCAAGCATCTCATCTATAGCACCCATAAAGAGGAGCCCCTGCTAATTAAATTACTTATACCTCTTAAGTAGGGCAATTATGAGATTTAATTGGTTGGCGAGTGGTTGATTAGATAGTTAACCAATGCTTGATTAAAAAGTGCTACAGCACTATGCGGTGCTGATTGCCATTCACACTTGGGAGGGAGGATAGGCAAAAACGGGCACTCAGATCTTTTTAAGTAAACACAGGTCCATGTATATATATGTAGGATCAAAAGAAAACGGTAGGGCGTTTTCCTCTCTCCATTTGTCACTGTGTCTCCCTCAGATGTTAAGTGTATAAATTGTCTGAGGTTTTCTCTAATCTTTCATTTTACCGCTGACAGCAGAGATAAATGAATGGGGGGGAAAGGCTGGCCACCACACAAAGGCGAGGCCCACAAGACGAAGCCGGGAAACCTCTACCATTTTCCCCCTTGACCAGACTGCATTTCTTGCTAAGCATCTGCATATTCCTGAGATTTTACTGCACAAACGTCTCTCTTCTGAACTCACGGAATGCATAATTTATCTCACTCGCCAATGTACAGATCTATGGAATTGATCAGTTTCACAAACCCCCCCCACTGATTGGACATGCAAGCTGCGATGGCGTATGGAATTTAGCTTTTACGCTGCTCTTCGCAGACATATAATCCGAGGTATATAGAGTGCCATATGTTTGCTTTTGGGGGTGGCGTGGGTTGGTAATGTAAACATGACATACAGCAAAGAGAGATCCTTGGAGAGACGGCCTGGGGAGGGGAGCAGCATTGCAGCACAATGGTTACGCTGCACTGACAAGGCCTCCTGTTGCCAAGGAAACGACACAGAGGTTATTGACATAATTTTCAGAGAGTTCCCAGGAATCCTACATTTACATAACTTTGTCCATTTCCTTGATGCCGGGGACTGGAAGCGAAAGCACCTGATGCTATATCCATCCCCGTTTAACGTTATCATACATGAAAGCAAGTGTGAATTGTTGGATTAGGAGTAGTGATCTGTTGTTGTTGCACCACACCACACAATTACACCTAATTACTGTTCCCTCATGATCCCCTATGAGAACCTTTCCTCACACGCATGTATATATGGGCGTGTCTATCTATACGAATGAAAAAATGAATGTCCGTCTGACCTCGTCAGCAATACGGGGGCTTTTTAATTGCCACGTTAATTAGCTTTATCATCAAAGACTGCCTTGGTGTCTGCCAATCTGCTGACTGCTCGGCAAAAAAAAGGAAATGGGGAAAAAGGATCATTTTTCTGGCTCCCATCTGGATTCAGAGAGGGTGGAGCGGACAGGATTCATCTGCCGTTACTGATCTGCTGTCAATGATTTATCACTGTGTTTGCCTTTTAAGGCATACGAGCACTGGATCATCGTGGCTCTATGTCGAGATACAGATAGTGTAGCGAGCCTACTGGTTGTTTCTGGGTATTACTGGGTTTCCACGGTGGGTATGTTGAGAGAACATATGTTTGCTGAGCTATTGACACAACAAGCCTCTCCAACGGGTCTGATGAGAGCAGTGTTTGTTGGGAGATGGTCAGAGTGGAAAGTGATTGAGTATACCTACTCAAATAGCATACTCTGCATGTACATAGTTATCTGTAGTACTAAGTCATTTTGTGGATTTTTCTGGTTCTTTGATAACAGAGTAAGGTGTTTCACGACAGGACTCGCCTTGGAGGGACCAACTATGACACCATCGACAGACCACGCCCCCTCATTTTACCAGTCGACCCACTACTCACAAATCCCTCTAGACTGGTTCCTTTTCATGTCTACGTGAGGAGGGAAGTGCTGGTTAAACATCTTATTCTGATATCAGAGAACCGGGGATATCGTTTCATAGCCTTGATTCATTGATTTAATAAAATATGGCGCAGCTTGAAGAACATTATTAGTGGATGCAAAAGTCTCTGTTTCTCCGTCTAATCCGGTGCTTCGAATGCCGGTCTGATGCAATGTGATGGATGTGTCGGGAGAGACGGACCTCAGTGTCGTTAATTGAAAATTGAGACAGTGTTGAGATGATGTTATTGATTTTCACGCTCTCCGCCAGCAGTATACGGAAGTCCATGCCTTTGCGTGGAGCCGGTGAAGAGGTGATGAGGGAACAACAGCGGGGTCAAAGGAGGATAGAGGAAATGAGACGGGGGGTTGGGAAGAGGAGCGGAGAGGGCAAACGTGGAAGAGAAGGGGATCACGGGGGTGAGGGTGTGCAGTAAAGTGAGGTTGAAAGATGGACATTATGGAGCCTATAAATGCCTGTAAAATAGCTTTCATCTTTTGCCACTTAATTTATGTTTGGAGCATAACTCTAACCCTCTGGCTATCATAGAGCCGATGAAGGCTCACAGCTAAGCCAACAGCCCTTCCAACCCGTGCCTTTGCTTCCCGGCATCGATCAGACGGGGAGCAAGCCAGTCCCCAGGCTGTTTATAAGTCAACAAAACCTACAAACCCTACAACCAGTGCTCAAGTAATCAATAGAGGTGGGACTCGTGTTTACTGTGTTTCATGGCCTTTGAAATGTCTCAGATGGGCTCCGGCAGCTTTCATCTTCTTCTTCCTCGTGCTTTTTGTCAGGCGTGCACATAAACATATAGACAAAAAACAAACAGTGCTGTGTGTCTCCGGCGAGTTGGAAAAAGTGGTTTGTAGACCAAAGCACATATAATCAATACCTTGTCTTGTCAATCATTGTAGATTATGTTATTTTGGTAAACTTCCCAGTACATTTTCACAATAACACAGAATACACACTTATTAATTTACGCACATGCATTGAATTAGTTAGCCCTTTTAGAGGATTGGAAGGATACATTTATATTGGACATTAAGGAGCATTGTCCTTAAGTTTAGGCGTAACATTCAACATTTTTATTTGTACTGGTCCTGTGACCCCACAATTCAGCAAAAATGTGTTGGAAGGAAGCACCTCGCTAGCTAAAGACAAAGTAATTTACTGATGCCATTCAAAGGCTAATGGCACCTTTTAGAGAGGAGTGTATAAAGTCTCTCTTTAGAAGAGAGCAGTCGCTTCCCTTTTGTGTTTCAAGTGTGCCACGCCTCTTCTGCCTGCTACACTCCTCCTGCTTGATCACTCACACCTGATCATCATCACCTAGTGGACCAGCATATTAACCCTCAGGTACTTTTTTGATTTGATAGTCCAGTTAAGTTTCATTTTCTATCTAGGGTGGGTTGTTTGTTGTTTTTCCCTTGGAGACCCTGACCACTTATTTGCTTCTCTTATAAATTCAGTTTATAAGAGTGTTTCATTGTAAATACATACATTCTAATTCTAAATACATCACTTATGTTACTGACCTTGTTCCCCTAGACATTAGATGTGTTGAGTAAGCGGTCCTTCAGTGTGGCCCAGGACTCATTAGTATGCACCAGTGATAAAAGGTAGTTGTGACATCATGTTACTTATGAAGACACCGTGGGCTCTGCTACCTTCTCCTCCGGTTCTTTTCTCTCATGTTTGGAACGCATGCCTGCTCAATTTGATTGCACGTGTGCTCAACTTGTCAGTCTCGATAGATTATATGACAGACAGAATATTGTATTTTCCTCACAAAACGACAAATGACAAATAGATACTTGCCACTGGACAACCTCAGCATACATAGCCTTTACCCAGCAATCACCACTGCACATCTAACTATGACCAGATATTACATTTCACTGAATCATTTTTAAAAACAATTCATTCAATTTCATAATGTATTCAAATGTGCTAGTTGACATAGAATAAGCATATTGTTTTATTATAGATTGCTAGCCTACTGACTATTTCCCCAAAAACAGAAGGGACTGAAAAGGATTGGAAAATGCTTAAAAATATGTGACCAAGTTTGGATCTCAATGCTTCTTGGGTTCATCTACAGCTGTACTTAAAGCTGTCATCTTTTTTATGTATGTTCTTGGTTGCAGTACTTTGATTTATTGTTGGTAAATGAACACCGAGGCAAATTCCTTGTATGTGAAAACGTACTTAATGGCAATAAACTCCTTTCTGATTCTGACTCTGATTGGACGATTGCAGTTCGGAGCAGCGGTTCAGTGAATGGTCAATGGGAGGAAAAGTGGATGTCAGCCCAGCCGCCATCTCCACCATCTTTCATAGCTTTGCTCTTGACCATTAAAACACACACAGATGCTATTTAAAGACGTAGTACACACCTGTGCACAAACCGCTCCTTAAAAGTGGCCCCGGGGGAGTCATGGAGACCAAAGAGAATCAAGAGAAAGTGAGGATTTATAGCAAAGGTGACCACAGTTAGGGGCCTAAATGGAAGGCTGGGAGGAAGGGGACCTGTGTTTGATTCGGGGTTTATTGGTGTAGCATCAGGGGGCAGCTTGGTCCAAATTACCTCTTTGCCATTTACCCCCTCCCCCTGTTGTTACCATTTCTAGTGGTGGGGGTGAAGTCAGAAACAACCCTCCTGTGGTGCTTTGTTCCTGTTAACACTTAAAAGGGGATTTCTGTAAAAGAAAAATACGTAATTGTGCGTACAGTAGGACAGTACAGTGCTGAGGCGGGGATGAAGCCTTTTTGTAGGCCAAACCCATAAGTTAGCATCACAATGGTTGCCTTGACAAAAAGCCAAGGGGATTTTTCAATTTATTGCAGGAAATCAGCTCTGTGACAACAAAGTTTATGATAGTCCCGCCTTTAGTTCGGCATGAATAATCTTAAATCTCAAAAAAAAATTTGGAGTGAATATAATCATCAGAAGTGTGTGAGAATACACAACCGTTGGTCACCGTGATGCTGTTTTGTATTCTTATTTAGCAATTTGTTAGCAACCGCCTTGTAAAAAGCTTGGGAATTCAAAACTCTAACATCTTTTAAGCTCGTGTAAACCACTATCTAATCTCTAACAATGAGAATCTAACAATGCAAACTCATTTGCAGGTTTTAGGACTCGTACAACTCCACATCCTTCTAAATGTGTTATTTTATTAAAGAAAAGATCAAATTTTCTTTTAAAAAATTCACTGTACTGTGGTTGTAGGCTATGAGGTTATGCATGACATCTATAATATTGTATATGTAGGCCTATATATTGAATTTTTTTTAACTCAAAAGTAACATTTTTATCATTATTTATCTCCATTATCTCAGAGTAAACGCAGCACACACCCCAGAAACGGTTTAGCGTGACACACACTGACACATAAACTTCAAACACAGCCTTCCCGTCACTACTGCTCAGGGGAAACATTCCTCTAAGTTACTATAGCAGATTATTAATGTGGGAAGACGTTGTTGTTCCAGCTGACATGACTTGTGCTTGTCTTGACCTGAATCTGAGCAGAAACCGCTGCAGGTTAGTGAATACCTGGAGGGGCAACCTCTTCACCCTGGGAAATGTCACTTCAAACTGACATTATAATTGGGCCTGGCAAAGACACATCTTCTTAAAGGTTTAGTCCGTCTAAATTAATTAAAAGCATACTTTCTTACTTAGCTATGCAGAAATATAGGTATGCAAAATCTGAAGCGATGCAACCAAGACCATCTGTATGGTCCTGGAAGTGACATGCAGCATTCTCATACATGCACGGACACACATCAAGACTGGCATTGACACAATTGTGCTTTATTGCTGTACAGGTACAGTACTTATAAAACATTGGGAACATGATAATTATGAAATATCACATACAATCTTTTTTTCTTTCCACAAAACACATATGTACGCAGGTTAAAATATACTGTATGTCATGTACAAAAGAAAGACTACAATAAAATAAAAAACAACACTATGAAAGGCAGTGAAATACCCCTGTGTAGGTGCTAAAAGGTTCGTGTCTCTGAACAACTATACATGGACTGGGGACAATAAAATGGCCACTCGACACTGGCTGTAGCACCAGAGAGCTGATCTCAGAGCAGAGGATTTTTTTTACTGGCAGTAATCGGGCTGCCGGAGTTCGGTAATGCTTACGACAGACTGAGCTTGGTCATCGGGGATCGTGATGATGGAGCCGATACGTAGGCAGATCGGTCCAGTTAAAGGAGGAAGTGAATGGATGAAGTGTTTGGATGAGAGACGGGGGGGGTGGGGACAATGATTCACAGTGCAGTGGGAAGCAGTTCTTCACTTTAGACTTTTCAGCATGAGCACGTTATAAAGGGCCAGGCCCAACATGTGGTCATGCAAGGTATAAAGCACTGATGTGCTTTGAAAAGACAATTAAAAAAAACAATTAATCTCCTCATTTCATGATTTCGGTTACCATGGTAATACACAAAACCGTGATGGACACTGACTAACCAGAACCCTGATCATAATGGAGGTCCAATACAGAGGCTATAAATTCTCTATCATTGGCATTGTCACGGTTGAGTAGCTTAATCTCGGTTCCTTTTCTCTTTTGCTTGATCACAGACGGGCTCGAGTCCTTGCCTGAATGAGAGGAACCATACTATGATGTTAAATGTTTGACAAAGCTCTGCAGTGCAGCACTGTACTACTCATGCAACCCCAGATCGCAGCACGGCAGGTGTGACTCGCAGAGCAAATCAATACCTTATCAAAAATGCTGCATCACGATTAACTTGCTTTAAAAAAAGAAAAAAAAAAGGACTGCACACATAAATTCTGCATACAATAATCAACATTGAGGAGTCGGGTACACCGTTTAGATACAGCCGCATGTTTCCAGTAATAAGATACACAGGCAGTGAAAAAAACAAAAAAACAACTTTGCTTTTATACATTCAGCCAGTCAGTCAAAAAAAATGCAGCTCTGCTGATTTGCCGTCTCTTGTGAATATCAGTGATCCCCTATAATTCCTCTTGAATATTTGTGCACCTTGGTGCACCGACAGCAGCTGAGATCGATCCGGTGATGGGCCTGCTAATTCATAAGGCTGAATCAATCAGACACATTGTGGGTGATCAGTGGGAATGAGAAATCAATTAGAGCTATTGATACTTTGCGGCTCTGACAATCCCGACCGATCGCCGAAGATCAAACGGCTTGTTGAGACACACCCAGCCCATTACAGAAGTCAACACGACACCACATAAACATTGTGCAATAAAACATCCATATACAATCCAAAACATCTGCCTTGCATCATAGGAACAGAACGACGGGGTCAAGAGGGAACAGAACAAATAATATTAAATAGAGTATAAAGAATTTCATAGACATAGACAATCATTCTGGAAAAAAAAGGGGGAAAAAAGATATTCACATTTTAAAATAAACCTCTTCTCTTCTTCATTCATTGCATCTAACCCAAGACATTCTCGAATCTCCGTTTCACCATCATAGACAGTATTATCTCATCTCTTCCTCATCTTTCAGTTCAACCTCTGTGCTTTTTTCCGCCATAGTACGAGCTACAACATACAACACTGGTCACTATTTACAAAGCGGTCGCCATGGAAACACCCGTAGAGCCGGTTTGATCCATTAAGGGAAGGTGGGGGGAGGGGTCAAAGACCAAGTGGGTGAAAGGGGTCTGGTTGTCCGGGGTCAAAAGGGAGGGGGGGCGGAGATCGTGGAGGTTCATGGGCGCCTGGGCGGACGCAGCCGCAGTGGAGGAATCTGTACAATAACCGAGTTCATCTGTGCGAGTTTCCTGAGCCCTGCACAGTCTCCCGAACAACGCCGAACACCGTCAAACCGTTCAGGTGCTGATGAGTGTCCGCTGTTTTTTTTTTTTCCTCCTCTTTTTGCCTTCTGTTCACACGTTGAATCACCACCGAAGATTTGGTCATTTGTGTGAGTCTGTCCACGTCAATGTAGGGGGATTACATGTGTACACCGTTTTTTATAACTACACTTCTTATTTTAGACGTGTCCTTCACAAGTCGTCTCTACTTTGGCACAGAGTTCATGTTCACAACATAAACTTTATACCTGGCAGCTAAAGCTACGCTAATTTAGCTTCACCGTGATAACTTAATCAAAGCAGGGTTGTTTTGTTCCTCCTCTTTTCCTAGTAAAGGTTAGTGCAGTAGGTTGCATTTTGGCCAGAGGTTTTTGTTCCTCCAAGGCTGGTGGTAACAATGGGGAAGAGAAGTGCACCATGGGATATTACTGAGGTTAGCCTGACCCCTGGTCGCCTGTTGCCAGGGCCTGCAGTAGCACTTAAGAGCCAAAACGTAGGAGGCTAGTTGGGAGCTGTACCTGAAAAGGTCCCCGTGTCTGAGCCAGTACACTGATGCTAAAAACTGGAGGTGTATTAAAGCGTCGGCTTGACTTGTAAACTTCAGAGAGGTCTGAGACTCTGGGGGGGGCATGCACAGAAGCATACATGGGGAAATCACGGGACTGCACGTCAAGTAAAACCAGCACCACGTCATGGGAAGGAGCTTCTTTGTGTGCAGCAGGACAACAAGATGCAGACTAAATGGCTATTTAATATCTGACTACTATGAAAACACTGCTCTTTAAATCCGCCTCCCTTTGACGGACGTCATACGTTTAGTCTCTGATGAACGGAAAATAAATAATAATCTCTTTTTGTTAATAACAAAAAACATCTCCAGGTGGACCTCTACTGTGTCTCTATTCCGCGTGTTTGTCATAGATAACACTGGTCAGTGTTACATTGTATCACATTTTTGGGTTGGGCGAATCCTCCACAGTCGAGGTCAAAAGGCGCCGAGGCGGGACCTTCAGCCCAGGGACGAGGCTCACGCTTTGGGGCTCGGAGCTTCAACCTCGCCCCTGGGTTTCGAGGTTACTTGGTCCACATAAAAAAAGAGAATGGAGGAACTTCATAGCCAATACATGTGACTGCATAGCACGGCCTCTGTCAAGGAGAGGCCTTCCTGTTGGTCCAGAGCAGCGTGGGGGGCAGGGTCGGGGACTGAGGTGGACGGTGCTTCCAGTCACCCCGCCTCTCAGACTGCGCTCGCCGCCATCGCAGAAGCTCCGCAAGGGCGGCGCTCTCATCCCCGGTGGACAGACGTAAGCGCTGGAACACCTTGAGGGGAGGGGAGAGGCGAGAACACGTTCAAATCACACACACAGTACCGACTTTGTCCTGAATGGGTTGACAAGTAGATGACAGAAAGCTGAAATGACCAGGGTGTGATTGGAGGCGGTAGGGAGAGGAGGAGCATGAATGACGAGCAGCCGTTTTATAAAATAAAAAAGGATCTCATTGTCAGGGAAAAAGCATCCTAAAACAGGCAAAGATATTTAAAATATACCATCAAGCCACAGAGCAAGAAATAATGGGATAGTTTTGTCTGATCAATCATCTTGAAAGAGGCAGTGATCACCTGGGTGGGCTTCTCTTCTGAAAGTAGGACAGGTTTTCCTCATGAATCATTCTAATAAACATCACGGGGATGAATCTGGAGCTGGCACCGAGCCATCTCATGAGACGGTTGATAGAAAACACCGGGGGGGGGGGGAGGGGATCCCTTCTCTGATTGACAAGTCTAACAGTGACTCATTTCCATATTCTCTCTCTGGACCCTCCACACATCATCTCACAGGGGGTCTGGTGAATTACACTGGGGAACTTTGTACAGCGAGCGACTTGAGTGGCTCTTGTTCTTGCTCGGAGGCACTCGGGTCACAATGCACACGGGTGCACACATCGTTCCGTGCAAAGCACATCGTCTGTCATCTGCCAGTCAACACCCGAGTAAATCAATCACACAGGAATTCCAATCTGCCTCAGTCAGTAATACCGGCAACAGGAGCGAGCCCTAATGGTCAAGACCAGATTAGGAGCTGGAGGTTGTGATGGTGGCTGTTGATGGCTCTGTTGAAGTGCAAAAAAACAGGTTCCTACCTTATCTCAAGGACAGGTATTACTATACTGTATACGTTTCTTATTGTGTGCTTCATGACCTCCCTACACTGCCATAGCAATCAGCCCTAACCCCATTGGTTCCTACTGAAAAAAAACATTTTCTGAACTGTAAACAGAAGGTAAATGGTACATTTTCAGCTGTGGATTCACAAACATGTGTTGCACTCGTGAGTATAACAGCTGTGGATGTGGGATTGAGTCAAACTCAATGACATAAACTAGAGTGCCTGAGTTCATTACGAAGGAACATCCAGTGCAATGGGGTGATTCAATTATGTGTTGCAATAGTTTGGGACAACAATGAACCCCCAGGGGAATAAGCTGCAGTAGAATCAAGTAGAATCAATTCATTTTTGATTTTTTGTCAGTCCTATCTTTTAACATCCTGATTAAAACTTGAATTCATGCTGTAATCACAGTTCCTTTCCCTCTGCTTTTCATCTCTGCTGGAGTTGGAGCTGTGAGATAAATCAAGTTAGCAGTACATACAATTCTACATTTTCTCCGCATATTGCCATACAGTACATTTAGTGATGCATTCCACACAGACCATACCATAGTACACAAACACACGCACACACACACATTACATACTTTGAAATACACACGTAGCCAGGATCTGGAAAACCGCACACATGTGTGTCCATATGCACATGCACTCAAACACACGCACACATTGATCGCCTGCACAGGCACAATACTCAGTGAACTAATCCATAATTTACACCTCCCTGCCAGGCTATTCTCTGCACTGGCGC
Organism: Eutrigla gurnardus; assembly: GCF_963514095.1. Taxonomy (NCBI): domain Eukaryota; kingdom Metazoa; phylum Chordata; class Actinopteri; order Perciformes; family Triglidae; genus Eutrigla; species Eutrigla gurnardus. Next base: position 17,888,793 of record NC_139926.1, read on the forward strand.
CAGCCAGGAACACCAGCTACTGGAACAGTAGACAAGTAGGAACACTGTGTCCTTCTGCAATGCATGACTGTACTGACACACACACACACACACACACACACACACACACACACACACACACACACACACACTGATGCAATAAACATCAAATACAGTTTTGACAATCCAATAATTCTGACAGAAGAACATTTTGAGAGATTAATAGTTTGCAGCCTTGATGCCTGAAAATATAAATCATTATAATAATCATCGTCAGAGTGTCACGGTAAGATCGCGTTGCTACGTTGAGTAATTTCATTTACCCCCAATGCTTGCAACTCTCTCAAGTATGCGGGCATTCGAACATCACACTAACGTGTGACTGTTGGAACATCTCACTTCAAAACCACAGGCAATAATATACTGCTTTAACAACTTCTTGGAACCTGGTTGCAGGGATTTGCTCTCATTCAGAGTTTCTTCAGGCCAGACTAGTTCTTCCACACCAAATTCGGAAAAAGCATGTCTTGGTGGACAGGACAGGGGCTTCCTCAAAGTGTTGCAGAAGGGATTCATTGTATCCTGTAGCCTTAAGATCTCCTTTAATTCAAACCATAGCCCTAACCATTAAAGACTGCCCCAGACCAGAAGTATACAAAAGAGCATGGACAGCTCCCTCAAGGTGTTTCTGAGATATCTCATTAATGGAAACAGGCCAGACCATGGGACAGCACCAGAAGCTGATCAGAGTCTAATAAATTCCTTCAGTCTTCCGGAGATACCGCATTTACTAGAACGGACCGGCTGGACATAGATCCGAACATACGTACATATGGGCAGACAAGCCTTAGACATAATGCCTCTACATCAACCACAGCCGATAAAAAGTGATGACTTCTGCAGAAAGGTTGAGTCGGTAGATTTAGGCCATGTTCAGAGAGCGCCGGTGGGTCATCCCGCAAAAAAGCTGAACCCAGCTCAGCTTTTACAGATTGTTTCATTCAGCAAGGGGCTGCCTCGGCTAATCAAATCAATCATTTGCAGTGCTTTGTTAAGCATCAACTAAAGAATCTGTGACACAGATTGGACTTTTTAAAATGTCGTCTCACTGGAACCTGAAACAACTCACCTCCATAACGGCAGCCCCTTGCATTTAAAAACCCACGGGGCTATTTTCCTGTCTAAACACCTACCTTTCCTACCTTACCTTCCCTAAAAATATCTCACCTTCCAAAACTAATATGAGAGAATAACTATTAAATTGCTGGAACAATTTCATAAAGTAGCCAAAACAAAACATTTTTGACCCCCAGACTCCATTCCTCCATCCCCCATATCCAATATGTTAACGGAAACGGATTGTATGTCGGAAGTCTGGAGGTCAATCCAAACTATTACTGTTTGTGACCATATCCTGTGAGCTTCTCCACAGACACACACACACACACACACACACACACACACACATACAGTGCATGCTTGTATGTCTTCTCATTGAGCCCATTAATTCCTGGAAATTTCCCCGGATGGGTTGGGTGCCGAGGGGGATTTCAGAGAAACTAGCAGGACACCTTTATTTACACGTAGGCTTGAACCCTGGCAAACAAGGGGGGTTCATGCGGAGACACCAAGGCTCCCTGTCTGTCCTTCTCATCCTCACTGTTATTATTCTGACTAGCAAACATGTGCCGCAGTCCTTCTCCCACTTTAGACATCATAACTTCTGCCTAGATCCTCTGAAGGGAAAAGGAAAGAATATTTATGTCCATCCAATCATTTAGCAGGCAGACGGTCTGCCTATCCTTTGCATGATTAGTATAGACTGCTGTTGACTACTAACTACAGGAACCAAAACAAGCCAGTCCATTCATTCCTAACAGAGTTGTCCGCCCCCCTCCTCTTCTTCCTTCATCCTTTCCTTTTCATTTATCCCATTAGATCTGCTAATCCTGCATAAACACGGTCTGGAATGCAGCTAATTGAAAGGCATTCTGGGTCACAGAGTTGTTCCCATCTCTTGAATGAACTCATGGTAATGAACCTGTTCCAGACAACGCACCAGATTAGCCAAGTGAGGAATCAAGACGAAAGTGTCTCCCTTTCATAAGTTCAGTGGTAACAGTGAGAAGCCACACGTTCACAGTTCTTACCCAGAGATAATATCGGACACATGGGGATGAAGCCCTGGAGTCATTTCTGAGGTTGTACAACTCTTAGCAATATGTCACACAAGTGATGGCAAAGAATGTGGAAGGCGATTTTTGAAAGGTATAAAAATGGATTCAGCAACTTAAAAATCCCAGCAGATGAATAAGCAACAATGAAAACTGCAGCCCTCCTTTGTTGAGTGTCTGTTGGTAGTAAAATCCATCAGTGTTGGTGTGCGTGCTCATTTGCATGTGTATTAACATTATGCTAATCCAAGGGGAGCGTCAAAGGAAACAAGGATGCCTGCTGTCCACTATGAGATGCATTTACTTAACTGATCAACACCAGTCACCTGTCACCTTAGGGAAGCCAAAATATTGCCTTTTTTAACTCATTTTCTGTCATTTTTTTATTTTGAACAAAAGCAATGTCAACTCAAATGTAGAAACTCTTGGCAGATCATTTTCAAAAACCCTTATTTCTTGGGTTTCTTTCTTTCCACAGCACTTGCAACCTTGAAAATGGTCCTGTAAAATGCTGCCTATCACGTTGCTGCCTGAAGTGGGGGAAAAAAAAGAAAAGAAAACGAATAAAAAAAAAAAAAATTCTAATGGGAGAAATATGCTTTCTTTAATCCCACCAGAAGTGTCTTGAAATCCACACAAAAGGAGGCATTAACCATTCAACTGAAGAGATGTTGTCAGTTTTGTAGTGGATTCAATTACAATAAATGAAAGCACATTTAAGCACCTGCTGTTGCCAAATGAATCATCCACGTATCCTATATCTCATATAGCTGGTACATTTAACAGGCCTCAAACCTGAGTGGATGCACTTTTATTGTCTTTCTTTCTTTTCTTTCTTCCTAACTCAACTGCAGCTATATCATTTCAAGTACATCAAGTATTCTAATTCTGATTGTATGGATATGCTGTCTGATCATGTGCACCCCTGGTAGGCTCAAATGAGAAGGAAAATGTATTGTATGAACTTAATATTTCAAAGTGTGATTAGAATATGTTTTGGCAGTGATGGTGAGCAGCTATACAGATGCAGAGAGTCTCACTAGCCCCAAGAGCTGCAGTTTCCTTTCAGAAATGAGGGATAAAAAAAGAAGAAGTGTTGGTGGTGAACAAACAGCTCCGTCACTGATTCTAGGATCAGACTTTTCTTCCCCGACAGAAGAAAGGGCAGATAGCTAATCTGATTCCAGACCAGTGGTTTAAGGACAAAGAGAACAGTAATCAAGGGGAGCAAGCGAGCGATAGCAGTGTTTTTAAAAGGCCCACAATATGTTTATATTTGGATTAAAACATTAGCATTTTCCCGCCTTAAAGTGACAGGTCACCAAATCACCTGTGGTGCTTTTCAATCTAGATAGTTTTGGTGTGAGTTGCTTATTTTAGGAGATATCAGCCGTAGAGGTGTCTGCCTTCTCTCCAATATAATAGGATTAAATTGCACTCCGCTTGTTGAGCTCAAAGCACACTAAAAAAAAAAAAGAGTCAACAGCAATGTCCCGGTTCTCAAGATATTACAAAGTCTCTGTATTATGTGGGCCGTGTGCAGTGTTATTATATTCAAGAGAAGGCAGGCATCTCTCCGGCTGATAACTCCTAACCAAGGCAACTCACACCAAAATGACAGGTACACTACAGGTAAGAGGGAATTTGGAACCAATTGTGACTGCATTTCATTTAAAATCACCACAGCCTCCATTCTCCGTGAGGGAGCAAACAAACACATTCTACAAAGCCACTCTACAAACTCCAATAATAGACTTTGGGTGGGGTATTACCGGGAACTCTGTTCTTCTGAGGTCCCCCCTCTTTTCTTTGAGCATACCACACTGGCTCTATGAAAAACACTGCTATTAGGGGTGGAGAGCAGCGAGGAATGACATACACTCACCACAGCCCTACATGTCAACCGGGCTTCCAGTGAACCCCCCTGCCCCCCTCCCTCGCTGCTTTAGAGGGCGGCCCCCGCACCGAACGGAGAAAAGTTGAGATGACCCCTCTGCAAGATAAAGGAGGGAGTGAGAGGGTCACAGCCAAGCTCATTAGAATTCAAGGGAAAGAGAGAGAAAGTTAGAGAGAAAGAGTCATTTCCAAACAGCCACATTCTTCACATATTCTGAGAAAACAACATTCAGACGGCCTTAAATGGGTGCGTTCCCCCTGAATGTTTAGTCAACCTGAGGTGTGTGAAGTGGACACACGGTGTGCCGTCACGTCTCGAGTGGCAGCATCTTGTGTTGCTACATGGCGTGTTAGCTTCTCTGAACGCGGCACACTATGTGCTTTGTTCACGCACCACGGACGGTGACACTCAATCACTGACTGACTGAGTCTGTGATGAATCTGAATCCGTTTCCGTGTCGTGAGACTTTCTTGTACAAGCCTGGACTGGGGCGAAACAACTATGGCTGTTAACTATACAGGGAATATTGTGGAGAGCATTTACAGTGTAACGCTGCTATGCAAGACGCTTCACCGCGTGTGTAACGTGCATTATTTGTGTAGTGGCGGAGTGACTGCAGTGCAGTAAAGGCTGCAGCGAGAACATCTGTAGATCGATTATTGTTACAGCCGGGGGCTTAAATAAATGAAATTTCCTGTTAGACTTTGTTGGGTTCGGTGCTCAGCCTGTGGACATGATCTTAGTAACAGCAAGGAGAAAGAGAGTGTTTGCAGTGTGTGTTCCAGCATGTGTGTGTTTCCTCGGACGTAAACATATTCCGGCGGCCACATTTCTGATATGATTTGAAGTCGTGCCGCCCCCATTTTTCACGTTTTACAACATTAAAAACGCAGTTTATTTCGATGGTGCAACAGATGCTTTGTGGCTGCACCAATACATGACAGCCTTGCATTTTAAATGTCCATACAGCCACACATCTCAAAGCACAGTTGCTTTCGTTAACATTTGTTATTGCCAGTGGACACACACACACACACACACACACTAGAATGTCTCCGGTGTACATTAGCCGCTCAGGAGAAGTGAGTGTATTATTTGTAACCAGACCTTTTCCGTTTTCTCTCCCAGCGAACGCGGCTCGTACCAATTCAACTCCAATGAAATGATCTAAAGTGGAAGTCTAAGAAGCTATCAATCCAATACAGAATCATTGGCCCACCAAGCTAATTGCACTAACGACGGTTTCCTCTCGGTCGTCACGGTTTTATAAGTTGCATATATCAGAGGCCTGTGGGCACGCGAGTGTGTGAGTGAGCTCAAGACATTCAATTCAATCCCGTAACCGTACACCTGTCTACAGAGCCAGAGGGAGATCACATGTCATGAGTGATACATGGTACTCAAAGGAGGCCACTTTCCTGTCCACTCAAAATGTCAACAAACCCACCAGGAAATGCAGGCCTGATATAGTCACATTGTCAGTGTGCGCGCGTTAGTGTGCGTTTGTGCCGCTAAGTGCCCGTCTGGGTGTGTTTACCTGAGTGTGATGGCTGTCCATGTGTCTGTGCAGAGAGGCGGAGCTGGAGGAGTTTGACTTGCTGTGACTCTCATCCTCCAGCGACCCTGAGCACACAACATCAAAGGCACATTATATAGCACAAACATTTGACTGAAAGTCCTCCCACACACCGACTGAAGGACATCTCAAACACAAGCAGGGGCTGAAAAAGCTTCTCTCTCACAGAAGCCAATGTTAAGAAAGAGATGCATTTAAGGAACACTGTGATCACTCTCTGGTTGCATGTGAACAGTAAGGGTCCCTCTAATGACATCTGTGGTCTTCTTTCCTCATTTCTAAGGTCATTTCATTATGTCATTTGTTTACCTCAGTGGACATGCGGTGCTTGTAATTTCAGGCATCTCCACGATGAATTTAAACTGATTATGCAACTTTGTTGTGACATGGGTTAAAGGGTAAAAGGAGATTCAACAGCCAAGTCTTCACTCCACAGGTCAGTAGTGTTAATCTCGTTGCAGGAAGTTTTAGGACATTAATTACAGCAGTAGCCTATCTTTATTTATAAACACATGGCCTACAGGGAGCCTGATACAGATACTCATCAGCACCTGCATGTCTTCATTTGATTAATTCAAAATTAATTCAACCTGGACTTATTATTATTTATTTAAAATCTGTTTCACTCTTGGCATCGATTCACGAGGACAATATTTGAGAAAAACTGTGCGATATTCTGGGCTGTTACCGTTGGAGATCTGGTTGCCGTTCTCTACGGGGGCGGAGCTTTGGGAGTGAGGATGCGTGTGGTTGTTGGCGTTCTTGTCCTGTAGCTGCGGAGACGGTGAGGTAGGGGCGGAGCCACAATCTTCCCTCCCTGGCAGATTGATATTAGAATTGAATCCTGGGAAGAATATAGCCAAAAACACACTATATGTCAGTACATGCCATATAAACGGGACATTATATGCTTATATGTCCATGAAATGTTTAGATTAAATCATGCATAGTATTTGACTAAAGAGATATATTACAATTCAGCTAATCATGTGTTGATATCAGTATCTTCTCTCCACCAAATCCAACCCCGCCTATGACATCAAGCCTTTTTAGAAAGCATTCATCCGCTCTGTCTGAGAGGAAGGTGACTCCACATGACCTCCCTCTGGCCCGGCTGCTGCTCCTCGGGGCTCACATGCTCTCAAATACTGAATGGGTAAGTGACTATGGGTACATATGTGCATGGGAGTGTGAATGGGAATTCGTCAGCTGCCGTCCCCACACTGAGAATGTTTGCCTCCTGGTCCTCCCATGGTCACACAAGGCCTAAATATAAACTCAGCAGACTCTGTTATAGGTCCCACGGGGCAGGTGTGTGTTTCTGAGGGGACAAAAGGCAAGGTAGAGGAAGGGATTCCATGTGAGCGTTGCATGCTTGTCACAGTGAGGGCTATAATAAGGGCGAATCGGACTTGAAATTTGTGTGTTGATGTCGATGCATGAGGCGTCTTGTGACAGTGATTTCCTGAAGCCTGGAGACCAACTTCCCCCTGGCATTCCTGTGGTTTCTCATTCCCTGAGGATGAGGAAGGAGAGGAGGAGGAGGAGGAGAGAGAGGCAGCTGCTCTTCACAAGAGATATCTGGGATAGCAACTGTAACCCCAGGCCACTCCCACAGCGTCAGGTATCACACTAACAGCCGAGGGGGAACGGAAGTAGGCCATCCCGCTAAGCCCGTCGGCATCCATCCGAGCTCTGATCTAAGCGGGCCGCCTTGCTTTGCCCACTCAAAATAACAGCAAGGTTGTGAACCCCGGTGCCAGATTCTCCTGCCACACACACACGCAGTTTCCGTGACGCCAGCGCTTTCCCTCCGCAGGTCCAGGTGCTGACATAGAGTCAAGCGCATGATGTCACATGAGGCGCCTGCGTCAGCGTGTGCACTTGATCTCATACCGTTTCTTATAAGGAGTTCAGCTCCTGTCCCTTGAACTTGTTACGTTAATAGACTTATGAAACACTCAACGGTGTCTCGCGTAAATCAAGCAGCCTGACGACAATATGAGCCCCGAGCAAGTTGACCAACAGTGAATACTTTCACTAGATTGCCTTTTTTTCCCCGGCTATTCGGGGTGTCCTGTTTTTCTGCTGCTGGGCAGCCACACCGCTTTCAGTAGAAACATGAATGAGCTGTTAAATATTTGATACCCATCCTCATCATTCTACTGCTCATGTATTATTAAGCCAGCCACAACAAATACACTCGGAGGAAACGGAGACTCGGATAAAAACACAGTGGGACAACGCAGTTTGTACTTTTTCCTCGTACGCCCGTGCTTTATCAAGCTGCAAGTATCAAGGGGGAATTCACTCTAATGACGGCCCCACAAAGTAATCTCTTTGTGGGTTTGAAAACTCTGACCTGGGGACCCTCCCTCTTCATTGATTAAGTGTGACAAATACGTTTGGCCTCTTTTTGCGAAGGTCAACCTTTGCATCAGTGTCACAGAGGGCCGTATGTGCTCTGCATGTAGCAGCAGCTCGGTCATACTTATAGTGCAGTATAATGCTAAATGGGCTACTCCTGCTAGCTCATTAGGTAACATGGTAGAAGGCAGCTGCAGCGGCCAAAGGGTACGGCACTGGAGACCGTAACAAATGGGGTTGCCTCAAGTGGGCCAGCGAGGGTGGCTGGCTACAGCACCGCAATCCATGTAAGCAGTTTCTAAATGTAGAGAAGGGGGATTTGGGAGAAACGTAGTTGGCCGCTGCCTGTTCCGTCTAACCTCTCTACCACGCAAACGCAGAGCGTGTGTGTGTAAATCCGCACACACACAGACTCACACACGCACCCACACAAAAAATGGTGGGTTATTACTTACCTACAACCCCACACTACAGGAGCACAATCAGCCCGGTAATCACCCAGTACCCAATAAATCATGTGGCATGGAGCAGGCTGAGACTTTGATCATGAACTCATCACAGCAGATAGAACACATAATGGACACATGCAGCCCTACACACACACACACACACACACACACACACACACACACACACAAATACCAACACTCAAGTGGGTTGAATGGTACACACTGTGAAAAATGACAACATAGCAAAGGCCAACTCTCTCTGAAAGTGTTTTAGATGTGTGAAACTGTGTTGGTGTGCACGTGTGTTAAGAGAATTACTGACAGACCTCCATCCCTCATCTTGCGGCCTGAGGTGGACTTCCGCAACAGGGTGCGTCCAGAGCTGAACAGTGTGTTGAGCTCATCCAGGGGGCTGGTCAGCGGTCTGCCGTTGGCCGGGTTGAACAGCAGGGGAGAGGAGGAGCAAGAGTGTGCTCTCCGTGGCTCGGGGCGAGACATCTTCACTGGAGAGTAGGGAGGTGGCTTCCCCAGTGGTTCCCCACTTGCCCTTTGAGAGGATATGGTTTTGGGGGAGTCAGAGCTTCCTGTGACAGATGCTGTTCGGGTCAGAGCCAGGAAGTTAGACTCAGGCGGGAAGGGGAAGTGTGAAGGAGGTCTATAGGGGGGAGGAAGGGCATTGGGGGGAGGAGGTGGAGGTGGAGGGGTGAGTGGTGGAGGTGTGGGCTTCTTATCTGGCATGAGGACAGTGAGGCTAGGGGAAGAGTCGGCCCTCTGGCGGGCATACTGTGGGGACAGCGGGCTGTCTGGGCCAGTGGCATAGTTCAGGTTCGTCTCAAAAACAGGCAGCTTCTTGACCTCTAGAGGGGTGAGGGGCGACTCATCTGAAGCAGGAGAGCAAGTGACGGGAGAGGGGGGAAAGACCAGGAGTGGTGGACGGTGGGGAAGCAAGTTGGGGAAGGGAGCAGGGATGTCACAGCTGCCATCTTTGCCATGCTGAGTTCTGGGAGCTCCGCTGGTGGACGTGCTCTGTGAGTGATTGATGTCCATGGCAGCAGTCCCCCCTGCCGCCATCCGTTTGGTGTCCCCGCTCTGAGGGGGAGATGCCCCCAATCCCACCAGGCACAAGCCTAGAGCCTCTAGTTTGGCTGCCTTGCTTACCACAGTAGTGGTTGTTGCACCGTCTTCGTGAGGGAAATATTTCATCTCCTCATAGACGGCCTCTGAGTCAGCCAGCTCTGGACTGTCGGGGGGCTCCTGGAGGCTCCGAGCCCGCTGCTGGGAGCCCAACATCTCTATGTACACGTCTTCGTCGTCTTGGCCCTGGTAGAGGCTCAACCCCACTCCGTGTGGGGCATCTATGGAGGCTGCTTTCTGCATCAAACCACCAAAACCTCCAAATCCCCCGGCACGGGACAGCAAGGCCAGCTTTACATCAGCAGGACGCAACTGGTGGATGTGGGGTGCCATCGCGTTGATCTCCTCATATGAGCCCGACAGCTTAGTGTTGGGACTGCGCTTCGGTTTGGGGGGTGGCACCTTCCTCATGGTTGTGTAGTCATCACTGTGGGGGCGGGGCTTGGACAAGGCTGATGAAATGAAAAAGGAAGCAATAAGATACAGGCAGAGTCAAGGTACAAAAAAAAAAAGCACCATCTGTTGCATCTTTTAAAAACCGGTCGAGGTGATTTACCTGCAGGGTCTGTTGGGGACAGCTGGGATTTAGGAGGACTTCCAGCTGGGGAATCATACCCCTCCGGAGGGGGGCTCTCTTTGGCTGCCATCGTTAACCCTGCACTCACTGCTTCATAAGATGCACTCAGACGGGTGTTGGGGTCCCTCTTTGGTTTGGGGGGAGGTTGCTTCCGAGGAGAGGAGAGACCTCCCCCGCCTGCCACGTCCTCGTTAGTATGAGCTACATGCTGCAGCGCCGGTTTGATGGATGGACTGGCACAGGAATGGACCATGTTCTCCATGGCGAGGGGGGTGGGTACCGAGCTGGACCGAAAGTGGCGAATAACTCGACCGCCCCCGTTGACAGAACCCTCATACACCTTCCCACTTTTCTCCACAACCCTACAAATGGGAAGAAAAAATATGTATTATCTCCATCACTCGTACTTCATGCTTTTCACAAGAGAACACTTTCGTACCAGGCACAACCTTTTACAATAGTTTTCTAATCCAGATTGCGTTAATGATAATCTATATCAGTATGCTCGAACTCAACGGAGCCTGCTTCAACTATCTAAATATCTAGTTTTAATATTTCCTTTGCTAATGTATAATCTGTTGGTTCCAAGATTACAGGCAGGGGCTGGCTGAGCATGTGTGGAGGTGAAAATATTATTAAAACCTGCAGATAAATTGTTTAGGTGAATATTATTCCCCTAAGTGTGACTCCTCTCCTCCTCCTCCTCCTCCTGGTGGAAGCCTCCCTGTGCTCCCTGTCTATTGTCCCAGCAGCAGATGTCACATGCACAAGGACACATAGAGGACACAGAAATAATGTGTGTGTATGTATTTGACCAGCTTTTAAGATGATTTGCTCTATTCTAACCTAAAACTCAATTTACTTATTAGAATATATAAAAAGTGGCAAAAATGGCCATTGCTTATTGAAATGCCGGAGTGACTATTTTTCCACTGGATTTAATTTTACTTCCTTTTACACTTTAAAGCTAAAGTTGCTGATATTTGTCTCAGATGATATATAGAAGCAAAACACTGTGTGTGAGACACAATCTAAAAAGAAATGTTGTGAACACACATATTTTGTCATTTTGCCAGAACGCCTTGATACATTAGCATATAAGTAACCAATCACTGTCGAGCTGAGATGAAAGTCAGTATTATTAACAATGGCAATAATCATCACAAATGCTTCCTCTGAAATAATAAATGCATTTATTATGCAGCGTACCACCGAGCACATAAAATAAAATATCATATGCATGTGTTTACAGGTTTATTAGTGCTGACATGCATAAGTCGTATTTTAGGTATAGCCATAAAATGTTCAAAATGAAGGTTGCTCGTTTATCATTCCCCAAGAGCTTTAAATTAACTTTTTTTTAACCCTTTCTAATTCGGCCCTCCAGGGTTATTCCATTTTCTCCAGGCTTGATATTAGACTGAGCCGAGGTGGAGATAAGGATAACACAAGTGCAGCACAATACAAATACAATCTGATAACGCAACCCATTATCTGACTATCTATCATGAAACTTACAATTAAAAGCTGACAGCGCACGGGGATACAATGACATCATTAACAGAGCGAACACATGCTGTGCAGACATAGACACACAGAAACATGTGCTCATAAAAAGACACACAAATAAAGCCAAATAATACCTTCATGCAGTCATAAATATCAGTGACTGCAGACTGTTTACTACTGTAAACTAAATAAAGTCACTATGATGCGTCTCATTTAGTATGTAGTTTAATATCATGAATTATATTGCTTTTGGTAATAAAAGTCCCTACTTCGGTGAGAATATAGTCTTGATTGGTTGCATTAGTGTGAAGTTATCAGTAGCATCCAAACAATATGTGAACTTTTTAAGCAAATTAATATTTAATTTAGGAATAAAAAAAAAACAAATGGAGAAAAAATGCATATCAATTTTGCTAATATTCCCAAATCTTTGCCTTCAGATCTGAATGAATGATGTGAGTTGTGAGTTTGCAAATTCACCTCCTGACGGGCTGATCCTCCTCCTTGCCCACCGGCTCAGGCCTCTCACCAAGCGGTGGGCTGTTGCTGAGGGGGTTGAGAAGGCTGTTGCCATGGCAGCGCATGCGGTCGCTCTCTCGTGCGATGTCGGACGCATTTTGGATGACCAACTGGTCGTAGGTTCGCAGCCCCATGTCTTCCGCGCCCTGCAGGAAACGCTGCACACTGCACCCCTCTTTCTGCCGCGATGACAGCCTGTGACGAACGCGCTGTCTGGCCAGCCAACCGCGCACAACTGAGGCGCGAGGAAGAGGAGGAGAGGAAGGCAGAGACGTCAGAGGTGTCAGGGGGAGAGGGATAGATTGACCTCAAAGAACAGCGTGGGCTGCTGGGTTTGTTATTTTGGACATTACCTTTCTGACAGGTGATGATCTTTTTATGAAGCTGGTAGCAGCGGTCGTTGAGCTGGTCTGCCTGCCAGTATCTCAGAAACACTTTGCTGCTGCCCATCTACACACACACACACACACACACACACACACAACAGCACAAGTCGTCGGATCAAACATGTATGGCGAAAGCATTGTTGTACACTACGCTGCTGCTGTCATCGTCAGCTGCTGGGAGTCTGGCTGTCTGCTGTTGGAAATCTGAGAAGAGTGTGACTTGCTGGCTGAGAGATGGGAGAGCAGTGACGTGGTAATGATGTATGACAATAGGTGGGTGCGGAGTGTGGGAAGGGAACGGAGTTTGCATGTCGACACCGCATTCACTTCCTGGATTTAGAGGTCACCAGAGGTCACTCAATACCAGGTGCACAGAACTGTCGGGGTGAAACGCTTCCACAGACGGCGTTCATTCCAACACACACTACTGGAAGGAGCGGTGCGCGTGTTAGTGTGTAGAGCGGAGCCGTATGAGCATTGTGGAGGAGTGTGTGTGTATACGTGTATGAGGCGGGAGCTAACGTGACCTGTGGGGTCACACACTCAGACACAACAGCAGTCTGGCAGACAGACCAGAGAGAGAGGGGGGGGCGGACGGGTCCGTGCTGCTGTGTGTGTGAGGAGAATGATGATGAGGTGGGACAGCTGGAACGACTTGTCAAAGATTCCATGGGATCTTTCAAATAGAGGGTCAGGGATTAAGTAATTTGGCAAATCTTTTGTTATTGTTGGTGACAGAAAAAGAGGAACAGCAGAGACAAACACACACACCTGCCATCCCTGCAGTTTGGACTGTTGCAGAACCGAGCGACATCTCTCTCCTGGTGACAGTTTCTTCTTGTCTCCTAAAGTTGGGACCACGAGGTCTTTATACCTGAGACACAAAAACACAAACAGAAAACATCAGAGCTGCAGTACTAAACTCAAAAACTTAGATAGGACATAGTAACACCTCCTCTTTTCAGAAACAATAGGTTCAAAGGTCAGTGAGGTCATACGGCAGACAAGCCAAACAGCATCTGTTCCTATTGGTGTTGCCCTAGGCAACGGTTGCTATATATGGTCAGCTGGACAGAGACGGTGGTTTGTTTGTGCCTGGGAGGGGTGGGGGTGAAAGGGAGAGTGATCTGTGAGAAATGTTGACACAGAATCCAATGACAGAAAAATGATATGTACATAACTGTGTATGTTTTTGTATGTGCTGTGAATTCTGAATGTGTAGACATGAATTATTGAGTAGTAATAAGTGGGCAGAAAAGGATTTATCAAGTAAATTACTATTTTAATGACAGGAGCGGCTCCAGCGCGACTCAGGAGCAACACAGTTTATACTGAAGAGGAGGTGAACGTATTTAAACTGGTGTAACTGGACGCAGTGTGTGTTCCTTCTAGTGGTGAGGTGACATATCATCTTACTGTTTCAATACTGGTACTCAAGTACAATACCTGGACCCTGAACTTGAGTGTATTTCAGCCATCATTCATTTAATTGTTTGCATAAATATAAGAAGTTACTGAAATATTTAAAAAAGTTAATCACCAAGTAAGTATAGTATATATTTCCCAGGAGGATTGTTGTATAACATAATGGAAAAGTAATGAAAGGCATAATCAACAACACATTTCTCATTTAGTTGTTATTCATGCACGATAACGTACCTAAATGAACCGCGGTAAGTAAATGTAAATATGAAAGTTGATGGTGCAGGAGACACTATTACTTTGTTTACACTTCTGTACAGTCTATCGGGAAACTGAATATCAACACCCTCCAAACTTCCTATCAGTTGGACTGCATTTTGTCAGTTAATATTCAGCCCCTTCTGTTATCAATGAGACGCAGAGCCATCTGATGATGTCACACATATGAGGAAAATATAACAAGCAGATGGCTCGGAAGCATAAACCACTTGTGTTGTCAATAGTGAGTAAGTAAGTGCACGTGAATGTGGGATGCGTTTGATTTGCAGGAGTGGGGTCTGTCTGAACTCTCCCTAACCCTCTCTCTGTATGGTAATACCAGCCCTGCAGACAGCACACACTGTCCCCGTGGGCCCATAAAACACAAAGCAACTCTGTAAACCCATGACCTCCCCTATGAGGATATGAAAACCATCGATGGTCTCTACTTTTACAAGACCCAAGGGGGCTTCATGTGGAGTCAAAGAAGTGAAATAACACCTTTGATAAGGGTTTAAATGGAAAGATACAGGGCGCTAACGTGGTCCTCTGACCAGCAGGCCATCAGAGCACTGTTAGTGAGCGTAACAAAGGTGGTGAAAGCCATATCACCCACTCACATCCTCTCTATAATTCCTCCTCGTCATCAGACAAACTTCCCGCCACATTCTCAAAGCCTATTGGCTTTGTTTGGTCATGGATTTCCATCCCATGTTCAGTGAGATTATGATGGATACACCTACCTACATACAGTAGCCTATGTGTGTGTTTATCCATCAGTGGGAGGTAATGAGGACTTGCGACTGCCCATGCAGGAAACATGACCTGTACGCTGCATTTGTGACATGCTCCATGAATACTGATGTCTCTTTCTCATCCACTTTGTAACAATGAAGAAGTGAGGAAAGATGCAAGGTTCAAGAGGTAGTATTTGACCTAACACATTGGCAGAAAATAAATTCAGCCACAAAACACAGTCTATCATAAAAGACAAATAAAAGCAACAGTAAAATAGATTTCCTCATAAATCACTCTGGTTACCGACAATAATGTAATTTGCTTCAGACAGCCACTGCGACTTAGCGAGGTCGCCAGTGTGCACTTGTGTGTACACATTGGTGTATTTGTGTTCACGAGAATATAGCAACCTCAAGATTAATGGTTGATTTATTGTCCTGTCAGTTCGATTAGTCAAGGGACATGGCCTGTTTTGAAAGAGTGACAAAAGGAAAGAAACAAGAAACGGGACAAAATTGCGATAGTGTGTGTGTGTATGCAAGAGTAAAGCGGCAGAGTAAAAAAAAGGGATGTAAATGTAGAGACTGAAAGGACAAAAAGAAATTAAAAAAAATGTTGGGGTCAGGGAGATTAAAGAAAAAAAATTAAATGGCAGTTCAGAAGAGAGAGCATGTGAGGAAGGGATAAGGAATTGAGTGAGAAAGAGCTCTGTGAAGACAGCAGCGTATCCCTCCACCCACTCCTTCCCCCTTCCTGTGTTCATTCATTGGCCAAGTCCGTGCTGAACCCGACGGAGGAGACACAGAGATATGAATGGCACTTGGGCTCGGCTGACTGGTGTCTTTGTGAGTGGCAGCCACTCAAATTAAGCACGGCCTTAATGTATAAACAGCAGAACGGGGACACACGTCAGACAAAGGCAACACTCAAAAGGCCCATTTGTATGAACACAAAACACCCGTACGGAATGCACACAAACCAGCGCTGGGCAGCAATCATTGCAAAATAAAGCATAACAAGTAATTTGATTACTTTTTTTTCCACTAGAGGGATTATGATGCGATATCCAGTAATTAAACACGTTTCCTATCCCAGTACTTCAACATTTTAAGCATTAGGCTTGCTTGCTGCTTTAACACTAGGTGGGTGGGATAGTGGGTATAATTGGCTTCAGTCATAGACACTCCCGTCTTGTTCTATGGTGTTTGACATTAGGCTCCTGGTCCACTAGCGCCTCTACTGGCTATATGTGGAAGCTCTACATACTGTGACTTGCAAAGAACCGCGACTGTGAGAACTGCAATAGCTGACCACGAGACCGAGTCCACAGCGATGCAGCGTCAGTTTCTAGTCATGGCTCACTTGCCAAAGGAAGGCCCGAGGCCGTTCCCCACAGAAGTTCGACTCTCTTGCCGACCGAGTGTTGCAGTGACTCAAACCGTAATAAAAAAACGGTCCCACGAACCGCCGCAACTCAGTACTCTATTGCCTGAATTGGACTGTTAGTGGGCAGATGAGATGAGCAGCCAGTTTTATTCCAGGTTTTAATACACAATGTAGTTTTATAATGCAGTGGTGCATATGAAATTTAAAAAATGTAGTTTAAAAAATAAATAAACGTAGTACTCATTGCTTATTACACATATTTAATGAAGAGATAGCAAAGCGTCGGTATTCTTCACCACAACGCAGCATTACAGCTGCTGTGTACTGTGAATGGATGTCCCTTGTTACCATCAGGGATGGCAGGAAAGATAACATGAGCTGGCTTCTCTGGATCAGCTGGAGGATCCAGAAGAATTTAAATAAATGAAGTATGCATTAGGAATTCATTAAGCATCACTTCGCTGGTAAAGCGTTCTCACCAGTCCACTAGAAATTCCATCCAATGGACTTCAGGATGAGGTATGTGAGCGGGAACCCTTACGTTTACAGAGCCGCTTGCCTTTACCATCAGGGACTGGAAAAAAGATCAAATGAGCTGGCTTCCCTGGAGCATCTGGAGGAGTTGGAATAGTTGCCCATAAACGTTGACGATCGCCTCCCCGACAGAGTGGAATTCACTTCCCTACGTTCAGATACTGGTCAGTTCTCCTGCTCCATTAATCTCTTGGATGTGGAGCAGCATATGGGGATTGGAATGACCTAGCCGTCAAGGCAGGAGCACAAACAATTTGCTGGCCTTAAGAGGAGATTTCCAGCCTACTGTAAGCATCAAGCAAAAGATCAGACCTAAGAATGTAGTCGAGTTTACCTCATTTAATGACTACCATCCTCTATATGATGTCACTGGAATGTTACCATATGTTGGCTTCAGATCTGGAATCTGGCTATTCTGACGATTTTTATAGGTTCAAAATTAGCTTGTAAACTGGCTACTTGTGAAACGATCTGGTGTCGTCTCAGCTCCAACACCAGTCTGGCATCTCGAGCTGCTAATCAGACCGGAAACAATGAGTACAGAAAAGAAGTCATGGGCCGGACATCCGCTGGCTACACCCGAGCCCCAGAAATATAGCCCCTTGCACCCAGAGGCTTATCACTTTTCAGATATCCGGTGTGTTCAAAGATTGTATATCCAACCCAGAAACGGTTAGGTTTCCACTTTTCTTTACCTTCCCTTGTGATGCTCAGTTATCTGCTGGTCCTACCCATTGCTGCCTAAATTCATACGAAACGCACACACATACACACACACACACACACACACACACACACACACACACACACACACACACAGCTTAACAAACGGATTTCACAAAACCCTCACCAGGAATCTTTCAATTACTGCTTGAACAACAGGAGAGTTGGCTCTACAAGGTCTATCCATCAAACACAGGAACGAGCCGGCAGCAGCTTATGGACACACAACCCTACAATGTATATTGAATTTATTTCACCGTATCACACGGTTCTCCAGATTCAATTCCCCATTCAGGTTTTCCCTCGTGGAAATCTATTATACGAGTTTCAATAATCTATTTCATTTGGCGTATGTTTGACCAGACCACTACACCTCGTGGGTTATCATTTTCACACAAAACACTGTGAACGATTCCACATTTTTTTGTGCACATGCTCCACTTTTGCAGTTATTTTTTCTTTTCTCTTTTTATGCCTATTGTGTCTGTTAAGCACCAAAACACTGAGGTAAATTCATATGTGTGTGAAAAAAAACCTCCTTGGTAAAAAACCTGTTTCTGATTGTGATTTTGCACAATACTCTACAGTGTTTGTGCAGCTGCTTCCTCTCTTCTGTATAATGCCTCCCTTTGCTGGTGAAGTGTTACTTACCAGTTAGGAAATCAATGCAGGACACAGAATGTGACCAGAAACCCTGAAATTTACAGGAGTGTGAGCGATGGCATTTGTTTTTCTTTAGTATTAAAATACTTACTTGCTTATGATTCATTTAAAATGTAGACAAGCTGACATTGATCTTGAGGAACTGTATTTTCTCTTTTGGGACACATTGCCTACAATCTGTGTGTGTGTGTGTGTGTGTGTGTGTGTGGGGTGATGGGATGATGTATACAGCAGCGTAGTGGAAACTTTTGGCAAGGTCATGTGATCAGCTTTGTCCTCTCTTATTGTTTGCCAGGAATGTTCATTTTGATCCCTTTATCCTCAAAAGGAGTGAGAGAGAGTGAGTGAGAGAGAGAGAGAGAGAGAGAGAGAGAGAGAGGCCAGGAGGAGGACTAAGAAAAGAAATGTGACAATTATAATAATATCAAACACAGATTCACGTACATTTGGACTGTTTAGATGTTATACATTGTATTTTTTGTTGTGTTACTGCTAATATTACTGTTTTTGGTTGCTGCCCAAATATTTCAGAGAGGTTTTTGGCATATAAAGAGGAAGGACAGGAAGAGATAAAGAGCCAAACAGACAGTGAGACGAAGAAAAAGTGTGCTTCACAAATAGCCAGAGGAGAAAGTAAGAGGTGAGATGGGGTCGTGGAGCAGTTTAAGTCGGGAACGGGGACGTACCACTCTGCAAGGAACCCGGGAACACGGCAAAAACGTTCTGAAAAGAGGTGATTGGGAGAAATAATGCTGAGCATTCAAGTGTGGGGTCACGGAGACCTTACACACAACTGACTGGTTAATGTGTGTGTGTGTCGGGCTGACATGGGAAATGTGATAGCGGCATTCATCAGCTGCAATAGACTCCCATTATACTCTGGAAAGCCATTCAAGGTCATTCCGTCCTTCCGCCAGTAAGGGTTGCTGTGACTTGTCAATGCTAATGTGTCAGTCTGCATGTGAGCGTGTGTATGCCCCTCGCATTCATTCGCAGATGTAGAGAAGGCATGTGCTGTCAAGCTTTCCTTTTCACTTTGACCTGCTCCTCCTGTCATATAGTATATATATATAAACTGACAGAGATCGCAGCGACCTGCTGGGAGGGAGATCAGTGACAGAAAGCAGACAAATCCATCATCTTTAAGAGCTCTCTCTTAAACGAGAAGCTGGGAGAGAAGAGGAGGCTGGGAAGTGAATGAATCCGCACACAGAGACGGGAACAACACCTTCCAGAGGACGACTTATCGCAGTCACCGCGCTCTTAATTATGCAACATGCTCCGGCACTTACCTGCTGAGGAAGCCCGGGAAGGACAGGCGGACGGGGTATCCATAACGGATCATGCGCACCATCTCGAGCACCCCAATGTACTGCAGCTGGGTGGACACATGGAAGCTGTCAAAGCTGTCTGGCTGACCGGTGGCATTGGGGCGCACGCACTCCACAAAGTGAGGAGTGGAAGCCTGCAGCTTACTGATGACTTCGGACAGCGAGTTCTGAAACAGGGGAGAGGAGAGGAGATAACTTATGATTCAGTCACAACAGAATGATATGTTTTGCTCCGATTAACAACATTATTTATGCCGTTCCTGTACGAGTTATGAGAAGAAAAGGGCTCTGTTGCTATTTCCCTTTTGATGTTGTAACTTGATTTGTGAGCCACAGTGACTGGTGTGAGATCACGTAGTGTTTGTGGTCTGATTTTTTTTTTGGGGGGGGGAGGGTTGCCTCTGGAGGAAGTAAAAACACAAAGAGCTTTTCTTCAAGCCCTGAATTCACAGATACTGCATCCAGGTCACACACACACAAAAACAGGAACATAAACACTTACATCTGTGTTCCTTCCACTTTTCATACTGACGTCAGCCTACACTCTGCATACCCTTAGGTACAATGATCAATCCACAATCGCCACCTCGCCCCTTATCTTTGAACGTCACCAGCAGCATTTACATCGCCGCCCGGCCTCCGAACGTGCGCAAAGCACGCACACAACTGCGTGCGCATGGCACACAGTGGTTGTTGTTCATTGTTCATTCATTCATGTGGAGAGGCTTCATGCTTGGCTTGGTACAGCATCATTCTTCGGCCCACTCTCTCCTTCCCTGCCATTCTCCCGAGGGACTTGTCCACCATAAGCTCACAACTCGGATTGTGCAACACACTGGCTTCATTCAAGCCAACGGTCCCCCTTGCGTCACCAGCAGGCACTGAACTATTTTCCTCTCACTGAATATTGTTGTTGCTTTTTATAGTCATGAAATCACAGCACCTTGCAGTGATTTCTTGATTCACACAAAACATTAAGTTTCATAAACAAATCTTTATATATTGAGATTTGATCCAGATGTTTGCAGATACTCTATTTAGGGAATACATATTTAGTAAAATGCGCAGCCTGGTTTTGTCTGATTGGCATCAAAAACAGTAAAATAAATAACATAAAACAGTCGAGGGCGCAGTATATGTGCTGCAGTAGATGCTTGTGATGATTTTTGGGGTTCTTATTTCTTACTATTTTGCAGAAGACCCTAAAATCCTAAATCTATGCATTGTGTGAGAGGGGGGGGGGGGGGGTATGCTGTCAGCTGTCAGCATACAGGGCTAGACAAACACATTTTCACCTATGGGCAATTTAGAGTCCAATCAGCTGACCCGCCCGCCTTTTCCCAGCGGGAGCAAATTAGTGTGGGAGAAAACCCATGGAGAGGGCATTCAAACGCCACACAGAAGAGGCCGGCAGAGTCAAACCTTCTTGCTGTGAGGTACAAGCGCTAACTAATGAGGCAAAATGCTAATGGCTATTAAGGAAAACAGGACCAAATATCAGGTTTTATGACACAAGAGACGTTCCTCCAACCCCGTCAAAAAACATGTGATGAGATGGGTTTAGTGGAACTTACCCTCAGCTGGACCGCTGTTGTAATGGGCCCACAACGCTCTAGCCTTTGGAGGAAGGAGCTTGAGCCTTTCTTCTTCAAGATCTGACAATGTAAAGAGATAATGGTGAGAAATAACATGAGATGGCATCGCATCGTACATCAAGTGGCCACTGAGGAATATGGGTTCATTACTACATAATCATCACATATTAATATCACATTAGGCTCCGTGGCTTTCACTAGGTAGTTCATCCTTTTTGTCTTGTTTTTGTGCAGGATGTTTGCAAAGCACACTAAGAAGTCACATTGGACCACTTCCGTGTCAGCCGCAATTATCGTGTTTTATGTGCTTTACAGTCCAACTCGACCGCTTATTGTGTCATTAATTGTCTCTGAACCCAGTGTAGTGCTGTAACATGACCTTATGTTACCGTATAAGGCTGCTGGGACAGATCTGGGAGGTAAGAGGGGTCTTATGTAAGCCTGCTCTCTGGATGGCTAATGAGCCACAGAGACAGCAGGCAGGACCCCCAGGAGGTTGCACAACTAGCAAGCCTTTCTAGACACAAGTGCACCAGCACAATCTACTCAAAACATTTAAAAAAAAGACAGAGACACAGGGTTGGCCGTAATTTTCAGGTGTGTTTAATAATTGTGTGTGATGAGATTAGTGTGTGATCACATGACTGTGTGTTCATGTGTATGCATGCTTGTGACATTTGTATCTGAAACTAATCCAATTCCCAGAGGTTTATATATAGCACTCTGGTGGGAAGTAGCTTAAATTAGATTTTCTTGTTTTTTTTTTCTTCCAAAAATACCATTGATCGGCTTAGTTATTTGCCATGATGGAACAAAACCCTTGCGAAAGGTTGTATTTGTTCAGCTCCTTCATTTTATTTTCTTGAATGTGTCGTCCATCACTTAATGGCCAGAACATGAACATGGCCTTCAACATCCTCTGATGCTCAAGTGCATTGTTGAGTTGATTGTAGCTACAGTGTGGTTCATGTAAGCCCTGCACTCACCACTCTGTGAACATTGTACTGTACCTTGGTAAGGTCATGGTACCTCCGGGGCTGTTGGGGGGCAGCGTTGGCAGTGACAAGGGAGGCTGATGGCATCCTGTGGAGCAACAGGGCAGCTTTAGCCCCCCTCAGCCCGGCACGGCTCTGGGCTGCTGGCACCAGAGTACCAGTCTGAGTCAGCTTGGCCTGGAAGAGCTGCTTCAGCAACACACTCTCACTGGCTGCAGGGCAGAGAGAGTGAGAGAGAGAGGGGAAAATAATGATGAAAAGAAGCAACAGCATTGGTGGAAATAAGGGGGTGGACGAGGGTGGGAATAGGTGGATGAACAGAAATGAAGAAAGAACGGGGAGGACGTAAACGAGGAAGGGGAGAAGCATCAGAGGAGGCGGCATACAGTTAGACTCCATGTAAACAATCACCCAGGCAACAAGTGGGGGTGGTCCACCACATGGAGTGGTCCACAACAACAATGTGCTCATTCAGAAAGCCAAACAACATGTGTGAACGTGGGCGCGTGGCTCTCATCTGAAAGGCCAACGGAGAGAAAGAGGAAAGGATGACGGCAGGTAGGCGTATCATGCAAAGAAAAACAAACATGCGTCCCGGACTCATTTAAGACTTAACTACACACGGCTTCAAGAGTAATTGTCTTTTCACTTAAGCAATCATTCAAGCAATCATTGCCGCCGCCTGAATATAGCCTTACACAGATAGCTCTCCACTCCTATTAGCTGTAAGGCCTCAACTCAAAGTAGGGAGGGGGTGGCCACATCCGTAAGAAGAAACCACGTTGTACGTATGTGTGTGCAGCTGAATGCCAGCGACGCATCAACTAAGCCAGACGCAGGGACAACAGCCAAGTGTGAGTGAAGGGCTAGCCTTTAGAAGATTAGCCTCATCATGGAAATTATAGCAATTAGGCTGCTGGATGCGAGGCTGGACTGGCAGTCACACAACGACTGCCTGTGTGCCGCTAACCACAACACCCCACATCTGGCACCTTCTATAGACAATATACACACAGACGTTGCTGTCTGCTGCGTATAGGAAGAAACACGCATACACACACACACACACACACACAAGTGAACAGACAAAGAGCGGTTCTGTGCGCTGTTAGTTTAGACAAGAGTGCATCTTTGTGATCAAGCGTGCTCTGACGCCACATTGTGCTCATACGTGTTATTCATCGGGTACTCACACTTCATCGTAAACAGGAGATTCTGAGTTAGGGAGTCCTTGTTTCTTGTGAGTGATCCTGTGAGGTCATACGAGACCTGGTGGGAAAAACAAATTAAACAAATTAACCGTACGTGCAAAATTATCGTTTTGAGCAAAGACCATCTTGTAATAGGATCGCCAAAGTCAAGGACATCAAACCGGGTCAGGGGTGCAAAGTTGGGGGGCCAATGACCCCTCTCCCTGCTTCTGGCTCCCTTGGACCACACCTATGTTTGAGCCCAGCCTACAGTTTGATTTAAACTACACACCTGTAAAGCTTTGTGAAGTCAAAATGTAACATTATTAGTTTCCTCAGGAGCGTGTGTAGTTGTAGGTGTTACTGCTGCACTGGACAGGCTCTGTGCGTACCTTCTGTTTTGGTTCACGTATGTGCCGCAGCGCAACGTGTAAAACAGCTGGGCAAAGCTGACCATCGATCAGCAGGTGTGGAGATTATTAAATACTCCCTCACATCATCGGTCTCACTGCTGGGAAAGAGGCTCCGATGTGCCCCGGTAACCAGATGTCTCACTCGCAAACAAGCAGAATATCGAGTAATAACCGACCGGTCTGACGTGTGTGGTTATACTGTAGCAGCCTGGCACCGTTTCCAGGTGATTTAATGAAGGTAAATGGGGTGGATGGCCGTGCGTAACAGCTCTGTGCTCCTCGAAGGCTGTGGATTTATCAACACGTGTCCTGCTGCCTGAAGGTATAGCATTTCCAATCACAGATACTGTAGGAATCAACCACTTTCATTCATAGATGAATGCAGACTGATTTACTGACTTGCTGGCTTCCGACCGCATTACAGGTTATTTTCTGAACTGATTTTGCTTCCAGGAAGTGGAGGCAATGTGATGAGAAACATAAGTATTACTTTTGAGATCAAGTAATAAGTAATGTTATATCATTACTTTTTAGAGTTTAGACAAAACAATAGTGAATGAGCCAGTTTGAAATTGAATATTAGCTTTTTTTTTTGGAAAGATGAATAGATCTAGTGTTTAGGTTGCCAAATCTATCTCCTATAGTTTTTCTGTAGCCTTTTAGAGGTCTTCTGAAATGACAATTAGTCATGATGGATTCATGTTATACTACCCAGCCCTACCACCTCTATATCACAAACACACACATCCATTTTTCTGTAATCCAGACAAACCTGTCCGGCGTAGTGGCTGACAGTGAATGCTGGGCCCTGGTCTTTGGGCGGGGGGTTTCCGTTGCCATCCTTGGTTGTGAGAGAGAGGCCGTGAGTGGGATTGGAGTCCAGCTGGGCTGACAGCCTCTTGTACAGCGCCTGCTCTGCTGGCCGCAGGCTCTGGCTCTCCTCATCTAACACGCACAGCAGTCCCTGAGGCTTCTGGGGGATGGACAAACAGGGGTTGACATGTTATTTATGTCAGTCATGTTTACAAAGCACTCTTGATAATAACAGTGATAAATTATTTTCATTTTGACACTTTTATTGATCCCTGTAGGGTATAGTTGTCCCTCCGATATCAACTAACTATGGTCATTCTGCTCTATTTTAGATGTTTCTGGGGCATTTCAGTCATTATTGATATGGATTATAGACAGACAGGAAACAGGGGGAAAGGTAAGATGCAATGAAGGACGAATAAGGGACAATTACATGGTACTCATCGATCCTCTATCCATAAATCTATCTGTCTCTATGTGTGTGTGTGTGTGTGTATATATATATATATATATATATATATATAGAGAGAGAGATGGATGGATGGACAGACAGATAGATAGATATATTACAGTAAAACAGTCTGTATTACAGGAACATGTATGTATGTGTATGTTATTCAAATGTTTGAAAGTCTACATTTAGGCCGTGTGATTTTTTGGTGCCGTGAGACACCAAACTGGACCAGACAGCATACAGTACCTGAAGAAAGAAGTCCAGAACGGCTGTCTGGTTGCCGGGGGAGCGCGGAGTCTCCATGGCGATGCCCTCCTGCAGACACTCAGCCTGCTCCTGCTGGAATAGCACCTCGGAGACGTATTGCCTCAGCCGCTCGTTGGTCATGTTCACGTACAGCTGGAATGCACAAAACACACACACACATCAACCTGTAAACACACACTCCGGTGCACACGCTATGACATTCCTCTTTAAAAACAGAACACAACCTGCTGTGGCACCAGCGAGGAAGTCAATCGGGGATAAATGAAGTGACGACTCAAATGACACACCAGACCCAAACTCATGAGAGCTGTTTACAGGGACACCATATGCATGGTATACATAGTAATAGATGTCCCCATGTAGGGCCTTTATTCCATCCCACTATAATATGGACACAGTGTTCCTGCTGAGACACATGAACTCTCAAACCCAACAGTCAACCAATCAAAGCAGGAGTCAATCAGTTGTGTGTGTGTGTGTGTGTGTGTGTGTGTGTGTGTGTGTGTGTGTGTGTGTGTGTGTGTGTGTGTGTGTGTTTATGTTGTGTGTGTGCGTGTGGAGCTCTGGGTAGGAGAGACTCAAGTACATCTTGTCACATTGATGTAATGAGAAGGAACCTCCAATATGAAGTGGAATAACACGGGACACCAAAGTGGAACACGAAAAACCTGTTACAGTCTCGTAGTCTAGCAATCAACTTGTCGTTGTTGTACTCCGGCGAGTTGTCAGATGTGATGCATCTGTCCTTTGTAGTCAAACACAAATCTTGTTGGTAATAATGACTAGCTCCTAAATAAAGGGAAATACTGATGTTATATTCGGTGCTCACATAAAGGCCTGCTTTTGGGTAACAATGTGTACACGATTTGTCCACTCACTGAAAAGACTGATTGTTCCTCTGGTGTGAAAATAAATAAACATGCTTTACTTTTTCCTATTTGGGCGCTGTCATGCGATTGAATCAGGACAATGGCGTGACCCACATTTTGTTTCACGGCTTGCCCACGGAGAAGTGCTGATCTGGCCGAGCGTTGTTGTGATGCAGTGCAGGAGAGCATGGTCCTGCTTTTCACCGTTTGTCTGTTCCTTGTCTTCAACCAAGTCTAGTACATTAAAGGCTTAGTCCCAGCAGGTGGTTGATTGAGTTAGCTCATTAGCAAAGTGCTGAGCAGGTACAACACAGCCCTGACAAACACAGCTCTAATTAACAAGCCCTAATGACCCTGATCACGCTGGGCGTGTGGAGCCTGCCTGTGTATGTGTCTGCACGTGTGTACAAACATGTCAGAGTGCGAGGGCTTGCTCGTCACCGATGTGGCGCATCTACTGTAAGGGATCATCGAGTTTGTTTTTCCAGACTTTCGCTTCGCCGCTCATCTCTCTGGTGTGGGTGGCAGGTGGTGTGACCGGCCGATATTGATAGGCAGCTTGGCAGCGACGGTAGAGAAGATGTTTGAGGGGAAGAGGTGGGCATTGCCACCACCTGCCAGAGATAGTGTCTTGTTTTTTTCTCTCTCGTTTTGTTGGCCTCCTCCCTTCTCTTCCATTCTGGCACTTGCACTCTGTGTGACCCGAGGACAAAAGGTCCAAGCCACTTGGATTAGAGAATATCCAGTGGAAGGCTAAGACCACTGACATCTTAATGCCACACACACAAGCACACACACACACAAACACACACAAAAACACACGCATGTAAGCAAAAACAAACACACAGGCCATAATAAAGGCTGGGAGGCGATTGGGAGTTCCACAGGGAGGGAATGTAAGCTCTGAATAGAAGGAATAAGCACTTAACCTCTTGAGTACTATGAATTACACTCTAAGACACACACACGCACACGCACACACACACACACCCACAGTGATACACTTGTCTGCCTGATCCCTGCTGGTCTTACAATGGGGTAGTCTATTAACAGTGAATGCTTGATTAGCACATGACAGATTTACAGTCCATAACAGGTGAGCTGTGGAGAGCTGCACATGATGTTCTCTGTGCACTCGCAATGTAATCACACACACTGACATCATGAAAACAACCTAGCATCGCAGACACGCTCCTCCATCTGTGTACATAATAAGGGTGGGGGGGGGGGGGGGGGGGGGGGCAAGAAAGAACTAAAGAATGAAGAAATGAATGAAAGAAAGAAAGCAAGAATGATGAAAGAAAGAGAATAAAAGAAAGTTTGGAGAAATTTATATGCAACAAGCTTTGATTTTGAATAAAGAATCAATGATGATTTGTATCGTGACTCCAAAAATATAAAGTAAATCATATAAAAATGAGACACACACACTGTGGTCTGAAGCTGCCCATTACTCGGACATTTCACACACAGACCGGTCATTGTGTCGGCTCTCAGTTCATTTGAGGACAGCTGAAAATCACGCCACAGTCGGCCACAGACCTCATCTCATTCATTACAATTACTAGTCCAAAATGTCTGGAGCTAAAATAGAAAACAGCCCCAAATATTTCTATAGCTCAGGACGGCCTTGGAAGCCAGCAATGTTAATCGTGGAATGCCATGAATGCATTCGGCTTGATTAGAAGAAGTAATTTGCTGGCCTCAAGGGAAGAGGAACACAACAACATCAGTGTGTTCCTTTGGGCTTGACTGAAATCTAATAAAAGTAAGTATCGTCCCACCTGCTCGAACCCATTCCTTTGGATTTCTTCAAAGCCAAAGATGTCCAAGATCCCAATTTCCAAGGCAGGATCACTGGAAGAAACAGATAGCCAGCATATGTATTATGTACATAATGTTTAAAAAATGTACAATTTTAAACATTGGATTACAGTGAGAACTTGTTTTGTTGCTTGCGTTACTCTGACAACAATTATCATGCATGTGTGTGTGTGTGTGTGCATATCTGAAGGGGGTGCACCAGTAGTGTGTTTGACACATTTATGATGTTGTGTGTAAACAAGGCAAAGCACGAACACATTCCAGAAAATGGAGCACCAGTTATCAGGCAGAGTGTGATAAGACCTCACAACATCAACAACACAAGGATTCCAGTGGCCTCCACCTGGGTGTGTGTGTGTGATTTTAATGTTGTCATGTGTGAGACCTTCACCTAAACCTTGGGTCTGTCCTCTATCTCCAATCTTGTTCTTCATTATTTTTCATTTCAGCGTGCCGATACGTGATTTTCATGCCATGTAAACTATTACAAACCTCCACTCTAAACTATGAATCATGTCAACACATCAGCGCCGTCCCTCCAGAAGCAACGAGTGAGAGACTGCTCTCATGCGATGACAGATACATTACGTCTGTGGGGTTTGGGTTATCAACAGCCTGGGCTTCCAAATAAATTATTTTGGACGAGGTGACGCTGGAAACAAAAATAAAAATCAGTGCGCACACACACAGACTCTGACGCACACACACACACGCGCGCGGCTGTACCCGATGCTGTCGTCCTGTCCCTGTAGGTACTCGTTAGCGCTGTTGACCAGATAGCTGAAGAGACGTCCGTAGATGGCCTTAGCGAGCTGGTCCCTGTGCTGCTCTGACATCTCCACTGTGTGGCGCCGAGTGATCACGTCACCTGACACAAAAGGGGACGAGGCAAAAAACTATTTCTTGACAACTTAGCCGACAGCAAGCGATGTCACAAAAAAAAAAGGTGTTTTCTGCTGCAAAATAAAGAAAGTCCTACTGCAAAACATCGATCATCTGATTCATTTGCAGGGCCGATATCACCGGCAGGTTTCAGCTCATCTCAGCTTCCGCATAAAGCTTTGGCTGACAAGATCGTGCAGATCCTATCCAATTATAGTTTTGAGGTAATGTAGTAATACATGTTGTAGTGCCACGCTCTGCGCATATCTTGGTCACATGTTTATGTTAAAACATACAAGGTTTGGGGTCACCTTCCATAATTTGTGACATTCAGATGGTTTTGGAGAACTACTCTTTAGATGGTAGAAAGTCGTCTTTTCAAATTGATGTTATTTTGTATGAAGGGTCTGCAAAAAACACGGGAATCGAAAAAACAAACCTGTACAATGTTTCAGCCAGACTGACAATTGAAAGACACAAAGATCCCTCTGAGTAACAGTTAAATAACAATAGAAGATCATTCGATAGAAGGTCAAAGAAACAGGAAGCTTATCATACAAAAGTGTGTTTGGCTATCCTCCATAACAATAGAGAGGACCAAATGTCGGGAAGGCCGGTGAGTGGATACCTTTGAAGTACTGGACGTCAGAGGTGAGGGCGTTGCTTAAGTCGTTGGGGCACACCTGCAGCAATCCGGCAACTGTGCAGAGGAAGATCGGAAGAGGAGGAGAGAGAATGAAACTAGCAGAATAGCTGATGGTGTCATGATGACAGAGTGAAAAACATCACATTAAACAGCCTTAATAATTAAACGGGAGGATGTCAGAAGGGTCGTGCTGCAAACATCCCATAAATAAACCTGCTCTTCTCTAATCTGACGATGATGTCGCGATGACATCACGCTGCCAGCGCAACAAGCTGAGCTCCTTCAGATCGTTCCCACATAATCGATCAGTCGAGCTGGCAGCAGTTAGTCATCAGCGGATTTCTGAGCAGGACTCGTAAACAACTACAGAACCAGGTGACAGCGACCCAGAATCCCTTTGCTGACATCACATCTCCCTGACAACAGCTAGCCCTTTCCCGTTCGGTCGCTGATGTCATCTGTTTACCATCTCACTAGGGTCAGGGGTCACAGGAGTAAACGTAGCGGTTGCATAATGAGGGATCAGGAGAAAGAGAGAAAATACCGACACCGATAGCTGGAAAGTGTGTGTTTAAGAGGGATCTCTCCTCACCGTGGTTACGGTTTGGCAGAAATCGGGGCTTGCCAAACAGGTGACTGTCTGGCCTTTAGCTAATGCTGGCGAGCTGCCGAGCTGAACTCCAAGGGGGTGAGGAAGGGAGGAGCTATGACGAAGAGGTAAACAAGATGAGGGGGTCTCATGCACCCCCCCTTTCCTGCCCCATCCCACCTCCACACAGGCTGGAAATGTGAACCCGGTCATGTGACTGGGGGGCACTGACCTCTTTCCAGCAGCTGCAGGTCAGAAGGGAAGGCTGTGTCGGCATCCGTCAACGCAGTAAAACGTAGGTCCCCAATATGGAGCACAGCAGAGAGCAGCATAAACACTGAGTCAACCTCCTAGCAGAGAGAGAGAGAGAAGGTGGGGAGTTAGAAAGGAAACAACTACTCGCAGGTGAAAATTAGTAAAATCTTGGTGAAATCAAAATCATGCTTTACGCTTTCCCTCCTGCTGAATACCAACTTGCACTGCATGACATGAGGAGGAACTGTTATGATCCTAAATCCAACCTCTGGACTGGGGATATTCTATATTCATCTTACTGTTTGTAAATCCCATGAAAAATGAATAAATGCAAAAATAGAAAACTGAACATTTTTTTATGACGCATCAACCCTCCTCATTCGGCCCCACTCTTCTTCTCCTCCATCCCACTCTCCCTTCCTCTCTGCCCTTGAGTAGAGGACGCTTAATGGAATACCCCATTACCCACTGCTCTGAATCTCTCTCCCTCTCTCCCTCTCTCTCTCTCTGAGGGGGATGTTCGAGTTTGAGGGTGTGTGTGTGTGAATATGTCTACGTGTGCACTCTCTCCCAAGGCAGGATATTGGAGCTGATATCTGGGAGATAAACACAAGCATTAGTCTCTGTCTGACACTCTATACACAGACAGACGTTCCCAGCTTAGAAAAGGAGAAGAAAGGGAGCGAGGGCGAGAGGGAGAGAAAAGGAGCGATAGGGAGCGTTAATGACGATTGACCTTTGGGTCTGGACTGGGAGTCTTCCCCTGATTAGACTTAGACAGAGACCAATGGGTGGTCTATCACTTCCACTCCTACTCCCCCCACTCCTCCTGTCCCTTGGACTCTCTCTTATCCAGTGGAGAACCAGTGCCCTCTGCTATAAGACTATCTGTCGCTCTATTTCTCGGGTCTCTTAGCCCTTGCCTCTGTGTATTGACTGCTGCTGGATTAAAAGGTGAGATGGTGGTCACTCACTGCTGACAGATGCTGACTGGGAATCCAAGAATAGAACCTGATAATGGGCTGGGAGCGCAGCTGGTGATGCACAGGACGTACTGTACCACACACTGCAGCGCACTACATGCACGCAGCTTGCATATATTAAACTCCTTCTCCTTCTGTGTTTTATAGGATCTTTAGATACAAAATACATGAGGATTCAGGATCATATCATCCCATTTCAAACACTCCTTGTACCTGAACTTGCAGGACACGCTGTCGTGTCCTTTGCATCCCTCAGTATCCCACAATCCATTATGCTGTGGTCAATTGCTTAATGGAGCATGAGCAATCCTCTTCCACTTGGAAATGACTTGTGACCATGTCATTATTTACCAGGTATTACCGGGATAATATCCTGGTCATACATTATTTTTAAATATTTGCCTTTACAAATTGAACAAAAATCCCAAAGAATGGGCCATTAGCTTTGCTGTCGGTGAGGTTAGAGAGGTCACCGTGGGAGGGTCCTGGTCCTTAAGTGAAAACCTGGAGTAAAGTCTCTTCAACGACCTCATATGTGGCTACTAACGGGTCTGTAACATCAACACTTTGAATGTCAATAACCTTTAAATAAACAGGCCGTATGCAAAGCCAATCGATACCTGCTTGTTGAAGCCCAGGGCTCGCAGGGCTTGTTTGACTGCTGCGAGGCGCTCCCTACTCTGGGCAGAGGCTGTAGCTACTGGAGGGTTCTCCCCTGGAAGTCCTCCACTGAGATACCTGGTAAGGACAGGAGGATGAGACAATGTGGACAAATATTTTAGACAACCACAAATACAATCATAGAGGACAAGGTGTGTCTTATGGTCAGTGAACAGGTGCATTGGTTCCGAACATCAACGTGTGTGCTCAGCAGGAATTTATGTGCATATCGTTGGATGACAAAGATCCGAAAGATTAATGAGGTAGATTTATGGGGAGTTACATACAGTTCCAGTCACAGTATGCAGAGAGCTATGTTTGGGAGGGAGGAGAAGGGATTTTAATCTGCAGGACTGGATCACACACACTCGGCAAAGACGCATGGGGACACATAAGGTTGGTGTCATAACAAAGGGGCTAGAGTCCTTCTCAGGCTCCCAAACATAACGATTCAGGTCAGTGGTTACCACACCGGTTGAGTACAGTGGATTACCGAACAGTTAGAGTAACCCACAATCACACTGTCACTGTCACGCTGAGCATGCATGAGTAGCTATGTTCAACGCAATACAACTAAAAACCAGGATAAAATTAAGAGAGGGACACAGATATACACAGACACTGTTGTTAAAAGTTGACACTTTTACACTCATGTATGCATGCATGCACAGACACACTCTGAGGATATCAAATATGAATGTAAGATATCAAATATGAATGTATTATATCATCCGCGTCGGATTGAACTGTATATTGTTACTTGCAGCATGTACTTCATGTAAGCAAGTAATGCCCTCTAAAATGAATGAATGAATCAGTACACATACGGCGGCTGACGGCCACGTACCTATGAGCCAGGACATTGTTGAGGTAAAGAGCGCTGTTCTCCTCAGCTGAGAGGCCTTCAGCCATCAGATAGAAGATGTTGAAGCTGTGTTGGTGAGCAGGCCGGTGGACCAGGCGAGACTTCTCCAGCATGTGGGTGTACACGCGGGCTTAAACATCAGATGTCAATAACACATGTGTTACATGTCACATTTCCACAGATGACAGCAGTAGTAGCCACTGCTCACCGATCAAATTAACTGGAGTGAAATAAGGTTAACAGGACTGTAAAACGTGTCATGAGCTTGTACTGCCCCCTGCTGGTGTTTCACTATTGTGCACCTGATCCTACAGCAAACTAAATCATCACACAGTAGCATTGTGACGTGTTGTAAATCTCAAATGGTTTATAACCAGGATCTCTGTAGAGTAATGATCCTCATTTTGAAATCAATAACTCTTTTGCACCGTTTTTTTCACAATATATATTTGATTATTGATTATTTAATAGAACACACATTAATGGACTTTTTATGGAACATTTTATGTTAGGGTATAGCAAATCTAAACCAAAATATTATTATTATATATATTATAAAAGACACTTTGAAGAATTAAAAACAATGTTTTGACCCTCATCAGGTTCTCATTCCCCTCCTGTCTATCTCTCAGCAAAGCCTACAAACAATCAATCAGTTTGCATTGAGTGAAACGGAGGTTACCTCTGAGCAGTGTCCTCCTCTTGTCACAGTATTGGACGGTCAACAGCCTGATAAAGCGGCTCGAGTTGTTGTTCCTCAGAGTCTTGGCGTGACCGAAGGCCTCCAGAATGCAGTTAACCTGCAGATTTTGTCAAACCAAATGTCAGCAGCGAGTTTGAATATCTATTACATTCACACATTCTTTTAAAAAATAATGAAACCCAACGCATAGTATAATTCCAACACAGATTTCTAAACCTGAATTAAAAAGGAGGTTCTGCTCCCATTCCACTTTCTACCACCAGATGTCAATATGCACCCGTTACATGAGGACTAGAGTGTTATTTTTTATTTATTTTTTGTGTCCCTGGATGATCAGAGAGCGAGCTGACCCAGATATCGACTACATAACGATGACTTCATCAGAACACAGCACTTGCAATCCCAGGCTACACACTGCTCTGTTACTCAACTGATGGACGGAGTGCGGAGCAGTGAATCATGTGTTAAACACCACCATCATGTCACAATCTGAACCATAACTACACAACGGGGAATACAACACGAGGCAAGAGGGCTTTCTTTCTTTTTCACACAATAATAAGACACATGTGTTTCTATACCATTGTAGCTTCTCCTGCTTTACTGGAAAATCCATCATGGAGCTGATAAAGGCATTTGATGTACTATTGTACACTGCTTTTAAAAAATATATATATACACTAGTATAAGAAAAAGGGAAGGCCCCATAAGAATAACACCCAGACAATTCTCTCTGTAGATTCTGTAAAGACACAGAATTGTAAGAGATTGAGTCGCCTCAATGGAAATCTTGATGTGAAGCTAAACACTGGGTCTGAATGCTCTAAGGTTCCTTTTGACAAATTAACATCTATCAGGCAGACACACAAGTAAAGCCCCCACACTGTGTGTCCTAATCCATACATCTATTTTCTCCTCCGGCACGGCAGGAAGAAGAACAGCAGGACGCATCTACACAACTATGGCCACCGCCTCCTTACACTGGGTGCTATCTGAATTTTGATCAGAGATGACGTGTGACACGGAACAATAAGCACAGTAAAGACATGAGCGCAGGGATGCACGATCCAGTTTAGCGCCTCGCTTTGGAGACCACGTGAATACTGTGCATTTCTCTACGACTGGAGGACTGATTGTGCAGAGGATGAAATTTGAAATGAAAAACAGCGTCTACTGGAAGATTTTTGGTTTCCTTTTAGCAAATCCAAAGTAACGATACAAGAGCACGAGAGCAACAAAGGATTCAAGACTCGTGCCCACAAAGCTGCGGTTGCATCACGTCTTCCTGAGCCATGTAAGCAGCGACTGCCTGAAGTGTAAAATGGAAGAGCATCAGGACCAGACTTACGTGTTTCATTCTGGGCTCCAGCGCAAAGCCTTTGGGGCTGGAACGGGCCGTCAGGTGTCTCACTATGTGCTTACAGGCCTCTGTTTTCCCAGAACCACTTTCACCACTAGAGACACAGAAAAATATGGATTTAATGTCACTCCTGCCTTTTGTTTTAACAATAAAACAGAACAAAGACCAAGCATCTCTGCGTTACATTTTTCTGGATGTGTCTCAGAAGAATAGGTGTTATGCATTAGTCATCAGGGTGTTTCACACATCTGTCACCTTGGTTACACGTCTCCACCTACCTGAAAAAGCTGTAAAGCAGCTTTTTATATGACAGCATTGGATTCCAAGACAAATTTCCTTGCAAGGACAATAAAGTGTATATTATCTTATCTTATTGCCCCTGCGTAGACCTCCACATGACTAAAGATGCTCCATTGATCACTATTGTCCACACGCAGTGGAGGCCACAACTTGTCTTACGGTGGAGGCCTGTTTTTGAATTAATTAATTAATGTTGTTGAGTGGATATTTAATCTGACATAAGGTACCTCTACAGTACATGCTCCGACGCTCACCGACATGCAGAGAGCTGAGACCAGCAGAGTCACGCCAGGCAGATGGCTTGAGAAGGTCAGAAGCTTCCACTAATGACCGCAGTGTGCGGCGGTGCGCCGTCCGTCTGTGTGTTTGTACGTGTGTTACCAGGTCTCCAACTAATGGCCCTGCTGAGTGCTGAGTCCAAAGGCCTCTCCGCTGTCTTTTCATTTACCAGGTTTTATTAGATTTCAAGGACATTTTGTTAGAGCACTGGCCTCAGGGGATGATGGGCTCCGATTGATGTAGGTGTGTGTATGTGTTTTGTGCGTGTGTGGGGACAACGAAAGAAAAGGTGGAATATAGTGAAGTGGGGAAAGAATGAGTGTGTATACAAGGCAATGCATGGTATGGTGTCCTAGTGTGTGTGTATGTGGTTTGTTTGTGTGAGTGAGATGGATAGCCTGTGGCCAGGGCGCATTAACTCTCTGCCAGATTGGTTAAAACTCAGCGGGTATGTCACTGGAGAGCCGGAACGGGATTTAATTGCAATCCGGGAACTGCCTCCGTCCAGCCAAGGACAAAGAGCGAGGCGCTGCACCGCTCCCATCGCTGCAAGAACATCGAAAAGGTCCACAGCTCAACTCAAGATACGAGATATAAGTCCCTCAGGGAGAGTTTAACAGGTGAACGGCAGAGGGGTGTGGACAAACCAGATGGCCAGCTGAACGCCTTGCTTCGTCTTATAATAATAAAAGAGTTCAGTGTGTGTGAGGGTGTGCGTTTGCATGTTGAAGTAGGCGGGTGTACCTCAAGATGAAACACTGCGGGCGTCTCTCCTGCAGCATCATGTGGTACGCTCTCTCCGCCGAGGAGAAGATGTGAGGTGGCAGAGAGGAGCACAGTCGACCCGTGGAGCTCAGGTACAGCTGGCTGACCTGAGAGAGAATTGGATTACAACCTTAAGTATCATAGACACACACATGCGCTGAGCAACATGAACTTTCCTCAAACTCGTGGTCATTACTTACTAATATTGTACTTTACTTTGCTATTATTAACTAATAAGAGATGAGGTCAAAAGTCAGGGGATTTTCCTCGTAATTAAATGAAAACAAATGCTACAAATGTGCAATAAACATCTCAAATGTTTTCTAGGGATAGCCCATAAAAACTAATGAATGAATAAATGAATACACTAGTCTAGAGCAACATACTGCACCTACAATAAAATATCTGGGTTTGTTGAGACTGTCCTCTGTGTTTCAGCACCCGGGACAGCACTCACACATTCCAGAACCAGCACTATCCATCTAAGAATAACTCATTATAAGTGAGGAAGAATGTACAGCGAGCCGGTTATTATTGAGAAATGAAGGTGAGCAGGACCCCGACGTGAGGCATTAAAATATGATTCATTCGAATCCACTACTTTAAATGACGATTACCATGGCAACGGTCACATCATTTGGGTCCGCTATTCTTCTAGGGGACCCAAATTTGAAAAAGATCCATTAGAACTTTGAATAATTAAACTCAAGTAGGGCTTTTCACCGGACCGAAAATGAGTTTTGGGGAAGATTTTTTCTTTGGGGCTTCTGACCAATTCAGGTGTTTCACTCTTTATATGGAGGTTCTGATCCAGATATCATTGCTTCTCAATCTGTAGTCTTTCACAGAAAAAACTACAACTTAATTAGATCAATATCACAACAGAACCAACAGTTTAAACAATGCACAATGTATGTCTGCCATGTGGACCCCCAGACCAGAGGGGGGTGACAGACAGACAGCAGATCACACATGTTGTGACATATGTCCTTCTCACCGTGGCTCCTCCCTGCTCATCCACATACCCTCTCAGCGGGGGTATGGATGCCACAGGCAGGAATGGGATGGCGGAGGGGGCTTGGCTTCATTCTGCCATGGCAGGAGAAGGATGTCTCCCCCTCCATCCAACCCCTACTGGGTCCAGCCATTCTCCTCTAGCTGCTGCAAATGGCAAATATGCCGCTTTTCTATATATTATCTATATGGTGGGGAGGGAAATAGTCAGTCTGTGTGTGTGTGTGTGCTAAACCGGATCCCTCACTTCCTTAGCGGATGCAGAGTCAGCCCTGTGCTGTGTATCACTGACAGGAAAACTGCATTATTTATCAACCACAAGGTCCATTTAATCTGTTCATGCTCTGCTTATTATACAGCAAACATGCCTGCTTTATAGTATGTGTTTGCATGTAAAATGCATAGCCTACCAAATGTAAAGGCACATGTTTTAAGCATGGATCATTGCACACACACACACCTGCAGATTCAACATTAAGAGAGCAAAGCACGGCATATATTGTAAGCCTGAATGTGAAATGGAGGTCATGTGAATGCAGGCTTACCAAAGTGGAGTAGATAGGCAGCTCTTTGTTGGGATTGACCAGCAGGAGGATGTGTCCGATGTAAGTCTACAAAAGAGAAGAAGAACCCACCTGACTGATCTTTTACTTGTGAATCCACTTGTGTACAACGTTTCATTTTGGGGTACAAAACAGGCTGAAGCTGGCTCATAATTACTCACAGGACTGCCTGAAGTTAACACTGAACTGAAAATAACAGTGCTGTTCCACTCCTTCCTTTACAACAGAATCCATGGCGGTGACAATCTCTATTACCATAGGAATATTGTAATCTCGTGGCTGACGGCTGACTATAACCTCAGTAATTACTTTGCACCAATAAAAAAAAAAAGACAAAACGATCCTTCCCCTCCCACGCAGCATAAACACAAACCCTGAGGCTGTTTAGATAAAAAATAAATAAATAA
This sequence comes from Eutrigla gurnardus, assembly GCF_963514095.1. Lineage (NCBI taxonomy): Eukaryota > Metazoa > Chordata > Actinopteri > Perciformes > Triglidae > Eutrigla > Eutrigla gurnardus. The sequence goes on from NC_139926.1 coordinate 17,927,106, forward strand.
ATAACCAATTCCTGACCCTTTCCACTAAACTGCTAACCCTGTGTTTCTCACAAAGTGTCCCGGAGGCTGTTTGAAAGCTAACGCTCCGTCCCCTGGGACAGTGCAGACATCGCTAACATTCTGTAACACGCTGCTCCGTCCTTAGGCCCGGGCTCAAGGTTAATGACTTGAACATATTCCCACTGCCTTCGGACACAGAGCAGAATCCACACTACAAGTTTAGCTCTTTTTTTTTACCCAACTGAGTAAAACTCGTCTGAGAAACAGCTTATCAATATTAAGTGAAGAAGGTTGGATTATTGACGGTGACATTAACAGTTCTAGCTTAGGGGTTTAACGGTGCACTGGTCCTTACATCCTGGCAGAAGGCAGCAGACCTCTCCTCAAAGCCCCATCTCTGACCACCCTGCTGGGAACATATGGAGCATTCACCGTCTTTGTCCTCCCTCTTCCTGTCCTTCATCACATCTCTGCTTTGTTCACCTCTTTCTTGAAATGCTCTCTATAATGTACACAAGGTCATACCTTATACAGGTCAGTGGACAGAGGAGGCGATAAGAACGGAGCATAATGCATGACTGTACCATGTGCACCTATTTGACAGACGAGTTATTCACAATCGGATCTAGCGTGCCGCTACTTCCCCATGATAGCTGCACTTTGTCCCTTCTTTTCACCTTTTCTTCTTCCAAATTGGACTGTGCCTCAAGTCCAGCACTCATTATTCTGACTTCTAATCATTTCTCTTTTCTTCATCCGCCACTCTTCTGCCTTTTATTGTCATACCCCTTATCTGTTGTCCCCTGCTGTGGCTAACCCCACTGTCTGTCGCCCATCTGGGTTTCCATAATAACAGACTATTACCGCCTCTTCACAGAGAAAAGAGTGCACCAGTTAGCTCCACATTGATCTGGTTCCAGTCTTTAGAGAGCTCGGCCCCCACGGAGAAGTAGGTGCCAGTCTGCAGTGTTAAAGGGAGGGAGAAAACGGCAGGACTAAAGAAATGGACCAATTGTTGGAGATTGTGGCACTTTACTCCTGAATATAAAGATTCATCTCTCCAATCAATCTAAATGCTATTGATTTTGCAACGGTCTCCAGTGTAAGTGTGTGTGTGAGAGAATGTTTAGGTACCTATCTACAAGTCGGCAGGCAGAGAGGGGAGAGGATTCAGCTCATGAACACAGAAGGGTGTACAGACTACTGAGGCTACTAAAGATACTACGTTCAGAAAAAATAACTACACCACCAACCATTGGCTGTTAAAAGTAGTTCGGCATCAACAAATAATCTCTGCACAATAGTCTTCACGAGAGTAATACGCTATTTTGGAGGCATTCCTTACAATTCAGAGGCAAAGTACACTGCATGTGCATGTGCTGAAGGGAAACCCACTCATGGGTTTAAGATCATACGATGAGATCCAAACATCACCCCCTGAAATTCCCAGACTGTAAACAACACAACACTAAATAAACAACTGTAGTGGCCCAGCTACGCCTGTGTCCATGTTTGTCTGTCTCTCTGTTCTGTGTGTGTTATGCATGTTTAATGCTGAGTGGGACTCGTTGAACGGCACAAGGACGTCGGTGTCTTACGTAGATTTGGTCGTTGCCGAAGCGCTTCTGCATCTCGTACAGCAGGCTGCTGTCGGTCAGCTCGCTGAGGGACGCCAGGTCATCGTTGGGAGCCGGAGGCATCAGCTTCACCTGAGGTGCAAAGTGAAAAGTAGTTCTCAATTAAAACTTCATGACTCAAGTGTGTAACAATTATCATGCTTTCATTTCTGCCTCTTGGTCTGTTGATAGATGTCTATGAAACAACACCAGTTATTACATACTGTGTGATGTTGAACCTGATGAAGCAGACAAAAAGTCCTTGAAATAGATAAAAATGGCTAATTTTAAATTGGTCTGGAGCTGAATATCTTCTATCCTCTCCTTTATTTATAAAAAACAAAGCAAAGCAACAAAAACAGATTTTTTTGTGCGGGAGCTTTAAAACAACAAGGTACCTGCTCCAGTTTGTTGGCTCCAGAGCTGAAGGGGCCATCGAGGCCGTTGTCCTGCGAGGGCTGCCGGGTCAGCGCTCCACCTGCCTCTCTGAACATGGCACACTTCTCCAGCAGGCTGTCCCGCTTAGAAATTGAGAGACCCAGGGGGTTTCTGTGTGATAGGTGGGTGGGCAAGTATTTGGAAAAGAGACAGTAGATAGAGGGAAAGAAAGCAGATTTAGGGTGAAGAATTAGAGAAAATGCACAATCTGTGAAGTAACCATAAGAAAATAATTGTGCCCATGAAACTGTTAACCCACAAGTTCTTGACAGGAGTGTTGAGGTCGTGAGAGCCGCCATCATAGCGTTGGTCAGTGGGGGGTAGAGGAGCAGAGGGGTCCTTTAGCCTCAGCAGCCAGCTCTCCTCTGCATTCAGCAGCATTTCTGCTATGGGCTCTGACGCGGAGATGTCTGGAGACATAACACACAAGACAGGCTAATCAGAGCAGACATGTGTTGTGATATTTGAAGTTCACAGACACCAGTTTAATATGATATAGATGAACATTTTAAAAAGGTCAAATTTGTAAGCTCCAAAACTCTCACCATTTAGTAAAATAAAAAACATATCACTAGTAATATTTTAAAGATTAAAATACACTCTAAAACACCCAAGCATGCCTTTCTGTTTCTGTTTCTGTTCACTTTTCTTTCCCCCATGGCCAACCTCGTAGATGAGCCTGCACTGCTGCAGGATGTGAACCCCACTGTGGATCAATCCAACTGTGCTTAAGAGGAAGGGGGAGATAAGATCCCCCATCTGTAATGAGGTCTAACAGGGCACAAGGGAGGGGGAATGGCTTCATCCTGTCTTTTTATTTCTGTCTGACTGACAACCCCCTAGACTCCCATCTCTTACTCTGGCTTCCTTTCGTCATCTGGCTGCCGAGGGAGGGGCTCCAAGTGAGAACGAGGGGGATTGTCTCAGTCTCTAAGGGCTTGTCTCGACTCTTTTCTGAGCCCACATGCTAGAAAGGCTATTGATTACGGCCGGAGTGATGAAGCCATGGGAGTAAATGGTTCGAGGCAGCTATGGTATTGTACCCTACAATGGAGAAGATAGACGCCCCGAAGCCCCTCTTTGACACATTTCATCATTTTCACACTGACACAACATTCGGCAGCAGCCTGGTTCAGTGAATGGTTTTATAACAGTTCTATTCAGATTGTGTGTGTGTGTGTGTGTGTGTGTGTGTGTGTGTGTGTGTGTGTGTGTGTGTGTGTGGGAGGGAGGGAGGGGAGTTTGAAAATGTTTTCAATAATGCCTTTCACTCAAACGTTAATATCATTGAAATGAATAAACATGCCGGTATGTAAATTAGAAATTACCCCTAATTTACATCACCCTTCACTATATCCAGTACGTTTATGTGGTTTTGTACTAAGAGCAGAACGGTGCTCCACAGCACCACTAGTGGTCATATGACAGGGTTCTTTAAATGCAAAATCTATTTCGGAGGTGAGATTTTAAAGGGGGACCATAATTACAATACTACTGTTAGAGTGAGGCATCATTTTTCAGATGGTAGCGGTATTGCAACTCATTATTAAATCACTGATCCTTCATTCAGTCTTGAACTGTAGTACCTACCAGTGAACATGGGATCACCTTAACCAGACATTCACATGCACACCCTGCATTGAATGACTGCTACTCTATCTGGTAAGCGTCCATCATAAAAAAAAATAATATTACATGCCCCCTGATAATGATACGGTTCTTTCATGCCCATTAGCAAAACAATCAAGCGAGCCTCTTTTGATTACTGCTAACAACCCATTTTAATCAGTGCATGTGTGTACGGGCAGAAGTAAGGTGTTATTTCATTAATAGCCTGAATGAGTTCCCTCTTGCAGATACACTCAGATGAGCACAGATAGGCTCAACAGGAACTGATGATGATGGAGGAACATTCACTGCATGTGTGTTTGTGTATATGAGCCTGTGTTTTATATGATCACAGTGATTATTTATGCATTTGCAGTTTGATAAGTAACAAAAAAAAAAATCAATTCCTCCTCTTCTTTGCGTCATTAACTCTTAATTGCTAAAACGCGTTTTCCCATTCCAGCATTCATGTTTGTGTGTGTATGAATGCTTAAATGCGTTACCTGAGGGCTTGTCTTGGTTGCAGTTCGACAGAGTTGGATTTGCTCTGTGCCTCAGGAGCCGGCTAACGATGCTTGTCTGTAAGAGATGGGAGAAACACCCACATCCATTTTCATTAGATCCCAGAAAAGAAAAGAAAAAAAAAATCAAACATTTCTAGGGCAACATTTCATCTGCTTTCAAACCGCCAGCGCGAGAACAAAACAAGCATTTCATAGCAGATTTTATAGGAGAGACAGTTATGGCTACACTGCAGATGTATATGTATAAATGTAGAATATGCTGTGGCAGTGAGAAGATGACATAAAAAAAGTATGTCACCCATGAAAGGTCTACAAGCGTTGCCCCCTGACTGAGGAGATCCTTTAATAATGAGCGTATCTTCTGTCACATGTCAGAGTGGGAGAACCCCAAAGCGGTCGACCCTCATTTCTACACAGTGACATGTGACGGCTGTCACCTCTGCATCCTCAGTTGTTCTGTCTAGGTTTTTTTCTTTTAGTCTGCGCTCACACAGGCTCTCAGGCAGACTTGTCCTCCTTTCCCTCGCACTACTCCTTCATCTTCGTTTTGCATTCTCTCTGAGTATCATCAGTGGAGAATCCGGGACGTGTGATGCACTGCACGATCTGTGAATACTGATTTGTGATTAAGTGTGACTCGATTTATTTATAATGCACCGTAATCTTCTTCTATCATTTCTTGGTCATTTAGATGAGATGACGGAGCGACCGTCTCGGCGGCTCGATGAATAGAAAAGCACTGTTTCAAAAATGACAATGAGACCAAGAACCTAATTAACAAGAGCATTCTAAGATAATAATAAACCTGACGGATCCCTTTCTGCTGTTCACTATGCAACCCTGAACGTTGCGTCTGGGTAAAAGTCCTTTGTGCCCCGACCATCCTCCCTATGTTGACTTTGATTAGAAACATATTCCTTATTTTGGACAAAAAACGTTTTTCTAGTACATTTAGCTGCAATGCAGTTGTATATAAGGACCCCTCAAACATATTTACGCTTTGTTTTTTGTAGTTAACTGGTACACAGAGTATATTAAAGAGCAAATTGCCACTTTATTATGCTTGAGCTAACTTAATTGAGCTGGTAAATCTAACTAGAAGCTATTGTTACTGATTCAGCCATTTACTGCATCAAAAAGGCTCTTCAATGTAATCAAACCTACGATATAAAAACAATAAAGGGGCACTACACCAATTTACCACATCAAGATGATTTTGTCCATTTTTGTACACACTTGTGTAACGTCCTCTGTGGCTCTGGAGGAGCGACCCAAAGCAGCAGAACTTTTTTTTTTGTCCTACAGCGGTATGACATCGCTAGCAATACGCCAGAGAGTGACTCAGCACATTCAGCAGGCTGGCTCTGACCCACGTCAACAGCTGTTGGCCTCCAAGTCTACAGCATCTCTACTGCATGCACAACCCCGTCAGCTGCACTCACACCCTATAAATACGGAGAGCGCGTCAGTGGCACCACAAGATCTGAACTCTTTAATGGGTTGGGGGGGGATCGGGAAAAGGTCATTTCATCGGGATCACCGGGGACAGAGCAACCTCATAGCTGATGTAGTTTCAAATAGACATTGCTAGGGACCCGAATGTCCTTTTCATAATATTTCACACATCTGAAAAATAATCTTGAGATTAACATTAGAGTACTTAAATGATCCACGTGGCTGCTCCCTTCATTATAAAACGGAATAAATTAATCCAATCCCATTAGAGCTGTATTTGACCATCCTGTCATTTTTGCTTGAAAATCCACACACACAACTATTTTAAATCCCTCCCTCAAGAGAACACATCTTGCAGAGCTTCGCCTCAAGCGAGGGCCGCCGAGAGGGTCGAACTTATCGCGAGGCCGAGGGAGGGAAGCTTAATTAGCTGCAGTAATAGGGTCATGTTTCTTCTTAAAGGGTCAATGTAGTACGTACGCCACCCTGCAGAAGGGGGTCTTTGGGTTTAACGTACCAGCTAGTGTTACAGTTGCCAAGCAAGTGTTTCCAGGCAACAGATTGCTTCTGCCTCACACCAGCAAAACCTCTTCTTACTGGGACCAGCCATTTAGTTGGCTCAATACATACAGCAATCTTGAACGCAAAATATCAGCACTACTGACACGTCACTGTCAGTATGAGGGAACGGTGACAGGAAGTGAGCGTTAAGAGGACCCGGGGAGTCGTTGGTATGCACGAGGCAAAGCCCTGGCACCAGTAAAGAGCTGAAGGCCGAGGTGATTTAGCGCTGCATGGGAAACCAATCGATTCTCCAATCCTCCAGACTGCCACTCTCAAGTCAGATGCACTTACATATTGCACGTGCACACACACAAACGCACGCGCGCACACACGCAGAGTAATTGCGTGTGCAGAAAGTCTTAAAAAGCAAAGAGACGATAGGAGGTTATAATTGCATTCAGAAGATTGCTATCTGAAAGATCGTTTACAAACAAACAGCTGGATGAAGGGATCGTGTGAGAGGAATGGAACAAGGAAGCAATAACGTTTTAAAACAGGCTGAAACTTCAGGGTGGATGAACCAAAGAAGTAGAGAGCGACTGTAAATACCGAATGAATGTTTTTTCTTCGTCAGCAGCCCAAGCACACAATCCAGAAATGTAATTAAATATCCAGTTGGGTCAGCAAGATGTGAAGCGTGATCACTTCTCTTCCTCCGTAGTCGAACCCCTCCCAAACCAGCAGATCTCATCACTCCCAGCTGCTCACCTCCACCCATCCGGAAATCAATCTTCTTTTTTTCCTCAAAGAGAGACCATTAAACTGCTCATCTAAAATGCTCTAACAAATGCATGCGCAGTGCTGCTCTGTGCCAGCAGGTTGACTTTCTAATCAATAGGCCCAAAAAGAGCAGTTTATCAGAGTGTGCGCAGGGTAACCGGAGGCAGCCATCCATCAATAATTTCCTCGTTATTTCATTCATTCAATTACTGTATACAATCACATTGGATCAGCGTAACTAGGTGAGTAGAAACTAAGGGGGGCTAATTCATCAATGCCGACAACATTCTGACGTTGTGTTGAGCAGCTGTGAGTTACCTGTCCGTATTTAGCAGCCAGGTGGAGCGGAGTCCAGAAGTTGTTGTCAGCAGGATGAGGGTCGGCTCCGCTCTCCAACAACACAGACACCACCTCTCTATAACCACTGGCGCAAGCTATGTGGAGCTACAGAGAGAGAACGATGGAGTTATGACAGCAAAAAGGAGAAGCTACAGTATGTAATAAAAACAGAGCTGAAAGAAAACAAACCATGACCAGGGGAAGAGAGAGAGGTCAGCTCACGCGCCAACACACGTGTGACCTTGCTTACCAGTGTGACCCCGTCGTCATTGGGCTGGTTGACGCTTCCCCCTGTGGCTACAAGCTGTCTAACGTCAGACAGCATCGTTGCTGGTCTCTGCATCTTCATGGCGTGCATGGATGACACATCCACACCTAAAAACACAAAGATTGAGACCCACATGTTACATTAAGTTCTAATACTTGAAGGAATAATTGGACAGTTGGGAAATAGAATAGTCACTCTCAGATCTTTAGGAATTTGACGAAAAACTGATGAAACAGCTAACTTGCAAAAATGTGAACTATTCCTTTAAACCCTAAACCCAATATTAAACCGTTAGAGTTTAAGGAGCTGAAGTTTACTGACTTTTGCAATTCGTAGGGATGAGTAACATTCAAGGAAAGACTTCTTACACACTTTTTTTTCACATTTTGCTGAATTACAACACATCTACAAGTGATGGCCACAATTGATCCTGATGTTGATAACACTTCAATAAAAACAATCTGACAGTCATCCAACAGTCATAAAGAGCTCCAGCTCCTGACTTCAGATCAGCTCAAGGTTACTCATCTCCCGGGCCGACACAGACAAACAGAGGTCTACAAGGGCGTCCGTTTCAAACTATGACGATCAATGCACTGCTCTATAATCACATGCACACAGCAGACTTTGGGTGCTGTAATGGTGTTGATTGATTATCAATCAATCTATATTTCATTCAGATAAGCTCTAGGGCACTAAGTAATGGGACTTTTCCAAGTAGACTGGTTGGATTAGCCAATCAATGAGTTTATTTTATAAAAACAAACGGGAGCCAAAGGGTGTGTAGCTTTTCAAGAAATGCTCAGAGGAACATTACCAGAACATTCTCTACAACGCCAATACTACGGTCGATCCATATAACATGAAACACAAGTGACTTGGCGACGACAACCAGAACAAAAATAGAACTCTGCCCTGTTGTAGACACACATGGACAGTTTATCTTTTTCCCTACAAACACAATCTTGACGGGGATAGGAAGTGTACGGCCAAGTTGCTATAGCAACAGAGGCAGAGTAAGCCTGTGTGAGTAAGAGCGTGTTTCGTGGGGTGGGGGAGCTGAAGGTGGGCAGGAGGGAGAGATCACCACGGGGGCTGGCAGACAGAAGCTCAGAAAAGAAGTCAAGATTTGGTGGCTGGAGAGAGAGTGAGCCTGTGTGTGTGTGTGTGTGTGTGTGTGTGTGGGAGAGAGAGAGAGTGTAGGGTGGTCTGAGCTTTGATGAGTTAGCCGTTTGCAGTCAGAAGCTTGCATTTGTCATGTGAACTCGTGGCCAATGGCAGATGGATCTCCATCATTGTCTAGATCAGCTTCTCTCTGGCTTCGTCAGCAGGTTCCCGTTCCCCCTCATCCCTGCGTGTCTCTCCGTATTTCTCTGGCACTTTTCTCCGCCTCTCCCTCTGTCGCTCTACGTCTGTGCCTCCACCACGCTTCTTCTCTGTGTGCCTCCAACTCGCCTGTGCCTTTATCTCTGTTATTCACAGCTCCTGTGTTGACCTTCTCTTTTCTCTATGGGAGACAAGAGCCCCAATGGCCAACCACCATCATTAGGCCCGTGGGTGTACTTCACCTTCACACACACACACACACACACACACACACACACACACACACAGAATGCTTCCTGTTTACCTGCCAGTATGACATTTCAGCCATTCGCATTATCCCTTCCTAAATGTAGGAAATGGAATAAACACTACGCTTAATTGCTCTGTTTCAGAGCCAACGTATTTTAATGAATCAAACTGATGTGACCTCTCTGTCCTTATTGTCACCGTGCAATGCAAAACAAATGAGAGGTGGGGAGGGTTACCATTCTCCTCCAGGTGTTTTCGGAGGATGTAGCTGGTCTCAGTTCCCTCGGATGCGTAGTCCAGCGGGATGTTTCCGTTGACGTCCTGCAGCAGAACGTTCACCCCGGCCTTCCGCGCGCAGATCAGAAGAAATCAGGGAGGACACATACAACAGAGTTTTTTAGCTGTGGCGGGTTCATCAGACAGACAAATCGATGATGAAGTGGGCACAATTATCTTGGCTTCCCAGAGGCGAGTACCTGAGCAAAAACCATGGAGACATTAACAGACAATACAGTGAATTAAAGAACTCATTAAATAAGGGCCTGGGGGTGGGGGTGTTGGTTACCGTTACCTGGGTTCATCGGGGTGAGCTTGTGTGTGTGTGTGTGTGACAAGATTAATGTGTGTTTATTCAAGAAGGACCCTGCCAGAGTAGCAGGAGATAACTGGCGAGGCCTTCCCTCGGGCTGTTACTCTGACAGCACAGTCGTTGGTCACAATATGGTTATGATTAATTGCTTTTCTTCGGAGGTAACCCGACTGCACTCATTATTTGTAAAAATGTTACAACGCTTTACCAGTAGAGCGGAAATGTGTATATGCCAATAAAGCGACGCCACATTACTTGTGTGGACTTTGCTTCCGTCCTTTTCATTTTTTTTTTTTAGCATTCCCTCTTTGGGGTTGGGTACTAAAAGTAACATACATCCTTTCACGAGGCGATTGTCAGCCATAAATCTCTTCCCGGTGTTTGACGTAGCCATAAAAGACAAGCCGGCGTAACGATCGTAGCTGGACCAGGTCTGATAACAGGGACAGGGGACTCTAATTGAGGATCCTTATTGAATATTTACAGCTAATAGAATTCTAACGACCCAGTTGCACTGCGGCAAAGAGATTTATGACCTAGTCCTTAGTTAGTCCGGGAGGGAAGGGGTGGGGTGAAAGAAAGAAAGAAATGGGAGCAAGAGGGCTGGAAATGTCGGCTGACCGAGAAACAAACTGTTAACTTTAGTGCTCCGAAGACCAAGAAGCAAAACCACAAAGTACACCGAGCCTGAAACCCTCTGTGCAACCTTAAAACTCTTTATCGATTCATAAACAAGCCCATGTTTGGTTTCCAGTGATACATATTCAAAGGGAAACTTCCTTCGTTCAAGAAATGCAGAGCAATTACAGCGGCATTCAGGCAGCACAATGCTGTCAATCCCAGTTATCAGAGGATATGTTCTGGTGAGTGCCGCGGTTCCATTGTGCACCCATCTGTGTCGCCTGGTGGGAGCTGTCGCCGCTCACCTAAGAGGGTCCCGCTAGGGCTTAACAAAGGGAATGAATTAACATCCACTTTTCATGAGAAAACAAGAAAACCTTATCGCAACGTGGGGCACAGCTTGAAGAGCATGAGATGAGATGAGCTAGTCAGAGCACATATAATCATGTCCCCTCAGCCCACCCGTCTCCCCAACTCTCCCCACCCCCGTCCTTTACACCCTAATGTCAAACTCAGGCTTCTCCATCTATTTTCCTCGTGATTTGTGCTTCGACCCTAAAACAGTAGTCAACTTCCTCATAAACCTGACAGCTGCATTTGTGTTGCGTAGACCTGTTAACATGTGAGTGTGTGTTACTGTGTGTGTGTGTGTGTGTGTGCGCTCTGCATCGTGGCCAATAAAGGGGTGTGTTAACCCAGACAATTCACAGGACAAGTAAAAATCAATAGAGGTCTGACTGGATGAAGCTATCAGCTGACAGATATATCTCGCTGTCTGTCTGTCAGGAGGCCACTGACCAGCGACCGGCCTCCCTCGCAGCCGAGCAAAACACAGCTGGATAGGCCGTGAAATGTATGAATGCTTTGAGAATAGTTTTATTAAAATGTGAAATAAAGTAATATTTCACACCAGGAGGCAAAAATTGGTCCAACATAATGTGTACTGTGAAGAATGTGTTAAATTAATGCTATACTTGCTTTAACAACAATAAAACAAACTGTCACTGGAGAAATAATTTATCTGTAGTTCCATGTATGGCACACAAAAGATTATGGTGAAGGAATCGTGATGCGTGGGCCATTGATCCAGAGACATTAATCATGTGCCTGCGCTCACATGATAAGTGCTGACGGATATAAACGAGTCGACGCTGGCTGGCAGCCCCGCAGGCTGCGAGGGGCTAACAGGTTGACTTCTGACCCCGACACGCTCCCCAGCCACAATATGATGAATCCACCTTCGACGTCCCAGAGATGGAAATGTGTTCATACTACGCTGTCCGTGGTTCATAATGGCAGTGACTGCCACCGAATCAATAACAACTAGCAGATATGCAGTGAAAAGCTTTCCCTGGGGGAGTCACACTGTTTGTCACAATAGTCACAGCCTGGTAGGAATCATCCAAAGCAAGGGTCCCCATACACTTTGGTTTTCTTTCTGATCGAGGCAAAAAACTGACGAGGTTGTCTTATTTTGGCGTTTGTAGGTTGATCGGCGCTCCATATCCCCAAATGTACGTGCACATTAACTGAAAAGTCTCTATTAAAACATTAGCTTACTCATACTGTACATTTGTTTATTTCGATTTTCATTTTTTAAATGGCAGAGAACCCCAAAATTGAATGATCAAAATAAGCAAGCAACAAGCAACTGAGCAATATCCTTCTGAACTGATGAACACAACATCTGCTCAGCTGTGGTGTTGTGATGGGTTGTAAACAACAGAGGCTGCTGGGAAGACTGTAATGATCACACTTGTGAATCACCGCAAATCTCTTCTCATTGATATTATCATGCAAATACTAATGCTAGAATAAGAAAACAGACTAAAAGCCAGGACAATTCTTCATTACGACTTTAAATATTTACTCACATGAGCATTATATGAATATTAAGTGGATTGTGTCATACCTAAGCAGTTTGTTCCCAAAATGATACATCTGAATTAGAATACTTGAAGGTTTGGACATGAATTCAAGCACATTATGGAGCATAGGAACGTGCAACAGTTGCTCGATGAACCACTGTTACGTTGGAGGACGGAGGACTACATTACCAACAGCAAATCCACAGAAATCCAACTGGTGTGAAGAGCAGCTGGGGGCTTGCTGTTAATCGTGACTTCAAAGGACTCAGAGTTCAGAAGTTTTAAATTCATCGCTTACAAGCACGGAAAGTGGGTCACTTCTACGACTGTAACCCTGTTGGTTTTTGAACTCTAAGATGAGAAATAACACTTAGAAACAAACCCCGTCTCCCAGGGATCCAGTGACTGCATTGCTACATCTTCCCCGGCGCAAATTGACTTGGAAGAAAAGGAAAGAAGAACAATTTTGATAAAAAAAAAAAGTGCAAAAGTGGTGGTTAACAGTTTGTAATCATTTTTATGTTCTTTTACAGTCCTTATTTTCAACACTGTGTACTTTCTCTCGAGGAGACACCGACGCAGAAGTAGGGCAAGTCTGCAATTAAGTTAAATCATTCAACACATCTTTTCAGTTCAGAGTTTCAGAGGAAGCACGACTACATAATTGAGCCTCTATAAGAAGTTAGATCTGCTAAGTATTGTGTGGGCTGTGGCTTTAAATAAAAGGCCAGCTAAGACGTAACACATGTAGATCAAGAGTCTCTGTTAATTCACTCTGATGCACGTGTTTGAGTCTAACTACACCGGACGACGTTGAAATCTAGATGAAAAGGTAAAGTTTGATCTGGTTTTGTTTTATAACGACTGTTTTCCATTTAATATTACAATAACATTGTAATATTTTAGTGTAATCTTTCCTAAAGAATACACATGCCATGTTTTCATCTGCTCGGAAACCAACAATGACCAACATTAACCAGAGCTGGAGCGAAGAATATGTTTGGAAATGGGTTGGGAATGAGACAGTTGGCTTACTCTTCCCCTGCTGTTTGGAGGCAGGAGATAAGAGAGTTAACATTACTGCCAATCCGGACACAGATCCCGGATTGGCAGTAATCCCCCCCCCCCCCCCCCCCGCCTTCACCACAAGACAAGCCTGGTAACATCTCTGTCAGCAAAAACCTCTTCTGAATGAAGGAACTAGAGACAGAAGACGGAAGGACAGAAGCAGAGGACGATGGGAAGGGAAACACATGAATGTGGGGGGAGTAGGACACAATAGATTAGTACATATTAGCAACACCATTCCTTCCTGTGTGCCAATCAAAGATAAAGCTGCCAGTCAGGCTCCTCTGGCGGGACCACTGTTCTACTACTCATTAAAATGTAAACCCGTCATATTCGGGGGGAAGATCTCCCACTTACAGCTCCGATAAGGCTGCAGCTTGCGGCAGAGCAGAATGACTGGGCACTGGCAGGGTCTGTGGTGGAGGAGACGGGTGTCAAAATGAATGAATAGAAGAAACGGGGGGGATCGCATCTCTATCTGAAATGTGGTTTGACTGAAGCTATTTTTACCCTCCGACAGGAAGAGCGTTGAGCTTTCCTGCTGATGAAACCGGGAAAAGAAATGAACGCTCCATGCAAATGTGCAATATTTTGGTAATTAATACATTTTTCGTGACTCCTATCTGACTTGTCTCCTCACGACACGCATACTTGCACGATCACACAGGCATGCACAAGGTCATAACCACGCACACAAAGAAGCATATGCAGTCACATATATGAGCACTTAGTATCAAAGGGCATTCAAGCCGTGAAAGCTGAAGAAATGTTTTGATGCTTCTAGACTGAAGTGGAAAAAACGACTGAACTCTCCAGTGTTGAATGTGATTTTTGGAATTTCTGAGAAATGTTCATCCTCTCCATCTTCTTTACCCCCTGCTCTCTGCAAACAGGGCTGACTTCTTTGTAAACATGACCTCATTTATTAGAAAATGGCTCTGTCTTGGTGGTGAATGGGAGACATTTAGTTACTGCCTCCCAGGGAGCAGTACTAAATCTCTCTCTCTCTCCTCTCATCGTATTGTCTATCATGAAAGCATAACTCACTAAATTGCATTTGGTGTATCTATATCACACTGTACTCTGCAAACAAGGCAGCGCGCATCAATCTTTGCTTCGAGGGAAATTAAACGCAAATATGCAAACATTCACACATGAAACAGTCGCTACAGGCTGACAGAACCCGTCTGCACATCCTTCGCATGGCAACTCTTCAAACGTATCGCTTCCTCTCGGGAAACGTCTCCTTCCTGCCTGCAGACAGACAGCAATCACTCAGGACCCAATCAGCAGAACCAGGCGGTACTGGATCCTACGGAGCTGCAGACTCCCTGGGTCTAATCAAACAGCAGCAGAACAGACCCAGCCCACCGAGTGACTGGGCTGGATGTGCATGCCCTCCCCTGCAGCTGGCCCCCGTTCTCATTATGGACCTAATCAGTACAACTGCAGCTCGTGTCAAGACAGACCCGACAAGAGCTGGAAACACCATCCACGGAGCAGGCCCTCTCTTTGATTTCATGCTAATGCCCAAATTCTAAATATTCTCGTTTTTCAGCCGGTTTTGTGAGAGAATGGAAAGTAGACCCTCGGTAATCCAAAACCCCTCGTCAATGGAAGAAGCTCCACTTGGATAGGAAAATTCTGGCTGACTAATGTGAATGCAGCTACTTCAAAGCCGACCGGAAACATGGAGTTAGGATGCCAAGCCATTGCAAAACACTAATCTAATTTGTAGCTGACACGCTCGGAGTCGCGAGGTTCAACGAGCAAATTACTAAATTACAAACTATGCGTCCGCGTATTAGTGATTGTCTGTGTGCTTGTGTCATCCTCCCCGACATACTGCATGTTCACATAGGCGTGTGTGTTTTTCTCACCAGCAGCAGCAGCAGCACCACGTCTGCATGGTCGCACACACAGGCTACATGCAGGGCAGTCCACAGGTCTTCGTCCTGCAGGTTCACATTCAGGCCTCGTTCAATCAGGAGCTCCGCCGCAAACACGTTGTCATGGCGAGCACACTGCAGAGAGCGATCACAGCAGATATTATATTATTAGTGTTTACAAGTGTGTATTTCCTGAAGCATTGCTAACTATAAACAGCACACATGAGTGGTTCGGTGCAAAATAATGAATAAAAGTGAGGAAAAAATTGTAAGAGTTACATAGGCTGACATGTATCACCACAGGGGTAAAATGTTTCATGATTAAACGACATGAATCACAGTTATTGGGACAACACCACCCCAGTTCTTGCTGGAATATTTACTTCAGTGACATTTTCCAGATTTGATTTTGAAAAAGAGAAAGATTCAGAATGTATAGGGCTACTAGGGTCTGGAAATCTAAATCCCCATATATATGTGTGTATATATGGACACATCTGCATGCAAAGATAGTTGATAAAACAACTGAGTAATGAAAAAAATAACTTTCATTTAGCGTAGCTGTACTGTAGATAAAAAAATATATATATATTTTTTGCATATTGTGATTTTAGAGCATACAGATAATACTTCTACTGTACACAATTTGTGCTCAAATTAATGTTGATATTTCACATTTTGTAATACATTTTCCACCTTTGCCTAGTATGTGTCGAGTGCAAGGGAATGCTGTGGGGACAAACGCCATTCACAATAAATAACAAGGTAATATGAAGGTTTATTACATGAGCTGGGGAGCATTGCATGCCCTGAATGCCGTATATAGAATCGCTTTAAGATTAAGATTGATTTGTTTTGTGTGCGCGTGTGTGTGTGTGTGTGTGTGTGCATGTGTGTGTGTGTCCTACCAAGTGTAGCAAGGATCCCCCAGAAGCAATGGCAGTGTTGGCGTCCGCTCCCTCCTTCAGGAGACGTAACACTGCAACACAACAAGCATCCACATGTTAACACCTGCTGTATGTGAAGAAAGGCCGGCGCTCAGGGCATACAGTGAAGATGCACTTAGACAACACTAACACACACACACACACCCACACACCGATGCATGCCACTCTATCGAAACCAATGTGTGTCGAGTGTCCTCTGATTGTCCTTGACGCGTCGGCGTGGATCAGTGCTCGGTTGTGGGTGTTCGGCAGCTCCTTGCTCCAGCAGCTGGTCAGAAAGCCTCCGGGTGACACACATCCACATCACAGCTCTCAGCTCCAGTGAGCAGCACAACCCATTCAAACAACGACACGGATATACTGAAAAAAAAACACACCACCACTACAAACAGGATCAGCCAGTCAACCATAAACAAATGATGACAGTCGTAGTTGCTGAGCAAGGTCGCGGCGATTTTACTTTACCACTGATATATTATTTATTCGGCCCAAGAGGGGAGTGAGAGAGAGTGTGTGACAGATAAATAGAGCGGGATGGGCAAACAGAGATGGGGTGGGTGGTGGAGCTCTGTGGTTTGGACGTATGTGATTTCACTGACACTGACAGCACTAGATGGATACTGACTAAACCCTGGAAGACTACCAGCAAGACAGCCACCGCTGTCACGCAATCCCACCGCAAACACACAGTCTTTAAGCAAAGCACATTGCTCTGAGGACAGCAACCAAGTTAATTACAGTAATTTTAGCTAATGAGCCCCTGACGACCCCCATGAGGTCATTTCACTTAAAGGGTCATTATGTAGACAGACATGCTTAAGTAACCTCATCCAACACTGCACACAGGGACACGCATACATGCATCATCCCACTTCTTAGGCACCCTGGGTAAATCTACTATTAGTAAGGATATTTGTTTTCATTATAGATTCAATGTATTATTTGTTTTTCAAAAATAAGTGAATGATGTATTCTACCAAGAAATGTCAAAGATAACGGTTACCATACAACATAACACCAATCAATCAATTAGTCAATCAAAACAAAATCATTTAACTCTTTTTTTAAATTAATTATGTCAATTAATTATTTTTTGGTACAATTTTTATATTTTTTCCAATGTGAGGTCCCTTCTCTCCTATTATATTGAAGCCAATATAGTGGGTTTGGGATTTGAACAACATTTTTATTTAATTAATCCAAAAACCTTTGAATGTTTCATATTCTCCAGAACTTATTTATGCAAGTATCAATATCGTCATCAGTCAATTCTCTGTCTGTTGACTAATCAGTTAATTGACTAATCATTTGGGAAGCGCACACGCCAAATCCCCATTTTTCTAGTGGCCGTCAGTGCTTAATGGCCTTTAAATGGTTGATGAGAAACAAAGTGGCCAACCTTTCAGTCAATCAGCACAATTATCTCCCGTCTCCACAATGTACTGCTGGGGCTCAGACTGTGAACCGCCAATTAAGGCTTGTCTAGTACTAAAGCGGCTACCAGGGAATAGTGCTCTTGCTTTCCTGTCTATCAAACATTATATCACAGGGCTGCTCATTAGTGAATGTGGAGCAGTGGTTTTTAAGCAAGCGCCTTCTCACACAATTTGCTTCTTCACAGAAAATGTACTATTGAATGAGAGCTGTCAGGAAAAGTTGTCTGGTGTGCAAAACATCCCATCTGTTGGAGCCGGTTAGTGTTAGTATTTGGTAGAAGCACCTATCAGAGTTTCATGGCACATTATTGAATGTCTTTAAAGAGAGGTCAAAGGTCAAGAGTCACATATTGACCATCAGGCAGTTAGAGGGGGGGGAGGAAGGTAAACGTTGTCTGGTAGTATAGCCATCGGGAATCAATAGTACTCTTGTACCATCGTAGGAGTCGTCAAAACAGACCACTGTTGTAGTCTGTGTGAAGTCGTCCATTTGCTTATTGCATGAATAGTGAGTTTGCCAGTTTCTTTTGAGATAACAGTAACTTAAAGGACAGGTTCACTTTTTACACGTGGTCATAAAACAATGGATACTTTGTATACAAATGAGGGCTGCACGGTGGTGTAGTGGGTAGCACTGTCGCCTCACAGCGAGAGGGTCCCGGGTTCGGGTTCCTTCTGTGTGGAGTTTGCGTGTTCTCCCCGTGTGAGCGTGGGTTCTCTCCGGGTTCTCTGGCTTCCTCCCACAGTCCAAAGACATGCAGGATGGGGATAGGTTCATTGATGACTCTAAATGTCCCGTAGGTGTGAATGTGAGCGTGAATGGTTGTTTGTCTCTATATGTCAGCCCTGTGATAGACTGGCGTCCTGTCCAGGGTGAACCCTGCCTTCACCCAATGACAGCTGGGATCGGCTCCAGCCCCCTCTGCGACCCTGAATACAGGATAAGTGGTAGACAATGGATGGATACAAATTACTTTCTTGTCTTAATGCTCTGAAGGTGATAAGGCCCTGACACACCAATCCGACGTCCAATAGACTTGAGCGTACGTTCTGCTCTCGCTCGATTTGCAATATCTCCATAACAGCAAACAGCGGGAATCTGTATTGTCGCCCCAAAAAAAGATAACCAGAAATGATGGAACATCTCTAGACCAAAACACAGAGCACGCATGTGCATGTGTTGCCATTGTCTGCGCTTTAGACTGTCGGCCGATAATCGTCTTGGTGTGTCAGGGTCTTTAGAATTGGCGACCGATCTGAATGGCTTAAGGTGGATTCCAGAACAGGCTTCTGTTGTTGTGGCATTTCACAGTTAAAAGTAGCTTTATCCAAGAACATAGAGTTTTCACTTCAGGAGGTGTGTTGTGGGTTTACAGTAAAAAATGTCTCTGTTGTAATGTAGATGAAATGGAAAAGGAATTTGGTCATTATAGAGAAGTATATCTTTAGACCAGCTATAATATACTGGTCCCAGAGCAACAACAGTAATTTTCTCTCAGTGTTAAAGCTTCATGTGGCCGTTGTCAGGTGTTTGATTACATACTGGTTTGGTTTTGTTAGTGTGTGTGTGTGTGTGTGTGTGTGTTCCTGCTGATAAGGGAACGGAGAGTGGGCGCCGAGCAAAGACGACTGTCATTTTGTGGAAAAATTGCAAAACAGCTGTTTGAGACGTATGTGGTGTTTCCATGGCAACCAGACGGGAACTGGTACCAGAGTGGAAAAGAGGACAGGAAGAAAGAAAAGAAACGAGAGAGAGAGAAACCCTAAATAAGGCGCTGCGTCATCGACAGGCGTCACACTACTGGCAAACCGCAGCTCAAAACCACGTAAAAACTAGAGTGAATTAGTACTTTTCTGATTCCTGATGACTCACCTTCTCACCTCTAATTCTATGGCGTCATTCGCACTAGCAGAGATTTTCCTCTTAACTTGTCTTTGTGATTTTACAGCACCTGAATATTGCTCTTCTTTCCCACACAGAGAGGAAAAGTGAGGGTGTTTCAATATATGTTCCATCAACGCTACGAAGCAATATCACAGACCTCCACAGCAAGATATGTTAGTCATTACAATAGAAGTCCTTGTTGAACTTGTTGAAGTGGCTATTATGCACATGCTGAGTGTGCATGCTCTGTGGTGACAGTACAAGATTAAAGCTACTTTTCTTCAACTCCCGCCTTTTCATTCCTTAGCTCTTCTTCATCTCACTGGACCGTGACATTCCATGAATTCAATAAGAAATCCCTATAACGTATCCCCCATAATATGCAATTTTCATCTAGCAACCTAGACACATTCGCCCCATCTACAGCATCATTCCTTGGCGGCACCATATGAGATTCTGTTCAAAATCCCTCACCATCATAAATGTTCTTGTCTCTTTGGGCCTTAATCACACAGTCGGAGTCACAGGAGACGCCGTCTCACCTAACTCTATGTTTCCAAAATGAGCGTTGACATTTTTCAGTGGTTATGATCCTGATGGAAAAAAGGCACAGTACAGTTTTCCAATAATGCCCGACTCTAAATGCAGATTATTATATGGTGAGTTTTGTAAAATGGAACAGGCGTCTCCTGCCCACTTGTACTGAAATACGACGATTTTATGGATGGATTTGCAGGTGTTATATCTCAGCAGCCACGCAGAAAACATAACAGGGTGATAAATGCATTTTCACAAAGTAAGATTAGCTGTATTCCAAGGACGAATCTGCAGTAGCGTTGCAGAAACGTTACCTCAAAATGTTGCGTAATTAGATGATGATTTCAGCACAAATGTGCTAATCACAATATAACATTATCAGAGGAAAATAGGATGCAATCCCCTGCACACATCTATATTGAGTTTACCGTGTCTCTTTGGATTTTAATACATCTCAAACGAAGGAGTCGTCTCGTTGAATATAAAAAGGTATGCTGAGTCATCGCGTGAACCAAAGGTTTAATGTTAGAAGCTCAGATAAACAAGCTGCCAATGAAAGGTTTTATATGCTGCCTGATGACGCAGTTAAGATTAAAAGTATCCCTGACGTACCAGACTTGGAGTCTTTTGGTTTTAAATTGGATTCTAGCAAAAAAAATATCATGACATCTTCCTCTACCACCTCCTTGGGCCGAGGCCCCGTTCTGTCAAAAACATGACGGGTGTGTGACGTGCCTTTGATCCCAGGATACTCAATCGCAGAGGAATATCACTGCGTTTCTCTAACATCTATATTCACCTATTTCCCCATCTCTCCTCTTCCCTGTCTTCCAGCACATCCATTACAACTACAAGTGAATATGACTAGAGAATTTCAACTTCCTTTGAAAGAAACGACCTATTTATCATTTATGATCATTTGAATATTGATATTGGTTCAATATTGAGGCCTAAGGAGAACTATGAGCACCAGTTTCCCCTTGTTGCAGAGTTCCTCTGAATTAAGGGGCTCAGTGGGAGCCCAGTTTTTAACTGCTCTGTTAGGAAGCTTTGCTGCACTGATCTGGAGGCGGGGACTGCATCAACACAAATGGCTGTACGTTGTATAACACTAGACATGGTGCACATGCCACTATTATTTTTAGCAATGTTATGATCCATTTTTATGAATTGTGTCCAAAGCAGTGCTGCAGAACACCGCGCACACGGCCGAAAGCTATACCGATAAGCTATTAGCTTCTTAGTTTCGCTTCCCGACTATGGGGAACTGATTGGAGCCTGTGATCCCCTGCAGGACGGATCTATACTCACTTAATCAATAACGGTAGGTCTGACGGATGCTTTGGAGTCAGATTGCAAATGTGTGCACATATGCAGATGCAGACAACATGAGTTCACAGCAATAGACCATGTTAGAACTAAACAAGTACAGCAATGTCAGATGATGTAGCATCATTTAAAATCTCATTAGGATAAATCAGGATGCTAATTCAATCCGGCTGCAATGCTAGAGCCGGCATGTGGCATACTAGATGAGGGTGCAATGTTTAGCTCAAGAATACTTAGCAAGAGACACATGAGCTTGTAAATGCTTTACATCACCTCCAAACATTTCTCAAACCGTGTTTTGTCAGGGAATCCTCACCAGAGACCAAAAACGTCAAATTTAATATCATTTTTCTGTCGAAGGGGGAAGACAAAATAAAAATAGATTGTCGGTTTCATGGCTACGAGGCTAACAGCTGCTGCACTTCCACCGGCGTCTTGCGTTGATGAAGTTAAGAGATTGGTTTGGGAAAAAGCAATTTCACCAAATGTCAAAAACACAAGTGAGCCAGATGTTTATATGACAGATAGGAATGGGAGATAGAGTATGTTCCTATCATATACTGTACTCCACTATAAGTCTGTGTTCTCCCGTTCGTTTTTTCACCTTAACCTTAACCCGACGCTTCGCTTCTGCTGCCTTTCAATTTCCCCGGCTCTCCAGTTTTTCTCATTTTCCCACCGTGTTCAACTTTTCCTTTGTTCTCCACACTGCTTCACTTTATCTCGTTCTCCTTCATCCTGTTTCCTGTACAATGCAGCCGATAAGAAAACAAATCCTTGTGCGACCGCATTTGTGGGATATCTCTGATTACCTGGGCGCCTTGTCAGCAGACTGAGTTTCTGCGCTATCTATGAATCTAATTCTCAAGCTGGCTGACTGAAAACAGGCTTTAATTAAGACATAACAAGTGTTCACTCAATCGCTCTCATTCCATTTCCCTCTCCGCCTCTTTTCTTTGGGTCTTATTTGGCTTTTCCCTTCCTCTCACAAGTCTTTTTAAACAATGTTGAGTCACCAAAACATCTTTCCATCCATTTTTTACAATAAACCATCACATCTGGGGGACACGTTGTAAATTTGACAACTAATTAAGTTGACATGAGTACAGTTCATTCAAGGTAACGGCAATATTAAAGGTATCATTGTATCTCTACTAACAGGCAGTTCTGCTGGCCTTTTACCACGTTTCGACACAGTCCATCGGTTTTATTTCACACTTAAACCTTCATTCATGGCTGCTTTTAACAATAACACTCACTGCATACAATAATAAAGATATCACAAATCGTCATATTTTATGAAACCACTTCCATCATAAAGACGAAATCAGCCCTCACATATCCCATTTAAAATGTGTGTTTCCAGGCGAGAGACCTATTCTTTAACCGCTACCCATCAGATTAACCCCTGGGCTCTCATTGCAACAAGTGTGTTTACACTATCCCTCCTCTCTTAAAACACCTCTGTAGTAAGGGGAAAAGATTCAGATTAACATTACTCTGGGGAAAGTCCGAGCCTGAGGCAAATTCTATCACCGTACAAAAGGAGGAGAGAGGTACCTTAAGCAGCAACAGTGAGAACGAAGTGATAGCAATCTGGCAACCAGGACCATTGAGGAACGCTCGAGAAATGTTGTCAAGATGGAGCGAGTGCTGATCCTCAAAGTGGTTTGGACGGATCCACAGGCTCACAAAAATCCCTCGACCCAAGGAGGTCTGTTATAAACTAAGTGGTGACTCCTGTCAGGAGGTCTTCCCATAGCAATGCAAACATTAGCCTGGTACCAGTTTAATGCTGTGACGGCGGCTGATTGGTAGGCATGCGTTAAGCATAGTGGCAGATCTGATCCACGCCAAGCCAGCAAACCCTGCTTTTCAGTCTGGCTGTTGCAATGGCACACCAGCTGCTTCCACAGACCTCCAGCTGAAGCTCATTGGCAGTCAAAGAGTAGAGATTAACACAGTGACCTGCAAAGACTGCTGGTAGGACTGACACAGATACACCCAGACAGCTGAGCAAATGATTGGCAAATTACTGGCATAGCCAAGAAAGAAAGACGGTGAGGTTGGACAAAAAGAAAAAAAAAAATCAATGTCTTTTAGAGTAAAGTGTGAGGACCTGTTGACTCTGATCTCACAAAAACATCCAGTACTCTAGTGTGGCTTTATTGTGAGGCGAGGAGGCTGCAATCCTATGAGGAAAGCCTCATTCAGCACCTGATCTAAAGAAGAAAGTTCTTCTTAACACACAATTATGCAGTTTTCACAATATCCTGACTTTTGCCAATGTCTTCTTGTGTGGGAATTGATCTTTGGTAAGAACACAATTTTAAGTATTCTCAATTATATGTAAAGTGTCACATCACAAAAAAAAGTTATCGCAGGACACTTTGACACATTGATTAAGAGCAAAAAACGTTTTGGTAAATGAGGCCCATAGTCCTTTTGCCCGATTGACAGAGGATACTTGTCCCGAGTGCATATTCAATCTTGATTATTATCATCATTGTCATCTGCATTTAAAAGTCAAAATCATTCAAGTTCACCCAGAATGAGCAAAGTCCCATTTGTGTGAAACAAATGCCTGAATGTTGGAAACAATGCCTGGAATCCATTGTCTCATATTTCAACATGCTAATATTTGTTTTGATGTATTACTTATTGTTTGTGTTACACATCAGAAAACCCACATGAAACCACAAACCAGCCAGGCCCAGCAACCAACCAAAAAGATCTGTTGTATATTTTTCTTACTTTTGGTTTATCTTTGAAAAATATTTCAACCCCCCGTGTGACTGAACCGTGCAGCCGCTTTTACAGAGAGTCCAACAAAAAGTGACTGCCATTCTGTGGAATTACTGTTTTGCTCTCAAAAGGGGACATCATCATCTCTGCGGAGGTACATTTTTTTTTACTTGACAGCGGTTTGTGTCAATACAAAAGCTTCCCTGTGTTCTCCCCAGACAGTTTCAACCTTCCAGCAGAACAAATTGCGTGACTTGTAGTCGCAAGCACTGTTTTGGCCCACTTCAAAGCCTCAAAGCTTTCTACTTTTCACTCAACACCCTCACACACCATACGTGCGCCCACCTTCTTTGTCGTCATGGCGAATGATGGCATCCTGTATGACATCGGCGAGGCTGAAGCGGACACGGCGCTTCTTGCGGTGGGCAGGCGGCACTCGAACCTTGATTCCACCTTGCTGGCGCTGAAGGCTTTTCTCCCTCTCGTAGTACGCCCTTATTTGGTCGCAGCGCATCCTCCTGACCAGCCGCTGCCGCTGGCCAATGGGGAGAGACTCCAGCAGGCACTGGTCTATCTCCATGTTCTGACGAAAGACATTACATAGCTGGAAACAACCTAGAGGGCAAAAGAGAAATGGGTGAAAACGCTGCAGTAGTATTGACTCTACTACACTTTGATACTGAGCTAATGAGACAGTGTCAAAGTGATAACACATGCTAACGCTGCATGTGGGGGGCGTTTATCATATGTACTATAAAGGATATTTGCTGTGTCTGTTTAGCCGTGGGGCTGAGTAGGGAGAAGCACCGCAGCGTCTCGTGTGCCGTCTCTCCTGTCGCAGTAATTGTCCTGACTTCGCATAATCTCTCAGTGGAACTCAGCCAAACACATCTCATCCCAGGCAGCAGCTAAACCTGTTATGGTCTGCTTGGATGGTGAGCACGTCCAGCGCTTGTGCAGTAGGTGGGCTCCGGCAAGAGGCTGCATTCCAAATTGCATGCTATCTTTTCACTTTCTTCTTACTCACTTACTGAGTATGCATACAACCGGGACCGTAACGTTGCACCTTGGGCTCTGACTCTCGTGCTTATACATCCGATGTGATGTGACATGTCATCAGGCTGCCATCGGCCTCGGTTTCAGAGAAGCATTGCTTGCAAACTGCCAAATGTGACTGAATGCAGTGGGACATCCTCGTATTTTTGGCATTCTGCACCTGACACTATGTATCGGGGACATACTAAATATTTTTCTGACATACTAAGTTGTATAGTATTATGGGTGACTCATAAACCAAAACATTATATAAGGTGGTTTCTAAGTAAAAGTATGTGCATCTATCTGACATTTATCATATTGATAATGTTACAGCCACTCCAACGGACAGGTACAATATGAGGAGGAACGTGTCTTTGTAGGAACCGTGTCCTGACCCACCAACTCATCCCTCTTTGGCCGATCCTGTCTATACACCTCATTCATTTATCAAACTTTGTTGCTCTCTTTCTGTCGGGGCCATTTTTGTTTGAAGTTTGCCCCCTTTGGAGTATCCTTGTCTTTCCATTCATCTCCGGCGGTTCTTTTTATGTCTGCGTCTCATCTCTCTTTGGTGACACCAATCTGTTGTGAAAGTATTGTTAGTGGGGCGACTTTGAAGTACTACACGTTGTACCCAAACCACGTCCGTACCTTTCTCGCTACCGTCTCTCTTCACCTTGCATTGTGTGTGTATTTGAGCAGTCTAACATTCAGGAGCCAGAAACTCCTCGAACGTTGTCCTCGACTGGCCGTTGGGCGACTGTTGCTACTTTGTGTCTACTTTACACAGTGAACTGCCGTTTCTCTGTAGGGGCTTAGGTGTGTCTGGACCGGATCTTTATCTGGCAGAGACAAAGCCATGCAGGCAGACAAATGGAGGTGCCGCCTCTCTCACATCTACACCCTTATTCAAACACCTGCCCCCTTCACCCTGGTTTGCCACACACACACACACACACACACACATCCTGTATAATGCACCAGTGCCATCTGCTCTGGTTAGACATTTAAAAAAGCTTCTTTTGTGTTCAGGCCCAGACAAGAGAGGGGGGGTCATTATTACACTGTTCATGCCAGGTGCCTCCTTCAACTGTATTTTATTTTCGGAACTTGGCTGCACATTGAGCAGACACACACATGGAAACACAGCAACACACTCAACCGCCTGTCTTTTACAATATCACACCACTACATCTCTCCACAGTCCCCAGCAAAAGGAGTCATTGTCTCCTTTTTTTCCTCCCCTAATGACCTCTACACAGCCCATTTTGATATGTGACCCGCAGTAGGAGTTGTTTTGTGTGTCCAGTGTGTGTCCACAGTAAAAACCCTCAAGTGTCCAATGCTGACACAGTGCAGGGCTGCAGTACAATCGGAGCAGAACTCGACTTTCCTATCTGTTCATGTCTCCACCTCTGCCTTGACTTTGTGACTGTCAGCTCTTCCTTGGTTTCACTTTATCCTTCACCCTCTTTGTCAACCTCATATCTCATCTACTGTACAGGCGTCCGAGGCTACAGTCGCATCAACCCATGAACTCCCTGCACACGACAGGCGTCACATAATGTGGCATGAAGGTACAGACATGACTCACTCACAAGACATTAAGGTATATAGACGGTAGTTATGTGGTGGATGGGCATCCATTAGATTAAAAACTAATTTATGAGCATCCTGGCGTAAAATAACGACATTGCGTTAGTAAATGATGCAAATGCATTTGTCTAAATAAATAATGATGTATGGTAAGTGTTGCTAAAAGGTTCTCTTTAAGCGCACAGCGGTTCACACGTGGCACTTAATTTTGTGATATGTTGTGACTATAAAATCCTTGCCATAGCCTGCAGTGTGTTGCTGTGTATAATGTGGCTGGATGTGCTGTTAATATACAAATATTGGGTGGTGTATTATTCCCAGGAGAATTTCTTTGTCTTCCGTTTTTACATGAAAACATCAGATGTGGCCAGCGCTGACAGCAAAGATCAATAACAACTTGCCCTCAGTCAATAAATGCTTGAATTTCCATTTTTCAAATGAAAACGTGATGTAAATTGGCATCAACACAACAGATAAAAACACGAATAATTCCGATTTAATTCCAACATTTGCAAAAACTATGACATAATGTCTGCTCTGAGTAGACAAAGATAACGCCGCCGTTTGCTCCTCTGTGATGAATGGCTCTGAACAGACAGACGGAATGAGAATGAGAGGGAAACGACAGAAGAGTTGAGTCCAATGGGAAACGACGCTGAATGAATCTGAGAGATGAGTGAGTGAAGAGACAGAAGGAAGGAAGGAAGGAAGGAAGGGGGGGGCTAGGAAGGATTAGTTTTCTTCCCCTGCTATCCCATCACCGGGCTATCAGCTATTGATTCAATGTGGAACCATGCAGACTCCAGCTAATAACACTGACAGCACTGCAGGAGCTTGTAAATGAGAAAATAGCACACACACATGTGCTCAAACATACGCACGCACACCACACATACACAGGCTGCAACTGCAGACACCATAAATGTGCAGGATGTAGACGGATGCATGTAGAGGCTGAGGGGTGAGACAGGTAGGGTTCTTAGAGCCAAGGAGAGACTTTGTGGCAGCATGCATCACCACTATTCATTCACTTTTCCCCTCCTCTTTTATTCTCCCTATTTCCCTCCTTTCTTGTCCTCACCTCTCAAATATCAGCATCTCTGTCCCTCATTCC
This sequence comes from Eutrigla gurnardus, assembly GCF_963514095.1. NCBI lineage: Eukaryota > Metazoa > Chordata > Actinopteri > Perciformes > Triglidae > Eutrigla > Eutrigla gurnardus. The sequence goes on from NC_139926.1 coordinate 17,954,875, forward strand.
TCCCCAAGTCTGCTCATCATTCTTCTCAGCACTTGGCCGCATTCTTCACGTCACCATCACCTCCTTTCCATTTCCCAATCCTGCTACCCCCCCCCCCCCCCCTCTCTCTCTGCAATGCTCCTCTAAAATCACCCTCAGTTTCTCTCCATCTCCATCTGTCCTTCCCTCTGCAATGACTTTCTCTCTCTCTCCCAGTCTGTCACTGTGTTATGAATATGCCAGAAGCTCATGGGATCTGGTTCTTTCGGGACTCTATTTCATCGTTCTTTCCCTCTGTCAGTACCTGCCGCATTCACCGGTCAACTTCACACATCTGCAGCAGCTCTCTGCAGCAACCTCGCACACCCACTTACTGCGCACACACACACACACAGAGAGAGACACACACATGCACAGACACACAAGGACACACACAGGGACACAGAATTTGAAGTTGAGATTGTGCTGCTGTGTCAGCAGCTGGTGACAGAATTCTTCGGCACGTAAACTCACAGCATAATGAACCTGCATATATATAAATAGTAAGTGTGGGTATAACAGTCACACACCCATGGCTGAGGCATACAAGGATACTCGCACACGCACACACTGGCATGCACAGAAAAAGCTGGTGAATGGCTACTTACAGCATTTGATGAAATGGTAGTGAGACATTTTCTGACTCAGTCAGACAGTCCGCCAGTCAGGTAGAAAGGCTAGCAGGCAGGCAGGCAGAAAGGTTGGCAGGGACTCAGTAAGTCAAGCAGGCAGGCAGACAGTAGGCAGCTACAGGTTCCAGCAAAACTAACTAATGCAGAGCTCGTAACCCGGCAGGATGCATTATTAATCTGGCTCCCTGCATGCTATCCAAACTCCGTCCCCCTGTCTGCATTATTCACCAGCGGCAACGGCAACAGCAGCAGCTCCGGTTGCAGCCCGTGCAGCATCTACACACGCACAGATCCAGACTCTCTCTCTCTCTCTCACACACACACATGCACGCACACACACACACTCACACAGACATTCACTCCCTCGATCAACCCGTCGGCAAGAGGAGCTGCGGCTGTTCCTAGCTCTCCTCGCCCACAGCCAGATAAACGTTGCACAGCGTCTTCTCAGCCATGACCAACGCACGTGCTCCGCTCGCGTCACTGACTGACAGCCGACTCTGCCCACCTCCGGCTCAACACACCCCCAATGACGCAATGTTCTTCACCTCCTCACACACCCCCCTCACAGTCTCCTTCTATCACACATACGCACACATACGCAGTGATTCATAAGATGCACACCTCTTTGGACTATCCTCCACCTTCTCAGCCGGGGGGTGGGATTAATTGCGCCTTCCTATACTAGATATAGCGGGGAAAGATAAGGAGAGGGAGAGGGAGAGATAGAGTGAGAGTGAGAGTGAGAGTGAGAGTGAGAGAGAGAGAGAGAGAGAGAGAGAGAGAGAGAGAGAGGGAGAGAGAGAGAGAGAGAGAAAAAGGGACGTCATAGAAAACAGAAGGGTCGAGATAAGAATGGAAAACCGAGGAAATGCAGATACAGCAGGGGGAGCAAGAGAAGGAAAAATAAGCAAGCGATGGCAAGAGACGGGGGAGAGAGAGGGAGTGTTAAATTGGATAAAAGGACAGCTAAAGAGAGAGAGAGAGGGAGAGGGAGAGAGAAAGCTGCTGCAGTGCGGCTTTTGGTGCGGTGACAGGTTAAGTGCTCATCAACAGTCTGAAACTGGCCACAAATTAACTACTGATAAGTACAGTTTAGTAGAATGGTAGGGCTTGAGACCAGTGCATTAACACACATTATATCATGTCATGATGTCATGCTCCAACGCTCACACTCTCTCTCTCTCTCTCACACACACACACACACACGCACACACACACACACACACACACACACACACACACACACACACACACACACACACACACAGTGTTAAGTGATGTGCTTGCGGTGTCAGTCGGGCAATCTCTGTGACTTTGTGCTTTGAGGCTGATTTGCATAATATGAATACCAAAGCCTTGCATCGAGAAGAGGATTTGGACGAGCAGGGTGAGAAGGTGAGGATGAGCGAGAGCAGAGGAGAAGAGAAAGAAAGACCCGGGAGGGGAGTGGGGAAGAACGGCAGACTAAAGAGTGAGAGAGAGAGAGAGAGAGAGAGAGAGAGAGAGAGAGAGAGAGAGAGAGAGAGAGAGAGAGAGAGAGAGAGGAGCGTAAAACAGCTTAACGAGGTGTGCCGTGTGTGAATAAAGCAGGATCGTGGCACACATTTTAGAAATCTGTGCCACGGTGCTCACAGATCTGCAGGTTATATACAGTAGCATGCTGCACTCTGTGGGGGGGGGGGGGGGTGGGGGCTGTTATCTCCTATTGCTGTCAAACATGTGCATGTGGAGACGGGATGAAAACGGATGTGAGGAGCAGGTGAGGGTACTGAACGGAGAGAAGCAGCAGAGAAAACTTAAAAGGGAACGAGAGGAAAGCAGAGGCTGGGAGATGGATGTGTGTGTGTGTGTGTGTGTGTGTGTGTGTGTGTGTGTGTGTGTGTGTGTGTGTGAATGCTCGAGTAATTCCTGTCGTAGGAAATCAGGTCACAGAAGCAGCTCACTGCATCTCCAGCTCCAAACATTGCCAGAACAACTACTCCAACATCTACCGAGGTATGATGCAGGTTGTGTGTGTGTGTGTGTGTGTGTGTGCGCACTATACTCGACTCCTAAATAAGTCAAACACCACTCGCACAGACAACACACGCCAAGGATAACACAATGACACCCAGACCTCACAGCAGTGTGGATCTGACAAAAAATGTCATGCTTTTTCATCCGAATGTTCTTAACGCATTAACGGAGAAAGCCTGCACCTGCAGCGCTAGACATGTGACTGCTTATATCAGAGGAGAAGTTATGGCATTGAGATCAAAAAGAAACAAAAGGTCTCAATATGAGATACCCCGCCAGAAGCAAAGTCATCTGCTGTGTAACGGCGACAGGATAATGGGTTGGAGAGTCCCGTCCTCATCATTTCTACCGCTCTGCAGCTACAATTAGGCCAAGCTCCTAAGCGTTGAGGTACAGAGAGAAAGAGCGAAGAAAATAGAGATAGATAACAGAGAGAAGGCGTCCATTATGAATGTCATTTAAAAATGCAGCCCATTTTATTTCCCCCATCATCCTAGCACGTGCAACAACATCTGTGTGCACGTTTGTCGAGGATCAGCACTAATGGTGTGAATGAACGCTGGTAGATTGCGTCTCCTTGCTTCCATACAGCGTTGACAAACTCTCATTATAACAGCTTTCGTCCCACAGGAGATGACAAACGTCATTCTCTTTGACACAGCCATCGCTCTGCCATCATCACCCCCGGGTGTCAGTCAATACTACGACTGTGTTACCACCGTGGGACTCTATGGGTAACACCCTAGAGTGTGTGCATATGCTCACATACCGGCACCGGCGCTAACAATGCGGGGATGTCAGATGGTTTGCCCAATTATGCCAAGGCTGAAGGCACTTGGCAAGTTTGCGGTGATGCATTATATATGAAAAGAGATCGCTTTGGATTTATTATTTATCAAATTTGATACGTTTACACAAATAAATACTTATTTATTTTACCAGCCACATTTTACATTTGCATGTATTATGTATTGCTTTATGTTGCCGTGCAAATAAATACCTTATGTACTGACTAGAAAACCTGCAGCCACACACACACACACACACACACACACACACACACACACACACACACACACACACACACACACACACTCACACAAAATGGAGCTTTTTCAACAAGCAAGCATGGTCATTTAACAGGAACTAGAATACCTCAAATCCCCATGGACCACAAGACTATGTGATTACAATCTCTTGTTAATGAGGAACTCTCATTGTAGTCAAAACCACCTAAACTTAAACTAAATCGAAACCAAGACAAGACCAAGACAAAACCAAGACGTAGGGGGGGTTGAGACAGAGACCAAGAGTGATTCCCACACTGCATGACACACTTACTATAAAATGTGGAACGTGCAAACCTCAGGCCCTCCTCAAATTGATCTGAAAGATCCACATTTTGATAAAAAACCGACACGGAAAAAATGATTAACAGTCCTCTTTATTGACCTGTTTTATTAGCATACTATAAATGTTTGTATTTATAAGTGTACCATGATTAATACCTTTATAAAATCATTAAAAAGGCGTTGCAGAGGTGAATTCTACGTTGGGGAATTTTCCTTTGTTTTCTTTAATTAATCAAATGAATTATCAGTCTTGCAATAAAATGAGCTCTTTGTCTGTGAAGACTAAGTAATAATGTGGTGGATTCCGAGACGAGACTGGTCTCGTAACCAAGACCAATCTTGAGTGCTACAACACTGCTCATTACGTTATCTCCCTTTCCTCCTCCCGTCTCTACCTTCACTCCTCACCTCTGTACCCACAAGGTCAAAGTCATTTGATTGTCCTGCATTTCCAGCAGCATTTTTGCTTAATGTGTTGGCTTCGGGGGCGCAACACTACATTTTATATTAAATACACAGTGAATTTTATTATTTGCCATGTGCATTGTACAAAGTCTGCTGCAATACGCAGTGCTGTGGTGGTTCAGCTGTGCAGGGACAGCTTGTGTTTTCGTCACTACATTGGGTTTTATTGTTAAATTGCCAATTGCACGGTTGTTGTTTTTTGTTAATTATGCCACTGATGAAACACTCTGAAATGGCCCATTGTTTATTTCTTTATGTGAGACTTTATATTTGTACTAGGTTGTAACTAATTGGAAATGGAACTGGAAGGCACAGGCAATGGAATTAAACTATACAGCACCACAACCTATAGTATCAACCTGAATGTTATAAGGCCGATTATTTATTACACCTTAAGACTTTATGTTGTTGTTATCATCTTAAGCTTACCTTAAAAACACACAAAAGCAACGTCAGCATTTCTTCCACCGTATCCTTTCAGCCGCATGATGGTTGTTTTTGGAGGATTAGTTCAAACTCATGTTAAAATATGGAACAACTAGGTTTCATAGTGAGCAGCCATGCATTAACAAGGGTGCTGACAGACGGTCTACATGATGAGTTACACCCTGGTGGGTTGTTTTCTAGCTGCTGAGGAAAGAAGAGATGAAAATGTGCAAGAAAGAATGAAATATGTATGACCTCAGTGTAAAAGGCTGAACAAATATCTTATGGTGATGCAAACACCGACAACATTTAGATGGTAGCCGATTTAAAAGGTGCATCTTGTTTAAGTGTCTAATGTCTGTGTGGTTAAGACAGACTGTGGCAGGTTGTTGAGGTGACGGTGATGATTGGAATATTTTAACATATCGCAAAACCCCACTTTGATGTTTCAGCACATTGCTGAATTTCTTTAAAAAAAATACAGTTTCCCATAAGTGTAGATTGAGACCTCTGTGTGAAATATTTTTATAATCTGGGAATCAACCTTTAGGCTAGATTATATTGTAATCCAGGCTTTTTTCCCCCTTTAAAATGGGTTTAAACTGAACAGCAGGGCTTACTATTTAATATTCATAATACTAGTTAATAGCCTTGCAGCTCTATTGGTGAATTCCAAGGTGGATTGTTGCCTGCGAGCGGAGGATTTAAAGGCTTCCTTGCATGATGGTGCAGAGCACAGAGAAAGTCCACGGTATCAAATAGAGCTTTATGTACTTTGCTTGAATCCATATAGAAGGTAATTAAATGCAGACCGACACAATATTACTTTTCACAGTTCTTTTGGAGAACAAAACAACTGCCTGCTTATATAGTGTGGCTCAATCGCAGGCAGTTGTTAACAAGTCAAGTGTTGCTTTCAGCAGCTCACAGGCTCTCTGATCGAACAGGCATGTCTGCAGAGTCACACAGTTCCTCCTCATAAATCTGCTTTATGGGTATGAGGATGAACAAGCAATACTTGTAAGCCCTTTTGCTGCGAAGTGACACTATGCTCAATCTCCTGGAATTTGGTGGCTCTTTGTTTCTTTCTTTAAATTAAAAATACATATATTTGGTTAAAAAAAGTTATAGATTTTTTTGTATTGATAATAGTATTGAGAAATATCAAACAATACACTGCCCTAACAGTAATGGCCATTGCCAATAAAATCTTAATAACATTCCTTCTTTCTGAACTGAGACTTGTTTGTGTTCTGGGAAACAAGTCATCCACAAGTTGGACAATCTGCCCTGGAACACACAGGCTGCATCACTCACTCAGCTCCACACGCCTGCTGTCAGGCAGATCGGTCTGCTAAGTACACACTCAAATGTGTCAAAAAGCTCCTGACCCTTCAATCGTACTCAAGTCACCTCTGAGGATCATCATACAAACTTACAATCAAGACAAAAGATATGATTTCCAAATCACCACGAAACAGACAGACTAGAAAAAAACTTCATAATTCATCTTGCTAGCTTTGAAGGGATATGATCCTAACGGAGTGATCTGGTGGGAGACATAGCATGTCATAACTTTACCATAATAATATCATAATTCCTACACTGTGGCATAGATTGTCAAAGCAATTGAGCAGCCACAGTAAACTCCTGTAATTTCACAACAGCAGGAAGGAAAAAAGGGGTGAGGGAAGGACACCGAGGTAACATGTGTAGCATGTTCTAGCTGGTGGATTACTACAAATGGAGCACTGGCAGACTGATTAAGCTCATTATCACCGCTGGACGTGGGGAGAAAGAAAAGGGCATGATGGTATCATGAGCGAGGGGAAATAAAGAGGAAAAAAAACCTGTCTGAGTCAGGACAATTTGACAGACAAATGAAGCAAATTAGTATAGGACAAAGGCAGAGGAGAGCTATAACAATTAATAACATATGAGCCAGTTTGTCTCCCCTCACACTTTACAGCACTGAATTTCTGCCCATAATTATATTTCCATTCCACTCGTCAACCCCCGGAAATCCCCCAAACTGGGATAGCGGGTCCATTTCTCTCTGACTGCCTTTGTCTCTCCTTCACTTCCCTCTCCCTAGCTCCCTGGTTTCAAGCTGGCACAATGGACAACATGGCAACATAAAGGATGGCTGCGAGCTTCGGCGGGAGACAATCAATAAGCAGACGAAACAAAAGAGCGGCACAGTCCCGCATACTCTCAGCACTCGGCTCAGGGGGGCGAGCGGCGTCCTCTTGTTCTGTCCTCGGCTGGCTCAGAGTGAAAACCATGACCAGTGCCTGACACACGGTGTATTAGTGACTCACTGTGAGCTAACAGCCGCGTGCACAGTTGGGTCTAACTCCTAACCCACATCGCCGTTCTGCTTACGGCCATCGTGCCACTTTCACAGCTGCTCAAATTCAAGTACCAATCTTCCCTAAAATACCTGCTGAGTGTGTAAGAGAGTGAACGCAGCAAAACACACAGAACATTTACAATTATACTTCACCAGCTGTTACGATACAGAGTGACGCAAAATGGTAGAAAGTGAGGCAAGAGTAAGAGAAAGACCGCATAATTACCAGTGTAATAATAATTAGGTTTGAGTGTAATGATTCGAAGAATATGTAATCGTAATTTCCCGTTTAAATAAACCAAACACTGCTTTCACACCCATGTCGTGCTACATTCCTGCTATTTCACAGAATTAAGACTTAAAATATGGTTCTTCTTAAGCTCTTCTGAGCTTGTAATTATACACAATATATTACTCTTCTACACAGGAGCTGCAACACTGAGAAAAGATCTTCACAAAAAAAGACAGCTCCCAGTGAGTGAAGCCATCTTCGTCGCCCCCTGGTGGCTCGCTGTTGGTTCGGGAAGCACTTGATTTGATATGCAGCAGAGTTTTCGATGAGCGGGACGCATATTATTTACGTCAATATCCCAGTCGATCATGTTCATTGAATTGTGGGAAGCCAAAATCGGGATTGCGATTAATCGTGCAGCCCAACTTTATAGCACTGTCTGCATCATATGGAAGTTGTGACATTCTACATGAAATGAAAATGGAGCTATGCTAGGAATCAACAATTATTGACTTTGGATCTCGAAGTGCAGTTAGATAAGAATGCCATGTTTCTTCTGGTCCAGTTTGTAGCTGGACTAGCTGACGTTGAGACAAAAACCAAAAGCGCAAAACAAAGGGCTTCCCATATCACTGAAATCCCCACGATTTGCAAGAGTCATTAAACAGACAGATCACAAGACAAACACAGCAAGTATACAGACATTTGGTCACAGTGGCATCAACAATAATTCAATTTCATGAAACTTCAGTTTGATGTAGCCGTTCTGCAGTCGACTGGAAAAGTCTTGATAAACCAAAAACAGGAAAAGCACACAGAAGAGCGGAGACGCGTTGTTAAGAGCAAAGAGTGGCAGTGAGAGAAACTGTAATAACCAAAACTTTTCAACTCGCTTTCGTGCATTCCTGTTTGCATTTCAGCATCTCAACTGAGCAGCATCGAGCCGATGAAATATTAAAAAGTGACTGATTTGTTTGAGGAACCATTTTTGAGTAGACAACACAGTCATTTATCATCTTTGTGCTCAGATGTTCCTTGACTGTGTGATGTCTTAACCGATGTGATAGAAATTGAGTTTTTCACTTATTTTTCTGCTTTAGTATAGAACAGCACTGAAACAAAGATGGACGATTTGACTCACTCAATCTCTCACAAATCAACACTAAATTACATTACAATTATAATTCCAGTTAGAGGATAGAGGACAGTCTCCGCTACGTGAACACACAGACAAATTCCTGGGTTAACGCTAGTTAGCTGATTAAAAGGGACGATCCAGTGATGTAAATGAAGGTAAAACCCTCCATGGTCCCTATAAAACATCCTGCAGTGAAAAGGCCCATAACACAAACAGAAAAAAGAGAGATACAATAGAGATGAGCTAAAAAGAAAGAGATGGGGGGAGAGGGAGTGAGGAAGAGAAAGTGCTAGGCTGTTAATCTGTTGATATGTCAAAGTATGGCCTTCTACAGCAATCATGATGTGCCACAACACATGTTACTTTACCCATCTTCCCCAAAGTACATTGAGTATAATGAATGTTACTGATCCAACAGTTTTAACATCCCTGTGACACTCATAAAGTAGGCCTACATGCTAAAACCCTACACACAGTCTGTGTATGAGGGCATGTTCAGGTCCAGTCGCCATATCGGACCACAGCGTTGCCAACCAGTTGAGACCAGCAGGAGGAAAGACACTCACGAAAACATGCACGCACTGAACCTGACTTAATGCTGGAAACACAACTCATCATGGTGCAACGCAACCTTGAAACGCCTCCAGCTTTCACATAAGAACTCACATAAGAAAGGATGCAAAATCTGAGCGGAGTGACTTAGAGTCGACTTTCATTATTTACTTACAACACTAGGGGAAAAAATTCACTCAGCGAGCTGACTTAAAAGACATGACAGACCTCCCTTGTATTGTCTGTACAAGAAGGCGGGCATACTGCCACAAATCTCCACACCTACAGTGCAGGTTGCTACACCTGCCTCAGGTTCAAATTAAACTGTCTGAAATAGCCTCATCCATATTCATCCCCTCCCTATTCATAATTGATGCCCTGAGCTTGCATTATGTGCTGAGGCCAGACAGATTGACTTCTGGCATCTCACTCCTTCTCAAAGACACCTTCGCAGCATCACATCCTCGGCTCTACTTGCACATTGTGGACTAAAGTTTGAAGCAAACTAAGTTGACTATGATTCCCCACTTTCACATAGCAACAATAACCCCCTGCTGTTTTTAAAACTTTTATCAGCCATAAGCATGCAGGTAAATGTGCTACATGTCTCGTCATGGCCTTCAAAATAACCCTTTATATTGGCTGCTGTGATTTTCTGAACAGAACAAGATAGTCTAGTTGGGAACAGCAGATACATTATGCAAATCTTAATGTAAATGTCTCTCTTAACATATTCTCCCTTGAACCAAACAGACAGCACTGTTCTTATACCTGCCCCGAAGGGCCACCATACTAGATTGCCTGCAGACTGCAGTAAAGCGTCCTTGGATCTTGAATGCTCTGCTTCTATGTGTGGCCTTGATGCTAGCCATTAGCCACTGAAAAGATGTCAAACCAACCACCAGCCCAAACGTCCATCCATAACGTGAGACGGGGTGCATTCCAACAGATCTGCAGACCAGTTGAAAGTCCTAGTAATAGATTATGGTTTCCAAATCTAGCCTACATTTTTGATCCTTTGATCCCCGATGTAATCTGTTCCCCCCATTCTGGATGCTGGCCAAAGGAAAAGAGACACTGAGCTAAGGATTCTGATTGGCTTTGCTGTGACCTTTAGCACCCGCCTTTCAACTCTGACTGTTTGTCCCCCGGGGGGTCAATGCAGGTCAACTTTGCAATTAATCACACAGCCGGATGAATGGCACAGGCTTTGCCCATGAACTCGCAGCAGGTTCCTGCACCGCCAAGTTGGACCACTTCTTGAATCTGAGGAGCCAGGTTCACTTTCCGAGGTCTGGAAAAGCAGCTTCTCTGCAGAAGTGCTCTTTAGCGACACTTTACCAGCTCCAAGGGTGCTGTTCAATAGCTGACCATGTGCTTTGATGTCCCCGTGGAGAGGGCGATCAGCACACTAAAAGATACCGTGTCCCTCTCTCATACACATTAACATAACAACCGATTCATGTTCATGACAACCTATGCACAGATACTGTTTCTCGTTACAGCGAGGGTCTCAACTCACATTGGAATCATTCTTGCACAATCAGCTGTTCATTCCCAGCCAGAAACACACACATTCTCCCCCACCAAGCGTCTCATTGCATGTATATATAGACCCGCGACAACTGCACAGCACATCTGCCTTCCCTTTCATTCCCAACGGCACGCCGGGAGCACCACATGACATCCGAGGCACATTCACGCACACACACGTCCCCTCGTTATGTCCGTCTCACATGTTGACAAGACAGTCATCGGAGTGAATGCCTGTAAATGAGCCTTCGGACGGGAGGAAACGGAGAAAAAAAAGCCTTACCAGTGAGAGCTCGTCCACGGGAGACACCAAAGGTACGGAGGAGAGAGAGAGAGAAATGTGTCTGCCCCGACGGAAACCCAACAAGAGCCACCTCCCCGTGCTCCGCCACCAAATCAATTTCACACTCTCTCACCTCCCCGCCACTGTGATGTCATTCATTCATCCGTTTCCCCCCGTAGCCATGGCAACTCTGCTGCTTGGAGCTGTTCATTCTCTTATGGCTGTGTGTGTCTCTCTCTCTCTTGACGTCCCTCCCCCCTCTCCAGACCTCAGTGAACCCAGCCCACTTACTCTATCTGAGGGGGTACAGTTATACCCCCCTTCGCACCCCCCCACCCTATTCTCTACTATCACAACTGAGTGGGAGGGTACAAAACACATAAAGGGGAGGCGCCGGGATTCACCTCATGTAGCGAACACGCCCCGAAGAGTTTGTGGTCAAACGGGTGTACTTTTGTCAAGGCTGCCCCATAAAGACAGAGCCGGCAGACAAAGAGAACTGGGAGACACAACAGAGCCTCAATAGGTGCGTCTGGAGAACCTCTCGTTTTAGACGTGAGCCAGCTGTCTCGTTTGCACACACACACACACACACACACACACACACACACACACATAAAAACAACACACGACAGAGCCACACGTAAGCACAAACACTTGGCCCAGCAGAGTAGTGTGAGGTGATGAATAGTTAATGACCATCACCATAATTACGTCGGTGCCTCTCTGCTAATAATCCTGGTGTTGACCTTGTGGAAATGGGGAGGGGGGGGTGTGCTGGTCACCGAGAGCCAAATCAAACAAAGACGCACACTTAAACACACCACGTCCCAGTAAGCCCTTTCCTCCCGACCGTTTCAAACTGCCTTCCTACCGATCCCACATGAGGGAAATAACTTCAAAATGTCCACCTGTCAGACAGCGAGGAGACGATGCTCTGGAGTGGGACAAAGGACACAGAGGCAGAGGTTGTAAAAGAAGCTGACAGAGAGAGAGAGAGAGAGATGTCTCTAGAAAAGACAGGGATCTGTTCTTTCTTCGTAGATCATCTGTTTTTTAATTAGCTTCTCGTGCTTTCCTCCTGGAGAATCTCCCCATCTGTCCGCATCGATCCCCGCGCCCGTCCTTCCTTAATCTCTCTGTTGCTTCTCACACAATTAATTGTGGTTTTATCCGACCGGATTCTCGGGCCTTATTCCCATGGCTGGTAACTGATAGTTTACTTCAGCTGTTGACTGATGTATACTGAAAAGTGAGTAAATTTTTCCTGCAGGAATTTGAACGTGCTTTTTTTCTATCTTCTTGCTCAGAAGACACAAATGGAATGGGCTAATTTAATTAAGTTACTATGTGTGCCTGCTAATACTCAACATACAGCAGACTGCAGTAATGTTTATTTATCTATAAGAACTGCACTGGTCCAGTCAGACTGGAGATCACTTCGTTCATAGACACAGCTACAAAGAACCAGTCCCAGGCCTCCCATGAAGCTCCAGCTGTAGCCGGGCTCAACTCACTACTTAACAACACCTTCTTACTGCATTACAGTGAGTTATGTTTGTGGCCGTGGCGCCGGTTGAACCCTCTACTCTGGAATAGGGTCAATTGGCAAATGTAAGAAGGTTGAACGGAGGTGGGAAGTTGGAAACACAGAAAGAGAGGTGGGGTGAGGTTACGGGGGTGAGCGTGTATTAAATCTCTGAATTGAGGTACATCGGGGGCATGAAATTACCAGACTAGTGGTTAGAATCACTCACGTACACGCACTCACCTGAGGAGGGAACCTGTAATCCAAAGCCGAAGCAATTCCCTCCGCAGATGAGATGCTGCTTTACCTAGACATTATCCCTCTCTTCTGAACGCTTATCTGCACCAACAGAAATGAGCAGAGAGGATATGACGAGACCGAGAGACAGTCCTTTATCATCCCCTCCTCTTCGCCGCTCACGCTACCCTTCACCTTGATTCCCCTCCTTTTTCCAGCACTATGTTCCAGCTCCGCTGTGTGTTAAATCTGATTCTCAACCGTTCGCCTCTCACACTCCACTTCTTGCCTCACTCTTTCACCCACACGTCATCCAACTCTCCCCTCTTTCGTAGACAACAGTTTGACGGGTAGATTAGCATGATCGTAGCATTGTAAAAAGGGGGGGGGGGGGGGGTTAACATCATGCCCCATTAAGTGTTGACCTAATTTGATTAAGGTTGAATGTGAGGGATGACATGTTTGAAATCAAGCACACAAACATCACAGCCGGGCGTTATCTTTCATCTCAGCGTAAACTCCCCCCATAGTTTCTTGGATAGATCAAAGCGGATATTTTTAAAGGGAATGCTTAACCAGTTCTGTTCCAAGTCATTTGCATGGCTCTGCAGCTGGGCTCATACTCAACCCTCTAATATACACTGTCTAGCTGCAGGCAAGACCCCGGTAGCTGGACAGGTTTTTTGTGGTGAGCGTGCGTGCGTGCGTACGTGTGTGCGTGCATGTGTGTGTGTGTGTGTTATAGTGACGGGAGCAGGAAAGCGGTTCTGTTTCATGGACCTGCCCTTGTACACCTTCCAGGGAGGAGAGAGAACGAACGGCTTCACGAGCCGCCTGCCTCATTCCAGCTCCCACTCCCACACAAAATTACCTTCGTAACACTGAAGTACCTGTAGTGCTCTTCCTCTCCGTCCACAAGCGCACATTCAAGCCCTGTTTGCTCTATCGCAATATTCGCATGAAATACAGCACTATTCCAGATTGAGTACAAAACAGGTGGGAAGCCTTACATGTTCACACACACACACACACACACACACACACACACACGCAGCAGAAGCAAGTCCTGGCAAGTCCAGACATCCACCCTGACATTGATGTCCCTTATTGACACGGTGTACAATAATAGCCCTGGAAGGGAAACAAAGTCTGCAAGGCCGCCGGTCACATGCCAGTGGCGGCAAGCCGGCATTAACATGAGGAAGTCTTCTATAGAAAGATGAGGGCGACATGAGGAGCAGCCTCCCCCTCCTCTGACAACGACTACCATCCTATACGGCTTGGTCATCCAGGGCACCTGCTTAGTATTGCATCCATGCAGACAGCTCTGCTTTGATGACATTGTTTCATCAGATGGGGGGGAATCGAAGAGCAAAGGTTTGGATTTAATCTTAGCCTGCTGGAAGTGTTCCACACCCAAATAACATGTTGCTCCTGCTGCTGCTGGTGCTTCCCACCACCTGTCATTAGCTTTAGCTGCTGTTTGAGGACGCCAACTGCCTAGTCTCACGGGACCCAGTGGAGTAGTCTGGGATTTCATCTAAATCTCAGGCTCTTTTCACTCACGCAAACACCTGAAATATATGGAGGAAAAATGTCAACAAGAACGGGAATGCGTTACACCTCATGTTTAATTTTTCTTTCTGTCAGTCAAATGCATGTCTCTTATAGATATTGCACATTTCCAGTCATACACGACAGGCATCGCAAGTCATAGTTTGCCAATTATAAATAGCACATTTGTGGGGATTACAATTTGCACTAATCAGATTTGAGGGTGAAACTAATCTATGGCTTCCCTGGATGAACGGTAACTCCCTTAATCCCATCCCAACCCCAACCTCCCCCCTCCGACTGCCAAGTCAGCTGTCTGCCTTCTGACGTCACCTGCATCTAACTACTTGGTGTATGTATGTGTGTGTAAGCATGTGATTTTTCCTGATGGGAAGGTGGGGGAGGTGGAGGTAAGGAAGGGAAATCCAGTAAGCGTGGTAGCCAGCCAGTCTCATCTACATGTAAGAATAGATCATTCCGTGGACACCAAGACGTAAATAAATCAGACAAAGGCTTTGGACCATCAGGCCCACAGTTGGGTGTTAGCAAATTTGTCACCCGATTAATTTGACTGATCAGGCGGCCATCCAGGTACACAGGTGGTGGCTGTCATTTCTAGCTTTTCCTCTTTGAATGTTAAGCAGTTGTGACTTTCATGACCATGCCACATGGCCAGAACAAGCCTCCCCCTCCTTAATCATGCATAAAAGGTGCCATTTAAATCTTGCCGCAGCCACGGGGCCTCGGCATTGCAACACAGCCGGTGGACTGCTTTACATGAGTGAAACAGTGGGGGGGGGAGCTGTATTTCCCTTGAACACCTCTGGAGCTCTGACAGCAGCATATCCATCAAACAGCTTTCTTGCAGGGGTAAAGTCTTTGTCCTCCTCCTCCAGTCCTCCTGCTCCTCGCCATCATTCTCTTTAACTCATAAATCAACCCATAATTATCAGGGAGGATGGTGACTAAGTCTTGAGACCATGTGGCTCAACAGCTGACCACAGCACAGGGGACTGGGCCCGCGTCCTGACGCAGACCGACAGACTACAGCTTTGAGACATTGGCCTCTCGCCGGCTACACCCAAAGACCAACGCAACACACTTTGCCATGTTACAAGGAAGAGACATATGAAAGAAGAACAACAAGCCAGAAGGCAACTGCTGGAAAATGGCATAATGGAACCATGTGGCTGACATAATCTTTTCAATTTGTGTGATAGTGATACCTCCATGCAACGTTGTCATCCATATAACTCAATCTGGATGAGCACAGATGGGTGTAGGACACACACAAACACACATCTTGTTGAAGGGAAGGGGAGCAGGGGGGGGCGTGACTGAAATGGCTGGTTCACTTTACCATGATGGATCTTTTACAAAGTATTTAACGCGTACAACTCTGCATCCCGAGGGTTTAATGCCAGCAACTTCAACACACACGACCACCCATTCTCTCTCAGACCAACACACACACACACACACACACACACACACACACACACACACACACACACACACACACACACACAGCCCCCTGAATGAGCCCATCTGTGAGCTCCCGTGAAACAAAAGCAGAGTTTTGTGGGGTGACACAGGCAGAGTTATGTTCTTGTCTGGTACTCGGCGACGTTTTGTCACATCAAGCAGAAAGCTTTAGAAACTATTCTCCTCACGGTCTCCCCGCTGCTCTTTTCTTTCTGCCCATTACAAAGCTTCTGTTTCCATGTCTAGATGCCTTTCACCTTTTCCTGTCTACCTTCTGCTGTTGTGTTTTCTTGTCTCTCATCTGTCTCCCTCTCTTACCACTGACACACGGGCAGACGCCGCTCACATCACAACAACAACCGCACGCCATTTGGCTGAAAGCCGCCCAAGGTCCTCTGAATCTGGGACGATTCCCAACAGACAACTCGTACCCCAAAGGCTTTTTTTTTTTTTGGAGGAGTGTGTTTGCAGTGTATGCGGTGATCGAGCCAACAAACCTGTTTTCCCTTTTTATTGTGCTGCCAGCCGGCACACATGCAACAGGGCAAACAACGGAACGCAAGAAGGCAAAAGAAAAGAGAAATAAACAAAAAGGCCAGTCCACGGAAAGACGGAGGCCGTTTAAGAAGATTCCACTTGGAAAAACAAATAAAGCAGAAAGGATGCAGAAAGACCTCGTTCTCTATGTAAGATGTTTGTTCAGTTACGGAACACACGTGAACAATAAAGAAAACCATAGTGAGAACAAATTGCCAATGGCCAAACATTGTGCCATCAGGCCTGGCAAACAGAGAAACACACACACAGCTGAACAACACAAACAGGAGACATATGGCACTGTACCTCACTGTAGCATTTCCCCCGTAGTTCTTCATGGTTTCTTTGCAGCTAGGAAAATAACATCCAGACACAATCTAGGACTCAGATGTGAAGATCTGAAGATAGAGAGAGAGAGAGAGAGAGAGAGAGAGAGAGAGAGAGAGAGAGAGAGAGAGAGAGAGAGAGAAAATCAACTCCCAGCTCTCTCTGCATCTACACCCATAGGCTCAAATCCTCCAATGACATCCCATCAGAGAAAAGGGGGAGAGAAAGGGGAGTGTGCCAGTTTGGGTGAGAGGGGGGTGGGGGGGTAGTTCAAAAGGGAGAGAGAGCGTGAGTCAGTGAGGGAGAGAGATTTGGGAGTTGGGAGCGTGTGTGTTTGTGAGAGAGAAAAAAACAGAGTGAGACGGGAGTTTAAATCTCTAATTACAACTGCTTATCACAAGCCCATAAGCAGCTGGTGGGAATGACTGACACAGGAGTTCATACACACACTACACACCAACACGCACACAAACACACAATGGACTGAAAGTGAAACCATATAGTGAAAATAGGAGGACAAAAGCAGCTTTGATGTGCATGCTATCTATTACATGCCTTCTCATTCCCTTAACTCCAAGGATGGAAAGAGTAGGCTAGGCTACGAGAATACTCCTGTAAAAGTAAAATGACTTGTGCTGCGTGCATGTATGTCAGCGTCACGAAAAGAGGACACGGCAAGAAATTGACCAACAATAAATCAAAAGGAGGACACGGCTGGTGCAAGAAGCATTATGAGGGTAGCAGTGAACGTGAACGCAGCAGGCAGCATGAACCGGATAGCAAGTGTAAGTGAGCCACGTTATCTGCATCCATGAATGACTTTGTTATTGCAAAGTCACTCACCTGTATCAAGGTCATTGTCGGCGATCTGAGCACCTGAAAGACTCCCTCAGTCCGCTTCGGGTTCAACTTCTCTGCCTCTTCAGGTCTCAGCATTTCTGTCACAACTCAAATTTAACAATGATTTACTGCAGAAAGGTCTCACACACCTTAATGAAGGTAAACATGTCTATGTTGATGTAGAAATCACCACTGTAGGATCCACCCATGGGTATAGGGTTTCCACTACTAGCAGGTTAGCATATTTAATACAGCTATACCCAGCATGCACCTGTTGTGTTTCATTTGTGTCAACCAGGTCGTGCATTAAACTGCTTAAGAGTATGATGCTAAAAAGACCATTATTATGTTCATGTTTATTTTAGTATTTTTTATTACCATGGTATAAGACAAAGCTAAAATCTTAGTTTGCTAACCCATACATACCCTCTTAACCTGCTAGCCTGGTACGCAATAATACGGGCTACCTGAATAACTTTTAGTTGCCACTATATGAGCCCATAATGCTAATTAACTTATGATATTAATTAATACATGTTTTACAATTCAGTTATGCTCCAAGCAAGTGAACCGCCTTCAATCTAAACAACCGCTATTAGCTTAAAACATTCTTAAACCGTGTACTCACCTTTCTCTAGAAACAAAACAGTTAGTTAGTTTCCGTCGGTTTCCTTGCTGCTCTTTCCTTTCTTTCTTTTCTTTTTTGTGACCCCCGTTTCCCTTTCTTGGGGAAAAGACGTGACTATCGTCGTTCAAATTAGCGCTGCAGCATTAACGCTCACTCAACTCGCAATTAGCTATTTTTCTCTTTTATCGGGGGTCGCTACCAACTTAAAGGCGCATTACCGCCACCAGCTGGCCGGGAGTGTGGAACAGGAGATTGGACAGGAAAAAGTAAATACCTAAAATAACATTAATCTGCCTTCTTCAGTGACTCAGGATTTATTCAGGACACAGAATAATAATATTATAATCTATGGTGTGAATGTTTGGCGTGCACCAGAGCTCTATCTTGGAGCCGTGTGGGAGTCGGGATGGAGCAAAGGAGGGTTGTGACAAACCAAAATCCTTCCCTCCTCTACTCAATGTGATGTTTTCTCTATACTCGTGTAATAGGCAGATGGCCTCAAGAAAAATACCAAGAAAAAAAAATCAAGATTCATCAAGACGAGGTCGAATAGAGACAACTTTTAAATCTGCTCTCACTTTTCTTGCAAACATGCAGATTGCAAGTCTGGCGTTTCATCGCGGTTTGATTCCAAGCGGAGGCAGAACTATATGAATTATAGATCAGCTCATATTCCTGCCAGATCCCATGCAGTCAGGGGAGAAGAAACCAGATGTAACGTTAACGCTGTTAAAAACTAAACCTCTCATTCTGCTGGGTCAGTCACATCTTTCGGATCGAAAACAATTAGTGCGTGTCTTCTCAGGCTGACTCGATTAGAATTTGTCAGCGTGGCAGGCACAGAGCATGGCGTTTATAGACCTTAGAGGAGCGGGTGGCACAATCCAGTTTGTTGATCGACCAAATCCTCACTTAAATGAGAAATCCTGCCAGTTCAGCTGGAGGGCTCTGGATCAGCCTGATTACTTTGGTCCGACTGCAGCAGATCAAAGTAATCCCCAAATACTAGAGGAGGACGTACACGGAAACAACCGTGTAGTACACCATACCACAGCGAGAAGATGTGAATGCTGTACATTTTGTCGGTATTTAGAGGAATGCGATGTCTATGTGCATGCACAAGTCTTATGTCTACTGGCAAAAAGCCGCAGTGTGTGTTTATGGTGGTCGCCTGGCAGAAACACAACACGCTGCGTTTTATAATCAGGATTCAGGGATCACCTTTAGCCCCCGTCATCAGTCAGACCTGTCCTAAAGCTCCCAAACGGGGAGAGAGAGGGAGGAGGGAGGGAATGGAAAGGACAGATGGGGACACGGAGACGCTTAAGTCCACGTTTAACGCGGATGCAGCCTTAAAAGATGGGAGAGTCAGGAGACAGGCTCTAAGGACTGGGGAGGGATGATTCTGCTGAATGTACCCTTCTCTCCTACAAGAAAGCAAAAATATTCTGTACTCATGAGAATATCAAAAAAAAGAAAAAAAATCGAAATGAGGTTATCGTGCTTACTCTACCTCCTGTGGATAGTATAGCTTTCACAGCGAAGATGGTGCCTGTTAGATGAACATAAAAAACAATATGTGTGTTGTTTTTCAAGCCTAGTTTTTAAAAGATCTGCTTCTTAAGACTTGACAGTGTTTTTATAGCTTTTTTACATATTAGCGCAACCATTCGACTTGTTTCTTGTCAGCTCCACCTAAAAATACATGCAATATAATACGTCATTGTAATGCAAATTAAATTACATTTTTTCTGTGCATAATATTATGACTCCGTGCACTCACAACATGTGTGTGAACTATACACAGTGCCAGCATGTGTACACAGCAGGTCTCATTTCCTGATTCTCCGGTCCGATGCTGGTTTCTCTTTTGAGAGGCGAGCCCACAATGACATCAGCTTCCGCCAACACACCAGTCGTCACCATGGCACCACACAAAGACATTTCTGGCCCAGAGGGTGGGGGGGGGATCATGCTTGACACGTTTATAGAGGTCTGTGCTCCCCTCTTCTCTCATACCCCACCCTCCTCCTACTTCTTCTTTTTCTGTTACCATGTTTGTACAGCCGCCTGCTCTGTTTACCAGATCATCAAAGAGCTTCTCTGACTTCCATGGCTGTAGTACCCAGGGCCTGGCCCTCTCTCTCTCTCTGGTTTAGCCCCACTCTTCCCTTCCCCTTGCTCCTCCACTAATGGCTACTACTATCCATTAAGTCCATTTGAAATCGTTCTTCCTCGGCCTTCTATTTTAGACTTTCTTCCTCCCTCCCCCTCTTCTGGTCTCGCTTCTTGTCGAATGGAGCCATGACTCCGAGGGCAAAATGCCGAGTGAAGAAGTGACCACCCACTGGGCTTTGTCTAACTCTTTGCCCCGATGGACAGAAGGCTTGTATGTGTGTGAGCGAGCGAGTGAGGGAGTGAGTTACACAGAGGTAGGTGGACTGCAAAAATATTTATACATCAATCTCTTCTAAATGAACAGAACTTATCTGCTGGGGCAATAAAGGGGCTTAAGTAAAACATATGTTTGAAAGGTCAAGTGCATTTGACTACTTTAATGTGGATTAACTTCAAAGGGTTTAGGCCTGAAGCTAAACCAAAAAAAAATAATGATGTGTCACCATTTCTAAATTTTAAAAGGGAGGAAACTAGATTATTATTCATGACTAAAATTTTGTAATAATGTATTTATTGAAGTTAGCAGTTTGGTTTTGCTCGAAGCATGGATCTGCATTTATAAAGCGCTTTTAGTCTTCCGACCACTCAGAGTGCTTTACACTATGTCACCCCGATGGCACAGCGGGGGCCATTTGGAGTTTGAAAATATTGCGGTGGGGGGACGATGTCCCGAAGGCAGAAAAAGTGTTTTTGGATTTTACTCCAAACTAATGTGAAGGTTCCTCACTGAAATCGCAGAGTTGGATGATGAATGTTTTTTCTGTTTGACAAAATTTGACAAAACTACAAATGAGTACAAATGTGTGTCGGCAAAACATAGGTTGTTTTAGTTGTATTTATTCAACAGATAGCAGCCTAAAATACAGTTTCCTGTCCAAAAAAAAAATGGAATTATAGCTACTACTAATGTACTCTGAATATAATAGAGGGTATTCTGCCATCACATATTATAAGTGATTTTCCCAGAATACACAGAATGTTCGGTTATGAAAATGTGCCTTAAATCTTGAAATCCTTCGGTCAAAATGTGCCTGAATCCTGCCAACAGGTGACAACTCTCTCTCTCCCTCCACTTAACATGAGGAATCATCCCTGGAGGACATGTGGCTATTTCCTCCAGGCTCCTGTGGTATTACAAAGGCATTGAGCAGCAGCTCCTTTGAATCTGTGACTCTAAAAATAGGCACTTTTACCTGAGTTCCACTATTCCTGCTCAACATCAGCTCTGTTTCTCTCTCTGCTGCCTGGCGAGGTGTTCTGCCACGCTGAAGTCTTTCCTTCTAGTGGCCAACAAAGGAACAACAACCTCCACCCAGATGCTTTTGCACAGAGCGGTCACTTTATTGCATCTGAATCCAATCAGTTAGACAAACTTAAATGGTTAATATCCAAATGTCTTAAAATAACAAAGCATGTGAGAACTATTTTGCTTATACTGCTGCTACAGAAGGAAAGATTATTGATCAACAGCATGAGAATGACACACAAGGAACACGTGACGTCTCATAAGTGTTATTTGAGGGGGAAATCGCTTTATTCTGACAGTTTTTACAACATTCTGTCATGATGGGTCATAGGAATGAGCATGATACAGCAGTAGTTACATGCATATGGTGAACATATTTTTTTATAAGAGTAAAGACAACTCATTGAAACTCATAGTCCCCTTCATGTGCCACAGGCTGAACAAGCTAGGAGCCACACAGTCCATCATTCAGCCGGTACAGAAATGGCTGCTTCCGGCATTCTTCTCACCTCGCCTCGCCTCATCACATCACCAATAGTCAGGTGAGGTCACCAGACCCGTGCAATGTTATGCTCCCATTATGGCACCTCCCTCCCACCAGAACAGAGTCCCTCGGGTCCAAGTGTGAGGTGATGCATTTTAAGCCAGTTTGACGGCACCCAGGAAGGTGGCGTCCCCATACAGGGACACGTTGGCTGAGGAGCGAGGGATCAGCAGCTCCAAGTGGTCGCCGACCTCCAGCTTCACAATACCTGAGGGACGCAAATGTAAACTTCAGATACTGACCTGCCATTTTTTTTTCTTGCCACAAACAGCAATCACTCATTCCCCACTACTGACACACATTTGCAGCCAATTCACAGACAGACACGCTTGAGAGCTTAACAAAAAAAAACACTGACCTTCCAACAGCTGTTGTAAAATAGGGTGAACGTAGCTTGACACAGACAACAATCAGGCTCACCTCCTGTGTAGCAGGTGTTGTAAGGGTAGATGGGGTTCATATTCTGGATGCAGCGGAACAAGACAACATACTGAGGCTCGTCTCCGACCACATTCCTCTTCCTCCGGATCACCACGTGACCCATCGCGAAGGTGCTGTCCATATAGTAGACCTGAGCACATGAGAAACACCGGGTTCAGTGTTAAGATACGAGGCATGTGTGTAAACAGTCAGGCGGGTTGTAAATCACTTGCTGCCTCATTTATCATGCATGCAACATTTACACAACTTCATCTGACCTTTCTGTTAACCAAATGTGTTCTTAGATCAAGCACAACCCTTTTTTTTCTGCAATGTGTGACAAATCCTCTTTGGCTTGTAAAATGTGGTGAAACAGACTAGCAGCACCTCCCTGTGGAGGGATTATGAAACTACAACACGCAGACCTACCTGGCTGTACACAAAGTAAAAGCCCTCCTCTCTGACTAGCATGCTGTCTCCGTCTGCCTCCAGGGCAGCGCCTCTCCTCAGCCCAGCCTGCCAGGGGATACCTGTGTGCGTCTCCGAGTTATGTTCTGATCCAAGAAATACAAATTCATGAAAAAAAAAAAGTCAGAGCAACATAAAGCTAAACATCATCAAGCACATCATGTTTCAAATAAATTACTGGTGTCTGATTACAGTTTTTGCACAGATGTTTGTTAACATTTTAGTGGGAAATATACTTGAATTCTAGTACATTGAATGACAACTTCCAAAGACAAAATTTAATGCGAAACTGTAAAACGTAAATGACATCAAATGTATGTTTTATTACAAATGACCAGGTCAGCTGTACTGTACCTTTCCTGAAGGTTTTCCTGCTACTGTTGGCCAACAACTGCAGACAAGGCTGAGAAACTGTGACGAACAAGAGGAATTGTTAACACTGGTCAGTTGCGGTTTCCTGGCAATCTGCCCGTAGCTTCTGTCCTTTTCCTTCTGCTCTTTCCCGTTTACCATTTCGGGGCATTTCATTGACAAAGTGAGCACTTAGCAACAGCATACTGCATGTAATGGTGTCCTGATCACCCGAGGGATTGTCAAATAGCTTCAGCTGATGGTAGCATTATCTCATCAAGTGAAGTGGTTATCACCAAAGCTGATTATCATTAACACGGCTATAACTCTTGTTCTAAATTTTCCCCCCACTTTCCTGAATCACAGGTTTACAGGCAGGAGGTACAGATTTGACATTTCAAGCTGTATAAATAAATATGATAATAAAGAATGAACTGAAGAACTTTAAATAGTAGGAATGAAATCGGTCACACTCAATGGACTTGTAATACACCACCGCTCCATGTAAACTAAAGAAACAGTTTAGTTTTGCATAAGATTTGCATAACACATTGCCAGTGAGGTTTCAAACTCAGGCACACCCAACCGTCTTACCTGATGGCTCTGATCCAGAGACCAATCTTCTCCTCCTGACCAGGGTGAATGCATGTTGGGACCCCTGTTGGTGCAACGACTCCTGGCTGCCTCTCCGACTGATATTCTCAGTCTGTGGAAACAAAATGAAGTGTGCTTGGAAAAAACAACAAATGCTGGTAAAAATGCTGGTCTTTCCAATCGTGTGCAGATGAGGAAGTCCTCAAGGCCTAGTCGTCACTCACCTGGCCTGCATGTTTGGCCTCTTGTCCCTCTTCTCTCCTGCGACAGACCTCTGATTTGAGTCCCTCGACCTCAGTTCGGAGAGCCACCAATTGATACAGGGACAACGCTGAGAGAGAGGAGGAGGTGACGGCAGCCAGCGTCAGCAGGAAAACCGGCCAGGACAGTCTCCCTTCATCTGTTCTATGTCCAGCCCTGGGATCCGCACCTGCCAAAGCCACCATCGCTGGGCCCATACAATCTCCGGAAAAGTCACGCTGGCGGCATGACCAGTCTCTGGCCTGAACTACACTGCCTCTCTTATGATAGACTTGGGTTAGGAATGGTGGACGTTGCTCCGGTCATCAATGCCGTCTCTAGAGCCTCTGACTTAACCTTAATCCCCGTCTAAAAGCTTCACCGACTTCCTTAACTCTCGATTTGTCCCTACTGTAGCCGGTTCCACTTAAGTCTCAGGGGCTACGCAGAACAAAAACTCTACAAAAAAGGGCAGAACAGCTTCCCCTCTACTGTTCCGCTCAGCTAACCACACACGGCTTCCTGCCTGACCCGATAAGCCTCTCTCCCTCTCTTCTCCACATTCTAAAAAATACCCCGTGTGATAGTTGCAGTTAGTAGAAAGTGGAAAGACAGATAGGCAGTTAGATAAGTGACAGTCTGGTAGGGAAATAGTTTGGAGAGAGAGAGAGAAGAGAGAGAGAGAGAGAGAGAGAGAGAGAGAGAGAGAGAGAGAGGGGGGGGGGGGGGGAATAGACATTATTAATGGCTGCGTTCCATTTTTAATTTGACAACACGCACTGAAAGAAGGAAGTACAAAAAAACTTTCAACTGCAACATAACACAGCAAAAAAAAAAAAAAACAATCTGCAATTCCCCGAATAAAAAAAGTGAAGTGATGCCAGGTTACATACGTTTGGAACTTTTGCACTGAAAAAAAAGGTTGTTTACACCAACAACAACAAAAAAATCAAACAAGACAACCACTTTCAATGTAGCAATTTATTGCGTGTTACAGTACAGAAAATAGAAAGTGAAATGTGTGCTTACAAAAGAAGTTGTCGACATTGTTTTGAAATAGAAAAAAAACAAGTAAAATGGAAAAAACCCTCAAACTGACTGCTTCATACTGAAGATAAAAATGAATCATTCAGATGTCTGACTCTATAGAAATCACATCAATGTTTCTTTGATGTCGAGTCGCTGTAAGTCACGGTAGATGTACACAAACAATGTCAACACTGTGCAGGTCCATTATAGAATTTTGCCAAGACTCAATGTAATCACATGCCAGCTTGCAAATGCAAATGCAAATTCCAAATTATGCCAACGCTCTCCAACGGCATTCATTCCACACTATTAACAATCATATGAACATATAAAGTATGTTCTACAGTGCATTTGCAGAATACCTGGCAAGTTATTTTCTTTATAAAAAAAAAAATGAAGAGACATTCAGCTTGATTCCATTTCTTTTCATTGGACAGTAAGAATACAATTGTCTAGGATAAAAACCCAATTTTACTGTAGGCCAGCAACCAAAACAATAAATCCAGTCAATGACGAGTTTCTACATCTGTTCTTGAATGGAAAGATGGCGCAACATAACTAACAGCAGAAGTGTGCAAAACAAAGTGTGTGGAACAAAATGAGTGGATAATAATGTTGTGCAACATATGATGGAACAAATCAAACTCAACTACTGGATTTGATACGACACAAAATAAATGCCTGAAAGTTTTCCGTACCACTGGTGGCAAAAAAAAAAGTCACACTACAAAAGGGAGAAAAGAACATCTATACATTATTTCTTGTAAAAGCACACTTGTTAATTTAAGACCACACTTTACATTCATAGTAGCCTTTACACCATTGTTCAAGTTCACATTAACACAAACAAATTTGGTCTTTTGATATTTGTTAATTTTTGTTTGCTTACTGTTTGGAAACAGTATCAATATGGCTAAGGACATCTGTATTCAAATGGCTTTAATACCACTGCAGTGCAGCAACCTGCATTTGGAAAGCAAGAGCAGATGTTCAAATCATCAGGCTTTTAGACTCCTTGGAAGACATGCAGGAAAGGTTAATTAGCTCGTCAAAAGCCCTCCAAGTGAGTAAATCCATTTTGCCACAGCATGGGGAGAGACGAGAACATAGAATCCTCAAATTAACAAGTATGATGCTGATAATAGCAAACAAATAATCCCAACATTTGATTGAAAATAACATTTATTTTTAGTTCTTAAAGGATAGGTTCACATTCTTTAAAGACTCTCTTAATACAATACACACATATTAATGTTGTTGAGAGAGAAAGTGGTCGCAATTGTTCCTCCTGTCGAGGGGTACAAAGGGTCGGAATAATTTCTGTGAACGAGTAAAACTATGTCTCATGGCATGTTTTGGTTAAAATTGTGAACATTTAATTGAATTGTAGCCATGCATTCAGCACAGTTCTGCCAATGTTACTGCACTGTCTGACCCAAAAGACAACATGCTACATTTATTAACAATTATTTCAATTAACCTGTAGCCTAAAGCAAAGTACACAGTTTAGAAGGTTTACTAGATTTTGCTAGCTAGTGGTTACCATGTGGGAGCAAACAGTTTGGATTACTTTCTATATTTTTAATAAATTATGTTATTCATTGTAAACCCTACGTTTACACACAGCCCATTGTCAGCTCATTTTCTAGCCAAATGCCCACATGGACCATTTCATATTGTGTGAATTTCACAGCTAAGGGATTGTGCCTGCATATAATTTGGTAAAAGGTTTGTTTCCATCTGTATAGCACTTCAATACAGTCTGGGCAAAATATCATATATCCATTTTATCCCTGCTAATTCACATGGGTTTCCATCCCACCCCCATTTCATTCATCTTACTCAGATGGTTGAAACCTCTGCTCAACTTTGGAGTCAATTATTTTCATAAAAAAAGAGAGTAGATTTAATCCATCATGTCTTCCTGGATCATTCTGGATATATATTAGGAGAACCAATAACATTTCAACTTATATTGTGTAATCGTGTTGTACTAAGAGACATGAATAAATCTGCACCCATCCTTTAACAACAAAACCACACACAGACCAAATGTTCCTTATCAAACTACAGGAGCCAAAGTCGCTGAATAGCAACTTGAGCCCATTCAACAGTTAAATATTCTGTGCTAGTTGTATTTTAATAGGACTGAGTAACAGGGAGAGTATCTTGTAGATATCCAAATTGCATGGAAACAGAATTAATTTGACAAGAAATAAGATCTTAAAAAGTTATTTTTGATATGCTGAAGTAACAAACATGTCAACATTTTCTTACTGACCACTTCATCTCAGCACTCAACTTTTTTATGGCTGAATTTAATTATTCAACAGCAAGTTTGTTTATGCTATTGTGCCCAACAACATTTCAAGGGTATATTTATATAAGTACAACAATGTCATGTCATGCCAAGATGCTGCAAGGATGTTCCGCACCAAAACATCCCAATGCTCCTCAAAGTATTGCTCAGAAGATGTTAGCCTACATAACACACTTGGGTAAATTTAAACAAAAGGAGTGCAATGTTCTGTATTAACAAAGATATATACAGTATAGGCCTACACATTATCAGTGTCTCGTTTGTATAGTATTGTACATCAGAAGATGTGAAATTTTAGATCCAGTAGCAATCGGCTTTCACTCTAATATTTTAGGTCCTCATACTATGAACAATTGTTTAATTTTTGTTTAATCAGTAGACCCATTACAGCTATCTTTTGTGGTCGTGACATATTTTGCAGTGTGGGCATGTATGCTCTGGCTTCATTCATTTAAGGTCATAAATACATGCATTCATAGCTGTAACACAAAAGAAGCCACAAAGGCATTGTTGCCCTCTCTTAAAACTTGAAATAGTCAAATAATTTTAACAAATATGTTACATTTACAGAAAGTGAAAGGTAGAAAGTGAAATAAAATAGAAACCCAGACAAAAGCATAAAAAAAATGTACATTCTTTCCAAACAACACTGAAGTCCATCCAATCAATTTCCTCCAGCCCATAACCCGTAATCAACAGACCGTCCCTGACTGTTTATTTCAGATTATGGTGACACTAGATGAGGGCTGAGCACTCTCCTCATTGGCGTGGCTCTTCATCAGGTCTTTCATGAACTGCTCCAAAGCAGCAAAGTAGCCCTGACACTGCCATGTGTCGTTGTGTGTGCCTTCTGGAAAGATGGCCAGACGTTTAGTCCGCGCAGGCGACAGCTCATATAGTTGTTTCATCATGACTGGTGGGATAAGCTGGTCAGACAGACCAGACACAAACAGCGAGGGCATGCGGCACAGCACCACCTGTCGATACGACAGGAACTGATTCCTATAGCACCACAAGGGCAGCAGGCGCATGGGCAAGAAGGAGAAGAGAGTCCCTGCCATGTGGGGGATGCTGAGGAAGGTGTTTTCAACTATAATGGCTGCTACGCGGTGAGGGTTGACTGATGCCAAGCGCACAGCGACAGCACCCCCTAATGAGCGGCCAAATAGTACCACCTTTGTCTTGTCCAGATCAGGACGGGTCATGACATAGTCCAGTGTGGCCTCGGCATCCAGGTATAGCCCATCCTCACTAGGCTCACCCTCACTCTTTCCATAGCCACGGTAGTCCACCAGCACCACGTTGGCTTTCAGATTGACCAACATGAGCAGGGCGTTTGGCACCCTGTGACCAATATTACCTGCATTACCATGAAAATAAAGGATGGTTGGTGGAGCGGAGGAAGTGGGGTTGCTTTGATTGCCAGGGGTTACTCCAGGAGGCGTGTCGCCTCCTGTGTAACGCAGCAGGATGAGGTTTAGCTTCACGCCATCCTTGGTGCGAATGTATACATTCTCATGAGGGATTCCTGTTGGCATGGGAACATAAAGGCGAGAAGAGGAGGGCTGGTCAGGGAAGTAGAGGAGCACATCCTGAAATTTGTAGAGGATGCCCGCCACAGAAGCTAGGATAAGAGCGAGGAGAAAAAATCCTCCATAGAGGTGGAAGGTGAGGATGAGGGCCAAAAGGGAGACTCGACAAGCACCCCAGGACCAGGAGGCCAGAGCCAGGGTACAACGCTCCACTGCCCCCCACAGCCTCCAGGGCTTCTCCATGGCTACACAAGAGCTGAGTCACAAGACACGCACTCTGTACCGAGAACCAGAGCACAAGGGAGAGAAGAGAAAGTGGTTCAGTGTAAATGTACATGATCAAGGAAAGTATTTACAAAATAATATTTTGTTAAATTTAAGTACATTTATAAAGAATGTTGCCAATATAAGGAAAAACAACAAATTATCACATCTGGGAATGTTGTTAAAAGTATCTGGTATATGTTTGCCAGAAATTACTGATCATTATTCATTAAATTATATATAGTAATAGGTGTATATGGATCAGATGATTGATGATGAAAGGTAGTCATAAGCTTATCTCTGGTATTACTAACATACATAAAGTACTTATCAATTATATTCTGACAATGTTGTACATATTCACTACAGTGTCCTTGAGGGCTCTGAAAGGCGCCTATAAATAAAATGTATTATTATTTATAATTAAAAATCAGCAAGGCACTATGTAAATACATCTATATACTATGGTAAACATGATCCCTTCAAAGCAGTGGGCCTTATGTAATGGCCATAAAAAAAGGTTTGACCCCCAGCAGCCAGGATCTAAGTAACTCCCGAGGACCAAAAGTCCTCTTTGTCACCAATTCTTTCACTCAAACTATTAAGCTACTGGGAACAACACAGCCAATTTCAATTTCCATGTTCAGCCATTTAAGAGGTGGAGGACAGCTAATCTTTATGAGCTGAAAAACTCAACTTTACCTAATCAGATGTTCAGAGTATAAACTAGCAAGCAGACAGTGGTGCGGCTTTACAAGACCAGGAATGAGGATACGTTAAATTTGTTGTTTCCCGGTACAAACGGAGGATAACCTAACACTTTACACTAAAAAATTACAAGCCTGAAAAATGTCTTGACCACACCCACCCACAAGGAAGAGATGTGGACAGCTGCTTCCAGCCAAGTGTAAAGCACTGAACAGTTAACCTAGCTGCAACAAGGCAGCTTTGACAGTTAGCATTAGCCAGCTAACGTTAATAAACGTTTAACGTTATCGACAGCTATCAATTTCCTTAAATGTATTTATTTCAGTCACATAGGTGCATATCCGACGAATGATGAATTATCACTAAGCAATGTATTTCTGGACCGTCGAAACGAGCTGTTTCTGACACGGCGGTATACCAAGCTTTGAAGTTAACCATAAAAACGAATTAAACACCAAAAAATGACGTTAGCTAGCTTAGCTGCGAGTTAGCTCAGTTACATGCGTGCTAACAACCATGCTACCTTTTGCACCCGTCGCCGTTTCTGCTGTCAGCAGTGTTTCAGTGTTTTAGTTTAGCCACTTCTCTCTTCCACGGTTAGCAAGGTAGCCGCATACTCACCCTTCTCTCATTTTTTTAGCGCCTCAGCTGCATGAATATTTCACGAAACAGCAAGACAGAGACAGCGCAGTCACGGTCATGCAGCTCTTCGGTAGTTTAGTAAATTACAGTGACAGTTAACTGGTGAGCAACACAAGGTGAATAACTGTAAACCGGCGAGGCTAGCTACACCGCTGGTTAGCATTTACGTTAGTAGTGTGTGTGTGTGTAGCTTTCATGAGTTCCGTGTTGGGTTCAGCAGCAGAAGAAAGGTTCCGGTCTAATCTTTGAAGTTGTACAGCTGGCATCCTTAGTTTTGTATTACTGCCATCTACCGGAGTTAGTTAACTCCTCCAGTGTCAGACTTGATTATCTAATTTTCCGCCCCTTATTTCTCACTTTGAATTTAATGTCAGTATATTTACATTCTTTATAACCACAAATCTCACTGACTAAATTATTTTTTGCTTTAATTTGAAGTAATTCCTGATCTACCAACTAGTCTAAAGTAACTGCACAAGGATTATAGGCCATATGACAGTCAGTCAAAACTAATTTTCTTTTACCAAGTCTATTGCTGCTGCATCTACTGTTCAGCCAAATTTACATAGATTTTGGCCGTTTCTCCCTTAATTTAGGACTGTAGCACTTCTTTGGTTGACTTATCTACTTCATTAGAAGCTGTTTTCTGCATAAACACTGTGAGATTTGTGTGTAGGGAACACTTAGGTGAAGTCCTTACTGCTACTATATCAATTATATCTATATCTAAGCAAACACCATTGCATGTGCTATTTGATTTTTGTCCACCGGGTGCTGCTCTTGGAAAGAATATAATCCATTAAAATCACCAAATGAAGGTTCATTTTACACTTTAATAGTAAAAATCCCCAAATGAATGTTAATGGGATGTTTCATGAATAAATAAATACAATTATGTGTTAGAGTGCACAAATACACAGGGGTCTGTCATTCAAGCAAGGCATGAAGACAGGACGTTAGTTTATTTTGTTGAGGTTGATGTAGATGTAGGCCTACATGATTCATAACTGGCCACTAAAAAATAGTGTCTCAAAGGTAACGGCTGTTGTAATACATTTGCTTCCTTAATCATGAGGCTATTATATCATTATATATATTATTATTATTATAAGTATAATTTGCCCGGCTATGTTATCCTGCTGCTTTGATATACACAGCAGACTATAATAACATGTTTCCATGTGTTGGTGGAGTCAGAATTGACACATCTAACAACCAAATTGTAGATGAGACAACCATAACACTCCACTGACACATCCTTGAATGAAATGCCCAGATGAAAGGACAGCAAGGGCAGAGAGCATGGCAACCTGTACGCGACATCTCACTTCCTCATTACCTTGGTGAATGACACAACGTTGTCAATTGCTTGTACTGCATAAGGTGAGATCAGAAACTAAGAATTTGAGCTGAATTTGATTGTGACTGTATGTACTCACACTGCAGTTACTTTACAGTCATCCGAGGATCTATGAAACTGCAGAAAGAAAAAACATGACATGGGAAATAATGTGCAAAAGGCTAAAATACACATTTGATGATTATGTGTTGATGTTTTCCCCTCTTCCCGGTTTGACTATTGCTATATTTAACATCTTGCTCACACTCAGCGTGACCTTGGAGGACACAGACAGATTATGTGCAGACTAGCACAGCTGTTGGGCGTTCAGCTCTGTCCTTGAGGTTCGATGATTTGATTCTGTGCTGTCGAAGCCGCCATCAAAACCCTAGATGGAGCATGCATCTATTTTATTTTAGATAAAAACTTCATAGGGCTACCAAAATAAAGTCACCTCAAATGTAGTCGCTGTGTGAAAGCATATGGTTAATGTGTATTAAAGTCCCAGTCGGCAAGTCCGGCGGATCGAGGGCACTCTGTCAGATTTTGAATGTTTTCAACTCTCACGCTCCTCCCCCACGACCACCGAGCTCCTCCCCCTCGACTTCGTGTCCTTTGAAATCCCTTAGTTCACGCCACCATTGAAACGCCGGTCCGATGTTGACTCTGGTTTTATCACGGGCACCGTTGCCATCTTTCTTTTTTTCCTTATTTTCCA
Organism: Eutrigla gurnardus; assembly: GCF_963514095.1. Taxonomy (NCBI): domain Eukaryota; kingdom Metazoa; phylum Chordata; class Actinopteri; order Perciformes; family Triglidae; genus Eutrigla; species Eutrigla gurnardus. The sequence goes on from NC_139926.1 coordinate 17,987,607, forward strand.
CCGATGTTTTCTTTTCCTTGGTTGTTTTGGACCTCCTCGTTTCGGTTTTTAACAGAGGAAGCTTGTTGCTACTTCCCTCCGCCTCCCCCCTGTGATAGTGGTACGACCCGAGGGGAGAGGGGCTCAGTGTGTGCACGAACACAGCCTTGCATGCTGATTGGACAGAATGATCCGGGCTCTGTGGATCTTTTGCAACAGGCTCTACTGCACGTAGAGGCATGTTTTTTTTTCTAAAACCGGATGATTTATGTTGTTCTATCCGAGCATAGTGTCGGCTTCGGTGAATATGATCAAAAAAATGTTGCCGACTGGGACTTTAATTAGCGTCAAGGTAGAAATGCTGACACTGGCACTAATGGGCCGCATAGCTGCAGCATGGATGCAGGTGAGGATGGGTTTGTGTGTCTGTGTGTGTGTCTGTGTGTGTGTGTGTGTGTGTAATAGATGTTAGATGTGCTACTTTGCAGGAGGTTATGATGCGTCCACAATGACCTGACCATTGTATATTGTTATGATGACAGCTCATTTGCTGTACGTAGGGGGACACATTGTTATCCCAACAGAATGAGCGGAACAACACAAAATGTTTTTTAACCATATGCACAGATGTTCAGTGTTTTTCTAGGTACAAAAATCACAGAATTCAATTTTAAGTAAGAATTCATCTGGGAAATCGCCCTTAAAGGGAAAATGGATTCTTTGAACTAAATGAGAAAAGAGGATGAAGGACTGTATTTTTTCAACTCAAACATATTGATTATAAGATGATGTCCACAAACACTCAAGAAAGAAAGAAAGAAAGAAAGAAAGAAAGAAAGAAAGAAAGAAAGAAAGAAAGAAAGGGTAGAGCTAATAACACACAATCACAGTGCTGCAGCATTTTTACTGGCTGCAACCCGGTAAGATGTGCAGTATCTATGGAATGCATTGCGCACACACACACACACACACACACACACACACACACACACACGTCTCTTTAGGTTATAGGGAGTGCTGGATTTTGATGGATTCCTATACGAGACTGACAGCTGGCAAGTTCACTCTCTCTTATCTGCGACTCAATTACCTTTGACATGCCAGTCAAAACATCTATTACACACACACACACACACACACACACACACACTATGTAGCTCAACTCTCGTATCCCACGACTCAATTACTTGAAATATAGCACTCCAAACAGCTGGAGGGCTTGAGCTCAATAATAGAAACTCGGCTATAGGACGGTGAGCGACTGCGATGACCTGACTGGGAATATCATATCATCAGGCCAAGGGACACGCTTGTCATTCACCTCATGCCATGCACCCGATGGCCAAGCAGTTGATACACATTGATTTCTCTGTCAGTCAGCATCTTTTCTGAGAGCCCGCCGCGACTTCATATCTGCGAGTGTAAGAGTTGCTGTCGTTGCATTTCTGCTGCATTTCTGCACAGACACAGTTGAGCTCATCTGACATCATCGTCGGGAGTGATGCCTCTTTGATTTGCAAGTCACCGAATGCCATGCACAGGGTGATAGATGTGGTGTCCATGGTTACAATAAATGTGTTGTCACCTTGGAGACAGAGCATCGCTTTGAGCCAGAGAGAACAGCTACATAATGGCAAATCTTCATTTCAAACACTTCGGAGGAGGCAGATACAGCCAGGAGTTACATGTCACTGTGCAGCGTTAAACTGCCCCCTTTTCTCTCTTTTATGCAGATTCATAATTAACCAAGTAATAGACGCTGTAGCTCTTTTCTAGCGTAGAGTGTCCGTCAACAAGGATTAATGAAATTGCACGTTGTACATTGATGGCATAATCAGCTAAGTGAACTAGGCAGACCTATCTGACATTGTGGGCATGCAGCAAAGAGTGGCCTGCACACTGTGCCAAGAATAAATTGGGTGGAAATTGCTGGACGTCTCAGGCAGCAATTAGACGGCCTCCTGTGGTGAAGAAGCAGACATTTAATAAAGGCTACATTCCCCTCATTTCCCGTGCAAATAAATCCTTCTGTCGCACCTATGATGATATCTAGCACTCTTATTAACCTGCAGATTTAGGTTTGTAGTTGTAGTTGTTCTTGTGTGCTTCTGTGTGGAAGTTGGGACCTGTGTTGCTGAAGTGCAGGCAGCAGTTAGGATTGGGAGACGGAGGTCACGCCACCCCAAACCAAAACCATTCAGTGAAGTAATACAGCAATACAGGTGCATGATTGTATGAAAGGCGCTATATAAATAAATACAGTGGACTTGGGTTAAATGGATTCCTGATCCTGATTGGATTTGAATGAGGCGCTGGCTTTTATGTGAACCAGACTCACAGGCTGTGTAGCTCCTTCTGTTCACATCCCTCACTGTGTTTTATATTCTCACCATGATTAAGGAAGTGTGGTCACCACTTTGCCTTAAAAAATGCTGCTATCATACCTGCAGCATCTTCAGAGCGTGAACGATCTTATCCTAAGCCGTCATTAATCTCCCGGTCTTTGCCCAACCTCCTCCGATGGTGGAGATAGATAATTAGCACATTTAGCCACTGTGCCAAAAATAAAGATGAAAAGATGACTTTCAGAGAAGGCTTTCTTTGGCTCTCCAGACACCTTGAACAGCCTCTACAGCGGTAACATCTGTTGCAAGAGCTGCTAAATAAAGAAGCATTCAAATGGTTTATTAATGCAACAAATCTTAGTGGTTTTTTTTAGTACAAAATCCAGCTTTTGTCAAATTAAGTCGAGTCAATTTATATTGTCCGATATTTGGGTAAAAAGCCTGATAATATTGATTAAATAAAAGCACGACTATATGCCTTTGGGCATTGGGTTGCCTTTCAGTTAAAGAGATTCTCAAATGGAAGGAATGAAAGCCAGCTGGCCTCTTAAGGGAATCATGGCTGGAGGGTTGCTGAACATGGAGGGAGCAGTTTATTGAAAGACTTTGATAAAGGTCTGAGTGCTGGGATATTGTTAGAAGACCCTTGAGCAAAGGGTGGCATGTGTGTCGCCAGGTGTGCATGTACATGGATATTTGCCTGCAGGTGAATTTAGGTACAGTCATGTATTTGTATTGATGTATCTATGACAAATATTCATGATTTGATGTACCCCCATGTATTATATATTTCATTTTTGTTGGACTTTTATGGTTACTTTAAGTTTGTCTTTCTTAATTAATAAAAACAAATGTATAAATAACAATTTCCCTCAATTTGGATAGCTTAAGGAGAAAAAATAAGGAAGGTACCTCAGGAAACAACAACAGAGGAGGTATATTTCTTCCGGGACAGAGTTACAATTGACAGAGTAGCTCAACATTATATGAGAAGATCAATACCGCTCGCATGACGGTACATTAAGCATGACGTTGAAGCCGGGAGCTAATTAGGCTACAGCTAGTTTGGCTTTCTCCAAAGTTCAGGCAGCTGCTCACGCAGTAACATTTTGTGAGCTTTATAAGTGTTGGTAGCCATATATTATATATATATATATATATTCTTTTTTTTTTATTTGGACAGGCTTGCTCTTTCCAACTGCTTCCATCCTTTACGCTGAGCTCATCATGTGCTGTTTCTACTGATAACGATCTTCTCATCTAACTCTTAGAAGGGAAATCATAATCATATTTCATGAAATCTCAAATTATACAGCTGCCACCAGCCCAATAATCCTCATCCGCATCATCGTTATCATTAGTATTAATCCCAGTTACAGTAATGTATTAAAGTAACAGTTAACGTAACAGTTAACAGAGCTCATCACATCAGGAAAAGCCGAAACACGGTTTCTCCGTGAAGGGCGTTTTCTTTCTGAAGGAGATGCAACTATGAAATAGTGTCAGCAGCGAGCCCTATTTGAAAAAGTGCAATATCAAGGGCATGCTGTAATTACAATGTGTTCAATTTAGCCTGTGGAGACTTCAGTCTCTGCAGTGAAGTAGAAGCCGCTGCCCTTGAAAATCCAGCCACATTCGCATGTCTAAGGGAAGTCGCCAGGTTTCTCAAGGTGGGGTAAACTGTAGGACCATATGAGTGTATATTGGGTCAACGTTGCCAACCGCTATCCATTTAAAGAGCAAATTCACTCAGTTTAGAGAAAGCTCAGTCACTCTGTGAAGGTCAGTCAGAGCAGCAGGCGTAATAAGTGATTGTTTGAGTTGTTTTTGGGAGATCACTCCTGACTGAGCTGATACCAGAGGACATGTGGACTGTGGTCGCCAGTAGAAAAAGACAGGGTTGTGGTCCAGATTAAAGGTTACTGTTTTATCCTGTAGGGACGGAAAGGCCATCTTTCATTTCTGATTTAATAAGTGTGTGTCTGTGTGAGAGGGAGTGTGGGGTCGTATGGGTATGTGTATAAGTGGTTGGTTTAAAACAAAGGAGGTTTTTGAACTTCAGTAAACTGATGAATAAGAGCAAAAATTATCTTTTATCTTTAAGCTAAAGATTAAATATGCAAGAATGTCACTGTACTTGCACTGCAATCGAAGGGGGGTGTCCTGTACAAACATTATCACTCTCTAATGCACCTTATCATTGCCTGGAAGGTAATGCTTCATGTGATGTAAGCGGGAGAGGAAGGCACTTATTCATTAGTGTGTGTCAGCAGGTCATGCTCTGTGGCGATCCTGCAGCAGTGCGTTGCAAATAAAGACAAATAGCCCAGTTGTGGGCAGATACGTCTACTGACACTGAAACAATGCGTTGTAGGCACCAGACTTAACCGTTTTCCAGTTCTTTAAGATCTTGATAGCCTTATGAATAAGCATTGGACACACAAGGGACTGACTGGCCAAAGCTGTCATTCATACGTCTCATCAAGTACACAGCGAGTCACACATGGCGACTGCTGTAAAATCAGAGTAAATGGGAGTAATTATAGCGCAGTGTGCGATTTTTAAACCGTGACATATTTACCCATGCACAAGGCAGAGAGGAGGCTGTGTGAAAGGAGACTATACAGTCAAAAAGAGGAGACAGGAATGATTGAGGGCCGACCTACGAGTCCATGTGGTGATACATGTGTCTGGCTTCCTATATCGCTCCTTTTTTCAGTCATATGACCCTGGAGTAAGTCAGCGTAATAGCCGTAGCTCACGGACACTTGTGATTTAAAGATAAGAGTTTCAACCTGTGAATCTGGACAATATATCACTGCCTCCCATCCTCGTCTTCCCCTTTTATCCCTGCACTTGGCTTGGTTGTCTGTTTCACACGTATATACACACACCCACCCACACCCAGGGAGACAACCCCCCCCCCCCCCCCTCACCTCCCCTCCTCACCCCTGAGGCCCACACAACACAAGCTTAAGGAAAAGGTACTGGCGGCGAAGTGTTTAAATGTCACAATTAATGGGAGGAATTAGCAGAGAGCATGGCGTTCTGTATCTGTGTGTTAACGTGTGTGTCGTGATTCCTGTACCTACATAAATGAGGTGTCGCTTATTCTTCCCGCTGGGTCATGTGCGTGTGTGAGAGCGTGCACGTGTGTGTGTGTGTGTGTGTAGTTCACCACCCAGCAGGACATAGTGGCAGTTCGCGCAGATGATTTATGTTTCCCAGGCCTCGGCTCTGCGGACCCTGGCTTGATTACACTGTATCACTGCAACTACAGCAATGACCCCGCTGTGACCCCATAAATTTGCCCAACGGCATGATGGGAGCCAGCAGAATCAGATGATACCGATCTTCTCGTCCTGATTGATTTAACTGGAGCCATAATTTCAGCATATCATTTATTCTCCCCGAGTCCCCTTCCTGTAAATCGAGCATCTCGGTGGTGCAATGCATCACAGCTCCAGCGAGCCTTGAGGACCACGGCGAAAAAAGGATTGATGTTCTTCCATGGATCATTGCTAAGAGGCTCTGTTTAATGGTTACCGCAGCGCTTTGCATGCTTGATAAACATGGCGTTGGAGAAAAGAACAAATGCAGATCGTGTTCCTGGTAATAATCTCAGCTGATAAGACGGCGGTACACTGAAGTGGAACAACGGGCACTTTCTCAAACTCTGGTTTGCACTCTGATACATAGCAGTGCCAGTACAGAATCTACCACTTCTGACCTTATCCTGAACTTTACTCTGTCTGTGGCAGATATTTACAGAGCCTCACAGAAAGGAGCATGACTGATGGAGAATGACGAATAAGTGTCCAGGAGTGGAACGAGGGCGGTTGTTTGGGAGGGAAGGAGGTCACAAGTGTGTGTGTGTGTGTGTGTGTGTGTGTGCTGCAGAGGAGACAAGCATCCTTCACATCAAAGCAGCTTTTAGGGAGCAATTAGCAGAGCTGCAAATAGGCGGATAACACAATTAAGAGTGACACAATCTTTACATGTAACACAGCCCTAGGTTAACAGAATTTACAGTGGCGCATCTAAAAAGCAACTTGTGAACAGTGGCTCATGGGTGGCACTCCTCCTTTGATTGTCTCACTTAGGGCTTGGATTTTTAGATTGCCGGGGAGAAGCATGTGTGCTGTGATCAGAAGTAGAACAAGCAACCACAGGGAGAGGGGGGGGGGAGAGATTCGCACGTGACTGGTAGACTGCAGAGTGTGTCTGCAAAGTCATCTGAGGTCGGCCAGTCTGTGGGATGAGATGGATGACGCAGAGTAAGGCTTAGGCCGAGTACAGCACAGTGCCACGCAGGCCTGGGCTCGCACACAGGAAAGCACCGCGTTGCATATTAGATTAGCTCAGCGATTGGACCTCGGCTTTATTTGCAAAACAAGAAAGCCACACACAGCGAGCGCTACACGGGGAGCTAAGCTACACGGCAGCCAACAGCAGCTCTGTGAGGGTGGGCTTGGCCACAGCAGTGCGCTTAATTAAAATGTCAACATGCCAACATGCTCACAATGACATCGCTACTCGGTCTAATGTTTACTATGTTAAAAGAACAAGTCAGCTCGATGAAAGGTCAGGGGGGTCAGCAAAAATCAATTATGTGGGGAACATGACTGTGCATGTAATAACGCTGCTGATCAATAGTGGTGTAGACGCTTCGCCCAGAACCACAACATTCTGCCTGTGGCACTCGAGGAGAAGTCATCAACGTGTCTGTTGAAAATGTAATGGCGTTTCACCGGATGCTTCTCTAGATATTTCAGCCTGGAGCAAAGTGGTGGAGCTAGCGACCGTCTGACAGCAGACAGGCGGCGCTGGCACGACTTAGAAATAACGAACGGAGCTGGTCAAACACCAAATGAGCTGCAATAAGGCTGCCAAAAAAAAGCAGCGGCAAGCACATTTATTTCAAAACAAGTCACTTTGCTGATATCGTTGTATCTGATCTAAGCAATTTGCAATGACGATCATTCTTGCAATTACACAGTTAGTCAGTGATGACACGAGTGTTAGCACTGGGAGCTGTGTTGTTGCTGCTTGGTGATGTGCTCACGCTCAGCATAACGCTCCAAGCGGAAGAGAAGAAGACGGCAACGAAAGAGAGATGAGGCTGGGGGACTGGAGCAGGGCTGTCCTGGCCTTTTTCCAGCCTCATCCCAGCCACAATCTGGGTAGTAGATACGTTTATTCCTGTGGATACACCGCTCCTGCAGGAGGAGAGGTGACTGGATCTCGTGCTGGAGGTTTCTCAGGTTCCATGTTAGCCGGAATTTGACTTCATTCCCAGTTCTTCAAAGGCTTCAATATGTATATCCCCCCCCCCTCTCTCACACACACACACATACACACACACACACACTTTCCTGTTGGATCCAGGGGCAGACATATCCCTTTCATCAGGAGGTGCTTTTCTCTGACAGCACAGATTAGTGAGAGGCAAATGCATTTAGAAATGCCAGCCTCATTTTCCTTGCTCGCACACTGAGCTCTCACCATGCTTTGCATTAATAAATGGTTAATCCAAGGTCCCCTATTTGTTGTCCCATTACATTTAGCATATGACATTTTTTATGTAAGCTCAAGGAATTCCAGAATACTAAATTCAAGTGAAACCACCAGCTCTGTGAGAGAAGAACAGCCATTTCAGATCACTTTGATCTCTATTTTTAAGTCGGTAGAATTGAATGCAAAGATGTAGACTGGGAGAGGTTGAGGGAGAGACAGACGGGGGAAAGTAATAGGTTCTGCTCTAGACAGCAAGGGTGCTTGGTGTCAAAAATCCTTTGGGCGCTCCCTGCTGGGGTGTGGAGCCTCAGTCTCGGCCCTGGAGTTCCTGTAAATCCGGCCTTCTGCTGTTTGCACCAGTGCTGATGCTAATGTTACGGGAGCCCGCTCCTTCCATCTGGAGCATGCAGGCCCGTGGTTTTGTGCTGATCATGACTCCTCAGAAAGAAATGTGTACATATATCTGGTTTGATTAAACATGCTGCAGCAAATGAAATTGTTTAGCTTAAACACTTTTGCCATGATAATGACTTTGATGCATTTTTATTTTTTGTGCAGTATTAGATCAAATAATCTTCAGATAATGTATAGTCCATGTAAAATTTTGATTATTATTATTATTTTAATTATTATGATTATTATTATTTAACCTTATTTTGCTCACACACACACACACACACACACACACACACATACACACACACACACGATACAATATTGCCCCTAGTGGAAACCAGGACAGTAGGATATATTTGCCCAACAGGGCAAACATAAGATAATAGCTATCTGTGGTGGAAAAAGCCTTGACTCTAGATTCAAAGTCTGGCATAATAAAATTTATAAATTTATGCTATAATGGATCACATATTATCTCTGTACTTCAAAGATGCCATGAGAACCACTTGCTTTCAGCTCATATGGTCATGCAATCACATGCACAAGGCATTAAGGCACATAACACTCCAACACACACACACACATAGTGCCTATACTGTAACTCATATACAGAAATTCACTGTGCCTAGAAGGTATAATATATTATATTCTATTGCGTTTATAGGCTGGCATACTGATGGGCATGTGTGTGGAGAAAGAGAAAGGGAGACTGGGGGTGGATGGGAGTTGGGACTTGTATTTTAAAAAAGTGTGTCCCCAGAAAAAGAAAAAGGTTTGGGAGACAATGAAGAGTCAGGGGATCACAAAGTGATGGACCTCCAGTTAGCGGAGGGACCACAGGGTGCGCTAGCTCTTCTGCTATTCCTTTGAAATCTATTGACTCACATACGTATTTGTATTCATTCATATATTCAGTATCTCATACTTCAGGATGTGTTTTATAGCCATATTCATAGGCATCATCATTTATTTAAAATCGACTTAAAAGGCATTACATTTGAGGACACAAGACATCAATGACATATGCTCCTCATCATAACCATCCTTTACAACCATCATAATCATGAAAAGTCATTTTTAGTTCAAGGATGAATTCCCATTACAAATCTTAAACGGCAGCTTAAAGACTCGTCTTTTTGTAAAAGCGGTTACGCCATTAGAACTGGACAAGAAGAGCTACTGTGTGATTATTATTTCTACAGCGTTTTAGTCCTTTCCCAGGGTAAGAGAATGTGTACAGCCTGTGAGAGCATACCGGCTATTGCTGATGTAACATCAGGGTAAGAGAGGATGAAGGCACACACACCATAACACACACAAATACATAATGTTATGTGAATATTCAACAGTGTGAGTGTATATGAGTGCTGTGATAGTAATAGCACTGTTTTAAACAAGAATGTTTTAAATAGTGTATTTGTACTATATTTAAAACCAGATATAGACATATAAAAGGATACACGTAAGCTCTTTAAGTTGCCCGTCAAACAATGCTAATAATCCAAAGTGCCTTGACAGCAGTTGATTTCATACTAACACAAACAAGTCTCCTGTGATGTATTTGTCTTCTTCATTACTTGCCACGGTAGAAGCTTCCCCTCCCTGACAGGCACATTTCCTTTGAAGCTGGAGGCTGGGTGAACATAGAATTCCAGGTTTCACACAGGGAATAAAGGCCAGGAATCCAGGCTCATGGATATGGGAACAGGCAGCGTCCTTGGGAAAGTGAGCTGTGTTGATAAGCCGCTGAGGGACTCCTGGAATGGAAATGGGGTGAGTCAATCGATCAGGAGAGTAAAACCCTAAGGCGGAGCAGTGATAGAGCTGGCCAGCGTGGGGGTATCTCCGTCATTAGCATAATGTCCTCGATTTAGCCTGAAAAAAATGTACATTTGTTTCCTCACATACGTGCAATGTTTCAAACGTTTACATGGATGTTTTCACCTTCCATATAGCCATCGGTTTCCATTCATCTCCCCGTGGCTGGAAATCAATATTTGGACTTTCTTTGGCTGTGTAATACATCAGAGTGAACAACAACTATTCATCTGTTTTTCTGCAAGGCACACTATTTAATACATCTAATAAAATACAAGACGATCTCAAGAATAGTTTTATTGAATTTAATACCATAAAAGAATACATTTAAATCAGTGGCTGTAAGTAACGTACATACATTGAAAATCTATACAGCATACTGTCCATCACACATCTCGTGTCACGTCAACATCCACTCGGGACAGCAAGCTGAGGGCGTTGTCTTCTCTGACCAATCAGAGGCTAAGCCTGGCTCTCACTCTCTTTCTATCGCACAGAAAGAGAGTGAGACTGAGGGATAGAGGGACAGGCTGATGGTGAATGAGAGCTTAAGGAAGAGTCACATCAAAAATGAGCCGAATAGGGTCAGCGGAGTGGGAGAGGAATGAAGAGAAGGATGGAGGAATGGTGGCATTGAGAAGGAGGAAAAAAATGCCGTCAGATCTTGAAAAAGAGAAGTACATAAGAGGAGAGCAAGAGAGTCTTAAAGACAGCTGTGAAGAGATATATAGTGAGAGACTCACTTAAATAGATCCATACCCATGGTGACACGTTATGCAGGAGGTGTGAAGGATGTCGATTTGACACAAGTTGGTACAGCCGGCTGATGTCACCTGTCTCTTTTATTTCAGCCCGTTCTCCTCTCCTTCTCTGATTGCTGTTAGATCCGGTCTAGTCCAGTCCAGTCCACCTCCATCCTCTTCCCTCCATCAGCAATGCAAGCGGCTGGGGGAAACACATCGCAATGACGAGATGGTGAGCATCAGGGTAATTAAACATCTTGTCAAGCGTCTTGTGTCACTCAAGAATCACAATACAGGACAAAAAAAACAGGACCTTTAACAAGCATTAATGGAGATATTTTCCGAGGTTCTGTGCCTCGTTCGATGCCACGTCTGAAATGACCACAAAGGCAAACTGGCACCACAGAGGGACTTGAACCGACAACCCTAAGTCCCCACTGAGCTGCAATCAGCACAACATAAAAAGCTTTCAAACAGAGTATTGAAAAGGCTTGGTTGTTTTTGATGGATTTCGATTTTTTTAAATAGACATTTATAAATAGATGGTTCCACTTTGATAAGCCCAGAACAATGATCTAAAAATAGATGTAACAGGGGTTTTGATAATGAATATACAAAGACATACATATTGGTTTTTATTGACATACCTGAATAGAAAAAGATGAGCTGTGCAAATTACCCTTGATTAAGCAAGAGCTGCTTTATCACAATACAATTAAATTCTATGTATGTATGTACAGTTATTTCAGAGAGGACACACACACACACACACACACACACACACACACACGTTCCCCAGCATGGATAGTGGATGAGTCATGTCTGCCTTACTGTTACTGTGATAGCTCCAGATTTAAGGGGGAAGCAATCTGCATTCATCTCACAGACATACACTCTCTCTCCTGTGTCTCTGGCTCTGTCTCACTCTTTCTGTCCCCTTTACACACACACACACACACACACACACACACACACACACACACACACACACACACACACACACACACACACACACACAGGTAGGGACAGTGCATTGGGAGTGGTGTGAAACTGACAACTCTCTGCTGTGCCAGACACACGCTCCGTATGTTGTTGATTGGCCACCTCTCAGGAGCTGACATAAGTCAGGCGTTCAGCTCCAACCAATCAAATTGCAGATCTGGAAATGGTATTATGAAACTCCTGGCATGATCCCTATATCCATATGCCTACAAAGAGTGCAGGTGCACACAAACACACACACACACACACACACACAGTTAGGGTCAAAGACAGAGCATGGAATTGAGCAACTACAGTTAAAGGCAAGCTAGACAATCCCAGCTGAAGTAGGACACCAATCCCCGTGGGGCGTGATCACAGCATCCAGCAGTGACATAATATGTGAGAGCAATGAGTGATGAATGATGAGCATTCAGGCGTCCTCAGCAATGACACAACAGATGTTTGCCCTAACACCCACCACGGTTTCAAAACTCAGTCACCTCCCCTACCAAAATGCAGGCCCTGCGTGGGGAATTTTCAGTCATCATTACGATCGGACATGAATCAGAGAACAAGGGGTTCGAAAACACCATGGAAATTGAATGTCCTTGTGGGAGTACCCGTTGACATTTGGTGATAAGTCAGCAAATTGCGTTAGTGACACGACTTGTCCCATCCACTTAGAACATAACACAAATGGCCTACACTAATGGCTCTCTGATCTTTTCCCCCAGTCAAACAGCTCTGGAGTACACTCAACAAAAGGTGCAACGCCACCAACAGCACAACAAGTGGGAATAAACGGCTATTTTGTTGTGTTCCGGAGCAGTTTTACAAAGTAAACCTCTTTGAAAGGAAACGGAGTAAACTGAGGCTTCCATGCGGGCAGCAGTAAGTGGTGAGCTATCCATGGTGCTGAAAGCCAGGGCTCTCCTCCCATAGAAAAATCCACACAATACAAAGCAGTTTCATTTAAGTCCTTGCGCTATTCAATATGCTTTTGCATAATTTTTAGGCAGAGGGGCACTGCCTGCACTGAAACAAATTGGATGGGTGTAACGATACAGCCCTTTAACATTAAGCAACACTCTCTTTGGTGGCACTCACTGACAATGATTAGTAGCCCCGAGGACCGGGATAAATACTGTAATTTACTTTCACCACCCTAAAAGAGCAATAGCACCAATGTCTCCCTCCTGTCCTTTTCTCCCTGTCACACACACACAGGGACACGACAAGGCAATACTGTAAGTCATGTGTTTGTTTTAAACCCACTGACAAAACACAACACGACTGATACGATTGGTTGCAGGTAGCAGGTGCATCATATGGTTAAACCTACAAGCTCAAGCCTTTGCTTGTTCAGCTGCTTTCAACACGCTCAGAGGCTCAACCCTGACTCATTTGCAGTTGTATTGTCAAAGCCTTCATTTCCTTAATATTCATTTCAACCTGAGTCTAACAAAACAATGTCATTGGAGGATTTCCCCTCAGGAGCAGCTTACATTGTATGAATTGGGACGGATCAATGAATCTTAATGACTATATAGAAACTGTCAGAGTGATGTCTTACCTGCATTGCTGTTCTTGTGAATGGACTCGAGTCTATCCTGCACCAAAAGCAAGATGTCGCCAAAAGTGTGTGTTTGTGTCTCTGCCAAGACAATATTTGGGGACAATTACTCATGGAGAGCAGGGAGGACAGCCTAAACACCCTTAACCACCTTTCTGTCTGTGCTCCCTCTCCCCTCTCTCTACCCCCCCCCCCCCTCCTCTCTCTCTCCCCCTGTGTGTGTGTGTGTGTCTCCATGTGTGTGTGTGTGTGTGTGTGTGTGCATATAGGTAATAAGCTGCTCCGCCACTGCGCAACGATGGAGCTATCGCAACGATGGAGATGACGCAAACCGACCCAGCTCTCCGAAAAAGTGTTTCAAGACGAACATGGCGGCAACTTAACCGCGGTCCAAGATGACAATGGCCAACGGGAGACAGGATTCTAGGCTTTCCGCCCAGGTACCGGACGGTGTGCGTGCATCGAAAGGGCTCGTCGCTCTCCTTTAAGTGAATCTGCAAACCGAACGGCGGCGGACGCGCAGCGTCAGTATCAAGAGGCTCGCAACAGCTGGTCTCCCTGCGCCCCCGACGAGAGAACAAGCCCGGGGAGGGACGGTATGGAAGAGGGGAGCATGCGGTCAAAGAGGACGCCGTTTCCCCCCGGAGAGCCATGGAGAACCGGGATGCGGCAGCGCGACGCTTAATCTGTGCGGGCACGCTAATTGGATCGGAATAGCACCGATTGCTGCGGGCGCGATAGAGGAGCGCCCTGGACCGGCGGAGGCACGGCACCCCCACCGTTACAGCGGAGAACCAACCGGAGTCCGTTCTCCCCCCCAAAGTCAATGACTATTGTGGCAGAGCAGCCCCCGCGGTGGAGTCGGCCAGGGCAGCACTTTCCTAAAATATGACCAGGGGCGCTTGGATGCGTCGGCAGCATGATGAGGGCTTAAAATACTGGTTTGCACCCCGAGAGAACGAGAAGCCATTTACCGAGTCGGAGCGGGCCCAGAGATGGCGACTGTCGCTGGCCTCTCTGCTGTTCATCACCGTCCTGCTCTCTGATCACTTGTGGTTCTGCGCCGAGGCGAAATTGACGCGAACCCGAGACAAGCGGTCGGACAAGGGGCTTGCTTTTACGGACATGGGCGAGTACCCAAACTCCCTCCACCGACACCACATCCAAACATCACCTGACCCCAACCGTCTCGCCAGAAAGCAAGATGTTATTTTTCTAGGGAATTCTACCAAACCTCTGTGGCGAATGGACACCTGTCATCCAGACAGCCTGTCCAAAGACTGCTTTACTTTCACGGACGCGCAGACCGTGTGCCTGGGCCTCTCCGGTGGAGGGGGGAAAGGGACACCGTTGGCGTACGTGAACCTGAGCGATTTGTACCTTTCTTTTTGTAATTCCTACTCACTTTTGGATTTGTTTTACGGGTTTACGAGTCCGGACGATTTGAATTGCACCCTGGATATGGCCATGGGGGTGGATCTGCTGGGATGCAGCAAGTGTGTCCGGGCTTATCAGCTTCTTGACCAGCGGGCTGAGGACAACTACCGGGAGTTTGAACTGCTGGTTCAGAAATACGAGACGGACGCGTACTCGGTTAGGACGTGCATGGAGGAATGCAAGGTAGGACCAGCGCCGGCTCGCGCACGTGCACGTGCACGCGCACTCACACAAACACACTCACGCATGCACACAAGTGCATTTAAGGGGGTGGGTTCACAGTCGCCATGGCAACCGTTGGGCATATCTGGCAGTATATTGGTATTTATTTTTCGAGAGATCAGGCTGTCATTAGGCAGCAGTGCCTTGACTGCATCATTTGGCCTGTCAGGATTTGCACAACCAGTTGCATCACATGACAATGGCATGAAGGACTAGAGGACAGGACAGCAGACTCCTACAGACCTTCATCCTTCTATCTCCCTCCTGCTCTTCTTTCTTTTTCTCTAATCTTTTAACATGGACTACTTTGTGAACTGTGACCTGTGGAAGGGACGTTTGACATTTCGGGTCTTGCACCGCGGCTCCCTGAGATGAGTGGAGAGAGGGCTGTTGAGTGGGGCTCATTTCAATATCGTTAATAGCACACAAGTGATTCCTGCACCTAATCCAGGCTTTGTATTGTCCCCAGTTTGCTGGTTGTTTCAATAACACGGTATAGCCTCAGACAGCACACATCTCCCGCTGTGGAGTACATGTCGTGCATGTCAACAACATAGTATACCCAGGTCTACGTCATCTACACGCGCAGACAACACACACTCTGTCTTGTGTTACTTCAGGCATCGAGGCTCACTCGAACAAAGAAAACATACCTGGAGTAACACTCTGTCTTGTGTTACTTCAGGCATCGAGGCTCACTCGAACAAAGAAAACATACCTGGAAATAGTAACATGGTGAGGATACATTGTGTGGACTGTTGGTGGAGTTTTTTTCCCTTCCAGACAGCTGTGCATCCTCCTGTGTTCGCTGTCCAAGGTGCTGAAAGAAGGCCCTTCAAAAAGGCCTTTCAGGAGGACTTGTTTCTTTAGCTGTGCACATTTGGTATGGATTCCTTGAATTAGTCTGGCCCACAGACCATGACTAACTTAATTTCTTGAACAAAGCAGACCACTACACTGCAGCTCTCCCACCTTTACCCAAACCTGATGAGCTAAATTAGATGGACGTGCCTGTTTGGATGGGAAATATGCAGTGTAGGGGGTCAATAGCATGATTGAGAATAGCTGGTTTAAAGAGCATGGGATATAGTTGATGACAGTAGGGATGTGGGAGGATGGACTGGCAAGGACAAAAGAGATTGTTGTTAGCCTGGCTCTACAGCCCATGCATTCTCCTGTATTAACAGTATAGCCTTATTTATGCTAGGCAGCTGGACTTTTCACTTGCGCTGACATGTTGTCTGTGTTTGATTCACTGTGGCGTAACCGATCCCCTTGTCCCGAACACTAAAGTTTTGAGACAACTCAAACTCAGTCAAAACTGTCCCATAAAGATCCATCAACCCAAATCCACTTACAAGATGGATGTTAGACGGTCAGGGTTTTGGATTGTGATTGCTGATGATCCATGTGTATGTGAGGAAGGGCAGTTAGTGGGAGAATATACTACGTGGACGAACCTTGAAAATGCAATCACGCGCTGTTTGTTTGTCATAAGTCACAGCTCACTGTTCGGCCCGTGTGAATGGATGTTATTCCTGTACCATCTTATTGCCGCTTCCTTCTCATGCCATCTAATCACGAGTGTGCATTTGCACTCCTACTCTTTGCTAATGTAATCAGACGCAGGCAGGGCTACAGCAGCCTTTTAGCCCCTTTAGCCCAATCTGAATTGCTAATCTGCTCCAGTGTTCGTATGACCTTTGTGAAAGCACAGCACCCGAGGCCTGCATCACAAACCTCCACTCCTTGAAGAAACACTCCGCTGGACAATAAAAAGACGTTAGACAGCTTGAAACAATACTTAGCGCTGTTCGCTCTCACCCCTCTTATTGCTCTCATCTCAGACCTGTAACACCTCTCCGTCCACGTTTTGAACGAGCGCTCAAGGCTCTGTTTCATATGGTTTAAATGAGTCACACGGTGTTTTTGCTGTCAGCGTCGTATAAGTTTAGTGGGTTGGAGGAGAGATGAACAGCGAGGCGAGAAGAAAAGAGAAGGGAAAGTGGAAAATGTGGGGTAAGATTCAGTGGTGAATCTAACAGAAATAACAACTTTGCATTGAAGAGTGGAAACTGTCACAAGAAGAAACACGTTACCTAGTCTAGCAACCTTCATGGACAAATAGTTACAGTAGGTGTCATTATCATTTAAACCAGCTATAGCTTCATCAGGACGGTGTATACCACTGGGCCTTGTTTAGTCACAAAGAACGATGTGCTGCTAGAGTTTAGCTTAAGTCCCATAGAGCTTACTCTTCTGTGTCAAAGACCACTGTTGTTGCCCAAAACTATTAAAACACATCAGTTGCTGCATTTGTTGACATACTTCTTCAATTCCATCAACATAGGCGCTGTAGTGTTTTTTTTGTTTTGTTTTGTGACAATCCAAACCCCCCTGTCCTGCTGTCGTAAATACTTATTAGTCCTGCAAATGTGTATTAACCCATGGCTTAAAATAGTCCCAAAACACATGCACCATTTACTTCTGTTTGAGTTCCTCAGCAGACTGTATATTTGGAACCATGTTTTTTCTTCAATGTACATCTTGAGAAGGAAGAACAAATGGGCTTGGCTTGCCGTACAAAGCCTAAGGAAGTTTCACTTGCTCTGACTCGTGGCTCTCAGAGTCCACTTCCTGAACGTGTGTACAGATCTCGCCACTTGTGCTAAATTGTCAGTCCCAGACCATAGCCTCTTCTTTAACTCTAAACCTCATATCAGCCGATATATTGTGATATAGAAAAAGCAAAGGTGTGCAGATTCCTTTGAGATGTTTCGGTGACGGGGTCCTTGTATTGAGAATGTTTGCTCACTGTCATACTTTGATGCTTTAATAAAAAAAGAATTAATGTTAATAACACCTGTGCTTTTCCGGCTATCACAAATCAAAATGTCCGCTGTGAAAAAGGCTTATTGACGTGGATTGTTGGGAGCAGTATCTGTGGTATCGAATGCGTGCAGTTTGTTTAGCTCTATCTCTCCTTTTTTCCTTCCTATTCTTCTCTTTTTTTACTCTTTCCTACATGTGTTCTTGACACCTTTTGATCTCTGTTTGTACCTGTTTACATCACACAGACACACACACATGCTTGTGTTCATGCACACACACTCACACGCTCACTCAAAGAGCCCCATGTGCAATGTTTCCTGCAGATCCAGACCTGACTGTCCCTTCCGGTGTAATTTAATTTGCACTCCCATAATTCTCTGCTTCTCTGGTGGCTGTGTCTCCAGGGCTCTGTCTCAACATGTTGATCTCCTTTCTCCCGCCATCTGTCATTGTCTCTCGCTTACTTTCACATCCTTTTCCTCTTTGTCTTCCTCCCGTCTGCATCAGAGCTCTGTGGAACCAACATCACACGTACAAATGTGTCCAGTATCTGTCTCTGCATCACCTCCACCCTTCTCTCCCTCCTCCTTCCTTCCCATCAGGGGCCTCGGTTTCTCTCTCCCTCTCCCTTCCTAGAAATATGTGGGTGTTGAGCTCTCTTTTACTGCTGGAGTGATAGATACTGATCTAGGTTAAGGTCCTTTCCTTCCCTTGAATTACTGTCCTGTCCACACAAATCCCACTGTGTGCTCCCTCACCCGGCCTCTGCTTATTCAATCACCGTTTCTCCTCTATCACTCTGTGTTTCTACAAGACGATTCAGTTAAGCCCCTATTTAATCTAGCTGTTTATGTTTTAACTCTTCAGCAGGGATAGGAAGATTGTTTTTTTTTACCATTAAAATAAAACAGAAAAAAAGTCCCCGCTGGAGCCTTGGTGTATATCAAAGCATAATTAAGAAAAGATAGGATAAAACAAAAATGTTATTGATCCCCATGAGGGACATTTTGCATGACAGCACCGCAAGAAGCAGGCGAGAGATACAGCAGGGAGTCTACAGTCATGCTAGTGGCTCTGGCCATGTTTACCATGGTATTTGTTTCTTGTTTTAGCTCATTAATATTTGCTAATTAGCACCAAACACAAAGTACAATTGAGGCTGATGGGAATGTCACTGGTTTTGCAGATATTGAGTCACAGAGGAAAGTATTAGACGGATTGAAATTCGACCTGATGATGGTGAAAGAATAAAAAAGTAAGGGATCACTGATGTGATTATAATTCATCCTGAGTGCACATGAATGTGTATCAAATGTCATAGCAGTTTATTAAATCGCTGAGATTGAAAAATTGTGAGATTGAAACTATCAGAGTATTTCCAGTTTTCTGAGTCCTTTAAGGACATCTTATACATGTTGGCTTAAAAATTCAGATTGTTTGATACGTCTGAAACCTTTAGAACAGCTACGAAAGAACTGTGTGGTGGGGTTGATTTTGTCAGTTCATCTAAATGGTCTTTCTGAACTAGAGGGGATCAGAAAAGTCCATGTCTGGGGACAATAGCTATCTCTTAAGAATGTGAGGGCAGTCTTGCCAATATTTGACCAATCAGCAGAATGGCATTGCCAAAAATATATGTAAACCAGAACCCATGATCCTGATATTTAAGCTCTGATGACATCTATGAGATATGTAAAGTATCTATATATGTATTATATACTCATTTTGGGGCCAGTAGACATTAACAGATATAAGAAAACCTACTGACTCAGCATGTGTTTCTCTTAACACATGTTGCTTTCATACAAGTGAATGTTTGTTGTATAAATCAAATGAAAGTATGGTTTGACTCAGCACATAATGTACAGATTTCCCTGCTTTCAACACGGACAGCGTGGCCCTACTAAGTCCTGCACGTCTCTCTCTCTCTCTGTCTCCTTCAAATTCAATTAGGGCTCTGTTGCTTCTCCATGCAGCTCAAACAGAACCAGGGAAACTCCCTTTCATATGAGCTGCCAGTGTTTGTTTCTCCCCAGGCAGGAGATAAGGGAATGCGCCTGTTCGTGAAGAACACAGCAGCACTCCCATGGAAACGCCTCCTCGTCGTCCTTTATTCCCCATCTACGCAGCACAATGAGACCATACAGCTGCCTCCTTCGCTGCCCTGGGCCTCGGCTCCAATCAACACAACCCATTTCCTTCTGTCCATCCCTCTTTCCTGCAGGCCACAACTCGTAAAAAATACCTGCTGCCTCTCATTCAGTTCATATACTGTCCTGTTTGCCTGGTGTGTGGGTACCGTTTAGGCCAGCAGAAATAAGTAAAAAAAAGTAAGAAAGAAAACTTTCTCCATGTGTGTGTGTGTGTGTGTGTTTACGTGTGTGTGTGTGTGTGTGTGTAACACATGTATCAGCTCCACTCATAATGAGATAAAAGCAATGAGCCCTTTTAATGCATCCAATTCAATCAGATCTACAAACAAAGTCTGACTTTTACAAATGCACACTTGCTATCTGTCTCTTCTCTCCTCTGTCTCCCGCTGGTTTGCTTCCTTGAGTGATTTGATGAGTGGGTGATGTGTTATGTTTGATTTTCTGTGACAAAGTGAAGAGAGAGAGAGAGAGAGAGAGAGAGAGAGACAGGGAAGGGGAGCGGAAATGGCTGCTATTGATAACTGACTCCATACAAAATGCATTAAACTCTCCGATAAAATCTGTAAACGTCAGGCATTTATTTGCTTAATGGAATGATGATTTTATTTGTTTGTATCCAAATAAAATAGTCAGCATCTTCATGACTTAAGGAGAACAACCGGTGCGTGCCAAGGATATGGCTGATACCTGCCACTTCACATTTATTCAGTGTTAGCTGGTGGCGAACAAAATAAGATGACAATTGAATTAGCAACGTGGGGAGACTGATTTTAAAAAACAAACCCTTTGTGCTACCATGACAGCCCGGCACTGTTTCACATGTCCGGCCTCAGAGGTGAGATTCACATGTAAATTCAGAACCAGTGCCTGAGTAAGACGTTGATCTGCAGATTGAATTTGAAAAGGCAGAGAATGTGCCTTTTAATGGACTGAGCATTGCGTTTGATAAGAGAGTGCAAGTATGCACCGTTTAGTTACTCTTTTGTAATGTTAAGTAATGTCATTATGCATTTACAATCTCTGCAAGAGGTAAAGGCAGCTGAATTTACAGGTCTTGAGGAGTACATTTGTGAAATATGTACAAAGACTTTTGAGCAAAATCTGATAAATTCTGATAAAAAAATATCTAAGGGTGTAGCGTTAGAAAGAAATAACCTTACTAGACGCCCGTTGCCTGCTCCTCCCTGAGGCTTCAGTTGCTCCTCGCATAACACACCTAAATCTCTACCAGACTGTCGGCAGTTAGAGTTGTTCATCATCAGTCCGACAATGTTTTAGTGCAACGCTTAATTGCACTTGTTCAATACCCTGTGGATTCACCCAGAAACTCATCATCATTGGTGATCACGCAAAAGCTGGATAGGTGAGGCTGTGACATGTTTTTTCTTTTTCTCATAATGTGACTTCCTGTTCTGTTGGTGGTGCTGGAAACCGTCCAAGTTGACTGTAGCTTTTTGTCACCTCCCCCGGAGGTGCTGCAAGCCACCAGACGAGAAGGGATTTGTCTTTAAAAAAAAAGCCTAATTTAACAAATCTACGAACACGTCCTGCTTTCATGTGAAGTAGCTACTCACGGGGCCTATCCCCTGTGATAATGGCCACCGAAGTGACACTGAAATTACCCGTAATTGTTCCTGTACAAAGTCACGCTTGAGGTCATGAAGAAGTCATAATGTGCTGCTGTGGTATTTGTCCGATCCCTGATCTGCGTAACTGCCGAGTGATCTGTGAGCATTGATCTGTTATCGGAGAGGAAGTGTGAGTGAGAGCCTGTAATGACGTCATGCATCCCAGTGAGTCATCCGTGCGTTTGTACCTTAGCTAAGCTGCTAATGTTGCGACTACACCTCTGAACTACACGTTATTCTTCTCACCCGAAACGTGTCTCGGTTTCGAAGGGAGTCTTACTGGAATCTGGATTAAAAGACACTTGAAAAGGGACCGAAAACCCCAAGATCAAAAAGAAGCTGATGGCTACGTTCTGAGCATCACTGGCAGACACACAGAAACCAGTTCCCAGACTCTGGTGGTGACATTCTCACATTACTGAGTCACCATCGTCATCAGCTGCCGCTCACAGCTCATGTCCTGATTCAGGGCGAGCGGAACCGAGGATAGACGTACGTGCAGTTTATATATATATGAAAACACACAAACTGTATATACAGTACATGAGGAGACACATAAGTAGCAGAACCAACAACACCACACACACGGGAGAGAGAGGCAGCGGAAGAAACACAGGAGATGGGCGGAGAGGGAGACAGGCTGACAAATGAATGGTTAGATTAGAGGGAATACCCAGTGATGTGTGCAGCATGATGGGCTCGTGTCCGCTGACATACTGTATTTTCCCTGGGATTTGTACAAAC
Organism: Eutrigla gurnardus; assembly: GCF_963514095.1. Taxonomy (NCBI): domain Eukaryota; kingdom Metazoa; phylum Chordata; class Actinopteri; order Perciformes; family Triglidae; genus Eutrigla; species Eutrigla gurnardus. The sequence continues at coordinate 18,009,978 of NC_139926.1, forward strand.
AATTCATTTGAGCACCTGCTCCTACCTAATCCTTTCAATTTTAATCAGGCTAGTGTTTCTGTCAATGGATGAGTGTGTGTGTGTGTGTGTGTGTTTGTTGAGTGAGGGGGGTGCATGTGTGCATGCTTGAGTGCACACGGCATTGTGGGATGTTGTTTCCATTGGCTATTTCTCATTCATTTAGAAGGATGAGTGAGTCTTAAAGGAATAATTTGGCATTTTGAGAAATTCACATATTTCGCTTTCTCGCCAAGGGCTCGATGAAAATTTCGATACCACTCTCTCGTCTGTTAAATATGTTTCATACAGTTTTGAATAACTAGAATTTGGGAGAAACAGCTAGTCTGGCTCTTTTCAAAGATACTCAAATCAAATCATCTAAACAACATCTAATGCTCACTCCATAACATATTGTGTAGAAAAATCTGAGTGTGGAAAACACAACTGTTTCCCTCCTTTCAGTCCGTTTGCCAAGCTAAGCTAAGCTAACCGTCACCCTTTACGAGTGTAATCTATCACATGTGCTTCATATTTAACATACAGACAGTGTTATTGATATTCTTATCTAACTCTCAGCAAGGAAGCAAATAAGGGTATTTCCTCAACATACTATTCCTTTAAAGTGTATGTTATGTAACGTGAAACTGGGAACATTTTCATTTCATAGATTCAAACCAACAAGTTACTAATCTGTTGATCATTGTTTTGATGAGTAAATTCAGGGAACAACAGGGACTTGCTTATGCAGTATGTTTGTTTATTATAACGTGTGGAAACAATGTGACTTTTCTCTGACGCTCCAAATGGTTTCAGTCAGGATATTTATATCCTGGTCTGGTAATAATAGAAGTCAAGACAACAATATTGCATTGTTTCATGGCTGTTTCCAGGGCAGCATGATGGAAGATTGCACTCAGGGTAACAACCAACCCTGTGTAGTACAGAGTCTTTCTCTGTTTCTTCCAGAAAAAGTGTTTTCTAGGTGGGTTGGAAAAAGATCTAAAATAGCAATTTGGCAATATTACGCTTAACACCTCTATTCCAAACATGATGCAAATTATGTTTGTGTTGTCCACCTCACAGCCTTCATTATGAAGCCAAGGGGACTGATTATTATTCACATCATCTATCCAGTGGCACCTAGCAACCGCCTCACCTGAGGATCCTTTCCTGGTGCATGATACAGGCTCAAAGTGTGAGAACCTACAGTACGTTCGCTGGTCCGATTGTGTGAGTGGGCTGAAGCTAAGCAAGTAGTTTGCTCACCCCCACACCTCCTCCAGTCTGACACGGTAATTTGATTGAGGACGGAGTGCGGAGGTGCAGAGAGAGAGGGGGTTATTGATGGGAACAGATAGAACATGGAAATGTAACAAAGCAAGACAGAAGAGGAATGGGGGGGGGAGCTTGACCTGATGATGACGGCCTTATCAGCACCTCTTCGTAATGGTTTTTCACCTCCAATGTGTGTGTGTGTGTGTGTGTGTAAAGTGGATGGATGGTGGGGGGTTAGTGGGGTTTTCTACCTGCCAAAGTTTCCCTCTTTGTCTAAGCCCATTCTTCTCCATTTGTCCTCAGCCTCCCATCTACAGCTGTGTCACTCTTCCGTCATCCTTCTACTCCATTTCCCCCCGTAGCTTCATTTTGCTTTTTTAAAAATAAACTTTCTCTTTTGTTGCAGTTTTGCCAAACAGTGACACCGACAGTCCCTGACTGATTCCCTGTAAATTATTCATGTGTCATTGACTTTTCAAAAGCACTGAGGAGGAACTGGAACACTTCTATCTCTTGCTCCCCCGTCACTCTCCTATACAAACACACAAACACACATAAAGGCATTTGCATGGCCCCCACACATGCTACAGACTAATATACATGCATTTTCAGGCCCCTTGAGAACGTTTTATGTTGACAGTTTTTTTTTTTTTTTATCTCCCTGTCAACTTCTTCACATCCTCTTTTCAGCACATTTTGACAAACATCACAGGCACACAACAGTAAATAAAAAGTACTCACTGATACCAAAATTACCTCTCAAGGTGGATGCTTTGTACTCCACTTGATTGTTATTGAAATTTCATGGAAACAGAAACACACACACACTCACACACACACACACACACACACACACACACACACACACACACACACACACACACACACATGCAACACGGCACAGTCCCAGTTGGAGTTTTTCTGTCCCTGGGACTTCTTTATTTTGCAGAGTTGAGGATCACAAATGGCTATTACATTGTCTTGATGTTTCATCATTCATATTCCATATACCAAAAATCTCTTCTGTGTCTGAGTACCACATACTCATGTGCCCAGAATCACACAGCTGAGACAGCAGCCATTGAGTATTTAGACAGTAGGGATGAGCTTTACATAAAATTATGCTTCTTATGGGGTCCAGACTGCCACTGTATTGCTCCAACCTGGAGGCCATGAATGTGTTTTGGTATAGATATCATTTCCACACTGTAATCCCCGTTCCATTCCTATTTCCATTTTTATCAAGGTGGTTACACGTCACACAATCGCTGCCCTGTTCGCCACCTCCTCCTCCTCTGCCTATCTTGCTCCCTATAGGCCTAATCCTCCTGTGCAGGCTCTTAGCTGGATAAAGCTGTCTCCATCCTTTCTCTTTATGGCAGGATTTACAGCAGTACCTCTTCATATCCTCCTTTTAGCACTCTTACGGTAGTTTCCACTGTTACAGGGCCATGCTCTTTGGAGAGCAGGAGATTCAGTTGCTCTGGCGTTGAGCAATATTAAAACAGAAAGGTCAGGGAAGATCATTTTGAAAATGAAGATCATATTGATCCGGAAACTGACTTTTTTGGTTTGAACCAGCCGTCAAGTAAAGAGCTCTCTAAAGCACACTGTGATCATCTTTAAAATTAAATGAAGTAGAAATAAATGAAGGGCTTCCATAGCCCCGTTCGGGACTCACGGTGGTCTCACCCACGGTGTAGAAAGCTCAGGGAAGTGGCTGTGGGCTGCTCTTTAGCAGAGGTGGAAAACTAGAGGAACATATCCCACACTGACCGGTTCATATTCAACTTAATCTTGTAAAAGTACTGTCTGACAACACTTGAAGGTTGTTTTCCAATAAGGTGAAGAAGATGCTGCAATTGTAAACATATGGCAAGCCACACACACAGAAAGGTGAAATTTATACTTTTGGAAGTCTAAATGTGATTGTTTGATTTTTCCTTAAATGTGCTTGGGCATAATGTGCTGTCATTCCTACAGTGTGATGTAGTGTGTGGGTGTCGTTTTCATTCCCACGGTGCAGTGTCTTTGAATAGAGTCGTCTGACAGATTTCCCCCGATTTCTAACATTCGGGATTTAATGATGTGTTTTTGTGGAATATGAGGAAAGGCCTGTATACGTGACTGTGCTTATGTGTGTGTGTGTGTGTGTGTGTGACTATGTGAGTGAGTAAGCGAAAAGAGAGAGTGAGCGAGAATGAGGGCGACTTTCACAAACTGACTTATTGATTTCCCATTTGAAAGCAGGGTTGATGTTTTGGATGGGAGCGATTGGGAGGTGGAGTCGTCAGGAGAAAGGAAAACATGAGGTGTAAAGAAAAGACAAAACGAGGGGTGGGGGGGTGGGGCTTGAGATTGACAACAGAATAACACTGATGACGCTTGGAGAGGGAGTGAGTGGACACAAATGTAGAAGGAGGGTGGATATGCAGTAGCTTGACCCCCCTCCCCCCCCCCCCCTCCTCTCCCCATCCGAGATTGATGTTTTCATTCAAGGCACACAGATGCTGGTAGCACAACTCTGGCATAGGGAATTATGGTGATTGATTGATAGGGGACGATGAGGGTCATATCCTGTAAAGCAGGGCCGTCTGACAGAATATCTTTTCCTCCATCTCCATCAGTACTTCATTCACCCTCCCCCAACGGAGGCGAACGCTACATGTCCCAGGTACAAAGTCAGCATCCCCACCAGCTGGTGATCTATACAGGACACGCAAGTACATTAGCAGCATTGTTAGCCCTTGTGTAATTTAGAACAGTTTTAGTTTATCAGTAAAATTGTAATTAAAAACAGCAGAGGGCAATTTATTAATTTAGATGTATGCTTCAGTGTTAGCATAATCAAGTATACATTATCCTTTTGCAAGAGAAAATCACTTCAGGATGAGGAGAAACTTCAGAAGGAGTAACGCCAGACGGAGCTGCTAATACACTAAAATACTACTGGATGTTCATGTCTCGAACAGGTATTTTTGTATCATAAGTTGGAACCTGAAGGTATAATAATATAGTAATTTTGCTTTCGGTAGTAACACTAGGTTACTTTAGGCACAAAGCCAGCTCATACATAAATCAATCTACACCCCGTTTAATCCATTCCTTCCACTTTTGCTTGTGTTTTTTGATTTTTGGAAAGGTCATTTCCAAAATGACCATCAAGTTCTTGTCTACACACACACACACACACACTTCACGCTGTAGAGTAACTGCTGTTGTGAACAGATATAGACCTGACAATCAGCGCTGAGCTGCTGTGAGCAAAGGGGATCAGAGCTGAGGCTGCACTCAGTGTATTCTGTGTCCACACAGAAAAAAGGCTTCCCCCAGTATAATTACATAATTACAGCTTCTACATCTCTTCTCCAAACCACTTTGGTGAGCGTGGCTGGTTTTTGTTGTTGTTACTTTACCAGACCAAAAACTGACTGATGTAGCTCCTCCAGTATAGTCTCTGAATCATGTGGAACACAAAACTGTTCTTTATGCGGATCGGTGACGTGAAGCCGACGTGAGGTCAGTAGTATCAGTCCCGAAAACTGATCCTTTCAATTTCTTTGTGGCTGTCGCTCTTGAAGCCGCATGAACACAGTGCAACAACAGAAAGAGGAAAATCACAGGTGGAGCACATGATGACGTTACGTGTCTTTGCTTGTGGAACTTCAATCCCATGTATGTTTGTTTGTCGACATGTGTGCGAGTGTGATCTGGGCATGTGTGTTATGCGTGCGTGCTTGTGTGTGTGTGTTCGTGTTCTTGGGGCTCAGTGTAATCACAGCTCTAATCCGTCTGCCAGGAGTCTGTGTGTGGGTGACATTAAAGTTCTCATTAGCGCTGTAACTCAGCACCAATGTCACTGTGAAGACACCAACGACACATCCACTGCAGCAAAAATCTATCCACCGTGCCTGCGTGTGTGTACACACTGTTGTGAGTGAGTGTGCATGTGCAAGGGGGAGAGAGAGAGAGAGTAAAAGCTTGTAAAGTTAACAGCTTGAATGATTTCTTGCATCCAATTTCCTCATTTTCTTTTCTTAGTCCTTGTTAATGTGCTGTTGATTTCATTAAATCAGATGAAACTGTCCATGAGTGCCTCGTTTGAATAGAATGCATTGTAAAAAAGTTGGGGAATAATAGTGTAAGTAATGTCATGTGTTTTAACGGATGAGATGAATCCCTTTTTTTTGCTGCGCCATGTTTTCATTAATTACTCAACAGTATTTTCTTTAAAAGACACACTATTCGATGCGGCGTATGCCAAAGTAAGACGTGATGAATGAGAAAGAAGAGGTGGAAAGAAGGAATAGTTGGGAAGAAGGAAGAGATAGGTTGCCATGGTAACAGGTCGGGCCCGGATTTGAGTGAAAGATGTGGCGTAGACCGGTTTACTGAGTGGATGCCACAACAATGCAAGGTCTACAGCTGCTGTTGTAAGCAGACATGCCGACCGTGCAGCTGTGCACATTTATCTTCTCTCGTCACCCAGATATCAGCCTTCTGTTTCTGTACTCGTCCGTTGACCCGACTCTGAACGCTGCCGGAATGAGCGTGGCTGTGAGCGCTCTGCACCAACTTAGTCGGAGTTGTTTGCAGCAGGCATGTTAAGTAAAAGAACCAGAGCAAGTGAGAGAAGTGGGTCAGGAGAGGATATGGGCGTTTGCACTCAGGACGGTTCTGTCTGATATCACACAGCCCAGCTAATCAGCCTCGACCACTTAGCATCTTTCTCCAGAATGCTAATGCACAAGCAAGCTGCCCGGCTGGTTGTTCTTGTTGATAATGCTAAAATGCTAACACGGAGCTAATCACTTCTCTTATGCACAGAGGTGATACCTCTAGAGGATTGTCTGGTGTTTTAAGGCAATCCAACACGGTTTTTGTTACTGAGTATAAGAGCGTTGCACTGGAAAACTGATTCACAGCTGGTCTGTGTTTGGATGTAGTGTTTGCATTTTAACGTGCAGCCAGGTGTCTCTGCTGGTAGCTGCAGCTTTGAAACCAATTTTGTGGTTTAGGATGGCTTTCCCTGAATGATTTTTTTTTTTTGTTAAAAAGGCTGCAAGAACTGAAAGCAAGAAGGAGTAGAAAGAATTATAGCAGATCCATCAGACGTGTCTCTTGTGTCCTTGGTGACGCAGATCTGCAGTTTTTCTGCAGTCGGAACAACAGAGGGAGAGCGAGAGACACAGAGAGAGAGAGTACATTTCGAGGGTCAGGGGCTGAGACAAACATTGAAGCTCAGGGAGTGAACATTCGGCACCTGCAGTGGGACTTGGCTGCTACAGCAGTTCATTTTTCTTTCTGGAGGAAACGGGGTCTCTGATTTGCATTATGCAGCATCCTAACTGCAATGCCAGCCATGCTGCAAAGTTGAGAATGATCAGCTTTATTGTCAGCAGCTGGGCTTGAGTTGGTGGTGAAACAAATAGATTTCTTGTTTGGCCTTTGGGCTGAAACCATGTCGTATTTGTTGTTGATGGTGTGTGTATGCAGAGTTTTGGCAGAGTAGAATGAATGAAGGAACTTGTGCTACCGTTCAACTTTATTAACAGATACAGATGTTCCCCAATATTTTGGGCTGCAGAATAAACTGCCGCAAAAACAGCCTATACAGACATCAAATGGAAAAAGGTTTGTATCCAAAGTCAGATTAATAATGTCATGAAATGGTGTAGAGGTAAATAGCAGGTTGACTTAGTAATGCAGAGTTAGCTTGATGACAGACAAAGCATTTTTTAATATGCTCCCCTGCTGAGTGGTGCTCTTGTTAGAGAAGCACATTGCCACTTCAGCTTTACAGTTTCACTTAAGAATGCAGAAGCTCACTTTTACTGAAACACTGTTCCGTTCTCATACATCCCTCCCCATTTAATTGGATTTACTACGTTCACCAAAGGGAGAAAAATAGCTAAAAATACTGAATAAACAGGATCACTACAATATAGTTTATTCAAGTGGATGATACAACAAAATTTGGCTTTGATCCGATACAAGTAATACCAGGGCCAGGATCACCAATAATGCTAAATTTATTGTATAAAGTAGCGAATGTGTTATCACGTTAGGGCAAGAGATATGCCATGATTTAATAGGTTAATGCATTATTAATAGCCTCCTTCTTAATATACTGAAATTACCACCGAATAATTTGCCGAACATGAGGTGTCTTATGACTATTCTCTGTTAATGACTGAAGCACGTGCACGCAACACAAGACAGGTCTCAATGGAAAATAACAAATGTTCATTATGTGAATCCTCTGGATTAAATCGACGATCACTGGCAGACAACAGCAGCACAGATGCAAATACCGCAGCACTGAGAAGAAGAGCCAAGTACCCAGGATGTGATCGCAACTAAATTTTATTACTAACTTACGTGCTTTTTTAGTAAAGCTGTACATTAAAGGATGAGTAGGTGATTCTACACTTTCTGTTATATTACTTGTAATCCTCGTAACGTAGCGATAGCAATGAATAAAGTAAATGCTCTGACATAAAAATGTTTAAGAAATGTCATCTGTGGCCGTGGCAGGACTGTAAAAACCTCGTCCAATCAAAAAGTCGGGCTGGAGAAAATAATTGGACGGCCTGCCTGCCTGTCAATGCTTACTTCCTGTTTCCGCTCACTCTGCTGATCTAGAGCACTCGTTTGGCGTTTTGGGGGAGTGGCTTTGAACAGAGGTCCTTCAGACCTCTGTTCAAAGCCATTTTTTCATTTTGGCGATGCGTTCAAAGTCAAAGACTGTGGTTTTTCCGAATGACCTACTCTGCCTTTAATGTCACACTGGTAGTATTATTCAAAAACGTTTGCATCTTTTAAAATGTTGCCGCCCTTTAAGTATTTTACGTTGTACACGAAATCATCAAGCTATGCACATCTGAATGAGATGCATTTCACATAAAGGACAGCCAACATCATGAATGAAGATGCCGGGGCGCTTTTCTGTTTTCACCTTTAAATAAATGCAAATCCGTTCTCGCCAGGCTGTGCATCTGCTGACCTTTCATTTTTCTTTCACTAACACAGGGCCGCAGTATGCAAATTGATTTCTTGCAATGGCAGTTGTGTGGGTGTGAGGTGGTAAGTGTTTGGGATGGATGAGAGGGGTGGAAGGGTGGGATGAAATGAATGTGTATCGATGGCGGGCCAGAAGGTGTTGTAACAAAGAACCCTGGGAGTGAGACTTGGGTTGGGGGCTTCTCAGCGAGGCTCGATCGCTTCATCATCTCCCCCTGTGGTTCGTGTGAAATCAATGTGGGAGAAAGGGATTAGACACGCCCACATTTATGGAATATACTGAAGGTAGGCATGGAAAAATGTCATTTGAAGGAGGCATGGACTTTGTTTCTGAAATTAGTATAAGTATAAAGCAAGATGTGTTATTACCACACACAGGAAGCTGTTGGACCAAGTTCATTAAATGTATGCTGTCTCTCTGCCTGTTTAAAATTTTAACCAGCCATCTTCGAGCTAATCCATTCAGAGTGATTCTATAAATGGACCACTGCAAACTTTTGCTTAATTAATAAAGGTTAATGCATTCGAGATGGAACACTTAATCCTGCAATACAAGGGCATTTGGTTGAACATTCACTTTCGGTATGTTTGATGTCGGTTTCGTCAATATTTAATGTAGAAAATGAAGACAAATTCTAAATGGCCTTTCCAACCTTTACCAAACGTATTCTTCAAGGGAACAAAGCATTTTCTACTACTTCTTCCACAACTTTAGTAGTCCAAGCATGCACATAGAGAGCATGTGCAGCATGTGGAGTTTATTCTAGATTCTGAATTTCCTTTCTACCTGTAGAATGAACACGTCAAAGTGGGAAGATGGCACAAACATTTATCTGTAAGGCTGAGGGCCTATGTTTGTGACCGGGCAACATGCCAGTAATATTGGACACATATCTCTGGAACATAAACATAGTTTTGTAACAGTAGGCCCAAGGAAATGACTGAGAGTTACACAAGTACATCCATGCATTCAAAAAGTGTCACAAACTTAAAAACAGGTGTTAATGCGTACAGTATTAGGAATGCAGATGACTAGACAACCATGACATGCTAATGCTTGAAGCAATGTTATCAATTGCCTATTGCAACAGAATGGTATGTGATAAATAATTCATTACATGCAGCACTTTCTGGTTTCGGGGGATTGTCACTGCTTCCGTGATTTCCCTATACAACTTACCTATGCAGCTAATTAACCCAGTCACTGAATGTGGCTTTTATTGTAAGTTCAGAGAGGAACATAAGTCTCATCCTAATGTCCTCATTGCACCAGGTATCAGCTTCTCATTCATTAAAAAAAAAACACACACACTGAGCATATGTTCAAGGGCTTTCCTACATATCAACCAATGACCATCCACGCTGAAGGGTATTCAAACTACAGTACAAGTCATGACTTTTTTTTTTACTGTTGATGTAGTTTGTCTTATTTATTAGGGATGAAGCACTGGGGGAGCTAAAGCAACTAGTCGAGCAATTGTCTGCCAACCAGAGAAAAACGTATTTATTCAATACATAGAGGTGTTATACACATATAAGTCTCCACAATGTCATGGTCTTTAGTCTGAGTGTGGGTCTGTCACACAAGTCAGGAGTGAAAATCTTCCCACATTATTACTTTTTATCTCTTAGAGAAAAGTAAAAATTAGCCCTGTGAGGTTACACACTTTTCTAAAAAATATTGTTTTTACTAGCATCGTGTTATTAGTCACAGTATTACTGTAAACACTCAAACACCACAATTGAGACTAAATATCTAGACTTACTTACTTAGGCTAGACTTACCGATCTTTTTGCACAACTTGATTTTAATGTACGTGACACCTGACCCTGAGAAAATCTCAGAGCGACTACAAATACTGCAATTGTTATTATCATACTTTTAGACAGTGTATTCTATGTAATATGCTATTGAAACAATATCACATCTGCAGCTGCTATACGCCCCCCCCCCCCCCCCCCAGCTTTCAGAGGTTTGCCCATAGTGTCTGTGTGTGCTATTAGAGAGTCAATATCAGCTGCACCTGTGTATGTTGTATCAGTGTCAGCATGGCCTCTCTGAAGCCTCATGATGTTGCCAACCTCTAGTGATGAAAGGTAGATTTTGACCTTCCCAGGTGCAGGAGAGGGAGTCCTCCATGGGCCTTGCTGAACATTCATGATTGGCTTGTTATTAAGATATTTCAAGCTAATTTCCATTGAGTTTCAAGTCTAGGCATGGGTCTGAATCAAATCTTTAATCCCTTTGGATTATTATCATCCTTTTAATCTCTCCCGTGACTAGTGGGAGTAATGTAGTCTTAATTGGCTGAATTGCATTTCTTTCAGCCTTTTGAAATTCTGAAATGACTGGTTAATTACACATTATAGGTGGAACATAGCCTACATTTATGAGGGAACGCCAAGCTCGAACGAATGCAGTTATTAACTTTATAAAGGTTTTAATCATAGAAAAACTTTGAGAGTAGAACAGGCATTCATGGTCGTTGAGGCCAGATGGAGTCTTATGTTATAAGGAAGTCAAGGGCAGTTCAAATAAAAATGGCGGATGCTCTGACCATCCTGTTAGGTTTACTTGAATGGGAATGTCTCTTCCAATTTGATTTCTATGGTTATAATATCCAGCTTTTCTTTTATACATTCAGTGTTTGTAGCAGATTGAAATTCAGGATTTAGTTACCAACATTATCAATAGAGATGATGTTATTTCACACAAAATGATCAAAGAGCTGTGTATAAAAACATATTTAGGGTATATTACTTTCAAACAGGAAAACAACAATCTTCTTTTTCTTCTTCAACATTTCCCTTTTCCTTATCCTTAGAAAACCTGCATGTTTGTGTTGTTCTTCCACATCTTGCTGCATCTGAGTTGTATGTGTGACGTATGTGGCCCCGGGTGGGCCAGGGAACAACACAATACAAAGGCACTCTGCTTCCTCTCAGGACACCGAGTTTATATTAGGTGACGAAGCCTCTGCTGAATATTTCAGCGACACTGCCTTGCTACTGGGAAGGATATAATGAGAAAGCTTTATGGCAGAGAAGGACCATATGTCGCTGCAAAGTACTGGAAACATGCTGTTTGTAAATAGACATAAGTTTTTTTTCCAGGTAGAAAAGTGTGTACATCACTGTTTACCTTCTCCTTTTCTTTTTATTGAAGAAGCTGGTGGGTTGGACGATATTTTTATACTTTACTATGCATGAAGCTTTCTGAGGTTTGGACTGAATGTTGGTGAAAGGATACTCTGTTGGGCACTTGTGAGTCATTCCAAATCACTTGATTAGAGGTTTCAAAATTCACCAAAAAAAGGAAATTTCATTTTTCCCGGTCCAGACTGGTCCACTATGGGACTCAATATGGAGGAAGCCAGTTGTATCTTGATCCGGCTTGTGTTGTAAAATGCTTTGAGTGATCAAGTAAACTACAAAACGGCTACGTAAATGCAGTCCATTTACCAGCTTTGTAAGTGTAATAGGGCAATAAACACAATACTCATTTTGTGCTAACATACATTTTGGATGGATGGATGGATGCATGGATGGATGGACTGCTATGATTAATTACAATCATCCCATGGGAGATATGTGGGATGAACAATGACACATATATATATAACAATTTTTATATATTGGCCAGAGTAAGGAGGGCCAGAGGGGTGTCCTGGCTTGAAATTATGGGTACTACCACCTCCCTCTCCCAAACCACTGTCACAATAAATTTCCGAACTGTTTTGTGTTAATCTGCTTGCTCGTTTGTGTCTGTGAGGCTAATAAGTAGTTTTCTTTGAGAGAGTCATGGCAGGAGGTAGCCAACAACTGTTCAGGCGGCCTCATCTCCTCTCGCTGTGCACCCCCTACCGCCTCAGCTGGTCTGGAAACCCACCTTAATATAGATCAGGCACCTGGGAGAACAGCATGGAGTCCAGGCCCTCTGGCCTGTTCCAGAGCTTTACTGATAGGCACCGAGCCGAGCTGCCAATATCACAGCAGCACACGGACCTGGTGGCTGTTGTTTGGTGTGTAGATCTATGTGTGTGGGCTCCTTTGTGTACACTATGTCTCTATATTGTGTCACTTTTACTACTATTCTTATTCAGGTTTTTTGTTTGAAAGTCATTTTTTTTTTAAATCATTAAACAGCTATACCATGCATACTCATACTTCTACAATGTGAGCCTAACATGGGAATGGTCTGCATTGGAATGTAGCTGGTCATTAAACATTTCATATATGAGTGTATGGCATTAGATTTGTCTTTATACTGCTGCCCCCATTTTTAAATGTCACGATTCATCGCATGTAAATAATGACATTGTGAGGTTAAATCAATATCATGGAAAATGAGAACACAGCATGCATGTGTATATCGTGTACCTTTACCCCATTTTCCCGAGGTTTGACCTCATCTAATCCGTATATAAGAATGTGAAACATCTGTGAAAAATGGGCGTAAGGAGGATGGGTAATGAGAAGCATGCAGGGAAAAGTAGAAGGCGGCAGACAGAATAGAAGGAGAATGAAGAGGTGCTTAATATTTCATTAGTTAATTAGAGACTGTGCTACGTTCTGAGGGAGTGTGCTGTAGCTCGAGGCTCCTGGGTGTCATTGTGGCCGGCACAGTCATCACTTACTGTACCGGCCTATTTCCGATGGCGTCCACTTCACAACAAATACAGTACTGGGAGTAGAGCAGTTCTTTAGGCTCAAACCGAGGGGAAGTGGAGGCAGAAAGGCAGAGGTTTTTTTGGAAGCAAAGTGAAGTTTAATGTTTCAACGTACAGTCAGGCTAACATTGTGCACAGTGGACAGATTGGAATATCCCCTAATCTCTTATTACACATTGTTAGAGAGCATGTATCAGTCTGGTATATCTTCTTTAAAATCCATGATCGTAGCAAAAGTTTCTCTTTCTCCCAAACAGCTATAGAAATAATTGTTTATTCAGTAAGTCCTGAGGATGTCTCCTCCAGTAAATGTCTGATAAGTAAGGAAAACTATATTTTTGAGATATATCCAAACGGTTTGATGTGCACAAGAGTATGCGCTTAGTTACTTTGCAGCACTCTGGTGCAGGAAACACAAGCAACGTCCATTTATCTTACAATTACCGCTGGCATTATTACCATACAGTAATTGGATTGACTTTGCATTTCCACTTAACTTCTGAATGTCTTTGTTGATTTATAGTCAGCGTGAAACAAAAATGCATAATATGCATAAATATAGCTGTTGTGACATAATTAGCATCAAACACTTTTGTTTCCCCATTCTCATAGTCCGAGCGGGTGAGTGGGGCTAAATGCAAAAAACACACATAGTTTTCACCAGAAGTGACAAAATAATTTGGTCCGTCAAGGCTGCACATTTTCTGCATCTGCAGAAATAGGGCCTAGAGACCCAAGTAGGGTGAAAGCGGGGACACCGGGTAAAGACAATCAAGGATACAAGAGCAGCATTGAGGAAAGATTTTAGTTTCCTCAGAGAGAAACCATAGAAATGCCACGAGGTACCTCAGGCTTCTGGGGGGCAGCACTGACAGAGAAGACAGTGTGTGCAAGAGAGATAGAGAGACAGACAGAGAGGACTATTTGGTAGATTTAGTATTTCACATGTGGTTGCTAAAAAAAAAACTATTCTGTTGCACATTTGCAAATTCTTAATTAACTCTCGTTGCTATTCCCGGCGTCGATGTTGAGACAGAGGTGAGAATGTGTCTTCTCTTTTTAACAAGCCTGTTGTGATGTGAAAATGTCACTCCGGGTCCAAAAATGATACAGATGTCTCAATGATGAGTCATAGTTATCACAATGGATGGGTTGCGTGTGTGTTGTTGGAATAAATAGCTCTCGGTGTGTGTGAACAGGGAGACAGAGACAGGAAATCCCAACAGGTGGTGAGCGTTTTGGCTGCAAAAAGTCATCATCTCAACTCAGCCTCACTGGAAAGTTACAGCAAGTCTTCATCCTACGATGTAATGAATTACGTTATACAGACGTGCAATTTACGGTATTTCTTTAAAAAAAGAAATCCTACCAGTGTGTTATCAGCCACCCACACACACATATACACCCACACACAAGAGCGCACACAGGAAAGCAGATGAAAAGCTTTGTCTTGTGTTGCGAGCCCCTGTGCAATAACGTCCTGCTATGAATTAAGTTTTCCACAGAGAGCAGAGCAGAGCGAGATTGATGCCCATGAGTTGTGATTGATAGTTTATTGAGCTTATCAACCCAGAGGGGAACAGAAACCTAATTCTCCAACTCTTCTGTTTTCACTGCAAGACTTGAAGAAAAAAAAAAGAGAGCAGGGACCTCCATGTTAATTACAAGTGTATGGGATTAACCCAAGTGCATTGTGTATACTTCTGTGTACTCAATAATTACCAGAATAAAATGGTAGAATTGCAGTTTTTGAAGTCCAAGGAAGTCCTTCATTCATAATATAAGGCTTAATCATAAAAGGACTCATGTTGGGGCTTTAAAGTCGAGCTGGAACAGCATTTCAAGCGTATCTAGCTCCCATACTGTGACATATTTCTGAGTGAAACAGAATACGCAGGCGGGACGTAACGTTGGGAGGAATTTGATTTGATCGTTGTAAAGATTAGCTCACAACCTTCTCTAGCACTGTGCTGATGGATGGATGTCATGATATTATTGGTTGGTAGTAGCTGATGTAAGCAAGCGTCATATTTTGTTTTCCAGGAATTAAATCTTGGGGAATTTTGTTAGAAAAATATGAAGACATTTATTTTTTTATTCTTTTTTTTTTGTATTTTCTAGGCATATATTGTTAAATAGTTTCCTAATACGACCAGGGATGTGCTCTAATGAGGTTGAAAGGGCATTTTTCATTTCAGCTGGACTTTAAATGAATCACATAGTGGATTCATAGTGACAACCAGTTTGTGATCTTACACACTGCGGTTTGTGATTTATTTATAGATAAATAAAAGCAGCTCAGTAGCAACCCATCTCTGAGATTTTTCTCTCTCCAAAATTACACCCTGGTTTCAACTTTTTTGAAAGTAGTTTGCCTGTTTGATACTAATAGCATTGTCATTGTAAAGAAGGCACATTATGGGATTTTAATATGATAGAAAAATAATCTTACAATATATAGCATCTGATCTGCTGTAAGTATATGTTTTACAGACTCCTAATCAAAAATGACAATGAAAAACGTGCCACAGTTAATATTCTCATACTAATAGAAGTGAGTCACGAATGGCTTGTAAAACATATTTTTCATTTTATGTTATCCGAACTGTGACTGTGTTGTCACTGCTTATTTCTTCACATAGTATATTGCATTGTGGGAAAATAGTTTCTATCCAAATCATACTCTAAAATAGGGAGATTGTGGATGCTGGTATCTTAAAGTGCATCCAACAGACTCCAACTGTGTTCAAGTTTTGATTGGGTGAATGGCTTTCTGTAACCTTACATGGCTGTGTGTGTGAGCCTAAACGTCTGACTGGCCTCCAGTCATTTCCTCAGGTTGCTGTGTGAATTTCCTTGCATTGATTGTGAGCCTGAAGCATGGCCGAAGTCAAAGCAAATGCATGGCAGGGTTCCTGTGAGAACATATGAGGGCATTATGCAACCAAGCCACCGTACAGTTACAGTATCCGAGGCAACACTTTCATAAGCATCACACCTTCAACATTTTAAACGGCATTGAGCTCGAGCACCCTTATGCACTTCAAATGAATTTCCACTCAGATCTGGGCTGGCATGTTTGCAGTCTCTTCCTTCATGTTTCACTGAGCAGAAACGGTTTCACGTTGGGACGTCAGCGTTCTACAGTAGCTTTCACCCTCACATCAGGGTGTTGTTGCTGCAGTTTTTAGCTGCTTTCACTCCTACACTCCTGGTTCTAGCAAGTTATGACTCAGGACTACTAATTGTCTTCATGGCATAAAGGAAGCCTCGGGGGTATCAGAAAATAACCCTGAGTGATAACTCACGTTCATACTTTTTTCTTTTTAGATCAGTCCGTTGCCTCCAGGTATGTGATATTGAGTATGTGTGTGTACTGGAGGTGTGTGCAAATATCCTTGCATCTGTACAGTGCACACAATATTTCTACTAATCAAATGTCCATGTCTTTATAGGACTGTGCATACCTTACTGTATGTGTGGGTAGAGTCACTGGGATGGTTTCTGCCATTGGAGGAGATAATGATGACCTGGCAGTAGTGTCATTTGGCTGAGAAAATACTCTGGCCTTCTCCAACCCTCTGCTGTACTGATTACTGACTCCTGACTCCTGGCACACACAACCCAACTATGAGCCAGGGCAGCTCCATCCCATAATCACTATTGATTACTGATAATCCAGTTAGGAGAAGGAAAACTGTCTGTGTTTTGGCAATGGGAAGAAGATGGCATCAGTTAGATGAGCTATCTCGTAACACCACTGCTGAGGCAGGAAGGATGAAAGCATGTCTTATTCTGAAACCTTTCCAATATGAAGCTTGATATATAAATGTGATGGCAGTTTTACACCGTTCTCATGTTTTAATAAGCGTCTGAGTTAATTTTCTTACTTACTTTTGTAGCGGGGATTCTTCTTGTCAGGTCAGTCCATAAAATTGGAATTTTATAAATGTTCCTCTTGGTGGCAGTAAACAAGAGTAAAAGACAACCTCCATAAAACCACAATAACTATCAGACCACCGGTTCAACTTTTATCTTCCATTAAAAAAGTTACACTGACAGTAGCCTATGACGAACACAAATGATTACACTCTGTGTTTCTGGCCAACATGCATTGTGCGTATCCTTCAGGCCGAACAAATGTGTTGAATGTGTTTCCTTCCTCATAAAATATTTGCAAAGCGATTCTTAAAAACAATTTAAATCCTACTTTTTACATCCGTGATTGCTTGCTTTAATGATCCCCAAAATATTATGGATAATTTTCTCATTAGTTTAATAACGTGGTTTGTATCACTGGAAAATGATACCTCAGTGGGGCCTTGCATTCTGCATTTATGGCATGTAGCTCTTCAGTAATATGTATATTGATAAATATTCATTGTGCGTATTACTATTTTAATGTTTGGGGAGATCAATGTTATTTGTAAAATGGATATAAATAGTGTGATGAAGTAGATTATGAGGGAGGAGAGAATGAGAACAGAAACAGAAAGGAGGCAAAGAGAGGATAGATAGTGTTGGTTAAGAAAAACAGCTTCAGTTAATCTACAGAGGGGGAGAGAAATCAAGAGATGCACTGGAGGTGTGAGGCTTAACTGAGTAGGGTATTAACACACAAACATTTTAGCATCTAAAACAGAACAATGTAAAAGAAACAGACTGCTTTGGGATTATATATTACATTCAAAATCAATCATTTTATGGGGAAACAAATGTAGGGTAAAATAAAAGGAGCTTCTATATTCTGTATCGTAGGATTCAGTTAATAGAAAATGCAAATAAAATCACAGTGTTAACCACCTCAAATTGCAATTCAAATATTATTCAACGAAAGTACATTTTGCTTCATACTGTATGGATTTCTTTGGGATGCCTTCTCCATAATGATTAAATGTGAGGATGGAGGCATCTATTGCGCCGTGTGGCATAATCCTGGCCATCAACTCCCACGCTCTATGCATCTCCACAGCATGGCGTATCCACTGTCTGTCAACACTCTAATGGGAGGCAAACCAAACAACACAGAGGGAAGGGGACACACATATACACAAACTAGGCACAGAGAAACGGAGATTCAGCCAATGTTCTACCGATTAGGGAATTGTGAAATTATGCTGATAATGGATCCCGTTTCAGAGGATCTGCAGTGGACAGCTGGAGTGGACTTGTGTCACGTTTCAGCATTATTGCTTCAGTGTAAGGAGGCCATACTGTATCGGCTGTATTATAAAGTGATTATAAATGCCGCAGTTGGGTCACAGGAGGAGGGCAGACTTCCGAGGGTCATTACAGCAGAAGCTGCTGAAAACAGAAATATAAACCTCCGGAACAAACCCAAATAGCAGGATGATTTATACATTGTATGGTGACGTATTGATGGAAACATTGAGCTTCAACACCTGTTTTTTACACCTGTCACAGTACAGTAGATTCAATAGTGCTTACATAAAACTGAGGATGATTAAGGGATGGAATACAAGGTAATTGTATTTACTGCTGTGCACACATGGGGTCAATAAGACGAGTGAATAATGTTGCCTAGTGCGGTGAGTGGTGTACAGTGCTGCAGGGCCGACTCATGTCTTTCCTGTTCTCTGAGTATGGGGTCCCATTGGAATCTGAAGGCAGAGATGGCAGCTAAGTGGGCTCTGGATTGATGGTCTCCACAGCAAAGCACTGCAGAGGCCTGACTCTCACCCCCCTCTACCCTCCTCCCTCCCCCCGCAAAAAACCTTTACTTCACTCACCTGCATTGCACCAGTTATTTCTCACCTCCAACTTAACATCTCCTGCTGTCCTACAGATTCAGTGCTCTGGAGTCCTCCTGCCCCCCCCCCCCCCCCCCCCCCCCAGTCCCCCCCGTCCCCTATCTCTCTCTATCTCTGTAAACACTGCAGGGCTTCACTTACATGTGCTCAGCTGTGGGACAACTTCAGGGCAAATCAAGGCGGATAATCCTATGTTAGTATTGATTCTCTCATAATTAATTGATATTTTCCATTGCAGGAACTTAACAACCCACGACACGGAGTTTCCAAAAAACTTTCATGAACATTGTGACTCATAGCTTCTGCTTTTTACAAAATGAAATGTTTTCGATAAATGGAAAGGCCATTAAAGTTAGTCCTTTGGAGCGACTGTCTGCCCTGTGCTGTTAAACCACCCCACATTATTATCCCCTGAATCAGAAGAAGATGAGAAGAGTAGATGAAGACTCTGGTAGAGGACAGATGCAACACAATCATTTATGAGCTTTTGGTTTTTGAGAGAAAATGAAATATAACAAGTGATACAATACATTTGGTCACGCTGCTTCACTACTACAATCATTGTTATATCATTTTGAAAAGGATATCACCTTTGTAGTAGTCTAGTGTCATCCCCTGAGCAATAGTGAAAATGAAGGTCCAGGATCTCATCCCAAAAGCCCGGGGGTACTGTGGAAACAAAAACAGTACCTGTAGCAATGTCTGCACGTCAAGTTATGGGTCATTAATTTGCTGTAGTCGCAAATACCCATAAAATCAAGCAAGTACACCACCCTCTTTTGTTAAACAGGACAAATTGCCAGCATGGCCTAGACCCTTGTAGCACTGAGGCCATGAAATAGCCAATGTTGTTCGGTCTCCTCTTTAACACAAGCTCTTGACCTTCACCTCGAGCTGAAACAGGCTGGGTAGACCGCGTGTCCCCCTTAGCTACTGGTCCATGTCGGACTGCTGACGCTGTTCAAGAGCTCTGTCGCGCCACAGGAACCAGCGTTAAGTGGCTAACGGGAGGAAAAGCAGGAAGACCAGGATGTGTGTCTTTGTGTGTCACTGATCATGATAGTAGGATGTGTTTAAAGCATTTGGTGGGGCCACTGTAAATCAGGCCCCGTCTCCTCCCGGTCGCTATGGCGATGACTTCCTGATCCACTCTGGGCTGATTTAATAGTCCTGGGAGACCTCTAAACACACGCCATGGATGCTCTCTAGGCACCACTCACCAGGCTTAGGCTGCAGTAAATTCAATCAGTTACCGGTTAGTGCACCTGTGTGCACTTGGGCGAGGATGTGTTTGTCTGCGCGTCTTATCTGTGTTGTGTGTTTTTGCACTAAACAAACTAATCATTTTCTGAGGTAATTCAATCAAGCAGTCGGTCTTGGAGTGTTGAAAAAAAAAAATGCAGTGCTTATGATGTGAGATGATGAGTTTTCAATCCGGCCGCCACACAAGCAGAATCATTTCATCCCCTTGATGAACATTTTTTTTAACTTAAAGACAAATAAAGCCTTATTTCATACAAACATTCAATCAGATAGATCTTGTTAGTGATGCGTTGGCGACCCACAACCAGCGTGGGTGGGTTGACCCGTGGGTTGGGGTGAGCTAGAACTAGAAAATATATACAACAGGTTCAGGCAGGTGGGTCAAGAGGGTTATTAATAATTTACAGAAACATTTACATTGCATGCTTGGTCCACCTTCTATTCCCCTCTCTCTGTTTCTTTCTATAACACACACACACACACACACACAAACACACACACCTCAAGTCCACTTGTGTCTCTCATTATCTCAGACCTCATTCCTGACAATTGTGCCACTATAAAGTATAAAGTTGCTGTTCTGGTCGTGTTCGGCTGGTTGATTAATGGTTTTGCTGAGTGGGCAGTGGTGTCAGGGCTGTAATAATGGGTCACGTGGATGCGGGTAATAAAAACCTGGGCATCATTTTTTTTATCCCACTTGGGGGCAGCAGGAACAAGCTGTGACACTGGCACATGATCACTTTATAAGGTCGATTCGGCAAACTGGCCTTCCGACGCATCCGGCAGACACGTAGCAACATTATCAGTCATTTGGTGAGTTTCCGGCCACCTGGTGAATGTAAGTCTAATATAAAAAAAATATGTTTATCTGGCTCTTTAGCAGCTAAATGCTCCATTATATACACAGGCTAGTTGCCAAATTTGTCAGTCTGCCATTTGGTGTTGTGTACAGTAGGTTTTTAGGGCTTTCAAACAGCTGTCTGCTGTGGCGAAAAGCTAAAGTGTGGTAAGAATGAGCCAAAATGGTAAAGTTGAAAGATGCGATAAATCTCTGTAGAGATGCCGCTCTCTTGCATGTGTTGGTGACGACGTGTCCATACGCTTGTTACTTCTACTTTTGCTTGGGACATGAACAGAAGTCAGACAAAAGTCCTTTGTCTGTTTGACCCATCAACCTACATTTTCAGACTATCTCGCTTTTATACTACGTCAGATGCTCTTCCTCTAATGCAGCCAGTGGCCCAAAGCCCGGCCCAGAGAAAGAGATAAATCCACAATACTCTCCATATCTGCAGCCATAGAAATGTGGTGTGAAAATAAATGTATTAGGCACACACGGTTCTCTTTTCCGCTTTCGCTATCTCTCGCACTCTTCCCCCTGAAGACAGACAGACACACACACACACACACACACACACACACACACACACACACAAGGAGGAGGAGGAATGAGATAATGGTATGGTGCATTTGTTTGGGTTCAAATTTGTTAACTGGTATTAAACAAGACTGCAGTCACGACAGATCTAAGAGGAGATTACTGGAAAGACCATGCCCAGCATTGTGCATCTGTGTCTGCGTGTACTTGTGTTCCAGAGGAACCATGCTATCAGATAAGCCTAATAAGCTGATTGATCACATGTTCATAAATATCCCTCGGCTCATTTATCAGTGAGAGCTCCTGCACAGGCACATGTGGGCCTGTGAATAGTCCAAGTGTTGAATCATTCAATATGATGTAATTCAATTTATTTTAACCTGTTGCATGTCGTCTCTGGAAACTGCTCATCCTGAAGCCAGATTGCAGCGTTTAAGTGCTGTTTTCTTTCTTGCTAGTAGTTACTGTAAGATCATAACGTTATAGAAAACTGAAATATGTTACTGGGAGTCTTTACAATAACATAATACAATTAACAATTTCCATTTGTAACATCTTATGTAGGCTGCAGTTAAACGGCTGCTTTACTTTTGCATTCTGGTGCAACAACAAAAGTAGATAACATGTAATACAGAGCAGAGGAAACCACTGGTACTTTATCCATCCATCCATCCATTTTCTTCCGCTTATCCAGTACCGGGTCGCGGGGGCAGCTGCCTGAGCAGGGACGCCCAGACTTCCCTCTCCCCGGACACTTCCCCTAGCTCCTCCGGGAGGACCCCAAGGCGTTCCCAGGCCAGCCGGGTGACATAGTCACTCCAGCGTGTCCTGGGTCTTCCTCGGGGTCTCCTCCCGGTGGGGCATGCCTGGAACACCTCCCGAGGGAGGCGTCCAGGGGGCATCCGATGCAGATGCCCGAGCCACCTCAACTTGCTCCTCTCGATGTGGAGGAGCAGCGGCTCTACTCCGAGCTCCCCCCGTGTGACGGAGCTCCTCACCCTATCTCTAAGGGAGCGCCCCGCCACCCTGCGGAGGAAGCTCATTTCGGCCGCTTGTATCCGGGATCTTATTCTTTCGGTCATGACCCAAAGTTCATGACCATAGGTGAGGGTAGGAACGTAGACCGAGAGCTTCGCCTTTCGGCTTAGCTCTCTCTTTACCACGACGGACCGATACAGCGACCGCATTACTGCAGCCGCTGCACCGATCCGCCTGTCAATCTCGCGTTCTATCCTTCCCTCACTCGTGAACAAGACCCCAAGATACTTAAACTCCTCCACTTGAGGCAGGAACTCCCCCCCGACCTGGAGGGAGCAAGCCACCTTTTTCCGGTCGAGAACCATGGCCTCAGATTTGGAGGTGCTAATCCTCATCCCGGCTGCTTCACACTCGGCTGCAAACCGCCCCAGGACATGCTGGAGGTCCTGGCTCGAAGGAGCCAACAAGACCACATCGTCCGCAAAAAGCAGGGATGAAATCCAGTGGCTCCCGAACCAGATCCCCTCCGGCCCACGGCTGCGCCTAGAAATCCTGTCCATAAAAATATTGAACAGGACCGGTGACAAAGGGCGTCCAACATGCACCTGGAACAGGTCTGACTTACTGCCGGCAATGCGAACCAAGCTCCTGCTCCGGTCATACAGGGACCGAACAGCCCTTAGCAGAGGGCCCCCGACCCCGTACTCCCGAAGTACCTCCCACAGAATGCCACGAGGGACACGGTCGAATGCCTTCTCCAAGTCCACAAAACACATGTGGACTGGTTGGGCAAACTCCCATGAACCCTCAAGCACCCTGCGGAGGGTATAGAGCTGGTCCAGTGTTCCACGGCCAGGACGAAAACCGCATTGTTCCTCCTGAATCCGAGGTTCGACTATCGGCCTAATTCTCCTCTCCAGCACCCTGGAATAGACTTTCCCGGGGAGGCTGAGAAGTGTGATCCCCCGATAGTTGGAACACACCCTCCGGTCCCCCTTTTTAAATAGAGGGACCACCACCCCGGTCTGCCAGTCCAGAGGCACTGTCCCCAACTGCCACGCGATGTTGCAGAGACGTGTCAACCAAGACAGCCCCACAACATCCAGAGACTTGAGGTACTCAGGGTGGATCTCATCCACCCCCGGTGCCTTGCCACCGGGGAGCTTCTTAACTACCTCGGTGACTTCAGCCCGTGTAATGGGTGGATGAACCTCTGAGTCTCCAGCCTCTGCTTCCCCAATGGGAGACGTGTCAGTGGGGTTGAGGAGATCCTCGAAGTATTCCTTCCACCGCCCGACGATATCCCCAGTCGAAGTCAGCAGCTCCCCACCTCCACCGTAAACAATGTTGGTGGAGGGCTGCTTCCCCTTCCTAAGGCGCCGGATGGTTTGCCAGAATTTCCTCGAGGCCGACCGATAGTCCTCCTCCATGGCCTCCCCGAACTCTTCCCAGACCCGAACTTTTGCTTCAGCGACCGCCCGTGCTGCAGCACGCTTGGCCTGCCGGTACCCATCAGCTGCCTCGGGAGTCCCCCGAGCCAACCAGGTTCGGTAGGACTCCTTCTTCAGCTTGACAGCATCCCTTACTTCCGGTGTCCACCACCGGGTTCGGGGATTGCCACCACGACAGGCACCGGAGACCTTACGGCCACAGCTTCGAACAGCCGCGTCAACAATGGAGGCAGAGAACAAGGTCCATTCGGACTCAATGTCCCCAGCCTCCCTCGGGATCTGGTCAAAGCTCTCCCGGAGGTGGGAGTTGAAGACCTCCCTGACAGAGGGTTCCACCAGACGTTCCCAGCAGACCCTCACAACGCGTTTAGGTCTGCCAAGTCTGTCCAGCTTCCTCCCCTGCCAGCGGATCCAACTCACCACCAGGTGGTGATCAGTTGACAGCTCAGCCCCTCTCTTCACCCGAGTGTCCAAAACATACGGCCGGAGGTCAGATGACACAACCACGAAGTCGATCATTGACCTCCGGCCTAGGGTGTCCTGGTGCCATGTGCACTGATGGACACCCTTATGTTTGAACATGGTGTTCGTTATGGACAAACCGTGACCAGCACAGAAGTCCAATAACAGAACCCCACTCGGGTTCTGATCGGGGAGGCCGTTCCTCCCAATCACGCCCCTCCAGGTAACACTGTCGTTGCCCACGTGAGCGTTGAAGTCCCCCAGTAAAACAATGGAGTCCCCGGTTGGAGCACTCTCAAGTACCCCTCCCAAGGACTCCAAGAAGGCCGGGTACTCTGCACTGCCGTTTGGCCCATAGGCCGAAACAACAGTGAGAGACCTATCCCCGACCCGAAGGCGCAGGGAAACGACCCTCTCGTTCACCGGGGAAAACTCCAACACATGGCGGCCGAGCTGGGAGGCTATGAGCAAGCCCACACCAGCTCGGCGCCTTTCACCGCGGGCAACTCCAGAGTAGAAGAGAGTCCAGCCTCTCTCAAGGAGTTGGGTTCCAGAGCCCAGACTGTGCGTGGAGGTGAGCCCGACTACCTGTAGCCGGTAGCGCTCTACCTCCCGCACTAGCTCAGGCTCTTTACCCCCCAGTGAGGTGACATTCCATGTCCCCATGGCTAGAGTCACCGTCCGGGGATTGGGTCGCCGGGGCACCCGCCCAGGACAGCCACCCAAATCCCACCGCACCGGCCCCTTCTGAACCCTCCTGCGGGTGGTGGGCCTACAGGAGGGCGGGCCCACGTCGCTCTTTCGGGCTGTGCCCGGCCGGGTCCCGTGGGCACAGACCCGGCCACCAGGCGCTCGCCTGCGAGCCCCAACCCCGACTGGACTGGTACTTTAATTACTTCTTATTTTTTTATATTTAATGGCCTCTTTTACATTTCCTTCACTGGTATTAGGCTGCACATTTACCAGGGAGTGGTATTGAAAAGCAATCTTTAAAATCCTTTTTATAACTCAAAAACAATGTCTTGACTTCTTGACTTTTAAGAGTCCTTCCATTAAAGCTACCCTGTGGAGTTTTCTGCAGGGATCCGAGTCTTTTTGGCCTGACAATCATGCTCTCATTCCTCATTAAACATGTTCAAAGACACATATTTTTTATATTTTAAACCCCCCCATTGTTTACAGCAATGTTTACACCAGCTAGGTGTCTTCCTCTCTGCTTTTGCTGAGGCATTGCTACGTTGCCTGACACCATTACGTAAAACCATGTGTGGACATTAGCTCCCTCGTAACAGTACTGGCCAGTGTTTGAAATAAATGCCAGTTTCCCATCACATTGGGTGATATGCAGGCCTATGTAGCAGGACTTTTCGAGCCATCAGCCCTTCTTTTGGAGATGTTTCACCCGTTTGTCTCCCACTTTTATGGCTCGTATGCACAGTTTACAGGATGAAAATAAAAGGAACACACTGGTCCATTGTGCCAGTAGTGGTAAAAACTAACTTTAAAATGGTAACAACCCAAATCTATTAAGAATTCCCCACTCAGATGTCAGCACTTTATGAGTTTTTCAGTCTTGATAATAAAAACTTAATTTAATTCAGTTCAAACCCCACAGGCTTATGGTTTCCTATTTACCCTGACATTATTTTTTATTTTATTACAAATCCTCGAGCGTAATTATTGTACTACTTTCAAAAATCAACTGGTGTCATCTTTTAATTAATACAAAGCAGGGATGTCTGACCGCAACAGTGCAGGTTTTCAATCCAACCGAGAGCTCAACACTGATTAGCGCTGTTTGAAGCAGAGGTAAAACACCTGCTGAGGTGGAATGTAAACCTGGAGACGCCACACGGCTGGCTCAACAGAACAATGTAGGAAAATCACTTCTGTTTTTTGTGAATCTGTTCGAAAATCTTCAGTTGTACTATAATTGTGTTTTTAGGAAGTTGCCATTTGTTTCCTAATCCTTTCCAAACTTTGCTCAGATTGCAGGAAGATCCAGTTGTGTGAGTGCCATTGAGTGTTTGCACACACATTTACCTTCTGGATAATCAGATGTCCTGTATTTAACTTGGCACATGTAAACACCATATTGTGTTTACAACTTGCAGGATAAGCCTGCGTCTTAAATTTTAACTGCAGAGTCGGGGATGAGCCTCAGTGCGCTCAAACAACAGACTCCTTTCACATTGCCGCATAATGTTTTCACGTCGTCATTGGGTTGTTTTTATAAAAACATTGATTATAGCTACTATTAAAAAAATGTCTAATCCCTGCAATACAAGCCTTACTTGCACTGTTCTTGTAATGCAAAGTGATATTATAGTCCATTCCTCCTAAACACTTTGTATAGTAGAGCTTATACTCTCATTAGCTACCTTGTGAAATGTTTAAATCCCAAATTATATCTGCTATGTTGTTAATCGATCTAAACAAATTTTTATTTTCATGAATGTTGAAAACCTCTAGACATGTATTCAATCATTTTGTTTTTAAAAACCACTTACAATAATGTAAATGGCATATGTATGGCATTGTGTACTGTGTATTATAAAGTACAAAGAGTATGAAACTGGAACTAAAAATATCTATTGAACTATATTAAATATATTCTATGTGCTATATTCAAATTCAGCTCCTTACAGATAAGTGTAACCATGGAAAATACTTTCACCAGTCTTCCTAATAAGTGCTATTGGTGGAACTAGGTCTACTGGTTGTCATGGAAACCGCTCTATTCATGCCGGGTGATGTACGACTGCTTCCTGTTTGCTCTCCCCCTTAGACATTTCAGCTTAATCGCCTGGAAACAGGCCAACTATAAAAAATATGAAGCAAGTTCGGCAGCGAGCATTCATTTTTACACAGCAACAGATATAATGTATATAATGTGTGACTTCGGCTGACTCCCTCGCGGAGGGAGACGGACGTCATCGTCAGCGCTCACAGTATCTGACCAGCAGCTGTCAGCTCTTAGTTCTGAGGGTGAGGATCTGTCTGTCCCTGTAGACAGATTTGACACATATACACGCACATCCACACACACACACACACACACACACTGCTCCTGGTGCATCAGTCCCACTCTCCCTTCAAGAGAAATGCGAGCGAGTTCCAAGCAATAGCCTCAGGGCATTACAAGGTGGCTAGAAAGACCTTTCAGCCTGCCTTAAGCTCCTCCATAGCCACCGTGGTAGTTTGACTCCATCAGCGAACATACATGATTTTAAAATAATAATCCACACACTAATAATTCAGTGTAGTGACATAATAAGGTAGCACAGTGAGGTGAAAAGACACTTTCAAAACGACTGGAAAAAACTAAAAATACATCAAAACTTCACCTTGTGATTTTTAGCTGTACAGGAAAATAGTATAGTTATACAAAATGTTTTATGCATGTTACTTTTAGGGGCCGGTCACATAAGCGATTCGGCTACTGTGCTGTCTTTAATGTATAGCAGCAGTTTAATGTTTTTATTAAAAACGATGATCCGGTGGCTAATATTTCCTTACCTCACGTCGCACGTTGCCCTTGACCACCAATGTAATTGACATTACATTTTTGGCAAAATCTTATGTTTGTAATCTTATGATAGATGGCTTCAAACCCTGGGTTCAAACTCAGGAACAAGAGCTATGTATGTCATTAAAAACTGGAAGCGAAACCTCCAAAACAAACACCGAAAAGTGTGTTCAGAGAAGTGTGCTACAAGCACTTTCTTTCCATCCCATTTGCAACAGAGATAAACTCAACGCCAATTTTGAGTGCCAATTATATTCAATTCAATTTGTGGATGGGCAGAAAAGTAAAGGGGAATTTAGGAATAATCTCTTAATTCTTGAAATGTATTTAAATAGATTTAGTTTTCAAGCACAAAATCACAAATGGCATTTGCTGGTTGTTGATGCTTTTCTTGTAATTGGAAAATCATTGAGTTTTGAAAAATAAAGTGAAATCAAAAGTAGGGTTGTTAACAAAAACTATCAAAAGTATGTTTTATTTTAAAAAATATGCAAAAGAAAAAAAAAACAGCCCAGCATTGTAAATATTTTTTTCAATGAAAGTAATTACTGACACTGACAGCCCGCCCCTTCAGGCTACACCCCTAAAATGATCATTTTGTAAACAATGGACATGGCTTTTGTTAGAACTCACAGCTGTTAAGATGGATGATAAAGCTCCTTTTTACCAGAGCAGTCAATTTATTGATTTTTCTCACATAATGAGAATTTCAACAATTATTTACAAAAAAAGATTCATGGAGAAAATGACCATCCCAAGCTTTAAATAAGTCACGTTAGCATTTTTTGTAACTATTTGCTGGCATTTATTACCCCAAAGAATTCATCAGTTATTGAATGAGTAAGAGACTGAATAATTATTCAATTATTTTTTAAATAGTTTGAGACCAACATTACAGTTTAAGGACTTCCTCATTGACTAAGAAATCTTCATTATCCCTAAGAGACAATATTTTGTATCACACAGTTAATGATAATATAATATAGACACAACTAAAACACAGCAACAAGTCCATGATCATGATCTATCAATAAATAAGGCATATTTTGCACATGCTCCCCAGTCTATGAGTTAACACAACATCCTCCAGACCCTCTGTTGCACGTCACCCTACAGCCTGTTATTGGGTTGTTGCCTGAGGAATAAATGACTCTTTAACTTGGTTGGTTCTGATCTCAGCATATCTGTATCTCCATGAAGGTTCGACAGCGCCAAACCCGTCATGAAAAAGGAAGTGATACTAATCTCTCTGCTGACAGCTGCCTCAGAGAAAAACATCAACAAGACACAATGTGTTTTGAATAAGAGCTGCAAATGACACTTGGTCTGGACTGGTCTCCCTTAAGGAAAAATAGATGAGGCAAATCTTGATTATGAATACCATGTAAAGAAGTAAAACCAATCGACTAGATGTCATTATGGTACAGAAAATGCACGACTAGACAAAAGAAAGCGTCTGATATCAAACTCATTTCACTGAGTCACACACAGCAAAGTTCAACCGTTCTCTTCAGAGGTTACTGAAAGTCATTCTGGGGAAATGTAAGAAATGAAAGTACAGCATGAGAACTACTTCAGGCGGGCAAGAATATAAATTAGATTTCGTTGAACATAATTAATTGATGCTATTTGTAATTGTCCTCTGTGACGTGTCGCTTCTGGTCACCCTCGCCTGCTCTGACATCTGACCTTTTCCCATGAGGCTGCACTCCAATCACAGAAAAACAGGAAGAACATTGCCTCTGACAGTCAGCTTTACGAGTGGCCTCATGGGAAATGTAGTGCTGGCAATCTAAAGTGGGGTATGAGTCACCATCTGTCTCCCTCACTCAGTCATTACACAAGTGGTGCACATGCGTGTTTTGGTGTGTGTGTGTGTGTGTCAGTATATTGATTGTATTTACTGGTCCTATTTGTCCTACTGCTGTGTTACAGTTTGAATCTATTCCATTTTGATGACAAGGAAATTGTGAGTTGACCTTGCAAGGTGCTGGGAGAGTGTTGGATGTCACTCAGTCTTGTGTGTCCGGGAAGTGCTGTCAGTGCTGGTAGCTGTTGATGTACACACACACACACACACACACACACCTCAAGGCTGAGACCGTCCTACTGTGTCTCTACTTGCCACCACGTTTAGGTATTCCAGGCAACGCTCATAGGGTATATTGACATTCCTGTCTCATGGCTTGCTCCTGTGCTCCCCCCCCCCATCTCTCTCTCTCTCTCTACAGAACATCAGACTTGCATAGATCACAACAGGCACAGACAGACACATACACAGCAATTGTACGCAGACAATATTTGAAAGATTCATTGTATTATACTGTAGTGACCCTATTTATGTGACCAGTTTACTGATTGTTCAGTACATCACTTAATCACGCTGTCAGTCTCTCCTTTAACAAGACTGAAGTGTCAGTACTTTTCAGGGTGCAACCGTATATTAAAAACTAAGTCTAAAGCTGTGACACTGTGACCATGTGCATTGAGCTAAAAGCTAATATCAGCAAGCTAACATGCTCATAATGAACTGCTGATGTTATTCAGCAACAATGTTTACCATGTTTAATGTCACATAAGCTTCGTCCCCTCTATCGCTGTGTGCATGTGCAGTCGTGGCAATTTTTTTCATGCCCTGCATGGACCTCTCTTAGTGCACTTGTGACATAAGTGTGCACTTGTGACATAATAAGCATTGTGCGATTATAGTGATTCCAGCGTTGTCCGTCTGTGTACCTGATGCCAGGTTAGCTATGTACTCCCTTCAAACCTTCGTCCAAGCTGTAGCAGCTGTCTCAGCGCTGTTCACACCAGGCTAGCTCTTACCCGAGTTGCCAGTTCTGTGCTTGCCTATGGCGGAGCTGCAGTGACGAGCAAAACATTGACGAGCATTGATGACACTTTGTGTTGAAGGTGGCAGGTACGGCAGTTTGGCAGGAAGAGATGGAGATCTTCGCCTGCAGTTTCCCAGCCATCCCGGACGAACACAGCTGGGATTAGCGCAAGTCTGCTTGCCCGGCTCCCATCTATAATGAGTTCTTTTTCGGGCACTCCTTCCTCCTTCTCCCTCTCAGATCTGAAGCCCTCGTAATTGCGGCTTTCTCCATCCCGACAGCAGACAGGAGGCTCGCAGCAGTGACTTTGCACCATTTAAGTCTTGAAATGGCACTTGCCAAGCATCGACAAATTGGCAGTAGTCCTGAGAGACATTGTGATGCCAGCAAAACAACCTGCTCCTGCTCTTGGACACTTAAGTAGGAGCTGCTGGCTAAACGATGTCTTTTTTCCAACCGTTAAACTAAAAGCGCTAGTTTCTTGCTAACATGCGCTGGCATGGTGTTCCCCGCTGAGATATCCTACTTCTGCGGCTTGCCCCATGCCAATGTGGTAGGAGTCAGCAGCTGGCCGCCTCCTGGTCCCACCCAGCCGCACAGTCGCACGACAAACAACGCATCAGTGGAAGTGACGTGACTAATCCCAGCTGAGCAATGAAAACACAAGGGCCCTTTTGAGGGCCAAATACTTTCCTCTGAAGAGCAATGTCCTCTTGGCCAGTCTGCTTATGCTCCCACTGAGCATGTTTCTGTCTCCCACACACAGATAACTTACATTTACATTTAGGGCATTTAGCAGACACTTTCGTCTAGTGCTGGGCGGTATACCGGTTCATACCGAATACCGGTGTTTTTTTTGTTTATGATATGCATTTTTCATATACCCCAATACCGGTGAGTGTGTAGCGTATGAACGTCGGGAACGCAGAGCGGCGGAACGTCGCGCCGCCGGACATTGTTTGAGAGGGGGCTGTTTAGCAGCTGCACCAAACAAGCAGCATGCGAGAGCACAGCCTGTGTTGAGCGTAAGATGCGGTGAAAAAATAGATAAACACGGCGAAAGTTTCTTTTTGCCGAAACTTTCGCCGTGTTTATCCATTTCTTTTTTTCGCCGAAACTTTCGCCGAAAGTTCCGAACGAGCAAGCAATGAAACAGAAGAACTTGTGCCGAAAAGAGGAGCCGTGTCTGTTGTTTGGAAATTCTTCGGCTTTAAAAAATCGACGTCGAACAAACAACAATATTCTGCAAATGCCGTCGGGCTAAAGTTGTAGCCGCTGTTCGCACTGCGGGAGAAGAGACGAGTCAAATGTCACTCAAAGACGCGTTTGCTAGGGGGACTGCCTACGACAAGAAAAGCAAACTGTGGAACTATTTATTTTTTTAATTTATTTGTTTCAATATTATTTATGGATGTTGCCTTAATTGATGTCCAGTGGATAAAGAAGTCTTCATATTGCAGTTACAGGAGACGTATTGTTTACATTGTGTAGCCAGTTGGTTTACAAAAGATGTTTTTTCAAGTTGCAAAACAATAAAGGGTTCTGTATTTTGACTGCAACAGTCATGCATTCTGATTCCTTCACATCATTAATGCTAGTGTGGACATTAATGTTTTTCTACAATATTCACTCCTTATGACATTAAAATATGTCAGTCCAAGCCAATTTACTGCAGTAATTATTCTCTAAATTATTAGAAAATTAGGTTAACACCCAGTCGTGCTTGAAAAAAAAAATACCGTCAAATACCGTGAAACCGATATCATTTTGAAAAATACCGTGATATACATTTTTGGTCATACCGCCCAGCACTACTTTCGTCCAAAGGGACTTACAATAAGTACATTTGTCAGAAGAAAGTGAAACAACAATATATCCCTGTCGGTACAGTAAGGATGTCAATAGAACAGAATAGAGGTTTCAAGCGCTCTTAATTGCTAGGTTAACCCATTGCTGGTATACAACAAGATAGCTAGGGTAAGATGCTACACAATGCTATGTACTATTTTTAAGTGCCAGATTGTACAGACATGAAAGTAAGTTTGGAAGTTGTTGTGTTTTTTTTTTTTTTTGGGGGGGGGGGCTATGCAGAGTCCAGGTGAACTCTGAACAACTGAGTCTTGAGTGACTCTGAAGTCCTGACATTGGCAGGGAGCTCGTTCCACCATTGCGGTGCCAAAACAGAGAATAGTTGTGACTTTGTTGTGCAACCTTTGCACTGCTCCGCAAACATATCGTGCTCCTACTGCACATAATAGTCACAATGCAGCAGGTGCACAGTTATGCAAGAAACAAATCCTTGTTCAAATTGGGAATTACTGAAATATCAATCACATCCAACCCTTTGGTGCAAGTTAGTGGTTATATCCCAGCACACCCGGTCTCAGACCATTTATTGAACATACAGCTTGTTGCAATCAATTGTCAACAGATGCTCCACAGACATGTGTGAGCCCACTTACAGAGCACAGTTCAATGGGGCACGGATGCTCATGGTTTCAGACCATGGTGCAACAATTTGCAGGGAAACCTTGGCAGATTCCATGGTGCAGAGATGCACTGTCACAACTGGATGGTTGCGACTGGGGGCCTGGCCTCTGAACGGCAAGCAAGGTATATTAGAATTTGACCTGATCAAAACTTCAAGCTTATCCTGCAGCTATTTGATCCTGCCATGAATGCTATGGAAACAGAACAAACTAAGAGGGAGAGTGACCTAAGCGCGTTGCAGATCTCACTGTCGATCCCACTTTCTATTAGAGAGGATGGAAGCTCAGTAACCTTACAGCCAAATCCTTAATTCATACCTAAATTCTTTACGGATTCCTTTCTGTCAAGGATCATTTCTCTGGAGTTTTTTTTCCCTAGAATTCACCAGAATGAAGCAGAAGAAGAATTCATCAACTTTGCCCAGTGTGTGCTCAGTATGTTGCATGCATGTTAAACATAAAGACGATGCAATGGCTATTTCATTATTACAGAGGGCAGTCTCACTGTGTGGCTCTGTCTAAACAGTGTCTGTTTGCTGGTGCTGTGGCCTACACTGAAGCAGGAGTGCAGCCGCCGCAGGGCATCCAAGCACACTTGGAGAGAGAGCTTTATCCTCCTCCAGAGGCACAGCAATGGCAGACATCCGCGCAGCAGAAACCTGAGCTTCTCCGTGACCTTTCATCAGTTTTTACCTGCGAGATCTCTCTGAATCCTCCCCAACTCATTCAGTATTAAAAGTGGAAGATGACCAATCAAGCACTGACCAATAAGGCGCTTTTACGTACGATTCACGCATGCCTCTAATGTGATCTTCACGGATTAGCCAGGCTGGGGACCAGTACAGAATTGATGCCCACTCTTCTACAATGACAGTGCTGTGTGATACATTTTTGTTCTCCGCGGGGCTCCTCCAGGGTGTTAACCATGGCACAGTCGGTGCCTTGGGTATTATTTTTGATGTGGGATCTTAGGTTTATCAATGAGTGTGTGTTGTCTGCTTGTGGACCTTGGTGTAACAGTGGTGCAAAAACTACATCACCTTTGCCCTTAACCCAATAGCAACAGCTCTTAGAGGGCAAAATCTTGTAGCATCCTCAAACCCGTTGAGAGATTGGCCTACACACTATTACACTTGTAATGCACAGTTAAATACTGAAAAAACACTTGCTGTGATTGCTTGTTGTGATTTGTGTTTTTTTTTTTACATTGTGTACACAGAATATTCATCCCTGTGTATGATTGGTACAATCTGTGGTTGCTTTATAGGATTTTGTTTGTGAATCATCACCTTATGAAAAAACAATGACACAGGTGGGATCCTTTCAAGCTGAAAATACCTTACTATATCCTACTGAATATATTCTACCACAGTGACCATTTTTCACCTTTTCATGCCTTTTCAAGCAGCATCTGTATAACTCTAGAGCTATATAATTTAGAGGGCTTGTCACCGGGTTTTCTAGCTTTGTTTAAATGGGGTATGAGCCATTTTTAAGAGACAACTGGTATTTGTATTGGAACATTGTTGCTATATTCAAGAAAAACAAGTATTTCATTTAGATGTCAGGATCTCAGAACTCAGGAGCTGGTTAAACAAATGCTTCAACCGAGGTAAATTCACAGTCACAGAATTGTCTTAGAAACAATGAAACAAGGGCATTGGGACAGACCAAGACACAGAACAACATAAAAACACCCTTGATCAAATAATGTTCCAGGATCTATAATCTCTTGTCCTCACCTCAGACAAACAGTTGTGGCTCAGCTGCTGCTTGTTTATCTCAGTGTAACAGGTGCTGCTGTAAGGGGAAGGTAGACATATAAATATACTCCTCTAACATAGGGAATAATAATTTACCCCAATTCCTTTATTGTGTATATTGTCCCCAGGGATGAATAATATCTGACATAATGAAAAAGGGTAATAAGGAGAAGCAAAACTTCCTGAAAATATGAATTGGAAGGGACCGAAATAAAAAAGTAGGACTCATAAGCATTACACACACTTTATCATATCAACAGGCATAGTTTGCAGACACACACACACACACATACACACACAAAATACATATTTGCACACCTTCAGGAGCTGGGAGCAATGTAGCTTACTCACATCACGCTAGCCTGTGATGTTGGTTTGTTTATGTGTGCCAAGGGAGTGATAACCTGCTACTGTAGCTAAAATTTCTAAACAGCTCCAGCAGCAGCTCACACTTGAATGGACAGATTTCAACTGTGTTTGCTTGTTTGGCGGAGAGATGTCTAAGAGGCAGCTGGTCTCTTTGTCAGCAAAAAAAAAAAAAAAAAAAAACCAAAACACCCGTTGGTTTATTTATTTTGACCGTGCTGCGTCCTTATCCTCTTCTGATGCACATTACACCTCTTAACAGTTGTCTAAATGTGATATCTCAGCTATTGTTGAGGAGTCGTGCAGTTGTTTCTTTTGAGCTATTTTAACGCACTGTAATAGCGCCGCAGGAAGTGTGATTCTGATACCAAATCAGTCTCAATCAAAGACATTTCACTTTGAATTGAATCAAAGTAAGTCAAATTATTATTATTTAGCTAAATTTGTCTCTGTGACCTTTTCTGAAACAAGCCAAAAGGAGGGCCAGGAGTAAAAAAAAAACAACAAATATATTTTGAATCTTAACTTGTTGCCCCTGGATAAAAATAATAACTTGTCATGATGGAGCTCTGAATGGAAACCCCCCAGGATGCTACAACCTTAAATCACCAATCAAAAGTCATAGGTCAATAATAGGTAATGATAAGTAAACTATCAAGTAAACAAATCTGAACCACAGGCACACACACACACACACAGGCCCACTAAACTACATTCAGCGATTCACCATTGATCAGTACCCCAGAGAGAGGACCTCTTAGCTCTTTTATTAATAATTGATACAGGCCAGGAGAGCACTGGGGCGCTCATCTTTACTTAGCATATTAAGGCAGGAACCTTTTCCTTCAAGGCTTAGAGACAGAAGCCACTTATGGGAGTTTTGTGGCAACCACATTCGCATGCTGATGACATTTAGCTGAGTGGGGAGTCAGGGGACCTTATTTAGATGATGGAGACATTAAGACGTGGCTGTAAGCTGGCAGACCAAAGTCATAATATCAAACCCAATAATATGGA
Organism: Eutrigla gurnardus; assembly: GCF_963514095.1. Taxonomy (NCBI): domain Eukaryota; kingdom Metazoa; phylum Chordata; class Actinopteri; order Perciformes; family Triglidae; genus Eutrigla; species Eutrigla gurnardus. The sequence continues at coordinate 18,046,250 of NC_139926.1, forward strand.
TAAGTAGAGCGAATCCTCAAGAGACACGCTTGTTTTCTCTATTATCATACACATTTGTCATCGCTGCATCTTTTACAGAAGAAGTCCCTGCAATAAGCTCCTGTAAAGTAACTCGACACCAGTAACTGCATATTGTATATTTGGAAGTTGATCGGGGACTTTCACATCCGACTTCTGAAGATAAAGCTGAACATACATCGACAGCGAATGATTTGTTTCTGTAAAAAATTTACACATTTTCCCATGGAGCAAATCACAGTGATCCAGAGGATTAGACGTAAAATTATATGAGAGGAGACTGCTGGTGTTTCTGCTCCAGGATGTTGCTCAACAGACCTGCAGGCCTAACCAAGTAGTGTACAGTGTTCCCTGAATTCAAGTGATACCAAGGGGTGCTGACCAAGTGTGACTACATTCATGTGGTACATATTCTACATTCACATACATCTACATACATCTATTCCGTGTGGGCCGTCTGACTGGAATGTGAACAATATATCTGCTCAACAGATGTGAGAAAAAGTTTACAGAGCGGATGGTTGACCTTAATTTAAATCCTGCATAGCACAGGGTTGAAACGCGGGCGTCAGCACTGCTGACACTTCAAAACCTCCTTTCTGCAGTGTACCATAATCAAAATGACACATTCAAGTATTGCTTCCAGTGGTCCTTTATGGATCTAGTTTCTATTAACCCTTGCAGGTCTTTTACAAACTCTGAATAGCTAAAGAGCAAACTGCATATGAAACAGTTTGTGTGGGTATAACCAGGGGTGATGTTTCAGCAGATTGATAAAAGTAGTAGTCTGGCAATGTCAACACTTGAATCTATTCAAAATGATCATGCATGGTAGAAAGGGACTCCCTGCATTTTGTTAATTGCGTCTTTCTAAGCATTGCATCCTGGTTGATGGAACAGCAGACAAAAGGTGTCCTCAGAGCAACTGCCCACATAAAAGAGTCATCACTAAGAAAGCAAAGAGCTCACAGCAGTGCAGGAGTCATTGTGCTCCGCCTCATGACAACACAAATCCTCACACATCCTCTTTTGACGCTGACATGGCTTGGTGCGTGCGCGCGTGTGTGTGTGAGAGCACGTCCAGTCTGCTTATTCATGTATGTGCATGTGCGGACTTGTATGTACACCCTTTTGTGCATAGTACGTGGGGGAGGAAGAGGAGGTGTCAAGCACACAGCAGTATCCAGGAAAAGATTGTTCTGTTCTTGTAGATGTGTGTGGGAGGACACTGTGTAGAGGGGTCATCTGGGACTGTGGATTTGAAGGGAATTAAGGAATTACTTACTCCGTTTTCAATTTAAATGCAAATGTTGGGAATGCGAGCTCCTAGAAGAGTGCGGGGACATCAGGAATGAAGAGGAAACTGAGCTATGTATGTGTGTACAGGGATTATTCAAGGCCTGAGTATATGGTTGTTGTCTGTAAAGATTGTCCAAGGGCGAGATTTGGTGGTACAGCTATACCAGAGAATGACCTGGAGAAGGTTAGCGCACTCTTTGTGCCAACAACAGCAAGTGCAGCTGTGTTACATTTCCAAAAAGCTGTTGATGACTGTTTCATTCATAATGTCCCCGTAACTCTACGCCACAAGACTGGCCTCTGCAGACGGTTCAGTGGAGGACACGGCGAGTGTTCGCTCTTATAAAAAGTCAGTTCCACTCCTGTGAATTCCCAGGAGTTACTCATCTACATAATGGAGCAGTACAGACTCATCGGAGATTGTGACTCCGCAGAAACATGCTCCAAAACGTCAATTTCATAAAACACATTGTCATAGCTCGGCGAGCTCTTTCTCCACACTCGGATACTACTCTGCCACGCCTAATCTATCACACTTATGCCCCCTTTTATTTGTAGGATTGTGCCGAGTGGCAAATTAGAGGGAGCGAATGAGAATAGAACCACATAAAAGAGATGGCAAATGGTGAGAAAATGTGAAGTGAATTTGGGATAGGAGGGCAGAATCATAGCCAAGGTGAGGAGACAAAGTACAACATTGGGAGATCACTGGAATAAGAGTGATTTGGTTGGATGATAAATGTACAGTCTGTCACCTACAGGTGGTTCATCACGTCAGTCTGGCTGAACATGTCATCTTTTGTGAATCATACCCGCATTACAAAATAGTCCCCAACAACTGCACTATTCACTCCTGTTTGTGGAACATTTGCTGAAAAACTACAGTGCCTTTCATAATACTGAAAAGTATATAACTGCATTCAGACCCATATTTAAAGATTTATGTCTTCAGTAGAAATGAATGGGCTTGAGGCTGAAAGCCACACACATCGTGAGTCAGACGCATTGTTTTTGTTTTTTTGTTTTTCACCAGATTGATAACTAACAGAAAAACAGAATTTGGAAGCTAATTCTGAAATGAATATGGTCACATGACCTGACTTGTAATCCAACTACAGCTCAACACTAACCCCCGATTCTTGCAAGATTTATGTGAAAAGGGTCCTGAGCTCTACTGTCCGAGCAGACCTGGAACTGCGGGGGAGCTATAGGCTATCAATAATTGAGCGATATGGGTTATCTATTATTGCTGGGCACCAAAAAGAAAAGAGTGTTTGCACTTTCATCGCAGCAGTCGGTGAGAATATTCCTCATTAAGCAAACCCCTCGATGAGTGGGTGACAGTGATTAGCGCTGAAGAGGACGCATATACTTGATGAGGCTGAAGTGTAGTATTAGCCTTTGTCATATGGAGCTGGTGTTTGGAAGTGGAGCAGAGTGCACCAAGAGTTCCTGTGTTCTCTCCTCCTCACAATGGAGGCAGCAGAGTGGAAAATCTCTGGATTATGAAGCGCCTGACCCAGGGAAATGCACCCACACACACACACGCGCTGCTACACACATGCTCCACTCACCCCATTTATGTAGAACTCTGTGCACCTGCGCTGTTACACACATCATAGTGATCATGGGTATTGCAGGTATTGCAGTGTTACTATTATAGGAAACTGCTGCTGCCCCTGAGCTCCTCTCCTCCCTCCTGCTCTCCTCTCATCCTCTCATATATCAACCCCCCTAAGCAGTGGTGAGCCGGGGCCCCCGGGCTCGCTCTCTCTCCCAGCCAATGACGCTATTAGACGGTCCATTTTGTTATCACAGCCCAATGGAATTACAACCACGGTCTTGTCTCGGATAAATATTGGATGGGACGAAGGAAGCCTCGAAAACACCACAGTGGCCTTCTCTTCCACCTTTGCCTATTATCTGTTTTTCGTTGGATGTGAGTGTAAAATCTGTATTCGGTTACGTACCGTGGTGTAGATCAATGACACGAGAGGACAGGCAAGGTGGTTTGAGTGGGCCCTTGAGTTGTAATAAGCCAGCAGGTATTGGGGTGCAGCCATGTTCCTACACAGCCTCTTGTAATGGAATATGTATCTTAGATTAATAGACCTGTCATTGTTTGATCTGAACATATGCATATTCACTTGAGATACTGATTTTGTTTGTGCATATACAGTTCAATATAGATTAACAATGCCCTGCAGATATGCAAAGACAGGTAATCAACACTTGCTATCTTGTTTTATGATGACTTATCTTTAAAAACTATGTTTTGGGAAAATCACATCTTTTCGTATTTCTTTATGTCTGTTTACCATATGACAAAATCTATTATATATATTTACCATAAAATAAGGCATGTGCTGAATTTGACCAAATGTAAAGCCCTGCCCCATTAAGTTGCTGTTGCTAAAGCAGCAGTTTATAATGGTAGTGGTGGTAAACTCACCCTTCAACATTGTATTGGCTATTTTTAACTTTTAAATAATTGTTCCTTGATTTCAAACAGAAGTAGACAAATAAGATAAGCACGTTTTAGATGCTAGCTCATTTTCTTTCTCCAGCTGTGATGACAAATGCAACAATGCAATTACAACTGAGGATTTCAACTTAGAGAGATAACACTAACTCTGTGTCCAAGCTACTTTTCAAAGTTTCTATGAGAACTTAATGAGAACCAGGGAAAAGGGTCTTAATATGCTTTTGATGGCTATACTAACTCAGCGCTGTTCAATGATGCAAAAAGGACTCAATCTTAACAGCCAACGTCAAGAGTATCTTCAGGTGATGAATCACAGTCGGACACAGAGACAAAGGAGCAGCTTGTTAACCCTGCCTACAATATTAAGGAAACCTGTGTTTTTACAGAAATAAATAAGGTACTTGTTCAAACAAGCTATTTCCACGTGCATGAGAAAAGGATGTAAGTACTAACATATCGAGTCAATCTTATATCTGGTAAACTTCCCCAAATCCAATATAGAGAAGAACAGAGCTGCTAATGTTCTCCTGAAGTCCTTAGAAATCCAAAAGCCTGGCAGGCCTACCATGCCTCGCTACAGTTGCTCAGCTATGATTGGACAGTCATTGTTTGGGGGGAGGTTCTATAGCGACCTGTTACATTACATGATTTTCAAATGTTGACTTTTCATTCATAGCTGTTTGTGCTTTCAGTGTTCTTATTAGAGCGGCGTAGGTTGTGCGGTGGTCTTGGATACACGCTGCGTATACATTTAGGTGCATATCTTCTGAGGCCTTGAATGCTTAACTCGATCATGATAATATTCTCCAAGCTATCATTACAATTCAGTGCAAATGTGATGCTTTTTCCCTGCAGTAGGCCTACTAGCAGTGTGGGGGCTGTTCTGTTACCGCTCTCCTCTGCTCGCACAGAACTCTCGTTCTCTCCACGACACAGAGCTGCAGCTTATTCTGGCAGCAGCAATCAGATTAATAAGTAAACAAGCTAATAATTGTCCTCAATGAAATATTCAAAACGATACGGCTGTTTACTAAAAGGACCCTCGTCCTGAAATTTCCAGCATTAACCACCCGTGACGATGTGACTTGTCATTACAAGTAGAATCTCTCTGTGGTTGCCTCTCTCTCTCACCTCAATCCCACCTTTGCATACGAGTGCACTCTGAGGCCGTCCACGTATCTAGTGCGTTCCCTTCAGTCGTGGTGTATTCTAGATGAATGTCCTGCAGAATTCCAACTAATATATGACTCAATGGTGATATACCAAGTGTGCTTTGCAAAATATAGTGCCATCCTCTGAAACATACATTTACACATGTGCCAGTGCATGCATTAGATCCCCGTCATAATCCTTTCATCTTGCAGTGTGTGTGTGTGTGTGTGTGTGTGTGAGCGCCCGTGTAGGCTTGTGTGCCTCTGTGATCTTGCTTTCTGCCTAAGCACAGCATTGCAGAGCACAAGCTGCATACTAACCCAATCATTAAGACATAAATGAGAACATCAGAATCTATCTGCAGTCTCGCACACAGCAGTCCCGAGAGAGGGAGGCGGGGGGGAGGGAGAGAGGTGGGGGGAGGGCTGACCAATTTATCTTCAGTCTCTCCTTCCTCCTTGTAATGTTTGCATCTCCCCATTTCTCTCTTGCTCTCCCACTTCTCCTTTCTTTCTCTGACAGATAGAAGCACAGGGGTGGAATGTGGCCTGGTTGACTGCATCACACTTTCTGCCTGTAGTTTTTAGTCTAATTGGGGGCAGCAAAGCGGCTGCGTCTCAGGCTTGGCCCAGACGATGTGACCCCGTCGGATTCTACCGTTCCTTTCTAATTCCGTCCCGCATTTCAAACGTTGGCCGATCCTGGCCCACTTTCCCATCCATATGTGAGATGAAAAAGAAAAACGTCATAGCGAACGTGAAAAGATGGAACGCTATGACAGAGTGAAGAGAATAAAAATGCGTCTGTAGTGCTTTCAAAAATGTAGTCTGTGTGTACAAATGTGATTTGGGTGAGGAGGTGAAAAAAAGGGAGATCAGTGATCTTTTAGCAGATGCTACTTTGTAACCAGAGAAACCAGTAAGTAGTCAGGGTGACAAGAGAAGGCATGCTGAGGGATTCAGGGGGCTGCGACTCAGATTAATGATTCATGGAGGTCAAAACAGGCACTACTGACATCTCTGGCTCTATGGAGACACCTTTTTCATTTGGGAATGATTCCCATAGGGACCATTACACCTTCCTCTGTGGGAATGGAAACCTCAATCAACATGAGGCATTGCCCTTGAGGCTTGCTCCTTCATTGTGGGATAATGCTATAAAAATATTAAATTAGCTGACAAAGCATATTTTGTTTGACCTGAGATGTTCCAGAAAAAAAACCCACAATGCCCCAAATAAACTATATTATAATACTTTCTCTGTCATGTTCTGTGTAATGAAGGACTGTCATTCCTGGTCCTGTTTCTCAGTCTACAACATCAGAATATATATATATATATAAACCTTCATCGGCAAATGTTTCACCTAAACTGTCACACACACCTCTTCATAGCCTCGGTAGCTGCAAGCTGCAAAGCATGTCAAGTGTGTTTATTAATGCAGGTCTGACACGGCACATATATCAACCTCCCTTTTTCTTTGTATGCACAGCATTAGAAATATGTATGCACATGTCATCCCGATGCCATGCGTCTTGTTTTTGAATCGCTAGCGTGAAATGCCAAAACCAGCTCTGTATTATTATAAGCAGCCAATAGGCACAACCGCTATATACACTGGGTACAGTAACCTAATATGATATGAGGGGTGGAATTGATAGCTAATGATATGGTATGCATTCATGATTAATTTGATTTCAGCTATTACTACCACCTTTAATTAAAGGCTGCTGTTAAGGTCACATCATTTAGGTCCACTCAACAGTACATTGATTATATTTCAGTTAAATTTCTGTCCGGCCATGCCAAATGCATTCATGGGTTTGTCCACATGGTTTGTCATGTTACTCACGATTTCAAGGGACATTATTGATTCCATAGGTCCGGTTAGAGATGCAACAATGTGTTATTCCCCAGTACACATGAGATTCACATGTGCATAATCCCACTGGGATGACATTTTCAATTATGTTTTCATTATCATGTGCTTGGATAAATCACGTTGATGGGCGATGAGATGTCTGATGGCTTGAATGACACACAGTTGAACTGGTTTTCATGCTGAACTGAGCATGAGCATGACATTAAGTGCAGCAATGAGTTTAAAGAATCACTGGCAAGTAAAATAATAATATATCAACTTGTCTCAATTTCTTGCTGATACATTAATGTTGGGTGATCATCATTAAATGATTTGTTGACAAAACTGTGAAATCATGTGATTTTGGTAATTGGTTCTGATACTCAAGTATTTAATTTAATTGCATTTAATGATATTCAACATTTAATATGATTAAATTATAGTCAAGTCACCATTTCATTTGCTCAGTCAGTGTTTAATGTGCCCTCCCTCCACGTCTCAGTAGTCGAATTTGTCTCCAAATGTATAAGCCGTTTTTACTTCAGCTGTTTGGATGCTGATATTGAAACATATTTACCAGAATATACCAGTGTGTGTGTGTGTGTGTGTGTGTGTGTGTGTGTGTTGTACTTTAGCAGCTAGCCTTCACAGCCGCCTTGTTGCTGGACATGCTCAGACATGACCTCAATTATCGATACCTCCTCGGCTCGGGTAGCTGCTCGTCTGATAATTAAACAGTTAGTGATGATTTTTTGTTGTTTTATACGAGATTATGCGTACAGCCATGTGTGTGTGTGTGTAGCTTTATGTTAAAAATGTATAGTTTATTCACAGCAGCAGCAGTGTGGAGGTTTTTAATCATTAACAACTGAAGCACAAATAGGACACTGACATACATTTACTGTATAACTTTGGAATTATCAAGTTATATCTTTACAGTGTGTTAAGTCTGAAAAAATCAATGTATTAATTACTGAAGCGGATAAAAACCCTTTGAAAATCCCTCCTTACGGTCTCTCTGACTTGATCTTTCCCGCCAGATAGTCATGGATGGAATGATTTCATTTTTATGAAGATGTGATTGGCAAACATCTGAGGGGGGTTACTAAAGGCACTATTTGGTGTATGTGGATGGAAACATGCATATGTTTTACTGTGCACCGTTTTAAGACATGGGCTCAGTTCCCCATCCAGGGTCTGACAAGGCTAGCCTGACTGAATCAGTGGCACCTGTGGGAGGAAAGCCCTCTGTAGCTTCTGACAACTGTGGGATACTGCTAACTATAAAGAAACCAGCGTACCTCATCGTGTTTAACTCTCTTCTCCATGCCTGTGTGTGCTTGGTCTACCTGTAGACAGAAAGAGAGCAAGCTAGGAGAATTAGCACAGTAAATCTAGCCGGAGAGCACACCGCACAGTGTGCTTCTGAAGGTGAGCGTGTTTATCTGTTATGTTTCCGCTGGCAACCTTGCACCAGCCCCCCCTTCCAGGCCATTTTTCATCCAACTGCTGCAGTACACACTGCAGAGGGAGACAAGGGGGAGTGGGATGGGGTGGGGATGGTGGTGGTGGTGGGGGGGAGGCATGTATAGCAGCAGGAGAGATATCAGTTCTGCAAAGAGAAAGGGATTTCACTGTGATACTGTGCGGTTATGGTGAACAGTTGGCTTGTGGCTGGGATTACTTTGAGTATTTAACAGGTCTGCATGGCTTGGGATGCAGGAATGGGATCCCACGGAGGCGGAGACAGTTGATAAGCTGCAGGTACAAGCACATGCACACAAGCACGGCCCAGTCGAGCTAACAGCAGAATGTATGACTGCAGCGGGTGTTGATTCATCACTCTCACTCACAGTAGGTCCATCTTGCTGATAATTATCTTTGTCAAATTAATTACCACTGTGTCAGCATGACAGAGCCGATGAATTACATCCAGATAACCTCGATTAATCAACAAAATTAGTTTCAGGGCAAATGTTTCGTGCATATGGATGTGCTCCCTGTAGAAAATGTCCTATTTCTTCTTCAATTTTCACTGTCCTCCTACATACGTTTGCCTTGTACCTTTCTTCGACACAATCTATGTATCTACTTCCACAGAGGAGATTAAGGGCTAGACTACCAGGACCACAATGTGTCTGTGAGGGGTACCAGGACCACCAAGTGTTAGCACAGATTCCCTGAGTGAGTCACTGATTAATTCGTTGAGTGATGAAGTTACACCATTGGTCGGTCAAGTGGGAGTTCCCCCATTGGCCATTGCTCTTACAAAATTAATAGGCATGACAGTTTTACGCTGGTAACATTGTTTGCCGTTTATTTACATGACTCTTGAGGGTACGAGGCCTTTATTTGAAACAGGCTTATAGATGGGCATTTAGTAGTGGTGTTCCATGTATTGTCTACCCTACGAGGGGGCAGCGCTGCTTGTTGTGTGTAGGGTGCATGCGTGTGTGTGTGTGTGTGTGTGTGTGTAGGTGCGGTTATGCCCATTGTGCTGAAACGGAGCAAAGGACATCGATACAGACCGGCTGCCTGCTTTTTGTGGTTGTAAATAGAGCTTTCCACCCTAATTCCTTGTGCGAGTGCTCGACTTAATACATGTATTTATATCTGATCTTGAAACAGTAGCAGTAAATTGTTGTTTTCATAAGACTTTCAGAAGGCTATCGCCAAAATGCCGCTTTGGTGGTCCCACATATCTGTCTAAAATCTGACATTCAGTAGTCCCAAATGGAATGATCCTTTGTTTCCAAACCACATTTTCCTCGTGAGATTAGTTGGCTTAAATCGCATCATTTACATTACATTTACATTTAGGTCATTTAGCAGACGCTTTTGTCCAAAGCGACTTACAATAAGTACATTTGTCAAAAGAAGGAAACAAGGAAACCACAACGTATCATTGCTGATAAAGTAAGAGCTAAAAATAGAACAAGTGTTAGGTCCTCATCTGAGTAAACTAGTACTTCAAGAGAAACAGTGCTACGATCAGAGTGCTATAGGTAAGGGTTTTTTTTTTGGGAGGGGTGTTAGTGGGTCATGCTATGTAGAGTCGAGGTGAAGTCTGAACAGGTGAGTCTTGAGCCTTTTTCGGAAAATGGCAAATGACTCAGCTGTCCTGACATTAGTCGGGAGTTCGTTCCACCACTGAGGACCAGAACAGAGAAGAGTCTGGACTTTGCTGAGCGACATTTGTTTGATTTCAGCGATGGTGGTACCAGCCGGCCAGCTGAAGTAGAGGAGCGAAGTGCTCGCTTCGGGGCATGAGGTTTGACCAGTGTTTGAAGGTAGATGGGTGCTGTTCCATTGATGGCCCTGAAGGCCAGTGTCATCATTAAATAGTCTACTACTCTGCTTCATCCATATTTATTTTTTGAATTCACTGTATGTCAGAATATTTGGTCATATTTGCGTATGAAAGTTCAAACTGAATACTTCCTGTAACCATTTCAAATTAAGAGCATTTCAGAGGACAGAATCCTTTCATTTCCGAACAAAGGCGCTTGTTGTGAAACATTTGCAGGAGTGTGTTGTTGAAAATTCAACAGAGAGAGGGAGAGAGTGAATAAATAGCACAGGCATGAGGACATTCTTCCTGATTGAATATTTCCCTAATTTTGTTATGTCGACCTAATTGTTGTATTGTTGTTGTTGTTGAATAAAGCCCTAATTACTGAGCCATTTCCTGATGTCCTCCATCACTGCCCCTATTGGCTCCTGAAGCAGGACTCCAAACCAAGCAGAGGGAGGGGCATGTCTAACCACTGATTTCATACTGTACAATCACCTCAATGAAACAAACATCACAGTCCTAACACTGTGCATTTCCTCTCACACAGTTCATGTTTATGACAGTAGCTATGTTGTAACTTTATCAACTTGGTCCAGACAGAATTATATCGTGACATCAGGACCTGAAACGGATCGCCTCGTAGGCTCACACCTGCACCACCCAAAGAAAACTCTTGTCGGCAGCGAACACCTCTTTCATTATTAATTCACACACTGCCATGACCGTAGCTTTCATTCATTCATTTTTCATGTTTCCCTTGTACGCCGGCTATTCCGCAATTCGGCACTCATGAACCGTGTTGTATATTTTCCATTATCACAGAGAATCACACTACATTGAAACAGCATTCAAAGCACTCTTTGGTGAACTTGGTGCTGTCTGTAGTCTGAGATCATACTATTTTTACTATTTTTTAGTCCCCTTTTGGCTCTTTATTAGTTTGGCTATATTCTCCTTTTGAAAGCCTGACTCAAACTAAGAAATGCTCATCCTTGGTGTGTGTTTAATTACATGAGCATTGCTTTTGTTTGCCAAATGCGCCGCCCCTATTACAAGATATGAGGTGGTGCTTCGCTGTTTGTGATGGCATGGTGTGTGTCTGTGTTTACTGTATGGACAACACAAACAGCAGGTGGGTCCTAATTTGAAACCAGGCCTTGTGTCATTCAAATATAACCCGAATGTAATTGAATAGGTGCCTCTAAGGGAGTTGCATGAGTGCTTTCTGCACCACTTCTCTTTCAATCAATGGATTGTGTTGTGGCTTCAGTCTGCCTCCAGCCTCGCTCGTCCTTTTGTTTTACTATTCCATTCTGATTGGCTCCTTTAACCACTTTCCCTAAACCTGCCTGTTTGTTTGTTTGCCTTGTTGTTTAGATCATTAGTTACATTACACATATTCTCTTTAGAACTGTAGTTGACACTGTTTGTATGCTTGCCAGGTACATGCACACGTGCATGTTTTTTGCTGTACATCAAAGGAAATGCACATAAATCCTTCGCAGCCAATTAAATGTCATCTGTTTTATTTAGCAGGCTAGCGCTGCAGCAATGTTGAATTGATTATACATGCACTTTCCTCGCAGAGACCTGTGGTTTGTTTTTGCTTTGTGTTTGAGTTCACGCTTGATTACATTCATTGACTTACCGGCATGTTCGGCCATGCATGCTCGTTTGTTTAAATATGTGAACGCGGATGTTGTTTTTCAGATTATATTTGGTTTAACCTTTGCGATTTGACCCCTTCAGCCCCCATTGTGTAGTGGAACTCCCATGGGGCATTGCAGCTACTGCTGCTGTAGGAATGAAAATGATGCTGGCTCCTACTAAAGCACAACCTCTATTTGACCTGTTACATCTTGGAGTGCCTTTCTGTCACTGTTAGAATGGACTGTTCATTTCATCCACCAGGAGAGCCTGCAGAATGATAATCTGTACTACTGTGGATTTGGGAAATTAGAATGGTGTACAGTTCTTAAGGTCCATTAATTTATTCCAAAATTACCAAATAATAAAAGATAATGTGTTAAAATTGGCAGGAAATATTCAAAGTTCTATGATACATTTGCCATTTCTGTCTCCAAAAACTGAAAAGAACTCTTTTCAGCAGGAGATCTAATATAATTTGCTACATAGAGAAAAACCTCAGAGATAATCAGTTTAAACCAATGTAATAATCAGAAAACCAAAAGAAAATCTGTGTTTTTCCCTGTGAAAATCTTCACAAATTCACAAATGTTTCATTAATTTCCTTTTTTTTTAAACTCCCATGCCACAGTCTGAAACAACTTAAAAGTATGCCAATGCCAGGTTATTGTGCTTTACACTTGTCCTGGTCCCTTGTTTATGCTGAGGATCCTTTAAATAAGCGCAGCAGAAAAGAGGATAAAAGAACAGAGGAGAGCCTAAATGCAGTGAAGCAGTGAATGGCTGTGTTAGTTGTAAGTGACAAGGCTCATGTGTTTGTGTGTGTGTCTCTATACTGTACGAGCGCATGTTGAAGAGGAATAGGTTGCAGTAATCTGGTGTGTTGCTACAAGCTCCATCAGCCTCTGTCAGCAGTTTAGCCACAATCACAACATTAAAAGACGAGGCTCTGACAAGGCAGGGCCATCCGGGGCCACTTAAAACCAATACCAGAGTGCAGGGTAGGGCCTTCCATCAATTACAACCTTATTAGACTAATCGTTATGAAATAATCCAATCCAGGAGACAGCTGTATCTCAACTCTGCAGATAACCAACAGGCAGGCAAACCAATGGCGAGCAGGAAGGGGATCGGGATGTAACAAAGTCTTGCGGTATTATATTTCGAGATACAAAAGTGATATACAGCGCTGCAGATTGGATTGGTGTATCTGCTCTTTTAAATCATCAATATTACAACATTTTAAATGCTAACTTTCAGATAGTTTTCACCACTGGAGTGTTTGCAGTTTTTCAAGCTGTTACAGCAAACACCAATTATTTATACAGCCCGTGGTCTCTGTTTTCTCATGGAGTCATACAACTCACACGACCACAAATATTCAACTTCAGCAGATGTGCATTCACCTAAAGTGCTTTAAGCATCTGTTCTGAGCACCTGTTCATTTCCACTGTCCTCTTTCCATTGACTTTGATAGCATTCACGTCGCCTCTAGATATCTCTGCATTGTGCCAAGAGAGCTGCAACTGAGCTGAAGCATTTGCTGTGGAAATTGGGGGTTTGGGACCAACTAAGGTACTTAGAATCTCCAACCTGTAGTCCAAACAAGTTAATACATGTTTTTCTTCATCTGCATGACGATATTCTTTTCCATTACATCTGTTCATTTACCTGCGTTCCATTTATATACCAATTGACAGATCCTTTTATCCAAAGCAATGCACATTTTCCAGCACTTGACAAATGCATGTAAAGGATGGAAATGATTGTAAATAATGACTGAATGAGAGACCAGTAGTTCTGTTTTTTGTTTTTTTTCAAAGAAAAGAAAAATAGTATAACTTGACTATCTTGTTGAACTGTGATGGTGCAAACAAGAGCTGTAGAAGGAAGTGAAAGCTGACAGAAAAAAGGAGAATCAAAATTTGAGCTTCAGCTGACTGACCTCTATCTCACTGAGGCAGTGACTGAGGAGAAGGCAGTATTTTACTCTCTCCCCGAGGTGGTTGGGAGAACACTCCAGACAGAAAAAAGTTATAAAAAAACGAGAGAGAGCCCATCGACCACTATCTCCATCATGGCACTCCTCTCCTTATCTCTTTCACTCGGTCTCTTTCTGCCTCTCTGAGATTTGACAGCAGGATGACAAATTGCTAGTCATGGATCTACAGTAGAGGGAGAGTTGACGAGATCTCGAATGCAGTAGCAGCAGTGAGCTCCACTAACTGGGACTGACTGCAAAAGGACACCGACTGCTTGGCAACCAGCCAAAAAGAGACATGGTTCTACACCACATCTGTTGCATGTTCTGCTGACTGGCAGGCTCAGAGGGCACACTTGCCCTTTTTTGTTCCATAGTCACATGGTCTAGCTGCCCCCTATATTCAACCTACTGCAGTTATTTGTCCTTGTATATAAGCATTACTTAACACTGACTTAAATTGTGATATAAGGTATTTTAAAACGGCTGGGTAGATTTTTGTACAACCTTTTCTGCTATGGGCTCAAGTAGGACAAGACTAGGTGAAACCTATTTGGCTGGACTGGGAAAGATAAGCCAAACTCCTCTTGTTAAAACGCCCCACCAGTAAAATTCATGTCTCTCTTGACTCAAACCGTCTTTATAACCTGCAGCCTGTCAGTCTATTTTTTAGCCTGTCAGTCACTCACCAGGGCATGACTGTTGTTGATAACACGGACGGATCATGTGATTCCTTCCCGTCTTTGTTATTGTGGCGTTAGCACCGCTGCGTTAGCATTGCACTTCATACTGTGATATTTCCCCGTTAATAGTCTTGCATCATTTCATACTAAGGTTTCGGACGTACTAATAATGACAGTGTTGACTAAATATCCTGTTGGTGAGGAGTTTCACACTTGAGCTTCGAGATCCACCGTATTCTGTGTTCTTGACGTGTAGACTTCTCTAGCTTTGGATTTCACGTTACAACAACTGCACCGAGTTACATCTGTGTCATGTCTTGAATGCAACCGTTTCTGCTGCTCTAAAGTCTGTGCGCGCAACTTCATGAGCAACGCCCCTTGGTGACGTCGTAGGTCTACGTCATGGTTGCAGTTTGATCAGTCACTTATGTACTCAGGCGCAGAGCCAGTTCTAGGGCCGGTCCTCTGGTCCAGCCAAAAATCAGACAGACCTTGACATTAACATTGTTTTCTGAGATCCCGCTGAGTAAGGGGATAGCGCCTGATGAATACTAGAACAGACACACCGCTTGACACTCATTGCCAGCGACATTGTTAGTGTAATGTGATACGTTGCTGAATTTCACCCAGTTTGTCTTCATGTCTCTATGCTGACAGCTACGGGATGAGAAGTGGCCTAAACACTGGCAACGGGAGGTGGAAAATGTGTTGCAGAGGCAAAATGCACAAGGCAACAGTGTATACATGGACACTTTTATTCACACATACACAGACTCACCGTATGGTAGTAATTATGAAATACTTGTATAATGCTGTATGCACAAGATGTGACATAAGGTAAAGTGTTCATATTTTCATTTGTGGCATCCACACAGTGGTAGATAAGAGAGAAGGGCAGCGTGTGCGTGTGTCCTCGGGAAGCAAACTTATCTTCCACTGGAAATCTAATTATTAGCGCACAGCAATTTACTGTACATGCGTGCAGAATGTCCGTATGTGCACGGGTTCAGTCATGCATATAGAATACGCCTCCCACTCTATAATAAGCATGACAGATGATTCAACCGAGCAGTTAATATGTTATGTTGAATCAATATTTACATAATGATATAATAATGTGATAAATTTCAGACGCCATGACGGATATTTGAGTACCAACAATAGCTACTGATCACAAAAGAGACTGATTTGTAACTTTTCTTTGTTTTTCCAGCAACAATTTAACAGTAAAAACTCGAATTTTGATAATTTGCAAACAAGCTGGACATTTCTGAGAATAGTTTCCTAATGCACTGCATTTCTTTTTTTCTTCATTTGAATCACATATGGCATTCTTTTTTCAGCTTATTTGTAAAATGACACAAATACCATATGCCATAATACTGAGCAGTCAAACATTATTGCTTGGAAAATACAAACAGAACTATGTCTCATAAAGGATTGCATGCTGTTTTAATAATAAGCCCTTTGATGATGTTCGATGAAGTCCACATATCATTATCGTTATTGGTTCTGTTATCCTAAGACACATCCTTCCTTGTGTGTTGATCACATTTGGATTTATTAATTTTGTACCATCATCATGTTTTCTTGTACTCTTCTATCTCTAAATTACTAACATCTTGCACACCTTTTCATCCTGTCTTCTTACATTTTTGGTTAAATATATGTTTTGTACCTGTGACCATTATTATTTGTGAACTTTGTGCAAATATTTGTGTCATCCAGATGAAGCGCTACATTTATATTATTAAAATATCCGCATACACATTCAATCTTGCTTTAATGTTCTCTTTCTGGCACACACACACTTGTGCACAATCACAATAGCAACACGTACAGTAAGTATCTACGGGGGAGTAATATGATCTATGGTTTTTAGCGTTGTTTTTAGACGCGATGATTAGCTCATAGCAGGTGCTAGCTTGCCTCACAGTCCCTGGAGTTTTTTTCACAGGAAATACCCGCAAATTGCAGCAGGTGATGAAGCCGCATGAGGCGACTAGCTCATCGCATGAGAAAAGAAAAATAAGTGCTAAGTAAATAATTTGTTCCCCCTTGCACAGTTGAGAAAATGGGTGAGAACATTTTCACAAATTACCGCACGCTAACATCAACATTACATGATATAGGCCCATTTCGACTATGTATATTTGAGCGTATCTCACTTAACTTAGCAACAACTTGTTTTTAAAACACCAGTGTATGTGTTAAATGTCAATACTTTACAATAGGAGCTAGTTTTCCTCCTGTGTTTAAAAGCATTACTGATGTAAACAAACCTAACCGCATCAGATACGGTTCATAACATAGATTGCTGTCCACAGTTGACGTTGAATGTAAAGAGCTGTACTTTTGGTACTGAGGTCATTCTATTCACTGTTTGAATTTCTGCAGGCCTAGCTTTTTCCATATTTTTCAAACACATCTCTTGGTGTTCTTAGTTCGGTTGTCATGGAGACAACTTTTGTTTCCATCTCACTTTGATGTACACAAATCTGAAATAGCTTCAGCACACATTGCTGATACTGAAATGAAGTTATTATAACAGTCATGGGGGAACCAATATGCTAAAATTAGGATTACAGCATAAACGTTGAATTTAAAATCTAAAACAGGTTACAGGAAATATTTTAGTGTATTTTAGGATCACTGCATTTCAAAGTAGGCATTTCAAATGGGCAGTAGGCTACCCATTCATCCTCAGTTGTTCTTAAGAGGAGGTTGGATAATACTGTATGTTGACTGACAAAGTGATGACTGCCCAGCAACAGCCACAACAACAGCGGATATCAGGATCACCAGGATATCAGCTCAGTTTGAATCAATAACTGTAGAGGTCATCGATGATGCACGTTCACGTGAGAGTCTGCATGTGTGTGTACGCCTTTCATCCAATGCAACCCTCCCTAACTCATCAATATCCTCTCTCTGCACCCCCTCCACCTGTCTTTCTCTCTCCCCTGCCCTCACCTCTCTGTCTCCCACCTAGATGGTTTATAAGCCCTGGCTGTGTTCTCAGTACTTCCAGACCACCCAGATGCACTGCAGTAAGCGAATCCCCTGTGGTCAGTACTGCCTGGAGGTGCAGCAGCGGTGCCCCTTCGTCCTGCCCGACAATGATGATCTCATTCATGGAGGCAGCCCCAGTTTTATATGCACAGGTACAAACAAAAAATCTGACAGGTTATGCATCCTTCTGTTTGTTTCCAACACATAGTGAGGACATAGTGAGCGTCTTGCTCAGTGATACTTCAATAGGACACACAACATCTGATGGTCACACACTTGTGACTTTACAGTTACAGGATGTTCTGTTTAATCACCAGGCTAACAGGGTGGTACACCACAACAACAAATTCTTGCCAATTACTCACAGCACCACAGATGCATCTGTACAATGGAGCACTGTGTCAATAAGTCTGTGTTTTCTGTTAGGAATGAACAGCTAATAGCACCCTGTGGGTCAGTGTTGTTAGTGAATGCGGTGCTTCTTTCCAGCCCTGGATGGGAACACACACACACACACACACACAAATCTGAATCCTATATAATGGTTAACCAGGACCAGATTTTTGTCTCCACATACATGAGAGGTCTGGACTCAATATTACTGTCTGCAGATTTTTGTGCCACAACATGATTCATACAAAGGCACACATTTACATCACATGTTGATGCTGCCCTCTGGTGACCACCGTGAGCATCAGGTTTGGTGTTTTTATGTACATTTTTCTATCGATCATTCAATATCATATATGTATTTGTGATGAATACGAAACAAGGATGCTTTTGTTGCTCTTTGAAGTTAAAGAATAAGGCTGGCAATATTCTATATTTTTGCTACGATCAACAAGAGACCAAAACCAAAACTTTGACCATCTCTAAAAAGTTCCTGGTTTTCCTGGTCTGTCTGTGACTCTCAGCTCCAGGTCCACTCCTTCCATCAAAAAAAGGTCATATATAGTGATAGTTATTAGTCTCCTATTTATAGTAAAGATAGACATCATGCTTTGGGAAGGCAAGCTGATACTGGGCAAGGCAAACCAAATATTTGGGTGAATAAGTATAAGTCAGATGACAGCAGCTGTTGCAGCAGATACGTATTTCAATTCTGCATGTTTGCGCATGTGTGTTCATTTTGTCAATTACTCTGCCAACGTGGTCGCTCTAAATGCAGATGTGTCACAAACCTACAGTAATGACATGGTTCCTCTTGTCACAATTAAGCTGTTGACAGTCAAACTGTGCTGAGTGGGCACACACTTAGTCAGAGTTCACGCCTCACAATAGCATGCACACAAATCCTGTGACAAACCACCTTTCCTTGTAATGTCAGAGTGTCAGTAAACTGTATTTGGACCATGCTCAACATGTTTCTTAAAGAAGCACAAAATACTGTGTATTTCTTGACAAATTTGATACAATATATATATGTGAAAAGCACTTCTAGACCTAATTCCAAAGCTAAGCAATTAGTAATTCAATTAGGATGCTGCGTAATATGGAAAGGAGGCATCAGGAGTGCATCAGCATGAAGAAAGAATTCACACATTCATTACAACCTGGTTGTGAAGCAGCTGAGTGACTACAGCTTAAGAAAAGACATGAAATGAACAAAACAAAACAAACAAGAAAACATCGTCTCCATCCAGATAAAATCCCATACATCACATTTAGACACTTCAAATACTGACAAAGGGCTTTTTCTACCACTATTGTCCTTTGCTTATCATACAATACAAACAATATTTATATTTGAGAAGCTGTAACCATTGGATTGTTTGCATGTTTTGCTTGAGAAGTGATTACTGATTATAAAAATGATTCTATTCTTGTAATTTTCTGTCAGTTGACTACTCAGAGTTTTAGCTCAAACTGCAAATGAAAGAAAGCCTTCAAATCAACAATACCCAACAGAATGGAGTTGAAACAAAATATATTTTAGGGGTTGTGTTGGAAAATTAGGTTACAATGTGTATCTGTTTATTCCCATTAGTTGTGTTTTCTTACATTGTATCTTGGCCACGCTGCTTTCAATGTTCAAGTTCATAGAAATGTATTTTTATTGAGGTCTGTTGTTATTGTCTTTTATGTCGTTTGGTCCTCAACACAGCACTTGGGAAGCTGGACAAGCAGTGAGATCCTGTTTGTGACAGGAAGCAGGATTTATATTTAAAAAAAGTGCTACATGCAGCATCTTTGAGACAATGTGTGAGCTAACTGTTTATATCTCCATCACCACCCTGACCCCAAAACAACCCCCAGGGCTGCTGGAGGACTATCCATCAGGTGCTGACCCGGATGCAGAGTGCTGTGACGTGCGGTGGGACTTGAAAGTGGACAACCGTTCCCGGGGGACCCTGAAAAGAACTCACCCGCCGTGCCAGCACCGTACCTCCCTCAGCTCCTCGGCAGCCTGCAGACTGTGTAACAGCCGGCTCAAACTCTGCCTGCTGGTCCTCGTCCTCCTACACACTGTTGCCAGCCTCACTGCATCCCACAATGCAACAGGACTGGGCCTCCCCGCCATCACGCCTCTGGAGGAGAGCCCTGCCAACGAGGAGTGATGGAGCTGCCAGGAGGAGGTGAGGTTGTTGGGGTGGGGGATTCCCCTCACCATGGCAACCAATGTGGAAATATACAGCCACAGTTGTGCGAAACGGCTGGAGCTGTGTGCCTGTGGACATTCTGCATTGCTCGAATGGAAAGATGTGGGACGCTTTGAGATGAAAGACACACAAATCAATCAAAACAAATAAATAAGTAAACAAATAGACATACTAAGGGACCCAACCAGTCCCTTAGATAGAAAGGGGACAATGCCACAGCCTTTGTTGAGTGGGAAGGTTGGCTTCCCCATGGCTGAGTTTCTCTCACTACGCTTTTTTACACTGTGTTCCAATTATTGGTTTCTGTTGCACTGGCTGACTATGGAATAACACAATCATATTCTCTTTCAAATGTTCATCCTTTGTGTTTGTTTCTGGTTCTCTCATACAGGAAGAAAATGTGTTCTCTAACTAAGACAGATAATGTATAAAAAAAATTATAATTAGCTGCAAGTTTGTGTGTGCGTGCGTGTGTGAGTGTGTGGCCAATAGTTTGTGTTTCTAGATTTACCGTGTGCGTGCTTGTATGCATTTATTTGCACATGTGTGTGTATGTGTGTGTATGAAAGAGTGAGTTGTGTGTTGCTGACACAGACCCCGAAAGTCTAGCTAACCGGCTGGTGCAGCGATGATGTTTTTATGGAGCCCCCCACCCCCCAAACCCCACCCACCCAGATGTCACTTAGCTCTGCCATGCTGGTTTGTTGGCCACAATCCCATTAAAAATTCACTGGGGTTTGAATATGGTTCTGGTGTCCATAATAGGCGCTGTGTTTAACACAGGTTTATGGTTTTCCACAACACTTTGTTTGGTGAGATAATCTATTATCACTGTTTTAAAGGATCAAATCATTTCTGTAATTGGCGTCAGTGAAGCGCTAACACCTGGCTCAACTGCGAAACCCATCAGAACAAACAGCATGAATTCCTTCTAATGTCACCAACATTGGTATCTCAATTGTATTACAACTTCAGGCCTCTTTTATAGTTTTGATCGAGGCACTATATTCACTATGTGTAATGCTTTCCGATAAAGGGACGACACTGATAAAATGAAGTCTGACTGGGGAAGAGACATGACCAGTTTCTTATTTGAATACATTTAGGCTACACTCAGTTTCAGTGTTTTACAGTAAATACTATGATTTTTAGTGGTAGCTTGTTTATATTATAATCAATGTCATCTGGCAGTCATTGTAGGAAAACTCAACAGCTACTTTGTTGAGTTATAATTAATAGTGATGATGTTATCATTATCAATAAAACTTATGGTCCAAAACTACAAAATTATTACCTAAGCTATATTAAACCAGAATGGTAATTTTGACTTTAGAATATGATAAGGCTGAGCCAAAAAAAAAATGTAATTAACCTTATAGTTTAAAATAAAGATAATTTTAATTGGCATCCGGATTTTCTGACAAGGCTGCTTATTATGTGTTGAACGATCTCGAAAGATGCTAAACTAAAGCATCAGGATTTGCATGGCCCAGGTTTCACTCTGCCGTGTTTTGAATGAATATGAATGAAAGACGATGCTGAGGAACATGATTAGATACCAAAGACCTGTACAAAACTTTTAGTTAACACGCTGACAAAATTAGGAGGGTCAGGGAATCTTAACATTGTGATGGTCATTTTTGGTTCATTATCTTTAATTATACTAAAAATATTATGAATAACTTAGCTATTAAATGCCTTGTAATAGCATGAACATGTTGCATTTCATCTTACATTTTAAATTACTGCACAGGAAGCTGAAAAAAGCACAGATAAGCTTATTGTATCTCATAGAACAAAACATGAAACTGTGTTAAGCTTGCCTTAACCAAAGACAATTTTTCAGCCGTTTTATTAAAACTGTATTCAGATTGTGGCCACTTTCTTTCTTGCAACATTGTGCAGCAGAGTTAACTGACATGGGGATTAAAGCATTGGGTCAATATGTATTATTCCAGATTTCTTAAAAAAGTGTTTGTTATTTTAGATGTTAAAGGTACTATCCAGTCAAAACAATGTCCCCAACATAAAAACTATAGTTACTTAAGGGTCCATTGTCTCCTCTTCCTCAAGAGCCTTGGATATTTTCCTTCTCCTTGCTGTTCATCACTTCTTGGAAACAAAACTCAATTTAGAGTTTGTCCCTGAACCAATACTGATACAGTAATTTTAACCTCAGGCCTTTTTATTCACAGAAAACATGATGACTGGATGTTACCTTTAAGGACTTTTATGATTGGTACACTGCAACTCTCATGCAGGTATTATGAAGATACAATGTCAACGTCTTACTAGGAAAGGTAGCATGCTACCTGCAGTAGCGTGAAGGAAAATCCACCCTGTCCACCAATAGGTATGTTAGCCTACACTATAACCCCGCTCCTTGGCCACACGGTACATATAGAACGACACTCTACGTATCACAGACAATTTGTTCAAAATGGTCAGTTTATGTCTGTTGAATCCAAATGTGTAATTTATTTTTCATGAACTGCATGTGGAGGCTCTCTGCAAGGTTTGTCCTTCTTTTGTTGATTGTACTCAGCCCCCCAACTCAGCACTCTTCATCTGATCCCAAATCAGTTCCTGTAGCATGCCCACTGTCTTGTACTTTTCTCCTCAAAACATCAAAATAATGTCTCATTAAGTAAAGGGCTTATTAAGAAATACCACACAGATCTCATCGACACCGTCAGACACACTTAACAACATGTACATCCTAATCAAATCATTGGCAGACAAAGGGTAAAACATGGCTCATATCCTGTTTCTTTCCAAACTCGTGTGCCTGCAGTACAGAGGCGCTCCACTGGATGTCGCTGTAGAGCAGGAACATGAACAAATCCAGAGAGAGGAGCGGTCACTGTTTGTGTAAGCATCTGATAATCGTCCAAGTCAGCTGAGACTTATGTTTATTTTTTAAATGTTGACCAGCGTGTGAAAAGAAAGGAACGGTGTGACCTTAAGGGCTGACTTCTTCTTCAGTTTCTACATCTTCTTTTTGTCTCTTCAACGAACAAGGTTGCGAGATCAGGTTTTTCGAAGATAAACAGATGTTGTTGAATCCATTCTTTTCCACTCTAAAGTATGTCAATTACTCAAATGAGATGTCCAATATGATATCTGATGTCAAGAATGTTATTACACAGCTTATATGAGGATTTAAAATTCATCATTCATCATGTCTATATCACCAGTAGGCTATATTTACTCATTTTGACACTTCTTCTGTTTGGACCCTGCAACACTCCAGACATTACCATTCCTGCTTGCATCAAATACATAACTACTCATTTGTCATTCATGCCCATCACAGATGACCGCAGTCAGTGATAGAAAAATGCTGCTATTTTATCGGTCACCAGTAGATGGAGATATTTGTATTCTTTTATATTTCTACTGCTGCTGAAGACCTATCACACAAGGACTGTCATATACATGGGTTTCAGGAAGGCCCAGCTCCGGAGGAATAGGTTATAGGCATGTGGGTAAAAGTGTATTTTGTGTGTGTGTGTGTGTGTGTGAGAGAGAGAGTGAGTGTGTCGCTAATTGCTGTCTGTTCTCTGGAGAGCTCATTAGCGTTGCTATGACCTTGGGGCCTGCAGGACAGGTGTGGCAAACTGTCTTTAGACCCGCAGGGACCAGCTCCCTTAGTTGTCTCATTATTCACTGCAGGAGTCTGTAGTATTAAACCATTGACCTGTCCCCGGAAAGACCTGCCCTGTGTAATTAGTTGTGGACAAAGATGATTGGTTAAGGTTCAGCATTGACCTTGGGTAGTTAGGGTCAGGAAAGTCCATTGGTCAGGGCTTAGGACTTGAACAAATCAGGTTACCAGTACTTCTGCAAGCGTTGATTCCTGACCAATCCTAGCGCTTGAATGCTTTACTGGGTGAGTTTTGTCAAGAAACGCAATGGGATTAGTAACGTGGTTGGCATAGATCTATTTTTTCCTGGCACTTCCCTAATAGAATATTCCCTCAACCCTTGTTTGAAAAGATATGTGCACAGAAGGTCGTCAAAAAGGAAGTTGATAATTCCCTTAAGTTTGTGCCAAAGCATACTTTGTATCGCATACAAGAAACCCAATTCAAATCCGATATGACACGCTGCTTTCCATGATCAAAACGTAATGGGCAACAGGAGAAAAACAGGGTCCATCGGTGTCGGAGAAATGTGCCATGTTAGCAATATACAGATTGCATCTCATACGCCTCAAACAAACCCTCACCATAAACATGTAGGCCTTCATTCTGCCTACCATGTCAGCAGTTCACGCTGTGATGTAACAGCCACCACAAGCCAATCTGCTGGACATGTACAA
The DNA here is from genome assembly GCF_963514095.1 of Eutrigla gurnardus. NCBI lineage: Eukaryota > Metazoa > Chordata > Actinopteri > Perciformes > Triglidae > Eutrigla > Eutrigla gurnardus. The sequence goes on from NC_139926.1 coordinate 18,070,606, forward strand.
CAAACCATGTCTGCTTTAAATGCAGAGATGCATCCTCACTGTGACTGCATGGGTGCGAATGCTGCGCATATGAGTTGTCCTTCATGCCGCTTCAGACACGTTGGCACCAAGGATGGACCTTGCATGCAAGGTTTCTTCCAGATAATAATAGAATTAGATTTGGCTGATGTAAATCTCTTGACTTTTGTTGGTAATGCAGGCATGCACACAACAGTTCCTCTGCTGTGATAATTAAAACATTTCTTTTGTGTGCTTTGGTTTGTCACTTTTTACTGCATTATGCTGAGAATGAACTGTGTAGGGTCCTATAGGTTCAGCAGAGATCCCCTACGATGCTCTGTAGCAGTCGTAGGGTATGGTCTGTCACATTCCATAACGCACCAACTTACAAAAATTAATTTAGTCTTTATTCCCCTGCACATATACCTAGAATATGTATGCCCCTTAACTCCCAGTGCACCCACCACCAAATGGTATGTACACAAATATTGCCCTCCTCTACTCCCTCTCAGCCTCTCTCTGTTTTCACAATAGTTCCGTTCTCTATCCTGTGGATCTATGCAGAAGCCCATTTTTTTTGGTTGTAAATACGTTCCCTAGTATGCTGAATAATGTATGTCTTTGCGTCCAGATTTCCTTGTGTATTTTAAGTTGATGTCATGCTGTTACTTTCTTCTTCTTCTAATTCTTTTTTATTTTTATTTTTGAGCCTCTGAAATCATTGATGTTAAAAGAGAATGTGTTGAGGTTTAACCAATAGAATCGTCCTCAGCTTTGCAACCTTATTGTGAAAGGTTGTGGTTCTGTGTGTGTGAAACCGAAAGATTTATGATTATAGAAATGAAAAAGGTTCAAAGTCATATAGAAGTATCATTACGATTATGATTATTATGATTACTATTATACTACCAGTATATTGTAATATTATAGATGCTTTAGTTCAAGTAACTTATTTAATTTTTTTACAAACAACTTTGATGAAATGATTTATAAAACAGTCTCACGAGTCATGATCTTTTCAAAAAGTATGAAAACTACTGCTACAATGATTAAAATTGTGTTCTGATGAAAATAAATACAGACATATAATCTGTTCCTCTGTTTTGTATGATGTAACGTTTCAGTTAGGATGCAAAAACAGTTGAAATTGAAAGTAATTGTATTTACATTTTTATTTAACAGGCTTTTCATTAACTAATAAAGGAAGGGTTGGAGCAAGGGTGCAAAAGAGCAATCATATGACATATTTTCGATAGAGATGCCGGTGCTGATAACAGTTCCTTAGCATTAACAAAGCTGTGATGTTCAACAAAGGTAATGTTGGCAGCTGCCTGAGCACAAGAGGAAACGCAGAACCAACACTGATGACATCACAAGGTTATTTTTGCAGGCTTTAGAAAGATGCCTCTACACCTATACGGTGTAGAGGCTTTAGAAAGATGCCTCTACACCTATACGGTGTAGAGGCCGTAGGTAACACATTGAATGCTATCCAACATAGGGCCAAATTCCTGTTCAGCAGGTCAGGTGTTATTTGTTTCTTTTTCACTTAAGAGACATCAGATTTTTTGGTGGCAAGTGTTTTTGTTTGAATTCACAATATTAACCACGCGTTAGACAGCTGGGATCGGCTCCAGCCCCCCCGCGACCCTGAATACAGGATAAGCAGTAGACAATGGATGGAACCACGTGTTAACTTCTACCGTATAGAGGAGCTTCATAGCTGTAGCACACAGCGTGCAGTACTGCTTAAAACCATGAGATGGAGGCATCGGCATACTAGAAGGATTGTGTGGAGCATAAGTCCAAGAGTCCATAGACTATGAAAAAAAATGTATACAGCACAACCACAGGGATCCTGAATAGTTGAATATAGTAACTTCTGCAAGTTATGCTAAGGATAATATAAGGATATATTTTAATATTGTGAAACTTCTGAAATATAATGTCACTGCACACACACACACACACACACACACACACACACACAGCAGTTGTTAAAGTCTTTGATTCTTTATATTCTCCCGATTGCTCCGCTTGCCCCGAGGAGTTCTGGCCCAACGCCGAGAGAGATACCCGTTTACTGAAGCTGCTAGAGTTCCTGTCCTTCGGCGAGGTCCTGGGAACCGTCCTGGCTGTATTCTCCGTTGTCAGTTCCTGTTTCGCCATCCTGACAGCGGCCGTGTTTTATCGCCACAGGTCGCCGCCGATCGTCCGGGCCAACAACCCGGAGCTGAGCTTCCTGCAGCTCTTCTCCCTGACTCTGTGCTTCCTCCTAAAGCCTCCTCTCTCTGACCTTCATCGGCCGGCCCTCCAACTGGTCCTGCATGCTGCAACACACAGCGTGCGGCGTCACCTTCGTCCTCTGCATGTCCTGTATCCTGGGGAAAACCATTGTGGTGCTGATGGCCTTCAAGGCCACGCTCCCGGGTCGTGACGTCATGAAGTTGTTCGGTCCTCCACAGCAGAGAATGCCCGTTGTGTCTTTCACCTTCATTCAAGTTGTGATTTGCACCGCTTGGCTGGTCGTTAGTCCACCGTTTCCGATGAAGAACCTGAGCATATATAATGAGAGGATCATCCTGGAGTGTGCGTTTGGCTCGGCAGTCCGCTTTCTCGGGTACATCGGCCTCCCGGCCGTCTTCTGCTGCACTTAGCCGTCTTAGTTCGGAAGTTACCCGACGATTTCAACGAAGCCGAGCTCATCACCTTCAGCATGCTGATCTTCTGTTCGGTGTGGATCTCCGTCAGCCGTGGAGATATTTGCCATTTTGGCCTCCAGTTTTGGACTCATACTGTGTTTATTTGCACCAAAGTCTTTCATCATATTGTTCAAGCCAGAGAAAAACACCAGGAAATATTTAATGAAAAAAAATCAAGCCTGAAAACAGGACATTTGGAAAGAGTTGAGATGGCAATTGTGGATTTTTAACAAAAAGTATACACTATAATATCTATTATGTACAGTCTGCACCTTGATTTACATTTTAAGCTTTTCTTCACATTCAACATTTTCTGAATTCTAATGTCATGTCTTATTTTACAAATACTTGGGTTGAAAGTACAGCAAAGACTGAATAAATAAATAAATATAAATCGATTCCTTTGTCTTTTATAAAAACATGAACACCGTCCTCACATTTAACAGTGTGCAGAAAAAATCAGTTCACAACCAGGAAAAGTTCAAACATCAGTTTATTATCAGAATTATTTTTCTGAAATGCATGAAAATGTGCAACATGTGACAACTGAACACTACAAACATAACCCATCAGCCATTATGAATATATATGGATTAGTTTAATCATCTCCTTTTATATTAATTGATTAGTTGACAGATTTAACAACTGATTTAACAGTTTGACAGCCAGGGTTCTAAACATCACCAATATTAACACTAAATTCCTACCATACATATGGATGTTAAAAAAAAAAAAAAAACATAATTGTAGGTGAACATCCATCATTAATTTTTGGCGTTTGTTTCAGAATGATGAATACAGTTGGAGAACACAAAGAACAAAACAATCATTTAATTCCCAAATTATTTATTCTATTATCAAATGGCTTGAAAAATAATGCATATATCTGTACATCCCCGTGACCCTGAATACAGGATAAGCGGTAGAAAATGGATGGATGGATGGATATCTGTACATGGGGGAACATTATTTTACATGTTAACATTAAATGTTAGCTTATTGTTTTAGAATAATGAAATTTGATTTGATGGATTTCCAACAAATTATTTATCATGATTCTATTATCTAATGGCTTGGAATGTAGTGCATAAAGCTGTACAATAGGGGCAGGGGCTGATTTGTCTCTGTGGTGAAGGAAAGCAGGGAAAGCCCGCTGCACCTCAAACATCCCACATCTTCAGCCTTGAGCGTCCTGTTGAGATGAAACCGTCTCTGTAATTCACAAGATTGGCAAAGGGAGGAGAAAACGGGTCGTTAGATAGAGGAAGAGCACAAAAAACAACAACAAATGCCCCCGTAACTGCCCTCCACCTTCCACCTGTTGACACTTTCCCATCAGGATCTTATACTCAATCACACACACACACACATTCACACACATCGTCAATCTGGGGTTAGGTGTCCTAACCAAGGACATCAAATTATGCGATGTAATTCTGCACATTGCAGACTAAACAACGCCGAGCTGCAAATCAGCCGTAAGCATGTATGCAACCTTCTAACATGTACACTACCTTTACCACATGATGTCCAGTAGTGGGCAGCAGACTACCAAGCCATCTTCTGAGTTCTATAATAAAGGGATTACAAGCCTTTACACTTCCACACTGAATTCCAGCTTGCTCGGGTGAAAACTAACACTGCATCTCATTAGTCGAGCCATCGATGAGTCATATGACCCACGGAACGAAGCAAACATCCCTGTTTTTATATACTTGAGCGCTTTAGTCTTTGAGAGAATATTTGGAGGACCATCATCTTCTGGTCTTCATGGGGTGGGTGTTGACGTGGCAACACACTGCTGTCAGGGCACCTACCTGGCTACCTCTTTGGGCCTCATTAAGCCTACTTTGTCCAGCGTTGTCAGACATGGAAAGGGCAGAACTACATTAAGAGAGAGTGGTGGTGAAAGAGACCAGGTGGTCTAGGTCAGGTCAGCTCTAGCTTACCTCACTGTGTGAGACTGGCAGACCTGGCGAGCCTCTGGCCCTGCAGTCGGGAGGGGGTATTGTGATCGGAGGGCTTTTCCCTTTGCATTATGTAGCTCCTAAACCACAGCACAGCTACCGGCACACCTCCCTTCCCATTCAAGAACCCAAACTACCAAACCTCAACTGGAAAGGTGAGAATGACACTGGTACTACCATTAAGTGATGCCAAAATCAGAAATGTTCAAATCCTGCCTACACATTGGGGCTTTAATATCAATAACGGACAGGAAGCAAGCAAACAAACCGTTATTTCACACCGTGTTGCAAATTGTGCAATACGTATTGATTGATCTGTATTCATATATTGTTGGACATACATAGATGGTTGTGGAGTGTAAGGAGCCATGGCCTCCTGGATTTTATCTGGTCCTGGGCTACATCGGTCTGCTGGCCCTCGTTTGCCTCCTCCTGGTGTTCCTTGGACGCAAGCTGCCGGATACCTTCAACAAGGCGAAGCTCATCACTTTCAGCATGCTGATCTTCTGGGCCGTGTGGATCTCCTTCATCCCGGCGTATGTCAGTCCTCCTGGGAAGTTCGCCGTGGCTGTGGAAATATTCTCGATTTAAGCCTCCAGTTTTGGATTGTTATTATGCATCTTTGTGCCCAAATGTTACATAATTTTAATGCAGCCTCAGAGAAACATTAAGAAAGGCATGACTGGAAAATATCTCACATGAACTTTTTACTTGTTGTTGGTGTTATTTTAATTGATTCCCAAGCAAACAGAAGCACACACATTAATACGAAATTATGAAAATACTTTAAGAGTTATGTCCCTTTTGTAGATTATGATCCCATTAGAGTAAAATAGACAAAGCAGGATATGCTTTAGGGCGTGGCTACCATGCTACCAATGCAATTAACTACTAAGATTACTTTAACACATTCATTTACCTTGAATTATGAAGCTAACTGAAATTCTCAAAATATTTTAAATTAAAACCTTGGCACGCTCATTAAAAATATTTAAAAATGTCCCTGGTTTGTGTCTGTTGTCAAATATCTTACATATTGTAACTGAGCAGATATTAAATAAAATCAACTTTGCAGCCTTACTGGATAGCTGTACTGAAGAGGGCATACTTTTCCAATATAATGAAGTGGCTTAATTAATGAATCACTCTGATGGAGGTGTAACTGAGGTTATTTGAAAGATAATTCAATTTTGGCAAAATCATAAATTTTAGGGTTATGATCCATCCAATGAGGGAGAGTAATTTGTTCCATCCAGCCAAGTTAAGGTGAAAGTAATTTAATCATCTCATGTAGGAGTAAAATGTCTTGTTTTCAGCATGTTAAGAACTTTGGCACTTCATTATTTTAAGCATACATGATGTTGACACTCACAAAATAAAAATACACCATATTGTATGCCTTCACTGTCGCACCCAGGGCAATTATTTATGTCTAGTGGATAATTTTAGTGACAATTGACCAAAATCAGCAATAAAATATTACCAATTTTATTTCTAGTGGCCTGTATGTATTTATTGAACGAGGATCATGTCAAATGTTTTTTTATTCTTGTTCATACTATTTAATTAGGGAAGGCAGTGTTTGGGGCTGTCAAATGTTGCAAATGAGGGAGAACTGGACTTCTGCACCTCAGGCTTTAGAAAATGTAACATGAGACAGGAGACTTACCAATTACAGCTCAAGTCGGGACAATCGCAGGAAATAGAAGTGTGCCTTACGCAAACCACACACCATGAAAAAAAAAGTACCCACACTTACTCACCCTTAAAATGAAAGTTTTGTGAGTTGATAAAGGGGAAAAAAGTTAAATTCACACAGAACAGAAACAAGGTAATTTGGAGCTACACAAAGGCCCTAAGAATCAGTGTGAGAGTCACTGGGGATTAAACCTTATTTTAATCATCACATTGTGAGATGACACATTGTACGTGAAGACTTTAGAGAAGGCCAGAATGTGCTGGGCCTTCATAGCAGTTGCTTGGAGGCCTGAAGCAGGCTTCAACTGCCAGATTTCTTGGCTTGGTTCTGCTGCTTGGAGGGGGTTCAACCCCTCCAGTCAAAGCCCAGGAGAAAAGAGAGAGAGAGTGTCCAGAGTCTGAGTTGCTATTTGTTGAGACTCAGAGTCAGCTCAGCCTATTGCAATTTCTGGATTCAAAGTACAGTTCGACCAATCCCATTGGAGTCTGGAGGTCCCAGATGGGTGTCAAGAGATGAGGCTTCTCTCTGGTCATCCCAAAGGAAGTAGGGGCAGGGAAGAGTTTTGCCAGAGCCCTGTGCAGAAGGTGGCTCGAATGTCTGACAAAAGAAACTGTTTGCACAACAGAATCCCGATGGCCTATCCAAAAGGCCTCAAGGATTGCTGTAGGAAGACATGGTTTCCTGGGGGGAAAGCCAGCACATTGAGACGTGCAGAGATGACACCGTCATGGGCAAGGTCATTAGTTTGTTAGGAGAACAACTTACCTGCTAGGTTCAAAGTGAATTCCTCTGAACTTGGTTTCAAAGGAATGGAAGCATCTTGAGATTCAAAATTAAAAGGTATTTCTGGAACAGAGACTGTGATGGAGTAAATTCTTCCAGGAGGTACTTTGTTTAATTTACCCTCAAAATCAAGTGTCCACCTTTAGTTTCAAACCACCTAAATCCATCTTGCATGAGTGTGGGAAAGGATGACTGGTCTTGCACGCCGAGTCCTGGATGTGGTGCTCCAAACCACGCAAGCAGGTTTGTCCTGGAATCCTGAAATGGTCCATAACTGAAAAATGTCAGGGTCATCTGTCTAGCATCACCTTTATCGTCATCACAGATCCCAACCCTTTAACTTACCTCATTACTTACTGCTTGACAAAGTCATTAGTTTGTTAGGAGAACAACTTACCTGCTAGGTTAAAAGTGAATTCCTCTGAACTTGGTTTCAAAGGAATGGAAGCATCTTGAGATTCAAAATGAAAGCCTATTTCTGGAACAGAGACTGTGATGGAGTAAATTCTTCCAGGAGGTACTTTGTTTAACTTACCCTCAAGATCAAGGGTCCACCTGTAGTTTCAAACCATCTAAACCCATCCTGCATGAGTGAGGGAAAGGATGACTGGTCTTGCACGCCGAGTCCTGGATGTGATGCTCCAAACCACGCAAGCAGGTTTGTCCTGTAGTGGATCCAGATAAACTGGAATTCTGAAATGGTCCATAACTGAAAAATGTCAGGGCCATCTGTGTAGCAACACCTTTATCTTGTCACAGATCCCAACCCTTTAACTTACCTCATTACTTACCCCTTGACAAAGTCATTAGTTTGTTAGGAGAACAACTTACCTGCTAGGTTAAAAGTGAATTCCTCTGAATTTGGTTTCAAAGGAATGGAAGCATCTTGAGATTCAAAATGAAAGGCTATTTCTGGAACAGAGACTGTGATGGAGTAAATTCTTCCAGGAGGTACTTTGTTTAACTTACCCTCAAGATCAAGGGTCCACCTGTAGTTTCAAACCATCTAAACCCATCCTGCATGAGTGTGGGAAAGGATGACTGGTCTTGCACGCCGAGTCCTGGATGTGATGCTTCAAACCACGCAAGCAGGTTTGTCCAGCAGTGGATCCAGATAATCTGGAATTCTGAAATGGTCCATAACTGAAAAATGTCAGGGCCATCTGTGTAGCAACACCTTTATCTTGTCACAGATCCCCAACCCTTTAACTTACCTCCTTACCGCTTGACAAAGTCATTAGTTTGTTAGGAGAACAATTTACCTGCTAGGTTAAAAGTGAATTCCTCTGAATTTGGTTTCAAAGGAATGGAAGCATCTTGAGATTCAAAATGAAAGGCTATTTCTGGAACAGAGACTGTGATGGAGTAAATTCTTCCAGGAGGTACTTTGTTTAACTTACCCTCAAGATCAAGGGTCCACCTGTAGTTTCAAACCATCTAAACCCATCCTGCATGAGTGTGGGAAAGGATGACTGGTCTTGCACGCCGAGTCCTGGATGTGATGCTCCAAACCACGCAAGCAGGTTTGTCCTGCAGTGGATCCAGATAAACTTGAATTCTGAAAGGGTCCATAACTGAAAAATGTCAGGGCCATCTGTGTAGCAACACCTTTATCCTTGTCACAGATCCCAACCCTTTAACTTAACTCATTACTTACCGCTTGACAGAGTCATTAGTTTGTTAGGAGAACAACTTACCTGCTAGGTTCAAAGTTAATTCCTCTGAACTTGGTTTCAAAGGAATGGAAGCATCTTGTGAATCAAAATGAAAGGGTCTTTCTGGAAGAGAGACCGAGTAAATTCTCCATGAGGACCTTTGTTTAGAAGTCTTTGTTTAACTTACCCTCTAGATCAAGGCATCTGAGCCACCTCCTGCACAGGGGTATGGCAAAAGTTTTCCTCTCCCCTACTTCCTTTGGTGACCAGAGAGAGAAGCCTTATTCATTGACACCCATCTGGGATCTCCAGACTCCGAAATGATCCGTCCAACTGTATTTTGAACCCAGAAATCACAATTGGCTGAGCTGAATTTGAGACTCAACAAGCAGCAACTAAAATCCTGAGTCTCTCTCTCTTCTCCAACAAATGATTTTATCTGCTCTTAACAACTACTGTTGACCTAACGTTTATTTGACTTATTTCCAACAAGTCAGGAACAATTAAGAACTTGGATTTAAAAGAGTCAGTGGCTTTCCAGGTTTTAGACCATGAATGTGACAATACTTAATTTGCTTTGAGATAGACATGGCATGGTTGACAAAGAATGTAGACAGATAATGATAGAGATTTAAATGACAGATAAGAGATGATGAGAGATAGAATGAAATGAAGTGAGCAGACACCAAAAAAAAGACTTAAAATTATACATACCTTTGGTAGATCTGAAACAAACAAACAAGTTAAAGCGAAACAAACTCATACTCATTGAAAATCATTCTGATAAAATGGTTCATTGTCTGATAATTTTCTGTAAAAAAAAAAAAAAAAAAATGTATTTATCGGCGTATTGTTGGGTTGCATTCTGGACATTAGCACCTAAGAATTCTCACTGCATGTTGTAATGATTATATATATATATATATATATATATATATATATATATATATATATATGCAACAATAAAACTATTTCAATTGAGAGATGACCACAGCCATGATTGAGCTGTATTGATTCATTGATAGACAATTCAAATAAAAAAGGATACCCACCGTGTGTAGTTCTACCTGAAAAAAAAAGTTATTGCACCAATATTGACACAAGCTGATATTAAAAGGCATGGAGGATAGATAAATATAGAAGCTTTAACTTGTCCACTTGATATACATAACTTAAACAGGTGTCAACAATAATCGGCATGTATTATTATTATAATATACTGGGCATATGGTGTCATTTGACACAGTGAAAAATATTTCTACCAAATTTATTTGAAGCCTCTATTAAGTTACAGTCTATAGATCGGTACCTAAGAATCTTCATCATTCGATCGACTACTATGCAACAGTAAACTATTTGTTTTTTTAAACAATCTGATAAATAAGAAGGCTCAGCAAAAAATAAAGAAAACTAAAATGAACATATGTAGATATACCTGTGGGAAAAAAAGGAAAAAGTTATTGCACCAATACTGACGCAAGCTGGTAGTAAAGGCACAAGATAAAAACCGGATCTATTTCATTGCAATACTGATATCACTTATATTCTGATCATGATTTGTTTTGATTTTCAAATGTTTGTTTTCCCTCGATATTAATTACAACATTTACATGACATGATATACATCATACAAATATGAAAAAACACTATAAAAAAAATAAAATAAAGCACTAAAATCTTTCAAGTTCGAGGAGGGACATGAGGAAGCACAGCTAATCTCGTCCTGCCCCTTAATTACATTATCTCAATAATTTACAGTATAATTTATAGTGTAGTTTATGTATAGCTCCAATATCTTTATGAAAGTCATTATCCAAATTTGAATATGAGCTAAATATCCAACGCAACAATAAAATAAAAATAAAAACAAAAAAACATTGAAACTTACTCTGATTCTGTTCATTGTTTCAATACTTATCTGTAAACTTCATTTATGAATCTGCAGTATTTATTGTTGCTTGAATTCTGCAGCTATGCAACTAAGACATTAATCAAATGTATTGTTTATCATGGTGTATGATGTTATAACTTGATTTGAGATAAAGATACAAATGTGGCATGGCGGTCGTAAAGATAAATCAGCAATGTGATAAATAGGCCAAAAAAAATAACTTAAAATAAAAAAGGACACTTACCTTATGTAGAGCTACCTGGAAATAAAAAGTTACTGCACCAATACAGAGATAGAACAGTCCGGCACAACAGTCATGAAAGAAAGCTATTTTTTTGGTTTGCCCGTAGAGGGCCAGCCTTCTATGTGTCTCTCTGGCTGAGTTAGTAAGTAAGTCAGTGATCGTAGTTGCACCATCGGTCAGTCTAGTGAACTACGTCACCAAGCTGCGTTGCTAACGAAGCTGCGTTCATGGTCGTCTGAGGGAATCCGAGTAGCAGAAACAGTCACGTTGGAGACTCAAGCCGGACGCACAGACGTCACCGATGCAGAGTTTGTGATGTGAAACGTGAAGCTGGAGACGTTGATGCGTCCAGAACACACAGAATACGGAGGAACAACAAGCTGAAGAGTTTATCACCGTTTATCAGTCTGAAAGTTGAATCCACCACAGCAGCTGCAGCTAGCGTTAGCACAGCAGCTGTAGCTAGTGTCAGCACACCTGCAGCCAGCGTCTTAACAATCTAACTCAATCAGAACTATAAGTGAAGGATCACAAACTTCATTCACATGTTAATGTGATTAATTGGCTCGTTAGATATGTTGTGGTTGGAGGTGATTGTTTACTACGATAACCATTTTGGTTGGTTTAGCATTTAACTAGCATTAGCTAGCTAAAAAAAAACGGAAATACTTTTCAACTTTATGGGCTTGTATCTTTAACTTTGTATAAACTGTATAAAACACTAACTAGTGAATGAACTACCATATAATGAGTACTTTGCATAATTATTTAATCTTTCAAACCAAACATCTTAAGGTACAAATACATAAGTTTTATTCTTGTAAGTAAATTTGTAATATTTTACTGAAACTGAAGCTGAACCATGTCAAGTTAATTCATCATTCACTTTTATTCTTTATTCATTATGTATTGATTTGTGCATTGTTTTTTTCTATAATAATAAAATATACTTAAATTTAGTTTATCTTAATATATTTTTTATTAAATTAATTTTAATATTTAGATTTATTATATTATATAAATAATAAATAAATAAAACGTATCCATTTATTGTTGCTTGAATTGTGGATCTATGTAGAAATTCACTAAATGTATGGTGTACGTGATATATATTGTTTGAGATAAATATACATATATGGCACAATCAATGTGATAAATAGGCAGGACACGGCTGCCAAAATAAAAAAAACTATTGAAATAAAAGTACACTTACCTTACGTAGATTTACATGGAAATTAAAAGTTATTACAACAATACTGAGATTAAAAAGGCAGACACGGCTGCCAAAGAAACAAACTATTAAATGAATACGACACTTACCTTATAGATCTCGTTGGAGATGTTCAAGTTATTGATCGATCTATTAATTCATGCCCCTGTCATACTGATATCACCTATATTCTCATCATTACGTATTTGTTTTCTTTAATTTTTCCCTAGTTAACATAACTAATCGTTTAAACGCATTATGATTCTGTTCATTGTTTAAATCATTTTTTGTAAATGGTGGAGTGATGGATCGATATCATTTTTAAATCATTTTAAATGTATATCACTGTCATACTACTTTCAGCTATGTTCTGATAATTATGTATGTATTGTCTCATGGCATACATAACGACATTCATTCTGATTGTTGATTTGTGCGGAGAAGTGAAGGATCTATAGAATTTGTAATTAATCCTGTCATCTATCACCATCATACTGATGTCTCATATATATGTCACTATATTCTCATTATTATGCATTTGTTCATTTTTCTCTAAACGCGAACTGTCTGATTTTGTTCATTGTCTCAATTATTTGTAAAATAAATGTACCTAATTGCTTGAATTCTGGGGTTATGTACCTGAGAAATGAATAAAAAAAATTAATGTCTGTATTAAATGTATTAATATATTCTGACATTAATTCTGATTATGTTAATTATTACTTCTGCAGAATGAGGACATAAAGGTCTGTTGTCCAGGGATCCGACTGGTGGTCCTAGAGGGACCAGCAGGACCTGCTGGGGGTCTGGGACTGAAGTCCTGCATGGTGCTGGTCTACAGTTGGACTCTCTTCAGACTGTAGAGACCGGTTCTGCTGCCCGACTGTGTGAACATGACTTCCACACAGTTCAACAGTGAAACGCTGCTCTGCTTCTCGTAGGACTCTGAACATCCACATCATCTCCACGCCGGTGAGCTCCTCGGACCGCCATCTCCACGCCATCCTCGTCTTCTGAGCCCCCGTCTGCGTCCGTTGGGGGCGTCTTCTTCAGTAACGATGACTCCGCGTTCTCAAAGTGGATTTCTTTCCTTCTGGTTGTCCGACGTTGCAGCGCTGCAGGAACACAAACATCAGCAGGTGAGCTGCTGCTGGCTGCTTCTCCTCCCGCTCTGCTGCGAGAAGCCAGCCCGACTCCACGAGGCTGGACCTCTATTCCAGCCACACCATTGGTTCATCACGGTGCTGTTCTCGTTGTCATTTGCTGATCGCGTCGTCTGTCAGAACATGCAAGGAATGAGTTCAATCAATGTTCTATCGGCCGCATCTCACATTTCTAACTGGAAAAGTTATATCGCGATAATTAAACGCTAACGTTTCATTGCCCGATCATCACCAAATGTTGTATTTATTATGTTATTAATTATTAATTAATTATTATTTTGAGATAAAAATACACTGATCGTTTAATTTCATTAAATAAAAATATATTCATCAAATATTAAAATATAAAAAAAAAATTCTGACTATGTTCATTATTTCAATTATATTTTGTAAATTAAATCTATCCATTTAATTTCTCTGAATTGGTGTGAATGGCACGGCGGCCATGTTGGAAAGCTGTGAATGGCACGGCGGCCACGTTGGAAAGAGTCATGGCACGGCGGCCGTGTTGGAAAGAGTCCTGGCACGGCGGCCAATAAAAAACGACACCTACCTTTTGTTGATCACGACGGAGATGTTTGAGTGACGGATCAATAGAATTTTTAAAGTCATCTATCACCGCCATACCGATATCAGTTCTATTCTAAATATTAATCGTAGATACATTTAATTTTTGTAAATAAATGTGTCTACAGTATTTATTGTTTGAATTCTGGAGTGTAAATGCATTAAAATAAATAGGCAGGCACGGCTGCCAAAATAACAAACGATTAAATAAATTACGACACTTACCTTGATGGAGATGTTCGAGTTATGGATAGATAGATTTATTAATTTTTGCTCCCGTCATCTGATATCACCTATATTCTCATCATTACGTATGTCTTTAAATGTTTCCCTATCACATAAGTAACTAATTTAAACTGATTCTGATTATGTTTGTTTCAATAATGTTACGTAAACTAAATGTATCTACAGGATTGTTGCTTTAACCATTTACTTAAAAAAATTCACAAATATGTGATGTATCTATTTTCGGTATTTACTGTTGCTTGCATTGTACCTAAGAAATGTACTATATGTATAGTCTATGAAGGTGTATGTGATGATATAAGTTGATTTTTAGAAAAATATACACATATGGCATAGAGGCCATGAAAGCGGTATTTGATCAAACAACAAGGCAGACACGGCTGCCAAAAAAACAAACTATTAGCATAAAAGTTCACTTACTTTATGTAGATTCATCTGAAAATAAAAAGTTATTTCAACATTGATAGAACAGAACGTTTGTAGATTTAAAAAAAGGCACGGCGGCCACATTAGACAGTCATTACATGTAAGCCACATTTGAGATCTTTATTCTATTATGAATTTATTGTCTTTAATCTTCACCTAACTATTTAAACATGTTTTAATAGTTTTTTGTAAACTACATTTATTAACACTATTGTTGCTTTAATTCTTGAGCTATTTACTGTTTTAAAAAATGCACAAATGTATTTATTATTGTGTTTGTGATCTAATTGGATATAAATATACAGAGATACATTGTTCAATCAGCAATGCGATACATAGGCAGACACGGCTGCCAAAATAACAAACTAGTAAGATAAAAGTGCACTTACCTTACGTAGATTTACCTGGAAATTAAAAGTTATTACACCATACTGACAAAAGCTGATATTAGAAGATAAATACCTACGTAATCTATACATTTGTGCAGGCAAATTTTTTAATGTAGGGTCGGGCGATAAACCGGTTGTGATAAATCATCGCGATATAACCTTTTCCTCGCTTAGAAATGTGAGATGCGGCCGATAGAACATTGATTGAACTCATTCCTTGCATGTTCTGACAGACAACGCGATCAGCCAATGACAACGAGAGCAGCACCATGATGAACCAATGGTGTGGCTGGAATAGAGGTCCAGCCTCGTGGAGTTGGGCTGGCCTCTCGCAGCAGAGCAGGAGGAGAAGCAGCCGGCAGCAGCTGACCTGCTGATGTTTGTGTTCCTGCAGCGCTGCAACGTCAGACAACCAAAAGGAAAGAAATCCACTCTGAGAACACAGAGTCATCGTTACTGAAGACGACGCCCCCAACGGACGCAGACGGGGGCTCAGAAGACGAGGACGGCGTGGAGAAGGCGGTCCGAGGAGCTCACCGGCGTGGAGATGATGTGGATGTTCAGAGTCCTACGAGAAGCAGAGCAGCGCTTCACTGTTGAACTGTGTGGAAATCATGTTCACACAGTCGGGCAGCAGAACCGGTCTCTACAGTCTGAAGAGAGTCCAACTGTAGACCAGCACCATGCAGGACTTCACAGTCCCAGACCCCCAGCAGGTCCTGCTGGTCCCTCTAGGACCACCAGTCTGATCCCCGAACAACAGACCTTTATCTTCTAGTGTGAACTGACGATATATATCCAGAATGTTTTATTGTCTATTTATGGGTTTGTTTCACAAATATTTAAATCAGTTTGAATCTACACAAAAAGGAAAACATACAGTGAGGTAGTTTTTTATTTTGTACCTAGAATTTATTCGTCCTCGAAACTTCTGACTGTTCAGAATTAAGATTTTAGTTAAATTATGTATGGCCATTTTATTTACTTGAAATTCAGCTTGATAAATGTTCTACAGTGTGTGATATTCAACGTCAGAGAAACTACATATTTAAACTAAAACTGTCATATCTGCACGAGTAAAAAGGAACATTTTACATGTTTCTCTAAAAGTCACATAACTACTCTAAAAAAAGTTTTTAATTATTTAATAATCTACATGATCTAGCTACAGTATTTACTGTTGCTTGGATTCTTGAGCCAACTAAAATATTCTACAAATGTATTGTTTATGATGTGTATGTGACTATATAACTTGATTCATGATAAATATACACATACGGCGGCACAATAAATGTGATACATAGGCAGACACGGCTGCATGTTGAAATGGCACGGCGGCCATGTTGGAAAGAAAGTGGCACGGCGGCCATGTTGAAAAACATATTAATGGCCATGTTGGAAAGAAAGTGGCACGGCGGCCATGTTGGAAAGAAAGTGGCACGGCGGCCATGTTGGATATTAAAATGAAAGACCACTCACCTTTTCCCTGGAAATAAAAAGTTATTACACCAAAACTAGGATAGAACAGTCTGGCACGGCGGCCATGTTGGAAAGAAACTGGCACGGCGGCCATGTTCGATATAAAAATAAAAGACCACTTACCTTTTTCCTGGAAACAAAAAGTTATTATTATAGAACAGCTTGGCACGGCGGCCATGAAAGCGAGAGGTGGATCGATATACAGTGATTGATCGGTGGGCTCGGCGGCCAACAAACATAACAGACTTAAAATAAATAAAAGACACTTACACCTTATGTAGATGGCGTGATAAAATGCCATGTCAGTGATGTTTTTATATATTAAAACTCTTAAAACTACCTCTTTTCTTTGGATTGTGACACCATGTATGTGTTGAATTATGATTTTATTATTATTTATTTTATTACTTTTATCTTTCTACTGTGTACTTCATCCATATTGTGTCATCTATTTATTGTGTTTTATCTTGCTGTGCAGCACTTTGGAAAACCTTGCGTTTATTAAAATTGTGCGATATAAATAAAGTGGATTGGATATTGGCGTGAAGAATACAATACATTTTTAGTTAACTCTTGTCATATCAGTCATATTATATTATACATTTATTGTCATTAAATGTTTCTCTAAAATCAAAACTACTTATTTTATTACTACAATAGTTCAATATATTATATATTCAATAGTTTTATGAACACTAAAAAGCCTGACTGGTCAGTGTCAACATTTTAGATTGGATTTAGTTATTTTATTGATTTGTAATTCAGTTTTATAATGTTCAGCTTTGGAGAGAAACTAAATATTTATTTTTAAAAACATTTATATTTTATTGTCTTTTTTACCTTTATCTCTTCTAATGCATTCGTTGTATTTGTTTATCTGACCATATTCTGCCATGGAAAGCACTTTGTAAACTGACGTTTTTAAAAGGTGCTATATAACTAAATGCATTATTATTACGTACTTAGGGGTGAAGTTAGATTGTTTAGACGCTGGCTGCAGGCGGGCCAACGCTAGCTGCAGCTGCTGTGCTAACGCTAGCTACAGCTGCTGTGGTGGACTGAGCTTTCAGACTGATAAACGGTGATAAACTCTTCAGCTTGTCGTTCCTCCGTATTCTGTGTGTTCTGGACACGTCGTTGTCTCCAGCTTCAAGTTTCACATCACAAACTCTGCATCGGTGACGTCCGTGTGTCCGGCTCGAGTCTCCAACACGACCGCCTCTGCTGCTCCGATTCCCTCAGACGACCGTGAACGCAGCTTCGTTAGCAACGCAGCTTGGTGACGTAGTTCACTAGACGGACCGAAGGTGCAACTACGATCACTGACTTACTTACTAACTCAGCCAGAGAGACACGTAGAAGGCTGGCCCTCTACGGGCAAACCAAAAAAACAGTTAAAATAAACAGTATGGCACAGCGGCCATGATGGTGATCGATAGATCGATTGATAAATAATGCAATAAGTAGGAAGGCAGCCAACCAATAAAAACAGGAGACTCACCTTGTGAAGATCTCGGCATGGTGGCCAATCAGTCACCTTCCATTTTAATGCTACCTATAAAACCAGAATTATGATTTAACAAAATAAAACTTAATGTGCATTTCTCAGTAGACCCTAGCTGTGGGAACGTAGCATGGCATCGACGTGGTGGCCATGAAGCTATAATAAATAAATAAATAAATAAATGAGTAGAGTAGAAATCCTCAGGTCTAAAACAGCACTTTATATGCATTTTCTAAATAGAAAGGTTAATCATCTTTATCATAATATAATGTAGCGCCCTCTAGGGGCATGTCTGGCCTCCTTCCAATAAAGGCCTAGGCCGCGATGCGCTTGAGTAAATAAAGGCCCGGGCCTATATTAGAGGATTTACATTAACAAAGTGCAAAATAGAAACAGTCCGTTCAATTGCCCATGTGTGTCTTTTCAATATGCACCCTTAAATATACATTTCAAAAGCACAAAAGTAACTATTACACCTAAAGCCGGCACTTATATTTACTAAATGAAAATAAAATGGGTACCCAATGTGTCAGTGAAGTGATGCAGGGCTGAGTCGATGCTTGTGTTCGTGGAAAAATGCAATGGCTGCTTCGCGCCACAGCGCAAAATAACAATAACAAGCTCACGGCGGTAATGGCGTCGTCCTCGTCCTTTCTGCGGTACACCGGGATGCTGGGCGTGGGTCGTAAACGATTCCTCCCGTCCTCCCGGTAGCGTCCGTGGTAGACACCGCGGGTCCTCTCATGCAGGTCAGTTACACGGCCGGCTAACAGACTTCACCGATGCGGGGCTGAGGGAGCTGCTCCGTAGCAAAGGCCGCCAGGTAAGCTAACGTGAGCTACATTAGCTTTTAGCTGCGCTTCTCGTCGAACACTCTTTTCCAGAATAGTCCTCCTCTAGACTCAAACACAATGCCGCGTTGACTGAACTGTCACTCCGAGACTCACTGTCCGTTTGTCTCGACGTACGGTCCTCAACCAGCGTCCTTAATTCTAAAAGTCTGTTGCTCGACTGTCAAGCTTCGCCGCCATGCAGTTCCTCACTCCCTCCTCTCTCTCGTGTACGTGACTTCTTCTCTCCTTCCGGCCGAACTCTTTCCTGATCACGGATTGGATCTCCCAAAGCTAATTAAAGTTAAACAAATGTATACGTTTACATTAAAATATTACTGTTACATTCTTTTAACATAAGAACATGTATTTCTTAAAGGAAATAAGAAAATAAAAATATTAAAAAAATAATAAATTAGTGCTTTTCTTTTAAATTTCCCATAGGGTTGCAATAATAAAGTAAGTCTGATAAAATAACGGTAAAACAAACATGGACCCCTAAATGACACTGAAGCTACAAGGCCCATATCCTGGTCCAGCAAAAACCACCAACACCATTCACTAAAACTCTTAATACTTAATACTATTAATATGATCTTTAAGTTACATTCTGGCAGTTTAGTAGGTCACAGCGTCATTCCAATCAAAGACAGACCATTTAAATCCATAGAAAATAAATTAACTCCAATTAACGACTAGCTCTAAATGTTTGTAGCCACAAACTAAAGGTCCAGGTACTTAACTCTTTCCCCCCTCCAGGTCCACCAGAGACCTGAAGACCAGATCAAACCTTCTATCTCTGTCACTTCACTTTAACTTTTTATTACACACTGTTGTAAGTTAAATATAGTGAACTTCACCTGTCGAGCATGTGGGCCTCTATGAAATTTTGAATTTTTACTTCCTGGTATGTCACTTCCTGCAAGGCTGTGAATGGATGAGCTGCTTCTCAGTGGGCGGGACTTAAAAACCCATCCGACAAAGTGCGTCCATCTATCTAAAAGCCCCCTTCTCTTCATTATATTGATCTTTATTCATGTTTCTAATAGTCTCTCACATCTAAAGAAATCTTGTTTAGTTTTGTCCATTTTAGTGACAAACGCTCTCTATATATTTTATATTATATTCAATTACCGGTAATTACTCATGACCTTAAATACTAATGATGTGCTTCAAAAGGTGACAGGAGCTCAGCAGAAGGAAACTCTTGATGTTTTATTTATTTTGATTTCTTTAAATCCTTCATCAGCTGCTTTATATCTCCAACATACTCCATACTTCCATCCATAGATCATCATCTAAACACCCCTTTATTTAACTATGGAAATCAGTGTTTATCTCCAAACATTTAAAAAGCAGCATCAAATCATCAAACAGAATTTTTTATTTAATCTCTCAACATTCTTTCCTAGTGGGGCTGCACGGTGGTGTAGTGGGTAGCACTGTCGCCTCACAGCGAGAGGACCCCGGGTTCGATTCCCAGGCCAGCCCGGGTTCCTTCTGTGTGGTGTTTGCATGTTCTCCCCGTGTAAGCGTGGGTTCTCTCCGGGTTCTCCATGTCTTCCTCCCACAGTCCAAAGACATGCAGGATGGGATAGGTTGATTGATGACTCTAAATTGCCCGTAGGTGTGAATGTGAGTGTGACCATATGTTCTTGTACAACAGTTGCAATGAAATAAAAACGTGAAATAAATTATATCTAAATGACTGATTGAATAGAAATCTCTAACTTCCAGCACGTTACTTCTTTTCTTTCCCCATCAGATGCTGTTTTGTATTCTTCTCTGGCTTCAGGAGAATAATGTAACATTTGGGAGCAAACCGGCAGAACAGCAGGCTGAAGCTGGAGGCGAGGATGGCGAAGGACTCCACGGCGTCGGCGTGGCGTGGCGAAGACCGCCATGGTGAGGCAGGCCCCCGCCACCGAGACCACCGTCAGGGCCAGACCCGGGGCATCGTCAGGAACTCCACCTTCTTTGGGATGCAGGCCGTTCGGTCGCTGTTGGACTAGAAGTCCTCGGGACAAAATGTGCACTCTATTGAATCTAAGGGGAAGAAATAAGATATTAGTCGAGTATTTCTTACACTTTAAGTGTGTTCCACCAACTATTTTCATCATCTGTTCATCATCAAAAGTCATTTTTCATGCAGAAATGTCAGAAAACGCTGTTTTCAGTCCCTCAAATATGGAGATCTTCTTTTCTCTGTTCTATCATATATGTCATCACATAGAACACACATTTCAAGCACTTTATTCTAAATCCAAGCACTTTTCAAACCTTGAAAACACCACATTAAAATTCAAGTGTTTTCAAGGATTTCCAGCACCCGTATGAACCCTGATAATAAAATCAATGCCATTTTCTTTGGCTGCAAAAATAAAATTCCTGTCATCTTTGTACCGTTTCCTGTATGAAAGGAAAAGGAACTCTCACAGATCCAGCTCGCTCCGCCCCCCCACCTGACTCACCTCCACCTCAACCTAAAGAACTTTAACAGTTGGCATCTGATGAAGGTAAAACATTGGGATCAGCTTGCCTCACTCCGATGCCCCGCCCACATTATCCCATCCTCCTGGATCACCAGCTAATCTCCAGCCGGCTCGGTGCTGTCAAACAAACCCACGCTGACAAACTCGATGTTGCCCCCGGCGCCGTGCTGCCAGTTGAGGATATCGTAATAAGGTATGGGGTCGCCCTTCAGGTCGAAGTTCATCTCCTCCCCGGCCATGTTAAACGTCACTTCCTGGAGGTAGTGCTGGAGCTTTAAAACAAATACATTGTATAAAATACTTGAAACCAGAGATCTTCAACATTGGGTCTGGGACCCCTAGTGGGTCTGCAGACTTACTGCAGGGGGTCCCCGAAATTATTTCTTCCCAAACTTTTTTCTTCCAAAAATTTAAATATGTCTTTATTTAAAAATACACCATATCATGAATACAACCTATATTAATCAAATATAAATCTTCCTGTTTTTTACTCTATAGGCCTTGGGGGTCCCTCCACTGGGTCTCTATCGGCCTTGGGGGGTCCCTCCACCGGGTCTCTATCAGCCTGGGGGTCCTTGGCCTGAAACCAGCCATTCAAAATGAAACATACCTGCCAGGGCTGGATGTTGCTGCTTTGGGCACAGGAGTTGTTTTGGAACGGGCCGCCCCCCGGTTCACAGAGGAGCAGGTTTTGGAGGGAATGAGCGACAGCATAAACGGCCTTGTTGACGTTCTAGGCCACTCGAAGGCTGGAGGTGTTCATGTAGGCCGAGTGCTGCTCCAGCAGGGACTCCAGACCTGAACACGGGGGGAGCTGGAGCTGGCTGCACCCCATACAGGAGGCCCACAGCTCCTGCACCAGCACGTCACCGGGATAAGCCTGAGGGTTGACGGTCTGTAGGCCGCCGAGTCTGGAGATCTGAGCTTTCCTGATGCCGAACCCGATGGTGACCCCCAGGTAAGGGTAACTCGCTCCCCGTGAAGACCGACGCTGTGACCCAGGCCTCGCTCGACACCCACTGGATCCCTGTGATGTTCTGCGTCATGTAGTCCCTCAGGAAAGGTGTCATCTCGCCCTCAACAGAGAATACAACCACGACTTTAGCCGAGGAGCTGTGCATCACCTTGGCAGAGAGGAAGACGATGAGGAGGAAGGTTTCACGAGGAAGAGAGGAGGTACATGTGAAATAAACTGCCCTTTTAAGGTCACTGTATAGTATTCCCTTCTCTAGTGACCTCTAGTGGCAATATAAAAAAAGACACTTTGGCAAACAGCAATGTCTGAATATCCAACCTGGGGATAAACGGGCTACAGCAACACATGTGCTGCATTCAAAGTCTCTTAAACTGCATCCACTTTTTGCTCTTTCCCATGCATGGAAACAAATGGGACGTCCTTTCCTCTGATCACAGCTGGAGCATGAATTAAATGAGTAATTCTGTATTTCTACTGCCAGAATGCAGAATTTGTGTCTGTATTTATTGATATTCTAAAACCAAAATTATGATAATGGTGTTCGTTGGACACTGGAAATGATTTATTGGTATAAAATGTTTTGGAGGAATATTTGAACAAGCAGTATTGTGACGGGCCCTCGCTCATAAGCGGTCATGGAGTGCCTGCCGTCACACAGCAGTGTCGTGGACGCCTACCTGTGCTGCGGCCGCCTCGTGGCGCAAGTTTAGACACAAGCGATTGACATTCAAAGCCATCTATCTCCCTGACTGCTGTCTGAGAGCTAAGGGCTAAGCGATGCCATCTCTTGGCCATAGCTTCATATCCTCTGTGCAGACGTGAGAGTGCGCGGCTGTCCCGGTCATTGCCCGGAAAGCCTGTGGGAAGAGATTCCTTCTCTTTGAATTCTTCTATGCTCTTGGACCAAGTGTTCAGATGCTCCTGGATAATCTGAAGAGCAGACTAGCCCCAGCAGGTGTAGATTATAGGTCTGTCTGTGGCCATTACGGTTTCTAAAAGAGTGTGCGCCAGTAATCAGCCGGCGTCACGCGCTTATAAACATATGCCAGGGTGTGGCTGTGTTCATCAACGCCCATTCACAAGTAATATGGTTTAAACATGGCACGGGCCCGCTGAAACCATACAAATATGAACGTTGTGTTATTGTGCTTGATTGGATCCAGCTGCTGTCTCTTTTGTTACGTTTTTATGAGCATTGTTCCAGAGGTTTGGATTTGGTGCGGTTTTTGGTGAGGTCAGCGGGTGTGCTGCTGGCCAGTGATGGCCTCATGTAATTTAATTTAATATTTGAAAATCAAAGTCACCATAGCGATGGAGCAGGAGGGTGCGCCTGCTCTCGGTGTCACTGCGTTGTACAGTGGTGTTTAAAAAATGGAAAACACCAAGCGAGGGAGGAAAACATGACTGCATGCGGACAGACTGGCACGTCATGTTCTCATGCTGGAGGATATTTTGGGATTGAGGATTGAGGAACAGATGAAAAAGTCCCAAGTGGTGGGTGATGGGACCGGCCAGGTGGGTTCGATGTTTGACCCCCCCCCCCCCCGTGAGAAAAAAAGCAGCTTGAGACTTCTGCTCAGATCTACTCAGATCTGCCAAGATGCTGACGACACAATCATGTTCAACCAGTCTCTGGAAAAACCCTTGTGTTGGGATGACACTTCCTCCCACAGACCGTGTGGCAAATCCACATAAAATGTTTCCTCTCACCAATCAAGCCAGTCTTCACTCTCTCACTATAACAAATAGCAATCACTATGATTTTTAGCAAAGTATATTGGGGCTTATTTCCCAAAACTAGCCCAAAGGAGTGATCTGCATATCTGTATTCACAGCAGCAGCTCCTCCATTAACGTATGGGGGAGTTTTGTGGGTGTATTGAAAATTGCTGTTGTTGTGATTTGGATGTCTCTGATCCTCTGCAACCACAAGGGGGCCGTGTCTGTTTGTCTACACAAATACACCATAGAGGTATGTCAGATGACAGCTGCATCAATCTCAACTTTTCTTTCCAATTTCGAAGGTTTTTTTGTGTTTCCATGACTCAAGTGTATTTTGGAGCTTCTCCAAAATACACACTGAGAGATGAATAAGCGTAGGACACTAAATAAATACGTGATTGCATATAATAGTCCCGCTTTTGGGTCGTAAGTAATCTGGACTCCATCTCTTCCTGTCCTCCTTCCTCGAGAACAGCATGTAATTATGCTGATAAGCGTGCATGTAATCTGATATCTCAATAAGTCTGCAGCTCATTCCTTTGTGTCTGTGCAGACTCTTGTTAAGTGTCATATAAAACTCTCCTGATTTATGAGCAGATAAACGACGAGTTAGCGGGAAGGCCCTCACCAGCTGGCTGCAGAAACACTGTTGACTTTATCTCCGGTGTACCTGTGCAGCTTCCAAACGGATTTGGTACTGGCAAGCCCCCTGAATGTGACCCAATTTACAAGTAATTACTCATTGTTCTCAGCAGTTTGGGGAGGTTTTTGTCAGTTATGATTGAAATGTTCATATGTGGAGGCAAAGGTTTAATCTATAACATGTTTTTCTGCAAGAAGAACATGGCAGTTTTTTTAATCCTCACACAACTCCTTGTTCCTCCTCTAACCCCCTTTAATCTCTCGCTCTCTCACCAGTCCCTCCTCTTGTCATTTCCTTTTTTTTTTATCTCATGACTGGCCCATTAATGTCTCCCTTATGTTTTTTTTTTTTTATGCAAGTGTGTGTCAGAGCGAGAAGGATAAAGATGACGGCGAATCGGATAGAGGGAGAAAGAATCCCCCAAAAGAAGGCACGTGGCTGGATTGCTGCTCTGTTTTGGGCCCACGTGCCTCACCACCAGTGTGTATGTGTGATCAGGAGTTCACTGGCTGATAGCAGAGTGCAAGTCATCGTTTGCTTTTCCACAAGTCCCACTGGCCTTACAATCGTTGCCACGGGCGCAAATCTGTCCATTATTAAACACTTATTGACAGATAGTTCCGTCAGTGAAGGAGAATAAAACAGAGCTAGAGGCTTCAAACTCCAACGTAATGCTTAATAGTGCTCTTATCTGCTGGATCTCAACATTCATTTTTATTGCCCTAGCACTGAATAATGGAACAACGTACGAGAATGTAATCACATAGATGAGAGATACTTCTTTGCATTCTTTGCATTTTTAAATTATTATTAGATTATTAAAATACATACATACAACACATTACAAATCAGTAAAAAAAAAAACCTTCCTTATTAATGCTGGGCCAGATAAGCTTAAGCCAATTAACATTATGGGATGTTGATTTCAGTTTGCCCTTGCATCACCCCATTTCTCAGCCTGCTTCTACTTTGATACTTTTCATCACCAAATCCCACTTGAAGCATCATTTTCAGTGTTTTGGCAATTACAATGATGCATTGAAGTTTATGATGGTTAGACTCTATTCTCTTGCTTTGGCATCTCTCTCTCTCTCTCTCTCTCTCTCTCTCTCTCTCTCTCTCTCTCTCTCTCTCTCTCCCTCTCTCTCTCTCTCTCTCTCTCCCTCTCTCTCTCTCTCACCCTGAGGCCTGGTGGTTTGTGAGGTAACCTCTCTCACGATGATTTATACCACGCAGATGTTCTGGGATGATCCTGTTCGGGAAGTGTCTGTGTGTGTGTGTGTGTGTGTGTGTGTGTGTGTGTGTGTGTGTGTGTGTGTGTGTGTGTGTGTGTGTGTGTGTGTGTGTGTGTGTGTGAGAGAGAGAGTGAGAGAGAGATTCCATTAGCTGTGATACAGAGCTGTCCAAGGTAGTCTGCAGGGGAAACACTCAAGGTCTATGGCTCTGCAATGAAAGGAGCTTTTCACCCATTTCCCCCCATTTAAGAGAATTACTTCCTGGCTATCACAGTGAGGCAATGCAGGTCTGACGCACCAACACAGCCGCTCACTAATAAACTCAAGTACCCACGTCTCTGACACCACCATGTTTCTCTAAATGTAGTGTTTAACACTGAAAATTGCATTTAATTATTATAACTACTTACGTTTTTGCTTACTCTCTATTGTAATCTAGTGTCCATGCATTGCTGTCTCAACTTTTGGGTATAGTTTCAAAAATGCAAATGCTTGATTTGCTTAATGGAGCTGCTGCACCTGCAGAAGTGGAGTCGCTGCTATATCAGACTGTAATCTCATCAAGCAGCAAAGATGATATTTATTGACCTGCAGGAACTCATTTCTCTATTATCAAATTGATTGATATGACAAATTTCCATGACACATTTTCAGATAAAAACCTGAAAGCTTAAAGTCAAAAACAACTCTGCCGTCCCTCTGGAATCAGCGGTAGATCCAGACTAGGTTGTCTGGCAGCAACATTAACCAGTTGGCTACTCATCAGCAAGTGTCTGCTGGATGTTTGGCACCGGTCGTCTCTCTGTTTTGGTGATTGTTGTTGTGTTGAACAAACACTCGACCTACACTGTAATAGGCTGAGACAGTCTGTGTAAGAGAAAAACCTTTGATGTGATGACACATTTGTCTCCACTGACATATAAAAAAAATCCATAATGAATATTCAGTTTTGTTACTTTTCCAATTACGCTCCGTCATTATTATAAGGGATGGCTTCTTCGCTCCATGACTTTAGTTATAACGGCACTGGATCTGCTAAATCAAGAGTGTGAAAAACATGATCTCAGCTATCTTGTTCCAGACCTTCTGTCAGCTGAGACGTCAGCGGGGCCGGGCGGGAGCAAACTGCTCGTCACGGGGAACGAATGCAGCAGGGAAACCTCTTCTGACCTGTCGACACCTCGGCAGGTACCGAGAGGAAGAAGCCGCTCACATATCCACTGAGCTCACAATGATGCCATTCACATAAGCTCTTAAATGTTAGAGGGGGAAATATAATGATTTCTTACTCCCTCGTGCTATTCAATTCTCTTCTGCTTATGAGATTATGATTTTTACGGTGTTGGTTTTGTGAGATCATCTGGAGGTCTCCGTTGTTTTGGTTGCTCCACGCTGGCCGCTAATGAAGGAAGACAACACAGGATCCCTGGTCGGATTGAGATCAAAGTCTTTAAACGTCGATCCTTGTTTTCTTTGGTCGGCTCTCGGTGCAGAATAACAACATTCCCAAATGTGCTCGCGCTGTGACATCACGTCGTCTAAACTGAGACGGGATCAAAGTCAAACACTGACCTTGAACGTCAGGCTGTTGACCTTGGCCGCCCGTGCAGAACCATGAAAAGGCCGAAGTCATAACTTCCCTGTGTGTCACGTCTGTTCCTCTAGCTTCTGTCTGCATTTCATTGAACCATCTCCAAAAAAATTTTTTTTTGCGGTTCACTTTCCATATACGGAGCCAAAACAACACTTGTTGAGTCCTTCGTGATTTTTGTGAGCATGCAAGTGTGGGTACTTTATTCTGTTGTTTTTGCCGAGGCGTGAAAGTTTAACCCGCGGTGGTCTTGGGGTCATGGGAAATTAACAGAAATATTTTGTAAAACAATCACCTTTATATGACACACATTGCATACTTCTGTTCTAAGGCTGGATTTTATTTTGTGTAATTTATGTAGAAATGTCAATGAGATTATAGGATAAAAGCCATGAATTAACGACTGCTTTCCCCAAATTATGTTTGTATTTGGATACCGTTTATAATTTTTAACCAACTATGTCTTGTGTCTGTGACTCTTGACCTACTGGCAGGATTATCAAGGCCCCTTGGCAAGAAAGACACTGTGTGGAAAAGAGCCGGTCTGAGACAGAATGCAGGTGGAGAAACCAGAGTAGGCTAAAATCCCCCCTGAGGCCCTCTGCTCATGTGGAGGGAGCAGCTGGAGAGTCTAATTTAAGGCTGTAAACAGCAGACAGTAGCAGAACCATCAGACTGTTCATCATCATCATCATCATCATCATCATCATCATCATCATCAAGAAGTGTAACCAAACGCAAACTTTTTACTCAAATATCTGTGAATGTTCATAACTTTTCTTATGCATGTCCAATATTAATGCTTTTGCTATGAGGGGGCATTTTTTATTTATTGCATTTTAAGCACATCCACAATGGGTTTGCTTAATCCTGCCGGACATTTTTTTGTTGAGAAAGAGTTGTGGGAGGTGGTTTTTTGGGGGAATTTCTTCTTTTTGTTTCTCCAAATCTGTCAGTATTGTTTTCACAACACTTTAGCAGTTGTTGATGTGAGTCACTACAGGTCCTTGAGCGTGCAGCTGTAACCGGCCACCTAAAATATTGTGCCGTTTGCTGCAGCAGAATGCATAATGTCATAAAAGCTGGATGGAGATGCACACTCACTCACGCACACAACTACACACACGTGCAAGTGATTGCATGGTTCTCCTAGCAGAAGAAAAATACATAATTAATACCACCATAAAAATGAAAACATTTGTCTCCTGAAGCAGCCAAAAAATTGCACCCTGTCAAGAAAATATTTATTTGGTTTGAATATGATGGTCGGTGGATTGTGTTGCCTTTGGACAGAATAAGCTGTTTCCCTCTGCTTGCGATCCTTTTACTATGCTAAGCTAAGCTAACTGGCTGCTGGCTGTAGCTTCATATTACAGTATGGACATGAGAGTGGTATCAACTTTCTTAAGAAATGCATGTGTACCTTTAACAAGGAAGGTAGACATGTAGACGTCCAGCTGATCGATGTCTCTTGGGGTGCAGAGGGCGACGATAGAATACCAAAGCAAGCAGAGAACAGACTTTGTACAACTTTTTCTGTTGTGTTTCCCTTTTTTGTTGTTTTGCTTGGCTCTTCTGTTGAGGACTTTCTCATCTGTGGTCGACAGCGATAATGTTTTAGATACATGGTGCTGCGAGGAGGAAACTGTGGCTTACCGAGCAATATAACACAGACCTAACATTCTGGGATCTCACCAGGAGATGATGTTTTAAATCATCTGTGATCACAATAGTCCTTTTAAAGAATTGTTTGATCCACTTAGCGTTCGCCTCCAAGATCCCCATGTTTTATTTGCACTGTCTAAATTGATTCTGTCTTCTGTTTTATGGATTAACACATGGACATTTCGGATTCTACCTCCCATTCTTGCCTTAACCTTCCCATCTACTTTAATTTCTTCACTGGCGTAAAAAAAACTTCTGAAAGGATATTGTAGCTTGGCACATTCCTCGTAGTTTGAAGCCCAACTGGCTGGGTGACACGACACGTCCGACCTGATAACTTTGAGGACAGATCAGACTTGGCCTCGCGGGATCAGAGTGAATTCATCTTATCTGAAGCATGTGCCTAAATTAATATTTAGCTCTGACTGATTCCTTGCTTTCTATTCATTTTCATGTGTTTTAAGAGATTTTTTTAGAGATATTTAGAGATACAAGTTATAATGTATTTAACTAAAAGTTGTATCACAGCACTTGAGATCACTTAAAAGCAGAGTAGGCAATTTAGAAAAAACTACAGAAACTTTGACTTTCGACATCACTGAACTGAAAAAGTCCCACCCCCTTCGTTCAAACCTCTGTTCAAACCGCTCCGCCAGAACGCCAAACGAGTGCTCAAGATCGACAGAGTGCAATCAGGAAGTCAGTATTGACAGACAGGCAGGACGTCCAATTATTTTCACCGGCCCGACTTTTTTGATTGGACGGATTTTTACAGTCCTGCCACAGCCACAGATGACAGAGCATTTACTTTATTCATTGCTTGCATCGGTATGTTACAAGGATTGTAACCAACATTTCAGGGCATTAAAAACAAAGAAGTGTAGAAATGACATGTCATGGGTTTTCAGGGGGTTACGTGCAGGTTATGTGTCGTGTTCTGGAGTCTCTGCTTGTTTCCCGGCAAACCTGGAAGTGACTTTGCCCGGTCAAGAAATGTGCTGGTTTTACACTTGAGCTGTTGTAAAGATGAAACAAACGCCCTATAATGTTGTATTTAGTATTAATAAACATAACAGGAGCTGGTGGGGAGGATTTTAATACCTTTGAACAGAGTGAGGCTAGCAGTTTCCCTCTGCTTCCAGTCTTTATGCTAAGATATGCTCACCAGCTACTGGCTAGCGTGAGTTGTATAAATATTCTCATCTAACTTTTTCAGCTGCACTGATTTTAAATACTTTCTTGGGCGCAACAACTCCTTCACAAAGTATCCATCTTTGGTTTGGGTTTTTAATAGATCAGAGGGCTCAGCCAACTGCTGAGCTTAGCAATGCTGATATTTTTTGGTTTCCAGCCAATAGTAAGAGTTGTTTCTGACAGACATATGGAAACCAGATGGTCCTTTACCCAAACAAGTCTTCCAAGGCTTTAACCTGTGTGTGTAATCAAGAGATTGTGGCTTACACACCAACCTGTCAACCGAAGATAAACAACCCAATCCTGTATGTTGTATCGTAGTGTAACACAATACATCTCGGCAAGTGTGTGTGTGTGTATGTGTGTTTGTGTGTATGTAATCTAGACCTCTGTGTGTCTTTCTCTACTGTTTGTTGACACATGTTGTGGTTTGCTTGCATCATGCACCAGTTAGAGCTGCCCAGACACATCCATCTACACGATGTGAAAGTGTGTGCGTGTGTGTGTGTGTGTGTGTGTGTGTGTGTTTTGCATGTGTCTGGGTATGGTGTGTGCACAGTCGGCCAGGTGGATTAAGGAATGTTATGGAAAATTAAAAAGGCCTGTGAGGGAGACGGGCCAATCGGGGTGACTGTGGCATTTGGAAGTTGGGGCAGTTTTTCCAAATTGTCTACCATTCGCCTGCCGGTCACCTGCTCACAATTAGACCTGGATGTCTTTGCTCTTCCCTCTGTCGACGGCCTCAGCAATCATTGTCCAGACGTACGTCAAGGACTGGAATCAAGGCAATAAAGTAGAGTTCAAAAAATACACTTTAGCTTTGTGATTTTGCTATCAAGCGTGTAGCACTTTGTAGATTTTTCAAAAGGGCATAAAACCATCTAAGAGTATTATTTTAAACCTGAATATTCAGTTTATAGGTTCATGACGTTTTGACCAGGGACCAGTTGCATGCTTATCCTGAAATACTCTTCTAATCTAAGATTAAATATATAAATACCAAGACTGCTTTATTTGGAGTCACCAACCTGAGCCACTGTCCCCTACTATTTCACAGTCTATTTCACTTATGAGTAGTCTGTATTTTGCAGCCATGCATGAAGCACACATATCACAATAGAGTCCCAATGTTGTCCTTCTGAATTTGAACACAATTACCTGTAATTTTCAGAAACACAGAGCTATTGTATGCAGACTTGTGAGTTTTGGATGAAAAAGAGGAATAAATAAACGGTATCGACTCAGACTTGCGGCTGTGCGGTTGAAGAGTTGTTGGAAGGAGTCCAACACCAGGACCCGGGTCTACAGCTCAGCCCAACTGGCAAACACTCCAGCAGGTACAACCTGAGGCTGGCTGTTTCAAATCCTCCTTTTCAGTGGCTGGAAACTATTTTAATGGGAAACACAGAGATGGATATTAAAAAAAAAAAAGAGTTGAAAGTTAGAACTTCACTCTCTCTCCAGGCCCAATTAGATGCTGGCGTGTTCCTGTCAGGAATCTTTCAGCAGTTTTTCGGGGAATCATGGTTTATTACGCCGGCAGCACATCTCCTCTCCACAGCGGAGAGTTTATAATCCTCCGAGAGAACCGGAGAAAGAGAGGACACTTGTGTTTCATGTGACATGCCAGTCACAATACCCTGTTTGTTAATGAAGTGAGGTATTATGTAATAATGGCTCCTGCTAAATTGCTGGATAATGTCCTCATTTGTATCAAATTAAACGCAATCAGGCATTAGAATGATCATTACAGAGCTGGCCCCGGCCGCTGCCATGGAGAATATCTCCCACATGCTGCACATGAAGTCAGGTTATCTGCAGTTCACCCAAGTCTTTCCTCCTGCCATCTACCAAGGCGGCCGTTCAGGTGTGCATGCATTCACTTTTCTGCTATTTGCTGGAAGCGTTTGAGCAGATTTAGGCGACTGCTACGGGTTGGTTCCTGGAATTTCTGATGTTATTTTTGCTTTGTCTTGGTATTGTTATTCACACTGTTACTCTTGACAATGAAAAACATTCACTTTTCTCTGTGCGTGATTTTCTTGACCGATGTGTGCGTGATATGTGTTGGTCTTATTTTTTACTCGTGTAGCCACAATAATAAAGTCTTAAGAACTATTGTAGGAAGCAGCGTGCCTTGCCTTTTTGGGAAATTCATTCCCTTATTTGATGGCAGCTGTGGCCCAAATGTGCATGAGGAGCATGGTGCTTTCTCTCTTATTTTGTTGAATGTTGAACATTTGAATTAATATAATAATATGTACAGCATTTTCAAAGAATCCCCGCTGCAAACAAATTAATTAACACGCAATCATAACACAGCTTGGATGATTAATTAATGTAAAAGTGGCAAACTGATCTTTGTGATGGATTACATCTTAAGAAAATGTAATGTCTATGCAAGTTGTTTTTTTTGTTTTGTTTTGTTTTTACAGCAAACTGAAACCAACGACTGCTTGGAAGTTAGGAAAATCAATTAAAAAAACCTTATGGTGTGCTTTGGAAAATTGAAAGTAAAAACAGCAGTGAAAACATGCAGAGCCACCGACATGCCATTTGTCGTAGACCAAATCATTAATAACAGCTTAAGTACGGTTGCCCTCAGCTCTGAGGTTACACTACGAGAGGAAGGATAGCTCCGATGTTTAGTGTTTCTCGTTAAAACGTCTTACCATGGTGGCAGAAGTTGGGGAAAGCACCTCGGGACCACAAATGCATGCCCTCACTGTAAAACAGTCTGTAATCCCACTCATCCATTTGGATTGTGTGAAAGGATTTGTTGCTGCTCTTGACACCGGAGGGTGGTGCTCTTAAGTTCATTGCCCGTTGAACGTCTTCCAAACACATCCAGTCATAGGCACGGTGCCTTTGTGTGGAAGCCAATTCTTCCCTCAGCTTGTATCATTTGTAATCCTCCCCTGCAGAGCAGAAAATCCACTCTCCATGTGAGTCCGTGTGGATGAGAAGGGACTGTTTTTGTCATTAGGGGGAAATTGAAAACATAGTAAACAACCACAGACCACGAGCTCGCGAGCGTCTCTGCCAGTTTGTGGATATCCCTCTGAAATAGGAATCCTGCTTCCCGCCATGCTTTTTTCCTTACTGGCTCATCATCGGCTGTCCTTTAGAGTGACTTCTCAGAGTGTTTTAACTTAAAACAATGTGCATCAGTGTCTGTGCTGATTGGCTTCATTATATCCAGAACCAAGTCTGTATCCAGTGATTGCTGGCTGTCAGAGGGGGGGCTGTGAACAAATCCCACTTATCTTTGTCATGTTAACCATCATTCTTATTGGCAGTGGGGGAAACCAACTGAGTACATAGCATCAAGTAGTCGACTTAAGTACAATTTTGATGGTGTTTTCACCTCAAAATAGTATTTTCTACTATTCCAAATTTCAGCAGAAATGTATAAATTAAGTTTAGAAATGCTGTATACGAACACAGTGTGTATAATATATATATAATGCATATAATATAAAATGTGATGTACATATTAATGCATGGAAATTTAGAATCCAATATGAATTCTGCATTAGTACTTTTACTTTTGGAACTTTACGTACATTTGAATACTTTTTACTGCAGTAAAATTCTGAATTTTGAATTCTGGATTTTTAGTATTTCTGCTCTGTGGTATTAGTACTTTTACTCCCTTAAAAGACAGTTTTTTGATAGGGTACAGTAGCTCAGTGTCACACTAAGCCCCGAATCTCTAACTATTGCATTCTATGGCCTAAACATTCATATTCCTTTGGACACTTCTTCATCTTCTTTTGTTCCCTCCATCTATCATTGTATGAATAAGATGCCAGTAACACATGCACTAACCGGCTCTCCAACCTTACACTCATTGACATCAGGAAGGATGAAATATGACAGCGGCACCTTCGGAGGGTTATGTGTATCTCCTGTGAGGTCGAACAAGGACTGCTGTGTGTCCATATAGTGCCTCTTACTTCATCATCTGTCACATACACTCTGGTTCAAATCCAGGTACATTATTTCATTGGACGAGCCCTTTTTTCTCTACCTCACAGTCCCAGATGCTTAACGGATAAATGAAGGGATTGAAAAATGGAATGAAGTAGCAATTGGTTTCTTTAGAAAGTGCCGATTTTCAAGCTGTTACGTCATTTTACTGTGAACTGTGGCATTTGCATTCTGTTCAGTAAGTGTGAATTGATGTGATGAGAAGTGGGTGATTATTTTCCACATTCCAGCGCGCTGGCACTCCGTTTGTTTTGAGCTGGCTGTGCTAGATATGTCCAAATCTCTCCTGTCTTCTGTCTTCCAGAGCCTGTCTTAGTTCGATCCCATGGTTTATTTGTCTTAATCATCCAGAGGAACAAAGGCAGGGCCGCGACCTAAGAAGGCTTTAGTACAATCATATTACCGAGCCAGGAAAACAAACTTCACTTCAATCAGAGGTCCTTCTTTTCTTTCTATCTGTCTGTCAGTCGCGGGACCTCTTTCTAACAATTAATTTTCCCATCGTGGAGTGACAGGCCATAGCGTGGAGCAATATGTCGCCATGATCGAAAGAAAACATTAAAACATTAAAAATACATTAAACTTGCATTCTGCCACCGTTTTGTCGTCCAACATTTTTCCCGGGTGAGACAACAGATACTGTAGCTGCTGCGCTAACGTCATCTCCCAGTGCAAGAGTGCAGCGTTTAACTTCCACAATAACTCAAAATGATGACGTGCAAGTGAGAAATGAAACAAACAGATCCAAACAGTTTATCCGTTGGCTTCTGAAGACCTCCCGTGTTGGTGCTGCCATGTGCACACTGACCCGTTCAGCAGCGCTCAGGTACAGTACAAGACTGACCTCTTGTAGCCCGCCAGCGTTCCACCATAAAACATTATGTCAGAAATGTGTGTTCATCTTTATAAAACTGAATATAATGTGGGATTTTTATTTGAAATGAAGCAGAGGTGAGTGCTTTTCAGTGTGTCAGGGGCCTGAAAATGACTTTAGCATGACGCACATCTGCTAGCGTATGTGATTCCAGTCGTAAATGTGTTGCGTAAAAAGCTGTTTTCACTATTGTCAAGGATGTATCCCTGTTTGACTGGCCTGTGTTTTGCATTTGGATGCTTTGCAGAGTAGTGGAATCATGGAGAATGCAGCAGGAGACATTTTCTGTTTCAGAAATGTGCTGGTGTGAGGTAAATCATCTTCCCAGTGCAAATAATTGAATAGCTAATTTTCCATTCACGTGAATGAGCCAGAGTCCGAGGGCTGTGAGACGGGGTTAAAGGCAATGCTACTGCCTTTGTTCTATGGGTCCGTGGATGCAGAAGATCACTATAAGTCATTTTATTTGAATTCTGAACTCATTTTTACTTCATATGCTGCGTTACTTTCACATGGATGAACGGAGCCTCGTCTCCCAAAGCTGTTCTCTTCATACATTCATGGAGATGAGGGGAACTGCAGCGTTGGGTGGTAATTCTCTGTGGGTTTCGTGACGGACTCCTTTCACATGCAATTTTGTTATCCATTGTCAAAAGTAAATACATTGATTATACCATGAGAGTGGTCCAGTATCGTCTTCTCAACTATTGGCAAGAAAGCAAATGTATATTTTCCAAAATGATGAATTATTCCTCATCTTTTTAAGTTAAGTGTCATTCTGCATCTACATCACATTTGTTTTGCAGGATTTTGAAAACTCTGGGGAGAGAAAGAACAGTGCAGTAGCAGAGCAGAAGGTATATGTTTTTGTATCGGCGAATCAGAACCGGATTCTTCCTAATGGCTGTGGATTTGCCTCGCATCCTTTCTGCTATCAGCGCTAAGCCGCTCGCCTGATCCTCCGGTAATATGATCATTTATCTCTCAGACGGAGGATTCGCACTCGCGTATACATAAGGTATGCACGTTGCATAGGCACAGTGAGCATGCACACATACACAAAGGAAGGCTCACAAAATGAGAACCACATTTTGGGTTCTCTCTTCTGCGTTCTGAGACAAATTTAGAGTGGATGAATCACAATTGTCTCTTTTTCTCTGTATTCTAGTCCCTCTAAATCCTCCTGCTTCATCAGCCACAACACTGCTGTCCCTCTGGGCTTTCCAGAAAGAAAGATTTGCTGATTGCCACATGGCAGTTGGCAATAACACCGGCCTGTCTATCAAACATCATTCTATTGTGGGTCTCGGTATACAAAGGAATTACTGTCCCTGGCCTGTGGTATAAAGAATTGTCTCTCAAGTTTTTAATTTTCAAAAAGTGTTCAGCACATGCAGAAAGATGCACATATGTTGTTCACCTGCTCTGGAGCAGCAACGTTTTACCATTGTGTAGTTTTGGAGTAACAACCACACACCTGTTACAGTAATCAGTAATAAAATCATTCTCAGGGTGGATCCAGGTACTGCTGCGATTTTGAAATTTATGACTTAATATTATTATCAGCAACATGACAGTGATCTGCTGTATAGATAATACACATGAAAGAACGGGTGTGTGTGAACACAACGGATGCAAGTGAAACTGAATGAGCCCGTGACCTCTAAGAAACTGGGTGCATATTTGGAAGAAATATTTCCATACATCATATTTTCCTCTTTGCTACAGAATGCAGAGCCGAGCTCATTAATCTGGCAAGAAAACCAGACTTGCTGCACTACCACACATCCTGACAGGCACATAATAAATGACCAAAAAATGGTTCAGGGTCAGAAGTCAGAGGAATTCTTTCAATAAATATATCAGTATAGGGTTTATAAAGTAGAAACGCGGTGGTCCAGAGATGACAGAGGAGGGTGATTTCTGTGTGGCATGAAGGAGACAATGAGCATGTGTCTGCAACATTTTCATCCTCAAACTGCTTTGACCTGGTATGGAAGTTAACTTAATAAGCTACTCCATTCATGGCATCAGCAGATTGGAAAAAGTGAGTGGAAAAACTCTAAATTATTGTCTTTTTCCATACTCAAAATCACTACCAGTCCTGGTGAGGAGACTTGCACACACTCGACTGAGCTGTTAAAGAACTTCTGCTCTTGGCCGCACCAGCAAACGTTTTCCAATCGCCCACACCTACTGGAAGGAAGAAATCCAGAAGGAACCTAAAAAAAGTCATGATCTTAAAATTTTAACGTGACAGTCAGAGTTTGATTAATGTTTTTCCACCTGAGCAAAGGTGATCGTCAGGAGTGTACAGCAACTATAACCTTGAATAGGTTGAAGAAGAGAAACTCTTATTGTTTCCTTCAGTATCAACGACTGATCGTAAAACTGACATATGACACATAAACGGACATGTGAACATATGGAATTTTTATTGTACCCATCACTGACACAGTCTGTCGGTTTTGTGGGGCATGTTGGCAGGTGGTGCTAATGATGTGCTTAAAAGCAATACAATGAAGGAAAGGGATCGCATACCTGTGATGAGAAAAGCAGGGTGAGGACAGTTCGACCCATTCCCCTCCATCCTACACATCCTTCACGAAGCCAGAAAGAAGACAGACGAGCTGGAAGAGGGTTGCAAGAGGACAACAAAGGATACCAAAGAAAGAAAGGAAGTAACCATCCATCCAGCTCTTCCACTTTGGGGGGCATTTAAGATGTCTCTTTCTCCAGCAGCACTTTCCAGCTCTCCCTGGAGAAGCCAGAGGTGTTCCCAGGCTAGACGACATATAATATCCCTCCAGTGTGTTCTGGGTCCATTCTGGGCCTCATACCAGTTGGGCATGGAGGAATCCTGATCAGATGCCCAAACCACGTCAGCGAGCACCTTTCAATGAGAATGAGCATCAGTTCTACAGCCACCCAACGTAGGTATCTCATTTCGGCTGCTTATATCCACAATCTCTTTCTTTCAGTCACTACCGAAAGTTCACGACCATAGTTGAGGGTCAGACCATAGATGGACTGGTAAATCATGAGCTTTAGCGTGATATCCTTTGCTGGGGGCAGTGACTCACATCCTACTTGGAGGATAAAATCCATTGTTTACTAGCAGAGAACCATGGCCTCAGACTTGAGGGTACTGACTCTCACCCTGACCGCTTCACACTCGGCTGCAAACCCCCCCCCCCCCCCCCCCCCCCCAGTGTGTGGTTACATTTTGAAGGATCCAACAAAACCACATCATCTACCAACAGGACAGAATCCACATTGCTCCTTCTGGATCTTAGGTTTGCCAGTTGGTAAGAGCGTCCTTTCCAACACCTTTGAATTAACTTTCCCGGGGAGGCTGAGCAGTGTGATACCCCAATAAATGGAGCACACTTTCCACTTCCCCTTTTTAATAATGTCAAACACCACCCCGGTCTGCCACTCCACAGACACAGTCCCCAACCTCCAAACGATACTGAAGAGGTATGTCAGTCAAGAGAGCCCAACAATGTCTAGAGCCTTCACCACCAATCTCATCACATCCAATCTCATCCACTCCTGGCACCTTTCCACAGAGAAGATTTATTTGACTACTTCAGAAAACTCAACCAATGGTATGAATGAGTCTTCAACTCCTTGATGAAGGATGTGGTGGTCCGGGATCAGGAGTTGGTCAAAGTGCTCTTTGCACTGGTCATCAATATCCCCACCCAGTGTCCTCAGTGCTCCTCTGCTGAACAGGCTGAGTCAAGTCCCGGTTTCCCCTACTGAGTCAGTTCCCCAGAACTTGCTTGAGGCAATTCACAAGTATTTCTCCATGGTTTTGCTTTGGCAATCATTCACTCCAGTGAATCACCACCAAAACGTGGTTTGTTAGCCCTAGTGACCCTGAGAGCTTTGAAGTTGGGTGCAAGGCAAAGTGGTCTCAGAGGGCCAATCGCCAATCACCAGTGAATCGCTCTTGGCTAGACCAAGAGCGATTCACTGACCCTATGCACAAATCGTCCAGAAAATAGCTGTTGAATCTTGTTCTGAGAAGGGAAACCCCCTTATGGAGCCCCAAAAAGATGCCAGGGGTACTGATGATACACTGATACAAGACAAGTGTGAGAAAAAGACATTTAATCTATTAATAAGAGCTATGGATTCATTTTAGCATGATGGCCGGAAAGTGTTGACAGGAGCTGGAGAGTGCCGATTTGAATTCAACACACAAATTACTAATTTGGGGGTCAGGCCCTTCCAAAGCGTTACAAGCTAAATCTGAGGGGTCGTGATATGATTAATGGGACAGGAACCAAGAAAAAACAAAGTTCTGCTTCAAATTATTTCAGTTTTTCCCTCTTCAGCCCCCCACCCTTTCTTTTGGTGAAACATTTGGATATTTTTTTACAACTTTGGAAATCAGTTAGGAAACAGTTACTTAAATGAAACCATCTGAGAAGGGGAACTCTCGCTTTGGTGGAGACATCTGGAGGGGGTCACAAACCAAAAGTACGATATTTCCCTTTGAGATTCATTGAAATAGAAGTATAAAAGTAACATCAAATGTAAATACAAGTGATTAAATACAAGTACCTCAAAAATAACACATGAGTAAATAGGGTCAGTAACTTTCCACGACTGGGAAGAGACGATTAAATGAAAGCAATGATAAAAAAAAAACAATAGTGTGCCATTAATGTGCTCGTCTTTATCTGCCATGTTTCCCCTCATCACAGAGTTACCATGACTTTATAGATAAACAAATCTCATCGGCAAAGAAGGTTAGGACAAACTGGTTACACCCATTTAAAAAAGAACTACTCATCTGTGTTTGATTGCTTCTGGTGCGATGAAGGCCGGGGTTCCACTGCAACAATCTGTTCAGGGACTTCCTCAGGAGACACACCTCCTCTGGCTCGCAACACCATTTCCTGTCTCGTGTGAAGACATGTGGGTTATAATCAACTGCATTGAAGGGTGACGATGTTGGAGTATCCACATATACACACACACACACACACACATGCACGTGCAGGCAGACATGTGTGCGTCTTGCACAAACGCAAAAAAAAACCTCCTTGTCCTCGAGGCCCAGTTTTGTCTGAGAGACCAGGATTCAAAACGGCTCTAGGATTACAAACTAAACTCCTTGGATATAAACAATTATATACCATGCATTTGACTTCAAAGAAAGCCCATGATGCAACGCTGTCACCATTTCTGAGTGACGCACCAGAGAGTTGTGTCCGAATGGGCGACACATGGCAGCAAATGCCATGTTTTTGTCAGTTGGTCTGTAGTGCATGTGATCATAATGTTTTTTTTTTTGACATTGGCAGAGAATATATTTATAGATGGGATGATGAGAGACATTGTTTCCATGAAATATAATGGCAGCCACACGCTCGTACCGACACACAGCTTTTTTGGATACACACAGCTTAAATGTCTGTTCCAATTACTCTTCAAGTTCTTTTCACCAAAGCATGTGTTCGTTTTTATATGGAATTGTGCAGACCCAAATATGGAAGTCCATTCATGCTGCAGGGGCTCGCCTTAGTTCTGAGGCTCAAAATAACAACTTATATTAGGGTTGTTGCTTGGTTTTAGGTTTAAGTTCAGAATCAGGCCAAAAATGAGGTTTGGTTGGACTAAAGATATTATGTATTATATGTCTGTCCTCTTTCCTGGTCTTTGTGGTACAGACCAGTTTATAGTGTCCAGTTCACTCATATTGTCATTCTGTTTCTTCATATTGCGATTTTACTATTTTTATTGATGAGTTCTCTGCATATACTACATCAATTACAGTTGATCTACCTTACATTTCACCCATTTTTTTGTGTGCATTTATTACTTATAGCAGGGCCTCGGGCATGTATAGTAGAAAATGAGAATTAAAATTACATTTTTGTGTGGTTGTAAGGTTGAATCATGTATACATGGATATAAATATCCAGATTTCTCATGTTCCATGTAAATGTCAAAGCCATGATCTAAGTGTGCTCAGTGTGAGACGAGCCAGAAAGAGAGAGAATGAGAATAATGAAGAGTGTCAAAGTGCCTCTGCAGATACAAAGTAGGATTGCTGGGGATACACTAGACATAGCAGAAAGGGGAAAAAAAGAGACTGAGCAGGGCGGGAAGCTTGGGGAAAAACTTTCAGTCCTTTTCCAGAGAAACAGAGTGGGAGATGGAGGGTGGACGAAAAGGAGAAAGGGGGGGGTAATGGGAATGGGTGTGTCCGTTTCTGTCTGTTCCCTCCCTCCATTGTAGAGGTATAGATGGTGCAGGAGCAGCCAGGAGTCCAGTTCAGTGAGCTGCACTAGTCCTGAGAGCCATCAACTCAGAGAAGTAGTCCGGCCACTCCGGTAACATCCTGCCTGAATCCTGCAGCTGCAAACTAAACTCGACCTGTTAGCGAAGATTAATTCAATCAACGCGGTGACGCTGAGTGACAGCCTCTTACTTCTGTGTCTCACGCCGAGCTGGGCTCAGTCGGATCAACGGCAGCTTGTCACACCTGAGAGATGATGATGATGGGGATGCACTCACACAGCTTTCTGGTCCTTGTCCTAATGTTCTCTGCCACTGGGATAGTTCTCTCTGGCCCCTCGACCCCCCGCAGGAGCAGAGGTAGGTGATACTCGCATCAGTGTTGTCCACATCAGGAGAATGCATGTGAAGTGATGAATTGCTGGTGTCCTCCCACACTTTGTTGTACTATGTTAGTCCTGTGATGTACTGATGACTTTTCCATGGTCTTTTGCTCCGTTTCTGCCAAATTGTGCTGGGATACGCACGGAAAGACAACATGTCATAGCTTGTGAGATAGGTTTTTCTGTTTCGAGGATAAATGTCAAGAGAAATGGTTTTGTAACCATGTCGAGACAACCAGTTATCACAGAGTATGTACAGTGATGGACACAGCTTGACACAGATCGTTTGTAACATCGTAAAGAAAGTTGGAAGCTTCTGTTGTGCAGAAATCCCCAGACACACACACACACACACACACACACACACACACACACACACACACACACACACACACACACAACGAGCAAACTGTTGATATGCAGAGAAGGCAACAAGTGTTGAGCCTAGTGCTTTTCCTCTGACATCTTTTCTTTTTTATTAGCGTCTGCTTATCATCTTCTTTATAATGACCAAATATGGCTTTAAATAAAGGGTCTTTCTAAAGAGATTTTTTGCATTATTGTCAAGAAATAAACCCTATTTCTGCATAAGTTTTTGAATGCGAATGTTGGCCATGTTATGTTATTCATATATTTTGAAGCCCACATACAAACACACAAACACACAAACACACAAACACACACACACACACACACACACACACACACACACACACACACACACACACACACACACACACATGTATTGACTCATA
This sequence comes from Eutrigla gurnardus, assembly GCF_963514095.1. Taxonomy (NCBI): domain Eukaryota; kingdom Metazoa; phylum Chordata; class Actinopteri; order Perciformes; family Triglidae; genus Eutrigla; species Eutrigla gurnardus. The sequence continues at coordinate 18,113,141 of NC_139926.1, forward strand.
TTCAACAAGTTGATTTGATACTGACTTCTCCCGTTGAACCCTAAAACCTAAAAGGAAAGTCAGCCTTCCTCTCTCTAATTAGAAAGCTTTGCTTTTTCAATCCCAGTGGTTTATCCATATTTCCCTGAGATGAGGAGACATGACAGTGAATTTGGTCAGCAACTGCTTGCTGGTTTTAATGAGTATTTCAAGGTCGGGGGTCAGGGGTTAGACTTGTAGACCACCTGGTGGGTTGGCTTTCCTGGAACTGCACGCAAAACTTTGATGAGTTAGTAAGTAGGGTAATTATTTTCACTCAAGGCTCCAGCCAAACATTTTTTTATTGTTTAAAACTACCTCATCTGTTATTAATGAATTTGATATCAAACCACCTGTAGAGCATCTCTATGATTAAACACAGACAGTGAAGTGGATCATTTCCAGTTTCAGAGATCCCCCCCACCCCCACCCTCTCACAACAATTTTGGAAAACAGTATTTTCCATATCTTCTCATTATCCCACTGCACACACACACACACACAGACACACGCACATACACACTGACCTCTGGCTTTCTTTCTCTGATTATGCTTTGCAGCATTGCTCTATTATGCGAGTCAAACTCTGCCACCCCTTTGAAGACTTTTGATGGCAGTAAAAGTGATTTGAGGTGAGCAGACTGGAGTCAGTATAAAGAGGTATAGGCACAGCGGAGAAAAAGGCTGCTTCCAGTGTGTAACTCGCTGGCTGAACTTGGCATCCAGACAAATCTGTGTGCAGCTTTGAGAGGCAGATGAAAGGAAAGTGTGCTTTGGGAGGAGGGTTAAACGTCTGTATCGCTCTTCTGTTTGGATCGAGGCCCTGGTTTTAAAGAGAAACATGTTATGCATCGGAGGTGTCTTTGCTTTCTTATGTCATCGATGCAATAGCATAATACAGGTGTCGGAGTTGACAGGTCTATGCACTGTTAGATAATCTGCACTTTAAAAAAAAAGAAATTCCATTTTCATGCTTGCATGCTCTTTTTATACGAGGAATGATTTACCACCACCCCACTTCAGGATAATATAAGACCTGGAAACTTCTGGTGAGCCAGACAAAACATGGCCGCATGTCATGTGCAGATTAATGAGAAGGAAATATGGAAGGAGGGAGAGGAGATTAGAGGACAAGACAGATGAATTCAAAGCGCTTTAGGAAGTCTAACAAGGATCAGGTTTGATGACACATATAGGATAGCAAAGATTGAGTGAAGGAGGAGAGGGATGGGATGGAGCGGCGCCACAGGGGAGGGGAAAACAGCTGGTGAATTTGACAGCGGGGATATATAGTGTGAGAGCAGAGAGGCCAGCGTGGAAGCCGCCAAGGTGGAGGGAAAATGTCGGAGTATGAGCCCAGCTTGGCTACAAGGTGAGTCCCCTTGCGAACCTATGAGATGGGATTGGCCCAGAGAAGGATAGGATCAAAAAGGCCCCTGCTGAATGACAGTATATATTCACACTTCATTGCCTTAAATGAAGGTGACTGTTTTTACCAAGGGGCCCATAATAAATACTTCTCCACAGAGCTGGAGGCTAAGTCTCCTGTCCCACCTCTACTCTTCCAAGACAGAAACCTGAGCGGGTGAAACACAGTGTGCGAGAGCTGCAGAAAATCCCTCAGGGCGGGTGTCATCTACAGTGGCGTGTGATACATGGGGCTGTAGACCAGTAGACCAGTATCACAACCCGTCAGGGGGAAAGGGAGGGCATGAGTACCCATGTTCTAACAATACAGCAACATTGCCCTCTTGGACGCTTCAATGTGGATAAACCATGACAAAGTGTCAAGTGGAGAAAACTTGATGAGCTGCCCTCTATTGGGCTATCCCAGTGGAGAAAATATGGTGCAATGCCTTCCACTGGAAGGGTAGCCTTCCAGTGGAAACCTATTATGAGATTACTTCAATGGTGCCTTTCCAGTGGAGTAAACACGATGAAATGTCCTCGAGTGTGTCCTTGCAGTGGAGAAAACGTGATGCAATGCCCTCGATGGGGCCTTTCTAGTGGAGAAAATATGGTACAATGCCTTTAGGCTACCCTTCCAGTGGAAACATATGATGAAATTGCTTCCAGGGTGCCTTTCCAGCGGAGTAAACATGATGAAATCTAGTGTGTCCTTGCAGTGGAGAAAATGTGATGAAAGGCCCTCTCAGGTGGAGAAAACGTGATGGTGTGCCCTCAAACGTGCCCTTTACAGTAGCACAAAATGTAATTAAGTGCTTTAAACTGAGAAACCATGATGCATGGTCTGCATGTTAGAAGACTTTCCATGTTCTGAGTCCACCACTGGTCAGGGGTATTTGAGTCTGCTCAGATGCTCAAGACAAACTGACATGACTTCATTATTCTTTGTCACCTCCGTCAAAAATGACCACATTCGTTTCAACAGAGAGCGGAAAAGTTATTTTCCGTTGCGTATGTTGAAAACAAAACAAGCCTTGTAGTCTCGTTCCAAAGTTGTTTTTTTTCTCTTTCTCTCTCTCTCTCTCCTTCTTTTTGGTGCTTGGCTTTGGATATTTATAGTTCATTAGTTCACACATCAACATGAGTGGAAAAGTGGTGACGTGATCTCAGTGTATTTACTCTCAAGAGTGTTTACTTTAATGCAATCCTGTTCCTCATCTGAACCAACAGAGGAGAGAGACAATGGAGCACGAAAAGAGAGCTGTAACGCCAGACAGAAAAAAAACGTGTTTGCACGTGCACCATGCACGTTTTAATATTTATTTGCCAAACGCCCAGAGAAATACATATCGTGTTGCACAGCAGTTAAAAGTGAGCATGTTAGGCTGACAACCCCATTAACCTACTCCCTTTCCCCGATGATCATCCATTACTGCTGTTGATCCGAGATCAGGTTTCCAGTGAGAAGGTGTTTCTGCTCTTTAAGCCAGCAGGATTACATCCTCTGGCTCTGAGTCCAAAACAGGATGGACACGATGGTTTATTGAACAACGTGGTGTTGTTTATTGGCAGACTCCCAGCATTTTGATGGATTTCATACAGTTATCTTTGATAAATTGGTTGTATTTTTCTGCATGAGTGGGCAGACTGCTGATGTCAGGATGTTTTAATTGGAGGCATTTGTCTTCGCCTTGAGATTTACAGTATATCATCTAGTAGACTACATACGTATTCTGAGTGGGAAAGATATTCATGAAGGCGTCGTAAGAATCTGTCATCATCTCTCCATAACAAACATGAATTTATTTGTTTATTACTTATGAAAATACAGATTTATTGTTAGCTATATTTCATTGGCATGCCTGCTGCACTAAACATGATAGATTTGTTATTAACATGGACAGATTATGCGACAATGGGATATATTAGAGCAAGACACATAAATTGTTTGTCATTTTCCATCTTTGTGGTCATTTTTCATCTCTTGGGTTGTTTTATGTCTAGTTGTGGTTATTTTTGCATCTTATTATGGGATTTTTCTTTTTGTGGTTGTTATGTATCTCTTGGTTGTTGTATATCTCTTTGAAGGTATATTGGATCTTTATTATGTATTTTTGCATTTTTTGTGGTTGCTTGCATCTATTCATGGTCATTTTGCTTCTGATTATGATTGTTTTACATTTCTCCACGGTCATTTTATATCTCTTAAGGTTCAGTTCAGTCTGTTTGTGGCTGTTTTACGTCTCTTATCATTTTGCCTTTCTTTGTGGTTGCTTTGTAGTACTTTTTGCATCTCTTTCTGGTCATTTTGCATCCCTTTTTGGTCATGTTGCTTCTCTCTGTAGTTACTTTGTGTCCTTTTGCGGTTACTTTGAAGCCACTTTGCTTCTCTTTGGGGATGTTTCATCAAGTTCCAACAAAGACAGAGCAGTTTGTGCCTGCGAGGCCTGTTTAGAAATCCACCCTATGAAGTTCGGGGTAATGGACTGAACTGATTAAAATTATTTCAGTTTTTTAAAGTGTCACCAGCAGAGTTGCCCTCAGGAAGAAATTTAAATTCAAATGATCAATCATCATAATCACTATTATTCATCCACACAAACACACACACACACACACACACACACACACACACACACACACACACACACACACACACACACACACACACACACACACACACACACACACACACACACACACGATGACCTTGTGGCTTCACAGTTTTTCTTTTGGCTAGCTAAATGTCAATAGTTTTCCTTTGTACCGCAGTTGATTGATTATCAGGACTGTCACTGGATACGTTCCTAAATCTTTATTCATTTTTCTCTGGAAACACTGATAAGTCCCTAAGCAGTGTGTGGGCCAAATGGCCCAGCTTTGGATGGGTTTTTGGTGGGACCGAGCCAGTGTTTGCTTGTACTGCAGTTTAAAACACTATGCCAGAAGTTTCCTAATGTTTCTCTGAGCCTCTCTCCCCCAGAGCCAGTCTCACTCGTGTTTTATTGGAAATATTGACGGAGGAATCAAAACAAATGCAGTTTTGATAGAAAGCACAAAGCTGGAAAAGCATGGGGGTATTTCTCAAATCCTGGGCTTCCCCTCTCTCACTGTCCGTGTCTGTGTTGGCGTCTGGCAGCTGTTGGCAGTATTCCTCATGCAAAGTTCCACTATTTCATTTAATGCTGAAATAGGAGCCAGGGACTTGCTTTGGAGAGTATAGTACAAGCCTCCAGGCAGAAAGTCCAGTGTTTTAAGCCTAATAGATTAAGAGAGGTGGAGGTTTAGGCCCCTGTGGACTCATTTGTGATTTCCACTGCATAAAAATGATAAAAACAGAGCATGGAAGTATAATGGAATTCATAAATTTGCCCTTAATTCCATCTGATTTAAGAATGGCTTGAATCGTTGAAGTAAAACACACTGAATGATAAAAACAGACCCACAGGGTTATACAGAAATAGGCTTCAAATATCCTGATATCTTTCTGTTACCGCTGTTCACAATGCATCATCTAAGCACTGGTATGGTTATTTATTAATTTTACATATGCATTGGCGAACTGTCAGTCATAAGTCACCATTCTGTCCCAGCTGAACTCGTCCCTGATTTTTATGAGCACGTCTGTTACAAACTGTCTAATTATTAGCACGCCCAGTTCTTGGCTTGTTTCAAAGGTTGCATAAGGCAAGTGATGAGAGAAAAATAAGCAGATTCATCCATTCTTTGTACTTGCAGAGTTTTAGATATGTTGCACTGAGACTATGTGTGAGTTTATTTGGAAGGTGCCAACTAAATTACCGGGCATGCAGAGTTTTGCTTGTGATAAAGATCAAATCCCCTACTGCGGAACCTGGTTGGTAAGAAGAGTGCTGCATCCAAAATATCCTGAACAGTTTCTTTGTAGACCTTTACGCAACTAACTTCCAGTAAGAACCCACAGTGACACGTTTTGTCTGGAAAATGTCCTGGAAAGTTCCTTCCACAGCTTTCCTTGACTTTAACTCATGACGTCCTTAAGTGACATCTACGTGCACATTTGAACAGAACTAGCTCGTTTCAAAAAGCTTGTTTTTTGTTACTAAAGGTGAGTTTATGAAAATATTGCCCTTTTAACCCAAATTAACGATTAAGTCATGTATTTTGCTTTAAGGGAAAATGGATCTGGGTTCTAAGGGGTTAATAAATACACTTACAGACACTAAAAGCTGCTGCTTCTGCAACATGACAATACCTGTTTTATGCAACTGTCCCCCTACTGTTTCCCATAACCTTTAAACGTTCACTGAACGAAGCAAAATTAATCACCAGCAATAGTTTTCCTTTGCTAAAGCTAAGACAACTCTAGTATGCTGAATTGGAGATACAAAATATGACAGAAATAAATAAAATCTATAACCACTCTCCTAAACAACAAATGACTATTTTGCCGAGTTGCTTTCTGCTGTCTGACCAAAAACCTCAGAACAAGTCAAGTTGGCTTTGGTTCATCACAATCTACCCTTAGATGTCTGTCCTCATCCAATATCTGTCCCTGGGCTCTGCTGATTAGGACTGTGCTCTTTAAAAGTCAGTTCTGGCAGAAAATGTGGAGTTTCTTGAAAAGTGATGTCAATGTCTGAGTAAGAGAGAGAGAGAGAGATGGAAAAAAAAGCATTACATCACACCGTTTTCTTCTCAAATCAACACAAGCTAAAGTTGACCTCAATTACAGTGACGTCCGTTCGCAGATTTGAAAATGACCGTGAACGTATTTGACAAGTCGCTTCTAAGCACAGACGCTGTTGAACAACCTGTATAAAAGCTTCAATCTATGCAGTTTATGATGCTTGTAATTTCATATCCGGTCAGGAAGCACCACAAGAAAAAGCGTAATTGCACTTGCTCTCTTAATAAAGTCACCGTTATTACTCCTCTAGTAAAACTCACACCTCAGCAGGACAGGAACTCCCCGAGTGGACGTGTGAAGTGATGGAGGACAGAAGTGCTGTAAAATACAAGCACTTTGCACCTCCGAGGAGTTTTCGCGAAAGCTTTTTCATTCTGCTTTTTTCTGGCCGTCTGTAAAGATTCTTCCTCACTTTTTTGTGATATTTGCTATATATTTGGAGCTACAATATCAACTTGCATTTCCCATGAGATTTCTTTTGTCAAACACAGGATGAAGGTCTATAATGACTTTACATACTTGTTTATTGGAATGCTTGTGTCCTCTCCTGCCTCCACAGTGAGACGTCAGAACATGAAAGTCCGTATCAACGCCACAGGAGACACCATCGTGATGAAGTTTTTGCGTCCCAACGCCGACACCAAGCTGGAGGGTTACATCCTGGGCTACGGCAGCAGCATGTTCTCCAAACAATTCATCCAGCTGCCTGAGAACGGACAGCCGTATGAGACCGAGTTCGGTGAGGAAGCCTGTTGATATGCGTGTTCCCACCTAGAGATGAGGAACCCAAATGTTTGACCTTTTTAATTATGGAGACAGCTGATAACCAGTTTGTTCCTCGTCTGTGTTTAGATGCTGAGCCCAAGTACCTCATCGCTGTCCAGCCCATCCCCGCCAATGAGGTGAAAAAGCAGTGCACAGGTAATGCATAAATCATCATGAAGGTGACATGGTGAAAAGGGAGCATTAAGGGTGGACATGGAGGTAAAAGTATAATGCATGTGTTCTCAGGTAAAGTGGAAATGCAGAAGCCGCTGCATCTGGTGATTGGGTCGGTGACGCCCACCTCGGTGCTCCTGTCCTGGGGGACCCTACTGAAAACTCCCTATGAAGGCAACGTCATGGATGACTGCGTTGAGGATGGGTGAGCTTACATTCATACGACAAACACACACACACACACACACACACACACACACACACACACACACACACACACACACACACACACACAAACAAATACACACAGTACTTTTGGAAAAAACCTCAAGTAAGCTTGGGAGAAATAACAAGTTGCAACGTCCGATGCCGACTCCAAAGAGAGTCGATCCCAATGCACCCCCATGTTAAAATGACCAACTTTACAGCAGAACTAGGGCATGTTTACAGTCTGGTCCGTGCCTGGTGGTTGATGACATCATCCACCACTGTTGAATACGTACTAAACACCTCTACTTCCACAGAGCAAAGACAGAGAGACCAACCATATTGTAGTTTTGCTAAGCTCAGAAACAGATCACTCTTCTTCCCACGCACACACATGCGGTTGTTACAGACTGTCTGCTATAATTGCATAAACAGCACATTATTCCCTCAAGTCTCTCAGGTTACTGAGCAGTGGAGCCAGGACGGCTTGTGCACACAGGTGTTTAGGAATCCACCCACACAACATGTGGGACACTCAGCTTTCCTTCTCTCAAATAAATAATAAGTTCAAATTCTGCTCTGCTTTTTGGAACAAATCTTTTCTTGGTTTCAGTTTAGTTTATGTCTTCTGAGTAAAGGACATTGATCATTTTGTGTAGAGTAGCAAAGTTCTCTTAAGGCATGAAAACATTGTATATGTGCAGTTAAAATGAGCCTAAACTCAAATCAAACTGAACCACATATGACATAGTCCTCAATAGTCATAGGATTAACTGTTGTACCTGTTTTTGTCTTCCGATCAGACACTACACGGTGCGTTATCGTGAGAGGAGCAGGAAGTGGAACTACCAGACCTGCCCGACTAGCGATACGGTTATTGACAACCTCAGGCCCAACACGGTCTATGAGTTTGGTGTCCAGTCCAACACCAAGGATGGCACCGGAGTGTGGAGCAAGCCGGTCATTCACAACATCAGCTCGGGGGGCATAGATGGTACGTTTGAAGTCAGTTGTCAAGTCCTCTCAAGTATCTGTAAAAATGAGTCATGTAAGATTGAAGATAGAAAAATTCTTGTTGCTGCTACCTGAATGTCGGCCCAGTCCTATTTTAATGACAAATGATTTTAGACTTCATTACATGTTTATTTAAGAAGAATAACCCTGTATGATGCTGTTCAGCTCCATAGAAAGCATTGCTTCATGTTGTTTCTCTTTCTGTTTCTGTTTGACTATTTTGGCCCATAAATCAGTTTCATCACTCATTTAGTTGACGGCACTTTTGCTAACGTTTCCATATGACAGACCAAGTCTGAATCAAAACCATCCTGTGGTTTACTTACGTATCAAGCCACTTTTCAGGAACTCTTTCTATTCGATCCGTCGAGATTAAGTGCATATTGAAGGAGAGCGCGTGGTTGTGCAATGTGGTTTTGTTTAGTTCCTTCACTCTCTATTCGTTCCACTGCGCTGAGTTCTGTCCTGATTTTTATCTTGTGTCCTTTTTCTAGAGAAAGCCATCAGGAAAATCTTTAAACGTCCCATCAGCCCAGTGGTATGTATCGGACGCACTTCATTTCTTAACCGAGGCACTAATGTGAAACTTTTTCGTTTTTGTTTTATTGTATCAATATGGGATATGAAATAAGTGTGAGGAAAGGCTACTGAGACTGCACAGATACACCTCCTCTTCTCAAAATAAATATTTTTGGGAACAGGGTGTTTATTTGGAACAGGCAACATGGTTCCGAGTCCATGTTGTACACTTTAGTGAGCTTGTGCTATTCTCAGGGTTGTTTGCCTCATTAGTTTTCCATCCAACTGCTGAATGGAAACGGCACCAGTCGCAGCCAGAACCGGCCAAGCCATCTGAGCGGTCTGTCGCTCGCAAACTTCTGGAGTGGAATAAAACGGAGCGAGAGAGAGAGAAAAAAAAGGGGGAGATGAGAAGGCAGGACAGAGGAGGAAGGATAACAGTGTGGAGATGAGTGAAGAAGAGAGAGATGGCACTGATTTACTGACAGTAAGAGGGCTGATGTGTCATGCTCCTGGCTCTGCACTCGTAAAACATCACAGCTGTTGAGAATTAGCCACAACACTTGCCCTTCCAGGGGGAAACTTCAAATAACAAGCTTCTCTGCAGGGACTTTAGCGATTCGACATGGAGTCATAAGATGTAATGAAACCCAGAGAAAGAGATGGTATTGATATAAAAATCCCTACACTTTGTCTTGTTGTGATCTTTACAAAAGACTGATGACTAATTCTTGACCTTGTCTTTTTGTCTGTCGCCCATCAGAAACCTTTAACACCAGGTCCGAAATCCTTCCCCTTTTCTCCGCGCCACGGTAAGCCAATCGAGACATGCTGCTTTAGGTCAAACCCACTGAACCGGTTTTTATACAGCGGCAGAATTTCAATAAAAAAAATATGATTTATCACTACTCAGACATGTTTGTTTCAGCCGTTCTCACTGTGCTCCGCTTTAACACTCAGACCTTTTGATTTATCAGATTTGCGGACGGGAACGAATCATATCCATGATCCAGTCTTTGAAAAAATACATTTTTATTCATTTTTCATTGTAAATGCCACATTTCAAACTGTGCGCCCATGATGATATGCTTGGCAAAAATATTATCTTCCACAAAAAATACCAATAAACACAACCCAGTCTACTACAGATTATATTCATTAGTGAGTCAACCAACTGTTTCTACCTTTGAACGTGACTGTAATCAATATTATTGACTCAAGTGACTCTGTGTGATGTGAAATGGGTCATTTTTAGGTGATCATCATGAACTGACATTGCATCTCTACAGTTTCATCATCTGTGATCTCAGTGTTTTAATATTTTCAGGCTGTTTTGATTCACTCTCACTGTTCTAATCAGTCATTTTCAGCCACAGCAGGCAGGTGTTCTCAGTGAAAAAAAGCTCCAAAAACCTGCTCTAAACTCTACGTGCAACTAGTCTATGAACATAGTGGAGTCTTTGGCAGGCAAAGAGACAGATATTTCCCTCAGGAGTTGGTGGAGTCCATAAAAACAGGGCTAAAAAGAGAATGAATATTATTGGACTTGCATTCCTCAGGTTGCCAGAAACATGACTCTTCATCATATCAACTTAAAAGGTGATAATATGATTATGTTGTGTTAACAGGTTGTTTCCACTGCTCCCCATGGAGGGGGCCATTGTTTCATCCAAAACACATTTTTCTGTTGTGAAATAGGTGCTTGGACGTATTTGTTTTACAAAACTCTTCTTTTCAGGATGATGAGTACATCTTAAGTGTAACTCCTTGACTTAAATCTCTCCTCCTTTGTCCTTGTCAGTTCTCCATAACAGGACCCAGGGCAGACTGCCCCTCTCCCGGAACATAGCCCCAAAGACAACTCTTGGTAATGACCTTTCTGACCTAAAGCTAAGTTCAGAGGTCAGAAAAACACTCTTGACCTTATGTCCGACTATTCCACCTGTCTTCTCCCTCACCATCCTGCTAATTCTTGAAAGATTTATCGTAGGCAACTGGACTTGCTTTAGTCAGAGAATCTTCAGGACATACAGTAATAACTTTTCTCCCAGGTATACTAAAATACACTATATTTCTCAGCTCCTACCACAACTACCAAACAGGAATCTCGGTCGACCCCTGGACCCACACTGCCTGTGCTCATCAAACAGCCAATCGGTAAACAGTGAATCGTGGTTCATTTTTGAAAAAGCTTCGTGGCTCTCATTCAGGCTGTATGGAGACTGTAATTGAAGAGGCTGTCAATGCTTTTATAGCATCCGTTGTAATTAGCTGCATGAGTAATAGTAGCATGCTCTGAGTACAGTGATCAGACCCTCTCCGTGGGAATCGATGGTGTCACTTGTTTATGATAAGTGGAAGGTAGGTGGCCTTGGCTGCATGGCGTTTGAGCATAAAGCATGCAGGGATTCTTAATGATGGTTTCTAGATATGTCAAGTTATTTTTACAGTGACTGATTTGCAAGATATAAGTTACGTTTTTTAACTTTTTAGTTCTTAACTAAGTCTTTCTGTTGCCTAAAACTTACCAATCGTTTCACAACATTAAACATGCGGCATTATGGGTGTCTGCAAGCCTGATACCAGGCTGATGAACGTAATAAAATGTATATATATATCCCTTGATTTCCAAAAACAAAGCCTACAATGCCAAAACTTTTTCTTGTGACCGGGTTGTTGCTGTTGCTTATTTGAACAATGCATATGCATCAGTCATATCTCAAACATTTATTCCTATATCTTGACTGTCTCTAGTTGTTTTTACATTTGTAAATCCATCATTACCAACTACATCTTGCATCAGTCCATGAAATTCATTATATCAATGCAGCGCAGGCGATGTGAAGTCCGCATGACAGAACTGCATGCACCAGAAATGACTCTGTCTCCAGAAGGAACTCAAGCATACTTCTCATCTTCTACTTTTCTTGTATTACCCTGTTCTTCTGTGTCTCTTTCTACACCTCTCTATCTTGTATTATATTTGCAAGTAACCTTAATTTGTATTCAATTCTGATAGTTTTGCCATACAAATGCTCTGTTGCAGTTTGGGGCCTGGATGGATCTGATTTCAATCATATAAACATGTTCAGTTTGAAAGACTCCTTCAAATGTGGCCTGAATTTAAAGGATGCAGCTGTCGCAATATTTCCTAACATGATTGTCCCACAATTTATTTTGTACCAGTCAGTTTTCAATGTAGGATTCACGTGTTGATCTGGAGGATCCAGTCCCTGTATTGAGACACAGCTATAGTTTCCATTTATTTCTTTTTAGTATACAGGTGGCAATTCCAGGAAATTATGTAGCCTATATTCCCTTTATGTTAGTTGATTGCCTAATTCCACTGAACAATCCCCCAAAACAGAGGTATTTTACATGGCCATACAAATGAGTATGTACTAAAGCCCTGGAATGTTATGTGATGTATAGGTTTCTTTGCATTTCTGCTGTTATTTTCTCTTTCTTCCCCCCCCCCCTCTCTCTCTCTCTCTCTCTCTCTCTCTCTCTCTCTCTCTCTCTCTCTCTCTCTCTCTCACTCTTATTTTCTGACTCCCTCTGACATATGATCATATTGAACAATCAATTTAAAACGGCCCATCAAAATCCCACAGGAATCCTCACAGACAATAGGGCACAGCCAATGGATTTGGATAGTCTTCGCTCGCTCAGACATCCTGGTCCTGGTAGCTGAGTCTGTAGTAACACGGCTGCTATTTTGCAAATGCCTCCATATGGTCTGTCTGCCTTTGAAATAAGATCCCATCCATCAGACATGAGCCAGGTAGAAGTTATTGTGTAACCCGTGCTTTAGTCCAAGATTAGCTCTGTGGATTCTCAGGCCAGTTGGTTTTGGCACTTCTGCTGATCTAAATTTCAGCTGTTCCCTGACTGTCTTTATGCCTTGCTTTCATACTTTTCTAGTCAATATAATAACATATTTTTATTTGATTTTGTAAAGGAACCTTTGCCACAGAAATTATATTTTTCAGCACAGTACTGGGGCTTCATGGCCATATTTTCTCTCTCACAAAACCCAGGAGGAGGAGACCTCTCCAGATCTGTGTTGCCTCCCATCAGGAAGGTCCCCTTAGCTCCCAAGCCCCGTCCTTCACTACACAATACAGCCACCATTGCATCAGTGCCAGTCCCCGAGAAAAATGGAGCGAAACATGGAGAGCATCCTCTGAGTCAACCCCCCCCAAAAATCCAGTCTAAACCTTATGCACATCCTCGACCAGACCCTCAGCTCCAGTCCCAAGATCAACCACCATCAAAACCTAAACCCAAATCCAAAAAAACTCAGCCGAAGACATCGGTGAAGGTTTACCCTCAACCACAACCTCAACCAAAACCCCTTTTCCAAACTCAACCACAACCCCAACCAACACCACACCCCATACTGCAGACCCAACCACAACCAAAACGAACCCACCAGGTAATTCTCCAGATCCAACCACAACCCCAAACAACATACCAGCCCATTCTCCAGACTCAACCACAACCAATATCCCAGCCCATGCTCCAGAATCAACCACAACCCCAACCAACTTTCCTGCACATACTCCAAACCCAACCACAGCAAACATCCAAGCCCATACTGCAGACCCAACCACAACCCCAACGAATATCCCAGCGCATACACCAGACTCAAGCAAAACCCCAAACAACATCACAGCCCATTCTCCGGACTCAACAAAAACCCCAACCAATATCCCAGCCTATGCTCCAGAATCAACCACAACCCCAACCAACTTTCCAGTCCATACTGCAGACCCAACGACAACCACAGCAAACATCCAAACCCATACTCCAGACCCAACCACAACCCAAACGATTATCCCAGCCCATACACCAGACTCAAGCAAAACCCAGAACAACATCCCAGCCCATTCTCCGGACTCAACAACAACCCCAACCAATATCCGAGCCCATTCTCCAGAATCAACCCCAACCAACCTTCCAGTCCATACAACCACAGCAAACATCCGAGCCCATACACCAGACCCAACCACAACAACAACCAAAACCACAAACAACATCACAGCCCATTCTCAAGACTCAACCACAACCAACATCCCAGCCCATACTCCAAACTCAACCACAGCCACAACCAACATCTCGGCACATTCCTCAGACTCAACCACAGCCACAACCCCAAACAACATCCCAGCCCATACTCCAAACTCAACCACAACCACAACCAACATCTCGGCACATTCCTCAGACTCAACCACAACCACAACCAACATCACAGCCAATACTCCAGAACCAACGCCAACAAACATCCCAGCCCATACTCCAGACTCAGCCACAACCACAACCCCTAACAATATCTCAGCCTTTACCCCAAACTAACTCTCAACCACAACCCCATCCAACATCCCAGACAATACCCCGGACTGAACAACAACCCTACCCTACATCCCAGCCCAGACACCAGATCCAACCTCAACTACAACCCCACCCAACATCCCAGGCCAGACCCAAGATCCAACCTCATTTACATTCTCGGCCAAAGCCACATCCCAAATCACAGCCTAAAACTAAAACCCAGCTCCAGACTGAACCACATGCTCAACCAACACTCAAGACCAAACACCAGGCCCAACCTCAAATACAACTGTATCCAAAGACCCAGACCCAGCCTCAAGTTCAAACACTTCCCCCCACACCTGTGGTACACCCTAACACACATCAACCAACACTCCATCACATTCCTCAGACCCAACAAGCACTACCAAACGTCCATCCCCAAACTCAACCACAGTTTAGATCTACAATTCAGCCTCAAACCCGAAGACAATCTCAACCAAAGACCAATTCACAGCCTCTGTTACAGTTTCAACCTACAACTCAGCCACAAACACAACCTACATCAAAGACCAACCCACAGCCTCTGTCACAATCTCCTTTAAAAACCAACCCAGAGCCTCAACTAACCACCAAGCAGCAGTTTAAGGACCAACCAACACCTAAACCAAAGATGTTTTCCCAACCCAAGCCCAAAACAAAGGTTCAACCAAAGAGCCAACCAAAGCCCAAAAAACAGGCTCAAACACAAAAGCTGCCAAAGCCTCAACATCAACCTCAGCCAAAAAAACATCCCAAGCCTCAAGGAAAGCCCCCAGCAAGGGACCAAAATGAACCTCGCCAAAAGAATCAGGCATTGCTCCAATCACAACCTCCAACAAAGACACAGGCCAAACATGTATCTCATTCTCAACCCATTCCCCAACCACAACCATCATATTATCCCCAGCCTCAGTCCCCACTTAGACCTCTAGCCAAGCCACAACCTCAACCTGGGCATCAGTCTAAGAACAGGACCTACTCTGATACCACCAAGGTCACCCCAAGGCAGGCAGTCTCTACGGGTAAAGACCCTTCTTTTTGCCATCAGAAATCCATACAATCAAGTATTAACACGTTATCTAAATTTAATTTTAAAGGGGGCATATTGGTTACATTTTTTATTTTGTATTTGTATTGGATAGATATCGTTATTGTCAGAATCTGATGAATACATTACACAGATTTCCAGGCACTCTTGATGAGTTGCTAAAATCTTCTGCAATATATTTTGTCTTAAGAAACTGCTACAAACTATGATTAAACATTCTGAATCCATAAGACAAAGTGAGAATCCACATACACCTGCCAAATTGATACTCCAGTCAGAGTTCATCTTTG
This sequence comes from Eutrigla gurnardus, assembly GCF_963514095.1. Taxonomy (NCBI): domain Eukaryota; kingdom Metazoa; phylum Chordata; class Actinopteri; order Perciformes; family Triglidae; genus Eutrigla; species Eutrigla gurnardus. The sequence continues at coordinate 18,128,607 of NC_139926.1, forward strand.
TCTGACTACATGGAATAGTTTACTCTTCATGGATATCATGAACAAATACATTAGCTGCATTGATTTAAACCCAACAACAACCTCCTCGTCCATTATCACCATTATGCCCCCTTTAAAAAAATAAAAAATATATTCATATTATCTTAGATGAATAGTGAGTTTTCTTTCATACAGCTCCTACTCCACCAGGAGAGGGCAAGCCTCTACCAAGACCTGCCCTGGCTACAGAGAATGCTGGTAGTTACAATCAGGGTAAACGCCATGAAAAGTTTGTCCCATCACCATCTATGTTTTCGTCAAGTCACGTGGAACCCAATGCTTCAGTTGTACTTCAAACCATTGGATGATGTCACGCTTCCCCATCTCCATCTCCATTTTACCACCCTACACAACCCACCCCATCCTTACCCCTGCCTCCATGTGTGCCTCCATTTTCAGTCTAGCACACTCACCTCACCTCTGCCCCATTCACGTCCAGTGAAAAGTCTGGCTGGCTTTAGATCTCATTTATGCCTCTCTGTCATTTCATTCATTGTCTGCTTTTCTGCATTGTTTTCACTGATGTGCTTGTATCATTAATTCCATCTAGGTAAAGGTGCTTAAGGTGTCAGAAGTGGATCATCCCTAACCTTCCCAATTGCCTTTCTGCTCATCTAGGTACTCGTGTCCTCCGGCCAGCTATTGCTGAAGTTCCTCGCTCTCCCATTAGCTCATCAGTTCCTCCAGCAGGAAGAAACACCACGCAGTCCCGAAACCGGGTTCTTCCTCATTCCAATCGTAATAATGGCAGACCATTTTCTCCATCCAAGACATTCAGCTCTCCTCAAAGCTCCATCACACCTGGGGGTAATGGAGTACTCACTTCCCCTCTTCTCATTCCCTCTTCCCAAGTAGCTACCTCAGGTTATCCTCCTCTGTCAGCACTTTCCCACACTCTTGTCTACAACTGTGCATCTACAGAAGAAAGCAAACAAATCTCATGGCTCTTGATTTAGCACATGGTCTGTATTTGAATGCACACAATAGCCATTTGGAAGCTTGTGCCTTTCTCCTTTTCCTGTTCAATCTTCTGCTTTACCCCCTCTCACAGTCCATATGTTCTCCATGCTCTGTCACATGTGCTCGCTATGTATTTCCCAGTTTTACCATGAGAAGCAGTGCCTTCCCTAGGGTCAAGATTGTTAATGTGATTTACGGTCCTTCTTGCTTGCCGGGTGGGAAGTCTGGCCACGGCACTGGCCAGGACTCACCACATTTTACACCAGCCATGCCAAGCCAAGCACTGTGCAGACAGTCTAGCTGTCATGGCCAGTCTCTCTTTTCTTTTCCTCTCTGTATCACTTCCCCATACACCCGCATACTTCCCAAAGAGTTATAGAACAATAGAAGGAGATCTGTCAAAGGGTAGGATTTAGGTTTTAAAGTCATGGCAATTCCATTTGTATATCTAAAAACCAGGTTTCACACAAAAAAAGTCTCCAGCTATATTTTGACAGACAATTGATAATAACGCTGGGTCCACAATGGATGCGGAAGTAGCCTGGTTAAAAAAAAGCCCACTCACAAACACCAGTGACACTCGGATATTGTGGATGGATCTTAAAATTTGATCATGGGAGGCGATTCGGGGAGAATAGAATCTTGGCGATTTTGCGTCCAGTGTGAACCCAGCATAAGAGCTAGGAAAGAGACAAAACTACTTTCTTTTCAGAATTTCTTCTTATTTTGTATTTGTTTGTCATAGTGACATAAAACAATATATAATAAAACCTTTTTCTCCCTCCAGCAGCCGATGGGGCACAACATAGGGGCAATGCTCTTCCTAAACCTGTGATGTGGTCGAGAGAGAAACCCGGTAAAGACAAACCAAGATAATCACCTTTCAGCGTTCCTCACTCACTAACCTAAGAGGCACTATCATGTCCCGTCGCACACAGTCACACTGATCTGCGCTTTTGTCGCAATCCTCTCATACTATGTGATTTTCAGCTTGTCTGTCACGTTTTGTGTCGTGATCTGTGTTGTCCAATAGTCCCAGTAGCTTATACCTGACTGAGACTGAAGCCATATATAATTCTAATTCTGCCATATACCTGTACTCTCCATATTGTTTAGTCTACTGCACATCTGGACATGTAATCAGGACCTGGTTTGAATTAGTTTGAGAATAGCTTACGCCTGCTTGTAGAGAAAGGTGAATGTGGTTTGCCGTTTTTTTTTAATCTATCATATTGTTTTCATTCTGCCAGGCAGGCTCAGTTAATTAGAGTAATTGAATCCATCTCAAGTAGTAATACAAACCAAGTCTGGACCACATGTATTAATGGTAACGCTCCGCTCACTCCTTGTTTGCAGTTGTGAAGCGAGGTTGTGCTTCAGTCCCATGTCACAGCTGGTGTGTGTTATTTCTGGAAACGTTGACAGTTTCAGAGGTCTTCAAGGAGTCTCATGGCTCTCTGGAAGCAGCTCTACAGAAAAAAAGTCATTTTGTCGCCTGCCACTCTGCACGCACACCCAATCCACATTTCTACCTTTTCAGAAAGACCTTACCTCCACACATCGTCCACCTCCCTGCCCCCCATGAGGTACAACAACATACCGTCATTACTTATTATACTACAAAGCACAACTTTGTATTGTACACAGCAGCTTGTAAAGAGCTTGCTTTTGGTGCAAATTACCGTGTGTCCTTGACAGTTTTATAGAGCTCAGTTTCACATTTGGCATTTCAACTTGAAATTGTTTCAAATATCTGCTTATAGTGGACTGCAGCTGTTTAATGGACACTATTCATCCATAATCCCGTCCATGAAATCTGAGTATGTGTTGCAAAAGCAACAAAGCGCAGTGTTGTGAGATAAGGGTATGTATTGCAGTGGGAATATTTTTATGGACTGGAATTTAAATCTCTGTGTTATGATTGCATCTATTTTCACATTCTCGCCCTGAAGATTAAGTTATCTGACAGAAGCCAGCGCTCACACCACTGCTGCTGTTTTACATCACAGAACCGAGTCTGAGGCTATTTGGCAACGTCAGAGACTCGGCCTGCTTGCCTGTTTGAGAGCTTTATTGTGCGACAGCAAACCAAACACACCCCCCGCTGTAGAAACCGTAGAACGCCAACCAAATCGTATTACGTGCACTGTAAATGGACTGCAGGCATATATCACTTTTCTGGTCTGCAGAACACTCCACTTCACAACACATGCCAACGTTCACACACACACATTTATACACTGATGGAGGCCACCATACTTATTTGACAGGACTAGACAAAGGACTTTGACAAAGCTAGAATCAAACCTGGGATGTTTCTGATATGTGTAGCATGGACTGTAACTACAGAGGCACACATTTTATCATATTACGTCGACTCCATCCTCGTTTCCTGCCCAGTTGACCATGACATCACTCTTTTGAGCTGTCCGTCCTTCAGTTCACATAACCCTGTCTTTTGTATATCTTGAGACCGGCATTTAAATGACTACGACCTTCTGTGTGAGCATGTGTTTGCCATTAGCTGTCAGTTATACCCTGTGGGAGTCAGAGGCCCTCCTTGAGTGTGTTCTCAGTGTTAATCAGTGAGATTTGTCGGCAGATGTTGTTTTAGTTTGCCTTGATAGCCTCTTTCTCTTGGGAGTGGATGACAGAGATCACTGATTTATGCCGACTCTGGGGGAGGTCAACACCAAGGGAGGAAAGGAATCCAAGAGAAATGTTCTGACTTCGCCATTTGGATAATTACGGAATCTTGTCGACAGAGTGACCGTCAATAAATCTCTGAGAAAATGAGAAAAAGCGAAGTGGATTGTTGGAAATAAGAGATGTAAAGGAAATTGCATGCGTCAAAGCTCCCAAATGTTTAACCACCACCGCAAGTGTGCTTTCGCACCTCACCAGTTTTGATTAGCCCCCTAAGATGTCACAACAAAGATTCAGGGGGATTATGCTGGTTGAGAAAACATTAAATCATTTCAGAACCCTGAAGTTAACTGAGATTGACAGTTCATGGCCTATGGTGTTTTCATTGCAAAGCCCTGCTCTTCCCTGTGGTTACTTAGCCAGTAAAGCCATTTTATTTAGCCTGTTCATTAAAGCAGTTCAGACCTGATCTGCAGGCTCAGTCTTTTATTGTTTTTTCCATGGTGCAGCATCAGATTCAAAATCATTTTGCACAGAAAGGAAACAAATTCACACAAAAAAGTTGTCGGAGCTGCTATCTTACACTTTGGTTTATGATTCACAATTCCACCACTTATTCTTCTGGGGACTTTTAGGTGAGCATATAAAGTACTGGTTTATAGTTTCAATGTTTTTACATACTGATGTGGATTTCATTTGTCAAAGACTATGACTTTTGAGCAATCTTCTTGTCTTTTATGTGCTCTCGTTGCTTTTGTTTCACATCCGTGTTTGTTTATGTGCACAGTATTACTGCCCTTTTAAATCTCCCTCTCTTTTCAAATCTATAAACTCCACATACTTTCATTGTTATTGCACTATTTAAATAACCAACAACACTTGTTTTCAGTTTTTTCTTTTTTTAAACTCTTCTTCAGTGCCGGCCAACTGTTCAGTTTTAATGTTGGACTCTTGTTTCCCACAAGCCCCTGCAGTCATACCTGCATCTGTTCCTGTCAACAAGAGACCCAACCTGGTGGGGAAACCTAGTGACCATGGTGAGGGCAACAGTGACGGCTGCACTGACCACTGCTGTTCCTTGTCCTGTATATCATACAGACAACAAGCTGAGGCGAAGGCTTGACTTAAACTGCTTCTTTAGCCAGTGGTTCTCAAACGTTTCCTTCATCCCTCCTTTTCATGCAAAGTGCATATAGTTAAAGGAAAAATAATATTTAAAATACTTAGTTTTTCTTTTTAAGAGTGAATGTCTGTGCGTTAAGTATGAAGCTACAGCCAGGTGCCATCAGCTTATCTTATTATAAAGACTTGAACGGTAGAGAAGCAGCTAGCTTGGTTCTGTCCAAAGGCCGTAAAATCTGCCAAACAACAAGTGGAGACTCCTGGAAGTCAATGCGCCAATGTTTCTTCCTTCACAACATCCGTGGTGGAACCACAACCTGTTTTTACGCTTCTTTTATGCATTTATTTAATAATATATTAACATTGGAATATGTTATCTTTGGACAGAGCCTGGTTAGCTGTTTCCTCCCGTTTCTTTATGCTAAGCTAAGCTATCATACTGCCTGTTGCATTGATTGACTAAATAATACTGTGCAGACATGAGAGTGGTTTTGATTTCATCTAACTCTCTGCTAAAAATAATAAGAAGTGAATTACCCAAAATTCTGGACACCAGGCTTGCTTGCTATTTGAAACTGAAAAAAAATTGTTTTGTATTTTCTTTTTCCTCTTATTTGTTTTGGTATTTTCCTTTCTTCCTTTCTAAAACTCTGTCCATCTTGACTTTTTTTATGTTGTTTTTTTATGAAGGAAACATGCTACGCTCCATCTTTACACCCTCGCTAGCGTGAAAGCTTGTTTGTTTATTAGTCCCACATGAATCCGATTTATTCCACTTTAGTTCCACACATTTTTCCACAAGGTCAAGTAAGGCCTCTACGCCCTCCATTGTAGTTTGAGAACCACTGTCCTATAAGCTCTCTACTAAAAACGTGCTTACAACTCCCAAAATGAGCCTGCAATGAAATGTGAAGTGTTTACTAAACTAAACAGCATTCATCTTAACGTCACAGCCCAGCTCATTGGTCTGGTTGGCTTTTTTCTGCACTTTCACACTGCACAGAGCTTGCGTGTGTGTGTGTGTGTGTGTGGTTCTGAGCATCTTTGGTCTCAGCAGATTCAGGGAGACCTTTTCCCCCTTTTAAAGAGCACAAGAGATATTACTCAACAAGTGATCTCTGCTATTTCAGCGGCCAGGAAAAGGGCCACTGGGTTGCTTGGTGAGGATGGCCAGAGCAGATGGATCACAACTGTGTATGACTATGAGTCAGATGACGAGGCTGAAAGACTGATCTCTTCTCCTCCTCCCGCTGCTCTCTGTCCTCAGATAAACTCATGGACCTGAAACAGGGAGACAAGGAGTCCATCTTGAAGCCATTCCCTCTGGTCACAGCCAAGCCCAAGCATGAGCGCAGACGGCAGCAGACAACCACCTCTGCCCCGGCAGTAAACAGTACGAGTAACAACGTTTAACCTTCACTCATTATCGTTTCTAAAAGATTATTAAGGACCTCCATGAACGAGAGAAAATATATGATTTAACTTTGAGTCAATGTATGCACATGATAATAATCAGGAGATCTTGGGGGTGCAGTTGTGTATAGTAGTTGGGTAGAGAGACATTTTATCGCAGACAAAGAGCCAGAGTGCAGGTGCTGGGCTGGCCGGTCATTGACCTGAACCAGAGCTGTAAAAATGAGGACAGAGAGAGCTGCCAGGGACTCCTGGCACATCAAACTAACCCCAACTCCTCTCTCGTGATTCTTTTTCAGCCAGCAGGTTTAACATAAATGAAAACTCCTCCATTTTCAGGCCCATGCCTGCGTCAGATACAGACGCCATGGGCAAAACGCGCTTTGTAGGTAAGATCTGGTCACGGGCCGTTTCAAATCTCCGCTGCAGCTTTAAAAGCTTCACCATTTATATCATCAACTCTCTTAACTTTTTAACGTTCTCGTCTCCAGGTCCCAATGTGATATACAAGACGGATAAAAAGCCAGATGAGCCGTGCTCCATCACCACCTCCCTCTCTTTCTTCCCTGATGACGAGGCCAATGATCTGAATGTGACCAGCGCTCCCCGCGTCCCTCCCAGCAACCTCACCGTGGTTACCGTGGAGGGATGCCCTTCTTTTGTCATTCTCGACTGGCAGAAATCTGACAATGAAACCAGAGGTATGGCACATACTATAACAAGTTTGATATAATAATAATACACTTATGCCAACAGTGTTTGGGTTCACTATTGGTTTGTGTTTATTGCCCCCCAGAACAATGCATTTTTTATATATATCCCTTTTAATTAATCAAGAAGACCCTTCTAATGGGACATTTAACTTTGTATCTTCTGAGCTATCTATTTCTTAACCATTAGTCAACTTGTAACATTAGTAATGAGGTTGTATAATTTGGATCTGTTCACAGTTTAAAGTTTTTAAAAGCTCGCCGATGTTCTCTCTCGTTTTTCGTCAGAGTATGAAGTCGTATCCACCACCACAGGACCGAATGGAGAGGAGGTGTCCGTACTGACTACCAACCAGACACACACGGCCGTGGAGAATCTCAAACCAGAGAGCAGGTATGTGACTCAGACACATCATGTGACGTTAAAGTAGGACACGCTGCCGTTGCCTCCCCCCCCTTTAATCATCCAGTTGCTCAGGAACTCTTACTACGTAACCATCAGGTTTACTTTACCATGAGGTTGTCCAGATCAACATGTTTTACCTCTTGTCAGTGGGGCCCTTGTTTTGTTTATCCAGTGCAAGAGTACAGACATGCATGCATGTGCACGTGGCTGATGTGATACATATTCCTGCCAATGGTATCACACTGCTCCACTAATCAACAGGCGTCAGGAAAGACACCAATGTGCCAGAAAGGCAGAGATGCAGACGTCTCTCTAGTAAACATGAATGTAAACAGTGCAGGTCTCCAACTTTTAACAACTTTGCAAGCATTTTATGAGGAAGGAAATGCATTCATCATGTTTGTTAGAGCCCAAGAAAACAGTATTTTTGTTTTTTTATTGTACACACATTGTTTTTATTTGTCTCCAATAAAACTCCACAGGCACGTTGAACAAATAATGTATACTTTGTAAGATCTCGTGAAGAGAAGTAAGCTATTAAATGGCACTGAAAGGCTATTTACGATGCTACTTTCAAAGGTGCAGCCAATTCTTTTTAGTTCTGCAAACACAAAATGGCCAAAAGTGACACAAAATGTGAGCAAATCTGGGTGGAGAGGTTCTCTGAGTTTTTAATTGGATCTCAGCATGTGGAGTTTCAAAGCTCACCAGAACCCTCCCCTGGGCTGGGTTTGCTGGCCAGACTATTGCCAGGACATCTGAATGCTGCACGTGGAATAACGATCAGCTCTGTGTGTGTGTGTGTGTGTGTGTGTGTGTGTGTGTGTGTGTGTGTGTGTGTGTGTGTGTGTGTGCGTGTGTGTGTTTGACCCATTCTGAGCTGTCAAAGGCATGAAAATGTTCTCTTCTTCTGGAGGTTGGGAAGAATTTAGATTTTATTTTTCTCCAAAAACTCTCAGTTTAGTTTCAATTGTTTCCTATTTTATTTCAGTTATGAATTCACAGTAACACCAAAGAATGAGCTGGGAACAGGACCCTCCAGTGATCCCGTGTCTTTTAGCACAGAATCAGGTAAGTTCTACAAACCATATAATCCACTAAAGTCACACTAGAGGAAATTCCTGATGTGTTTGCTCTGACAGAAGACACTAATTAGTTGCATGTTATGCCACTGTATACATTGCTAATCACCAGGCAGCTGTGAGAATAGTTTGGGGTCTATTGTAAGGTGGTCTATTAAGCAGTTGTTACTCTAAATATTTCAACATGGCACTGGGTTCTGACTGATTAAGCCTCATGGGTCTTGTCAGCTCACCAGATGTCCTACAAGACTTATTTCTAATGGAGGCATATCCACCTGGACACCGCAGCGCTCTGAACAAAAACTTAATTTGCACCAATTATGAAGCAGCTGAAGTGCAGGCCCCGAGTTGATCAATTGTGTATTTAAACTCACAATGACAACGCCGAGAGGGGAGAGCTTTGCTTAATTGGCCTCCTGCCCTTGCGCAATCAAAGTCCAGCCTGTTGGGGCGGAATATTGTACATGCTATGCCAAATGGGCTCTGGTACAAGTCTGGGTTTGTCTAGCACAGTGGTTCAAGATGTCTCATGACTGTGTTAATTCTCAAGAGATTTGATGACGTTGCTCATTGCAACTCTCTCTCATGTTCGTAGCGGATCCGCGAGTGAGCGAACATGCTTCAGGTGAATATCGTCATTTTCTCTTCTCATTAGTGTGGTCGAGCACAATGAAGCATTTAAAAAAAAAGTTGAACCTTCCCATAAAACATGACATCAAGCGTTTCCCTTCTAATGATCTATTCACAGGCAAAGACGCCATTTGGACTACGTTTCCATTTAAAACCGATGAGTACTCCGAATGCAACGGAAAGCAGTTTGTGAAGAGAACTTGGTACCGAAAGTTTGTGGGGATCCAGCTGTGCAACTCCCTGAGATACAAGATCTACCTGAGCGACGCTCTCAATGGTAATCACATACTGAAACATAAAGTTCAACGACCTGAACCCAGAGCGGAACATGCAGTTCTTCTTCAGGGTTAACTGCCTGTCCATTATTACTAATGGCATACTATACTATTAACTTTGTCATGGCAGTTTATTATGATATAGTATACATAAACATTTTCTATGACATACTATACTATAAACTTTTTCATGACAGTTTCTTATAGTATACATAGACATTTTTTATGGCATACTATACTATAATGTAACATTTTTCATGACTTTTTTTCTCACATAGTTTACAATGACAGTCTGAATTTTTTTTATAGTAAAATATACTATGACATTTTTATGGCATACTATACTACGACATGTTTTACGACATACAATACGAGGGGTCATGTAAAGATTCCTGGACTTCCTGTCTTTTCACCACCAGTTTAATTTCACATCAATATGAACTTTCCATAGACAGAAATGTACTTCCTCTGTCCTTTCCGTAGGGAAGTTTTACAACATTGGGGATCAGACAGGGCATGGTGAGGACCACTGTCAATTTGTGGACTCTTTTCTGGACGGCCGGACCGGCACTCAGATGTTTGCTGACCAGCTACCAAGCAGGCCAGGTATTTTGGTTAGCCGTAACCATTAACCGATCAAGTCTATAATCATGAAGACTCATCTCTATCTTCTGTTCCTTGTACTGATCCAGGGTTTTATAGAGCCATGAGACAGGAACCTGTCCACTTTGGAGAGATCGGAGGGAAGTCACATATTACTTACGTTGGCTGGTACGAGTGTGGCACACCCATACCTGGGAAGTGGTAAGGCCCCGCAGGGCAGCCCAGGAAGGATGACTTCCTTGGTGGGGAGGAGGAAGACGACGTCTGACTAGGCCTAAAGGGAGGTGGGCCTCTCTTTCATGTTACCATGGACACTGTAGATGGGTCTGTCTGTTTGATCTCAGCCTACTCTCCAAGGTATGAACCAGGACTGTTGTGTCACAAAACTCCATTGAGTGTATTTGTAACATTAGTCTTAATTTCTCTATTTATCAAAAAAATGCGTTCAATGAAAGAATGCAGGGGTTGAACCAAAATGTTGGATATACAGTAATTACAGAGAAAATGTTGGGAAGCTGGCTCCCAAAGTGTAATAACGTGTACGATATTATTTATCACAGGGGATCGTTATTGAATATTCTGTGTGTGCTCGGGTTTTTGAGGAGAGAAAGTACAAATTGTTCCCAATACTTGCACATCAGTGAGCACATTGTCTCATATGTAAACAGAGATGCCAATCATACTTTCATTGTACATTTGGACTATGTAAAATAAAGTACACACAGACATGCAGAATTGACCTTCTGCTGGCCCTAAGGGATTATTAGCAGTTGCAGTTTGCACAGTATTAAACCTTTGTTCATATATGTATATGGTGTGATATACAGTAAGTATACCAGGGATCATATAGTTTGATACATTTCAGGTAAAAGATAAAGCAGCTTTTAGCCAAATTGTTAATCTATTGTAAGAAAGACAAGCTTGAGCATTTCTATGGCATCACTTGGAAGAATTTATACATGTGTAATGCTTGTGCAGTCTTGTCCTGTATTTTATAAAAAAAAATATATATGAAAATGTATAAATAAGCCAAACTTCAATGTGGAAATGGCAAACTGTAAGTGATGACATCATTTATGTTTTTGTGTCTAAACTTATGAAGGTGTATATAAAGCTTTAGATCATTGGAGAGAAATTGTCAGTTTTTTTCCACATCTGTCGTGACTGCAGTTTTTTTTTTGTTACGACCATGTATGTTTTCAGCAATAAATCTTGTTTTTATATTTACTGACATTCATTTCTATTTGACTTAAATGCTTTGTATGTGAAATGTGATATCTTGGCAAGCGTTGGATGAGATTATTGATAGGCACTCTCTGAAGTTACTACAAGCAGCCGGATTAATTAGCTGAGCATTAAAAGTGGAACAATTTGGGTTTTTCACAAAGACTAAAAACACCAATTTGCCATTTCTGGTTTATATGTCAAACGTTTTCTTAGTTGGGACTAGTTGCCGGTTGTGGTGGGGGAAGCGGTTCTTTTCAGTGTACTGAATCACTACAATCTGTCCATTAAAACATTAAGATTTGTTCAAAAGGTAGAGACGATTGGTTAAAAGTTACACTGGCCTTTAGTAGTGTAATACATGTGGGTTTTGTCCTTTAGCAGGAAAATACTGCCAGTATCAGAGCCTTTAAATAATCACAACGGTATTAAAAAAAGGCAATCTCTATTAAATCATCACAAGTTATATATAAAAGCTAATTCATGAAGGTGAGAGGGCTACAACCAACTAGTAACCAGTCATACAGGACAGCCAATACACGCTTCATTTAAGTGAAGAACCACTACACACAGGGCTAGACTCTAGCTAAAGACACACCATCTCAAACCACGGCATGCTAACAGCCTCTACGCAGGAGGCACTGCAAATTATCAACCACAGCAACCTGAGAAATCATCACCGTTTAAAGTGAAGCCATGTGAATGTCCCGCTCATGACTTAGTGACCCCTCCCCACACTATGTAAACTACACAATAGGCCTATATACACATACATACAGAAATACATACAACAACATTTAAATCATACGTAACTCGCATTCCCGCTCGGCGAGACCCTCCCCCGGGGTCTGAGCTTGAGATGCCGTCCAACTCCCCGGGGAAACGGCTTCGCTGGACGGTATTGAACAGAGTTCGGTCGGCGTCAGCGTCACACACGACAGCCGCAATCACACACACCTGTATTTCATCACCACGCGAGTAATGCTCATGACGTCACTGATTGTGTCCCACAGCCCATTCACATCACAGTAGTTGGGGTCAAGACTGCCTATTGGTAAGTGCATGAATAAGACCTAAACAAATCAGCTTAGCTGTACATTGGTGGGCATCGATGTCCGGCCAATCCTAGCGCTTGAATGCTACGCAGGGCAGGTCTTGCCAAGAAAAAAAAGTGGGATTCATAATGCAAAATCCCCCAGTTCTCTTCATACATCCATGATAACCTCCCATACACCAGTGAGTTGTTACCTGCATAAACAAACCAGATGTCAGCATGTTAATACATTACTGTAATTTGCCGGTGGACAGACTTTTGTTACCTTTGGACAGTCAGGCCTTGCTGCACTTAACATGCAGACATGATAGCAGCAATCCATCTCTGCAAGAAAGCCGATAGTCCAAATGTGTTTCCTAAAATGTCAAACTTTTCCTTCGAGGGATGATGCAGAGCCACTGGCACTGTTTTTGTGCTTAAATTCTGATCTGAATTGGATGAAACACGTAAGACTGAAGGATGTAATACAGAATTCAAGTCCAGAGGTAGACATTAGCTAACCAGTTTAATGAATTCCTATCATTGTGCCAACTGTACCAATATTGCTATTTTCGATCTTAAGAGGGGGATTTTGGTTTGGCACAGACCAGGCAACGACCAATGCTAGAGACGCTTCTCTAAATTATCTTTAATAGACCCTATGTGCTCAATTCCTTTCACTCAGTGAGACACTTTGACATGAAATCTCAACCACATACTCCCATGCCACATGTCCCAGCCAACCACAATCCACAGGCAGGGAAACTAAATAGGAATACCAGCATTACTGCAGTTTTCCAAACCTGAGCGGGAGGGGAGAAGAGGAAGAGAGAAGCCAAACTTAACAGAGACATGAACTCAGAAACCACAAAGTGAGAGAGTGTCAAGAGAAAGACGTGTGCGCCAAGAGCAACACAATACCAAAACAAAAAAAATAAAAAAATAATTTAAAAAAAGGGACTCCAGCTGGGTCTCAATCATTTATTAGGTTCAAGAAAAAAAAATGTTACAGTTTATACACAAACAACTAATCTCACTTGAGGGTGGAATTTGATTTATTAGTAAAAACCAGTGATAAGATAAGAGAGGAATAGCAAGCTTTACTGGAGATGATATTAATTCGCTAAACAAAAGAAGCCTTCTTCATGATACTGGGATCTACACCTCCCATAAGCCATCACTTAGCTAGTGTTCCCAACATGGGGCAGTTTCGTTGACACATCATTAATACCGACATGGTGGTGAAATTGATCAAAAATCAAGAAAAGCAAAAAAAAAAAAAAACAACAACAAAACAAACCGACAAAAACAAACGACAAAAGGGTAACTTTTCGTTTTGATAGTATCTTATAAATGCATCTATACATAGTTAACTCAACGCAACTGGTTGAGATGCAGAATGTTGATGCTGATCTCACTCGCATATGATGTATGTTACCATGAAAGAGAAGAGTTTGTGCAACAGCCTGCTTTGGTCTCCCAGGTGTGTGCATACAGACTGATTACACGTTTACAGACACAAGAGGGAAGAGCAGACAGTAGTGATGGCGACAGGAGAAGAGGGGGGAAAATAAAAACAAGGAACATACACCAGGGCCACCGCAGAGTGGTGTGTTGGAGAGACAGCAGACAAACACTAACCATCAGACTGGGAGAGGGGGGGTGGGGGGCTTGCTTGTTTCATATTTGGACTTGATACTTGGGTTGTGGGGGGGGGATGCGGTTTCCTGCACCCACTCCAAACAGTTGGAGCCACACATGGGGGAGGGGTTTGGGGTGTGTGTGTGTGTGTGTGTGTGTGTGTGTGTGTGTGTGTGTGGATATCATTAACATCCGCTATCCTCTTTTACCGGTACCCAGGGCCTGGCTGGGTGTAGCCCTGGCCATAAGGGGGGCGGTTACGGGCATATGGGTTAGCGGCTCCTGGTGGAGGGGTGACAGTGTTGCCTGGAGGCGGGGTGTATCCTGGGCGGGGTTGGTACCCTGAGGCGGGCTGGGAGCTGGGCGGGAGGCTGTAGTTGGCAGGCTGGGAGGCCTGGGAGGTATAGTTTTGGGGTGGGAAGGCTCCTGGTGGGTACTGCTGGGCTCCCTGAGATGGATGAGGCTGCTGCTGGCCGCCCTGCTGGAAGCCTGGAGCTGGAGCTGGAGCTGGACCGGGGGCTGGAGCCTGGGAGGAGGGAGGCGCATAGTTCTGAAACTGCTGCTGTGGTTGTGGCAGGCCAGGTTGAGGGGCTCCGGGCTGAGTGCTGTATCCTGCAGAGAGAGGATTGAAGGGCAGTCCCTTTAATTCTGATAGAAAAGAGGCGCCACCTTCTTTCACAACACGGCCACTACCTTTTATACTTTTTAAATCCTGACCATTTCTTTACTCTTACCAGAGTATTGCATACCGTACTGCTGCTGCTGAGGTGGAGCACCTGGTTGCTGAGGCGGGTATCCACCTGGAGCCTGGTACTGCTGATACACTTGACCTGAAGAGACAGGGACAAGCATTATCAATACAAAGATAGAATGAAAAAATAAGTTATCCAACAACAATGTGAGCCATTATTTAAATCTACACTTTCCAGTATTTATATGCAGTTAAAATCCTGATGCAATTTTATATACTTCCCTTTATAGATCATAGTTTTTCCAGACTACATGCAAATCAAGGTCACTCCAAGATGGAAGTAATGCATGTGAGCCAGAGAAGCATTCACATTTAAGTTTAGTTAAAACAATTAATAGTTGGAAACAAGTTGACAGATCTTTCTTTACGATTGTATGTGTTGAAATTTGCAGCTGCAGTTGGGGAGTAAAGATTATGTAAATGTAAGGCGACAGATGCATTTACACCTTTTAAATATCTGGCTCCAATGCACTCAAATGGCAATCATGAAAGCTCCTTGGTTGCATTTGCACTTAGCTTTTTTTTTTTTTTTTTTTGCTATAATATAGCTATCCAAGATGCATGAAGTAAGTAACTGTGGAGGTCTCTGTATCTCCACGGAAACACCTGCTCATCTAGACAGAATAACACACAGCTGCGTCAATAAAAACAGCTGTAACCACTTTGATACAACTATTTGTTGCTAAAAGCCCAGTACCCACAGGTCTCTCTCTGTGGGACATTACAGTAAGAACTGGCCCCGAGCTAGAGAACAGCATGCAAGCACCTGAGTAGACAAACACACGCACACACCAAGCTAAGGACGCAATTATTCAAAACTGAGGAGGACATATGTATCCGCTATTGACATACTATAGGCACACGTATTCATAACTCAGGCACATCTTAGCAGTGACTTCCTGCTGCTTTTTTAATTAATTATGACGTCACCAGTCCACATTTCATGTGGAGGGCAGCCACCACTATCTGGAGCATCATGTTAGACTTATAAGCAACATTTCAATAGCATGATGAGTAAGCAGTGAAATCTTAGTTGAAATTGTTGCCGTTGCACGTGTTTTAAAGTTTCCAAAAGAAAACAAATTTATCTTAAAATATCTCATCAATTTTTCCATTGAGTGTTGCCTGAGACTTGGCAAGCTAGTGGTCTCCCTTAACAAGGACATAACTTTATTCCTAAATCTCCCGTCTGACAAAAATTGGGGTGACGACACACAAAATCACACGGAGAGAAGTCGTAATGAAAGAAGGTCGCACCGCGGTTCACTGGTTTTACAAGTTAAGCGTCTGCCGACAGAACTGCTGCAGACAGAACCGATTTTCATCTCTTTGGGAGGGCTGACGGTTCACTTTAAAACATAAAGTCTGGACAAAACAACGCAGAACCTCACTGCACTCAGAAACAACGCCCTCTTTCTCATGTCCAATAATTAAAAACATTCAAAGTAGCACATACAGTAGACATAACACGAACATGAACACCCTGGTCTTTGTAAGTGGCTTCTCCTCGGCTTGTAATCCATCATGGGTGTAGGAGTGATGGAAGGATGCGTGGCAGTAAATTTGCCTGGGAAGTTAATTTCACTCCAGGTCAGGACAATGAAATGACTAGTATGGGCTCACTGAAGACTGCAATGAAAACAAGGTCCTATCTTTAAATAAACATCCACACCGGACACAAGCCTGCCAATCTGATAAAGAGCCTCGTGCAAATATCTGAGCCATCGCCACGTTCACATGTTTACAGCTTTGTGTCTTGCACACATTGCAAAAGGTCAGCATTTAACAGACAACAGGTTGAAATCTTTACTGTCTGCTTATGGATCTTGTTAGCAGCATTCTTACGGTAACAAGTAACCTACGCTTGTATTGAAAGTGAGCTTGAGGCTAGCTTTAAAAGGCCACACATGGTCAGCAGGCATCCGACCTCATGTATTACGTTTTTAGAAGTACTTGTGCATCGACTGGCTGTTCTGATTAGCCTTAAGGCTGTCATACTGACAAACAGTCGGCAAGCCAGAGACAGGAATAATGTGAGGAAAGCATCGAGTGGGAGAGGAGGCTGGGCAGGATCTTGTTTAATGTTTTTGTGAACAAAGTGCCAACCAGCTGCAGCCTTGAAGTAAGAAGAGCTGAAGAAGGGAAACTTTAAGGAATGGACGACATGATTGTTGCCAGATCGGCCTTAGAGATGTATCTAACAACAAGTTACAAGATCACTAGTTTTGTGGTGTAATGGACCGTAGTTGATCCATGACCCAGCACACGCACATCATTTTCAAAAGAAACCCAGCCCTAACTATGACTAAACAAAAACAACAACAAAAGTGATCTATATTGGCCAATATGGCTCATTGAACATCTGCAATATGTATCTGCAATAAAATGTGTTAAGGGCATCTAAAAGTAAGAACATGCCTCCATGATAACACCCCTGCATCACTACATCTATCAGAGTCTGGAAAAACAGTCAGAACCAAACATCAGCAGGAACAAATTACTCATGAGAAAAGATAGCCTGTTGTTCTTCGCAGTCCTCATATGAATAAGTCTTCATTTGCATCAACTAAACTCTTATTGAGCCCTATGGGTAGGCCCAGAGCGCAAACTAGGCCAAAACCACAAACCAGCAGTTAAATGGAAGTAGTCATACCATGTGTGCGCTGGTCTTCAGTGATGCAAGTGTGGTCAGGAGTCAGCAGTGTGACTGCTCTGAGAACGAGTTACGGCTCTCAGGAAGAGCGCAACAAAAAAGGCATCTCAAGTGGTTTCCTCATACAGTGACGCAAAACTACAAGCTGAAAACAATCCCATCCACTTACCACAATCTGGTAAACAATACAATATGCTGATGCTCGGTGAGATTCTTGGTAAATGCGAGTTTGACGCAGAAGACCATTGCCCAGAGCGTTGCTGAGAAAAATAAAGTATGAAACAAGTTGTGTTTGTTTTTGCCAATATAGTGTCTGATCCTGTTCATTTATCTTCATCTAGGCCCTTTGGTTTGAGTCCAGCAAGTGTTACAGATCAAAGAAGGGGGAGTGCTGTGATAAAGTCTCTGCTAAATGTGAGATAAACCCTAAAACCATGGACACCCTTGTTTACAAAACTATTGGTTAAGATTCCACAGTGATGAGCCTCAAGTATCATTTATCATTCAATGGACTGTTTAATGCTGTTACGGCCGAACGGAGCTTATCCCTTAAAACAAGGAGCAAGCATTTGCTTCAATACATGAAGTAAACTGTAAATCTGTGGCCTGCATTTCGCTGAGTTTGCACTTCTCATATCAGACCAAAATTGTTCCACCCCATTAACATTTCACCTAATTGAATAGCCGGCAGGATGATGTGGAATTTAATCAACACAGCTAACAAAACAATGGTAGCGTAGCAGGGTTTGGTGAATCCTTTGATATGCCATAGAAATACTAAACTACCCTTGATTTTGTAATTGTTTTCAGAGTGGACACACTCAAGTGAGGCATGAAATTACATCTCACACACAGTAGGTTGACACAGTAGCTACACATGTTCTTGGAGTAAATCTTTTAGTCACAGTTACGAAGAAAAGGAAAGGGCGTAGTTTTGCATAACAGGCCTGTGTGAACAGTCGAGACAGGACTGAACTCACAACATAGTAAAAGCGTCTGTGATTTAATGTTTAGCTGTCGTAAATGTTGATTTATTTGCAGAGTTTTTACTACAGTACTGTGTGTAAACATGGTTTTGAGGGATGCAGTAGCTGTGTCTGCGTGTGTTCTCACCATCCATGGCAGCTGGGGGTCCCTGCTGTACTCCAGCATAGGGAGCCTGTGGTTGGGGGGGCACCACCGGATGAGGGGCTGCAGACGAGGAGGAGGCAATGCTGTCAGGGGTTCCTGAGCGTTCCTCTAGTGCAACCGCTGGAGGAGCTACACGGATTGCACAGGGTAGATATGAATTCTTAACACTGCTATAAAATAAATAAAAAAAATAACTATTGTTTTGCAGATGGAGAGGGCAAAATACCTGGTGCCTGGTCCTCGCTCAGTCCAAAAGCGGAGATGACATTCTTGCTGACCTCATCCTGGTTTTTTAATGGGTCGAAGGCTGACATGCTGGCTGCGCTGACTGGAGGGGCCTGTTTCAGTGTGGGGTCTGCTGCCATCACTTTGCCTTCACGTCCATCCACTGATTCTAGAAACAGCCACATTATGTTTACAAACCAGCAGAAACAAAGACAAAATACTGCAATAATGCAAAGCATGTATGCAACCTTTTGCACTAGTTTGAGTAGGAAAAGAAATTAACACAGCCAAAGCCTCATAAAAGACCTTGATAATGCATTTGGATCAGAAAACAAATCCACCTGTGAGTTTTATAATGGTGCCATGTTGCATTGATTCCATCCAAATGACATATGAATATGTACTTCTTCAGAAGAGGGGCAAAAACACAAAAGTTATAGCTCACAAAGAATTACATGATGGCACAAACTCAGTTTTAATACTGCAGCCTGCTACCATTCCTGTGATATAACTGCAAGTTATCACATAAATACTTTGTACTCCAATTTATTGTCATATATCGGCCAACATATAAACACTGTTATGATATATAAGTTGATATCGACTGACTAGCTCCAAGATGTGTGTTTATGTGCATGTGTGTGAGGGTGCCCACCGCTGTCCGGTGCTGTAGCAGTCAGACCAGGATCTGAAGGGGGCTCCAGGCTATCCAGGAGGTTGTTGACTTTATTCCTGAGCTCAATGAGCTCCCTGCGCAGGTACTTCACCTGGCTAGACTCCAAAGGCCGTGGCTGACCATTCACTGCAAATGACAAGAGATGGAGAGGGAGGGCACAAGTGAGCAACTTAAACAAATTTGATTGAGGAATGAGATTGGAAAAAGTAATTTTTTTCCCCTTCTCTACAAACTCCATTTGTGTGTTAGACCTCAAATAGGGTGGAGTTAGAAGTCTACTTCTGATGGAAGAAAACATCAATGCCCTAGTTCATAGTTTTATCAATGCAGCATTTTTGTATATCACATAATCTGGATCTCATTAATTCTAATAATTTCCCATATATGGTAATGTTGTTTTGAGCTGCTGGTTGACATATATTTTCTGGTCAAATCTAAATTGTAGCCATTAGATGCTAGTAAAGTCATCAGCCCAATCAAATGTTAGTCGAGGACTAAAAGCCGACAATATACTTCTAACACAGAACTATTATATATGGTTATATGCACCCTATTATTTATAAGACTGAAAATTTTAAATGGATATTTAAAAAAAACAAAAACAGTATTATACAGTAATATCTGCTAATGTATAATCCTTTGATCTGGAAGATGTTAATTCTACACGAAGCATGTGAACACCATGATTAATGAACTGTCCCAATGCCGTTGGCTCCACACTCTGTATACCTGGGATTACAGAGCTGGTAAATCACATGCTTGAATCCACAAAGCAATTCACTATAGCTGCCAGGCTGCCAGAGAGAGACCGACAGCTTGATCATCACCAGCTTACAATGGAGCTGGGGAATGCTGAACAAATGGGCCCTGCTAATTAAACAGAATTAAACCTGTCAAACCATGATAAACATTATTACACTGCCAATTTGCAGGAAACACGTTACACCGGCCTTCACAATCCTTGACCCTATGTGACCTCTACTTTCTTTTTTTCCCCCCACTAAAAATTGACTTAGAGAGAGAAAGAATGGATGTGAGAATGGAGTTTGCTGGACATTCCTTTCTCACACAAGTTTCTCTGTTTGACTAGATAATGCTGAACAGAGATGCACGGGGTGATTAGGCACTCTGCTAAAACACGGGCTGCCAGAGATTCCACCTACTCTCACTCAATTTGAACCTCGACACATGTCCGAGAATATCGCTTCCATGTGAGGTCATGACATGCAGTGATGAGCCAGGACCCAGATTTGGTTGAGAGGAAGTAAGAAAAGGAACAATCTTACAGCTCCCCGGCCAATAAAAGCGGCATCGGGAGGACGGACTGACTTTTGGCAGAGGACAGGAAACAACATCATCTTGTTGTAAAACATTCACAAGTGCAGTGAGTGTATTTCTAGCTTTGGGCGATTTAGATATAGAAATGGCCTGCTTGGAGATAATCAGTAAAAAACACTAGGTTGTGTGTTGACATTTACAGATTCAGATCATGTGGTGTGTGTGGCCTTATATGGGCATCCACTGAAAAGATCTGATTGAGAGAAAACTGTCCCAGATGGCACGTCTCATTAGTACAATTCAATGTCTGTTATTGACTCCAGCCCCCTGCGAACCTTCAAAGGAGAAACAGTTCTAGTTAAAGAAGCGATGAAGGAGAGGGTGGAATTATGTACTACACCATTAACTTAGCTTCTCTTTTATTCCCTCAGATTCAGCAAGTTACCAGAACTCAATCATTTAAAAATGCAATAATGGGTTAAATTAAAAATGAACAAGCTAAGAGAGCATGAATGTATTTTTTGTTTTTTTGTATGTCTGGAAAAGATCCAGTTTCTACCAAGGTTTAGTAATCAAACCAGGTAGAAAACACCATTTACAATACCATTAAAGTGAATGTTCAAATGCATGTTCTTACATGTCCTTACATGTCATGTAGTAACAAGGCTTGCCTTGTTTTTTTAAATATTCCTGTTCAAGCAATTGGCCAAAATGATACTCTTGGTCAAGAGTTAATACTTAATTAACTGCAAGTACTGTCATTTCTGTAAGAAAACGTGAATTTTCAAGACAACTTCATGCAATGGGTTATAACTACGGGGGGGAAAATACAGGCCTCAACCTAACATGTTTGAGCAAAACTATCTGGTTGCTTGGGAAATGTTATTAATTATTCTATGGCCTACAGAATAATTGTTGATTTAGTTGGGCTGGTACATATTTAACATTAAGATTATGAACCAGTATACCTGACTCAAAGGGCTTTTGTGAATGCATCATCTATTGCCTGTCACTTTGTTTGTTTGCTGAACTGAAACACACACAAACTCCACCCCAAAGTATTCATAAGGGAGTGTAGTCAACTTTCATTGGGACAGAAAAGAGCTGAGTTTTCTGTGAAACATAAACTGGGCTGCCCTCTAGTGTCTGGTTGCTGTAACTGCTGATGTGAAACATCTTTGTCGACAGTTTGCCTTATTGACTAAATTGCATGATCTACCAACTTGAAGATTGGAAAGGATATGTATTTGATATCTTACCAAACAAAGTGAGTTTGAGTATTCTACTGCACTGGATGGCGAAGGAGAGGTCAGAACTGTCAAAGATGGTAATGAGGTCATCATCTAGAAAAAGGTAAGAGAGAACAGACTGTAAGGGAAATTATCTCAACCACAGAAAATATGTTTGGATACCAAAAAAAAAACACACATTGTAATAACATGGTAAAATAATTATCATATAAATATCATAAACATACTAGTTTACAAAAAATATGCTGGCCTGAGGAAAATGTATTATCAACATTCAAACTTTCACTGAGAGCAATAAGGACTCATGTCCTGACTCACCTTCATCTTTGTATTTGATGGTAACCTCGTCATTACTTTGCAGCTTTCCCCTGAAGACACGCTGCATCATCAGTACTAGCTCATCATAAGTTATGTCTTCGTTATGGATCGGGATGCGTCTGATGTCGTCGCCCAACTGGGCTTTGATGATCAGCTTCCCGCTCAGGTCCAGCTGGCCGTTCATGGTGCCGTCCGACCACTTCTGCTCCCACAACTTAACAGGGTCAGAGGAGATGTAGTGTTAAAAGCAACCTGCTAAACAACAAGTGTGTTTTTCCTCACTCTCGAAATTTGATCATAAGTTTATTATTACAGAAGAAACATTATCATTCATAAAATTGTAAATGAGGTCACGAACAACATCAGGAATCAACAGCATCAAGTCAACTGACTATAGTGGCAATATTGTTTGCAACTAAACATGATGCACAGCACTAGGACTGCAAGGAGATGGTTAAAATGACATTTACTCTGCTCTGTATTGACATATCTCAATTATTAATTTCATTCAAATCACATCATAACATACATCTATCAATAGAGTCATATTGAGGCCATAGATTTACACAGAGAGTGTGTGTTAAACAGGAGATGTGGTTGCTGGTTTAAATTAACAGCTCTGTTTTATTGTAACTAAGCTTACTTATTGTAAGTTGCTTCGGACAAAAGCGTCTGCTAAATGCCCTAAATCTAAATGTAACTAAGTCTTCTTCTCAAGCTTTAACAATGAGGCTATCTCCATGCAGGGTACCTGGTGTGTTTTCTAAAGTATGTTTAAATGTATTATAATCTAATCCAATCAAGACTATGCCATAACATTTGCACACAATTGCACTTGATCGGCAGAGTCTAAGGGTCAAATATCACCCTGTGAGGTGGCAGCTCCATCATACTACAGACTTTGACACAAAATAGCAGGTGATAAGATAATCAGAGCTTTTAACTCTGATTAGTTGATGTTACAGGAAACTATAATGTGATAATTACTAGACAAGTGACTCGCGGATCTTGTTTTACATGCATTCCTAAAATAAGATCTGCTGTGTAAGAGTAACCTCCATACATTTAGTTAAGTCAGCCTCAACAGTTTGTGATAAGCAACGTATCTCATTGATGGTGTGTAGTCAGTAGTTGGATTAACTAACTGTGACGTGACCTGCAACATAGGCTGGACAGTAAACAATTGCGGATGTAATTCCAGAAATGCTCCGGCTTTGACTGTCCTAGCCAGATGAATAATTGGCTGGATGCTAGGGATTGTGTGGTGGCTAACGTTTAGCATTCACTTATGTTAAATGGGGATGACAACAAACTGCTTTTCTACCGAGATTGGCTATGGGAAATATTTGGTGAAACGTTTTGTACGTCGGAATCAAACGTTTAAAATGTCATCGCCGTCTATACAACGCTGACAGTGAAAGTCGCTCATTCGCAGAGTCATCTGTCAGTAAACAGCTATCTAGTGAATGCTATCGTTAGCTAGGCCGTTTCATTATTGCCCTGTCATTGGACACAGTATAAACAACGACTGCGACGTCAAAAGCAGTGACAAAAATACTCTCTCTATTGTATAATTCCATGACTTTGAATACAGTAAATTGCCTTAATTTCACTTTATAGCAATCGTTGGCCCAAAAGCGGTTGCCTGTGTAACTTGTAACGTATACGAGCGTTACTTTAAATTGGCATTCAGAGCTAACGTGAGCTAAACCGGCATATTCTGAAGACGTTAGTGTAACAAGTTAGCATTTTCTTAAAATCAGAATAGAATAGTATCGGATATTTCAGGAAGTAACTTCCTACGAACCATCCTCGACACCTGTTTGGGCGTGCTAGCGTAGCGTTAGCTCCCTGTGTAGCGAACGTAACATTAGACGCTAGCTAACAAGCTAACCTAGCTTGCTAGCTGGTAATACACCACTCAAACACAGCGGCGATAGGAACATATGTCTGTGTTGACACTAAATCAGATGCCTGGAGCCCGAACAAAATAAAGAAGTCTACCTGAATCAGACGACTTGACCACGCTGTTTCACAGGTTTCCCCCCAAACTGTGAAAATCAAACGTTAGCTAGCCTAGCTAGACCCGGGTGCCAGCATCAGGAAGCTACGACGAGACTGTCGACGTCAACCAGTACGTGGCATTCAGTCCGCGCAGCCGCAGACCGTAAGGGACAAAGTGCGTTGTGACCGACTCTCCTAATCGTAAAGCGGATCATACATCAAAAGTAACGAATTAAAGAGCACTAATTGTATTTTATTTGTTTTAAAATGCACATTTCATTCGTGGGCACACAAGTAATGAGTTGGCTTTCTCATGCTGAATGAGAATACTCAAAACATAACATTACAGGCAGCTGTTTTCATCACTACCTTTCTCTTTCAATGGCTTACATGCATTCTGAAAAAAAAATGTGAGGTAGACTGAAATGAAGGAGAAAGCATCAACACATCTGCAGCAAAGTTACTTACTTGTGTTAACAATGTGATGATGTATGTTGGAACAGTTCCCGCCTCCACTGCTGTACTTGTATGAGCATGAACACCTCTACATCTATCCTATTCAAATATTTATTGAGAGCTAATAAAACATTTTCCTGTATTAATTATTTCTCTGTTTGGAGAAAAGCATCAGTCTAGAGTCAGGGATGAAGAGGGAACAAGATGATTGAAGGATTGTATGGATGTTGCTTTGATGCCACTCCCGATTGTGTGTGCTCGACACGTATCATCCGCTTTAAATAAATCACAATAGGAAAAAAAGTCCATGTTCTTGCATAAATTGTACATCTCACCATATATATATATATAGTTAGAAGTTACTGTGTCAGAGAACACTGGTGTCGATAATGTTACGTGATAATTGTGACAGACAGAATAAATAGACATAAATAAGATGCATAATTTAGGAATAAATTAAGATAAATACACAGTTTTGCCCAGTCACAGCTTTCATCACTCCATTATTTCTTCTTCTTCTCCTGAGTGGAATTGAACCATGAATCTAACAGCTTTTTCATGTAATATAACTGCCAGGCGTGCACTTGAACAGCAACCACCATGATGAGGTACATAACAGTCACTGCAGAGAAGCCAAAAATGAAGCGGTATGCCTTTCCATGGCGGTAGAGCTGCTGAGCGACGGGAAACATCTCCATTCCACCATAAATGAGAGGCGCTATGGAGAACAGCCCCGAGCTGATCATGGATATGACCAGGTAACTGATATTGTTCCTTGGCAGTGACAGGCTGCTGCAGAGTAGAGGGAGAAGGCTGAGGAGGTAGGGGTACTCCCACTGGTATGGCATGGACACCATGTCATGTGACACCAGGTCGAAGTAGCTGACAGTCACCTGTGCCGCCACCAGCAGCCAGAGGAGAAAGTGGACCAGGTTTAACTTCCGCACCTCGGACTTCATGGCAGCACTGTAAAACAGATGCAAGATAAACAAGATCAGCCATCCTTATTGATACTGTTGTAATTCAGAGATAACATTCATATTTATAGACCAACATGATAGATAAATAAAAGCTACTTGCCTCATCTGGTACTGTGGAGCCCCTCTTTCTCTAATTTTGAACTCAATTCCATTGGTACCAGCAGCTCTGAGACCAACACGTGATGTCATGTTGAGGGAAACCTACTAACACAAAAAAAAAAATCATATTTCAGAAGCTGTAACTGTAAGCTACCCTTTATCCTCATTATTTAATCATGTGATCATACTAGGGAGTTTGAGAATAATTAAACATGACCATCAACATTTCCTAAAATATATATCCAATGATTACTATCACACAAAGACAGAGAAAAGCAGCAAATCCTCAAAACTGTAATACTGATTATTCCAGTATAAGTGGCAAGTGTAACAACATACAGCTATGATACTTGAGGGGAGAGAAAAGCAGATTAAAACCGACATGAAATCAACCCTAATTAGCCAGACCGTTGTTTAATTCGGATACCACGGCTTGGATTAAACACGAGTTATTTCCGGCAGATTCGCTGTACGGATTCGTAGCATGCTAGCGCGTTAGCTGCTGTTGCTAGCTAACCACATTCAGCGCTCCTCCTTTTCAACACAGCTAACGTTACGTACTGTTTGTTGACGCCGGCGTCGTTTGATTACTAGCAATTACAACGAAGCGTTCGTGTCACATTTGGCTACTTAACGACACTTACCGCTGCGTATTTCCGTAATGTTCGGCTGAGCTCGTTGTTAGAAAGTGCACTAACAAAAGATGTGACAGATGTTGTCCACCCCCCCCCCCCCCCGTGCGCATGCGCACGCGCACAACTTCAGCTCGTCCACAGAAAGAACCTCCCACCGCAGCATCAGCATCTGTCCGCACAGCGCATGAGCAACCGTAACCATGACGCCCATTCATAAATTTGAACTGGAACCTTATCACATCAGGGTCAGATGTGCATCATTGTACAGTCACAGCTGGAAAGTGGTCTTAGTGTATTATTATTATACTCTTCAGAGGTGTCAAAAGTACAGCCATTCTATACTCAAATAGAAGTTCAAATACTTTGGCGAAAGTAGAAGTTCTGATTCAACGTTGTTACTCAAGTAAAAGTGAAAAAGTACAGGCTTCAAAAGGCTACTTAAAGTAAAGAGTATCCATATGAAGGACATTTCAACTGGCTGTTTTTTTTTTCTTTTTGCAAGGCTAACTGAATCTTGCATCATATGCAAGAAAAAATGTGTTGATAGTCCTCAAATTCATTAAAATGAATGTAACAAGCCTGTTTTTAAAATGTAGTAGAAGTTACAGATATTGTTTAAAATGTAGGGAGTAGGATTAAAAAAATGTAGGATTTGTTAAAAGTAACAAATTATTTGTGCTGCTTCCTAACTCTGCATTTCTTACACTGCTTTTCCTGAAACTTGATTTGCAGAAGATGCTGTGGCTTTCCATACCTTTAAAATCAGGTATTATCTTTGGAGGATAACAGCATAATGACCTATCATAATGAGCATTCATGGGTCATCAACATTGTTGTTTTTTTAATCAAACCATTTTTATTTAGAAAAGAAATCAACATGAACAATAGTAACAAACGTGGAAAAGACATAAAATCTTTGGTTACAATGACAATAGTAGCACCATGGTTTAAAGGACAAATATACATGTATTTTCCTTCAAAGGCTGCCATGCTTTATGTCCTCGTCATTGCATGTAGGTGATCAGCACATAAAATAATAAATTATTGACAAAACTGTTGTTATGAATTGGTGTAACATTCAATACTTGCTTTGAGTCAATTGTAATACAAATCCCACTGGAGGGACGGGATCACAACCAGATCCCATGTTTCATTTAAAAAAAGAACAATTTGTTTTCCATATAAGACACCCTCTTATGGATTAGTATACCGCCATAAATCTTACAAAACAGGGACAGAGTATAATCGGTTGAATTTTAAATTAAAAGAATAAGTAAGAATATATTTTAGTTGGATTTATTTGTAAAATGATTTTACTTTGAAATGAAACTGTGAGTCATTAGTTAAAATCCCCAGATAGAGTTATGTGACTGAATATCATTATATTGTAGTTAGAACTGTACATCTTCATAGTTTAGTTAGTGACACGGAGAATCTGTATCCTGTGAACTGTATCGTGGTGTAAAGTTTAATATAGCGTACTGATTCGTTTTCATAGTTTGGGGCGATCTAGTACGTTTGTTTGACCTTTGACCTTGTGCAGAAGAAACACTTCTTCACACCCAAAAACCTATAAGCATATAAAACACAAAATTAATATTACATTCTTACTCATTGAATCTCACTCATGGGAGTAATTGTCACTCAGCAACAAATATCATGCGTGCGATTATTTAATTTTGACCCTTGTATTTTTGTGCTCCTACAAGTGAGCACATTAATTAGCAATATAATAGTTCGCCACCGATCTCAGATGACCCGAGTATGCGTAAAGGCCTCCTCAAGTCATTTAGGTTGCTCCCACACTGTATTTTGCAAATGTGTTTTTCAGGTAATCCATGTGGGAGTTTGAGAGATTCATTTATTGATATTCAGTTTACTTCTAAAACTGTTGTAATGCAAACCTTTTAAGGCATCGTCATTCCCAAGAGGTCATTTTATATGCTTGCCATTATCAATAGAGAGACAAAAAAAACTGTTTTCATACAAATGTCATGCAAAAATACAATTTCTAACAAATTTACTGTATTTCACATTCTTCACCACATGGGGTAGCTGCCAGTTTTGAAGAGGTGCAGGAACAACATTTGCCTTTGAGTGACTTTTATGGTTTGTTTTATCTTCTTTTGCATACGCTTCACATGTTCCCCTTCATATGTTTGTACAAATTGCACAGTTGTGGGTTGTTTTTGGCACTCGTCTGTATACAGCTGCAGCCACCTCTGAGGCGTTCCTTCAATGCCTTTTTATACATTCGTTCATATCTTCAAACCTGTTAGAAAACATCTTTGCTCTCCCAATTGTTAAGCATTATTAAGGTGGTTTATGAACATGTTTTATATTATACAAAAATATGCTCGCCCTGTGTTCTCACTGAAGCCTCTCTCACCCCCTGCAGTTTGTGATTCTACATCGGATACAGCAAATACCCAGAAAAGGAGGAGTGTACATACTGCCCAGCGTAAAGTCCAGAGGCCTGATCTGAGGGCAGCTGGATATACACAGTGTCCCCGGGTTGTAGAGGTAGTACCGCACTCCCCGACGCTTGATCCAGGGAACCCTTTTTGTATTCATCATACGTGTACATCACTGGCTCATTGTTCCTCATCAGAGCCACCCACACATTAGCTCCTTTGCAGTGAATGTGGTAGGCAAAGTAATAGATGCCAGGTATGTCGCAGGTGAAGATTCCCGTCTCGGGGTTGTAGTTTTGGCGACCATTGTACAAGAGCTGGTCGAAGACGACTGGAGTGCCCACGGGTGGAAAGGGAGTTGTAACTAAAGCGGTGAACGCCGGCATCTCCAAGCCACTGGCACCCATCACTTCAGCCCCGTTGCCTCCATACTTGCCCTTCTTACCATAGCCACCGGCCTTGACGCCGTCGAGTTCAGGGCCCATCTCAGAGAGCACTCCTGACATGTCGGGGGACTGACCAGATGCTCCAGGTGGGCCTGGTGGTCCTGGAGGGCCAGGCTGACCTGATTGTCCAGGGGTTCCTGGTGAGCCCTCTTTCCCTGGGGGTCCTATTGGTCCAGGAAGCCCTGGACTCCCTTCACCTACAATGCCTGGTGCACCAGGTACACCATTATCTCCTTTTGGCCCCGGAAAACCAGGAGTCCCAATTGGTCCTGCTGTGCCATCCATTCCAGGGATTCCTTTAGGGCCTTGAGGTCCCACTTCACCAGGTAATCCACCTTGTCCCTTTGGCCCTGGAAGGCCTGGAGAACCAGGGGTACCAGGTAGACCTTTATGTCCACTGTCTCCTTTGGGACCACTCGGCCCTGGTGAACCTCTTGGTCCTGGTTCACCATTCTCTCCAGGCAGACCATCCTTACCAGGCATCCCAGGGGTACCAGGGGAACCCTGGACTCCATCAAGCCCTTTAGGTCCTCCTTCTCCACAGTCTCCTTTAGGACCGGGTGCACCTAAACCTCCTGGGGTTCCTATAGGACCTGGAGGACCTGGTGGACCATTTGATCCAGGGGGTCCAAGCATACCAGGTAGTCCTCCATGGCCCTTATCTCCTTTTGGTCCTGGAAGTCCAGGTGACCCACCCATACCTTTATCACCTTTTAGTCCTGGGAGTCCTGGTTTACCAAATCCAGGCAGTCCTGGCTTTCCTGGCAAACCTGGTGGTCCTGGATGCCCTTTCCCACCTGGCATGCCTGGCTGTCCTGGCAGGCCATTTTGCCCTGGCTTTCCTTGACCGGGTAGGCCTGGTGGGCCAGGTGGTCCTCCTTCACCAGGTGGTCCAGCTGGTCCTAGCCCTCCAGGATGACCTTTCTCTCCTGGTGGTCCTTGTGGCCCTGGTGCCCCATTCAACCCAGGTTTTCCAAAACCCGGCAGCCCTCTTGGGCCAGCAGGACCTGGGGGCCCTGGGAGTCCTTTGTGACCAGGGTGTCCTGGCTGACCCATCCCTTTGTCTCCTTTAGGTCCTGGTAATCCTGGTAGTCCCGGTAGACCTTTGTGACCTGGCTCTCCTTTGGGCCCTGATTGGCCTGATAATCCCTGTCCCCCTGGTTTACCTATTCCTGGTAGCCCAGGTGGTCCTGGGGGACCCTGAGGCCCTGGCTGCCCAGCTGGCCCTTCTTCACCCCTGGGGCCCATTTCTCCTTGTGGTCCAGCCTCACCATTTCCTGCCGGTTTTCCTGGCAGTCCTGGCAAACCTGGTTTCCCCACTCCAGGCCCTCCCGGTGGACCAGGAGGTCCAGGTCGTCCCGCAGGTCCAGGCTGTCCATTCCCTGGAGGTCCAGGAGGTCCCGCGGGTCCCTCTGGTCCAGGTGGCCCAGATGGGCCTTGCTCTCCTTGGGGGATTCCCTCAGCACCACTAGGGATCGTCTGACCTGTAAGGAATGAGATAAATATTCAACCAGAAATTCTGACATTTGAATAAATTAAATACTTTTTCTGCTACTTGAAGATACAGTAACAGATAACAAAGTTGACTTCCTCACCTTTGTCTTGACCACCGTTGTAGCCGCCGCCTTTTCGAGCAATCTCTTTGCCCTTGTGCATGGGCATCTGGGGCAGCTCTTTCCTGTAGTGGGGATACTGCATATAGGGCACCTCTTTGCCGAGGTACTGCTGTTGGGGAAAGCCTTCTTTGCCCATGTGTTGGAGGTGTGGCATCGGCTGGTACGGCTGAGGGTGCGGCTTGTGTCCGTAGTACGCCCCAGCACTCATATAAGTGAGTGCCGCGAGCTGGAGCAGCGTCAGGAAGAGGGGGACAGGGAGGGGAGGCATGGCCAAGGCCTGTGTGGAAGGTAAGACCAGATATGAGGAAGGGATTTGTTTTTTTCTAATCCATTAGCTAGTAAGTAATCAAACATTGGTATGGTAGCATTTCTTGAAATATTATACACCTTCTATTTGACAACCTCATTGGTAAAATGGAGATGATGGGAGGGCACACTGTCTCTCTCTGCTGGATATACATGTGAGCTACACAATGGTCTGTTTGTGTGTGACACCTATGTAAAACAACTTGAATATTTAAGTTATTATTCCTGAAAACCACCATGAATACTATCACCTATGGGTTAATGTTTTAAGCCTCAATAACATGTATTTGTCTGCCTTGACCTTTGTTATTAATTCCATCAATATCTTTAAAAATATATATATATAAAGAGAGTGTAAAGTAATTGCCCTATGGCTCAAACTATTTCAATCTAATTAATTCTGGACTGAACTGTTCAAACATTTACTGTATATTGGTTATAAGAAAAAATATAACACAGTTTTCTTTTGCTGATCATTGTTGATTTGACTCCTTATGTCTTATGTCAAGTAATTCATAATTTATAACCTACTGCTAAATGATTTTAGCTAAACCATATTTGAAATTGCATATGTATACATGAAAGATGACTTGCCATTTAAATCTGTCATTAAAAATAGGTCAAAGGCTAGATGATAAACTGCATTTAATATAGATGTCCACAAGAGGGAGCCACACTCAACGCTGCACAAAATGCTCTTCCAAATGTGATGTGATATGAAAATGTGATGCCCCCGGGGGGCAACTGGCTAAATAAGCTTTGATACCAGTGCCATCATCAATGTCTGAGATGAGTGGAGACATTAGAACGAGAACACATGAACATTCATTTCTTTCTCTTTTTACAAATGTGTGAAGTATTTCTGTCACCTCCTGGTTAACACACCACTGTATCGGCCGTTTCAACAGAATTGCATTCCTAGACTACAGATTGGATTGATGTTCACTTCCTGTTGACTTCCTGACACTTAACAGAAATGTATCTGTGAATGGTTCTATAACGAACATCCTTGTTGCTGCATTAATGTAACAAATTAGATATGGTATTTGACACATTTCTCCAAAGCAAGTTAGGAGATGACACAGGGAGGTGAACAGAGCATTTTTGAGAGAAATATCTAAAGCTACCTGAAGGTGCACGTCAGAAAACCGAGGTTTTGGGGACCCCCATCCATTTAATGTCAGATGTCCTGTCTTGCGAGCTTTTAATATGCAGAGTTTCGCCTTATATCCATTATGTAACCCCCAAGCTTTCTGCTTTAAATGGCCCATAACGGAGTGAGTCAAAGGACTTTTCTTTGGCTCCAAAGCCAATGAAGAACTCACCATAAGCTGCTCTACTTGTTTTATTCAGTCATTCTTCAGAAGTGCCGGATTGACCCCCGTTTCCGTCTCCTGCCAAACTCATTTTCTGCCACACTAAGTCATCTATCGTTTTTCTAATTTGCATCCTAAACCACATCCTTAGTGTCCACTCCATCACTGGCTCTTTGGATCTTTCCGGCCCTCTGACCTTTTCTCAGTCGACTGGTGTTTTTGACATGGCCGTGTCACTGTCTCCCCCAATGAGAGCTGGCCTTTGAAAGAAGCCCACCTAGTTTCCCCGGTGACAGAAGCCAGACATACCAAAGAGTCCAGAGGAATGCCGCTGAGTTTCTTCTCAAAGAGATCTGGGACCTATTTTTGCCCTACGGGCGGAAGCTGCGGTCCATTCTCTGTATCCTAACCAACAATGTGAGGCCTATAGATGATACACAGAAGTGAGGAAATGGACAAAAATAAAGTTGATCTCTGAGTGTAAGGTGTGACAACCTGAGCATTTGTCTGTGCTATTTGGCACTCGGTAAAGATAGAGAGAAATATTCAGTAATGAGAGAAAGAGAAAGGTAAGAAGAGAGATCCAGAAGATTGGAGCACATTTTTGTGAAGGTGAATTAAGGGTTTATCTGGGATTTAAAGCTGCCTACATAAATGGATGTTTAATATTGACTTTCTGACCATTAAAACATTTATCATCAGTATGTTAGCAACATGGTATTTAATACTGTGAAGACTTCTTAGAGGAAGCAGTGCACAAAAGTCCAAAAGATTAATGATTGTAATGACACCATCTCTTAATGAGAGGATGAAAATAATGCATTTTAAATGAGCGCTAACATTTATTAAAATTAGTCTTGAAATGTATGTGTAGACATGTGTGCAGGGTAAATAAAAAAAATAATAAAAAAAATATTTGGACATCATACTTGAAATGATTGCTATCCTGATGTAAGGGGGAATATCATAAGCATTTTTTTAATTAATAAAATAATCTTAAATGTTTTTTTATAAAATGGGATTAACTAATGAAGGCACAGATTCAAACTAACTCAAAACTCTCACCCCTAGACGGAAACAAGAGGGGTCTACCTGCATAAAGAGAGGCTTTTTCACTTTAGACATGTAGTTATTTTTCTTTAAAATTCTATAGTTATAAAGGAAGGGAATAATACATCTGTGCTATATAATATATATATAATAATGAACGTATTTCATCTTATTTATATTCCCCCTAAAAATAGGACAGTTTTACAGCCTTTAAGGAACATCCCAGCACAGTGTCGGTATGTGTGTGTGTGTGTGTGTGTGTGTGTGTGTGTGTGTGTGTGTGTGTGTGTGTGTTTTAAAGGGCTGGAAATATTCTGACAAAACTTGCGACCACAGATCAGAGGCCCCGTACAACGAGGGTCTGTTCAGTGTAATATAGCAACACCGTGACGTTGTCATGGTGACCGCAGAGCGATGGAAACACCTTCTGTCTTTACCTGGTGCCTCCTCTTTCCCCCAGCACATGAATCTACAAAAGTGTTGCCTGCAGAGTGACTTGGTCAAACTTTATAACAATGTGACTATAAAGAAGTCCATTATACCAGTTCACCTGATTTTAAAACTCCAGTGTGTGAGAAGTCATGATGGCGTGAGTTACATGCTCTGAGGTGTTTCTCTTATTTACAGTTACATTTTTTCACAAGTTGGTGTAAAACAATCTGCCTCCCGGTGACCGAACAGGAACAGGAAACATCATATGCTCAGATATCATCACCCATGAGTCACTCAGGTCACGCCTCTCCATTCTGGTTGGTTTACGGGGCAGGAAAAGACATGCACACATAGTGGGGCAATCAGCATGCTAACATGCTCACAATGACAATGTTAGGAAACATGCTGATGCTAAGCTGGTGTCATGTTTCCCATGTTCACCATTCGTAGCATAGTTCAGCATGTTAGCATGCTAACATTTGCTAATGACCATTTAACACAAAGGACAGCTGAGGCTGATGGGAGTGTCACCTGATGATGGTGCTCAAGGAAACGTCAAGGTGATTACAATTAATCCGAGGGGAGTCTGTATTTCTACACACACAAAAATAATGACGTGAAAAATCAGGGGATCCGGATTTATCAACTGGGGAGCATGAATGTCTACATAATTTCATGGTAAAGTATCCAAAAGAAGCCATGCAAAAAAGCTATCTACTATTGCAGATTTGCTCAGGCTGTGGCTAAATAATGGAATATACCATGAACACTTTATTCCTACTATATAAATGGTAAACAGTAATATTATAAAACAAATCTGCCTAATTATTCATTCACTTTTTTTCCACACTTCCAACACCATCGATGAGTTCTGTCACTCAAATCCAACCACGGGCTAATTTTTCAACATCTGCTGCCAGAATCATGTGTGGCTGGTCATACACCACTGAGCTCTCAGCATGTCCTGCCCTGCCCAGACAGTCTCAAAAATAAGCAAAACCTCAAAGTAGTCTACACTGTATACTATACGTGCATGTGTGTGTGTGTGTGTGTGTGTGTGTGTGTGTGTGTGTGTGTGTGTGTGTGCCTCTGTTTCCTCAACTACTTCCAGATGTCCATCATTTGGACATTCTGCATAAATGAAACTCGGTAAATTGCCCGTCAGGTGTGCCACGTGAGAGGACTCCCGGGCATCGAGTGTCTGTAAGATGTTGTTTCTGCCGAGTCAACCTTCGGCCGACGGAAGCCGAGGTGTCGGCTGCCGCGGTTTATTCCCGCAGCGATCGGCAGAATCTCATTAGAACCGCAGCAGCTGTGGAACCCCTGAACAAACGTGTGAGGAAAGAATAAGGCTGTCGAGACTACAGCATGGGGAAATGAAGCAGGTTAATGAGGACATTACATGCCAGGAGGGAACCATGACAGACATGTACATCAGAAAGGCTGGAACACGACGCATCGGGATCTTTAAAACTTTTAAATTAAAACTATTATTGTTCAAAAAGGTTACTGAAGCAAGTTAACATGCTTTGGATGTGCTGTGTGGCATCAACACTCCCATTAAACATAGTCATTTAAGGGTCAAAGTTCGATTTAGGAGAGAAAAATCAATGAGTTTATATATATATTTTATATACAGTATATATAGAGATATATTTCTTTAAGAAAAACTTGGGTGTTGTAGTTTTTTTGGTGGAAAAGGGGAAAAAAGCCTGCAGTCATATTGTCACTGTGTGTTAAAGCCAAAAGAATCAAAGTTATACATTTCTTAGAAAAATGGTGTCGTTTGCATCGCACACAACCAACAATGTGTGTTCCTGCTTCCTGGTTGGTTGGAGCAGGTGCCCGCCAAGCAGTTAGCGGTTTACAGCCTATAAGACCCGCCCCCATCCTATTTATCATTCCCTCAGTTTACCTGGCAGTAGGTTCTCCTGCGCCAGAATTCATATTTTCCTCCATTTTTTGAACTAATTCATCCTTAATTAAATAAAACATATTTTCTTTTAGTCAATCACTCTTGTGTGTTTCCCTTATTTGCTGTGGCTGCACCATAACCAGATATAGATGATTTAGAGTGGCTGCTGGCTGATTCCTGGCTCATGGAGACAAACCTGTCTCTGGTACTGTGGATTTATAATACTCATGCACAAAAAAACCACACATGAATCCAGTGACAGAGCTCAGCCCAAGTGCTTTAATCTCTTCTCCCGTGCATTAGACTGAAATGGAAATATCAGCTCAGAGTCTACGATCCTCGTGTCTCCAGACACATCTGTCTATTCTCGCTGTCAGATACAGACAACTCTCCCTTTCTCCCTGTGTGTCTGTGTGAACACAGTGATGCCTGTTCGGCCTCCTTTCTATCCGTTTCCCCCCTTTTTCTCCCTTTGGAAACATGCCGGTTCAGTGACCTGAAGTTTCTTTGAAGCCCCTTGCTAAAAGGGAAGGCCCGGAGAGGGCCAAGATTTAACAATGCATTTGGTGTTTAACTGTTAACATGAGCATGCATATTCACTTTATGTTTGCATAATAGAAAGGAAGCATTGCAGAAGCATTTAGGACTTAAACTATTCATTTATTCAGCCAAATTAGGTCTTTGACTTTCTCCTTCTGCAGCCAAAAGCTGGTGTTTAAATCACAGAGCGAACCACGCTGCCTTCCTCCCTGCACCGCAAAACCATTCACAAATTCATACTTAAGCCAGAGGTACGCTCGCACTCAATCTTGGTCAGCGCACGGCAGGACAATGTGGTTTCTCATTTTGCAGCTCCTCGGCTCCCTAAATGCAGCTTTTATCACAAAGCACACCTCGTAAAATTAACACCTCTTCAAGTCGCGCTGCAAACATCCTCGTTCAAACAAACCCTGGACACAAACCAGGGGAACACGGCTCCTACACACACACACACACACACACACACACACACACTGCCACAGCTGTGCAGCTAAATGAGCAAAGTGTTTGCTTCTGTCCCTCTACCATTATTCTTGCTTTTCATTGGGTCCTTTTGTCCGGTGCATTCCTGAAGTCGGCTCAATGATGTGTACAGGAGGGTGCAATGAGCACACGCACAAACACAAGCACACACTCCGCTTGAGAGGTTACTGCTTGTGCCAAAGGACCAGCTTCGGTCACACTTTCAGGCACTAAGGTCACCGCAGGGGCCGGATTTTATACCGCGATGCAAAGCAAAGGTATCTGAGTAAAGAAAGAAGGGAGAGAAGGGGATAAACTTCATGTGCAAAAATAAGAATTTGGATCCTGAATCCTGTAGAAACTAATGCAATTGTTTTTATCTGCACACATATACGATGTGTTTTTCACTTTAGGTCCCTGAAAATAGATATAACTGATCATCTTTTAATAATCAAACAAGAGACTGGATCTTCATCTTAACAAAGATGGTGTGGTCTCTGTAAAAAAAGAACCATATGAATAGCTGGACGCTGTTCTGAAAACCAACATGATCTAATAAAACTGTGCTTTTAATCATTTTATCAATCAGGACAAATCTCACTTCAGCTGGAGCATCACATTAACCTCCCAGATTCTGAATATGTGGATTAAAATGAATAGATTTCATCTTCTAGCGGGTGAATTTTTGAATAGTCGCTGTGACCAACAAGGCAGCAAACAGATGAGTAAAAGCAAATCAGGCCGGAGGGACAAAGCTGCTCGGAGCCGAAGTCGGTGTTTGCTCTGCAGTTTCTTCTCACCAAACTGCCGCTCTTACCCCCGTCACATACACAGTTTGGCTTCAACTTTCTGCACACACACACGCACACAAAACATTTTCTCTCTGCTGGATGCGCAGCACACGTCTGAGCTCTCTGGAGTCCTGGAGATCAGATTAAGTAGGGATGCAGAGGCCTGGGAAACAACTCGTTTAGGAGATGTTCTGCCTGCTGCTGTGCAGGACGATGATGTGCAGGAATGATGATAACGCCATCACTAAAGGTCATTTTTAAGGAGCTACATTTCATTGTGGTCACTGTTGTTTCCGGTATTTATCATGGTGTATTTAAATGACAGTTTCTGTTTAAAACTTTAAGCATTTAATCATCCCATTTTTAAACAACTGCCAAATCATAATTACAATGTAGGCAAACTTTAAGGGAACTTATTAGAAGATGTATTGGCTGCATAGTATGCAATAAAACACATTTCATAAAAGGCAATAAAACACATTTCATAAAAGGCAATAAAACACATTTCAATGCAAACGCACAATGAAATACTCGTGCTCATCACACGGATAAAGCTTTAAATGATACGAAACACAGGGTGAAGCGAGAACAGGATAGTGCTTACCTTTGAGAGCGGCCGTTTATGGGGAAATAATCACTGCAGTCACACGGACAGAGAGGATAGCAGGCGGACGGGAACACAGAGGGAACCCTGGGATACGTGCTCATAACAGACGCACACCTTGTGGACACAGCTTATATCTGCTGGAGGGTGGAGCCTCTCAGGTGGGTGGGGGAGAGAGCGAGGGGGAGAGGGAGGAAGGGAGGGATGGAGGACTTGACTTGAGAGTAAATATAACCTCCCGAAATGTTATGACATAATTTATAGTGGCAAAACATGCTCACGTCCCCGAGCGGCCCACGGTGGATGACAATGATGAAGAGGAATGTTTCCCTCATTAACGTCGTGTCACCGAACGCCGTGAAAAGTCCTTCATTATTCTGGTGTCTGAGGCCAGACGCACTGGAGCTCGTTCAAGATCACCTGTCCTGGCACACACCTGGGAAACAACTGTCACATAGCACACACACACACACACACACACACACACACACACACACACACACACACACACACACACACACACACACACACACACACTGCACAATTAGAAATATGTGTGTATATTCAGAGGTTTCGAGAAACCAAATGTGTTTATCTTCCAGGCAATGACAGTCAGTAATATTTGTTTTATGAGACTTTGACTTCACTTTATTATATTATAGCATTTTTCTGAAAGCTATAGTTTAAGATTAATTATTCAAAATATGGGCTAACAAATAAAACATTATGCTGTGCAGAACATTTAGCATTTAAAATATGAAATACATGACTTTTCTACAGCTTGACATAAATAATGAATTCAGAAAGGGTGCCACTACAGAATTAGTGTATTGATTATACATTAAAGCACCGATAGTTACATGTGAGTATATCTGTATTATTACTTAAGTAAAAATTAATGTAGGGCTGTAACTTAAAATTGCATTTTCATTCTCCATTGTAAAGTCACGTGAGGTTCATCCCCCATCACTATGAGCTCGATGACGTCTGAATTTGTCCGGAGGGGAAAATAACAACTCTGCATTTACACCTGCCATAGCAACAGTGTGAGAGATTTAGTGGTGAAAAGCTGTTTGATGAGCACTTAGAAAAAAGGTGAATTCGGTCACAGCCGCCGACTGAAAAGCTCTTTTTTTCTCAGAGGGTCTTTGTCGGCCGATGACGACACTTTCCGAGGCAGGTTTGACACCTGTCTACAACCGCTTCGTCGCTCTGAGTCACTGTTATATACAGCGCGACCCTGTGCACCGCGCCTCGGCTGTGACTGCGTGTTTTCTCTCTGATTTCCTTTACGTCAATCACTGTGTTCCTTTTGCTCTTTTCAGATACAGAACAGAGGCCAGCAGTGTGTCCCTGTGGCTCCGTGTGTGTGTGTGTGTGTGTGTGTGTGTGTGTAGGAGGCATGGTGGGTGCGTGCGGTTCCAAAGTAACACAGCGGTGCAAACGGGTGGATGTCCTGTTGCATCTCCGACAGCCAAGTGTCAGCTCAGTCAGCTCACTACTCCCAGCGCTGACACTGTAGCCGAGGACCGTCTTTCATGATGATGTTCTCGGCGGTCTTAAAATGTTTGTCTCTATGTTGAGTTAACAAGTCATGACTAGTCATAGTCCTGTTGCGTTGTATTGGGGTGGGAAAACTCTAAAAATCATAATAATCCAGGTTTTTCTTCATGTAACCAGATCAAATGTAACTTCATCTCTTGGTAGCTTGTAATTCTTGCCCAACCGCCCATTCAAACACAGAACTGGAATAAATGCAATTAATCCACCACACACACACACACACACACACACACACACACACACACACACACACACACACACACACACACACACACACACACACACACACACACACACACACACACACACACACACACGCAGGCACACACTTAGAGTTGCGGTGTGAAAGGCACACAATAGCCAGGAGGTAATGAGTTGTGTGTGTTTGCCCTCGTGCTTCAATTCTCTTCCTGTTCCATTAATGAAGCCTCAATGGGCCTCACGACTGCCTCTCGCCAGCCGGCCTGCACCTGTTGTACTGTATGCTGCTGCATGTGAAAGTAGACCCTGTGCACTGTGGAAAAAAAACCCTCTACTTTGACTTCTCAGCATTCGAAAACAAGGTCCACAATTTGTAGTGAGCTTAAAGCTACAATCATTTATATTTTTACATTAAAAACAGAACAAATCTATCAGCATCTCACCGTTTTGGTCCAGTCTCACAGCTCTCGTCAGCATCATTTCCAGCCAAAGCAGGCAGCTGTTTTCAGAAAAAACATTTAAAAAAAGAAATAAAAGTTCAGATAAACCAACTGTACCCTTCCTCTCCAGCAGCCAGGCAATGTTGGCAAGGTTGGATCAATAAAGTATATCTATCTATCTAGCGTTTAGCAGCGAAAGAGCCAGATATTCCCCTTTAGAGTTGGTGGAGACCAAAAACAGAGCAAAAAGAGAGTGGATATAGGACTCACCATTATCTAACGCCACACTCTATCTACTTATATTTTTAAGTATGTTTTCTTTCATGAATAATCACCTAAAAAAATAATAATAATTGTCTTCTTACCATAAAATGAGCTGTTTATATCTACATACGGAGTCGTCTCCACTGTTTCTACAGGAGCCCAGAAGGCACAAACAAAAACTCTAGATAAGGCCATTCATGTTTCCGTGAGAAGCAGGCAGACATACGATGCCCTCCTATATGAGGATAAATAAGGCGGCACACAGCGAGCACAAATAACCCAGAATCCACACAGGAACACATAAACGATCGAGCGCATATTTTGCGCGCACTTTGCCCAAACACAGAATCCCACGTAGTATTTTCGTGTCTTTGTTTTCCTACCAGCTGGCACGCCGCCTCCGTGCCATGAGAAAGTTTATGAATCGTATAATTCGTGATTTTGTCCAGAGCCCCTCGATGACAGTTACACTAAGTATTCATGTTTTTTGGCTCAGGGTTCCTCGCCGAGCACCGTTTTAAACGCTGAACGAAAACACTCATTTGGTCGTAACATAACAAGTCAAAACGCGTAGATGGCAGAAATGTGCTTATCAGACGTATTAGCAACTGACAGAGCAATCTGTGTCCATAATGTCATTTATCACTGTCCATCTCCTGCTCTTAATCACCAGATTTCAGAGATCGTTTTCTGTGGCCTCCAACCTGCAAATCTCGTCACACGGTGTCCGAAAGGCGTACAGCAACTCACCGCCTCTGCACCGGGCAATCACGGCAACTGAAGATGCATCTTTTTTTTTTCTTTTTTCCTATTTGCACAGCTGTGAGTTTACATTTTACAGTCACAAAGCGGAGACAATCGGCCCCATCGCCACAGTAACTCACGGTTAAGAATCTGTTTCTAACAGTTTAAGAGTTGCTATCCCGTCACATATTCAGATGAGTTTATGGCATCTGAGTTTGTAAGGCTGCCACATTCCTCACTCCTCTCTTCACCATGAGGCAATCTTGGAATTTGCAGTGCAAACAGGAGTAAACATCTGAAAGTGTCCGTGTCACTTTGTCCGTAGGGACCGAGAGCTGTGGAATTTAGACCTGCGAGAAAGAACCCTGAAATACCGGCGATCTGCTAAACAATATGTGTCGGCGACATGAGTGTCTGCAACATGACCGAAATGTAGTGGAAAATAATGATATCCCTCTGGCCAGATTCTGATCTCACACTGAGTTAATATTTACCTCTTGATGATGTCACCGGCGGGCATCCAGCTGCCGGGAGATTCTTTCAGCAGACAGCAAGTAAATCAGGGTTATACCTACAGCGCTTTTCAGCAAGTGTGTGGTCAGCTTCTTTCTCTTTAGACTTTTACTATTTTGAACTTTTGCCCCAGTGGCCAGAACAGTGAACCTTGACCTTCCTTCCCCGACCCCAAAGGTCACGCCGAGCTAACCACGCACACATGCACATTGGAGGGCAGTAAACCAAGAAACTCAAAACTACTTTCAAGAATGATATCGGCACAAATGCTGCTTTCATGGAGGCTGCCACAAATCTCACTCAATCATGTCATTTTGATCCATGCTGGTTCAATGACGGTGTGTTTGTCCATCACTTTGGTTCGCACTGAAAGTGTCGGATGGATTGAAAAAAAATGCAATTTTAGCCACCAAGTCAACAATTTAAATTAAATTAATTCAAATTCCTTGAGTTATGATTAGAAAACGTTAGCACGCTAACATGCTAAACTAAGATGGTGAACATGGTAACTGATACACTTTTTTGGAGACTCCCAAAAATCATATTTTCTCAAAATGAGGCGGAAAAAAAAGTCAGTGGAGATAATTTCCATTAATAAAGATGATTTGTGATGTAAGTGCAATGATTTACTTAATTCTGTCTTCTTTTGAAATTTTTGTTAAAAAATAATTTATGATGATTATTTAATTTTTTTTAAATTGCATGTGGGCCTCTGAGCAAAACAGAATTACCCGAGCGTATCGGGATTATGTTCCTAATAATAGTTGAACATGATCATATTCACAGATGGGTTATTTCATAACTTAAAGATGTTTTCTCTCTTCAATTTGATATCTCTTTAAAATGTCCACATAACTGCACATTTAATGATATAAAATAAACAGAATCAACCTTATTTGGCAACGTTGCCGGCTAGCCAACAGCTTTACTGTCGGTTTGCAGGTTTACAGTAACAAGTGCGTTCAGTCCTGCCCTCTTCATCATAGGTTAGGATGTCGCAGCCTTCAGCCCACACCTGCTACACTCGGGGTGGGTACTTTTCGTTCCTTGCCCCCTACTGTAGGTCCAGCAATAAATCACGGGGTTTAAGAGTCCCCCGTGTCACTTCACAAATGCCCTCTCTCACCACCAACAAGGCCAGAGGTTTGTTATTCAGTTTTTTAAGAAAACACGCCGGGTTGCTCACGCAGTGGGGCTCCCAGGACTCGGACCACCGCCTCCTCCTCCTCCTCCTCCTCCTCCTCTCTCTCACAGAGCTGCAGCCCGTGAAACAAATGCACACTGTGGGGGTTTTGAGACGCGAGGCGTTCCAATGAGGTCAAAATCCCACAACCTTCACTTCATCTCACAATAATCGGCCATCTGTCATGTGGGCAGCATTCGTATCTACATCGTTTCACAAAACTACTTGATCACATATTGGCCTAATTTTCTTCCCAAAATGGAACTAAATGTGTAATGCATCCGTCACTGGAGGCTCCCATAGCTCAGGCCCAACCACCATGACCGGCCAGTATGACCCCAAACACTGTGTCAGCACCCAGGCTCCCCAGGGAATGTGTCTGATGGGACGATCCATCCTCCTGTACATGTATCTGTGCCTCCGAGTGAGTCTTATTTAGCTTTAGGAGTTTGCTGTGAATGTACAGGCGGTCCACACACACTCCCCCGCTCACAGCTGGCCTGCACCCAGATCAGTCTTCACACAGCAGTGTTGCAAGCAAAGCCCCCCCATACATGCACATAGGCGTACCCGTTGCACAAACACGTGCACGGTCTCTCTTCCATATAGTGTCTTCTTTCCACGTGTTAGAAAAACACACACGGCACCCGGCCCCACAACCCTTTGCCTCAATCAACAGGCTTTAACATTCCTGTCTCTCACCCGGGGCTGTCCAGCGATGACATCACTCCAGCGAGAGAGAGACGGGCACGCCGGTTTACAAGGTATGAGGTGGCTTGGTGGGTTTGGATTCAAAAGGCTCTCTCTTCCCAAATGAACTATTTAACAGGACATCAAAAGCAAACGTAATTAATTAGTCTGGTGTTTTCTTAAAGGAATGTTGCCTGTCTGAGGGGAATGAGAGCACCTATTTTTATAGAAATTATTCACATTTTGGGAAATAAAGTTGCTTTCTCTTGAAATGATTGATACCAATCTCACATCTGTGTGGTGGTGAGGTTAGCTTAGCCTAGCCTAGCGTTAACGGCATTAGAGTTGTGGGTGCTGTAGATAAAGGCCTATGGTGTGTTTCAGGAAGCCGACTCCAGCTCCATGGTTTGGAGTGGAGTCACTGTAATTACCAGTTTCTGAATCGCTCCTTATAATCGCATAATCCGGGTTGCCTTATATTTTTTTCTGAAAGCTCCGGTACTTGAGTAACACAGAAGAGCCTAAATAATACAATATGGATGCTTCACATTGGCTAAACTACATCTTCAAGGTAATTACATTTAGATTTAATGGATACAGAAGCACTATATTGATCATGGACATCTCTCTCTCTCTCTCCCCTTGAAAAATGAAATACGCATCTTTCCCAAAATGTGAAAATAGTCCTTTAAAGTGTTTCTGCTGCCGTGGCCCCTGAGCACAGGGTTTGTTATTGGATGAAATCTTTTATGGGAATGTAAATTCACACATCCTGGATAATCCTAAAAACACCCTGCAGTCACACATATGTACGGAACCTCCCACTCTCCCCCATCACACTCTCTCTCCATACATCTGCATCCACAACATGGCAGACAGGCAGACTCATACAGAGTGATATATACGGTGAGACATGTCAGAGGGAGACAGACAGTCTGTAGCCATCATGTCACGTTGATGTGCTGGTTAGATTATAGGTGCGTGGGAGAATCAGGCGAGCGA
This sequence comes from Eutrigla gurnardus, assembly GCF_963514095.1. Classification (NCBI taxonomy): domain Eukaryota; kingdom Metazoa; phylum Chordata; class Actinopteri; order Perciformes; family Triglidae; genus Eutrigla; species Eutrigla gurnardus. The sequence goes on from NC_139926.1 coordinate 18,173,339, forward strand.
TGGATAAACACTGAGGAGGAGGAGAAGTGACTCGGACAGAAAGGTCACGGTGTTTCAGGGACGTCCTTCCAATCCACGTTCCCGTCCTCCGATATTATTTTATCATCTGACACAAACACAGATTGTTTTATCACTCGCACACTCACAGCAGGAAAAACAACCCTGTGTCAAATCCTTCACACCACTCAGAAGTGATTTTAGCTCTAATAACCCACGCTTTAATTTATGCCTAAATCAGTCTCCCGGCATGTTGAAGGAGAATTTAAAGGCAAGAGGATGCTCCGCCGTGGAGATGAGCCTCCTGGGCAACACGTCCTGTCAGGATGTGGACAAATCCCACCTCCTCTGCTGGGATTAAAAGACTCACCCAAAACCACCATGTTGATCTCTAGTCAGTGGGAGAGCCAAACTCTATTAGTCACTATGAAACCAAACCTGGAAGCAGAAATAAACTGGATTACAAGAAGATCAAGTTGATCAATCTTGTCAATCAAATCTGAAAAAGATGGAAAACATGCTTTTTTCTTTTTTCACGTATGAATTTGAGGAAGGTATATTGTTTTCAGATGCTCTTCAGTGGAAGTTTAAGTAGCAAGTAGCTGACATTTGGGATATGTTGGAAAATATGCTAATTTGCTTTGTTTAATATTTAGAAGATCAATACCACTCTTAAGTTTGTTCAAAATGAAAACACAGCCAGCTTAGCATAAAAACTAAGAACGGCTAGTCTGGCTCTGTCCGACGATAACAGCACTCACCTACCAGCTCCTTATCTCTTCCCTGTAAAAAAGTCCTTCAACCAACGATGAGACTCTGTGTCTCTGCAGAGATTTCATCTAATTCCTTGAAATCAATCATAGCGATGTGTTTTAGGAAGAGCAGGAAGGTCAGGGTGAATGCAAGCTTGCAAATAACGAACACGATGCACAAACTTCACAGAATTTAAGGCGCTGAAAGGTTGGAGGTTAAAAGGCAATTGCCATATAGCAGATGTTAGACATGTAGCTGCGCAGTCATTTGCTCGTGCATGTTTGGGTGCATTCTGAACACTCTCAGTCCGAAGATACAAGCTTTTGTTGTGATGCTGACTGATTTTTTTTTCTTCTTTAAAACAGAAATAAAGCCATGTATCCCACTGGGTGAAAGGGTAAGGTATTGGGCCATAAATACAGGTGCTTGCTGAAAGGCATTGTGGGTAGGGTATTCTGCAGTGAGGTGCTAGTATGTGTGGAATGCTCATAGGACTCAGTGTTGACCCGGGACAAACAGATAGCATGCTGGGATGCAACATATGGGGACGGGGCAGCTCCCGTTTACCACGTCTCATATGTGTTACTCACCGGCAGATTCAAGACAGAAATAATTCACTTATTTAAGTGAGTGGAGCTACTTAAAGAAAAGATGCATGCATGTATGCACTTGGTTCACTCTAAAGACAAGAAACATCATGTCAATGAGAAATGAATGGGAAAGAAAACATGTGTCACAGTAATTGGCGTGTGCGTCCCTCATAACACAGGAAGTTGCTATTAATGCAAATGACTTAAACTGCATGCCAGAGCCAAGTCCATTCCGGAAAACCACGTTTTGTCCTCAAAAACAAAAATGTTACTCTGCCCACGTCAGAGACAGAAAGAGTGGCACACGCAGACAATGCAACCAAACTGCACACAATAACCGAATTAACAGTCTGCCAGACTTTATGAAGGCCACCCACTCATCGTGGTTTCTGTCGACCGGTGTCGCTCACACAAAAGCACTATTTAACGTCCGCCTGGTAACGGAAAGCACATTTAAGAAAAAATACGTATAATGACTGCAAATGTTTGCTGGTCACTGAGGAGAACAGTTAATGTATACAGTCCATAGTCCCACACGGCACATATATTAGACACACACACACACACACACACACACACACACACACACACACACACACACACACACACACACACACACACACACACACACACACACACACACACGTCAAACCGAGGTATGATGTGTAAGAAAGAAATCTAAACTGTATTTTTATGGAAGAAACACAAACTGTACACATATTTCACTACGGGCATCTGTCAGTGAGTTCAAATGATAGTGTTGGAAGAACTATGTTATGAAACTATACTGATGCGTCCGTATGACTTAAATAAACAAGACTATCTGCAAGAAGATTGGTTATTTCTATATAGTTATTTTAAAAGTACATAAAAACGTGTGCTTAAGTAAATGTAAATGTAGTCATTTCTCACCATCCTCTGCACATTTTAAATAGCATAAGTTGCTATTTGGTTTCATTGTACTAGATGTGAAACATTTTGGCAACAACAGTAATAAATCATTACCAATATGTTACTCAGGTTAATAAATTAGGTAGAAAAACAATGTGCTCATAGAATACATTGGAAAACCAAACCAGGTCCAACTGTGCCGATGGCTCCGCCAAAAAGCCTCTCTGGTTGTCCGGTCCTGTAAACAGCTGGAACCGTCCTCTTCCAAGTTAAAGTGCAATCTCACCACCAAAACTAAACTATCTCTGTCCGGCCGACTCTGCCTCTCATGGGGAAGTATTAACAGGTGAGCCGCTCCATTCAAACAGAGGTAAACCACAATGCAGGCACAGAACCATGATGGCAGTTTCGTTAAAACAGAAAAGGATCAAAGTTTAAGACAATATAAGTCCTGATTTATATTCTATAGAATAGTTTAGCTTGAAAAAGATACGTTGGAAGCACTGATCCCTTATTATTATTATATTTCCTGGTTTTATAGGTTCCATATTGTGGAAAGTGAGATTTTCATATATTTTTTTAAATGATCAAGCAGGTAGAGGAGTTATATAAATACTGTGTGAGTATCAGCATCTCCCATAGATGTCACAACTATCAGTCAGCCAATCAGAGCAGACCTGGCTTTTTCAGGTGGGTTCTTAAAAAGACAGGCAGTAAAAGACAGAGAGTGAATACAGGTATGATCAGGTGGACAGTGTCTTTTTGCACATTATAGCATGTTCTAATAGAACCCCCAAGAATGAACCTGAAAATGAGCATCTCATTTTTTAAATGCCTGAATAAAAACAAACCAACCAAGAAATTATACGAAACACAATGTTTTGCAGTATGCATCTCCTTTGTATGCATGCATTTACTGTGTCACGTTACAAGACGATTGTTTGCCTTTTTGAGTGAATTGTTTTTTCACTGTCAAATTAATTTTCCATGCCACACATAAAACACTAAAACAAAGATGAGTTTTGTATTCCAGTGAGCCAATAATAAATGTGAAGCAGTGCCATATTTTTCACGAGGACATGCAAGGAGACTGTTTTTATTTTTTAGGATGGAAACACATTGTCCATGCCAAAATGAAAAATGAATGATTTCAATTTTGGCATTAAAAGTCTCCCATATAGAACCGTTTTCCACTGTTTACGGTTCTGTTTTGTCATTATATTAATTTATTAATGTGCTCTTGGACTGCTCGGTGCTACATGGGAGACAGTACAGTAAAACCTGGAAACAATGTGTAGTGGAGCTTCTGTGAAACACGTATACAAACATTAGACCACACACACACACACACACACACACACACACACACACACACACACACACACACACACACACACACACACAAACAAAAATATGCTCCATATACAGTACAAGGGAGTAGAGTGTGGCCAGACGGACCTCCTACATGTTGACCTTTGGACCTCACACAAGTATAGATATTGTAGTTTATTTGCTCTGTCTTGGAAGATGAAACACTCATAAAATATGTTTCTCTTTCCCCTTTAAAAACTGGTGCCAGAACAAATAATAGCATGGTATGGCCTGCTGCCTTTGTCATTGTAAAAGTCGGAAATGAAAGTTTTATTCTTTTCTGAAGCTGGTTAAATGGGCAGAGTTAAAGGTTAGAGCAGAATATGTTGGGCTGCTTGCCAGGGAGATGAAACCCTTTATTGTGTGTTTGAATAATGAGTGAATTTGGCCTGGAACGGTTTACATGGGGTGCTCTCGCAGAATGAAAAAGACAAATACACAGCACCTGGACAAGGAATGTGTCCAGAAAGCCAAGCAGTCAGACAGAGCTGAGATCGGAGCATCTCAGCCACCAGAAAACACATACGGGGCCTTGAACCAAGACTAGACATCGAGGAACTCTTAGAAAACTAAAACGACCCCAAAAAAACTGTTTAAAAAGTCCATTTCAGAAGATTCAAACCCAACTCACTGCCTCAGATTCAGACCAGAACCAAAACCTTAACCTTAACCTCGATTCACATACTGCAATCTATGAAATACAGACTCAAGAAATAGAAACATGTGCACAATGTAATCCATCATAAAACCACTGTTTTTATCTTTCTGGCGGCTCCATGCAGTGATTCTACAACAACCTAAGCTCTTACTCTATCATCTCCAAATGTTACCATCAATTCCATTTAAAGTAAAAACAAACAATGTGCAGGAATACGGACCTATGTGGCAAACCACAGTCATACAGTAACATATATACATGAATAGTTGGTTCAATCATTTTCATTATTGATTAATCCATGGATTAATTGTTGTTGTTTGGTAAAATCGTCAAATTATACGTTTTGTTCAAGGAACTGTAAAAAAAAATATAGTCAATACATTTTTTTTATGTTTAATTAACAGTGATAACCATGGATACCACAAAGGTGTTGTAAAAATGTAAAAATACATTTTTTAAATATTTCTGAGGATACATTGTTTGCCATGTGTGTTGTGGATGGAGGAACTGATTTGTGTCTGGCGGCGGCTCTGAATGGTGGAAGTATACGTCCTTTTTCTATGCTGAAAAGGTGCCAGTGTTTATAACCCCGATGAAAAAACGCAATTCATCTACGCTCAAAATAAATATCCGAGGTCAGAGAGAATTAAACTAAAGATGGAGAAGAAGAAGAGGAAGATGTCAAACTATTAATTTAATGCCAACAGTGGAGCAGGAGAACACCAAACCTGTTTTTTTTTTTAACTAATTTATCATAACATCTTCTTTGTGCTCTGCATGTGTGTGCACATAATGTTGAATGAGCTCCTTGTCCTGTTGTTTATTAGTGTGTATTTCCAGTGAAGGTGAATCTCCGTCGGAGCAAAATGACACCCATCATTTACAGTTTCCCCTGTTTGAAGGGTCTGCTGCTGATTATTTAGTCTTCAGATAAAGCACAAAACTGCAGCAAAGTTAAAAGACAACCATGTGTGCGGCCGGTCTGATTGCTGCTGCATGTCTCATTATATAAGCTGTCTATTTGTGTGAGGAGGTATAGGAAGTGTATGATGTATGTGGGACACATGTCGACCGTCCCACTGGAGGGTGCTGTGGTGTGGAGAGACGCTGCGGTTAATGGTTATACAGCGGTGGACCACCAGCCACGATCTCCCACAATGCCCTGGGGCGGGATACTGAGACCGACTCATCAGGTCGCGCTTGTTTATTTAATGGAACAAAACCGGTAGTGAGAAAAAAAAGAAAAAAAACATGGTTTCCTTCCACGCCACGTAAACCGCAAAGACACTTAAAGTGAGCTGTTCCTCGGCCTCACGTCTGATGATGGATGGAGGATGACACATAACTCACAGGCTCTCTGTATATAATCAGACACACGCACACAAACAAAAAAAAGGTGCATGCATGGAAATCACTCGCTGATTCAGTCACCGGCTGCAACGTGCACACAGAGCTTCCACTGTCTGGATAACCAGAGTTACGTTACATCGAAGACAAAAAAATAATCATGAGGATCACACACACTGTTGAGATTGGAACACATGTTTAACTACTTTAAGTTGTTGGTTTAATCTGGAAGAAATGCTTCATTATTTCAATGGGTTTATCATTTTTTGTATCAGCAGTACAACGTTGCACACAATGGAAACATACCAGGAATGCACAAGTACCTCAGAATTGTATTTAAGTATGTACTTTACATGTCTTTACACTCACATGTGCATATGCATGTCATATCTATTTTCCTTAAGATATCATTCTGTAAGAAACTTTAAACCTACAGCTACCGTCTCCCGGAAACAACCCCAACTCAAACCAGACAAAGTCATTCAACCCACCTCTTAACTTTAAAGTTTTTGCTGCTGGTAAGACTGTGTCCTAACATTTAACATCGCCATATTAAATAGCAGAAAGAAGCTTTGGCTATTTGGCTCCTATTTTTAAAGGGTGAAGCAATCTCAGTCACAACCGGAGGTTAGTTTGCACATATTTGGAAACAATGGACAATAGTATATATATTTTTATATATAAATCTGGAAAACGGAAAAGGGGAAACGTTGATTTCCAGGTGACTAATGTGCACTTATCCGTGCCCTATACTGACTCCCAGTGGAGACAGTATGAAGTGCACAGCTTTTACTCCCAGGAAGAGAACAGATGACATGTAAACAGAATTAATTGTCTTTTCACTGTGAAATTGATTTTCCATGCCAGATTTAAACACAACCCTGAAAACAAATCAAAAGATTCGGTTTGTATTTCAGTGAGTCAATAATAAACTCCTTTTGTTTTTAAGAAAGAAACACATTGTCCATGCCAAAATGATTGAACTACTGGTTTTAGTTTTTGCATTAAATATCTTCTATATATAAAAAGGACTTTCCTCTAGACCTGCATGTAGAGATCTGTGTGTGAAAGTAAGGTAATAAAGAAATATTGGATATTAAATATACCTATACCAGTGGAGTTGCTCTTTTACTTAAAAAAAAGACAATGATCGTCATATCAACACATAAATAATTCCTCTTGGCAGAGTTTGTCAAATACTGTACATCCACATCATCTGATCTTTGAGGTTATTGATTTAGATTAAACCAGTGACCGAGCACCCTCGATGTGGAGTCGCCATGGAAACTGTTGACCCTGTGGTCACTGTCGGGACCTTGGCTGAATTCTTTAAAGTCCAGTCCTATCTTTACAACGGAGTGTGTTAGAATACCAATCAGCTTCTGCCCCTGCATCTGCTGACCTTCTCAGGCTGACCGGTCAAGAGCGGCTACATGATGAGACTTCAAACGTCTGCAGGAAATTCCATTAACTTTCCTCAATGACAGATCAATAATCTTTAATAACCTTGTGCCATACAGTCTTAGACTTGTGTCCTTCATATGTGTTCATTTCTCTATAAAAGGAGGGGACTTGCTGGATTCCTACATTTCAGTTCTTTGAAGCTTGTTTTTCATGTGTTTCTTTCTCATCAGTGAGAAATAACAAGAATAAAGAGCAAGATTTATTTGCTTCCACAGGGAGGTTATTAAAAAGGTTGTTTTTTTTTAAATAAGAGAGGAAAGAAAGTGTGCACACTCTTCTGTGATCATGGGTTTCTCCCTGCACAGAGCTGCTCTGAGCATCAACACAAGTGTGAAGTTGATGAATCCATAAATCTACATCTCTCAGATCAGTTTCAGGGCTCATGGCGCTGCATTGTTTGCTGCTCTGCTGCTGTTGTGCAGCGCAAATATCAATCACCTCGTTACACAATATACCATGAAAACCTGTCCCGTGTTTTAACATGCATGGGATTGAGTTGTGCAACGCCGAGGCCATCCACGGGAAGTGAGAGAGCAGATTCGATTCATTTTTTATTCGTTTGTCATTGTCCGTGCAATCTTGATGTCCTTCAGACGCTATAATTTAAAAATCTCTATATGTACATACACAATGTAGGGATTCTTAATATATATTACGTTGCTACATTATCATTTTGTTAAATTATAGGTTTAATGTGAATAATACTTGATATTAAAGGACAATTTTCTACTTGACTAATTAGGTTAGTGTGTTACTGTCATTGTACACTGTAAATACTGGTATCACTTAACATTTTCATGTGTTTTATTGTGTCACACAAACACACAACTTTTTTTTTTAGTGAACAATCAAATAATCTTAAATAAGATCATCATGAATCATAAGGTCTCCCTGCATAAATACAGGATAAATACATTTTTAAGTGTATTTTAGCTTCCTATATTCTTTTTAAAATCAGGCTTTATTTTCACTTCTCTACCATGACAGCAAGCTAGACAGTTTTTTTCAAGCACTCATTATGATATTTATGATTATCCCAATCATGGAAATTCACCACGATTGATTATTGAGTGTTTTTTTTATCCTGATGCCAATAAAATCCTATATCATCTCAACCCTATAGCTCTAACACTGCAATTTACTCATGGGTCCCCTTTACATGATCATAAATCTGTCACTTTTGATCATATAAACTACATTGGAATCATATTTATTGGTGATTCTAATTATATCAGCCGCGGTTTCTACCTTCACAGGGCAGGGAAGTTTGGTTGCGTCTACTGGTTTCCTGTTCTTGGATCAGCAGGTACAGACATGATCCTGGCATGTGATGAGTAAGCCCTCACTAACTGACTCCTTCGCAGGCCTTTATCAAATCATCTGACATGGGAAATGAAAGAAACGGTTTATTAATACTCAGCTATTCGTGACGATAAATCCCATACCTGGTGTATTCGTCATGCATCCTGTCAAATCATGCTACAGTTCAGTTTCAGGTACAATACGGACGAGATTTGCTGGTTATAATAATGTGAAATGATTCAGCAGGTTGACATAAAGAGTGTTATAATACTTGGTGACCACCGAGTGGCACAATCTCACTTCAGCAGTCCTTTTCTCACAGAGTGTGCAGCTGATAGTTGATCAGTGTTTTTAATGAGAACCGGTTATTCTTTAGCTTGTGTCATGAAATGAAACAGTTCATGCATTCACAGTGTAGATTAGCCTTCAGCAAAACTGGCAGGGCTGTAAATGATGCATTATTCATGTTAAGTGTGAGGAAGAAGAAGCATGTCTGAGGTCATTTGGACCATCTGTTAATCCACAATTTAACATTATAGTAGCCGTGTAACAAATGCTCTTTTTTAACCGAGAGTTTGATCTGTCTGTATGTGCATTTATGTCTGTTAATGACTGACAACCCACAGGCCTCTTTAAGAACCTGCACAGTGTCATGCAATCAAATAAAACTGTCATGTTAAATCTACTTTTATAATGTCAATGTATATTTTTGTTAACACTGCCATGAATGTGTTAATTAAATGCTATGTTTTGGCATCGAGGTCATAGTTAGCAGTGGTCTGGAGTTCCTTCTGACTCATAAATAGGGAGGACAAAAACGCTCAACATAACACCTTTAACTATGACATCATACAAATGAATTAACACATTCCTGACAATATCAACCAAAATGGAACATTATAAAATGTGTTTTTTTTTTAATGTGCAATAGACGTGTGACCCTAATAAAGTGGCAAAATACTTTCCTTCTTGGTGTATTAACAACACTTTATGATCACTTCTGTATGAAAGCCCAGTTTGTCACCACTTGTATTTACTGGGTTTTAATAAAGCAAAAAGCAAAAGGTTGATTTTGTATTAAATTGGCATCATTGGGATCTCAAACAACAAGAAAGTAAAGCAAATATCAACAAAAGGTTAGGAAAATCTTAAGTAAATACACAATTTGCTGCAGGGATATTCCACTGGATTGCATTACATTTAACACATATTTATAAATATGTTTTTTCCCCCCAAAAGCTACATAATAGTATGTTATCTTTATTGGACTTTTATGAGAATTTGTAAGAATGTCCCTCAGGGTGTTGCTTTATGATAAGCCCGTCACTGTGAACACATCGGAGTTCCCCCTTGTGTGCAAATGTGTCATAGAAATACAGACAGGGAATGTAAAAACAGGAGGAGGGTGTGTATGGGAGAGAATGCAGAAGTGGACAATTTCAGCATGAGTGACTATTTGGCTGCTTCTCTGAACATTACACTTCCTCAACACCCTGGTGGACATCTGCCTACAGTCTGCACACAGAGATGTAGAAACACAGTCACACACGTGAAAAAAACAAAAAAACTCTGAATCATCCGACGTATTACTCACAGGCTACAGGCTAAAAGACTGTGTTTGTTGCTACATGTTACTATTGGTAACTGTTCCATCACATTCAAGCTCTTTGCCAAGTGAGGGTGTATTGTCGAACAATAGTGTCTTCACACTAATGTTACGCTTAGCCGTCCAGAAAATGCGCAGCTCAAGTCTGGACGTACGACGTTGTGTGATCCGGCCATTAATAAGACAAATATTAATGTATATGTGTACATCGTCGACACGCAGGGTCGCCTTTTTTTTGTGCCCCTGTGCCAGATGTGGGTGTGCAGGCAGAGCTGAATGTACAACACATTAATGGAATAATGAAGGGCGGCTGCGACAATAACTTTATTAGCTCACTCAGATCTTTGCAAAACAGCTGTGGGAATACACAAGACTCATTACATAAGTCGCACTAAATCGCCAACAACTTTACTGCTAAGTCATTCACCAGAGATGGAAAGCAGCAATGCAGTTAAAGACCCAGATATTTCCCTCAGGAGATGGTGGAGGCCAAAAACAGAGCAACAAAAAAGAGTGAATACTGGAATTGCATTCGACACACAACTTCAAATGAATGCTAATCATGCTCAATGTGGCGTTAAGCAACTGCATGCTAATGTCAACAGGCCTAGTAATATTGCTAAGGTCTGTCTCTAGATACACCACTAAATAAAATATAAATATACCACTAAATACTTTGCATGTAGGAGAAGTTTCAGTTGGTTGCAATGTGAAACATCACCACTAGATGACGCTAGATCCTAAACACTAGACCTTTAAGTATCGTACTTTTATTTTATAAAACGTCATACTTTTACTTGTCTGCATTATAGACTGAATGTAACAAAACAAACAACAGCTTTGTAGTTTTACTCCTTTACAGTTATCTGATGGTTGTATATAGTAGTACTTTGCAGATTTTATACTGCATTGTGAGATTTTTTCATATAAATATATATACTTTGTATAACATAATTGGTTTTACAACATCTCATTTGCTGGTTCGAAAAAAAGTGGTATATTTACAGAAATGTTGATTAAACTGCAGAAAAAGTAGGATATACATACATAGTACCTGCACAATTAATCAATATTGTATTGAATATGCAATATGGCATACTGCAATTTAATATAATATGATGGAATGTGTAATGAAGAAGCCAATACTTTGCGATCAAGACTTTGTGATGAAAAATGAGATTACAAAATAAAACAATCACAGGGAAAAAAATAAGTTAAAAAATAAGTTTAAAAAACAACATTTTAAATGAAAAACTGTGGGAATCAAACCAAAATTTCACCAAATGAATAGTGTTACAGTGAAAATAAATCGGATTATATAGCATGATTTTTGTTAATTTAACATCTCATTTGTATGCAGTATTGACTACTTTTGCTTCGCTTAAAATAAAGCACCACTTAGACCACTTACAACATTAAAATACTGCTTAATAATTTAACACTCTGAAATGGGGTTTGGACAGTAGGTATATTTCACGGTAGACAGTTTGACTCATAGTGGGAAAAGCACAGGTTTGAATAACATTACTGCGGGTCTGTTCAGTGTAAGCGTCCCCGTAAACCATGACGGTGTAACAATGAGGCAACATGAACCAGGACCCTGAAACTGAGACAGCTAAATGGAATTCAGCCAGCAATAAAACTATTATTTACACATGTTGCTTTTCCTACGGTGAAATGTAAAAATGTTTAGTATTTAATAGCAGTAGAAATTAAGGATGCATATTTACTCTAGTACTTAAGTACAATTTTGAAGTACTTGGACAATATTTGAATAGGGAGGGAAATATTGTACTTTTACTCCACTACATTATTCAGTATACCATCAGTCACTTTGCAGATTTAGATCAAATAAATGATGATGTATGAGTATGGAGGAAGTTTTTATTGATCAATTTACAAGCTACAGTATATGAAAAATAGGCCCCAGCTGCAACGTTTAAGTATTGGAGATATTAATGGATGATGATTATAATTCAATGATATAATGCACCATTCTGAAACGGGGCATTCTGCATAATGACTACTTTTTAAGTACTATTTTTTGTATATTTTGAGGCTAAGAACATTTTTGCATCACATCATATTACCTTGAACTGGTAAATTAGCCATTTAGAAGAGACATGCATTTGATAAATCACAACTTAGTTTTATGTATGTGTTATTGAAAATTATTAGTTGACTTTAGACGGATCAAACAAATGCATTTAGGAGGAATGATCAGGACTTCTCATTCTTTTCATTTCTTCTCATCAGTTGTACATTTAGGTGGAGTTAACAGGCTGGACAGGTTTTTACTCTCGGCAGTAAAACAAACAGAACGTACGCTTCATAGTGAGAGAAGGATACAAGTATCATAACAGACAAAACATTAAGGCTCCAAAGTATGGAAGCCCAGTTCTGCCACTGTCACAATAAAAGTGAAACTTTATGAAAATAATGACTTAATATATAAAACAAAATTACTTAATATTGCAAGATATTGACTTAGTATCTCAAAATAATGAGAAACATTCTCAAAATATTGACTTATCTCAAATAATGAGAGATCTTGTCATAATATTGACTATAATATTGACAAAAATAAGGAGAAACCGTGTCAAAATAAAGACTTAGTATCTCAAAATAATGAGAAACATTGTCAAAATATGTATTTCTTTGAGATACTAAGACAATATTTTGAGATAGAATGTCATTAATTAAAGTTTTTTTCCCCCTGAGAGTGGCAGAAATGGGCTTCCATACAAATGTGAACTGCACATATAAATGTTAAATAAAAGTATGTGGAAGAAATTCAACAAAATCTCCCCGACCCAGTCTTTGGGAATGACAGGTTGAGACCACTTGGGGGACTCGGGTCTCCCAGTCCCGGATCGGGGGGAGGAGCCTCGGTGGAGGAAGTAGCTCGCACCGCTTGGATGTGTGTGTGTGTGTTGTGTGTGTGAGTGTGTGTGGAGCAGTTACCTCCATAGTGAGAGTGTCGCCAACCACTGGATTGTTAAAACGACAAGCAACACACACAAAAAAAAGAAAAGAGAGCGACATCCTCGGGGGTGGGGGGAACCACACGCGGACTCGACTCTCGAGGATTAGTTTCTGTATCCGACACCAGGACCAGCAGCACCCACCTTCTCCAATCCTCGGTACAGGTTGAAGCGGTGCAGCTCGGTCCAGAAGCGAGCTTTACCATGCATTCGGACTGCCGGCTGCTATGGGCAGAGCGGTAATGGTGGGCAGGGAACCGACAGGGACCGGGGTTCTCGTCCTGTCGATCCTCATCATTCTCACCGCGGAGAGCTGCCGAGCCCAGAAAGGTTGGTGCCCCCGCCGCGGTGACACCCGGAGGAGCCGAGTGTTAACAACACGCAGCCACACGCGGCCATGCTGCTTTTTTTTTTTAAAGAAAGTGTTTTTGTACACGGGGTGTTGAATGTGTTATCGTGCTCCAGACTTTTAAAATCCTACCTTACATGGCCGTGTGCACGCGCAACCAACGCTCGCTCGGTTTACGCCGCCGCCCGTCACGCTGGAACCCGGGCTGTGTGGTTAAAGAAACCAGGCGAACTGGTTCGAACGGTTGACCAAACGAGCTCGCGCAGTAATAACGGCTGCTCGCTTCGGTTGGAACGCCACGCGCTCGGTGGCTTATTTAAATGTCCTGGTGTGTTTTTTTTAATGGGAGTTTTTAAGACGACGACGCTTTTTTTTTAGGAGCTCGTGGCCTTGTTTCTCGCTCCAGGTAGCTCCGGTTTTTTTCTACCAAACGCACCGCGAGTTCACGTACTGTCGTCATAGCGAGCTCCATATGTTTGAATTGTCGTAGCTTTACTTTACAAGACGTGAATGTGCGTGTTTGGCAGGTTTTTTTAGGAGCCCCCCAACACACACACACACACACACACACACACACACACACACACACACACACACACACAGCCTCAACCTCAGGTGGTTGGGGGTGGGGGCTGTAAAAAAAAAAATCAAAACACGTGGACGCATTTGTCATAACTCTGCATTTTATGCACACACATCATATGTAATCTTCCTCTTTAAAGTGTGATGATGACGAGCAGCAGGGGTGGGTTAGAGTTGTTGTTTCAGAGCTCCAGGAAGGTAATCTGACCTCAGGCCAGTTTGTTCAGCATTTTGGGGAGTCCCAGCCTTTTTGTTTTTGTCCCGTTCATCTGGACGGTGTCCGCTGAGAGCCTCTTGCGTAACTCCAGGCCCACAGAAGATCCACTAAAGGACCACGAGGCGTGACTGAGTGATATCTCAGAGTCCACAGCATCAGCACACAGTCTTTATGACAGCTCAGGCGACACACAACAACTAAAACATGGTTTTAACTGCCACGAATGAGGGAAATCGGATATTGTGTAGTCTTTGCAGCACACCCAAATGTTTTTACGATACATTTGGCTTTTACTCAAATAGTCCTGATGTGTTCCACCTACAGTCTGATTTACCCCGGGTATAAGGAGTTAGAACTAGATAATATTTTACATTAGTGTTAAAGAAAAACTTCTTTTTAATTTTAAGTAGTAATATTTGTGTATGATAACTGGGGAAGCCTCTTCAAGTGTTGAAACCATGGCGACCCAGTTCACGACGGGCTTGGTCCATAGGAGAGATTATCTCGAACAAGTAAATCAGCCATTTCAAAGGGATGTTAGTTTGATAAATCACTGTTTTATTCATGTGTTATTGAAAACATATATGCATTTTAAATACTTAATAAGCGACAAAATTAATTTAGTTGGCGTTAACGGGTTCTCGTTTGTTCCCTCTCATCAGTTAAACAGACAGAATGTACGCTAGCCTTTCATATTAGATTATAAGTAGGCTACAAACATTACAACAATACGAACATTCAGGCTCCCTTGTGTGGCTGAGAAGTGTACTGCAGATATAAATGTTAAAAATCAAAGACTATGGAAGAAATTCCACTGACCAAAGCCATTTAGAGTTATCTAACGCTACAATCACAATCGATTCTGGGTTCTGTGTCTTGTTGACGGGAGTAGAACTGGCAACCCTGTGATTTATGGCTGAATCACTGTTATATACCACTCACACTTTAATTTAACAGAAACGCCCATTCGATCCACTTGTTGCTTTAACCTGTGGAAAATAAATAAATCCTAGAACACACAAAGCTGCATTAAGGAAACAGAAAAAAAGCAATGTTTGTCTTTATTACACTGCCGAATCTAAAGTAGTGTTTCTGAGAATTTATGGATGTACTAGAAGGAGCTCTTAAGTAGAGTCCTCTCTCAACATATGGTAGTTAAAGTGGACAAATACGAGAAACAAGAGACTTTTAAGACATAGGTGGTGTTATTTTATATATATTTTTATTATGCAAACCCCATGAAAGAAAGCTGAACTTTTGATCTCTGCTCCGTTTCAGTACTATGAACGGTGCCAACATCCTGAAACAGCCGATCGATAATCGAGTGTCTCAGCCAATTTTTTTGCTCTTTTTCTACAGATAACATGACGTTTACCGCCTTTTAATTTCCATTCTCTTGGTGATTTAAGTTGCCTCATAAATGTCAAGGCTTGTGTGCTGTATTGGCGGAGCCTGAACCTCGTTTGTGTTTGTGGTGTCCTGCAGGTGATGGCTGTGGCCCCAGCGTGCTTGGCCCCAGCAGTGGGACTCTGTCCTCCCTGGGTTACCCGGGGACATACCCCAACAACACGGTGTGCGAGTGGGAGATCAGCGTGCCCCGCGGCCACAGGGTCCACTTCCGCTTCGCCGAGCTGGACATAGAAGACGGCGACTGCCAGGTCAACTACCTGCGCCTCTACAACAGCGTTGGACCCCAGCGGAGCGAGATTGGTGAGGGTGGCGTGTTGAAACAGGACTTATTTGTAGGGGGGTTGGAATATGTAAAATGTGTTAAACATGTATGACTGTGCAGCCTGAAGTGATACTTATCAGATCTTTACCAATAGCCCACCATTCAGCTCTAAAAACACATTATTTTATGACATTCTCTACTATAACATTGTTCATGACAGTTGAAATATGATTTTTTCCCCAGTATTTATTTAATTTCATGGTATAAGAGTACTGCATTTATAATATTTCATACTATTCCAATATCCTCAGCATTATTCAAACATTCCTTTTTTAGCTTACCTCGTTGATTTTCATGAATTTAAATAAGCCCATTACTTTCTTTTATTTATGGTGCAACATAAAAATCTCTCCAATACAAGTGCTTCTTTACTGCAATACTTTCTCTCTCCAAATTATTTGTTTACACAATTATTAAGACATCAAGCGTCTGCATGACGCCAGAGTTACACTGGAGCACGTAAACGTACCTGCAGAGAGTTATAAAAATTAAGCTAAATATCGATACGATTTGATTCCTTCAGGGCAAATCTCACTTCACTTTGACTCTGTTTGAGGTGATTTGAATGAATAAAATATGACATATAAGACAAAATTATTTTTTGAAATGCTCTGGCTGAGTGTAAGTACATTCATGCGTAACATATTTTGGTTTTAAAAACATTGAATTTAGTTTCCTCAGGGGTTTTTTAGAAAGTCTTGAATATTTTACAAAAGGCAGCCTGAGAAATGAAGCCAACACATAAGTGAATGTTTAACAGCCTGGTGCAAAATATATCCTCGTTCATAACAACTGTATCGTTTTATTAATATGTAATAAATTATATTAAGGGTTAACGATGGGCATAATTGAGGGCGTGGCCGTCTCAGGTAGCCTCTGCAGCATCACCCCGACCTGCTTCAGCTCCACCAATGATGCACCTCTCATGCTCATTTTACAGTCACTACCAGGCTTTGAGATTCACAAAGACCCCTCAGAAGCTGAGGCGTGACATCCTTCCTTTCTATATTTTCTCTGGTCTGCCATTAACCCAGTTTGTTACACCAACCAGCAAACAAGGATTCTTTCAGCACTTAATATCCGATGTATAATTTCTCATCTCGTAAGATTTGCTGTTGAATATATTAAAACCAAACAGGCCGACTGTGACTGACTAGACTCTGTCCTGCGCCGTTTCACAGTGAAGTACTGCGGCTTGGGTCTCAAGGTCAAAGAGCTGATCGAGTCCACCGGCAACCAGGTCACGGTCCAGTTCATGAGTGGGACCCACCACACCGGCCGTGGATTCTACCTGTCCTACTCCACCAGCGAGCACACAGGTAACAAGCTCCCGGCTGCTCCGCATGTCCGTGTGTCGCCCGTGTGTCGTGTTTGTAGCTGGATGGTTGTGCAGTTTGGGGTTTTTCTGACACTCATAAGGAATTGTAGAAATTCCTGCTGCCGTGTTTCGTCCGGTGCTGGGATTTTTTGTTGAAGTTGAAACATGAAATTATGAAGATTGGAGAAATGTTTTCACGGTGTCTCCCTCTACCAAGTGTGCTTATTTGCAAACATCAGTGGATTTGGTGTAATATGTAAAGTGGTGATCATGTGGTGCATCCATACCGGTGAGGTTGTAAACTTGCTGCCATGCAACACTTTGAAGGCTAAGATTTTCCAATTAACACACCACTACTGGTGGAAAAAGTTAATTATCACCAAAAATCGTCCAGGTTAGACAGTTCCATGACTTTATTGAGGGAAAAAGGTTGGTGTGAAGCCTTGTTGCTATAGTCATCACAAAGAAAATCTGAATCAGTGCATCTTTAGTAAACTGTAAGCTTGTTTCTCTCTCTGGGATCAGTTTCCAGGTGACTACATGGTGGATCAGCTCTAGATCAGGTTTTTCCGGCTCGTTTAGGGATCGAACCGCCCAGGAAGGAAACGCAACATGACATGTGTTTGATAAAATGCCCTTTTGTGTTTATGCTGTTCTCTGTTTCCAGCGGTGCTGCTCTTGCATGTCAGGGCCAACCTATATTACTGCAGCAAAGACGATGAGACACATTTTCCAATTATCCTGTTGGCAAACACCGTGTCTGCAGCTCCGAAATAGGAGGAGGGGGAGGGGGCAACATTTAAAGATGACTTGAGTTGAGTGTCTGCAGCTTGGCGATAACTGTGCCCGAGGGCACATGAGAGGAGCGTTTACAACGTGGCGTCTGCTCACCATTGAAGAGGGCACTGGAAACACGCGGGAGAGATAAAGAGCTGCGAGTCGGCCAGTCTGGTCGGCCACATATCTGGAAGTCCAGCTGCAGCGTGCGGGGGCATCGTCTCATGTTCTAATAGGAGCAGACGCCGCTCAATGGAGGCGAGTGGCACCAGCAGATGTGTTTGCGTGACCTCTTCTCAACCGTCGATATGTCTGGGTTTGGTCACGTTGCTGTTTTTACAGCCTCCGTGTCTGAGCGCAACAGACAAATTGTTTTATTGTTGGCTTGGCTGTATTTGTGGTTTTTAGTCGGGACTTTTTTTTTTCCAGCCGAGTGTCGCAGAAGATAGCTGAGAGGGATAGAGGAGAATGAGGACAGAGGAAGTCGTTTCAATTCAGTTTTTATGCATACAGCCCCAATATCGCAAAATTACAATTCACAACATCCTCTGTCCTTGGACTAGGGATGATATATGGATATCAGATCGTATCGTGGATCCGGATCAGAAAACGCCCGCCATAAGTCAACCCTGGGGAATTTTAATTATCGGGATAATCGCCAATATCATCACGAGTGTCTGGAAAGAGCCGTCTAGTTCCCCATCATGGCAGAAAATTCTAATCCTAATTATTATCATCTTGTGCCTCCGATGGACCCTTGCATCAGATAAAGTAACTAAAAAAAAAGCCTTTCACGGAGGGGAATACATAGAAGAAACCTCTGAGGAGGCGATGGACAGACGTGCAAATAGATGCCATGTGTACAGAATAAACAGCATAATAAAATTACAACATGGTAAATGCTTATGACGGAACTGACGCACATAATGAGAGATGTAATATCAGCTGTGGAGAGGAACAGCAACACGGGGCGAGAGAGGAAGTGAGAGTAATTGAGAGAAATGGAAAGTAATAATGTTTTGTGGTTTTAAATGGAGACTCTCTGTTCCTGCTACGAGCTGTTGACCTTTCTCTAATGTGATGTCGTATGTTAAAGTGTGTCTGATTGGCTGCTCCGGCCGTCCACGTCGGGAGGAGGTCGGATGTTAGATGGGCGTGTCAAACAAACACAAGACTGATCACATAAGAATATGATTAAAGTGATTGTAGGGAGTTTTTTTTTAATGCATTTTAAAAGTGATTAAGTTACTCTAGTTTGGAATGACAATAGACAAATAGTCTCTTACAAGTTTATTTCATTATAGCAGAGGTAAAACAAATGAAAAATCATAACAATATGCAGGTTTAGTTACAGGCTGGCGCATTATTTATTATTATTTTATGACTCAAACGCCCTTCAATATGGTCAGAAACCCATTTTTCTTTTCATCCTTATCCAATAAACTCCAGGCTTATTGTCTTATATCAGCATAATGAGTGATATGATTGAGATGGATCATTATGAGTTAACTGATGGTGGTTTGCCTCTAATAGCCTTCACTTTTGTACATGAGCTCAGAAAACGTTCCTTTTTATTTGTCATCATAGATATTGACCTCGGTTATGTGTATGCTCTAAGCCTTTTGATTTATGTTGTAGTCTATTATTAGTTGAATATTGATGCATACATGCTATATGCACATATTACTTTCAACACAAGTCTGAATCGATCGGCGTCAGATTAACAGATTTATACATTTATCATCTCTTTATCACTCTTTGAGTCAACAGAGATGAAATCAAAGACCCGACTTAACGTCCTGTTATTTGACACCTTTACTCCGTCGACAAGATTATTAGTCTTTATTATGTCAAATGAGGAAATTGATGCGGAAATGAGCGAGGCGTGTTTACTTCCAGCTGTTAATGCTGAAATGGATAGCGTGTGGTTTTATAATATAATGTGGCAAAATGTTCAGGCAGAGATGCATTATAATCAATTCATTGACGAAATAAAAGAGAGCCAAGTGATGTTTACCCAGGATGGTAAACAAATTAAAAGACAATTATTCTGTTCAGTCTGTGAAAGATATTTCAGTGTGCCAACTGAATAATGATTTATCAAAGTTAGGGGTTTTCTGTTGATCAGCTCATACTATAGTATACTGAATACAATGATTGACACTGATTTCAACAAATACAAAATAACTCCAGACTTCAGTGTTCTTCACAGAGAACTTGAATAAAACACTGTGAGAAAATGTTTGGTGTCAAAAAGTCTTTCTACTCGCCGCCAAGCTTCAGTACCGGCCAGATTGATAATTGATGGTGCAGACGTTGTGAGACACTGCAGCCAATTCTGAAATGCATTTCCTCTCCAGTGAGAATGGCGTTGTCACCGTGTAATGGTGACTTCAGACGGCCGCGCTCCCTCATGTGGAACATTTACAGATAACCCGATAATTGCAGCCACAAGAGGGGGAGGAGGGCAGCGGCGTGAGAGCAGGAGGGTAATCATTCTGTCTAAGTGGTCGTCTCGGTAAAACTGAATCACAAACAAGGACCCCCATCCGGGTTTTCCCCCCACAAAGGACTGATGTGTGCTTTTTTTCGCGTGGTGTAACTGATTGCGCAGACGAGCGTGGGAGGACAGTTTGCACAGCTAAGTAAATCAGTCATGATGGCGGCGGCGGTCGGTCATTTTGGTATTTGTCAGTTTGAGTCACTGGTTAGTTTCCCAGATAATGTTGCTTTCTGATAAATGTGGTGGAGACCCACTGCAGACTGACCACCACCACCACCGCTGCAGGGTTACATCAGCAGCAGCCCACAGCATCCTGTCATATGTGGTGTGTCTCATTGCTAGGGGGGAAAAAAATGCTCATGTCGCCCAAACATACATCCATGTTTGGGCTGCCTGACTTTGAACTGAAATCAATAAAATGATCGGGAATATTTGTTTGGGTTTTCTTAGAAGTTTGCCTGTTTCTTCTATTTGTTAAATAATTAAATAAGAACTGGAAGGATTAGTTTGGCATAAACAATGATCAGATTTCTGCTTTTCTCTGGTACTAATTGTGACACACCGGATAAATTTATAATGAATCAGTAATAGTAATAGTTAGCTGCTAGGGCAGTTAGGAGAATCACTTTCGACCGAGCCAATTATAAAAATCTGTCTGTTGGATAATCTGCTAATTTCGATGACTCCGCTTTTTTTACTTTAAATAACAGCTGATGAAATATGTGAATCACCTGGAAAAGATTGGAGGATCTTGCGTCGCCAGAGGGAGAAACCAAAAGGGGGGGGGGGGGTGTGTATGTGCATAGCAACCAGTTCTGACACGGTTTGTTCGCCTTTTGCAGATCTAATCACCTGCCAGGACAAAGGGACTGATTTCCCCGAGGCAGAGTTCAGGTAAATAACGTTTTTTTTTTGTGTGTGTGTGTGTGTGGATATTTGTGTACTGATCGGGCCGTCTGATATTCATCGTGTGTTTGTCGCTCTCTTTGTAGTAAATACTGTCCAGCAGGCTGCTTGACATCCACCGAGGAGATTTCTGGAACGATACCCAACGGATACAGAGAGGTGAGGACACGGCGTATGAATGTGGTTTTAGTGGCGGCTCACATTTCCAGGTGCGTCACCTGATGTTTGGTCACATGATCCGGCCAGACCGCCAGCATATGCTTACTCGTGTTGTCATGGCGTCGCTCCGTTATTTATTTTTCCTTTCTGTTGTGGTTCCTCTTTTTCTCCCTTGTGCGAAACGGGCCTCTGCTCCGTGGTATGCGAGTCCTGGACTGATGACCTCACAGCACCCCCGCTGCGCGTGAGGTCATGGGCGCAGAGTCTCTGGCTGATGACTTCATGCTCGGAGCTTTTGTCGAGGGGGAAAGGGGGGGGGGGTGTTGCTGGCCGATGGGAGGATTGGGAGGAGCGGTAGGGTGTGCTTCGGGGAGCGAGGTGCCCCACAGGAACAGAGGAGGGGCAGGGTCAGCGGGTGAAAGGGAGGTGAGATAATAGTTTGGCCGAAAATAATAAGCCTCTAATCCAGTCCAGCTGCAAGAGGGCGCTGAGCAGAGCTGCGTGCTGAGTGTGTGGGACAAAACGCTGGAGAGAACCTCCGCTTTGTATACGTGCAAGTGATTCATTCATGCTTGTGTGTGTGTGTGTGTGTGTGAGACCAGGCCGTAATATTATGGTGATTGTGGAAGCATACTTCAGTCAGCCACACCCACATCAGACCGTGCAACTCACTTTCTCTTTTGTATTTAAATCTGGATGTGATCCGTGTTACTGGTTTGGTTTTTTGAAATTTCCACATCCCACATATCATATTCCTGTGAGTGTGAGTGTGTGTGTGTGTGGTTTTGTGTGTGTTAGCGTGGTTTCCTCTGTTGGAGGCAGGGTGCGGCGGTTTGGAGCAGAGCTTTGTGTTTGTGTTAGTGGTTTGGTATGGCGCTCTTTAGGATGTGGCGTGTGTTTTTTGGGAAGTTTAAGAGTCACGGGGCAAGTGTTGATTGCTCGTGGGTCTCTCTCTCTTGTGTGCGTGTGTGTGCGCATGTGTGTGTGTGTGCTTACTTGCCACTCTGTGGGTCACCAGTGTTTTCCCACAATCCTCTCAGCTGTGAATTCCAGTGTGGGTCTTTTCCAGTAATAAAATTCCAGCTAGCTCCACCAGCTGTTCACAAGAATGGAGCTCGTGAGCAGAATCGTTGTTTTTTTTTTTTTTTGGTCCATTTCTCAGTGATGCGGCGGCAGGTTTGGACTGGAATGCAGCCAGCAGTGAATCATTACCGTCGGTGCCCCTCAGTATCCTCTCTGCAGAGAAGTGACATCATGCTGACTCATCAGCCCCTTTATCGGCCGCGGTCTGAAGGTTGAGAGCTTGTCCTTCCGGGATCGCGCTGTAAGACAGTACTGCCTGTTCCCAGCAAATGCACCTCGGTTTGAGTTATTAAGAACTATGGAACTAGTCGCCTGGCTAGTCGTGAACAAGAATAGTAGTTTGTTTGTTTTGGCAAATACAGCTCATTGAATACAAATCAACTACTGTTTTTAATCACATTAATGTGTAAAAGCCCAATATGATGGTCTGGATCAGTGATTTACAACGTGGCCCACACAAAGAGCGACCCACAAGCCTTGAGACCACTAGTGTTCACTCAGGCTGCAGAAGAGGCATCAATATTAGGCCTCTGGGTGGGAATTTTGTTAAAGTTAAACTTTTTAGTGATCTTCCTTTTCACCCCCGTCTGTTTTGTCTCAAAGTCTGTTGTCGGTGTAATTAATGTTCACGGATCATCAGATGCGGTGGGATTTTGCAAGAGTGGGAAAAGAAATCGATTAAAAAAATTAACTAACAAAACAAAATGTTTTTTGAAATACGTTTTTGCAAGTTAAGCTTGGTTTAATGTAATCTTTGGTCTTAGATTTGCCTTCGTGTATTAACATTAGTATCAGTTTAACTTTTTCAAATCATTTTAATGATATAATATTATGCTCTAATGACATAATTTGCCACACCACCTTTATTGGCTCACAGGGGACTAATGTGTACTCATTCACAAATCCATTTAAAATCGAAAAAATCGAACCTCAATGATCATAATGGAATTTTGAGACACCCAAAGATTCCCACCCCGAGGAAATTTACTTAGAAGCGCCGTTTGTTGTAACAGAAAAAGTGCATAACCAGCATCATCTCATCTCATCTCTCTTTTCATCCGGCAGTCCTCTCCGGTGTGCGTGGCAGCCGTCCATGCCGGCGTGGTGTCCAACGCCGCGGGAGGGAGGATCAGCGTGGTCAGCAGCAAAGGCATCCCTCACTACGAGGCCACGCTGGCCAACAACGTCACTTCCACTGGGTGAGACGGCCGCGAATATCAGACACATTATAATCAGATTATAAAAGTAATCATGTGTGTTTTTTATTTACTTGATCGTCTTCTAATCCCACACTTCTCTCCTCAGAGGAACTTTGTCAAACAGCCTCTTCACCTTCAGGACCAACGGTGGGTTTTCTTTCTCTCATGAAGTATTGTTTGTTTTATTTGTCCCGTAAATATGTTTGTGTTGATATGCAGAACAGGAACCTGCTGGAAACCAGTTTTTAAACTGAGTCGGTCCCGCTTAACGTTTAAACTTTCCTGTATAATAAATGGAAGAAGCACCAGTCGGAGCTGTGAATGGAATTATTAACCGCAGCATCCGCAATGAATCGAGTGTAAATCTTAGCCGTAATGTCATTTTATTAGGTCTGCAGCAGAGAGTCTGGAATGAATTACCTTCTTTTTTACACCTGCTCCCAGTTCAAACTTGACTGCTGCTCTAATGCAACTGAATTAATTAAGTTAAATTATTTCCGCTTCCTAAATCTCATTCACTTTCCCCAAGTACTTCACGTTGCCGTCGGTGATGGCGTTTCTGTGTCCCGCAGGCTGCTACGGGACGCTTGGTTTAGAGTCGGGCGGCGTTGCGGACACTCAGCTGTCGGCCTCGTCCGTGTGGGAGTGGAACAACAACATCGGGCAGCACAGCGCCTGGGCGCCTTCGGGGGCCCGGCTGAAGAAGGACGGGCTGCCCTGGGCCGCGTCTCAGAGCGACCAGCAGCAATGGCTGCAGGTCGACCTCAAGAGGGAGAAGAGGATCACAGGTACACAACTACAAACACACACACACACACACACACACACACACACACACACACACACACACACACACACACACACACACACACACTCACACTCGCTGGAAGGACCAAACAATAAAAACTCTTCATTTGACAATAACTATTTGCTGGATTGCCAAGACGTTTTGTAAAGATAATAATGGTGCCCAGAGGACAAAACCTTAAGTGATGCCCTGACTTTTCCTCTAGCGCCACCAGCAGGTCATTTTGGGCTTTTAGTGCAACATCACAAAGTCATGTTTCCCCTCAGGATGAATAGTAATCAGGTGATTCCGATTAATCACCATGATCTGGTTAATTGTCAAGACGATGTTTGGCTCGTTTTCCCATTCATGTATAAAATAATTATTATTGTCGCCCCGTCAGTTTCAGAGTGGCATTCCCCGCATATGACTAGGGCTGTACCAAACGGCTCAAAGCTTTGAAAGCTACCATTAACCTTCAAAATAATTGTTATTTATAACCTACAATAGTCCAGCTTCTATTCACCTCTCTCTGTCACTTTCTCACACACACACACGCACGCACGCACGCACACACACACACACGCACACACGCACACACGCACACACGCACACACACACACACACACACACACACCGTAAAAAGATAGATGTCATCATTTCCAAAATGCACAACATGTTATCGACTCCACCGCCGGTGTTAACGGAGCGGTCCAGCTGTCTGTCTGCGACCTCGCCTGCCGGAAAATAAAGTCAATGAATCAATACACAGGCCGACAAACGCCGTTGCTTTTGTTCCCATGGAGACGACGTGAACAGTATTTTGGTTCAGTGAAGTCTGCAGTCAGTCAGACAGGTGAAGGTTAGTGAGCCGCTGACAGACAGACAGGCAGACAGGCACGAACCACTAATTACACCCTTATAATCACAGTAACACACAATCAAACTGCTGCTATTATCACGAGCATTAATTACGTAGACGCTCCGGGTATTGGTATCTATTGGGGCGTCAATAGGAGAATAAATATGGAAAACAATATTTATTACATCCTCCTCTTGTCCCTGCTGTCCATTCATCTAGGTATCTCAACAACTGGGTCCACCCAGAGAGAGTACCAGTACTATGTGTCAGCGTACCGGGTCCTGTACAGCAACGACGGCCAGCACTGGTTCACTTACAGGGAAGCAAATTCTACACAAGAGAAGGTAATGCAAGCACCAAATCAATAAACCCTATCTGCTCAACAATTACATCATGGGCTTTTAGTGTGTGTGTGTGTGTGTGTGTGTGTGTGTGTGTGTGTGTGTGTGTGTGTGTGTGTGTGTGTGTGTGTGTGTGTGTGTGTGTGTGTGTGTGTGTGTGTGTGTGTGTGTGTGTGTGTGTGTGTGTGTGTGTGTGTGTGTGTGTGTGTGTGTGTGTGTGTGTGTGTGTGTGTGTGTGTGTGTGTGTGTGTGTGTGTGTGTGTGTGTGTGTGTGTGTGTGTGTGTGTGTGGGGGGGGGGTCTTTCCTTCAAATTAGTCCAAATGGACAAAAATGTCACTTTAAAAGGCTGCAGGGGGACATACTTGGACTGTTTCCATAGCAACTGGTATTGACTAAGAGATGTTTATGGCAGGAAATGATAGCAGTCAGTGGTTTGAGTTAAGTGCTGTGGTAGACAAGCCGGGACACTTGGGCATTAATAATGAATGGATATGGATTTCGTGGCTGGGTTGTTGGGATGGAGCTGCTCTCTGCTGCTGGATTCTCACAGCCTCTTACTCACTATGTCTACATGCACGCTGCTACTATTCTGGTCAAAGGCATATTTTTTCCCCCCGAATTAGGCCTTACTCCAAATGTATTGCTTTGGGTGTGATGTGCTGACATTATTCAGGTTCAGGGGTGTTCTTTGGACGTGCATACGGTGCATTCAGGGTGGTTTGCCTGGTCTCTTGCCTGTTTACGGTCACTTGTGTGTT
Organism: Eutrigla gurnardus; assembly: GCF_963514095.1. Classification (NCBI taxonomy): domain Eukaryota; kingdom Metazoa; phylum Chordata; class Actinopteri; order Perciformes; family Triglidae; genus Eutrigla; species Eutrigla gurnardus. Next base: position 18,199,876 of record NC_139926.1, read on the forward strand.
GTACACACACCAGCTAACTAGATATCAGTTTGCAAGCATGCGAACTGATAAGGACGTACATCATGCAGATGTTTTTTATTCATTGGAGTATACATAACTGCATGTAAAGGGGAATATTAATTTATTAGCTAGGTAAAAAGGTTTGTAGGAACATTATTTATTTTAAATAACAGATTTGTAATCATGTTAACAGACGTCGTGGAGGAAAGATATTAGCTTGCCAATAAGGAAAATAATCAGTTTGTGGCTTGTAGTGCATTTGTTCAGTCTTCTCTGCTGGTGTTCTTTTTCTAAAACTTCTATAGTTTAGGTTTAAATTTGTGTCAGAAATAAGAATTTGTTCTCATCTCATGGCAGGTTTTCCAAGGCAACACCAACTACCTGCAAGAGGTGAGGAATAACTTCATCCCCCCAATCGAAGCCCGGTATGTGAGGATAAATCCGACTCGATGGCAACAGAGGATCGCGCTCAAGTTTGAGCTGCTAGGCTGCCCGATACCAGGTCGGCAGGAAGAGTTGATTTGAACATAAACCATTATACAACGTTAGAAGTTCCTGCTCACTTCTAAATGTTCTGTCCTGAAAATGTTTTTCCCAGTGAGGTGGAGGCCAGAGCCGAGGACCAGGCTTTTACCCCCTCGGCATACCCCACCTCCTGCAGGTACAAAAAAGCCACCGCACCTCGGCGAAACCACACACACCCCGGACATCAGGAACACCACGATGCCTCCGCTCACCGGCAAAGGTACGTGGGACGTTTGAAAATGTGTTTGATCCCAAACACACGTTTCTATCTGATGTTGATTTGGCATTCCTGCTCTTAGATGTGGCGCTGGCAGCAGTTCTGGTCCCCGTGTTGGTCATGGTGCTGACTGCTCTCATCTTGACTGTGGTTTGTGCTTGGCACTGGAGGAACAGGTATGTATTATAATCGTGCAAAGAAAAGTACAAAAAAAAAATCCCTTTTCGAAAGCTTGAGTTAATTATTTTTGTCTTCGTAGGAAAAAGAGCTCTGAAGGAACATATGATCTCCCTCACTGGGACCGCAGCGGTATGTCACCCGAACGCAGCACAGGCTCATAGTTTGGTGAGTTTGCCGGTCTTCAGCTCACTGTGAATGTCATTGTGCTTCTGCTGCAGACTGGTGGAAGAGCATGAAGCAGCTGCTGCCCTCCAAGATGGTGGAGGCCGAGGATTCAGTGCGGTACAGCAGCAGCGAGGTGGGCCGGCTAACGGGGAGAGGGGCTGTACCCAGACTACACGCTGAACCGGCAGGTAAATAATAAATGATCAAGCAGCCGAGTGCTCCTACTGGTGTGTTGAGGTTTCAGCTGTTATTTAAAAAGGTACCCTTTGGTGTTTTACTTGAAAAAAACAGTTTATTTTAAATTCAGTGTTCGTCACAAAAATGCTAGTTTCCTGATGCCACAACAACCAAAGTGTTGTTGCGTTTCCAGCCTTGCAAAACCTTGATTTTAATGTTGTGAAATCACTTTTTACACAAGCTTGTGGTCGTCTTCTCCTCCTTCAACAATCCTTCATTTAATAGAACATTACAGCCACCTACGCTGGGATACAGACTTGCCTGAAAACAAGGAATGTCATCCCACTGTTTTCGTTAGTTTGACGTGTTTCCTTTCTGGCCTTCCTCATAAAACATTTGGAAAGTAATGTTTTCACATCCACCATTACCATCTCGTAAAAAACGCTGTGTACCTTCGTAGGATTTTTCCACTAAAAGGTCGGTCTTCTCTAGAAACAACCAAACACTGTGCTCTCTCTGCAGAATATGCTCAGCCGCTGGTGAGCGGCGTTACAACGCTGGGTGCTCGGTCGACCTTTAAACCAGACGAGGGGCCCGACCCCGGATACTCCGATCCAGACCTGTACGACGCTCCCATCTCCCCAGACGTGTACCACGCCTACGCAGAACCCTTGCCAGCCTCGGGATCCGAATACGCCACGCCCATCGTGGTCGATATGGGCTGCCACCCATCGGGGGGCGCCTCTTTGAACCAGCCCTCCACCGTGTGCAGCTTCATGGGCGGCGGGCCGGCCTCCCTGCTCACACGGACGGACAGCAGCCATTCGGGGAGGTCGGCTTACGACACGCCCAAGAACGCCACGGGCCAGGTCACGCCCACCGAGGATCTGACCTATCAGGTACCTCAGAGCAGCACTCAGAAGCCGACGGGAAAGAGCTGAAGAGTCTGGATGCACATGGCCGTAATCTGCCCCTCGCTTGCCGACACAACCCAACAGACAAAAGAAGGGAGGGTTGTCACCGGGAGGAGGAGGAGGAGGAGGAGGAGGAGGTGTGAGCCCCGGAGCCTGGGCTCGAGTCTTGAATGAACACTACCTTAGCTTTAGATTCATCTGGAGATGTCTGTATTGCCTAAATGTTTCTGCATGGCCACAAATCTGCTTGTGTAGTGCCATTACAGTCCTATCACTGAAACCACAAAGATGAATGTGTTTGTGCCAGGTGTGAGAGGCGGAGACGGAGGGGGTGGACAGCGGGAGGAAAAAAACGGAGAAAGCCGACTACTATTTGATAAGACTTTGTCCCTGTTCTGTGATCCTTAGTAGTTCCTGCATTCTGTGAAACTGTGATTTCTATTCTTCTGTTACATACTCAACCAACAGAAATGTATTCATGAAATCTAAAGGGTTCTCTAACTGAATACACTGCATGTTGCATTAAGTGCCCCCACATCCTCGGTCAAGGGATTCCTCCTTTCTAGAGAAACTCTAGCGTTCCACGGTACGTTTTTGTCTTCGTTTTAAAAAGCATGACTTGAAATTGTGTATAGTTCTAGTAACCCCATTACTGCAAACCTGTTAAAACTCTCAGATGATTTACTGATATTTATTTTTTATTTCACATCCTGCTGATGAGGAGAAACTCTTTTTTTAAACAGCCCACCACTACCCTCACTGAACACACATCAAAGAATCGGTTGCACTGTTGTGGACGCCTTACTGACAATAAGTAGGTTTTTTTTCTTCTTTTTTTTTTTAAATGAACCTCGTCAGAGATGTTGAATGTTAACTTGAGAAGGCTAATCAGGAAGATCGATCCGGTGAAATTCACGGAGAAGATACTTTTTGTAAGATTGAAGACCAAATGTTGCCTTTTTCTGTGTTTGTTCTCAACAGAAACAACTGTCACAGATGTGCCAACAAGTTTAACCAAACATTACACAGCAGTCTTAATGTAGGGAACCCCGTTTTTAAAGGCCTAGTTAGTGGAAGCTTTAAAGAAAAAGGTACAGAAGAGAGGTAGATGGGTCAATCGGTTACAGCTGATCATTTCGTAGAGTTTCCTGTGTGTTTTTGTCCTGAACTTTTAGATTTTATTCGTGCATCATGGTGATTGTCTCGTGTGGAAATGGGTGTTTGATCTGTCCTTAATGCATTTGAGTGTTCCCTTCCTTGTATCTATGTGCATTAACATCTGTATGTGTGGTAAGCTGTTTCAATGTGTGTGTTTTTTGTTGTTTTTGGACTGGTTTTTGATGCGGCTCATAGTTGTATTTTAGGATGTGTTCAGTCGTTTGTCTGTAGCACCAGTTAGACTGCATTCCTCTCCTGTCCCACCTGTGGTACTCATCTGACCCAACGCTCTGTGGCGGGAGTGCAGATGGAGAAAAACAAAAAATGGAACAAGCTGCTTTAGAACTTTACAGAATAACAACCTCACCTCGGGGGGAGAGAGGGGCGTTATTCACACAGCTGTGCCACCAATCATGCTTTGATTCTGCTTAATAACCAAGGTGATCTACAGAGTGTTGGTGCTCCCTGCTCACAGAGGGATTGTGTTTATGTGGCTCTCACTGATTGTATATAGAGAAATAAAGAGTTTTTAAAAGAAAATGTTTTATTGCAATCTTCAGCTGTTGTCCTGACAACATTATAGTCCATAACAGAATCATGGTCTTATAATAACACCGCGGTGAACATGCCTACTAAACATCAGAATGTCCGTTATAATGAGATCATTTTTGCCATTTGCATTGTGCTGTAATTATAAAAAAAAAAACTCCACAAAATGACACCGTAGTTTACAAATTAGCATCACAGGGTTAGTCTCACAACTCTCTATTTTCATTCTTATCCAAGTGTAAACACTAGATGCACAGCCGTTACACCACAGACTGGATTTTAGTCCATTCTTAAAAATATGTCAATAAATATTAACAGTGCATGAACAAAATGGTGTGTTTAAAAAAAAAAAAAAAAAAATTCAAGTAAAATCAACTCTTAAAAGCTTGAAGCATGTGCTACTTCAGAGCAACATCACAATTTAAAACCCCCGACACGTGGGTCATTTAGTTCGCAAAGTAATCCCAACACATGAAAATCTCCTTAACCTTCGTTTGCTTGCATCAATGTTCTTGTCATTTTAGATTTGTCCTCTTTTTAAAAATGGTTCCTAAAGCATGAAAATCATCACTTTTCAGCTCGTTTTTTTTTTAACTCCTCAGCATCCCAGTGCACGTCTTACCCTTCATTCCTCCATGTTCTTCCCGTTCTTCCCAAACTTGCACCACGCCACCGTGAGGATGATGGCTATCACTAGGATCAGGCAGCTGGTTACGAGGTAAGCAATGGGCAGGAAGTGGTTCTGACCCCCAAACCAGGTCAACGTCGTCAGCACCACTTCCTTTCGGCCTCGGAAGTACTGAACAGGGAAGTCTGGAAAGCCGGAGGTCAAGGCTGAGAACTGATCACAAAGAGGAGCTCAATGGAAAAACAGCATCCTGTAGTCTTAAAATAGTCCATATGCTTGTGTTTAACAGCAGACAAGACAAAAGGAAAGCAATGCACACAATGGGACATGCACTTTGACCCACGCTAAAGTTCCCATGAGACACCTCTCAGAGCAGTGGAAGGATACTGTAGGAGATGTTGATGCTGTAGTTCCCTGCTGGCAGGCCCTTCGTAAAGGGCTTATTGCCTCGGTATAAAACCCCATAGAGCTTCTTGAAGTTGGGGAAGGCCGCCTCTCTCATCCACACGATCAGGTCGTCGTTGATGAAGCCGTTGTTGGTCGGGTCGAGGGTATCCAGCTCGTACACGGGCTCCTGCCAGTACAGAGGCTTCGCTGTGCCTACGCAGGAATCACAAAGTCAGACACGATGACGCCGACTTGATACCGTTTCCGTGTTTCGCCCCCACTTACCTTCGAACACTTGAGCCAGCGTCATGTTGCCGTCCCTCGGGTTGCGGTACTTGATGTTTTTGTCCGTGTACCAGGTGATGCCGTTCCGTAACAGAGGGACGGGCTCTGGAGTACCACCTGGTCTTTGATAGGTCAGAGTGAAGGAGTCTGGGGGAACACATGTGAGTTTAGAGGGGAGAGAGTGGAGGATGGAGGTGATGAGTGTGTGTTATGATGAGGGGTGCTTACCATTGAAGATGCTGTTGGCCACAGCACCACAGGGGGCGATGGGAAGTCCGTTCTGGTCCTTTGTAAACGGCTCGCAGTATGAACTCGGGTTCTGGTCAAGAAACAGGGTTAATGGTGAACACCTGGACGATTATTTAACAACGAAAAATAAACATGGAAGTACTCGTGTTCTAGGTATTTAATCAAATACAAATACTGACAAAAATTACTTCAGCACAATTTTGTGTATTTATGTACTTGAGTATCATTTTATACTACTTTTAGTATTACTTACTCGAGTAAGATTTTGAGTGCAGGACTTGAAAAAGAGTGTTTATACATTGTAGTATTCCTACTTTAATTTAATTAAAATACTTCCTCCACCACTGCATCTAAAGTGTACCATTTAGTTGCAGTATTTTATGTTGAAAAACGTAAAACGATGCTATTGTCCATCCATCAATTGTCTACCGCTTTATCCTGTATTCAGGGTCGTGGGGGGGCTGGAGCCAATCCCAGCTACGATGTTATTGTGATAAAATGAATTCAAAATATTATGGAGTACCTTTAAGTTTCTCTTCCTGCCGACCATCTGTCCATCATCTCTGGAGTCCATGTATCTGCGGAGGTTCTGATGGAAGTTGCGGAGGCCGTAGTAGAAAAAGACGTCTCCCTGGAACAGACACATCAGCAAAGGTCGGATTCCGTCTTTGACTGACTCTTCAGATTTACAGCGTGCACCAGAAATGAAAGCTCTGGGAATGGAGTGTGTAGGATTCTGACTTCATACTTGACCTTGGAATATAGCAGACGGAATAATCTTAACTCAAGGATCATTAAACAAGCTTTCCAGAGCTTTCAACCATTACGTAGGTGTCTCTAAAAAACAGCCTTGTTTACTTGAGATTGCTTTGTTGCACTTTGTTGCCGAACTAAGAGGTTGTTTACCTTGAATGCTTTCTCAATGGGAAACACCACCGTGCAGCTGCAGGGTTGTGCCGCGTTGCTCGCGTTTTGACGCTTTACAAAACATCTGTCACATGTCCCGGCCTCGGTGTAGTCGAGCTAAAAAAGACAGGAGAGTTCATTTAAGACGGTAATTCATTGCCATAAACTGTTCCCGTTTACACAACTCAAAACATAACCTTGGATCTTTCTACTCGTTGTCACTCCCTTTTTTTATTGCACATGAGGACATTCACTCTTCCTCCCTGTCCCTCTCACACATAGATAGTATACTGTGACAAATATTAAAAACATGACCCTACATAAGAAACTGCAACTTTCAGAAACACCCACACTCACCTTTATTTCCTGTGTGCTCTGCACGGTGAGAAGCAGCCACACTCCCAGCAGCATGCAGATCAGCGCCATGAAGTAGAAGAAGGGCAGCACGGTGTTAGCCGTTAGCATGGGAGACCAGGCGGGCAGCCTCTGCTGCTTGAAAGCAGAGTTGTCTGGCCTCCGAGCCAAGGGCCCAGACTCGCCCTTCACTTTGCCCATGAGAGGGGCCTTCGGTTGTGGACAGAAGAGGAACCGGAGACAGCTGGTGATCCGAAAAAGCACGTCAGAGACGGCGCTTGCTCTTTCTTCTCCTCCTGTTCTTTACTTCAGTGGTATCTTCCCCCGTACACACACACACACACACTCTCACTCTGCTTGCCAAGAGATTTTCCCAGCAGGCTTTGCAGTGCGGGGGTGACTGTTGTGGCCTGTTACTTATTAACCACAATTGTTTACTCAACTACCTCTTTCTGTTATGTGTCACTTCCATTTTTTCTATGTGATGTCCGGCGCTTCCTTCTTACAAAGAGACACAGGTTCCTGTGTGTTCACATCAAAATGACAAAACCTTGTAATATATCCGTAGTCTAATCTACTGTCAGGGACAATCTGTTGGTTCTGGTCCCCCTCCGTGGCGTTTTAAAAAATGCTTTATCAAAAGGATGTTATGATAAATGGGACTTCCTAGTGGGCGAGTAAACTCATGACCTCACACTCTCAGTAGGAGAGACTTCCCAAGGTCAGACTAAACAAACAAAAGGATGCTGGTTTCATTCAGAGTCCGTTTATTCAATCCATCACACTATGACGCCGCGTTGGACGACAACAGCGAACAAACAACACCGCGCATTTGACACGGCCTCTGAAAATAGCAAACACTAAGCACAGATTTCACACTGACACAAAGGGAAAACAAACAGGATGAGGACCCTCAGCGTGTAGTGAGGAACATCAACATGTAGCTTTAAACATCAAGGCCCCGTCTGGATTTATCAGCGCACAGCAGAGTGCGGCGACAATGTGCCGTTAAAACAGTCCAATTTTGACTTTGTCTTCTTTACACCCGTTTAGGATGCCGTTCTCCAGCAGCTTCATGAAGTCCAGTTTGACCTGAAATAGACGTACGACGTATCAATGTATGAAAAGATCAGACAAGTTTTCAGAATTATATATATAAAATGCTTTGCTTGGAAGATTAATCATGTTTGGTAAGTTTGTGAAAAATGATATCCACCCCTCCTCCCTCATTGAAAATCCACATTATATGAATATGCAAATTTATTGGACACAGTCTCAGTGTATGTTTGGTGGAGGTTTCAAGTTTCCCCATCACGCATTCAATATACACACAGCGGCAACAACACAAAGAAGTACTCAGACCTGGTATTGCTGTAAAAGCAGTAATGGTGATGCTTTAATGTGTACATCACTTTAATGTATGTAGCTGGTGAAAGTGGAGCTACTATATATGCGGCTTGATCTTTAATAATACATTAGATTTAATTAGTTGAGTTATATTTTGTATTATAGACTGGCAAGTATGACGTAGCATATAATGTAAAGTCAGTAAAAACTTTCCCTCTTCAGCAGACGAATAGATGAACAGTGAAGGTCAAACACAGCAAGTAGCAATAAGAAAAAACACATTTATGTGTTCATAAAACCATGCAGTGTGATAAGTAAAGAGAAGCTTATTATCTTTTTTTTTAGCCCAGCAGGGGGCAGTAGCTCACCTCAGGAACGTCCATCATCCTTCTGAGCTTCTGGTCCCTCCAGTTCCAGTCCAGGACCACGTATCTCAACCCCTGCAAGCTCAAACCCTCTGAAAATGAAAAAATGAGTTTGCAAAGATCAGCCTTGAAGGAGTAGAGGTCTTCTTAAAGAGGAGGAGAAGGGGGCGTGGCCACACCTACCTCTCTCTATCAGAGCGCTGACCCTGCCGGGTGTACCTACTCCGATGTGGGTGACGCCCTTTTGCAGCAGCTTCACCTGCTCCTCTATCTGCACACACATAACTGTTAACAACCAGCCATTGTACAAGTACCACATGCATCGTAACGATCCGTCATCTCTACTACCTTGATATGCTTCGCAAAAAGTTTGACTGCTTTCGCTTCCCCCCTGAACGCCGTCAGCTGCCTGAGAGTAACACGAGACGATTCATGTAAATCTAATTGGAAAAAACGTTGTAGGAGAAGAAATTCAACAAAACGCGTCACTCACTTGATGAGCTCGATGGCTCGCAGTGCAGAGCTACAGACGATGAGCAGAGCCAGGCAACTCTTCTCTGTGTGTTGCTTTTGAACCTTCGACCACTTCGGACAGACTGAGAGGAGAAAAAAACAAAACAAAAGTGTCATGCGTGTTCAAAAGGAAGCAGCTAAGGGGAGATTTTAGTTCAGGAGACCACTCACCCTGTTTCAGATACGAGGAGAGGGTGTGCGTCAGGTCGTTACTAGACAGGAAGCAGGAGTCTGGAGATGCGGGAGAGGGCAGACGGAGACCTCAGTGAATCAATAGATCAGCAGCTATTGACTGAACTTCCCAGTTAAAAACCCTCTTGCCCAGACTCACCAAGCAATTTGAGCTCCTCCTGCTCGATCACGGAGCGCTTGTCTGAGAAGTACTGAGTAACCAGGTTCTGCAGGTCTGCCGGGCAGCCTGGTTTCGGCTCCGCGGAGGCCAAGACATCCGTAATTGTCTTCTTCTGATAAACAAAATACAGTCAGGTACAGATGTATCCGCAGACAAAGCCTGAGTGACTGCTGTCCCTCTTTGCGACAGCAGATGTCCCCACTCTCACCTTCCGCTTTCTTTTGGGTTTTGTTGGTTTTTCATCTTCAGTCTCGCTCTTCTGAGGGATGATGCACTCTTTCTGTGAAAGCAACACATGCAGAACACACAAGTCAAGGTCAAAGGTCAAATATATTCTATTTACAAATGATATAAAGGAGGAGAAAAACAGCAAATCTTCCGTGGAGCCCGAGGATATTTGGTGTCTATGATTCACAACCAGTTGATTTGTGTTATTGATTTGATGCATTTCCTGATATCCATTAATCCTGATTCAATAACAGGACAATTTCAATATAGTGGTTTCAACAAAACCCAACAAAAAAATGTTCAATTAGCAGCTTTTACACAGGAAAGGCCAAACATAATACCTGTTCATTCTTTTTCTTCTTCTTGGCCTTAACCGCTTTCTCCGTTACACTCTTCCTCTTCTCTGCTTTTGTCTTTGGTTTTTCCGTTAGCCGTTCCTCTTGTTGCGTCTCCTCTGCCTCAGACACATCTGGTGAAGTGAGGAAGAAGAGAAGTAGAGATTTGCTCATTTAACTTGAAACTTTGAGTAGTGTGAGATAAAGAAACTAAAGTTAAAATCACAATCACAATCAACTTTGTGAACGTATGTGAACGCACACTAATCATACACATAAATAGATATACTAGTATACACACACACTATAATAATATGACTTAATAATACATTTTTATATATTATTATTTTTTTTAAATTTTGTTAAAGATGAAACAACAGAGCTAAGAACATGTTTCAGGTTTCGCCGTGAGACATAACAGTGGATACAAGCTTATGGATTTAGAGTCTGGAGTGATTCCACAGCTTCGCCCCTGAAACAAAGATTTGTCGTTTGCACATCATCACAGTGTTTCAGACTGTTGAGGTTTGCTCTTCAGATGCGAGTTCTCCGAGCAGCACATTTCAAATCGCTACAGAAAGAGCAGAAAGCTTCCCGAGATAACAAAAATGCAGCAGACCTCAATCCAAGCATGTGGTTATATTTAGCTTCTCTGTTGCTACCACTTCTCTGTGCATACCTCTCGTCTCATGCTATGAGGTCATGCTCAGAGCCTCTGGCATATACGCATGCTTGTTCAAAACACTTTAAAAACAGATGCCATAGTGAACTCTGCAATACATCCGGGCGGTTTCACTGCAGTGGCCTTCCTCGAGCGTGCATTTTTATTTTCTCTAAGTGGACATGGATCAAACTTGTCTGAAGGAGCCAAAGTTTGATTGGCGATGATCCTTAACGTCCATAATGCGTTGCAGAGAAATCCGCTGCTGTGTGTCTGCTATGGGTTGAAATTTTAAGCATGTCAAGCTTTCCAAAACATAATCAGTAGCAGTAAAACAGGTATTTATTTCATTAACCACTAATGGGAAACACCTGCTGTGACCTCACTGATTGGGGCAAGGCCAGAGGTTCAACAACGTCCCAACCCATAGAGAGCAACGCAACAACCGTTTTCTACCTTCCTGATTAAGTACTGAATTATCCTTTAAAGCCTTAACATGACTTAAAGAGCCAAGTCGGGGGTAGCACTCACATCATCATCCTTGTATTTACGAGAATTTCAAGAACAGTAGGATATTGGCGAAAATGATTTTATATCCGGTATCAAAATCAAGTTACAAGGATAAACCTCACAATCACAATCACGAAGACATGAAAACGTTAAGAGAAAACAACATTTCTATCCATCTGTAGTTTCTTTTGTCTTAATAGCCCTTAAATCTTAAAGAAGACAATCTAAAAGTAAGGCCTCAGAGAAATCTACACACAAAGCTAGCCAGCTGATCCATGATGGCTTCTTGCCAAGTAGCAGATCATCTAAATGACCACCTCTTTTTCAGTAGATAAACCTTTTCAATCCCTATGATGCGTACAGATGAAACGGGAACATTTTCTAAAATAGGCAATTACGGGGAAATTCATATTTCTACCTCTAATAATACCACGATGCTCTGCTATGTACGTGTCCTGATGTGACAATATGTCTCCGACTGGCCGCGGCGGGTTACTGCTTTGGGCCAAATCCGGTGATTAGCGCGGGGTTGTGCGGCGGTGTGGGAGTGTCACATAAACGGCCCCATCTGAGTGACACTCATTTGATTGACCCATTTAATTTGAATGGCCCATTGAGTACAAAACTGCATTTTAATTCATTGAACAAAACTGTATTTGATCATTTGGGCAATGTAGCGAGGGTGCGGATGCGGGAAAAAGGGCGTTCATGCTCTTGTTTCTAGTCATGTTGACTACAGACCATCCACAATGCTGCTGCCAGGGTTTTAACAAGACCTTAAATGAGAGCATACATCATATGAACCTTTTTGTGTTTATAAACAGCGATGACGTATATTGTGGTGGCGGAAAATGACAGTTCTGTTAGTAGTGCTGTCATGTTACAAAGGAATATGGATCATCTGCACCTTCTCCGATTATTTTACGTTTGTGCTCAGTCATGGGGTAATGTTAATGTCATATCACAGATATGATATTACCGTATGCCCCGTTCATTTATTGAATCCTGTTATCTTGTGCACCATGTAACTGATGACATGTTACTTCTGCTTCTATGCTAATAGTACCACCATAAAATGGACGAGGAGAATGCTAGCTTTGTGTCTTCTGCTGTTTTTGATTTTGCCAAATGGTCTCTAACTCCTGTTTTACGCAACCTACTCTTGCTCTTTCAGAAGCTGATCTTAACTGTTCCCAAGGTCACTAATACACCCAAATATAGATCCCTCTGCCTTTAATTATTAGCTGACTCAGTGGACAGTTGAAATGACAACTCAAAGTGCATATTTCTAACAATCTTATAACTAGGAGCTGTTTCCTTTTATGACTTTATGTAACTTTTGATGTTCGCCAGGACTTTGTGATTAGTTGCGTGGGTTGTAGCCATTCAAGTTCTCTAGTTGGATAATAGAAACAGTCATTATCTTGCTTCCTCCTTGTGCATGTGGATGCTTTTTATAACTTGTGTTTTTGTGGCTGACTTGACTTTGTGTTGCATTCTGTGCATGTAATCGTTTCTCCAAAAGTGGATTCTGATTAGAATTTTTTTGCTGCAGAATGCTGCATTTTATTTTTTTTACATTCCCTGCGGTCTTTACTGCTGCAGTCCAAACGCACTTCCCCACATCCAAATGAATGGGATCACCGTTGGTTTTGCTGCAACGCCTGATTTGGTTTGAATGCACCAACACACTGATGCTAGATATTCAGCCTTATCCTCTAATTTCCCATCTCCCAATCGATTCACCCAATCTTTATGATCACACCCTTCTATTGCGTGTTTTTTCTCTATAACTCTTCCTTGGGGGCCATTACAGTCCAGGGCCATAAAAAGAAAAGACAATAAGAAGGATGGATGGGGGATCTTAGTCCACATTATTCTCTCATAGTCTCTCAGCCCCCCCCCCCCCCCACCCCATTATTCAATAACCACACCCCTTCTCCACTTCATCCCTCACTCCCAGACCTTCATCCTCATTTGTTAGTCATCTGTCCAGTCATACACTCCTTCTGCTGAAAGACCACTCCCACTATTGATGAGCCAAAGCAATCATTTCCCACTCTCATCCCTTACTCTCTCTCCCCCTCATGCTGAAGTAAAGATACACAGGTGCCAAACTACAGGAAAGAGAGGACCAAGGGAAGAAGGAAGACTGATCAAAGGGTTTGAGAAGGACTTGGAGATATTGGAGATAAATGGATTATAATCAGAGTCAAGTCCAGGCCTAAATATGAGCAGGAAGCAGCCCAGGTCCACCTGTCCTGCAGCAGGTAAGCGTATTTTTCCCCTGCTGGTGCTGGTCTTAACCAGTAACATCTGGCGTGATGCAGCTGTGAGTGTGAGAGAGATAAAGAGATTATAACCAATTAGCAAATATTCAAAAGAAAGTAGCAAAGGCAGTTCGGTAATATGTCTAGCTTGTGAGAATAAATCTTGCAATCAGTTCACCTTTCTCTTATGATTTGCATCGTCTGCAAGCACAATTTAAGTGCTTGAGTTGAAAAAAAAAATGCAGTCACCTGACATGCCGGCGTTGCACTAAATGCGATGGGAAATACTTATCAATACAATGAGCCTAAAAGACATTTTTAATCTCACCATTAGCACTAAGACAAACCTAACACACACGTCAAGGAGCCATTCAATTGATGGTGGCTGATTCAGCATGTATTTGATTTGGTGTTATGAAGTGAACTACCTAGATATAGCGTGCTGGATGTAACATCACAGGAGGTTTTAAAGGCATCAGGAGGGCAAGCAATTTCCTGTAGTGTATGCAAGATAAGAGAGCACTAAAGCTACAAAAAGGTCATTCAGAGGATAGTGCTGAAGGAAAATTAGCTTTGATTTCCTCCATCTCTGTAAATGCTATCAACACAACATTTATTCGGGGAACTCTAAATTCACGAGGGCCCGAGGACCCATTTTATGTAAAGTCATCCAATCTCTACATCCAATCTGTCTGTAATTAGCACCTGACTTATTAAAGCATAAAAATGGATGGCGAGAGGCACAACACTGATTAATCACATGCAAAGTGTATCTTTTAACGACAAGCAAACTGAGCTGAGGGGGATGCGCCCACCTGATCAATAATAAGAGTTTAAAGTGAGACACACAGGGCTTTGGAAATGTGCCTCTAATGTGGTTATAAACATTGCTGCTGGAGTAAATAAGCACAACATATAGGACATTAAATGGGTGATGACAAACTACATAAAAAGTCATAGTGTTGGGCTGCCACAGGCCACCAGAGCAGCTTCAGTGATCCTTGGTATATGATCTATAAGAGGGAAGAACACAATCCTCTTTTGTTATTCGCTTATTGCATAATTTTGTAGTCGAAGCATCTGTAGGCCATTTATTATGTTTCTACACTCATTCATTCAGGTGTTTATCATCCGTCTTTATATCTCAGAATAGCATTTGATTGCTCAGGTAATGTGGTAAAGTGAGAGGGCAAGAAAATCTCTCTTCTGCACTTTGTAATCTTTCCTGCATAATTTTGTACTCAGACTGATGCTGAATGCAATGTCTGGGCACTATAAAAATCAATAGGTTTCATTTAAATTGCAATACAAGTGACAAGGACAGAAAAGAACCAACAGATTAATATATTAGCCCAGGATAAAAAGGATGGTGAATGAATGGAGGCTGGGCCAAAGATGACAGAGGCTGACTAAATGCAGTGCAGATAAATAAAACCAAACCAACAACGTTCCGAAGGAAAAAGAGAAATGGAGAATTATGGCTTTATCCATTTCGACTCTGACGAAGACACAGTAACGTCTAAAGCATAACTCTGTTTGCACTACCAAAGGCTGCAAATCAATCAGCGTGCTCCAGTTCTTTTCTCCCTTGGATGTTTGCCGTCTTCAAACTGAAAAGCACCTGATTCAGCTGAATGCTGCGGGAGGAGGTGCAGAAAAGCTTTTCAATAAGTCTAAAGTGTTGCCTGAGGAGCAGACGTTAATCTACGAGAAGGTCAATATCTTCAATGTGCCCTGAGCCTTACCCAGAACATCCTCCATGCCACACTCGTTCCAGATGGTGGAGTCAGGCGAAGGAAGAGAGTATGCTTCCAGAGGCACACGAGGCAATGAGCTCGCAGCTCGGATAACCATAGATCAATGAAAGTCGATGGGCTGTGGAGAGGGCTCAGATGCAGGGAAATGGGGCCGCTTGGTCATCTTTAATGGATGATCAATAGAGGTGACTGGTTTTAAAGGATGGTCAATGGCGCTGACTGGATGTAAAGAGGATCAATCGACTGGTTCCAGGAAAACGGTTGATTATTTCTGCTTTAGAAGAAAATAGCAGTCAGATCATTCGTTTGTAAGGGCGAGGTACTCACTTGTGTATACTGGCACTGTGCCTACACAACTGCTTAAAACTGTGTTGGCCATGACCTCAGGAAATCTCTTAATCATGAACACAGCTTATTCTACTGTCTGATTAAAGATACCACTTTGGCCTGTAGGATAAGAGAGCTTGTTTCCTCCTGCAACCCAAACACGTCCCACAATATATACAAGCATGGAGACCGACACCCCGAATGTGACTGTGCAATATTTCTGTTGTGTGCATCTATAAAAGCAATATGATACTTTACATGAAATCAATGCAGCACTTGTTTAAACAATCAATAACTCATCTGAAGACATGAAGCACCGGCTGATCTTGGGAGTGGCGAGGGTGTGTGAATGGGGGGGAGCGCGTATTGGTTTTGGAGGCCTGCAGCCTTCTCTAAAACGCCACAATTTGAGCATGTGTTATTGTTCAAATCAATGGGGATTTAAGGCTGCACGCACACAATTAGTAAGCAGAGGGGGCAGAGGAGAATACCATACCGGTTACAAATGCATTGGCTCTGCTGTCCAACCCATTTTCTTAACATTTAGACTCTGTATTCCATTACTCGCTGCCCTGTTGATTGTTGTGTTGCTAATACAGGGACTTGCAAAATCTTAAATCTTTAAAACACTGGCTTACTGAAATTGCAAGATAACCCAAAGAGGTATGAGTATGTGTCATTTGGCTATCCATGCTCTTGTCAGGACATTTAACTATAGCATAAATGATACAGTGCAGGGATGCTGTACTGCCAGCAGGAGGAGTACTGGATGCACAGTGAGACCAAGGGTGATTACCTATTTAACATTCTAGCAACTGTAGTTTGATTTACGAAGCAGGACGTCCTACAAAAACCCTGTGACAGGTGTGGTGCACTGCACATACAGTCTTACACACACACACACACACACACACACACACACACACACACACACACACACACACACACACACACACACACACACACACACACACACACACACACACACACACACACACACACACACACACACACGCACACGCTTCCCCTAATCACTTTTTAAATGAATATAAAGTATACAGTAAAGAAAGACTGAATGTGTGCATATCTATCTAATGTCTTTGGATCTTTGTGGATATGTGTGAGTATATTGACACATCTCAGCTGGTCCTCTTCTATATTACAGATAAACCAAACATCTGGAATAATATGATCCATGGTCTGACCTCAGAAGAGATAAAAAAATTAAGCTAAATGTCCTTGTTTTAGTGACAGTTCTACCCATCATTGCATTATGTGGTATATAGCCCCTTGACATAAACTGAGTCACTGACATTCACGTGTTTGAGCCAATCCCGACTGACAAAGTGTGATAGGAGCTCCTGATGATGTCTCACAGGAGGTGCTAATCAGAGACCCGAGGTTATGTAAATAACCCAAAGCTTTTAAGCCCTTTTCTCCCCTTGCCTTGCCAGCATACGGCAACTTATGTAATGCGGATGCTGTTGTTGGCCAAAGATTATTGAGGCTTTTGACACTACTCTTCCTGTAAAAATAATAGCTCTACCTCCATTCCAGTTCACAAACAGACCCCAATCCTTATCTTTGTATCCATTCCTCTCTTGATCTTTTTGAACCCCCCCCAACATGTACGCATGAGATGTGTAACACTGCTGTTGTTTTTCATTCTCCATCAGTCGCTAACAACAGACTGTGATGCAATGCATGTGGAATCTAGCATCTGATGGCAGGGCGAGGAGGAAAGGGGGTTAAAATGTGTCCTGTGTGAAAAGTGTCTCCTGTCCCGAAGCACAGATAACAGTGCAGATAAAACGGTGAACGGTTTCACATCTTCATTATTCAACATGCTTCCGTCATGGAACTCTTGCTCAACATAAATAACATAATTACAAACAACTTACACCACATTTGATTACATCACCGCTGCATAATGGTCATGGTTTTGTTTTCCGCAGCTATGCTCATCGTTTGATTTATAGATCTGAGTCACCATAATGTAGGCAAGACCACCTACAAGCATGTAACAAACAACATACAAAACAAATGACTGAATGTATCAACTTGGAAAGACACCGGCAAGAAAACATTTAAAAAACAGTGCTTTTATTTAAGATTCTAAGTCTAATTTTAACTGTCAGGTTACTTTAAATAAAACATAAACTATACTTTAATAAACTATATAAATATTATACTTTATATTCAGAAAAGTGCAAAGTTTACAACAGTTATATAAGTAGCACATTACTGCATTACCTCATTCTGAAAACGGCTTTGCTCAACCTCACTATTTCCTTTAGTTCAACAAGCAACACCACCGTAATCTAGACTTCAAACATCAATAATCAGACTGACAGCAAGCAGGAAGTGCAGCCAAGGGTTCGAATAAGATGAATCTAAATCATAAGAAAATGTTTGGCCTCTTTCATCAACCTGCAAACTCAACATTCAGGAGTCGCGTAAAGCCTTGAGCACTTGAAACGGCACAGACGGCAGGAACGCTGCTACATCTGGCACCTAAAACTTATCAATGGTAATAAAAGTGGAGTTGGAGCCATACTCAAATATTTAACATCTTCTGTCAGGAGCATAAAACAAAACACACCCAGTAATGAAAGGGGATGATGTTTAAGGCAGACAATAACTATGTTTATAAATCAACCTTGCTCTCCGTTAGGCATGAACTGTTGCAAAGAAAATAGATGCAATAATTCCATATTTAATCCTTCTCTGGTAGCAAAATTAATATGCCACAACATGACAAAACAATCCTGATTTGGAAATCATGACAAATAAGAGTTAAAGATTAGTTATGTTGTATTGAACGTCAAAAGGAATTATAGAAACGGGGTAAACTAAATTGTTTAGAGATGCACTTCTCTCTCCCAATACTGAAACCGACATCTCCAAGTCAAGTCACACAGAGTCAAACTTATTATGCAAAGTGCCCAAAGCTATAGTCAATTCCCTGTCCATGAAAATTCAACAGTGTTACACTTTAAACAGTTGCAGTGAGTGTGGTTGATTGTCTTCTCATGGTCTCAATCTTCATGCTAAAGTCATCATTATATGCAGCCTAACCACACCCATAACCATACAGTACAACAGCAGCATTCTTTGTGACAAAATGCATTCATAGACGGTTCGACGTCTCCTTTTCCCTCTGGCTTACTGTAAACTTTCTCCGTTACAACACTCTTACCGATCACGCCTGAAGTATTGTGCCAAAGTATACATCAGCCATACAGAGTGCTGCTGCCAACATGACCCTGGAAAACTAGTAGCCAAAGAGGACTCCAGGGTATATAGACTGAGCCAGCCTTCCATGGCAGGTGGATATAAAGTGGATATGAGCTGCTCATTGAGAATTAATTGCTGGGGTTCCATACTTAAAGGCGCAAGATAGGAGACTGGTAGCATTTCGATTGATTCTCAATGGCTCTCAACATGGCGACGACTAGCCAGCCGGGCTACGTCAACAAAGCAAGGAGACGCTTGGATAACAACAAACAAATATGGATCCTGATCAGACTGACAGATTGACATCACTGCTCTGTCCTTAGATAGTATAAAGTTGTTCGCTGCTGTATTAATGCTCTGAATGTCTTATTTTTCACCTTGAACCTACTTGGTAGCCACTGGCCAGTTTTTATTCCTGATTTTGCAGATTTAATGGATAATTAAAAAATGCATTAATGGACAATTATGGTTAATTGATCCAAGCCCATGACCATATTTCACCTTGCTTTAGTGTTAAGTTACCACCTGTGTGCATACGTGTAGACCGGTCATTGGTTTGGAAAGAGTGCAGTAAGAGAGTTCCTATTTTGGAAGTTTTACTGTTTGATTTCGAGAGCAGCCGGTGCCCTTTTTAGCTAGACAGGGGCAAGCAATAGGGGATGCAGGCACGCTGCCACAGGTGGTGTTCGAATAAATAAACAGAGGTGGCAAGCCACATGTGCGGCTGCCAACCTGCCTGCCAGCGGACAGTCCTCAGTGGGGCAACCCTGGCAACTATTATTAAGGCAGACTCTGGCTCTCGGCCAGAACTTAAGTTTAGAGGTATGTGCACATGCCGGGCATCATGTGGGAGTGTGTGCGCGCACGTGCTGGCCCAGACACTTGAACACACTAAAGACGAACACAATCTGACTGATGCCATCTGTATCTGTGTGTGTGAGAGAGAGGGAGCATTGTGAGGTGTTCAGACACTATCACCATTAGTCAATTGAAGGCCAAGAGCAAGGACGCTGAGGCATGTGTCTTGGCTTGACTGCTCACATTAACAGCACCATCAGACAGGCAGAGAAAAGAAATAGAAATGGCTCCAGGCCACTGCAGAGAATACGCGCCAAAGATCACTAACTTGCTCCACTACATGTCGTCATCTTGATCTGTACCAACCCTGGGCTAAGACCATTTATACTGACTGATGAAGGTTCTCTTTAATGCTAAACCTCAACCACTTTCTTTCTTTGGATCCGGGGCCCATGGAAAAGAAAAGCCAGATATGATAATTTGGAGCTCGTGTAGTAAATTGTATTCGGGAGTGGTCCTGTGCTGTATGTTGTGGGGAATATAATTCTTAAGTACAGCACAGTTTGAGTTTGAAAAAGACCTCATGAAAACTCCTTAGCAATTGCATTAGGAGCTTCCATCATCCCTTCATGTCGCTGAAAACAAGTGGGGTAAAGGAACGCGGGGACAGCTAGGACAGCTTCATCCGTCTTCCTGATTGATACCGAGAGGGTAAGAGGAAGGGAGGGAGGCTGAGATCGTCACTCTCTTTCCGCACAGAGGCCAAGTGAAAATACTTCTATGCAGACACAATCTATTAAGTGAGCCAACACTCTCACAAGGATTCAATAGCAGAGGGACAGTATTGGCTACGGTCGGAACCAGCTAAAAGGCTTGCTTTTCTGTTTTTCTTACACAACGTTCGTCCCTTATGTGCTAGCGTTGTTCATCTTGTTTAGGAGGCAATCAAGGTCGCTTTCAGATCACGTTGACAACAAGCAGATGCTGCCTTGTCTCAGTGCATGTGTGCTTGTTCGAAGAGAAAGAACGTTCTGAGACAAATTGAGAGGGGGAGAGAAGAAATAGTTTCTTTGCTTTCCCGTTCAGTAACAGAATTTCCATCACCACCAGTAAAAGGTCTTAATCACAGTCTTAAAACAACTGCAGTGAAGTAAAAAAAAAAAAGACCCCCAGACTTCTTTTATACTTCACCTAATTGCTTTTCGCAATGTCCACAAGGTGGGGAACACATGGGCCTTCAGTAACTTATCTAAAAGAAACTTAACCAACAACTTGGGAATGAAAGGCGTTCCCTGGCACGGTGAGAGCTTGGACTCGAGAAGCAGAGCTCGACAGCACATAGATTACATCATCGTTCACTAATATGAACCTGCTTGCTTTCTATCTCTAAATATGGGATGAGAACACTAAGACGAAAAAAAAAGAAAGCTGGCTAGCTCACACTGTTTAGCTGATGTGATATGCTTCAATAACACACACATGCCAGACACGCATCACTTGCTCTCTTGTGGTCAATAATCATGGTCCTACTTCCTGGCAACCTTCGGTCCTTTTGTCTGCCAAGCTGTGCTTGCTGGAAATGAGTAAGACTATGAGATGATATAAGCCTCAAACAAAGTAATGCCAGGCGCGGGCCTATCCAGGTCGGTAACACCAACTGTTCTTCTGACTTTATCTTAACCCACAAAGGCTTATATAACCATCAGACGGTCACTTATTAAAGCCTCATAATAACAACTTGTACTGAAGAGACACCATATAGAATACATTTAATGTATAGAGCGCTTTGCATACAAGTGATGTAACTAAAATGAGACAGCTGCAACCGTCAGTCATTTGTCTTTCTCCAGTTCCTCCTAGGTGGACTTAAAGCCATGCACCCAATTGGTAAAACCGTCAAAATGATTTCTTGGAATCAAGATGATGGAAAGAAGAACAACTCAAAGCCTCCCTTCCAACCCGTGCAGCCCCCCAAAATCACTATTCAGAGGGCCAACGAGCGAGACAAGCGGGAGAGGAGGGAGGGCAGACACATGAGAGAAGACCTGTCCCGTGATGACTTGTTATTTCTACTCAGTATTTTGGAGGGAGAACTACAGGTAGGATCATTTGTTCACACCAATTTATTCTGGAGTTCAATCTAGCTCAAGTGGCATCCAAAAGTCACGGAAACATGTGTGAAGCTGCTCAAACTAAAGCCAAGTGTTCTACTGCAATGTTTGTCACACTAGGCCAGAGATGAGGTAATCGCTGTGTTGAAATCGGAGAAGACAGATTCAGCTCTACTGGGGGGCCAGTATGGTTTCAGCAGACCGGAAAAGGTGCTCCGTGCCCTGCAGAGAGACTCCCTCTGGGCCCAGCAGGACCACCTGCAGGATGTATACGGAAAACCAATTGCTGAGGTACAAAAAGTCAATAGTAAGAAAGTAGACACCATATGGAACTTATGATCAAATTTAATGAGTGGAATGCATTACTGTCTGATAAAATAGCATCTATTATTGCTGCATCATTGCCCAACTTTGTTATACTCCACTACAGGTGCTACATGCGCTGGTTATATTCTTCTGCAATGATTATAAATCAATGTTCCACCCTGATTTGTACAGTTTCAATACATTTCCATTACTGCACAGAAAGAAACCCAATATTAAATCAAAAAGTTCACTAAAGAAAAAACTTTTTTGGATGGCTACATTCCCCTAGGGCTGTGTGGGAAGTGGGAAAATGCATCTTATTGTAATTTGCCTGACATGATCCTTTAAATGCTTTACAGTAAGAAGAGCTTCACTTGCCAAAATGACATACTGTTTCCGCAGACTGGGCAACCCTTCCACAAGTGAAAGTGCACAAACATCTTCACATTCCTGTGCTGTTTTTCCCCCTTGTTCTCCTCAGCTTAACCACTTGGTGGAGGCCCGGAAGCGCTCATCCGAATGGATGCAGGAGCAACTCCTAGAGGTGACCCGCTCTCACGGCGGCGCCCTACACAGGCTGGAGGAGCAGGAGAGGAGCCACAGGGCTTTCAGCCATAAGAGCAACTGCCTTACCACTCTACTGGAGGAGGACAGAGAGAGGTCAGTGCATCAAACCCTGGAGGTTCAAATGAACGCCTCAGCAAAGACAACATTGATATTCCTCATGTCTTGCTAAATTGGTAGCCTGCCTCGGAG
This sequence comes from Eutrigla gurnardus, assembly GCF_963514095.1. NCBI lineage: Eukaryota > Metazoa > Chordata > Actinopteri > Perciformes > Triglidae > Eutrigla > Eutrigla gurnardus. Next base: position 18,222,443 of record NC_139926.1, read on the forward strand.
CTATACTTGTAAAAACCTCCATGCCTTTCAGAATCCCTCCCGATGTAAAAGAGATGAGGATTTACAGCTAGCGTAGAAGAGGCTAAGGGATTAAAGTATTTCAGCACACTGGAACAAGCCAGATCTGAGCTCTGTGATGTACACTTGTGCAGGCTTAAATTCTTTTAGTCTATGTTGGTCTGTAATGCTTTTCATGGCTCAGTGAGGGAGCAAAGGCACGATTGGCTGCTGCATTTCTACCACCCCCCCAGTGTATGTGACCTCAAGACTGTGCTTAAGAGTTACTCCACTCAGACACAGTCCATTACATCCTGGACCTGGTTAGACCTTGTGGCCGGTCTGGCTCTGTTCACTCTCCCTTGTAAACACATAAACATACACTCACGTGCAATTACATGTACAGGCTAAATTGGCACCCTCCTGCCAAATTCAACAATACCGCACAGCACAGGATGATCTTCGAAACCGAGTAAATGGGCTGATGCTTTGCTTGTGGGCAGAAAGATTCCCTTCAGAAATAGAGAGCGCATTCAGATGTGGCCTATGGGTAGAGCTAGGTCTACCATGAAGGTGGTCACTGGGTCTCCTATGCAATTTGAGGCCTGCGACGGGGCCGTTGTGTTGAAGTCCCGGGTTGTCTCGGCTCATGTACCACCAGAGTCCACTCTGTAATCTAGCTGCGTAGAGACTGGACCCGCACTGGGCTCGCAGCCTTGGGAGGAGACTAGTTGTCTGCATCCGTGTGCCAAAGTGAAAACGTTTGCTGATCCACTACAGGCACACATACGCAATTAAAGACCCAGAATAGCCATTCCAGTAGAGTGATTAAGTTTACTAGAATACTGTCCATCCAAATACAATGTGGAAACCCTAAATATGCACACATAAAGGCTTTGTGGTTCGTCTTGGCTTAATGATGATTAATACATGAGTAGACAGCATGTCTGTGGTGCAGTGTCAACCCTGTGTGGCTCCTAAATTCTTGACTGTTTGAACACAGAGGATTTCTCATCTCCTGTTATGAATTCCCTTTAACAACATGCATCTAAAACATTTATCACATAATCTGAGGTTACAATGTTATGTTGGGCTGTGGGGGGTATCAAGATCTTTCTTTGTCTCTGACCAAAGTAACTCCATGTTACACAACTTTTACCGCTTTCTTATCTTCCCTTTGGTGGCCTCTTATTTACAGCTGAAATAATAGAAAATGTATCAAGTAGATAGTCAGAACATTAAATTAACATTAATGTGAAGCAATTTTTTTTATAATCAATCAATTATTTATGACAAAGATTTCTTGCTTTCTCTTGTCTTACGTGGCAGGAAATTGAATGTCATAGGCTTTTGGACAAGAGGGCTTTTCAAAATTCTGATGGCAAATTTTCACAATTTTCTGACATTTTATACACCAAGCAATTACTCGATTTTAATTGGGAAAATAATCTGCAAATACATCGAGAATGAAAATAATTGCTACCTCCCAGAAAACACAATAAATTAGTTACCCCTCATTGCACATTCACAGCTCTTTGCCTGTATTTATGTATTTGTGTTCTTAGGCACACGGGCAAAAGTTTATATTCCCTTTCTTTGTGTTCCCAACTGCGTTTCAGCTTCTTTGAGCTTGGCACAAAAATGTTTGAGTTGAGTCAATGCTTGCATTTATTTACCGCGGGGTAAACAACACAAGGCACATGGCGATACAGTCAGTCCCTTTCATCTCACTCGCCATCCTGTCTTTCTTACATCTTTCTCTGCAGTAGCCCAAATATTTAACTGAAAGAATTTCCACTCCTACTCCAAATCCACTTCAACTATCTTTCAATCTCCCTCCCTGTTTCTTTTCAAAGCGTATGCTCTGAGCCAAGACAGCCATTCAGCCTGGCTTAAAATCAGCACCCCTCTCTCTCTTTTTCATTTCCCTACTAAAGTAGTTCCACAAGGTGCCATGTGCACAGCAGATGACCTGCTTTAGCAGTTGAACTATACGGTGAATTACAGTCACGGCGTATAATCACTTTATGCCATACTATGATCTCCGTTGCGTGTCAGAGGACGATTACATCTGCACATCACAATGCGGCAATCTGGTTGTTCCAACCTCAGCTATCAGAACATGCTCTAGGTCTGTGTGTGTTTCCTATGGTCCGTCACTGGGCTGACAGCATCGCGGCATTAACCGCACACACATGCTCAACACACCCAAGACATCCGAGCTCTCATCTGTTCACTTCAGTTCAGAGTCTCACACACTTTTCTCAGGCTCTGCACTACACCAACAAACTACTTTTAAACAAGTTCATGGTTTCACTCCTGAGCTGATGTGGCCTTCTCAACAATACATCATCAATATGTGCTACAGATGTGGGAACGGAATTATTTAGAGTATATTATTATTTAAAAAAAAAAGAAAACAAAAGGCCTTTGCACACTGGGTCCGTTTTTTCATCCATCATCCGCTAAAAATTCGTTCCGCGGCGCAGAAACCATCGCACACCGAGTCCGATGCTTTTTTTTAATACATATTTGTTGTAAAAATTGGCGAAACGAAAATAGACGGAGTCATCCAGCAGTGAAGAAGAGTTTGTCATCATCTCATTCTTGAAAAAATAAACAGAAGGGAGCTGCGCAACTATCCTGATCGGTTCCAGGTGTACTTCAGGATGTCGGTGGTCCAGTTCCAAGCACTACTGGGACCGCACATCAGAAAGAAGACCACCAATTTCCACGACCCAATTGCCCCTGAACAGCGACTGAAGTACATCCCCAATAGAGTGGTGAAGTCTATTTCTATTTCCGGTACATGGGACCTCATGAATTTCTGATGCATGTATTCCTATGGCAAAATCTAAATTATTTTCTGGTCCCGTTTGAATTGTGCCATGTATTTCACATTATGTTTGTGGTTTTTAAAGATAATTTTTCATGCAAGAAAAAAAACTACGATTTATCGTGAAGAAGTTTGATAATGGTAGGTTTTGTGTGAGGCCGCTTTGTGAACTACAGCTCTTCGCTGCTCTCGGCGCGAATGATATACGTCAGTTTGAGCCAGCGATTCCTAGTCTTCTCATCGGACGGGAACCGAAAGAATGAACAGCTGTACCTACTGGAATGGGAACATTCAGGAACAAAACACACCGGCATCTTCATTTGATGGGCACTGAATCGCTGTGAGAAAGGCTGATGATGACGTGGCGTCACATACGCGACATGTAGTCTTTCTCATTGTGTTTTCTCTACAGCCTTAAACTAAACAATTGCACAATAAACGTGAAAAATTACAATTTAAATCCACAAACAACATATTTCTAATTCAGGGCATATAACGACTGGGAACAGCAAATAATTATATTATCTGCATTGAGACCCATACATTTTTTACGATCGCAGAGGTCCCATGGGAGTCTAGCGGAAAGGGCGGGACGTCACCACTCTATCCCAAGCTGCTCGAAAATCACCACGATCTGTCCATCTCTGCCTCTTTATAGTCTTTAGACTGTTTTTCATACAGAGCCTTGTTTTGAGCGACGAGGTGAATGAGCTGGCCTGACAGTTTGGATGTTTGTGGGCTCTACGGTGGCTCCGAGTGGTCAACCTCTCCAAACACTTTTGATGGATGCGAAATACTTAGAAAATTGAACCTGTTCTGAAAAAGTTATAGAGTCGGTGTGCAAACGTGACTGACAACGTGAAGTCGTATTTATTTTTTAACATAGGCCAATTTCAGACGAAAAACACTGACTCTCAGAGCAGTGGTTTGGGCTAAATGCTTAAATCAGCTAAAATGCTCACCGTGACAATGCCAACATGCTGATCCAAAGTAGGTATAATGTTTGTCATTATCTCATGCTACCCTTTGACAATTTGCACTAAAATACAAAGTAAAGATAGATCTGAAGGAAATGCCAGTCGTTTTTAGTCATAAACAAACTGGACAATTCTAATTGTTGACCTAATGATGAAAGGCTAGGGGATTAGCCAAGTTATCATATTCATCCTGAGGGACATGAACATGAATGTCTGTACCACATGTCATGGCATTCCATCCGATACTTGTTTAGATATTTTGCTCAAAACCACACATGCAGACCTCATAAGGTTCTAGAGGACCACCCAACATCATTCTCCTTGGACCAGGAATAAAAGGATAAATAGCCAACATAATTTCATGGCAATTGATACAATAGTGGTTGAGGCATTTCACTTAAATGTCAACCTGCTGATGTTCAGGGGATCTTGAAGTCAGTTGGACTTGTCTTCTGGGGACCATGAATGTCGGTACAAAAGTAAATACCAATCCATCAAATCATAGTTGGGATATGTCAGTCTGGAACAAAGTCGTGGACCAACAGGTGGGCAGACTGACATTGCGATCCCTAAAGCCACACCACTAGCAAGGCTAACAAGCAATCAATGAAAAGGATTAACATTAAACATGGTGGAGGAAACATTTTACAAATGTATCTCAAAAAGGAAAAAGGGAGAAGTTAACTTGTCTGTGCCATAGCAGAAACCGACAGCTGTTCCGAATCTGTCCATCCATCACACTCGACACACGTCGGCCATCTGTCGGCTCGGCAAATAATGCGCTCGAAGACGAAGAAGAAGTGCATAAATTACCATAGGAGTCTGGCAGAGCATCGCTACAGAACCAATGTTCTGATCACAAGCTGTTGTGCCTATTTATTAGCAACACAAAGCATATGAGGGCAGTTTAGTCACTCCTTCAATTCTAATAAACATGCTGATAAATGAAGAGAAGAGGACAGAGTGCCGAAGCAGCTTTTCTGTGACCTTACACAGCATTATTCTTAGCACAACTGTTGGATTTGTCGCTGGCAGCAGCTAAAAAAACTCAATATCCCCAAATTACACCCCTGGATGAAACTAGGAGCTGTGACAAGAGAACAAAGAGTGCTCCTCTCATATAAGGGGCAATGTTTGAGGGTTTTCTTGGAAGTGCCTTTGAGGAATCGGATCATACTTGTAATTGAGGAAAAGCGCTGCAGATTGCCAAACCCTCCTCTAAGCAAAACAGGACCTCATGAACTCTGGGTTTGGGAGTTGGTCTGTGCGGATAGCAACTGCAAGGAATGAGGAGGATTTCTCTCTCACATTACACAGCCAGAGAAACATCTCATTTTACTGTGAAGAGGTTTCAGGGTCAAGGACAGAACAATCAAGCAGACTGATTTATTAACCTAACCATTGTCTGATCTGCAGCTACCGACTGGGGCCCGTAGCAGGATAACTAATTTGCAAGTGCTGATGATTGAACACATTATAGCCCTGCCCAATGCCTTGATTGTGACGCTATTATCCTGATAATGGGAATTCACCACTATCTACTTACCATAAACAAAAGTTTAGTGCATTCATCAAGCAAGTTATCCTCTTTACAAACGAACATGAAGTGAAAATGAAATGGTATCAACCAGTCATATCTGGATTTGAAACAGGCGGCTATGGTTGTAGTCAATTAAGGGATTAAATAGAATGCCAACATGATACACAGCAGTACAGTTGATCTGGGATGCATGCTAGAGACCTACTTTCTACTTTTCATGCTTGGCTTCACAAACTGATGTATAAAGTCTGTTTGCAATTTATAACAAATGTGTTAAAGTGACACCCGATCAAGCGATGTGATAAGAGATAGACATAATGTGCCAAATGCTTGGACATTATTCTCCTATGAAATGAGCTGCTGAATCTGGAGCAGGTAGAAACTTTCAATTCCCGTGGAGACATTGTCTGCACATTTATACAATGCTGTCTGTCTTTTCAGCAGCACTAATGTCGGGCGCTGTTGCACAACCTTTCATTGCTTTCTTTAAAACATATGAGCACTCTCTACATTTCCATAATGCCTTCAAACATAAATATCTAAAAATTGAAGTTTAAGTGCGTCTTTTCGGCTGTTTTGTAAATTCTTGTGCAATGACAACATGACACATGGGGAAATAGTTCTCCTTTAATTGGGGACTAGATGGGTTTGCTTGACAGAAAGAAATACCACCAGAGGTATATTTCCCAGTGAACGCTGGAACTAGGAGCCATGGAGCGAGTAAGTGCTCCCGGAGGGGAACATGCGTCATGCACAGTCCTATATGTTTATTTTCTCCTGCAGCGCTGGTGATTGTATCATCTAATGAGATAAAATATCATTTATTTTCCCCATTATAATTTTTGGCATTCTTGTTGTGACAGACGACACTAGAAGTGAGAATGATTTGAATCTAATCTGTCATCCCTCCCTGCTCCGCTAAGCTCATGCATTTGACTAATACCATAAGAGAGGGACACAGAAGAAAAATGGATGATGGCAAGAGAATGGTATGGAGACACTTTTACAGCTAACGTCATGATTACGTCACAGTGTTAGCTGGAGGCAAAAGAAAGCAAAGTCTGGAGGCAAACACAAATCACTTCAGAGTATGGGCTAAAGTTACACATCGCAAATGCCACAGTGCTGTGTAGTTGGGTGCAAGAATCAATATTGCATATATTCCAGATGCCAAATTGTGATTCTAGGCTCTAGCCAGATACAATATCGGTGTTTTAGTGATGTAGAGATGCTCGCAGAAAATGATCACAACAAAGTTGGCGCTAGCAATGAGCTTTCCTTTGATTAATGTTAACTTTCTCTGTTAACTTAACTTAAATTAACCCCACATTTACACATTTTCTTCAGCATTATAAAAAGAAAAAAACAAGCCAACAAAACAGACATATAGACAGCACTATTTGTTATGTTTGAGAGTTATTCTGCCTCCACCTACGCTCAACCCATACAAAAAGAAGTTGCAGTTACAAAAACAAAATTGCAATTCATACCTAAAAGCAAGGTCATTACTTGACTAAATTCTCCTTGTCACATGCCAATAAAGCATGTTGAGTTGTAAAAAAGACTTGAAAGACAGGGAGACAGGGAGAGAGAGACATATGGATGTAATTGCGGGGCGATGAACTGATGATGTCATCTCATGGTCAGGTTATCAGGCCCCAGGCAAAGTACTACACATGAAACATGTCTCTTTTCTTAATCTCTCTCTCTCTCTGTCCGTCTCTCTCTCTCTCTCTCCCTCCCTCCCTCGTATGCATGAGTTACAGTTCTTAGGACATGCCAAGTTAGGCCTAGCAGCACTTATGCAGCATGGTTAACATGTTTGCTCAGGCTAATCCTGCACACTGAGAGTGTTAGCCTTTCTCGTTTGAATTGTGATTAAGCTTTAGTTTTCTACACACACTCGCACAAACACATTCTGTCCTTCCCATTAGCCTCTTTGGCATGGCTTCACAATGACCTCATCTGGAATGGGCTGAACTCAGTAACACACACACACACACACACACACACACACACACCAGCAGTAGAGCCTGTACAGTCCCATATAAGGACTTGCTGATGATGTAATGGGCGCCAAGGACTGCGAGTGAGACTCAGTGTGCAGAGCACTTCTCATAATGTTTGGTTTTCCGGATGGAATGTCCACATCACTGGGATCTCCGGGAAAGGGAGAGGTGAAAGAGTAGGGGCGATTCATTCTATGAGGATTTTTTAAAAGGACAGAGGCCAACGACACAACACAGGTAGGAACATTCAAAAGATGTGCAGACATCGGAAAAGATCCAATGACGTGTGCCGCTTACAAACTTTTTAACTGCAAGATGAGTTACGGGCATAGTGACTGAGTGCTGTCCAGTTACACAAAGAGTCGATAGATAGAACACGTTACAATGTCAAGTTGATATCAAATAGAAAAGGTGTCTAAGTTGCATTTTTAAAGACAATAAATTATGTCTAACTGAAAGATTTGCAGTGAGGATTCATTTTTAATAGTTTACATTTCTTTGCTGTTAAAAGCATTATTAACAAGACAATACTCACAAGATAACTAAGACCATTAAAAAACAACCTTGAAGTTAGGTAGACTATTTATCCATGTAAAGCAACATACCATCTATTTTCAGAACAGTGATCAATTAAATTCAGGAACATTAGATCATTGTGGATTTAACTCCCAACCTGACCTAAATGTCAGCACTCCTTACTCCTGTCAGATATCTCTGGTAACAAACAGACCACAAACTTAAATGAGATTGATTCCTAATAGAAAAAAAGAGAAGACTGGTGAGAGATCACTTTGAAGTGTGCCTCACTTGCAATAACACTTGAGGAAAAAAAAATGTATGGTGTATATTAAATGCATATGTTCATTGCTGGCATGCATCTGGGGAAATATAGGGAGTGACAGCACTTGTAAATGTAGCCAGTCTGTAATTACTTATGGAACAGGGGGGGATTCCTGCCTCTCCGAGCTGGAAAAGGGATGGCGTTGGAGGTGCACAGGAGGAGGGTGATTGGGTGCAGTGTTGAGGGTACTCAAGGGTAGAGGAACTTCTTAATTAACAAACACTCCCTGCCAAGGGACCATCTGCTGTAATAGTCTAAACATCCGACAGAACACATGTTGCCTGGCAGAAAGTGCAAAATAACATGGAATTACATGGACATATCTACATGTTTTGGTTTTAAGGGTACACACAGAAAAGGAGAGGGGGAAAAAATTCTAGTCGCTGTAGAAGTTTGAGTAGAGAGGAAATTGTGATTCACATTCTTTTGAAAATTAAAATAAATGTTTATGCTGGAAATAGACAATTTAAGAAATGATGTGTTTCAAAGTTGTGGCCAAGAGGTTAAGTCTATTATAAGTGTCCTTAGAGGCTGTAATATGAGTCAATTACACAGTAAAACCAGGCCACAGCATCCAGTCTGACATTTGTTTTTCTCTACAGACTCAAGCTCTTGATTGTAAAGGAGAGAGAATACCACGAGCTAAAGGGGAAGAAAAGGGAACAAGAAGTGTCAACTCTGAAGGTCGAGCTCACCACGCTGAAGGCTTTTGCAGTGCTGGTTGTAAGGGAGCAACAGTGTCTGGGCGAGCTGCTGGAAGAGCAGAGGCGCCGTGTCAAGGAACTGACCGCCATCACTGACCACATCAAGCAGGAGGTCAGTGTCGCTTGCCCCAGTGCAGAGAAGGAGGAGCTCAAATCCCTTCTCTATAATAAACTTCCCCTCTTCCACCAAAGTCAGAGCACCATGACAGCCCCAAGCCTGCTGTCAGAGGTCGAGTTACTGAGGAGAAGAGTTGTGGAAATGGAGGGAAAGGATGAAGAGCTGATCCGCATGTGGGACCAGTGTCGAGACCTGGACCACAGGCTAGCCAGGGAGACCAGCCACTGCCGTAGCTTGAAGGTTGAGGTGGATAAACTTAACGGCAGGATCAGTGAATTGGACAGGATGGAGGAGGCTTTAGGTAAGAGCAAACAGGACTGCGGTATTCTAAAGGGCAGCTTGGAGCGCGAGAGAGAGGCTAGCAAGATGCTGTCTGGCGAGCTCGACAGTCTGAAGGTTAGGGTGAGAGAGCTGGAGTCTGTCGAAGGCCAACTGGAAAAGAGTGAGGTAGTGATTAGACAGGACCTGGCCAAGCTCAGGTCACTGACTGTAGCTTTGGTGGAGGACAGAAAGTCCACAGCAGAGAGGCTCCGGCAAGCTGAGGAAAAACTGAACAGGAAGGAGGGCAAAAGAAATGAGCAAAGCAATTTGGCAACAATGACAGAAAGACTGAGAGAGGAGGTGCAGCAGGCGCTGAGGTCTAAGGCAGACTTAGAGGAAAGGATTAAAGGCATAGCGAAAGAAAAGTATGAGCTCCGAGACAGACTAAAAGCAGAGGAGGAGAGGAATGGAGAGCTGGAGAGTAAAATGACTATGATGAAGAAAAGGTTACAGATCTTGGAAAACAGGAAAGAAAAGGACAAGTACACGCACAGCTCCTTTCCAAACAACGCTAACCACCACTGCCAAACCGATGACAATCAAATAAAAGAACTGACCCGGGAGCTCGATAGGTTGCAAAAGAGACTACAGGACAAGGAGGTGTTGGAGGAAGAACTGATGAAGGTGGAAGAGGACTTTGAGTCCCTGCAAAAGAGGTTCAAGGATGAACAGACGCGGTCTCAGGCTCTAAAAGAGGAGTTGGAGGTTGCAAAGAGGGAGCTAATCAGGTATGAGCAGGCCGAGAAGCAGGAAGTGAGCCAGGAACACCTTCTCCTTTGCCGTCTTCAGAAGGAGCAGGTTAAGTCCAGACTATTAGGCAGAGAGGTCGACACCCTGAAAGAGAAACTCCAGAAGCTGATGGGGACAGAGGAGTCGATCTGCAGGGTTCAGACGGATCACTCCACGCTGCAGATGAAACTAACTCAGCAGGAAGCCAGCAACAGGGAGCTGGCCAAAGAGATGAAGGCACTGTGCAGTGAGCTAGACAGACATAGACAAATCAAGAACCTCACACCTGGTGCAAACAGACAACACTTACCAGATCTTCATCAGACCACCAAAGAGGTTCAGACTGAGCCGGCGGACAGCCTGCCGCCCGACTACAGCGAGAAACTAGATGAAGAAAACGACGACGAGGACCCAAACTACAATGCACAAGTCGTGAACAGAAGAAGCTCTCTTGTCAACAACCTGAACAGCTTGAACAGTGCAAACAACAACATAAGCCACTACAGCAGCCATTCAGCCAGCAGCATAGATATGCACCATTCCGTTAATGGAGACGTGATGACGTTAACACACACGCCGGGGCAGCCCTTGCACATCAAAGTAACACCACATCATATACACAACACAGCCACCCTGGAGATAAGCAGCCCCACCGGAGACACGGCCACGTCCTACACCAGCACCGCCGTCATTCCAACGAGCGGAGCCTCGCCGAAACAGAGAATTACAATCATCCAGAACTCAGCTCTCTCCGCAGTCAATACCAAAACCCCACCTTCAAGCCCCGATCGCACCGTCTCCCCACTTGACTGTACACCCATCTCTCGGATGTTAAGTCCGAATTCATCACGTTCTGCGACGCCCGACCACAGCAACTCCCCTATTCAGATCGTAACGGTCAGGACCTGTTCTCCAGAGCCACCGGAGGCCGCAAGTCAGACCGCCTCCTGCAAGACACCGGAGCGACAGAACAGCTGGCAACATCAGAGGTCCAGCAGCACCGACACGAGTCCCAGTATCGTCGCCACAGAGGATAACAAGATCCACATCCATCTGGGGAGCCCATATATCCAGTCTCTGAATGGTATGACTCACAGCAAGCCGCAGCCTGTTGGGCCATACTATGTCCGGCATGAGCAAAGGACCCAGGTGCTCGCCAGTGGCTGCCACGTCACGGGTGTCGGCACAATTACAAGTAGCATCACTATATCCCCCGCTACCTCTTCGGCTTCACATTCCTCAAATATAACAGTAAGTGGCCTTTGCGATTAGGTGAAAATGTATAGCCTATGTTCTGGACTTACAGCATTATGTTCCCAGTCACATTCCTGGACAAGACAATTCAAACAATTCACCAGGCTTTGTTGTATTTTGTAACAATTGTGAAATAAATGCTTTGTGATATTTATCCTACAAGAGCTTTATAGAACGCCTCCTTGGTCTAGTTAATGTGTCCCTTACCGACTTTAAACAACCCTGTATTGCCTGTGTGACGTGTGTGTTTAGTACCTGTACGAGAGCTAAGTGAGACAGCATCACGACCAATGTGTGATGTGCTTTTTTAATCATCTGTTTCGTTAATGTTTTATTACTGTTCATTAAAAGTGTTTGTGTTTTATTTTATTTATTCACCTTGAATACTTTTGAGAGACAGTTGGCCTCCACACAACTCACAGGTTGCCTGCCAGTTTCAATGCAAAACAGTTGGAATCAGAAAAACAACCTAGTTTGGGGGGGGGGGTTCTCCCCTCTGGGGCCAACAGCACACCACAAAGCACAACACATCAAGCACAAAGCTGTTAATATGACACATTTTTAAACGAAATGAAGGGAGAAAACAAAGAATTACTGGCATAGAAAATGGAGAGCTCTACCTACTACTGAATATTTCAAAGCTTCATTCATAACGTCTAAATAAAGATAAAATCTGGTATTTCAGCCCAGCTGCATATTAAGATTAGACTTTTAATATTATAATATATATTATATATTATATATTCAGGTGGTGGCTGTGTAGGATTGTGATTGTGTGTGTGTGTGTGTGTATTAATGGGTTGGTCTAGCAACAATCAGCACTATAAATTACATTTCTATCACTACAATAACAAAAAATCCAAAATCCATTTGTTTAGGATTAAAAACCTCAATAAAAACTGTATAAAAATACAGTACAGCTGTAAGTGAAGGTTGATGCTGTGTGTGTGTGTGTGTGTGTGTGTGTGTGTGTGTGTGTGTGTGTGTGTGTGTGCGTGTGTGTGTGTGTGTGTGTGTAAGCTTGAAACGTCTTCCAAATCTGCACCTCTTCACTCAGTGTTTTAACATTTTTCCCTTTTCAACGTTTGTGAATTAAGACATTTTATCAGCTTTTCGTGATTTACTGTAAAAAAATAAATAAATAAATAAACAAGAAAAAGTTCACGGTTAGAAGTAAGGAGCAGCCATTAGCATGCCATTGCTGGTCGTTCTTGTTTCGTTAGCTACATCTACGTTGCCATAACAGTCAAAGCATTCCCCACAGTCATCTCCTGCCAGCTGAAACTCCCAATGCAGAGCAGTGATACAGCGTATTTCATGGTGGTGTTGATTTTCCTACTTTATAAACTTTTCCTTTATTTTTCTGTTTGTAAAATGCATGTGAAAAGAATGAAAGTACTTTCCTTACACAGAAATAACATTTAAACAACAACACAAGTCTATTGCAGTGTGCATTAGTGTTGTCTGAGGGTCACATACATTAAGTGATAATCCAATACAAATACACACTAGACTTAAACCAAGTTTTACAACGTTGCTGTTATAAAAAAAAAATCATGTTTAAACTTCAATTGCTCAAACTGCACTGTAAAGTAAACAGGGGAAGGCGACCTATCCAGAATATTAAGGTAACATGGACATGGCTGCCAAATATAATGGAACACAAAACGATGTAGCACACTAACGAGGAGCAGCATGTATTATTCATTTCAGAAATATAAAATCACAGTGTCCGACTTCCAAAATAGCTCATCACCTCATAAGAAACTAGCTGAGAGTAATGGGGGACACCGTAATGTTTCCTGTGGTGGGAGAGGCTGGCAGAGAGCCGGCATAGCAGGCTTATGATGAAAAACATGGAGGAACATGAAACACTCTGACATCACCTGTTGGCAAGGTGGTAACCAGATGAGGCATTTGCTGAAAGTTGAGGGCGGACTTGAGCGTGACAGAGGCCTCACGAGAACCTTTGTCAATAATGTGAGCTTTTATCCACGACACACATCACCATAAAGGTCATACTGCTTCTCACGAATCTCCTCTTCACTCTTATTATTTCAAAGTCAGTCCCATGCTCCAACAGACTTAACTATCCTTTGACCTACATGGTATTGATGTATTTATATGATTTCTTACCGAAGGGGCAAACTGCATGTGATCATGCTTCACAAGAAAAAGTGAATGCAGTTGCAGGAGTTAACAGGTGAACAACTCCGATTCCTCTGAGATCGCTGAAGAAACCTGATCCAACAAGGATTCCCAAGACTAAGGGACGAACTAATAGAAGAAGCAACAGAGCTCGCAATACAAGACAAAATGGTTAACCTTCCTTAACGTATACAGGGAAAAGACTCATCTGAAATACTACAAATAAATAACACTTTTCATAATAAAAACGTACAATAAGTATATGAAAGAATTGTGATTGTAACACTAGGGAGTATCAGGAGGATACTGAACCAAAAACATGAACAAGCAATAATAAAGGATGAGTTGAATAAATTATGGGGTATTGCCTCTTAGTCGATCAGTCCGATTGGTCGTTTAGGTCTTAGTAGACAAAGATTACTTTGGTCAGTTAGTCATTCTTTTATGTTTCGTTCAGGTATGACTTGTTCCTAAGAAATGTATGAACACATGTCTGGTTAACACAAGATTTTTCTGTGATTCTTTGGGGAGGAACTCATTTTTACACATCTGTCAATTAAATCACCTAATGGATTAGTCAATAAAAATGCATCAGCGACGAAGAATTTATTTGGTCAAACACAGCCCTAGCTTCAAAGAATAAAAAAAAAATTAAGAAAACAATGAGAAATACAAATGTATACAAAATAATTAACTATTCTCTTGTATGAAAAGATCTGTGTGCTGCTGCTCACCTGTAAATAAACAGCTTGTAGACCATTAATTTGGAACAGGTAATGTTCTGTCTAAACTAAATTTGTCAAATAAATATAGTGGAATCAGATGTGCAGCATTTTCCCATGTGATGTAGTCGAGTAAAAGTATTGAGTAGCTTAAAATAAAAAATTAACAGCAAAGTAAAATCAAGATTGTGCTTAAGATGGTACTACAGTACTTGAGTGAATGTACTTTTTTTTTGTAATTTACACCACTGGTTTGAGTATTTTAATACCTCCTGAAAATAAACTTTATTCTATTTGTCAACGCAGCCACTCTGCAGTCCAAAGCAATCAGGTCAGTGATGCAGGGCATATAACAGGGCTGCCCTCTATTGGTATGCAGAGTGCATGGAGCCATGCAAGAAATAGCCGCAGGCAACTTCCTCTGTTGTTGATGCGTGGAGATGAGGATGGGCAAAGCAGAATAAATGTAGAAAGTTATGACTAGAGGACAGCTAAGAGTAAGAGTGACGTTCAAGGGAAAGGTACAGGGCATGACAGACAACGTCAGAGCAACATTAAGTCATCACTATTAGTTTCTGCCATGAGCCTCACACAGACATACTTTCACACGTGTTTACACAGCTTCTGCTCCGAACAAGTCGTGCTACCAACGCTATCTTCCCTAGGAACCCACAGGTTAGCTATAACCACACATTCACTCGATGGTACTTTGCGGTTTACACTTGTCGCTATGGTAACTGACTGTTCACAGAATGTAGCTGAAGTTAACAGCAACTGCTGGCTAGCTAACGTTAGCTTACAGTTAGCAAGCGACGCTTCTCGCAAACAGCTTCAAGCTAGCGTGAGGAGTTCGCTCATCGGGTTATAACAAACCCCACGCAGACCACACGTTTCAGAAACACACAGAAGAATAGAGATACTAAAGTCAGGCAAGATACCTTGATTGCCCTCGTGTGTCCACCACTCGTCACCCAAGTCGTCTCCCATTTTCCCCCAGCTAGTAGTAGTCTGTCCAATCCAAATCTACCGCTGAGGGAGCATGCTCGGGGTGTGTTCAAGAGCAGCACGTTTAAAAACATGCAACGTTTGGTTTAAAACTGCAACGGGACCCCATGAAAACGAAACAGATTTCTCCCACAACATAATTTACTCTAGTTAATATGCTAAATATGTTATATGGACAGAATCAATTGTATAAGAACATGCCTTAATTTTCTAGCAAGGTCAATAGAGTGCCGTTGTTCCTATTTTTTTTTTTTATCGTTATGAACTTTGCCCTAATGGCATTGAAGTCCTCGAGGCAATTATGCGTAATAGACACCAGCTAAACTTTGATACGCGTTTAACCGAAAACAAGTGCTCATATGTCGGAGTTGAGATTTCAGGTAAGTTTTTGTTCATTAATTTTCATTAATTTTCTGTACTAGCAACTTTTTGTAGCCTGGTTTGTGTTAAGCTAACGTTAGCATGTATTCGGCAGTTGGCTAGCGCGTCGCGAGCAGCTCTCTTCTGCCAGCAAACGACTTTTGGTTTAGTTATAATGTTATGTTGAAACCGTAGGCCCTATACACCCTGCACAGTGTCATAAAAAAATAAATAAAATAAAAACGATGTGAAAATGTTTAATAAATTGGGTGTACATTGCTGTAAGGAAACCGTCTCCCCGTTTGGCAAATCTGCTAATGACGTCTTAGCCCTCCATTACAAATACTTGAAATATATTTCTCTACACTTGCCCTCCACACAGACTGGGACTTGGCCATGAACTGAGCTTTATTGTTGCAGCCATCCTCCTCTACTTTCCCCACTATTTATCTATTGTTATTTCTATTCTCCAAACTTGTCAAAAGAAAAAAGCCCCTAAAAAATCATTTCTATATTTAAAAAAATAATTTCTACCTCATTGACGCTCGCAGAGCACTGAATAATACTGCCACCCCTTCGACCTGTGAATCGCCCTTCTCCCCCTTAGCCACAGACCATTGATCTCGGAAAACTTGTGACTTGTGTTGTTGTTGTTTAAATGTTATTTCTGTGTACGGACACACATAGGGGACAAGGGGACCTCCATGCGATTTCCGAAGTTGAGAGCACTGACTAAATGTTGCTATTCGACTATAGATGGGAGTAAGGGGTCTTAGCTCAGAGTTCCCAGGCACTGCCTACCTCGTTTGTCTTATCTTTGTGTGCCTTTGTTGTTATACAAAAAAGGTAACACACTGCACCATAAACCTTTTCTGAAAATGAAAGAGGAATAAAGGCACATCCTTTTTCTTCAGTTACTTTTGTTCTCTCTGACATTTAATTAGAGTCCACATATAGGATTTTTTACAAATGACTTGTGCAATTATGGGATAAAGCCTCATTATTTGTCATAAGGGGATGTTTCCATAGAGCAGAAGAGTAGTAATCTACTACTCCGTACATTACAAAACACATCTTTACATCTTCTGTCGTTAAGGTTTGGTCCTATTTCCCAACACACAGACAAAAGGAACAAGGAGAGAGAGTAGTAGAGGAGGAGGAGGACGTGTTTGGAATAGTGCCCTCGTCTCTGCAGCTGTAGCGGAGAGGAGGGACGGGTCCTCTGGGAGTAATTGCATGTTGTTTTGTATTTCTGTCGGAATAACACAATTTTTGGCTGGTAGAGGCTGTGAGATGTTTGATTAAAGCATTGCCACCAAAAAAGAACAGACTGATTACTGGGGAAATTATAAAGGGTTCAGCGGGGTCATGTCGTATAATCTACAGAATGGGGAGAGAAAACAAATCAAGAAAGAGAAAAAGGAAGGATGCAGTCAACACATTGTGCCGAGGTCTGCCAACATTCAGGGAGGACAATGGAATCTAAATGGCAGCTTTGTATATAATTAAGCGTCATTCCTGTAAAACACAGGCCTCTTCCTCATTTGCCAGTCTGTATTCACCGTTTGGCTGCATTTTCACAAGGAACAATACTCTACGAGAGCACAATCCTTTTCTCTAAACCCCAGGGGAACTTGTGAAACTTTAAAATCAGCTCCCCAATGTTAGTCAGATCACCATATGTAGAAGAGAAAGTACACTTCAAAAAGGCTCAACTGCACAGCAGTGTTCACTAAAATGTTTTAAATGTACAGACCAGATGGAAATTACTTTAACTATTTGGGATCTTTGGAGATGAGATAAAACTTTATATTTTAGGGAAATTGCTGTTGTTGCAGACAAAATTGGAGGAAAATGATTGGTGTGCAGACAGTCAAAACATAACTAATCATTAAGCTTTGTTTTTAAAAATGTAATAAACCATTAAGCAGTACCTCCACAGTCCCGAGATGATGTTTTGAGACCGACCGACCTGGAGAATAGCTGGATAAAATGAACATGTAGCTTCAATTGTAACAGACAGCTTCTGAGACTATTGAGTTTCACAGTCTGAGGACAAAAAATAATAAAGATGCAAAGACGTCTAGAAAGTTGGGAGAATGCTGAAAAAAGACTGCAAGAGAAGATGAGCTTCACTGTAATTAAAGGCGGACAGCTGTCTCCTTTGGCCTCTGTGATTGCACGCTGTGGAGCATTGGTGTTAATATGTTTGTTTTGTTGTAAGCAGCTGTTCCTCCACTTTTTTGTTTTAATGATCACAAGAAGAGGTTTATTTTCTTTTTTCCATTCTCCTCTCCTTTTCTGCTGAACGCGGAGAAAAAAAGAGAGGGAGGATAACAGACTAATTATGGCTTTGAAAAAGTTCAGTTCTGATTACTACACATCCAAAAGGCGTCTATTTCCTACCTATTGTCATGCCATGCATTTCCACTGACACCGTCTCTGCTTTACCTAACATCTGTACAGAGACTCTTCACTTCTCCTTTGTTTTACCCATTGAAGAACATACATGTCAGTATTTGTTCATTTGTTCATTGTAGCTTGAGCTGCACTGACACTGTGGGACTTTTCTTTTCCATCCAGCAAACAAACTGGGATTTGTTTGTAGTGTAAAAAATGATCAATTAGATGACAGTAAATTATTTTATTCCGTGCCTAATTGTGGCATAACCTTGTCTAATTAGTGGACAACAATCCAAGGAGAATGCACGTCGTGTAATGTAAAATAGCCATCTCAATTTTAATGAGGGTTGAAAAAGAAAAAAAGACGATTCAAATGAATATAAAATGAAATACAGTAACTGTCATGTTGATATGCCACAGCTAGAATGGGGGGTCAGCAAGGTAGCCACATTCTTGACAGCAAGTGTGTGGCCAAGTGCAAATAAACAGGAAGTGACCTTGAGCTTTCCAAAACTTCACTGCATATATATACTTACCACGCAGGTCTCCAACTTACAACTGTATTCATGAGCATCTGGCCGAGGCTGACCTGCATGGAGATGTGCTGCATTCTAAACACCAGCCAAACATGTATTTGTTGCTGTTGTTTTATGTCCGGGGGCGTGTCGGGGGTTCAAGGCCAAAATCTATTAAAAACCCATTGACAAATCTGATATATTCAATAAAGTGGAATATACATTAAATCTGTACAATAGTAGTATTTTTGTCTGGACGCATCAGTTTGTTGACACTTATCGAGGGCAAACTGTGTCTGTGGCCTCAGATGAGATTAACTCGCCTTCCTGTAGATGTGTCGGGGGGGTTGGTTAGTGGGGAGACAGAAGGTATCTCGGGGCAGGCATCATTGTGGCGAAGGTCCCAGTTGCTGTCAACCTCGCCAACTGTCTAACCACATGGGCCTGGCCATACCTGATGGAAGTTTTCGGGCCATGTGCCGCAAAGTGTTCTGGGGAAGGAACGACAGCTTAGAGGTTACATTGTGATGTGTGTCTGCTTGAATCCTCAAGTTTTCAATGATGCACTGATGCAATGTTTTCTTGTGTTTCTGTAGCTGAAATGTTGTTGATGTGACCCTTGAACAAGTAGATCCACATGACTTTGGAAACTGACTGAATTGTAGGCAGTCAAGTTGCATTACTGGTAATAGGCGCCAAGGAAAAGCAATTATTGGAATTAAATAAATCGATATATCTGGCTCTGCTGCATACATGTTTAACCTTTTTTTAAATTTAGTTATAGACAACATTCAGAGCATCAATATAGCAACAGGCAACATTTTGGTTTGTAATTATATCGAGCAGAGAATGAAGTTGGTCGTCCTTTGAGTATGTTGATATCCAAGCTCCTTTTTTCCTTGTTGATATAGCCGGGCCGGCTGTGCACCGGTAGCTCACGGCCTCCTCTCCGCCCTGCACTCATACCCCGGTAACAGCTAATAACACCTTCCTGAAGAAAGTGTAGCAGCAACCCTGAGGGGTTGTCTGTTGTGTAATCCTGTCTGTTGTGTGATGCATTCGGACTCTCATGGGTTGATGGCTGTATTTGAGAAGTATTGGACTCGGGTTAGCTGTCATAATTTTGCCCTATTGAAAGTTGCCATCATGCTGGTTTCAGTGCAGAAGCGTAGCAACCGCCCTCTGGTCACATTTAGCTCTATCTGCACCTTTGCTGTTGTTTGCACTGCCGGCGGTGTTAGGGCCGTTGGCTCTCACCATGTTGAGAGCCAGTGAGAGGCAATAGGAATTTTCCCAATCTCATATTATGCACCTTTAAAAAAGAGTCAGTGGAGTATTTTTTGTCCCTGAGAAAGAAATGTGATAAATTGCAATGTCCAAATTTCCTCCCAAGAACTCCTTTAAAATGTATTTTTAAAAAGTTTTTTGTTCTCGAATATTTGAAAGGTAACAACATTTATTTATTAACTTAACTGTTCAGTTATATTTTCTGTTAATGGTGTCCGCCTGATTTATGGTCTTTTCAAAAAATATCAGTCAGCCTTCAAGGTTCAACTTAAGGTAAAAAGAAGAAAAATAAAAGTGCTGCAAGAGCTTTCAACAGTTCAGCACAATTGTTGTCTTATTCATACCTTTTTTCTTTCTGGCTGATGGAACAGGATAGCGGCTCCCGTGTACGAGACCTCTGAATGTATGGACTTGTTGATGCTGCAGACAGCAGAGACTACAGTGTGGGCAGAGTGACATGACATCTTGTCCCCTCTCTAATTATGGTAAGTGATGGAAGTGATTTTTGTTAGTTACAGAAGTGACAGGCTGAAGGGTGGAGGGCTACCGACACAGCTGATAGTTAGCGACACGTATTTTTGCCTCAACACGTACATGACCGAAGGGACACGGAGGCACAAAGCAAGGTGAAGAAGGGATTTCACCTGTCAAGTAGGACCTTGCTGCCTGTGTGCTGTTATGTGACCCAGTAGAGCATGGCCTGTACAGTTGGAAAATGAAAACACCTGTGTGTTGTTGGCTAAATGAGACGTAGCTTCTAGGATACAGGCAGCTTATGAATTAGCTACTTTCTGTATCTGCAGAAAATGTTAATTAAATGTGATTAAACACACACATCTTCAAGTTTTCTGATGAAACTTGCAATGATGAGTGCAAAACGATTCCAAATTAAAAAGTAAATTAAACTCATAACCTTTATAATTCCGTCTTAGAGTTATTTGGATCTTGTGAGTGTTTGCTCAATTTATCAAAGTTTGAATTATTATGGATTCAATCACAGTTCATTATTACTTCCAGAAATAGAAGGCCTTTGTGTCTTTGTGTTATTTTTTCTATTTTGAAAATAGTTAGTTTAGTTTCAAGTCTTCTCCAATACAATTGTATTATCATAGTAAATTATGGTCAATTTAGAGCCAAATAGACCATAAAGCAGGATATGCTTCGGGGTGTGGCTACCTTGTGATTGACAGGTCGCTACCAGTGCAATTAGCTACTGAGATTACTTTAACACTTAGCTCTTAAGTTGACCTTGAACTATGGAAGCAAACTTTGTTTCGTTCTGCCACTTGTATTCATTAGATGCACCCATCACTCCGCCAGTCCAAATAAGGTCACTTCCACTTTCACTGGTTGCAAAGATCCACGATGGCAACAACCAAAATGCTGAATGTGAGGCTTCAAAACCGTAGTCCACAAACCAGTGGGTGACGTCCCGATGACTAAGTCCACTTCTTATATACAGGCTATGATTCATATCAAACACATTATGAATGTGCAGTCTGTGCAAGCGCATTGTCTGGCTATCAGTAGCCATCAATAGCAATTGCTTAGGAATTCAGTGTGTTGAATTATATTTAGGCTTTGAAAAGTCAAATGTTGGCCTTTATTGATTGTTGACATTTGTAGAAATCTGATTCACCACAATGTTCCAGCCTTCCTCTGAATTAATGTTCTCTGCTGTGAAACTACTCAGAACTGGAGCAGGATGGATAGGATTGAATGCTGATGCTACCTCAACGGAATAAATAAACAACCGCAATGAATACGCATTCAACATCCCAATTCCTCTTAAATATTAACCTTGTTCATCCATACAGATGCAATTCTCACTCCTAACTCGTCAAATACGTGGCCGGGGCCCTCTGCGTCTGATGCCGATGCACCCATTACAATCTGTATTCACACACAGCCATGTAAAGTCATTATTAGATTGTCAGAGCAACTAAATTAACAGCGAGAAAGTCTCCACAGGGCAGGAAGCTAACTTTTTATCGCAAGTTGTACACCAGCGATAAACTAGGGTTAGTTGGGTTAATTTGTTGCAGCACTCCCATTGTGTCGTCCCAAGGAAAATGTGTTGTTTTGTATGTGCTGAAAACAAACATACAACAAGGTGCAACCAAAATGACATCGGTTGGATTTTGCAACTTGGTTTGGACAAGTCATTTTAAAATCTCCATATAGTGAAAACGTTGGCTGACTGTATTTATGTATGTCTGTTTCTTTCTTCTTTTTTTTGTTTTGTGTAAGTGACATTTAAAATGAGGACATTTATTTCTTACTATGGTTCATTATTAGCTTTATTTTACAATGTAGTACATTGAAAGACAAATATTTGACTGGAAAACTCTGCCAAAACTGAGAAAGATTTGAGCTAAGATTTTAGGTTCTCAACAATGTGTCAAAATGTGATGAATTTGACGGGTACTGGAAACTGACTCGTGTCACGGCTCAGCAGCAAGCAAGAGGAACCTTTGGGGAGAAACAGTATGTTGCAGTCTGGCAGGTTTATTGGAACATTGGTTGAGCCTGAGGTGAAGGTATGCCTGAAAACTAACTTCACCAAGCCCGGGCTATCACTATGGTAATACAGGTCAGGCTAAAAAACCTTTAAAAAAAATGTCCATGAACATAAGTGACTATTAAACTTCCTCCACGACACTTGAAGATTATTCAATATGTTTGCATTCTGTAATGATGACGGCATGGTAGGTGACTAGACATCGAGACCTTGAGGCAAACAAAATAGCTTACAATATTCACACTGCTATCACGGTGCAAAAAGTTCTCCTGGTCAATAGGAACATAGCTCGGAGATAAACCATCCAGAGCAGGAGTTCTCAACCTCTTGTATCTTGATTCCCACTTCTGATAATTTTAAAAAGATAACTACCAAATATATAATACACACATGATCTGACAGAAAAAGGAGAAAAAATCCCAACTAGGCTGTAATGTTATGCCCTGTCTTTCGTGATCTTGGGTTTTGTTTTGTTGAATTCCTCTTCTATTTTGTGGTTTCTGTCTCTGACATCCTGTTTTTGTTCCTATTCTTGCAGTTTCCCCTCCTTTCTTCTGTGTATAACCTGTATGGTATTAGTCAGCCTTGCCCTGTTCCCTTGCATCTTCCTCCAATCAGCCAGCCTGCCCTCATGTCTGCCCACAAGTGTCTTATTACCCAATTAGTCTCTTGTGTATTTGTCAGTTTGTCCTGTTTAATCGGTTTACCGTCATCCAGCCTATTTCCCTTTCTTATGATAATGTGCTTTGATTGGCACAGGACCTTCAAATGTAACTCGTCATTGAAATTATGGATTTTAAATTGACATTTTTGCATCTTTGCAAATTCTCCAGCATATTTAGAAATTAAGAAAACTTTATACATTACAACACATTTGTATTTCAAAAATAGAGTGGGAGCATTTCTATAGCCTCACAATGTCTCTCAACATGGTGACGGCTGAGCCGGCAGCATGTTGCTAACAGAGCTAATGGTGTTAACCTGAAGGGAAACCGGAGGGTGAGTGATACGCTTCTGGACTGAAACCTGCAGGATGGCATTAAACTTTCAATAGTGCAGAAGTATGACAGGTATACACAATCAAACACTTCTCTTCTACTGGAGATAAAGGTTTCTATTTCCCCCTAACCACATGAGCATCTGAATGCATCACACAATAGACAGGATTTGTCTTTTAGAAAAAGAGATTTGGTTAAATGCTTTTCTGAATAACAGCATGATTAAAATATGTGCAGAATAAATTTGGCAAATGGACATTACTTACATGACAACATAATTACCGTTAATCATAATCATGAAAAAACATACATGCTAATGCTCTTAGGGCTGCCTCTGCGCCCCCACCCCCAATACTGCACAATTTAGTAATCACTCATGAATACATGAACCTGGTGAGATATCGCACATCGGGACAAAAACCCTGGAATTGAGAGAGAGAGAGAGAGAGAGAGTGAGTTTAACTCTGAGCAAAGCAGTAAGAGGGTGAGTCAGGATGTCCCACAGGTCATGAATAAAATACGAAAAGAATAATTTGGGTGTTTCTCAGCCTGGTACAGAACGTCACAGTGCGAATATCAAAGACATTAATAACATCGCATCACATATCTCTCTGCCTCTTCTGTCCCTGAGAGCAACATGCAGCTGTACATTTCCCCACGAGACCACAGATACACGCCAAACGTTAATACGGTTATCTCGTAGGTGCCGTCACCACAGGGAATTTGCATGGTGCAAATTAGGTTGGATCTCATCATGAGAGAAGCTATTAGCCCCTCACTACCGCCCTCTGTAACTGTGTGTGTGTGTATCTATGTGTGTGTGTGTGTGTAATGCTGGTGTGATGTTATCAAGGAAATCTCTGCTCCGCCAGTACATCATGCTCTCTTCATCAGAAAAGGAAAAGACAGACTCTTTTATGCACGCCGATTATCTAATTTTCCTGACAAAAACCAAAATGCTGGCGTTTATTAGAGCTTGTTGTATTATTTCTGTGATAAAGACGACCAGCGTGGTGCTGAAGCACTGTTGGAGAAAAGGAGGGAATCCTTTACACGTACAGCAGTTATTAATTTTCTGATCTAGGTGGAGATAGTGACTTTGAGGGACCACGCTGCGTTTTCTAAAAAAGATGTTCCTGAGAAGAAGATTTGTCTTGTCACTGTTCTCTGCAGGCCCCCGGGCTTATTACCATTTCACAATCAGTTCTTGAGCAGCTGCTTCCATTGATAACAAATTGATGTATTTGTCTGTAATAGTAGGATGATGGGAAGACCTTAACTCATGCAGACAGACAGACTCATAAACGCTATATGCTGATTCAGAGAGACAGTTATCTAGTCCCCACTTTACCTGTGTAAATATTCCGCGAATCTTATCTGAAAATGTGCACTGAGACGTTGAGTGTCATGTAATATTTTTCCATGTCAACTAAAAGCTTAATCTCAGGGAATGTCCCACAAGCCCTTGCTGTTGGGAGGAGCATTTTACAAGTGGCTACACAATAGATTTTTATTATTTGGCTGCTGTGCTGTCGGCGGTGATAAGAATAAGGAAAGCACTCTGCCAGTAGAAACAAACTAGAAATAGTGCTACGTCTACATAGCGCTGTCCAAATAACTCCCCCAGCGACTATAATGTTGTTTTGTCTGAGGTGCATACATTTTACAACAAGAATGTTTATGTTATATTAACTCAGATGCCATTTGAAGAACTCTTTTGATAACTTAGGAATCAAGCTAATGACGTAAATGTGTCGTATAGGGAAACAATTTGACTGGATTCATCCAACAGAAAACACTGGGATTTTCATCTGTTTATGATTTGATTATTCATATCAAATGAAGCACTCAAATTCTCTTTACTTACTTAATTCAGCTACTGTGTCTCTAATATCCCACTGTGCACTACCTGCCCATCACTGCAGACTAGCATGAACTGGTGAGCATAGTCTAGTTTACTCGTTAAAGAGCCAGATATTTCTTTCTGGAGTTGTCGGAGACCAAACATAGAGCTAAAAGAGAGTGAACATTAAATTTACATTTACATTGTGGTCAGGAACAAAATTCCAAATGTATGATTATGTTGCTCAAAACTGCTTGATGTGTAAACAAGCCCCTGTTTGATATTTCAACTTACAAGTTGATATGTCAATGTTGTGTCCACGACATGCTTGTACTGCTCTCGTGTGGCCAACAAAATCAATGATCGCAGGATTAAATTTACTACTCTTTTTCACACACAGTTATGAATCATTTTTTGGGGGGGCATTTTGTTTTATTCAATCATCTTTTATAAATAGGCATCACCGTGCACACTGCCTGATATCAAATTTGGGATCAAATCTAATTTGAAACTATCTTCCTCCTCCTTTGATATAAAAGACGGTCTTTATGGATGATAAAAGATACCGTGCTGCTGCACTGGCAAAGTGTAACTAATCATGTCAGATTAGTTTCTTGGCTTGAAGGCGGCGTAAATGGAAAGAGGGAAGCTTGGCATAGACGGTGGAGAAAATGATTTGAGGGAACTGAGTTTGTGTTTATTTCCCCTCAGCCACAGTGGAGCAGCTTATTCATGACGCCACCAGTAGATGGAGCTGAGATCCTCCCGATGCTCCACGGGTAGCTCTGCAGCATGTGTACATTAGTGTGGGTGTTTCCATGTCATGCGTGTGATTATGAACACTGATATAATTTTTTTTTTAAAGGGGTAGATGGAGATTTTAATACTAGGATGTGTGTTGTCTGTATGATTCTCTGCTTCACTTTCAGGAGGTCAGTCTTGCTCGGGTGCAGAAGTTTTTTCTCTTTAAGCTGTTTTCTTTTTGTTGGAGGTCAGGGAAGGACGGGACCTAATGCTCAGAGGCAGACTTCTTAAAGCAGTGTCTCTTCAGGCCCCTGCAGTGAACTGGCACTTCAGACGCTGGGTTTGGGGCCTGAGTTTGGGGGTTGAGTTAGGGGGTTAGTTCTGCACAGTGGAACCAGAGTTGGCTTTTGAGGCAGGGTAAGCATGTCTCTTCTCTCTGCCTTTGCCTCATGTTCTATCTCCCCCTCTCATGCCTGCCCTAGTGTCTCCGTGTCCTTCTTAAGTTTGCCTATCAGCCCTCTGGCCTCGAGGAGCATCTGTGCCCCTCCTCGTTCCCCATATGCCCCGTGCCTTTAAGCCTGGCCCCCAACGCAGGAGCCAATCACTTATTCATTCAGCAGCATGAATTAACAATCATCTAATTTTCCATCACACCAACAACCTGATGGTTGATTTCACTCCTGACCTGCTTCTGGTTTTACTTGTATACCACGCAAACAGAGATGGCACATGGGTGTCAACAGGCAACGCAACGGTTGCGATATTCAGAACTTTAATATGCAACAAACGGCTATTTGTAATGTAAAGATATAGGAGGGAAATAGTTTCCTGAACAAAGAATGACTCTCACTCTCTGTGTGTGTTGTAATCCAAGCTTCTCTCTGCTTTGTTTACATAGCCGGGCTGACTGTGTGCACTTTTTAGTTCATGTGGGAACCAAAAGCCGCTCTTCCGCTGTAGCTGCTCTGCAATGCGGCTACAGTGGAAGCACCCACCCTCCAGTCCCCCCTCAGATCAACTCTGTTAGCTCTGTCAGCACTGTTCCTGTTGTTTGCACTGTAAACACCGTTAGCAGCTAGCCACCTGCTCAGCTGTCTCCATGGTGAGCCATGCAGAGGCACTAAATATGCTCTGAATTTTGTACTGAGCACCTTTTTAATACTGTTTCACTATGCCTACATCTACATTTCAATGTTAGGACACCAACCAAATATTTAAATGTAAGTATTATGATTATTATAAACAGCGTCACTGGCTCACAAGTTTGATGCTAACCTACATTAAAATAGTTGATGATGTCAGCTGTCATTTCATGGCCACATTTATGTGGTCCTCTCCAGGTTTGATCAGAACCAGATGTCCGATGGGTCCATCCAGTGAGCTCATAAGAAATCACACTCGCATACATGCAGATTTTCAGCTGTCGTTCTCTCACACGTCTAGACTGATATTTCAGTAAGGCTCATGGTGTGACTACACATATAAAATGGGATGTGATTGCCAAAATGCTCTTTAAATAATTTCCTGTTGTGCACATAATATCAAATATGTGGCCTGGGGAGTGACTACACTGACATGAGCAAAGCTCTGGGTTAATGGTTCTCGACCGCTCTGTCACGGCACTCTCTGTGACCGTGGACGCAGGTGGTGGTCAAAACCAAATTAATGAACAATATATCTACTACGTTCAGGGAATAGACAAAAACAACATCAGAAGACTGTTTTATATTTTTGTATGTCTCAGCAGATACTGCGATTTGTGGGCCACTCGCTTTATTAGTGGTCCAATCCCTGTCCACATGTCAACGTGTCCTTGAACAAGATACCTAGGCTTCTGGGACAGGTAGTTACATTTAAGATTCATAAAAAGCTAATTTTGAGTAATTCAAAAAGTGCACGCAAGCAGTCGGCTTTCCTGAAGGATTTTTTTATGCAGCCCTTTTTTGATGCCATTTAAAATGAGTGAGGATTAAAGAAATGAAGGTCCACAATCACTCCAGGAAACAAGATAAGACGTTTTGGTCCATACATTAAACAAAGTGAAAAAAAAGGTTGTGATTTTACGGGCTAATATGTGCAAGATAGTTTCTTCCTGGAGTCTTGCATCTCCTTCGACACTGTAAAACTTAATTTTGTCAAGCAAACAAGAAACAATATTTTAATAACTGAGTTTTAGAGGTGCTGGTAGGCAGATTTAGTTAGCTTTGAATAGAGTCATGCTAACTGCGTCCCTCTATTTCAAGTGTGCATAGCTAGATAAACTCATTGCAGATGATGTCTTCAAATTAAGCATACATACAAGAGTGTATTTCCCAAAGTGTCCTTTCTAAAAAATGCAAAAAATCTCCATACATAGGAAAAACAAAGCGGCTACTGCTCATTTAACACATACGGAGCCATCTCTGGGTTTAATGAAACTGCTAAGGTGAAGAAAACGGACAAAGGAGGAATCAGTTTCATGCGTCCCACATGCGCCTTTAAAATGAAGCCTGGAAAAACATGGTAATGGTAATTGGCTGATTGCCCTCCTTGGTGTTGCAACGATTGTGCCGACAACTGCAACATGTTGCCAGTAGGAAGTTATTGCTTATTTGGAGGAAGGCACTATCCTTGTTCCTTCCATAAGCCCCTCACTGTAGCTGCAGCAGAGAGTCGTGTGTGTGTGTGTGTGTGTACATGTGACAGGCTAAGAATGAGGCAATGTTGAGATGTTATTTTTCACGGTACATCTGTCTTGATACATGATGTTTGTAAGTGGGTGATTAAAGGGAGTGTCTGTCTTTCCACATGACAGTCCAAGGACATAGTTCAAAGCGCTACTAGGTGTCAATGGAGGCCTTTGAAGCCTCCTTTCTCACCCTTCTCAAAGGGTAGATGGAGGAGAATAGGGGGAGCTAGGCTTTAGTGTTTTCCCATTTTACCATGCGTCGAGCAGTGTTTACCTCGCTGGGAATTAAACTGCTCCCAGCTATAGGAGAAGCTGCTCCCTTCATGTGGACTATCTTCCTCTCAACCATCCTCCTTACATTCGTCGCCTCCTGACAGCGCTGCATGCATTGTGCTATTTAACCTCTCCAAACATCCCCCCATCCCTTCCCTCCATCGCCCGCAAAACACTCAACACACCTCCATCACAGTTTTTTAAGGGCAGGCTAGTGGCGCCAAGAGCCACATTAGCATGGCAAACTCGGCGTGACAGCAGTTTTGCTACAGTGCTGTTATGATGGAGTGAATATGCTCACAGTTTGGGCTGCTCTGGGGGAAAGCGGCTCCCTCCAAAGTGTGTTATCATGTAGCCCAGAGTGGAGCTGGAGGGAAGGAAGAGGGGGATATAAGATTGGGAGGAGAGTGGGGATGGTGAAAGTGGAAAGGGGCTGTGGGGTAGAGACTGGAGGTGAGCTAAATTCAAGTTCAAAGCTCCAGAACGTGACTGTGAGCGCAGAGAGTGAGTTGGGGAGGAGCTGTGATGCAGACCGGGCACAGGGGGTTTTGGAGGTGGTGTGTACTGGAGTGGATGGGCCTCTGCGGTTTGGCAGTCACTCCACACATGAGTTTGAGTCAAAAAGGAGCCGACAGCGGCAGGCTATTTGAAAAAAGACGGGGAGAACACTGCAATCAGCTCTTCCCGTCCTGTGAGGAGGGAGTGCAAAATCATGTGGAATCGATGGAGGGTACAAAGTCTGCAGTGAAACACATGATACAACAAAATACAAAGGTTATACTATATTATTTGACTATAGTCAAAAGCCACTTTTATGATGCCGTTTCATTGCGGGAGTATCACACACACACTTTTTTCCGCACCGTCGTCATTGTAAAAGGTACTGAGACGGAAAGGGGTCTGAATGGTTACGCCTCTGAGTCACATGGCACAACGTTTTTTATAAACAGTGCGATCGCGGCGTATCAAGGGCTCTCCTTTCCGTGATTATAGCAGAACGTCTGTGGAAAAGTGCCTAATGACCTGTACCAGAATAAAAATTAAATGTATTAATTGCACGTTGTAGCATAATTGACGTGAATTCATCCATGCCCCTGACATTTTTTAATATCTTGAATTTCATGTTTGCAAAAATCTACTCTAAAAAAGTAACTATAGTTGTAAAAATAAATGTAGAGTAAGTGTTAAATTGGAATTAAATGAACATACAAAAGTGTACTAAATGATGAGCTTGTGATCACTTAATACCAACCACCAAAAGCACAAGTTGGATTTTTTTCAAACTTCTCCTCTGTTGGCACATACAAAACACACACATGTGATATAAAAAAAATACTGTTCGTTGAATGTATTGTATTTCCTCGGGAGATGTAATGTTTTTCTCCTCTTTCTGATTTTATCAGCTACGTCTCCAAACCGTCGTAGAAACATAACATGGCTGTAATCGCCACCTGAAATCACTTCTGTTGCTCCCTTAATTATGATATTATTTCATATCATGCAGGAGATTTACGCAAGATTGTAAAGAGTCGAGCAAAGGGCCGATTATAATAAAGAATCATGGGCTAGCTTTGCTCCAACGTGCTATTATTGCCACGTTCTTTCCACTATTAACTAGTCCCATGTAGTGTAGTTCACTTAGACCACTCGGGTATCCAACCCACAAATAATGACATTTTCTCCCCTGCTTACTGATAGCATTCATTCAGTTTTCTCATCACTCTGTTCTGTAATTATTTTCTCGATCGAGGAGCGTGAGAAAATTACATCTTCTCGCAGATGGGAGGAGAGGATGGAGACACATCTGATAAAATGTCTAATCAATTTCAGCAATTAAAGACAGTTGTAGCCTGTATAAAATATTTATTAATTTACAGGCTAAATACAACTATAGCACAGCTGCAGCCTCTCTCTCCCCCCTCCTTCTGATTATATAGTGACAAGCCAGCAGCCAGGTGTTTCTTTTTGGCAGGGAACTGAAATTCAAGTCTTCACAGCAATAGAGAACAATTACTAGCAGACCCAAACTTCAAAGTTCTCTCTACATCATTAAAAAACAGGTACCGCAACCTGTATCTAATATTGTGAGCTATTCGGCTGAAAATGAACCTCATTTTATGTCCTGTTTACTGCTACTTTAAGAGCAGATTACACTGACTTGAAGGTAAAGGATATCAACGAGGTTTTGTGCAGGCAGATAAACACATTCAGACTGTTATGCTGAGGCTCGTTTGTCTTTCAATTGGCACTTTGCCCGTTCTCTTCATTTTAAAAAACGCGAGGATGCCTCACCCCCACGAAGGGAAAATGAAGCCCACTTGTTTCCATAGCAGCACACAGCGAAACTTCCTGCAGGTCCTGGAGCGTTCACTTAGCCTGCAGCTGAAATAATTCACCTTTTCAAATAATGTGCTCCTAAGACTAAGACTCATAGAGTAGCTTCTCTTGAGACCATTATCATACCCTCAGTCTCTATGGTGGAATTAAATGAACTCACGTCATTATATTAAGTTTACTCTCTGACAACAAATCATGTAATGGAATTAATCTGAATCTATATAGTATTAACAAAACTGAATTTGTCTTAACCCTAATTGGGGGACGTTTCATGATTGTAAAGTATAGTAAAGGAGTTCACCTTCAAAATTGTTGCCATGTATACCTTCATTCTCCCTTCCCCAACCCCCGCCCCCCTATGGACCCACGTACCATCCACTCCACTAGAGATATGAAGTGGCCTTTGGGAGGATGACATCATCCATTGTTCCATATATCCTATTTGTTTATAACGACCACCGATGTAAAAATGACAATACACTACTTGTAAATTGTCAGACAGACAGATGGAAAAAGAAATATAAAGTTCAAATCTGGAACATCAAAGGCCTTTTTTTCCTCTTCCGTCACTAGATTTAATGAAGCCTTCTCAGAAGGGAGCAAGCAGTGAGACTCTCTTTATTAAAGCACAGCCACTAAGGGCCCCCGATGGACCCACATAACAAAGTGTGTCATTAAAAATTAACTTTGGGTGGAAGAGACTTAGTCACAGAGGAGAGGAGGCGCTCACGTGGAGCTCGGCCAGGCCTGTAGTGCCGAGGCCTGGGGAGAGACCACGCTGGCATGAGCAAAGCTTCTGGGTCCACGGTTCTCCGTGAGCCCCGCACCGTCACGGGACTCTCTGCGACCTTTGGCGCAGGTGGTGGCTTTGAAAAGCAAATTAATGAACAATATATCTACTCTAGTGTTCAGGGGAATAGACGAAAAGAACATCAGAAGTACTGTTTGGAATTCTGCATGGCTCAGCGGATAGAGAGAGTTGTATTAGTGGTCCGATCCCCGTCCACATGTCAGAGCGCCCTTGAACCAGATACCGAACCCCGAGTTGCTCTTTTTCAACTCTTTGCCCGTGGTGTGTGAATTGGTGAATGAGAAGAACTACGTCAATGCAAAATAATTAGTTTGTGCTATTTTTCCATATCGGGTGACATTCAAATGCATGACATTCATTACAAAATATTAAATTCAACAATAATATTTTATGTTTGTTTTGAGGATTCATAAAGCCTACAAATGATGTTTGCAATTTTTTTTATTAGAACTTCCTTCTATTATAGACTATTAAATATTGGTAACTGGAAAAATCGAATTCTCCATAATCAGTAGTAATAACACACCTAAAAAGAGCATGCAGCCTCTAGAGATGCCTTATGAACTAGTATTGTACTAAAGTACAATTTTGAGCTACTCTGCTACATCTAAGATGAAAATATGTTTTACTCAACTAAATTCATTTGTCAGCTATAGTTACTTCTAAAAACAGATATTACATTTTAAAACCTAATGACAAATTGAAGAAGAAATATTAAACGGGTGGTGTCCCACCCTTTTGTCCTTTGTTTCCTTGTATATTAGATCAGTGTCGAGTTTGTGTCTTATGTTGTGGATGTTGTTGTCAGATCCACCAGGGAGACATTTCACTCCTAAACCTCTCACATGGTTCCATTTATTTAAATGATCTAATCTAATTTGTGCAGAATTATTTTGTTGTTGTTGTTCTTCTCTCATTAATCATCTTTCACTTCATCTGAGTACGTCCTCCACCGATCTGCATGCATTGCAAAACACTAATAAATCATTTTTATAAAGTGTAATACAAATCTCTGTGTTTACTGTTTCTGTCTTCACTCGTCTGTATGTCAGTCACCACTTAATATTTATTGTATGTAAACAGATAGCCTAGAAATGTCTTTCATTTTTTTAATAATAATAATAATAAACAATCATTCAGTACTCAAGCAAATTGAGTCAGTTTGATTAATATGTGATATTGATGTTTAATTGGCAAGAATGAATGTTCATAATTAAGTATTGACCGATCCATGAAATAAAAATGCTTCTAGGATTGAATTTTTGGGATAAGGGTTTGGGGTACACAATCTCCTGAGAATGAGCAAGTAATGAATTACTTTTAATTTGTATTCATATTATTTATTTATTATTACAACTAGCAGCAACCCTGTATAATACCACTGCTTGGTCAGTGCCCATCGTCTGTTGATCTTTAAATCTATGTGATTTAAACTGAAGGGGTGGTTGGATGAACCAAACGAACACAGGACTTTCACCAAGGAGAACCCGGTTCACTTCCCGAGTGAAACTGAGTCAATGTTGACTTAATCTACCTTAGTTTTGTAACTTCTGTACTTTAGTACTGTTACGTGGCAAATCTATTTTCACAAACCTTTTTCAGACCAACTCAGTAAGTAGGATTGTTGCGTAAGTAAACATAATAAACTAAACCTACGTTGTACGTTTTTTTGGAGAAAAACCTGGAATACTTGAACAAATATTTGTGAGCTGCTGAATGATGTATTTTGCATTGTGCTATGGCAAAAACTGGCTAGGTTCTATATTTGTTCCCTGTGAAAAGTATATCTGTAAAGTATATTTTTTCAGTATTCCTTTACCCTAATTTTCTAACTGTGACAAGTGGCCTTCTTCTGATCGTTAATTAGACTCATTACTACTGAACACAACTCTGTTATGGAGATGTGCACCCAAAGCAAAGCAAATTAAAAAAAGATATATATTATTTAGAAGATGAAAACACTCCCTTACATCGAAGTCTCTTTAGAACAATCAACTCACATTTGTGAACAATTCACAATGTTCATGTATACGACTTCACAACATGACACAAAATGCAGAAATGCTGGGTGGTAAACTTAAACAGACAGGGAGAAAAATAACTATTTGGCATACATATGTTTTGCTATCATTTTCAAATAAGGGGAAACAAAGAGAGAAGAACAAGTTGGGGCTTGAACATTCGAAAATATGGTGTAGTCAGACTCATCTTGGATCGACTGCAAATGATTTTTAGACGCCACCTTCCCTCGCTGCAGTCTGCTCCCTCTGACACAGTCGCTTCTACACTTTCTCCTCGGAGCTCGGGCCTTTCATATCCGGCGCTTTAAGACAGCCCTTTCAACTACAGGCGTCCAGCCCGAGGCAGAAACATGCCCTCCCATGGCTCAGTCACTGTCGGTACAAGGTAACCCACAACCAGAGATCTGGAATCCGCGCGTTATGATCCACCTGCAAGATATTCAACTAGGAGTAAGAGATGACTTCACAAACCTGAACTCAGATCAGTGCTGTATTTCATTTTATTTTGCTGCTCTCTCCCAACTAAGAAGGCCACTGTGGAGGTAACATACTCCCAAATGGAGGACATGGCTGCGTCGGTTGTCATGTGTCATGAGTGTCGATTAGTGCAGTGCCATTTATGTTTTAGCTGAGTGCTTCTTTATTTATTTATTATTACGCTGGTGTACAGACATTTGCCATTTGAGTCTTCATGTCTGCAGTTACTTTCATTGTCATATGCCTACTTTTGTGTGAGTTGTTTGTAATAACATAATATGTTATTTTTTTTAATTTAAGTTAATACAAATGTCATCCAAGTGTGTTGCCACTTTAATGTCTTTTAAATGTAGCATTTATGCTTTGTAGGCAGATTCTTAATGCCACCAAATTTGCTCTGATAGGCCAAGAGTTTCTCCAATCAGTCACTCCACTTAAGATACAATAGCTATTTGAATTGCTACATAAACCTGAGATGCAGGTGGCCAATCAGAGGTCAGAAAGAGGCCATATAGACACCACCAGGGTGCATAATCACCAGTGAATTCTATGTATATATAGATTGAGGCTGTACTTTGGCCAGCCAACATGTCACCTCTAACACTCAATCATGACCTCTTATTCTGTCATTTCAGACAGACCATGGCTGTCTGCAGAGGACAAGAAAAGAGCCGCTCCGCTGGATGGAGGCCATGCTGAGGTAAATGATCATAATCTGCTTGCTCTCTCTCTGCTGTCATCTTGTAACATTTCTCTTCCACACAATGACCACGAGAAGGACGGTTAGAACACCCGTCACCATAATGTCTCCCTGCCTTATCGTGAGGAGCTCATAAAGATCCACTCTCTTCCCTCCAAGTAGGCCAATCTGTGTGTCAGGCACACTTGCCTGGGGGGGGGGGGGCACACACACACTAAGTGGCAGCCTAACTGGTGGATCACCAAAACTCAAGTTACCGAGTGCTTCGCAGACTAAACTGTGATGGCTGAGAATTGTACTGCCAAGGCCTTGGCCTCTTGCAAGATTATAACCTTATATTACATATTCATATTTGATGTGGATTCCCCCTCCCCCTCCTTTAAATGCCATGTGAGCATTTGGAAAGATAAAATGAGTGGGTAGGGATGATGCAGTTGATTTCGAAACATACTGCTATGAGGATGAACATGATTGCCCTCCGTCAAGAGTCAAGAGTTGAAAGGTCATCTGTTTTCATGCTTTGCTGACCTCTGCCCTCTAACACAGAGTGATCCTCTTTCACATCACAAGACTAATGATCACAGTAACATGGCAGCATTTGAATCATATTTATTTCCTCCAGTTATTTCCATCCAGACTCTGGATCCCTGCATATACTCAATTGTGGTCAAATAAAACCTTGAATTTATGTGCAGAATACGGGTCAGCGAAGCAAGCAAGCATAAATTCAAGGTGTCTCCTAACTGCCAGGTCCACCTGTACTTGAGTATTAATATGTTTCTGCTGTTATGGCTCTCTGGTCTTAAACAGACAGAGACAGCGTTGGTCACAAATACCCGATGTGAACGGGAGAGAAAGAGGCAATTTGGATCCTCATTAAATTTTCAAAAGTCCTGATGGTCCTCTGAAAATTGAACCAACTGTTCAAACGCAACCTTAATTTTATGCTACAGTAAGTGCAAATTAGTTTCACAAAAATTATTTTTAATCACACTCTGCCGAGTTAATTTGCTGTGTGGAAATTTTCCATGCTCCCTCTTAGTATCACACTTAGTCATGAACTATGATGACTTGTGCGATCTGTGCTCACCCCAAGGCCCGCCCCTGGTTCAGACGTCCTCTTGTTACCAGTCTGCCAATCCCGCTTCATAAACACGATATCTAGTTCTCCTTCAGCGACACTGAAGGCCAAAGAAAGCAAATCATTAATACCTTTTGGTGTCTGTTATTTTGTTATGGCAGCGGTGATCTGAGGTTGAATGCTTGGCCGTTCTAATTACGTCTTATTATGTTATCACGTATTTTCCTGACAGAGACACTTCCACCATATGAGGGTGTTTTTAGGGCACACAATTGTATTTATTTTCTTACACAGTAGTGTTATGTTTCAACTCTTAAAAAGCTTCAGTTACATTTGATTTTAAATCACACACGTAGGAGATTTACATTCACATTTGCTGTATATGACTCACTGCATAATTATCATTAAATCAAGTCAGTTGCATATCATTAACATATAGAGATAGAGTCCACATGTGTCTTAAATATACATTTATTCCAAAAATGCATTTTAGATTGTATCGTTATTGTTATATAGATTTATTTTCTGTGTGTGTATTGTGATACGTTCCACCATATTTGTCATCAACGTGGACACAAAGGCCTCTGTCCATTATAATGCCTGCTATGTTGATAATCTGTTTATACTCCATAATTAATGTAAAAGCATTGACATCAAGAAACCGACTGACCTCAACATTGAATGAAAACGTCAACAGTTGACGTTTCTGTGGCTTGAAGT
This sequence comes from Eutrigla gurnardus, assembly GCF_963514095.1. Lineage (NCBI taxonomy): Eukaryota > Metazoa > Chordata > Actinopteri > Perciformes > Triglidae > Eutrigla > Eutrigla gurnardus. The sequence goes on from NC_139926.1 coordinate 18,259,403, forward strand.
ACGCTAGAAAATACATTTCAATGTCACATATGTGAAGGTCTGCACTTTACAAATACCTTATCGAACTATGAAGGCTCCAAGTAGTTTCTTTACAAGAGGACCACTGAAATGCTACTTGCTTTGGGTCATATGACACATGAAATTTGTCACATGTGATAAGGGAAAAGCAACGTGCAGCTTGAGGTCTGACAGGGCTTGCTTTTCTCTGCTGATTGCTATGCAACTACAGACTTCAGAAAATCTATTTTATTCGTGAAGAACTCAAGCACATGAATCACACAATTTTCACAGATTTCTCAGTCTTTCACAAAAACCCAGGCGCAGGTGTCATGATGACCTATACAGAATGATTTATGGAGTCTTGCCTGAAAGTCCAAGATTTTCCTTGAAGTTCTAAGACACTTGTACCGATTGTACCAGCTCCTGGATGATCACATTTCAAGCGTTCTGCTTCGGGGTTGTTTTAAATGACTGTTGAGTTAATTCTTGTTGTTGTTGTTGTACGTACCTCATAGATTTGCAATTCACTTATGTGCAAATGTGAAGCATTTAGCAGTGACGCTGAAGCGTCTTTCCTCCTGAGTGACGGACACTGAACTGACTGAACACTGACATCCGTTATCTACTGATTTCCTTGGTGCTCTGCCAGTTGTTATGGTAATACCATCTGCACTTACTCAATTGGCTTGCAAGCTGTAAATGCAACATAATATCACTGCTAAGGCTAGAGTGAAGAAGTCCACCATAGTTTACACAAAGCCATCTAATTAAGGAATTTCCAAAAGAATGAACGAAGCCACAATAACAACTACACTGTAACAAAAGACAAGTTCCAGGTTAACTTCATTATTGCTTTTGCAAGTACAACATAGTGAGCTCACACGTCCAGTCCTTTTTTATTCTTCTCCAGAAAAATTCAATGAAGAGCTGATTGTCGTGTGGCAGAGGTGACGCCATTTAATTGCACACTACCTGGATGGAAATTGCATTTAATCATCCCCAGTCGTAAAAGTGAAAGGAATATTGGATGAGGTAATTGGCTTTCAACAGGAATCTGAAAGGGCCAATAACATGATGCCCATCCGGGTTTATCAATGTCACCTCAAATGCTGACAGACAGTACTCTTTTCTCTCTGTGCTGCCAATCCCCCAGTTTGGGGATGCGAGACTATGCCCACATACTTTAACTTGAAGTTTGGCATCAGAGAAGAGATCTCTAGTGTGCCCTGTGTTACATGGCCATTGAATCCAAGCCTGTCCATCAAAACAGAAGGTCCAACAGAACAATAAAGAGCCCCTCGGGAAATATGCCAGATCTCAAATTTGGCCTGTACTGTGCACTTCCTGCTAGTAGCAGCGCATATGTTCCCGGGGGCAGGATGAAGGGCTCCGCCTGGGAGAATAGAGGGAGAGAAGGGAGGAGGAGGAAGGATGAGTGTCTCCATCTGTGTGTGGATCTGGGGGGCTTACAGAAGGTTATATGTCCCCCTGGAAAAGTAGGGAGTCTTGGGCAGATATCATCGAACACAGACTTAGTCTCTCAGCTTCCCGGCATTGCACTCCACGGCTGCCGTGTTGCAGCCGGTGTTTGCCAAGCGACGGCATGGGCAACTGAACTGCATATGTGCCACATGAAAACACATATGGCCTAAACATCTTTATGCCTTTTTTACTGATGAAGCCTTTTCATTCGTTTTTCATCTTATCTGCTTGTGTCCATCTTTCCCTGTGGTATCGAAAATGGTATATAGCAATTTTTTTTCACGTATTCAATCGAAGATATAAACTCCAGTATACACTAACATGCAGATATTAAAACAATGCAGTATGCATATCGCTGTGCGTCTACTTTACCTTTCGTGATTAACATATTTAATAAAGTAGCTAACCTGAGCCGCCAGATGGTTTGTGACACAGAACCATCTGAGAAGCCGTCATTGGAAACTGTTTGGAAAGGGCAGCCACTTTCAATTAAGAAATACTCTTTAGTTCTGAGATAACTGATGCTTTTGCAGCACCTACGCTAATCTTTTCAGGGGCCGCCATTGTTGTCGTCTCTAGCCACGTCCATAGCTGCCAGTAGCTCCTCGCAGGACGTCGATTGGTCCCGACACAAACGCATTATTTCAACCCTGATAAGATGGCCTTGTGCGTGATATGTGATCTCACATGTTCTTGTGACTGCCGTGCAAGGTAACTATATTTCAGCAGCATGTGTGTGTTGATGTGTGTGTAAATTTGCACGTGTGAACCTGGGGGATAAGCCATCTCCCTGTCAGACAGCGGCCATCTGGCCGAGGGGTTTGGAGACAGACACTGTCTGTTGAGCAACATAACCCTTATCTCCATGCCACGTCTCCGATGGCCCTGCCGCTCTCTCGGGTCTCCCTTCACGTCGGAGGAGACACTCTGAAATGGATGAGAAAAGACAGACGGGCTAACCGGCGTGGTTGGGACTAAAGAGAGAGTATAAGAGGGGAGGAAAAAGAGGAAAAAAATCACTGTTGTCAGCTGGCCAAACCAAGCAGACACATATCATCATTCTATTGGGCACAGCTCCAAATCAATATCTTGTTACTGACAAAGCTAGTAGGTTTGATGTATGTCGCTGTTCTGCCTCAGGGTGATCACACACATCATCAGTCCTGAGGTGTGAGTGTCCACAGAAACATTAGTTGTGCTGGTTTGAGGCAGTAGCTCATGGTTAGGGAAGCATGTTGGTTCACTGACGGCGGCTCGTCACACGTTTTCATGTCTGTCGCCTGATGGATGAACGACCTTCGGCTATAAATCAGGGCGTGCAGCGATTTCCCTCTTTGGGCTCACAACAGGCCAGTTTGTGTTAAGCATATGCACAAGTGTACACACACAACGGAGCAAGACGTGAAGACGATAGCCAGGCAACAATGGCCACACTAAAAGTTAGTGAAGCTGTAATCAGATAAGTGTCATAGGTTCCAAGGGTAGAGCAGCGTATAGTAATGAAGTATGAAAGCCAGTGCTCATAAAAGCTATAAAAGCAGAGGTTACATAAAATACATTTCATCTAACAAAGATGATGCTGCACATTTTCTAAGTGAAGCCTGGGAGCTATACTTCCGTCAGACAAGTCGCACTGCGATTTGTAACATGGCTGGTGAAGGCGGAGGGAGCTGGCAGCATTAGATCAGATCCAACTTTAAACCAGGAATCCGCGAGACCAAATAGATAGCAGAAACCCCCAAGATGCATAGAGCCAGCTGAGGACACCTAAATGTGGATTCATTCACACATCGTTATTTTATTGTACAGAGCCTAACATCGACCATTCAATGTCATTAAAGAGCTCCGAATTGTCGTTGTGCTGCTTGTTAAACCACAATGGCTTCCTATTTCTTTAGATGTTGAATACAGAAGAGAGGCTGGCTCAGTTATAAATAACAATGTGAACAAGTAATGTAACTAATTACCTCCACTGTTGAGTAATTTGTTAACTAATAGAATTATTTTGTTGACACCGGATCTTCGCTGGCTCCCTGTTACCAGGTCTTTAATAGAGTAAATTATAGCATCATTGATGTGAACACGATTTCTGTCTTGCACAGTCATTCACATAATTATTGCCGTGTAATGTTGGACTCATGAGGAGTTCAGCGTGGCTTCACACAGAGGACGGCTAGGCACCTCTGCATTTAAGAAGAATGAACATAAAGGATTTTCATTATCGCATTTTCACCATTTCAATCAATTGTCTGGCCAAAGCTTTTAGTATATTTAATATGCTGAAGGAGTGAATGTTTTGTAGATGCTCAGCAAATCTTGTTGTACAATATTCAGGGACAACAAAGGCATACTATTATATTCTATGTTTCATCTTGTTGCCACATATAAGGTGGAAACCAATCTATTTCCCTGCAATGTTTGGTGTAGAGGAGTGGCCGTACAGAAGCCGGTGACACCTCATATAACGTGTGTTGGCTGATTGAACTGGTATAAATGATATAAGGAGGTTTTGTTTTGCTTGGCTAAGCGTTGTCTTGCATGTGTGACAAATCGGCAACCTGACAAATACCATTGGAGATCAGGTCAATCCAAATGTCAAATAGAAATGAAAAACGTTGGGCTGCCAAAAAATGTTTAGAACACCTCGTCAAATCTTCCTAGCACTTCTTTAAAGGAGCACTATACGATATTAAGAGCTTTCATTTGACATTTTATGTAAAAGATAAAGTGGAGTAACGTCTACCTGAGTCTCCCTCTGTGTGTGTTGTTATACAAGCTTCTCCTTTCTTTGTTGACATAGTTGCCTGGTCGTTCTGTTGTAGTTTGTACTCTTAGCAACGCTAGCTTGGAGCCTTTGAGAGCCAATCAAAATGCTCCTAATCCCATATTATTCACCCTTTTTAAAATGTTTCCTTCTGTTTGAATATTGTTTGACACGCATCTAATTTGCTGTAATGCTTTTGTGAATGTGTGGCTAAACCGAACGCCTGGTATTTCTGACATGCTCTCTGTCACCTTCAAGACTCTCCATCTCCTCCAGAATCTCAAACGCAGAAATAAACTTCCCCATGGTTTAATTAGCGTTATTCCGGCAATGAATCTACTTTACAACGACGCTGGATTTCAAAAGAGCATGCGAGAGCTGACATTTCTTTCACATCCCTTACATATCCTACTTCGCATCTTTCACACCGTCTCACTCACGCTTCTCTTTCCCTCAACCGGACTGCTTCTGTCTCCGGTGGTGTGAGAGGTCAGAAATTGCCCAGAGGGTCCACCCACTTAATCATTCCCTGGCAAATGAGTAGAGCAGCTGCAGAATTCGGACTGTTTGTGCATTAATGCCAATGTGCTTATGTGTAAGGCCACCTGTTCCAACTTTTGCTTTGATATAGGATGATAAAAAAAACAACAAAAAATCTCCACCTCTCCGGTTCCCAACGTATTTTCCGCTGTGTAGTTTAAAAAATGTGAGCCCGACTTGATTTTATGAACACAGGGGGCGACTGAAAGGAGAGATGAGATGAAGGACGGACGGAAGGTATTCGAGTGGATGCTTGATGACTCAGGAAATAATAGGGATGTCACCCCCCTTCCTTTCGAATCACACATTTCATCCCGGGTCGCGTGTTGGCCGTGATACGCCGGCCCTGACTGCGACAGAACTCATAAACCTCAGGCATCGCCGTGCTTTCAATTTGGACCATGTTGCTCAGGAATAAGAAATTGCGCAGCTGCGGTGTCAGCCGTCGAGGGCTGAGAGCGTGAGCATCAAGAGCGGGCTGTTATTAATAACTCATGTGCACAAGCATGGTATTATTGAGCTGTGCCGCTTACAAGCACTGAATGTCACTCGCTCTTAACGGATAAGAGGAGGGAGATGGCGATTGTGCTCCGTTAAACGGAACCTTATCTTTGTGGATGACCCTGAGTTTAGGGTCTCAGGTTGATCCTCTCAAATAGGGCAGTGCTTTGTGTGTAATTAGGGATTATATGGAGATTGCCGTCTCATGAATACACATGCATTGTTGATAGAGCAATGTGAGGTACTTGCTCGAGCATCGTTGACTCTGTTGTGTCTATACACACACACACACACACACACACACACACACACACACACACACACACACACACACACACACACACACACGAGGCGGTTTGTGAGTATCATGTAGAAGTGATTGGTCTATTCCAGTGCTCTATCTGCAGTATAGATCACTCTATGTGGGAGGAGAACAAGCAAAGCTGTACCCTGTGGAACTCGTCTGGAGGCTTGAGTCTATGGAAACTGGATCTTCATATTTTTATATTATGTAGTAGGCCCCTTTTTCATAATATTTGGCCATCAATTTTGTTTAAAACTTTCAAAAAATAAACTTTTATTATCAACAGATTGTGAAGACGTGACAGTGTTGGCCTTATGTCAACGTTTGCCAGCCCTGGCCCGTCCTGTCTTATACCACTGACAGGCAAACGTTGCCCTCAGTCTAACATGAGAGGACGAAGACATAGAACTGCCCAGAAGGCTTGTCAATCACGTTGAAGGTACAGGGTCTGTGTACATTTTGATACTCTGTTTACTGGATTAAATCCAAAGTGGCAGAAACGAGAAAACAGCTCCATGAGACGGACCTTCAGTGAATGGAAGTAATACAATTTCTTTCTTTTTCTTGCAAAAACAAAACAGGGACTTTAGAGGTACAACCATGATATGGAAATATCCTCAGGGAATGACTAAGATGACCTACAGAGCTTGACATGATGCAAAGTAGACAGAAAACTAAATATTGTAACAATAATATCTTACTGTGAATTACATTTGTGTAATAACCCAGTGGTTAAGGGGGGGGGGGGGGGGGGTCTGTTTATGGGGCCATGTGTGCTTAACACGTTTTTGAAAAGTTTGATATTTTTTATTTTATATTTAGAAGTGTCAGCTATTACGGAGAGACCTGGCAGGACTTGAAAGCTGTCTCTTAAGGTATGTGGAGGTTGGATTGCTGGTAAAGGGGGACTGTTATTGGGTTGAGTATATGACATGCATCTACGAATGTGAAATCTCCTCAGGTGATTAAAAATTACAGTGAATGAGGTTTGCATGAAGTCAGCAACAACACCGGCTGCTCTGGCACCCGTAAGGTGGGCTGATCTTTAAGGTGGACTAGTGCTATTCTTCCTAAAATGACAGTCATCTGGTCTTCCATTATTATGATTCCCTGCATTCTTAGATTGTTCATTGTAGGAATACAAATTAAATATGTTGTCAAACAACATTTGGCAAATATGATCATTAAGAACATTTTGTAGCTTGGCCAACAGAGTTAATTAAAAATGTTTGCTCAATCTGTTGAAATAAAAAAAAAAACCTGGGCAATAATCGGAGCTGCATTACTCTAATGTGTTTGCTGGCCGTGGGAAGTATGAAACAGGATGGAACATGGATTGTTATATACTGTATCTCCAGTGCACTGTGTGGAGCTGCAATGCAGTATAGATGCCCTGCCTCCTTATTCTATCGCAATTAATTATTAGTGGATCTGGGTCCTTTGGGCGAACAACACTATCAATACTGCATCTACTTGCTGCGATCAATGAACAAGTTATTTAGGGAATTGGCCGCCCCCTTCCTCGTGCACCGACTCTTTCCTGCTCACACACTCGAATGTTTAAGTTGCTCTTCATCACAGTCACCTCAGACAGCACTTATAAGAAACATACATTGCCACACCACTTACAGCTCGTGGCTTCACTAGTGTACACAGAAGCCCCCCTCCTCCGCGTCACCATTACAATGAGCAGTCCATTAGCAAATGCCAATAAGCCCTCTGTAGCGTGACAGCATGTTCTCAAACAAATTAGAGCCCTTAAGACAACGGGAATATTATTATTGTCAATCCTCCATCATGTGTTCATTAATCTTCATTTGGACTTGATGAGTGTGGCAATCAAATGAAATTATATCCCTGTTTTGGCCTCTTGTGGATACCCCCACACACGCACACTCCTCTCTGACGCGCTCCCGCAAGCTATTGAAATGCAACAAAATTTCTAGACGGCTTTAGATTAATTTTGTCTGATTAGCAGCTAAATATATCACCAAGCTCCTTCAAAGTCATTAACAGCGACAACAACAGCTGCAGAAGCAAACACACCACAGATCAAATACACAATCAAGCAAGAGCAGAATCAAGAGCTTTAAATATTGAAAGATAAGCGTCATGCAGAAGCCTTTGTTTAAACATGCAAACATGCCAAATCTGTTGTGCTCGTTGCGAGATCTGAGATCTCGCCTGGTAATTATGTCAGTGTGTGTTCGGGGGGCCTGGATCCATTGCTTTAAATCACTGTAATTGCCCCTAATCTCCTCTTTAAACATCACTATTCATTCCCCCATAATTACCGGCACATCTGCAGGAGCACATGTGCCTCCGTCCTCTCTGACATACCGGTCTGCTTGGCCAGTGGGCTGCTGTCTATTGGTGGTCTGCCTGATGGAAGACGGAGCAGCATGTGGAACTGCACACAGAATCTATTTTTTTTATGACTTTGCTTTGCAAAAATGTCCCTCTTTCCAAGCATCCCTGTGTTTCTGCGCATTAATGATCAGCAGTGGTATTACATTTTCCATAAAGCGGCATCCTGCTGGTTTGTGTCTGCAGGCAAGTTTCAAAGCTCTACTTTATTATATAAATGTGACAAAACGTGTATAGAGGGTAATGGCAGTGTGGTCTTTGATGAGACTCAGCAATATTATATATATGTTGTTGTTACTTTGAAAAGGCAAGTTGTTAGCCACTATAGCAAAACACAAAGGAAGTTGACGCACTGTTTGGCATCGTATAAATAGTATTTTTCTCTCTTTAATGCAAGAGTTTCGATCTGTCATTTCTCATTCAGTATAGCAGGTAAACTAACAAGCATCAACATGGCCAAAATAAATATTCATGCTGCACTGAGCAGGGATCAGTCTGTGTCCCTGAACCCACAAGGCTGCGTCAGGTTGTTGCTGCATCACTCTGTTGCATTTTCCAGCATGCCGGTAAAAAGCGTTGGAGCAGAATGTGAGGGTATAGTTACTCTGTAAATCACCGCAACCTACTTTGAAGTTGGCCCGCCGCCACGCCATTGATTTAAATAGCAGGACGTCTGTCATTTATCATGGTCACACCTTGACACTTGACTGGGCACTTTGCATCCATTCCTGCCGAGTCATTGTTGACAAACTCAGGGCAACGGTAGACGGAGACAATCGTGGGGAAACTTTGAGGAAGCGCCCATGTGGGCCTAGGGCGGCAGGAATCACGTGTGACCTAATTCTCAGCTGTCCTAGATATAAACACTTGGCTTCCAGTAGATTAGTGTCCTCCTCAGCTCACGATCAAAGACGGCGAGAAACAAACGACCGCAACGCGAGAGGGAGGAATGTTGAATGAGGAAGTAAGGATGTGTTAAGAAGAAAGGATTTAGAGAAAGAAAGATGTAAAAGCTGGATGATGGAGGGATGCGTGTGAAGGGGTCTGCTTAAGGATATTTCCTCTATTTCCTCATGTTTCTGACATCAATAGTTCAGGGTCACCCTCCGTCTTTGTCAGGAACTTAGAGAGGCTATAACCCATATTTTTTATAATAACAATGTATCAAATGACATTGTGAAAAGGGTCACTCACGAACCTACGGAGTGTTATCACTTAAATGTGCTCTCCTCGACTTTCTGGAGCTTTGTGATGAGTTTGAGCTCATTATTAAGCTTCCCCGGGACTCCGCAACTTTAGGAAGACACACTCAAGTTCATATTAATCATATAACAGGACAGTAGCTTAGAAAAAGTACTTGTTACTTATTTTTTGGCGCTTTGAACAAGGTGAGCGCTATATTATGTTTTTGATTTTGGGGCGAACTGTTCCTTTAAGTGTATATATATATATATATATATATATATATATATATATATATATATATATATATATATATATATATATATATATATATATATATATATGATTTAATTATACATTACTTATTAATGCAAAGCCCATTTTAATGCTGCATACTGTATGTTAGCAGTGGGGCTCATTTTAACTACCTTATTTACTGCTGGGTGTAATCAATAGTCAAGTCAAGTACCTCAAAACTGTACTTAAGTAAATGTACTTGCTATGCAAGTACATTTATGTATTTATTGAAGTGCTGAAAAAAGCAAATTCTGCAGTGTCATATTCATATTTTAAACTCTTTATCTTCGTTTTATCACTACTTACAATATTTTCCACTTCTATTCTGTTTTTCTGTGACTTCAAGCTGTTTCTTCTTTGTGTGCTGTATACGTTCATCATAAATAAAACCCTCCCAGCACATGACAGTGAGTCCCGGTGCGACATACAGGAGCAACTCTCAGCCCTTGTATAACGGCTGTCACAACCTGTGTGGCTGTTGGGTTAACCAGGGCCGACGTGCAGTGGAGCGTTCCTGTCCTGTCCTTGTCTCCCTGTTTCCCAAGCTCCATCACTCAGGCTCATGCAGAAGCATTATTAATTATCCCAGCCTCCCTCCATGCACAAACCGCAGTGGTGACACTAAAACACTCGTTCACCACAGCCAAATACATTGATGACCGTTCCTCATTTATTTCATAATCAGCACAGGATTTAATGAGTTCCCTCCTTTTGCTGTGGCTTGTCCAGATCATAAAACATCACAAAATGTTCACTCATTTTAGATGAGTTATACGTTACATTATTGATGAACATTTACAGCTTCTCCGATGTAAGGATGTGCTTCTTACGAAAATGAAATGTTTGGGTTTGCTATATATTTCATACAGCAAATCATTGATTATAAAAAAACAAGCAATAATATAATTATTGTTAGCTTAGCCCTGTACTTTCACATGTTATTACATACAAAATATATCATTAGCTTTATAAGGTGATGCATTGTTTTATTGTAGATGAATCCACCAGAACATGAAATAATAATCACCACCTTGACCAGCTAAACGATTACATAGCCATGAATAACACGTAAATAATGATATATACAGTATATAACGCATATAATTAGTATTTTTACTTGTGCTACTTTGAGTACATTTTCCCAATACTACTACTTTTTTTTACATTGTTTTATTGCTACTTTTACTTATAAGAATATGAATACTTGCATGAAAAGTTCTGTCAGACCTACAGTAGAGAAGCCAACTCATCCCCACAGCACAGTCATAATAACAATAAGCTTACAGTGTACTTTCCCCCGTGGAGGTAAGGACTTGTTTCTTCAGTCACACCGGGCCAAAAGTGAAGTTACATCCTCTTCAGTCAGTTTGTTAAATGCAACACAAGAGAGCAACATGGCTTTAGGAATATCTCACCCGTGTTCTTCTCAAAGGTTTCTCCGAAGGTGATTTAACAGTCCTTTTGAACAAAGGACGTAATGCGTCTGCCACGGAAGAATAGAATAAATCAGATTGTGTGAGTTCCCTGATGAAACGAGGGAGTATTTCTGCTTGGTGTCATCATACTCATTATGAGACACCCATTTATAGATCTGAGAAGGTGCTCTCACATCCTTAGAATAGCCATGAGGTCAAAAATGAGCGGAGCTTTACTTTAAACGACAGAAGTGTGCCAGGCACAAGTCTGAGACGCGCAGCACTCCACGCAGGATGTTCTGTCTTCTTCGTGATGTTCTGACATTTGGGCCTTGATCGACAAATGTCTTTGATTTACCTTCCTGTACTCGGTATTACTCACTCGCTGAAGCTGTTTTGATGTATTACTCCCAGAGCTGCAATGAAAACCAGCTGTTTAGTGTATTACATAAACAGCACGGTGTTCTCACTTCACCTTGTAACTTTTTAGTATGGATGCACATCTATTTTTACTTCTATTCTCATTGTATAAACCTCTTATTATTATTTAATGATTTTTTTAATTTACTATTTATCTGTACTTATTTTCCACAACACATTAATTTCCACTGAGAATCAGTTGATTAATCCAGTAGTCGATATGAGAAATTAATCAACAACCATTTTGATAGTTGATTTATGTCCTTTATCAAGCAAACACGTTAAAGAAAGTTTGAAGCTTCTTAAATGTGAAATGTGTTGCTCTTCCCTATTTTATGTTATTGCAAATAGAATATTTGGGGGTTTTTTTCATAAAAAAGATCAATAGAATATGATTTCCGATAAAGAACTGTTCTTTGCGGCCCTAAATCGGTAGTAAATACTTGAGTTAAATGCATCCAGACAAACAGTTTCGGCTCTAATTGTCCAGATGGGGTGCTTTTAAACTGCTGCATAAGTAGTGCTACGAGAAGATGTACTGTAATTAATAGACTCCCAGTCAAACCTATGACATGTATGTTTGTTAAGTCGTGATTAATTCACTCAGCCTGATTCCATTGCACTGTGTATTCTGCTTTTACCGATACACCAACGTTTCAACGTCAGCCAAGTGTAAAACAGTTGTTTAATTAAAGGTGTCATATTGTGACAAACTGTATTTGGAGTGCCCACCGGCCCACAAACTGTGAAATAAGACAACCCAGTTCCTTTTTTGTGGTTCGCCGAGATCAGAAAAGTGTGATTCATTAGGCTCCCTTTTCCGATGCAGCTCATTAGAATATACAGCACCCCCTTCTGAGCATCTCCACCTACGGCTGGAGAGCTGCTTTTGTGAAGCTGCACCACATTTCACCACAGTCGGAGCAGACTGGGATTTTTCAGAAGAGGCACTTAAAGAGACGGCAGCTAAACCAGAGCGTGTCAGACAGTGAATAAAGGTTCATTCAGACAAACGGTATGAGGAAAGGCACGTCAACATGTTCTAGTAGAAAACACACAAATAAAAATGATATGTCCCCTTTAAATGTTGATATCAGATTTATTTTTCTTTTACCAATTAATCAACATTTTCACTCTTTTGCACAAAAATTAAAATGTGCATAAAAACAAGTTGATGGAAATGCACGTATTGACAATGTTGGTTTCATGTTTTACAATTATTATTTGAAATTATTATTATATTATAAGCGGATCATCCTTTCTATATGGTTCATCTTAATCTGAAAAAAAGCAGTAACTTTTGCATCCATATTCCTTTGTGGGCTTGATCATACCATGAAATGTTGTTTCTCCACACCATGTGCAGATTTTCATATGAGGGGGTGGGAGGAGGGGTTAGGGGTGTATTCAGACGAGTACTAAAATATTGATTGCCGTTGAGTGTTTATTTAAAACAATAGCTTTGTTGAAAGCACAAAGAGAAGGTAATAGTGAAGCAAAGCATGAAAAGATTGCCCGGTGAAACAATGTAAGCCATGAGAATAATCAGACCCCACATTCACACAGCACAGAGCCCCAGTTTAACAATGCATGTTCGAAATAACTATCAGAGGGGCCATTCACGCAACCTTTGGTTAATCATCCAACTGCCTTCTTCCATTCTCTGCATCCTTTTCTCTCTTACCTCACGCTCAATACACCTCCACATAGCCCTGGAATCTCATTCATCACTGCCAGTCCACAGTGGATATTAGTAACCGTGCAACAGTGTGCAAGAGTGTATTATCTCCCCGCTGCTTGTCTCCGTACTTCATCAGAGAGTTGCACGTATTGGAGTCATTTCCAGAAAGGCTGTGCAGCTTTTGTTGCAAAGCAAACTCAGGCTTGTGCTGCACGCTACTCGGCCACGTGAGCACTGTTAATTCATATTGTTGAGAGAAGTTTGTTTGCAAATAGACTAATTATTTTAATTTCTACCCCCATTAATTATCACATGGGTCCACAGATTCATTTTGTGACCGAGATTGGAAACTGCTCAAGTAGACTATCTCTAACCGCTAACCATGTATGTGTTTAAACGTTAACTCAACCAGCTACAGCTTATAATAGATATATCAGTACAATACATTGAAAAGTCATATACTGTAATTGTTGCATGGGTAATTTTTCTGCATCTTAATACAAAATTTAAATCAATTTAAAATTAAAATACATAATATATTATTTATATCTATATGTTTTACCATCAAATAAGTCCTGTGCAGTATTAAGTTCATTTTGCTAACCATCCTTCTAGTTTGCCTGTACAATGTATTCATTTGTTAGGGCTTTTTTCTCACATTATACCTACATTATACAAGGCGCTTCATTTTAAAAGGAAAAAAGGAATATATTTTGCTTTTGAAATGCTTGAGGAAGCATTAGAAATACACCCCGTGCAGACACTCAAAGCAGTCAGAAAGAGGGAAGTTCTGAGGGATAGAAGTGTCTGTTCATTCTGTGAATATCGTCCTGGTGACGGCTTATGGTAAAGAGTGCAGGCGTTAGAGGGGCTTATTGAGCATATGGCAACTCTCAGAAGACTCTTTGAAATCCTTTACTTCCATTTTCCCCGAAGTCTCCCCTAGTTTGTATTCTCAATGCAGAGGCTTGTGTGTGTCTGCCCGTGCCCTCGGTCTATGGGCGGCATTATAGACTCAGCAGGGTGATCAGTGGGGGTCAGAGCCAGCATTTAACCCTCTGCAGCCCCGGCAGCCTCCCTTTCTCCTGGACACCTGTTCTTTCACATAGGGAGGCAGCTGTTGCCTCAGAGGTGAGGTCGCTGATACGATACAAAGGTAGAATTCACATCAGCCACTGACTGGAGAGGTAAGCAAAGATCTTATCTACTACTGTTTGGATTAATCAGGGCCTCGAGGCACGATGCCGCCGTCTTTTTTCTTCCTTTGACCCGTCCCTCTATTCAGAAATCTTCTTTACTTTCACAATCCAGGTACAACAACAGAGATCTCTCCTCTGAGATATGTTGAAAATGTTCACTGTTGAGAAACGTGTGTGGAGGAAAAAATAGTAAGAGTATGTATGAGTTCCCAATCTGTTGCCAGAAAGACAGACAGAGAAAACAGAATGGGGGAGTCAAGAGGGAGGGGGTTCGGAGAGGATTTGGGCCATAGATTGCCAAGAGGGTTTGTATTGTGTGTGTGTGTGTGTGTGTGTGTGTGTGTGTGTGTGTGTGTGTGTGTGTGTGTGTGTGTGTGTGTGTGTGTGTGTGTGTGTGTGTGTGTGTGTGTGTGTGTTGTCACGTATCTGTTACACAACAGATTTATAATAGATTGAAACCAATTATGTTTTTAATGTTGTTTTTCCATATTAAGAGATTTTTCACTCTGCTGAAGAACTGAACTGAAGATCAAAGGTACTAAAAAGCAAATTAATATCATTTTAATATACAAATACGTATGCATTTTTGTCATGGCTCTATGGTCAGTCGATCAAGTATCTCAATAAACTATGGGATGCATAACTATAGAATTTGGTTCAGACATCCACGTTTGTCACTTGGGCTTTGCTCCATCTCGCAACTGACTTTTTGGACAAATTAATTTTGATGGAAGAACTTTTAAAAAGAGAAATGTCTTTTTTCACCACCACTAGCCCCTCTAAGAAAGACACACACACACACACACACACACACACACACACACACACACACACACACACACACGCACACACACACATATCAGTATCTTCCACTGCAGGGTCACAGTACACTGGGTCAGCCAAAAACCACTGTGTCTGGAGCACTGATCTGTAGCTGTTAAGGGCCCTGCACAAAGGCATGCTTTTGGCACTGATGTTGGGCGCTATGGGTGAAATGCCAGCGTGTCTCTGAGCGCTGGCCTGCGTCCAGCTAACACTCTCCCATGAGGTCGAGGGGGATTGGACCACTAACCTCCGGAGCGATCATCAGCCTTGAACTGCATGGATGATGGGGCATCAAGTCTTTTACAAAAATAATAATACCGTACCGATAATATCTTCCTCTTGGCCGAATGTATGCGTCTGATGAAGTGTTTAATGTTCGGTAACAGTGGAGTGCGCTTGTTTTGTAGCCACCCATGGGTGTAGGGGTAACCCAGTAACTTCCAGCTCCTGTCTGTCATTCACTCCAGCGAGTTGCATTCATTCAGAATCTCAGGGGTCAGGGGTGATGACCCGCCACCCAAGACTGTCATCACATGACCTCACAGTGACATCGCCGAGGGAGACGCCCCGTTGACTCAGCATATATGTGCTCGTCTCCCGTCAGTCATGTCAGAAAGGAGGGAAGCTCTGATGCCTCCGTGTTTTTTTTCTTCCTTGCCGCAGCGTGTCGGTGATGTTTCAGAACGGTTGTAAATATTGTTTTTGACGTTATAGAAAATGAACGTCCTCATGGTTTGGTGGGCGAGTTGAATCAAGGACTCTGCCTTCCCTTGTAATTTTTCCGGGGAGAGACAGATTCCCTTCTGATTGTGGCTCGTGAAAGGCACGGCAGCACAGCATATTCACCCTTGGAGGAAGTCTTCATGAGTAATCAGATTTTGTGAGAGATTTTGGAATGGCGAGCGTCGTTATTTTTTTTCTTTACCGAGACTGGAAAGATGACGTCAAAGACCTTTTGTAAATCGTATTAAATGTTAGAATTTAGCATCTTTAATGTGAAAAATGAAAGAGGACATGGTAAATATTATATACAGAACAATTCAAGATGGAATGAAAGTTTAGCTTTTATCACTGCAGTTGTTCTTCTTTGGAGGATCTGTGGATGATCCTGGTGTGAACTCTCTTCTTTCACTGCAGTAATGTGTCAGAATGATTGCAATCTGTGGATTATTTGCATGTAATTGTTGAATAGAGTTAGAGATTGGAGGGGAGATTGTGGCCCTCCTCTCCACATGGGCCGGCGTCACCCGGAAATTTCATAGACTGAGATGTGGTTATGGACAGGCTGCGCTTCATTAGCACAGAATGAAGCTGTTGAGACTTCTGCAGCTGGCCTGGAAGCGCTGTTTAATAGACTGGAATCAAATCCTGGGATGGAAAATGGAGCGAAAGCTCGGTGGGAGAAAGCAGTTGGAACTTTTAGAAGCTGAAATAAGGTCCATTCATTGGATTTATATTCATTTTTAGATGTAAAGCCAATGCGTGTGAACTTTTGAGAGACGAAGTTCCACGCTGCATGGGCGTATAATCCATTAAAAACTTCACACGCATTAAAACTGCAGCACGTTTCTTTCTTTCCCTCGTTGCCTGTTTAAATTGACATCATGCAGCGTATTTGTCACCTTCTCCGGTCACTCGTTTAGCCTTTGGGAGTCAAAGCAGCAGCTTTGCTTTTGCAGGGTGTCACACGCAACTGTCATGGCTGCGTATCAACATCTGTGAGCACTGCGATAGTTTAGGCTAATGTTTTAATTGGTTCCTGAGAACAGAGGGCAAGCCAAATTGCTTTAGTGTCCCCCGAGGCGTTCTCTCTTAATGAGATATTCTCCCCTCTCAGGATCAGAGGGGTCCTGACCCACGTGTCGTCACCGAGATATTATTGCAGCGCGTTCTCCCAGCTCTCTCCGAAGGAGCACGCCGAGAGGTTAATGAAAGCAGTAGTCAAAGAGATGTCTGTACGCGCAAAGGGAAGTGTTACTTTCGGCCTCAGAGAAGCAGAGAGACAGAAATACAAGGGAGAGGGAGGGAGGGAGAGAGAGATCCAGTTGTTCTGGATTCTGTGAAAGCTGGGAACACAGAATTAGGTTTGAGGCAAGATTCTTCTTGTAGAATCCAGAACACCGCAAGGAAAAGAACAAAGCAGGGAAGCTGATGTCATTCACTCGTGGTCACCTGCAACAAAGGCTCTTTAAACAGGAACAGGAAAATGAGAAAAGATTAGAATCTGCGTGGGCCGTCGGTGTGTGTGGAGATGGGTGCATTTCCTTTTTGGTGACGAGCGAGAGGAAAGGAAAGAAAAAAGAAGCCGGTTAGATGGCCATACACGCCCTCTGGCCTTTTTTTTTATTATTATGCAGATGATAAAACAGAGATATCAGCGATACCGGAGCACTCCTGATAACAGCATATATGACACCTACCTCCTTCCCGCCAGCGAAGCAGAGATGCAGCAGATACCTAGCATGGAGATCTTTATTCTGTTCCCGCTGGGCCTCACAGCACCACCTCTCCCTCCCTAAGTCCTCCTCTGTAAGCAGCTAAATCAATCTGATACACCTTGTTTAACCCCCTGAAGGATCTGTAAGATTACGAATCAACCGGCAATCCCAACCTAACATCCATTCAAACTTAAACCCCCCATGATAACCTCAAGTCACGGGGGGAAAAAAACAACAACAATGTACGTGGGCAAATACCTTTTCTTTATCAGGAGGTCTAAACGATTCCCCCTTTTCAAGAATGTGTTTTTTCTTTTTTGTCAATGTTTTTATGTTGATGCATGTGCAGAATTTGGGAAGAATATCCAATAGAAATTTTTTTTTTGTTAATTATTATGTTCACCAGGAGATAATGAGATTAGTGAGTGAGTGCGTGCATATGTGCATCTCTGTATCTGTCCTATTCTCTCATACCGCTGCACTAAATTTTGCAATGTTTTTGGCAGCCTCCTCAAGGACCTTTTGTGGTTGCGGTAACTCATTTATTCATTGATTGCCTGTTTGTTGCTGCCATTAATTGACCCCTGACCCCCCTCCAGCCACTCAGGGTACTAATTATATGGCAAACACTCAGCTGCGTCTCTGGTCACAGAGACACAAAATAGAGTTGAAGTATAAATAAATGCTTCACATTGTTAACACAGGCGGGTGCAGACAGCTGCACCTGCAAGTGAATAACTGATACACTTGCCATCTAGATGGAGGGTTAGAATATTGTGGGCAGGCCTGTAATAGGCAAGGTAGATAAAGTCACTCAGAACAGGAAACAGGAAAATACGGATACAGTACACATGTACAGGTCAGATTCCCTACGTGGACTCTTTTCCCAGAGTGCACCTTTCTAGTTTTTCCAAAGGAGTGGAACCAGATCACAGTGAATGCACAGGCATTGAAATGGAAAGCGGACGTAAATGCCTTCTTGTTTGTTCCTATTCACCAAATATGCAGATGCCATCATAACCGCCGCGTGCGATTGACTCAATTAAAACAATATATGAGCGATAACTACCTGAGGATTAATCCTTTCTGCTTCAACAACACGACTGATGTACGGTTCTTTTTTGTGCTGCATGCCACAGCTCTGCCGAGGACAGCGCGCTCGCTAACGGCGCCCGAGCCGGGGCAGGTAGCCGCTTTGACTGACAGACTGATTTGCTGCGTTCTCCGTCGCTGTTCCTCTCCACCAAGCCGAGGAAATTAGATCTACAGTCGCCTTGCTAATGTCAATCAAATACCTGCGTTTGCTTCTCTTCCAGCAGCAGCGGTTTCTTTTCTGCACGTGTCTCCAGCGCTTCGCGTGTGTTTATATGCCGGCATATGTTAGTGTGTTGTAGTCCTGGGATGGGAATAAATGAGTGCAGTGACCTGCGAAGGCAACGTCTTGCAAAGACAAGCCTCCTCATAATGCAGTTTGAAGAGAAGAGATCGGCCGATCACCGTGCTGCTAATGTAATAGCGCTCATTCACACCGACGCCAAAAGAGGCTGGAGAGGTGAAACTTGAGGGAGGGAAGGAATCAGTGTTGGTGCAACAAGAATCCCTCCCGTGTTATTTTAGCGAGAACGGATCAAGCGAGGAGAGAATGGGAAGCAGGAATGCTCTGCATCAGCTGGCCTTCTGTCTCATAACCCGAAATGGCTTCTCGCCTCATTGACTGCGTATCGCGGCGTATCATAACCAGGGCTTAGCATGTGCTCCTGTGAGTGTGTGGAAGAGGATTTTAATTCTGATTGCTGCCTGCGCATTGCCGTATAGACTGTCAGCGTGTCGCTGCTTGATCTGCTCTGAGACACTTTTGCCTAGGTAGGCTCGTCTCACAGCCTTTTCCCAGAGACGGATACAGTCGGTACAGTGTGCAGCGCCGAGCCAAGGAGAATCACTCGGCGCCGCAACACAGAGCTCTGACCCAGATCCCAGACGAACCAAGGTTTTTCATCTTCTCCCTCTCTCTCTCTCCTTTTTAGAACAAAGGCTCATCCAGCCCTCCAGTGCCTCCATTCCACCCGTTTGTGCATCCGGTTTTAGCATGCTCCCCAATTAGGAACAAGTACAAGGCACAACTAAAAAAAAAAAAAAAAAAAAAAAAGCATGCTTGTTGAGTATCCACATGTCTCTCGAAGAGCCGTGCTTGACGTGAACTTCCTCATCACTTATTAATCCAACTGCACTCTGTATTTTTTTTCCTTGCTTTGTTAGTGCAAGGTTGCTCCACGCTTCCATTTCTTGGCGTATTTTTCTAATCGAACCAAATCATGGCGTCCACGAGGCCTGTAGTACTTCACTCTGCGCCATCTTCCCGACATTCTTCTAATTTCACGGAAAATTAAATTAACATAAAATCAATTAATGCATTAATTATCCTTCTTTAATTACACTAACAGGAGTATAGTTTTTACTTCCAATTATTTATTCCATAATTAATACGCAGTAATTAGCAGGCTGATATCAATATTAAACACCACGATAATCCCGCTGAGTGAAGTGGACATCTGAGGCTCATTATCGAGTTGCCAGGACCAATAGGAGGTCTGGTGGCTCCCCGAGCAGCCAATAGTACAACAGAAGGATCCACTTTGAAATCTGCTGCTAATAAGGGACATGGCCTTTCATTTTGCATACAGTCGACTGCATATTGATTTTTAACAGGTTAATTACGTGATGATTTTGCCCCCCCGGTAAAACCACAAGCTCCATCAATTTCTTTTTGCGACCCGTGCTAATTGTCAGCGCTCGCACAAATAACCCGATCGATATTAAGAAACAGCTGCGGTGCAGAATTGGGTTTTAGTATTCAGTGAAGTACTAAATCTAATACACAAAGTGAAATATGTGTGGAACGTTTTATTTTGCAAGTAACCCTAATTTGACTTTTTTTAAAAACAACTTACAATTAGCCTTTTGGGACTATTTTTAACAGGTGATCAAAGTGATTCATTATATTCTCCGGGACAAATTTAAAGAGAAACACTGCATGCAATTAAAGACATAATGAACTTTTTGCAAAACTTAATGATGTAATGAGACATACAGGGTTGAATTTTCCTTTTCCTTTGGTACATTATTAGATGTTCTGCTCTTCTGTGATAAAATTAGCATCGATTGCTTGTTTTTACGTGCTGCCAGAATCTGAGAGTTTCTTCTCCTTTCTCCCACCCTCTCCTATCTAGCTGCTGAGACCGCAGCTCGAGGTGATTTGGCAGCTAATTAGCGGAATTATCAGTGACCCCGTTAACAAGCCCGTCATTTAAACCTGTATTTCTCCTCTGAGAGTCCAACACTTTCGCCTGGAGCCCAAAGAGGGAGACTAACAGAGACACCTAAAGACTGATAGAGAGACGGAATGACGGACGACAGGAAACGGACAGAAATATGTGAAATCAGCAGACTTAGAAGCGAGAGAATGTGGCACAGAGAAAGAATGGCAGCTGTGAATTGACATTTGAGGGGCTGGGCATACCACACAAAGAGGAATGAGAGGTGGCATGCCACTGCAGAGGAAATAGAGCAGTTTGGATTTGATGACTTAATGTAGGAGAGCATTTTCCCAGGGAACAGAGCAGAGAAGTAATGAAGAAAAAAAAAAAGAACCTGCGACGAACGGGCCGAAGTAATGATTTGAGTGTAAATGAGGATGGACAGCCGTGCCCCTCCCGTGCCGTCTTCACCTCTGAGCCTCATACATACAGATGGCACTGCTAATTACATGCTGCAAAGGGAGAGAGGGGGGGCAGCTCCTTCTCCCCAACACCACACGACCAAAACCCCACAAACGATGTATGCGCACTCTCCTCAACTCGTCTTGCTGGCACGCGTCTCTGTAGTTGCTAAAATTGTCTGGATCACACCTCCCAAAGGTGGCTGGTTCCAGTGACATACAGTACTGGATGTACAGACATGAGAGTGTCGGATCTAACTAGCACTCGACATGTCAAACTAAAAAAAAAAAAAACAAGTTTCTTACAAAACTCAACTGAGTTCTTGATCCCCGCCTCTAACCCCCTACACCAAGAGGTCCAGCAAACAACCCTCCTCCCCTCCTGGGTAATTAGATACGTCCAAATACGGGCTCAATGATTTTTACTAAATCACTGTAGTTATCATTCTAACACAAATTACATTACTTTTATGCATAAAGAAGCAACATCCTCAAAGGAAAACATATAAAGGGCTCTTTTAGGTTGAACTGAGCTTAACAACCACTTAAAGATCCCTGTCTTTACCGGCCGCGGGTAAGTGTCTGTGTTTAGTTTCCTAATGACGTTTTAAATTGCCACTTTTGACAACCGCAGCAGCCTCGGAGCAAATGAGACACGCCGACCTCGTTGAGCTCGTTGCAGGAAGAATAAACGCATACTTCTATGTCCAAGACTCTGATTTTAATATAAACGTTTCTGATATTTCGCTAACTTCGGCATGTATGTATACGCACCGACACACATGCACGGGTGATTCAACATCTCTGTCTGACCCAGGATGCTCGTACGTATGTCTATGAGGATGTTTTTCACTAACCAGAATGCAGAATTGCAACGCTTAGTGGAATAAACACTACATGACAGTGCAGAAAACTTGCAAAATGGGAGTGAAACAGTGACAAACATGAAAACTCAGAGGGTGATGGCTGAGTATCAAATGCAAATTATTCATGTACCAGTAACCCATTTAGTTGTGTAACACCAGTGCTTATGTATGCATAATTGTGCTTGTTAGAGCTGGGAGAGAAGTCGGGAATATTTCCTGTGCTGGCTGAGAGGACACCTCCCCAATTTATTCCCAGCCTCCGTTTGACTGCTTATTCCCAAAAACGCTGTGGCGTTCGCACCGTGTGTCTGCGGGCTTCAAATATCTCCGTTGGTGTTGGCTTCCGCGGCCATCTGTCCTACTCTGTGAGACTGTGATGAGGAGGAGATGCACTGAAGGAATGTTGCTGTGAGTTCAGCAGCAGACATTTTGACTTGTCAGGCTGGAGGAGCACAAGTGTAAATAGAGTGGCGGAGTCCCGCCTTTCTATTTCCGGGGCATAAAACGACTGGGACCCGCAAATAATTATATTATCTGCATTGAGACCCATACATTTTTTACAATCTTGGAGGTCCCATGAGAGTCTAGCGGAAGGGGCGGGACTTCGCCACTCTATAGAAACATTCACAAGGGCAACCTGCAAGATACCC
Organism: Eutrigla gurnardus; assembly: GCF_963514095.1. Classification (NCBI taxonomy): domain Eukaryota; kingdom Metazoa; phylum Chordata; class Actinopteri; order Perciformes; family Triglidae; genus Eutrigla; species Eutrigla gurnardus. Next base: position 18,282,049 of record NC_139926.1, read on the forward strand.
GAGTGGTGGAACTTATAAGGGAATGCGGCCATTATTAATCTTATTAATTCCACCTCTATTTTTTTCCTGCTTTGATGAGTCAAAATGTCTGCAATGAAAAGGATCTATTGATTGTTGTTTGAAGTGGTTAGACGTGATCATCGAGGCCTGGGATTTTTAATTATCAATCAGCACGTCTCTCTGATGTCGTTTTGAGTTGCAGTTGTAGCTACGAGCTTTAAGTCTGTCATGTTGATTTAAGAAATATGCAGATTCAAACGTCGTTAATTATGTAAATTCATGTACAACTTTGTTCTGTTGCTTTTTCTCTGGCACAGAAAGATGATGCTCTGGTTACAGTAGAACTAAAAGCAGCTAATTCACTAAATGTACTGATATATTATTCTATATGTATTTAAATATACCTGCTTTTAATGTGTTCATATTGACTAATTGGACCTTTACTGTTATTATACAGCTCTGGAAAAATAATGAGACCACTGCAAAATTATCACTTTCTCTGGTTTTACTATTTATAGGTATGTGTTCAAGTAAAGTTAACATATTTGCTTTATTCTATAAACTACTGACAATAATTCTTCAAAAAACTTTTTTGTGTTTTTAGACCTCGAATAATGCAAAGAAAACAAGTTCATGGTTATTTTTAACAACAAAATACTATTGTGAAGAGTTCAGAAATTGATATTTGAAAATAAAATAAAAAACTGGAGTGGTGTCTTAATTTTTTCCAGAGCTGTATTTGGGGAAATTCACATTAAATACAACACAAAAATCAACCAACTTTTTCAAATTTACATTTCCATTCTAAACTGTATGCGATGATGATCACTGTTCCTCGAAAACAAAGTGAAGTCATGCGTTCATGCTAATGAATAGTGCGATCGTGTTGCGTTGACGATGCATCGGAGACCTTTTGTCACTTACACTTTCACATCACTAACAGCTTCGTGTAAACACACATGGATGATTATGTTTTGCATGTTCTCTTTACTTAACGGGTAAAGCTTCCCGGTGGGATCATCACGGTCGACTCCCGCTGATGTTGGAGACGACGGAAGGGAAGCGTGTGACACATTGCCAGGTTTGAAAGGGTTGAGGTGGTGCTTGTGAGGAGAAGAGAATCTCAGTCATGATAATGGGACTATATGGGAATATCCTCCTATTCATGTAGACGGAGGAATTGTGAGTTTTGATTGAGGGAGACCGGTATAGTGTCATTATAATGAAGGACCTATTGTGTGAGAGAGGTGGAGGCAGAGATGGGGGAGGATGTGCTCGGGACCTTGGTGAGAAGGCCGGCGCAGGTAACCCAGAGTCAGGCTTCATCAGTCAACAATGCCACAACCAGCACAGCACAGGGAAGCAGTGCACCATGGGAAATTAGACTTGCCTTTCTTTCTTCTGCTGCCCTGGTGGACTTTTCTTCCTCCCACCATTTACCGTTTCTCTCACTCTTGTTCTGTTTGAACGTGTCTTTAGAAAAGTCGGGTCACGAGGAGTTGACTGAACGTATTGTTGTTGACACGTTGTGAGTGATGTCAGCAGTATTGTATGGGGAACGGAGTGTAACATCTTAAGTTCAATGAGAGCTTTTTTTAGCCCGTGAAATGCAGTCGTCTGGTGGCATTCAATATGAAAAGTGCCAGTCATCCTCCGAGGACTGCATAAAGTGTAGTTGCTGAATAAAATATAACTTTCCCTCCTTGGCTTGTGTTTGTATGTGCATGAAGAGGAGGCTCTCTACTGAACATGGCAAATAATTACAGTAGCTATAACCAATATATTTACAATACCAATGTGCCAAAACAACGACTATGTGAAAGAGGTCACTTGCCTGCTTGTGATGAACTTACAGACTATTGCAACTGCAGCTTTACGGAGCCGTATAGCCACTTTCAGCTCCTCGTTTAGCTGTCAGGCCCACAAAACACACAGAATCTCCTCAGGAGTTGGTAGAGACCAAAAACAGAGCTAAAAGAGGGTGAATATTGGACTCCAAGTGGATGATGATGTTGCTTTGTGACCCCTGGATGTATAAATAAGAAACTTTAGTTCATCCTATAAACTTAATGGGTGACAATATGTCAATATTGTGGTCAGAACTTCTTTCTGCTGCCCCCTATTGGACAAATGCAGCTCTGAAAATAACCACCAATCAAGCATGCCCCTTGACGGAACTCTTTTTCTGGTCCGGCCGGTAATAATAGACAGACTACTCACAACACAAAAGCCAAGTAGTCCTAATATTGTTTCAGCACTTCACATTATTTCATCCTTCGCATATGTGTGTGTACAGTAAGTATGAGTGTGTTCCTGTCATCTCAGCCCACCACATGCATCTCACATCACACTGCGAGGCAAAAAAAAAAACTACACAGTATTCTGGCAAGTGATATCAAAAGGGGTAATAATAGGAATCTGTCTCCACGGAGTTCACGGTACAAAAGTTGTGAATCAGAGCAATCCCTCCCATCCGGGGCGCTCCACGAAGAGATGCTCGACGCTTCCAATTGACCTAGAGTGTTTTGGATCAATTGATGTGAAGTGGCAGGACTTATTTCCTTTCTCTCTCTCTCTCTCTCTCTCTCTCTCTCTCCCTTTAATGCTCTCCTCTCATTCTGCTCATTCTGTACACCGCATACATGAATATCACATACATGAATATCACAGGCAGCATCTGATGAAACCGTTTGTAATACACATGGGTGTACAGCTCGGGCTGTAAAGTAAACGTGTTTTATCATCGTGAAGCATTTGCAAAATAAATCCATTAAAACACTTACTGACATTAAACCACGAGATCTGAGCTCGTTCGGAACATGATAAATAGCCGGCAACGAGCAGCTGAATGTGAAATGTGGAGCTCGTACTTCTGTGTGTCTTCTGCTACTGCATTTGTGCAAACATGGTAATATCTCACTTAATTTGCTACCGTAGCTTCACGTCTCCCTCATTTACTTTAAGACTCGCTGGTTCGGCTGTGCGTGTGCTGATAATCTTTATCTACCTCTGTGATAATACCACGCCGTAGCTTCAGATATGTGGCGCTCGTATGGGAGGTTTTACTGATAGAGCGGAGCAAACTGTGGAGAGGATTTTCTTATTAGGTGATGCCATGCAGCTGCTTTTCTTCAACAAGGATAAGAGAATAATACATGCAGTGAACTCTTTGTTCCAGCCATTTGGACATGCTGTCATTTGTCTTTTTTGCTCTCCTGTTATAAACTCTCATTCTAATATCTAAGAGGAACAGTTGACCTTGATCGACAGTAAAAAAAAAAAGCACAGCAAATGCCATCAAATGAATGTGTGCATGCAGTTCTCACTGTTTAATTGGGCCACTTGAATAGAACAGAACATCATTAATGTTGTCAATAAAACCGGTTTACTCATAGCTTTTGCAAGAAACAAAAATGAAGATGCTAAAGTAAGTAAAGCTACATGAAAAGTCCTAATTGTTGCAGTTCATCCAGAGGAGGACATGAATGCTTGTATTCTGATGGCATGGCGAGCTATCCGATAGTTGATGGACAGACAGACCGACCGAGCGACAGTCCCATCCACAGACCAGATCGGATGAACAGTTTTGTAATATGTGGAAGCACACACACACACGCATACCAAGATGATTTGCTTTATAGTTAGATACAAACATAATTTTAAAGAGACAGGTTGTCCTGTGCAGGCAAACAGGATGTGTGTGTCCTCTAAACATTTTACAGCATCAACGATGACAATTTACAAGCCTCAGCATCGTCACGCTGGAGCTCAATCCCGCTCTGTCCCCTGTCTGACTCACCCAGGAGCATTATAGGCGATGGAAACGCACACAAACACACACATAGCTCATCCTTGTGGATTGTCTGTGTGTGTGTGTATGTGTTTGTGTGCGTGTCCCATCTTGTTGGACTATCAGAGGTAGTTTACTGCACTGCTGCACTACCAACAGATGGCCATTACCATACTGTAGCAAACTTAACACAAGGCAGGGACCTCTCTGTCTCATTTTCAGGAGCAAAACCTCCATCGCATCATGACACTATGATATGTGTGCTCTCCATAACGTCCATAATGAAATGCCGGAAATGTCTCCCCTCTCTACATTAAAAACATAAGTTTATAGCTCGCCGCTATTTATGAGCCGACGCAGCATCGGAGTGATTTTGGGGACGGCAGCTTCCTCAGGCCTCGGAGCTGTCAGGGAAAAACGGCGTCGCTGAAATGGGATTGAAGGGACACCACGAAAAGGGGAAGGTAAAAGGAAAATGTAAACACAAGCTCCTTGAACAGCTACGCCGGATTTCACAGACTCTCGTAGTTACGCACCGATTTCAAAAGCATGTAAATGCTGCGCTTAACATGCGACATTGAAGTGTGTCCGCTTGAGTGTGTCGAGCGGCGGATCAACAGTGAGTCTTAACATGCCCCCCAACAATCTTCCTCTGAGGGAGCCGTTGGCAGAGAGACTCTGGGCCGGTGACCAGGCCACAGATGGTGTCACACACTCATGTACACACACACACACCCATACACACACACACACACAAACTGCCTGAAGGACACACACACCGCAGGCACCATATGACTCCCTGTAAAGCTCACCCCACCACCCTATAAACCACAAACAGACTCCGAGGGCAACAGTGCGAGCCTAAACTCTGCACCTATAATACGTCCTCGTTTCACCTGCTTTACAAGTCATTACCTCGGAGGGATTCATTAACATTGTCAGAACATTTCCGGGGTCGTAACAGTTGACTTTATTTCTTAATGTACCGCTTTAAGCCTTTTATTTTAATAGGAATAGTTTGTATTTGAGTATGCTTATTTTCCTTTTCCCCCCCCCTTGCTGAAGACGTGACGATCAATACCTTTCTCATATCTGTACGTTTTAGATTGGATCTGGAGCCAGGAGGCAATTAGCTTAGCTTAGCATAAAGACTCAATAATGTAAAACATGGTTTAAGAAGAAGATCCATGTAACTATCAACAGTACATCCAATTGCCCCGGCGCTTCTGTGGCAAATCATTATTCACTGACTTTTTTTTTCTTTCTGGGTGATAAAAATTTCACAACATATTTAATCACTCAGCGCTGAGTTATCTTGTTAAAATGATTTGCTGTTCAGACACTGATGAGTTCCCGAGTCTAACATATAGCACCGCGTATACGATGAACCGCTGAATGGTCACGGACACGTCAATGTGGAGACATCATCACATATTACAGCCCCACATAAAACGCCCCCACCCCCACCCTGTGTGTTTTATGTGCTGGGCCGTCGGTGGGGGGCATCTACTCCGACTTGGCCACGCTGGGGTCAGGTTGAACACGGAGCGAGTCTGCATCATGAGAACACAGACCGAGTCCAAGTGCCTTCCACTCTGAGCTCTCTAGCAGATGGGATGGGACTCCGGAGCGTCGTGGGTTTCCCAGTTTGTTGATTTCGCTCATTTTAAACCGAATAACCACGCCAAGTCTGACACTGTGTCGTGTAGATGGATTATCATTTGTCCCATTTGTCTCACTGTTACTCTTTCATTCCAACTGGGGAGGGAGAAAAAAAAAAAGCAAAAGAAATCCTTGTCAGGGAGGAAAATATCAGCAAATACACTTACAGCTGTTTAATGTAATAATGCACGCATCAACCTTTTTACTCCGCCATGCATGGAGCCTAATTTGTGTCGGTTGATTGTTCGTGATTGAAACGTTCTCCGTCTTAAATTGCAACTGGACTTGTCTGTGTGCTTGAGACTAGGTAGATGACTGTGTGTGTGTGTGTGTGTGTGTGTGTGTGTGTGTGTGTGTGTGTGTGTGTGTGTGTGTGTGTGTGTGTGTGTGTGTGTGTGTGTGCATACGTGACTGGAAAGGAGATGAAGTGTGAAATGAAGTCGCTGGAGCCGAGCTGAGCTGGAGCACGGAGTAAAAAAGGGAGAGGTTACCGCCGAGTTACTTTGAGGCCACTGCAACGCCTCTCGGCCTCCGTCTGCAGGATGTGAGAATCAGCGTCTAATTAGCAAATTTAGCGTTAGTTGCCGAGAGACGGAAAGAATCTCCTCGTACTTTACTCCAGAACCGGTTGCAGTACTTTGCAATCCAAACCACTTCATCAGTTCACCCTCTGCTCTACTGTAGCAGCACGCTGTAATCCATCCCAGAGGATCCCGGACCTGAGCATGATACTGAGTGGTACTGTATGTAGCTGCCACTCTCACAGCCTCCCTTTATGGATGACGTGGGCTTTTGCTTTAAGATTTCCGTCATCTGAGTCTCTAAAGACATGTCGCCTTATCAAAGTTTGCAGGAACGGTTTTGCTCTTTGAATTCCAAAGTACCGTATACTCCCGATCCCTCACTTTATCAAATCCGTTCATCTGATTGTTCATGGACACGTGGTTGGCTTTTGCAGCATCGGTGATCAATAATTAAAGCTATATAGGGTCTTGGTGAGTTAATATTCAGGGTTGCATCTTCGGCAATCCTTGGGGACGCAAAGGCTCTCTCTATCGGACTCCCCTCATCCCCGCCGCTCCACCCCGCCTTTCTGTTTGCATCCGTCTCTTTGCTTGTAATGTCATAAGCTCTAGTTCTTCACTCCAAATTCAACATCGGCATGCTGGCAAATCCACACAACATGCGAGTACAACACATATGGGCATGCACAAACACTCACACTTAACCAACTCCCCGGTTGTCATCCATTTCTCCCCGTGTTCTCCCTCGCCTCCCGCCTCCCCTCCCTTCAGAGAATAGCTGCAGCCTAAATATGGAGATCTCCGAAAAAATGTCAGCCGCTGTTTCTACTGCATCCGACTTTGTAATGCTTCAGAAAAGCCCAATTGAGTATAAAACAAGTGTAAAACAAGAGCGGATTTCCTGTCACACAGCTTTGATTTGATTGCACTGCCACTGTGAGAATGAATTAACACTACTGGTCAAGGTGATCGACTTGTGACCACTGTATCCATGCATTTGTAATTATTTGGCTTGTTGATCACATTTCTTTTCTATTGTGCTTACCATGAACTAAATACCGCACTAACATAATTTAGCATAACAGTAGCAAAAATGACAGTACAAGTTCAATCAATGCTCCTCTGACAGTCAAAAACGCAGATGATGAACTTTTGAAATGTAGGATTTTGGGAATGTAGGACTGTTAGATAACATACTATGATATGAGCATGACGTTTTTGTAATTCAGTGTAGTATGTAATATTTGCCATCTTTTAAAAATGTTTTTTCTACCCACCTTAAAAATGTAAGTGATTCATTTTGTGTTTCGCTCTGTTTGTGGTCTCTACCAACTTAGCTGCTGAATGGTCCGTTCTATTCAGTCGCTAACTTTGTCTGTCTGCTACTTGGTGCCGGCCAGTAAGGGTAACTGGGTTTATTGGTGTCTGTTGTGGCTGGAAATGAGGTGGATGAGAGCGGTGGGAGTGAACCAAAACAACCCAGTTACAAGTCGTAGCACTGAAACGAAGAGCTGAAAGATGCTAAAACGGCGAGTAGAGTCGGGGGAGCTGCGTCGGGCAACGATTCTCTGTGGGTTCAACACTACAACACACACAAACACACTCACACACACACACTCACACACACACTCACAGTACACCAGGGGGTTCCACAACCTCTTTTCGACACGGTGCATGGGTGTATAACAGTGTTTCTCGCTGTCCCTGCAAGACGGCTGTCACTGCAGTCAAACTCTATCTTCAGCTCAGACCAGCCTGCCTGGGGTTCAGTCCAATCACAGTCCCCCTATTTCAGGGGAACCCGCCTACATTAGTTAAGCCCTTAATGGTCAAAATTGAGCCCTTATGATGACGATTGATCAATGGTATCTCCTGCGATTAATTTACTTTTCTACTACTTTTTTAGTTGAAGAATATTTCAATGCAGCATTTGTGAAACATTACACATACTGTTATAGTCACTTGATCCATTCTTAATATGAAGCTATAAATGAGTGCAATGGGTTTTTGTAACACATACGTTTGTAAGTATTGCTTGACCTTGTTAACAAAGAGGATTTATTATGAAATGCTATTGGTTATTTCAAATTAAAAAAAAGAAAACTTTTTTTATAATTTTGATGTCCTATCTGGAGCTTCCTACAGGAGAAGTAGCCATTCGGTGCCACCTCTGCCTCATTTTCTTTCTCACTTTCAATCATTTTCAACGTGATATATCGAGGAGTTTATCTGATAGCTACATGTTTCTCACTTTGTCCTGTGAGTCTCTCTCTCTCTCTCTCTCTCTCTCTCTCTCTCTCTCTCTCTCTCTCTCTCTCTCTCTCTCTCTCCAAATATGACTCTCTCAAGGGATCCTGTTTACAAATGGATCCCACTCTTCAGACTTGTGATGCTGAAAAGTTCATCGCTTTTTTTCCTAAAACCCCTCTCTCTCTCTCTCCCCCCCCTCTCTCTCTCTCTCCCTCCCTCCCTCTCTCTCTCTCTCTCTCTCTCTCTCTCTCTCCCCTCTCTCTCTCTCTCTCTCCCTCCCTCCCTCTCTCTCCCCCCCTCTCTCTCTCTCCCTCTCTCTCTCCCTCTCTCTCCCCACCTCTACTCCTTGAATAATTTTGGGTTTTCTGTGTTGATGAAAAGTCTCTTGCAACCCGACGCTATAATTACATCTCATTTTGTCCATACTGCCATCCATCGCAGTCGCTGATAAACAGGCTCTTGGAGTTTTGGAGCTGTTATTTTAATGAGCTACAGTCTCTGAGGAGATGTGAAGTGACTTTAAACACTCTGGGTTTCTTGAAAGTAACTACTCCACATGCAGGACTCCTCCACAATTAATTGGGTAAATCATCTTCAGAAACATGAGAGGATGCTGTTACTCAGTCGCTTTGGCATTTTGTTTTTTGGTCACACGCCAGAAATCTGCTATTTATTTCCTCGACCGAGGATCCAGCTTCAAAATCTATTGTTGACAATGTTGCTTACAAAATAAAAGCCATCACTATCAAAACATTACAAAAAAAAACTCATCACATGGATAGTGGTTGCTGCTAAAGTGTTTTCTGTCATTAAAACGTTTTATCTGCAGAAAATGAATATTTCCATGACCTTCAAAAAACAGCATGAATGCATACATTTAAAGGCTCCCGGATATGTATGCTAACTGTGATGATCCCACTGAGAATCAACACCACCGAGTGCAGCTGTACCACTTTCAGGCAACTGCACTCATTGATTTTATTCGCTGGACCGTGTAGAAAAACCAAAGGGCAGCCGTTCTCCACACAAGATGTTTTTCCTTAAGACTTGGAAGATGTAAGACCTCAAATTAGCTCCATTTCAGCAGGATGTGTAAGTCATTTGCTAACATGTTGGCCGTAACAACTCCATGAGCTCATTGATGTGAATTAGCTCAGTAAAAAATACACGAATGCAGCTTTTAAGGCGGAGCGCTCAAAGTTAGGTTTGTTGGCCAAAGTGTTTCATTATTGAGTTCTGAGTTTGTGGTTTTTCTGTATTTGTTGATGTGTGATAACCGTTGATGTTACCCTACAAAAGTAAGAGAAATGAACCTTTAAAATCAGCCTACAATGTGGAAATGAGACACTAGGGACTCTTGGGTTATTTTGTCTTTATTAGATGGATAGGAGTGAGATGGACCTGAAAGGGGTGCTGCCTTAAAGACTTGCTCGCTATCCTGAAAATCCTTTTGATCCTAATCAGACTTGTGTACCATTTGTTCCTGAAATCTAGTCGTCTCAGAGCCTCCTCATAATATAAATAGAATAGATAAGTCCATCATGGCATATTTGCCATTTTGTCAAAAATATTTGTTTGTCACATCGTTTGAAAATGCCATGAGGGCTTCATACGGCCAACACGAAACACAACAAGACAGATTGTCAAGGAGCAGCCTTTATTTCCAGAATGATTCCCAAAGTGAGACCTTCAGAGGATTTGAAGGCAGACAACGTTGTGTCTCGGAGCTGCTCGGCTGCCTTCGCCTTTCTTTAGTTGTGAGCCATCCAACTGTAAGAGTTACAATCAGAATGGGTGTGATAGCATACTAAATGCTGTTTATGATTACACTGTATCATGTGTCATTTTGGTTATCTTGAAAAATGCGCTGAGTGATGAATAACGGCCTTAAAGATTGCTGTCAAAGGGGGGGGGGGGGGGGGGGGTGATGCTGCCAGCCTTATCTGGAGCGCAGGTCTTCTGATGCATGCCTGCGCTTTCATTGGACGGCTGCTGTGTGCCGCAGCCAATGTGGGGCTGCCTCTATCATCTCTTTTAAAGCTCCGAGGACCTCCGTCTGTAACTTGATATTCAGGCCTGTATGTTCCCGGTTCCCCCGAGGTCCCGGTGCAGTTCTCACTCTTTCTCTTTATCTGCCTGCATCTGTGTAGCAGCGTGACCCTGTCTTCTCCCTCACATGTCAACACACTGCGTCAGCTCCAGCTTCTCGTGTCTTTCTCACCTACAGGCACAGGAAACAATGGTGTCAATGCACAGTTTCCCTGGCCTCCAGATTCGTGGGGGTGTGGAAGCAAAGTGAGCAAATCTGGCTCTAACAAGCCAAAAAGTATTTAATGATGATATCACAAAGCTCTTTTAACAGCTTTATTTGAGATCCATCAGCCTGTAGACCAGGGGTCTCAAACTCAACTTACCTGTGGGCCGTTGGAGGTAGAGTCTGGGTGGGGATGGGCCGCATCAAGTATTCCACAAAAAAAGGGGTTCAAGTGTTCCAAATAAAGTCCACCCGATCCAATCTTCTCAATATTTACTAATAACAATTCAGAACATGCAGAACATGAACAGTTCTTCAGAGATTCTCTTACTTCCTCCTACTATATACTATATTCACGTGTGCTCAATAGTCCGGAAATTACGGTACAAGTAGCCAACGTTGCTAATTCATGTTGTTGTCAAAAGCCTGAGCTATGGTAGCTCACCCTCTAGTGGTGCCCTTCATTATATTTTTCTGTAACTTACATATATACGTAAAACCGTAATACCACAATGACCTCAACGAAATAAAACATCATTGTAAACAAAGAAAAAAAACAAAAATATCTACATATGGTGATTTGACCCTGAATGCAAAAGTGGGGGGGGGGGGGGGGCGCTGCATCGACGTTACAGAGTTCGGCAGTCGTCGTCGCTGCAATCGGATCAAGGCTACTGCACGTCAAGCTCTGGTTTACCGAACTCTGGTGCACAGGGACGATAACGAAGGAAGGAGAAGAAAGCCCATTATAAAGGTATGTTTTTATATATCAGAGGCTATTAAAGTATTGATTAAATTCGCCATTGCTCAGCTAAGTGTTGTAGTAAGCTAGCTTGGTCAAGCTATCAAGACCAATACAAAATTATACACGACAGACGGCCAGTATTTAGATAGCGTGTGCTTTGGTGTTGACATCTCATCATCGATTATCACTGATGACAAACATACAAAATAATTCCCAAATATCCTAAAACACCAAAGGGCTTTGAGGTAGAAGCTAGCCGCTAGCGTCTAGAGCAGTGGTAGGGATCAGTAGCTAACACCAACTAAGATGCTAAAGTGTAAGAAGGAACTAAGCATGTCAGTAGGATTCTTCAGGTACGTGAACTTCATTTTAGCCACCTGTGTTATGTAGGCTAGCTAGGTAAACTGTGATTACTGGCTGATTTTGGTTGTATCGTTGACATAGCAGCCTATTTGCCTAATTACCCTGTCAGGAGTAGGCTAGGGCAATGGTTCGTTTCCCTCTTGACATTAAGCATTTTGTCCAGCCTTCCAGCTAAGAAAACTTTCATAGTAGTTGTGCCATTGTGACATTAGTAGCCTTTTAAAACATTTAATAAGGACAAAGCTTAGCATGCAATGTTTGCTGTTAACCATTAAGTTGGAGCTTATGCATACATTCTTACAAACGATTTGTCTACATCTCCTATTATGTCAGTGAGTTCATCAAAAGCAGCTGCATGTGAAAACACTACATTTACACACAGTGTGTAATTTAGTAAATGTAGGGGTGTTCTTTAATGTGCGTTATAAACTTTTCTCTATATTTTAAACTGGACAGATGCACTCAGGAAATATTTGCTGACTCAGAGACCTTCACCTGCTGGACAGAGCACTCCTGATGTTCCGTGTTTGCCTTTATCTGAACATTTGAAGTTCTAATAATAATAATAATAATTATAGTTGTTATTATTATTATTATTATTATTATTATTATTATTATTATTATTATTATTATTAGTAGTAGTAGTAGTAGTGTAAATGTATTGGTTACATAAGCCTCATTTATATAGTAAAATGCAAGTATAATGGGATGATAGAAGAAATGATAACTAACAGCATGAATGGATGATGGGTCATCCGGGACCACCTCTACCACTCCAAGCACCAGTGCCACGAAGACCAGGGAAACAGAGCCCATAGCAAGTGAGACATATTATGTCATACTTAAACTATTATACTAACTATGATCATTGTATTGTTTATAAAACTGATCTCACTAAATTCTGTGCCTGAAAACAGCTCCAGGTAAAGGGCCATCCAGGACCACATATAACAGTCCAGACAGTGAAGGCGAAATGGAGACCATTGAGACCAGGGCTACACAGCCTGAAGCAGGTAAGATAAAGTATAAACTATTCGGAAAATAAAACAATAACAAACAGTGTTATCTATCCACCATAAAACTATATATTTTATAATTTTTCATTCATTTAAATGTGCCATTGGTTGGGATTTTCCTTGAATACAGATGCAGATGAACAGACCACTCCAGGCACCATTGCCACACAGACCACAGGCACAGAGCCCGCAGCAGCAGGTTAGTCCTTTGAATAATCTTCATGGTGTGACTATTTTGATCCAAATTAGTTTCAAATACATTCTTGAAGAAATGAAATGTACAAGTATTGACATATGCATGCTTTATACACTGATTGTTGTATAATGACTTATAAGATCATTGATAAATCCCTGAAATTGGTAGCCTACAGATATGAACAAAATTAAGAGAATGTGTGTACTAAGTGTATTGCCTTGTCATCGTCGTTTATCCCAATGAAAGCATTAACACTTTAACCTTAACACTTGATTTTGTATGTATATTTGCCCAGGTGAAGAAACAACAACGGCAACACCATCTGCTTCACTACAGCCTGCAGACACTCCATCATCTACAACTTGTTCTTACCTGCTGTACAAAGAGCACTTTAGTTTGTACATGTTATGGCATTCATCCATCCATTTAATAATTTTGCTCAATTCCTTCCTGTAGTACAAAGAGCACTTTTGTTTACACTTTTTATGGAGTCCATCCATTGATTTAATCATATTTGCTTGTTTGAGAATACAGTGTAATTAATCGTTTGCACAGTTTGTGTACCATTACATGTTATATATTTTTTAACTAGTAAAAATGTTCTGAAACTATTCCAGTGCATGAAATATAAATATAGTGGATAATTCGTCCCCCGCCAATAATAGAATTGGGGGGGGGGGGCACCGGCATCAATCTCCCCTAGGGCAGCCAATGGGCTAGAACCGGCCCTGCTGAGACCCCTGCTAGGAGGCTGATATCGGAAAGTCGTCATCTGCTGTAACCGCCATATGAACAGAGTGGTGGTCCTGATGCATGCACATGCATGATACATTTTTCTTATTTTTTAGACCGTTCTTATTTCTTCTGAATTTCAGTGCAACATGAAAGTAACAACAACAACAAAAAAACGAGCAAAAGAAAACTTGGATGTGAGGTTGAAGGACAGCTGTCCAACACCCAGGGCTGCATTTTTGTAGCTCTTATAAGGGCTCTGCTCCACTTCTTCCTCCGTCACAGAGTTTCTGTTCTCTCCACCTTCACACGTTTGGTTCGGCATCAAAGTGGGCGGAGAGGCTCCGTAGGCAGCGTCTCAGTTCTGATTAGGTGCTGCAGTGTTACGAAAGAGTGAAAGTGCATCAGTGCTGGACACGTTTTATTCCAAAACTTACAAGGATTAGATCCTAATCAAATGCATTATTAAATAACGATGGCGTACATTGCTGTGACAGTGCTGTCAGAGTCCTCCATGGTGTACAGATGTGACCACATATTGCACACATGCTGCGAGGCCCGTCTTCCACTGTCGCTATGTGGCTCTTTGCTGATCATCACCGAGCTGCTCGCTGGATTCTGTTAGACCAAAATAACAGTAACCGAATGTGTCACCTCCTCTCGAGCAAATTTAATCAAATGCTTGTTACTGCTGGTGATGCTGGACCTTCTGCAAATGATATCATATAAAAATGTGTAATGGATGGTGTAATGTTTGAGGTTCGCTCTGCTTCTTTAAGTGCATTTCACCTGCATTTTGTCAACCAAAGTTCACTTGTTGCTCTACCTTTCGGCTCTTAGGCGTTCATCTCTTATAATAGTCCGACGCTACATGGACCAATTTCTGTGAAGGAGTTAGCAGGCTGTTGCTAATCTTAGCAACACTCTCTGAAGCTACTTCACAATAACAGCCTATAGCATTGGTAATGCTGTTGTGAATCTTTCAATATGAAGCACTGAATCAGTGATGGCGCTAATAACATAGCAACGTATCCATTGCAGCTTCAACAGCACGGCTAATGACAGTGGATCAGAAGACAGCAGGGCTCCCGGCTCCCTTTTTGCTCATATGACCAAACTCTCGCTCTCATAGTGAACCAATCACTTGACACTAATGACAATGTTGAGGGTTGTGACTATTCATTTATAGAAAACTGAAGGAATTCAAAATCATTGCCCTTCACTTTGAGGTTTTCTAAGCTAAAAATTAAAGCCTTTCTATGCCTTTACAAATAGAAAACTTCCAAGAATTTTGAAATAATCTAAATACGAAGAGTGATAATTGACTGTGTTTACAGTTGGAGATATCAGTTTTCCGGCAGCTCTTTGATGGGTTGCAGGGGAATTTGTCTTTAAGTCTGAGATTTAGATTTGATGAATAAGTAGCTCACAATGATAATAAACATGCTGCCCTGTAACACTGTACATGTAGCTGTCATTGTTTACTGCTGTTTGTCACAGCTTGGATGCACTTCAGCTATGACAGGACCTGTAAACAGTCTTCAGACAGATGTTCATGAAGGCATTTCTATCAGATACGTGCCTCTATCTCTTTCTGTCTTTCTCACACACATGCCAGGTACGTAAATATGGACAGTGTAGGTACTACAGTTGCAGAACCGCCTTAAACTTGCATTCTCTCTGCTGACCATCAGGGGGCGACTCCTCTGGTTGCAAAAAGAAGTCTGATTGCATGGAAGAGGGAATTACGCGACTCCTCACTTGATTTATCATCTCAGTAAACATTGTAAACATGAGTTTATGGTCTCAATCATTAGTTTCAAGTCTTCTTCAATACAGCAGGATGTAAATAAATATAAATATAAATGTTTTTTTTGTTTTCATCAGTTCTTCATTTAAGTTTTGCTCCTCTCTTTTAAAAACTTGCTTGTTTTGCATCTTTGCACAGTTCTAATTCAGCTGAAAGGATCTCTACTGTATCATAATTAGATCAACGCTGTGTTTAGAGTCATATCTGTGGATATGACAGGCCAGCAGGTGTTTGGAGAGATGATGACGCACCGGAAAAGGGCAAACATTGTCCTGACAACGGCGAACAGCTGGTCTGGAGTGTGACACCTGTGTGCCCACCCAGCGTTATGTTGCACCTCTCCCGGACAAACTTCAATCAGGCTTCCAACAGCTGAACCAAAGACATTAGTGCAAATGCTAATTGCATCTGTCACAAATCACCAGGCTTTGCATGGTGCGATGATGAAGCGTGGGCTTTTGGAGGGGAAGAGGAATGGTAGGATATCTGCAAATGGACCCTTTGTTCATTCTGCAAGGTGAAACGCTTCATCATTGGCTTCCATCTCACCTTGCATTTGTTGTAGTTTAACTGAGTGTGATTGGAAGTTTGAACATTGTCACGTTGGACTTTGGGTTACGCCCAGACTACAGCTTTGTTTGACGTGGAGGGAAAGGATGCATGAAACAGATCGAGAACAAATGAGTTGACATCTTGGAAACTTCCCTTCCATGGGTCACGCTGAATGGTTGCTTAGTGATAATGGAGATTACCAGGTAGAGTAAACGCAGCAACAGAACGTGTGTGTGTAGGTGTAAATGAGTATTTATCATTTCAAAATATCGTCTTCATCGGAAGTGCTGCGGGAGCTATTTGTGTCAGGCAGATTTATTACACGGCCTCTCTTCAACGTGATATAAATGTTCTTGTCGGAAACAAAGAGTGTAAACACACCTGCGTCCTTATTACGCACTCGGAGCAACTGACATAGTGTGAAGTGTGGGATGGCCCACGCAGGGTGGGCGGGAGGACTGGCGGATGGGTCAAACCACTCCAGCAAACGTCCAGGAGACTGCTGCTCTGTATAAGAAGTGGATGTTTTCACTGTGATGTCCCCCATCCGTTTGTGGAGTGCCCTTTTGAATTCACTTGAGTTTGGCATTCTAGCCTTTTGCAACAACAAGTGACAAGAGAGGGTACAACCACAACAAGAGATTATTAGTTGACCGAAATAGTTCACTTTCATGAGCTAAAGACACACTGTGAAAGGGTTAAAGTTGTAAGTCCCAGACCAGGAGTTGGCTATACCTACCTTCCTGTGTAGACAGATGTTTATTCTGAGCATATTGTGAGTTTTTCTGAGGATATTCTGAGTTTATTCTGTGCATATACCTGCCGTTCCTGACACGTCGAAAAACTGATGCTAGAGGGGAACGTACAGCTTCATATGACTTTTAGATGCATTGAGCAAGCTTTAGTATTTGATTCATTGGGGTGAGAATGTTTTTTAAGATTACATGTAAAAAAAAAAGATACTAAACACCAACATGCATTTGTAATGTTGATGGTGTCAGAATGCAATTTAGCTTGATTTAATGTACCTGTTATTTGCATATTGGTCGTGTAACTAAATAAAAAAAAACACAGATTCGGACTGAGCCAAACCTCAGTCCGAATCTGTATGTGGTACATTATAAAGGGTTCTTGGCAGTTAAAGGGTGCCTCAAAACGGTCACATATGAGCACTGAGGGACGCTCACCTCTCGAGGGCCTGCTGCTTCCATGGCAATGAGAAACACAGAGAGCAAATAAGGTGAAAAAGTGGAAAACACTGATAAGACAGGACATGCTAACAACACTCAACTAGAGTGGTGCTTCGAAACATCTCTCAGCAGGCTTTTTCCGGCCTCCCGCTAGGCTGACAAGTCATCACAGCAAACTCTTTCCCTTAATTTTTTTATCCAAAGACTCAGAAAAGAATATTTGCGATGGGAATGGCACAATTTGAAGCAATGTGTTTTGCATATCATATCCATGACTGTGGGCAGAGGCGCTGTTTGTGAACAGGCAAGGCAGGCAACTGCTTGGGGCCCCGAGTTGCCAGGGGGCCCCCGAGACTCGGCCCGAGGGCTGTTTTATGAATGTTTAAAAAATCTATTTGATGCCCGCCCCCCCGGTTTGTAATCATTGTTTTGCACATTTTGTAGATGTATATTTTCAATCTGTTATTTAAATTTGTATTTTATATTTGATGCCAAATGTGCAGACAAGCACCTTATTATTTAGTTAGTTATTATATTGTTTTTATTGTTCTTGACATTTATAAATGCACATTTTGAATATAAAAAACGTTGGTTTCATACATCTTTCGTTGGCGTCAGATTATTTAGAAGATTATTATTGTTATTGTTTAGTCAGAAGGGCCCCACTGAAAATTTTGCTTGGGGCCCCAACAGACTCTAGAATCGCCTCTGACTGTGGGTCGGTGGGATTGAAATTCAATTCTGCCAGTTGGTTCACAATAATTTCCTACTAGTGTACGTCTTATTGTGTGTGTTATTGGTCCTAATTGTCTCATTTCGCAGTATGCTTCTCTCACGCTCTATTCTATAGATATTTTTACTGCTGCTTGGTGCAAAAAGAAGCGCTGTATATCTTCTTAATTTACCTCATCATATTGTTCTGGCTAACATGTTATCTAATATTCAGCAGAAACCGAACATATTGTTCTTTGGGGTTGTGTTTTTCACCACTAGATTATATATACAATGTACATAAAGGTGTTTGCTCTCCTTTGAAAACCAAGCTCACCTGGAATCGAGAACATTACTCCACTAAACAACAGTACTACGCTCTGAAAATACAGGACACACACATCCGAGATAATGCTGGTCTCGCCTATTTAGAGCCCTCCGGGTGATAAAGTGATAAAAAGGGATTAAATTGCCGGTGGGTTTTGCAGTTCAAAACAACGACAATAAATCTGTCCACAAGACAGAGGCCGACCTGTCACTGCAAATTGATTTGTGGGCATGAACTGCGGAGGGTATTTCCTAGCGCGGATTCTCTATTTTTTTGTTTGGTTTTCCTCCAGCCGTCCATAGCCTTCACTTCCTTTTTTCAGAGCCGACCAGCTCGGAAAATCTCTGTTAAATGCTCAGGGATTATAAGCGACTGTGGTGAATTCATCTCCACCAAACCACCTCCAGCTCCGGCCTCCTTCACCTCCCAGACAAATATCACACACACTCTGAACACACAAACATCCGTCGTTATTGGGTGTTTAAGCACAAAACCCATATGGTGTGAAGATGGCAAGTATGAGGGAGATACAGAGGGAGATACAGAGGGAGAAAGCACAGGGCATGTATGAGCAATGACAAAGAAAATGGTGTTATAGGGGAGCTAATGGGGGGAGAAGTCGAAGAGATGTGCAAAAGTAACCTGAGAGCATTTTTAAAAAGTGATGGGTTGAAGATGTTCAATATCCAAAGAGGGAAACATCCCTTCCAGCAGAGAGTGCAGTATATGATATCTAATGCAAGTCTTTTTACAGTTTTCATGAGGATGCAAGCTCTCTTTAGTACACCCGAAAGGCTTGTTTGTCAGATACGTGTTTTCGTGAGGAAGCCTGGGTAACTTGAACTATCTCATACCCCGCTCACAAGCATGAAACACTATTCGGGGGGTTTTCTCAGCTCCTTACCCTATGGCTTGTTAAAATCACAGCCTTATGTCTCTTTGCCCAGAAACTGGTGAGATAAAAATAGTCGGTTGAAGGGAAGTTTGTTCCTGCATGTTTTTTGGGGGGGCTGTGAGGGAAAAGGATTTTTTTTCCTGTTCTATAAGAGCATGTCAGACCGATTTAATTGTGCACCTTCTGACAGCCGCTAGTTAGTTTTAATTCGTGTCTGGTGGAAGTGGCAGAGCGATTGCTTGGATGACAGATGCATCACTTTTTAGTGTTCTTTTTAAGTTTATTTGTTTGTTTCAAAAGCAAAAATAGGTGGTACTGTATGAAGTATATCACAGGTGTGCATTGAATCCAGGCTATAATTTATATTTTTTCTTTTTTATTGGTATAATTAAGATACGAGTGAAACTATAATATTAGAGTCTCACATTGTTTTGCTGTAGTTTTGGCAAATTTGGCTTTGTGCAGTATCTGGCACTGAACTTTGCTGGAACATTTGTTGAAATACTGACTTGACAATCACACAATTTCACACCAGCTGCAAAAAATAAACCGACTGGTGGAATCGATTTATTTCATTGACTTGCTTTTCTTCATATTAGTGTTCATACTGCCACTTGCTGCCATTTCTAAGTTGTGGAAAAGTTCAAGAAGATCAAGTTGCCCGATACAAATTAAGTTATTTCCTTGGTCTCGAGTATTTCAAGAAGCTGAAAATGTCCATAAAGCATTATGAGACAATCTATTTTCTGCTCCCTGGCAGCACTGACCTATTTAACTTGTTTTTTGTTTTTTTTTCAAATAGGAAACCTATAGTGAGGGTAAACATTGTTCTAAATTAAATCTTCTTTCATTGATTTTCTTCAGTATTTCATTATTTAAACACCCGGAGTGACTTTTGCCCCACTGTTCCGCCCTATAGCGTTCACTCCAAACAGATAACGAAAGAATGAGAATTCAATCACCTCATTGGGACAAACAGGCAGCAGGCTTTACTCCTCCAGCTCTCTTCACACATCCAACATTATGAACTAACAGTCATAAAACACCATAAGCAGTCATAAAGTCTTATTCAATATAACCATCCTGGCTCCTTGTTTATAACACACCTGTTAAAACCGTAAGAAGAACTTCACGTTCAGTCGTAGTGCAGCTGTTTCTCGTCGTCCTCCTGCTCTCCCTCCACGGACTCAGGAGAGGTCAAGGGTCAGCAGCGCCGGGTCAGGACATGGCCACTGTATTTATGGCCTCCCTACGCTCCCCTGCTTTAATATGTCAACACAAACGAGGCAGGATTGAGTGTCTGACAAGGGACATTTTTCACTGCTCCCTCTACGTCCCCTCGGTCCCAGTGTTCAAGGTCCAGACGCTCGTCCCCGGCCCGTGAAGGAGCCTGTGAAGGGCACGAGCGGCCCTCCCGACAGTCGGGACATTTTAAAGGGCAAACCAAGAAAAAAATAGCTGGATCACGTGGTCGACAAAGTAAGAGATGATCAATCTTTCATCAGCGTTGGGACTGACTTTTCATTAATGGAGTCCTGTGGAGTTTCTGCTCCTAATTACTTGACTAAGAGTCTCCGTGGAATATTAATTATACAAACCCAGGACTAAGCTACAGATCCATTTCTTAACGCGCCTGCAAAAGATAGATATGGATGCATGTCGGCACACCTGTGTGTCTGAGGTTATTGTGTGTGAGAGGTGAGAGTTTTTTTAATCTTCCCTCCATCTGTCCGCATCCATGTCGTTCTTTATCAGTCAAACCCTCTTGAAGCTCCGAGCTCAGATCTGCTTTAATTCTGTAAGGCAAGTCGTATTTGATAAGAATGAAGTCCCCTCTTTGCCCTCAAGCCTTAATTCTGATGGCCGTGTTGCAATAAGTCAGAATGGTATCTGTTCAGCTTTCAATGTGCATTTTTCTGCCCCCCTGGCTATTTGTTTCGATAAGACGGGGCCCGCTCCTCCATATATCAGCTATAAGCATTCATCCACCTCCAGGTCTTTGTCTCTCTCTCTCTCCAGCCCTCCACTCTATGCTGCACTTAAGGCGCCACAGGCCGTCGATGTGAGTCGATAAATAAAGACAATCTGAATCTTTTTTTTTTTCACAGTATCTGAACCAGTCGTTGCCGAGCAATAACCACTTTTGCCATTACATCTTGCAATGTAAGACACTAAGTAACAGTGTTTCACGTATAGATTCATCAAACGAGTCTGTTAGAGCTTCTACAACCCACGAGCTAACAAAGTCAGTCGAGTGTGGTTTTATGATGGAAGGGGTTAGCTGCCTCTAAAAGATGTTCTACGAGAACTACCATTTTACAAGGTTTTTAAAAATGAATTAAAGCAAAGCGAGATGTGAAGAATCCGTAAACACTCTTCTATCCTCCCTGTGTGAAATATGTTTAATCTGCTGGACATTTTTTATTCATTTTTAATTTGTTCCACAAGGTTGGAGTTATTCCTTCAGCCAACCAGTGACCAGAAGTGTCTTTGCTTATCGTGTATGCTGCATTCCAAAGTGAAACCAATTATTTAGATGGATGGATGAATAGATAGATAGATAGATAGATAGATAGATAGATAGATAGATAGATAGATAGATAGATAGATAGATAGATAGATAGAGAAGGATATATTGTCATATTTTCTATCATCATACAAAATAATCAAGGATATATTTCTTTGTTTGTGGTAAAAGCAGGTTGTGAAATGGTTTAAACATTGACTACCTTGCGGTCGATTGAGAGTTTTTAATTCCGACAGGACAGAAGATTTCGGTGTGGTGTTTTGGACATCTGGTGTCTTGTGTTTTTGCTCGGTAGCTACACTGAAGAAACTGGGGTTTGGTGCCACACACACACACACACACACACACACACACACACACGCTTACTGATGAGCTGCTGTTGGGTTGAAGGAGACCATGCTGTTTACCTCTCTGGTGGTTTGAGGATTTAAAAATCGCAGCCATCTGCTTGGAAAGCACAATTTGAAGCGCTGTTAACGCATCGGGAGTGAACGCTTGTGTTAAACGGGATCGGGGAGGCGTTGTGGCGCTGGAAGGGCTAAAGGTTCGGGACGGGGGAGGTCACTTATGTGTGGCGTCCCTGTGGTCGACCGCCTCTCCGGGAGACTGTGCAGAGACAAACAGTGTCTCTCCTCCCCCCAACCCTCCCATCCTCCCTCCCCTCCTTCCTTCGTGCCTTTTCTGATTAGTGACGGTAAAAATTGACTTTCTGTCTGCTCACAGAATGATTGGTACACATTCAGTGCATTAGGTTTTACATCACTGTGATGCTGGGTGGATTTAGCATTTCAAACTTCTCCCGTGGCCTCTGTGAGTCATGATCGCTGCGCTAATAAACAAAGGCAGGAGTGGAGGCTGCTGCACAATACTCAGGCCTGATGGATAGAATAACAATATGGCTCACCATTATATACACTGACTACATTTTTATCTCCTCATCTTTATATGGTGTGTTAGGAATAGATTCTTTATCGTTATTGCTAAGAGATGCCTCAAAATACAGAAAAAACATCTCTGCGTCAGCCATTATGTAGGAAGCAGCTTCTTGAAAGTGACTAAATAAGAGCCGGGCATCCAAATATAAACACTGTATTTTCTGGCGTAACATGCTCGATATGTGGTTCTTCTCTAAAGAAAAAGGCCTTTTTGTCATCAGCTTTTCACCTCTTTCTTCCTTCCTTCCTCTCATTCGGTCTCTCTTTTCTAGCATTTCTCTGTTACAATCCACAAATTCATTATCTCTGTTTCATTTTTTTTTTTTCAATTTTCTGAAGCATATGTCATGGTAATTTGCATATCACCAGTCACCTCACCAAAGTCAACACACTGTTTAACTATTTGGTCCTTGTCTTCAAGGACTTTATCTCACGACAGCAGCAGAACTCTCATTTTCTCCAAACTCAAATTAATTATAGTAATGTATCTGCTTTTACTTTGAATGTTAAACTGGTCGTGAGCCTGAAGGAAACGTGATGATGTGATAACGCTAGGGTCACTGCGAGAACAACGTTTGCAGCTGTTTTTGACCCGTTCGGACTTCAAGTAACAGGACTCGACATTCACAGGTGCATTTTCTACGTACCTTTTCTGTTCTGGAATTAAACACAATCGGTTCACGGCTATACTACACATGCACACGACTTTGGACTGGCGATGAAAGCATCTTCTGGACAGGATACTGTATTTGTCTGCAGGTTCGTGCAGGTGTTGCTTTATAGCGTCTTTTTATTGTTCTCAGTTTGCCGTGAAAGTCAGATGCTAGTTTTAATGTTGGTGGAATGGCTGCTAAGTGCCAAACATGTTAGCGCCCCACTAGCCCTAGCACTAAAGCTCTATAGTGTGTGTGTGTCTTTGTTTGTGTGTGTGTGTGTGTAACATCCTACAATCCCCCCCGCACTTCCCTCGCCGTTTTTTTTAAAAGAAGAAGCGGTTGGAAGGAGTTGGGATGTGCTTCCAGCAGGCAGGTTGGGTGCAGCTGAGTGATTAAAATCTGATTATTATCAGGGTTGTCGGATGCCGGCACACGAGCCAGCACCGTCCCGCTGAGGTGATGTGCGTCAGGAGCATCAGGGGTGAGCAACCCATTAAAGTGCTGCTCAGATTTACACGGCAGTTAAAGCCAAACTGCAGGTCAGAGCCAGGTGGGCTTTTTTGGAGTGCGTGCATGAGCGTGGACGCACGCAGCGCCATGCCTGTTTTTCCGTTCCGCCCTGCTTTCCGCGGCAGTTTGCGTGCTTTACCCGGCAAGGAAAAAGGTCAAACGCTCAAAGTGTGCGGGACCAGGCGGGATCGTTGCCGGTGGAGAACCAGGCGTAGACAGCAGGTTACCTCTTCATCTCCCTTGTCCTGTCGTGCATCGCCGTGTATGTATCGGCGAGGAGAGTGGGATGCTGATTCATGCTGGCAGAAATGGACCAGGCAGGGAAAAAAAAAGGCAGGCAGACATGGAAAAAAAAAGAGGAGATCCTTAAAATGGCTCTGAATGTGTGAAAAAGTGCCCTGCCAATACTGGCCGTAAAACTTAAGCGACAGCAGGCACAAACCCGTGAATCACAGCGTGACAGGATTGTGGAGTTCAGTATGGCAGGGACAGGTTCCAATCAAACCAATACCTAACCTTCGGCGTGGCTGGTGACTGGCACAACAAGATCTATGGAGCGGGAAAATGTTACCGGGGGGATGAATGATTGTTTGCTGCTAGTTTTTTTTAGTTTTTTTATCTTGTTCTTAAACCAGCTGCGGAGTAATTGTAAAACCTCCAGTTGGATTAGGAAGGGAAGCAGAGTATAAAACACATGTGGCTTTATCTCACCGGTTGGTTGTCAAAACCCCCAAAAAACGCCTGGAGTTGGGATAACAGTCGTCTTACTTACTGGAGGTAAAGTTAAGTGTGGAAGCTCACGCTCCGCTTCAGATCCAGTATCACAGCCTTCCTCCTATGCAGCCGTGCATAAGCGTACCTCCTATTGAAAGAAGCACCTCAGGTAATCCGATGATGAAGTGCATATAGATTAATGTTGCTGTTGATGGAGCACCCAGTGGGAGTGTGATTGCGAGGTGTTTCCAACAGCTTGCCTTCTCATCTAAATCTTTTGAAACCTCCTACAAGCCCACGGGGGAGACGGGAATATACAGCCTGCCAGGAGAAGACAATAGAGAACGGGCCAGAAGAGTTTCATCTCATCAATCTTTGGCTCACTTTGCACTTTCTGTCAGACTTGCAACAGAAACATATTCTTTTCCGTCTCTAAATCATGACATCGTCTGCCACCGCTGGATACCACACCAGGCTTTATTTTTCAGTGGCTTACATTGTGTAGAGGGAGGAAACTTATTTCAACATATACTGAGGGGGATACGGGTTAATCCCTCAGTTATGTGAGTGGTTCACTGTCTTCCTGACCCGGCTTGGTGAACCTCCAGTCAGCGATGAGCGAGAGTTTCTCTTAAGGATGGACTTTATTGACCCGACAGAGACTGAGAATAACAGCGCCCCAGTAGCTGTACTGTTCATTTGAGACCTATCCAGCAAAGAATACATAAAGGTGTACTCTTTACCTGCATATGACCTGCATTACACTACTGATTACAAGGCCAATGCTTTTAGAAAGCTACAGCATGAACTGAGAAACCCGACTCCATAGAGAACTTTTGTACTTTTGTGTTGCTGAGGATAAATCCCCTTTGCAACCAACCTGTTGAATCTTTTGACCCTATCTTCATTGTTTAGCCTTGTCTGCAGCATCTGTAACTCTGCAGGCAGCAAACTTCCTCTATACAGCTGTTTGGATTGAAGTAGCTAGGGATTTCAGCAGTGATCTTATGGAAACATGGAGACTCTGCAGTTGATGAGGTAGCATCTTCTCCACCACATCACCAGCTATAAGCTTGTTAATTTCCCCTCGGAGTAATCCGAAACCCTTACGCCTAACCTTAACCAACAAGGGAGGGCTATCATTTTAACAGGAGGGAAACCCTATATGACTGGGGGTACTGACAGAGGCTTCTCAGGGCACACATTTAATTTCATTATATTCTTGTGAGGGATTGCTTATTTGAAAATGTAACTAAATATTGCATTATTGAATTGCAAAGTTGTAAAAAAATGTATTAAAAAAGTAATCTGGGTACTCACACTAACAAAACCCCCAACACTGCTCACTACAGAATTAATAAAACACCCAGTATGAATATGCATATAATCAGAGGCATAAGTTGAGAGCCTGAAAGCACTTCGCTCCTTCACAATATGCGACAGCAACAAACACTGACATTGCATTTCTCGTGAGGCCCCTGGTACTCCGGGGCCCGGACTACCTGTTCATTAAGGCACTGCTGGACATCATGCAGACGTTTTCTACTACTTTCTTTTTTATACATCAAAGTTGCAGCAACATAACTTCACACAACTTGTGGCTTTCCTTCATCATCATCATCTCTGCCTCGTGTCTGTCGCTCTGCTTGATGGTTATTTGTGGGCCTTTAGTTTTGATCTCCGCTGCTACTTCCTGTGTCATCACATACAGTATGACCTTATTGTCTCAGCTACTCAGTGTTTTACTTTTCAAAACATGAATTGGCTCCTGCTCTCTTGTATTCCTGCTGTGGCTTGCTGAGCATAGCATTGATGCAGTTAATGAGAAAAATGCACAGCAGGAGTAAGACAGAGAGAATTACAACTTGCTGGCCTAGATAAGAAATCTATAAACAATCCCTCCAGAAGCAGCGAGACTTCCTGTTTTCGCCGACACCAAAGCCAGATTTACCCTTGAAAAGTGAACAGGAGGAATCACGCAATTTATTCACAAAGTTGTTCCCGTCTTCTTCTTCCCCTCTCCTCCCTCCGCCTCTGATGACTTAGAAATTACCTTGAATTGCTAACATTGTGTGTTAATATAGCGTATAATGTGACACTAAATATGCAGAGCCGTACAGCACAACATCTGATTTCACATCTGAGTGTCAAAGTGCCATCTGCGGGGGTCACCTGTTGGTCCCGGTCTGATGTCACGGCGAGCGCCGGACAGAAACACGGGCGCGAGAAGAGAAGGAGGAAGAGGAGGAAGGGAGGTCAAAACAATTACCCCGATATGTTTGGTCACGAAGAAGGGGCTCAACTTTATCAAAGCACGTTTGATATGAAGTACAAATGTGAGAGAAGTTTGTTGGGATTAAACGGATAGAGATGACTAGCAGAGATCGTTTGCTTAAATCTATAGTGAGCTGCTTAAAGTGGAAAGCCGAAGGGGCGAGAAGACGCACAGAAATCCTCCGAAATGAGAGGCCGCCACTGAATCAATGAGACGCGGTAATTGCAACACATCTTGTGATTACTATATTATCAGGATTGCATTAGTGTGAAGTGAACGTTTGCAGTATAAAATCACCCCGTCCTATTAAAAATCAAATGTATGAATAAATAGATAAATGCCATTTGCGCTGTCTTTGCATACCTTCTGTGTTCAAACAGCATGTGGACTTTTTGACACCGAGCAACTTTAAAAAAAAAAAGTCTATCTGGATATTCAATCTGTCGAGAATTATGTGAGGAATAAACGGAAAGACTGAACAGAAGAAGAGGAGGAGAGCATCCGAGCAAACGTTTACGAGAGGGCACATCTGTCCGTGTGTGTGCGTGTGTGTTCATGTGTGTGTGTGTGTGTCTTGTGTTTTCACTTTGCGTGTTGGGAAATTGGATGACAGCGTGTTTGTCACTGCAGTCGCACTCCACTGCTCTGGAGTGCGACTGCAGATGGATGTCTCTCAAATGCTTCGGTGAGCATGTCAATTCGCCAGCTCAAACAGATGCTAAATGCAGATATTAGCTGTAACTGCTATTTGCCTAACTTTGGTGATCGAGGACACACTTCTAACATTCAAACACTCTTGCAACAGCCCGAGCCCGAGCTCACTCCCGAGGCGTCAAATAGCGATGCTTTGGCACTGATGCATATAAGGAAGCCCTTTAGAAACCTTTAAGTGACACCGAAGTAAACACATCCGCATCATTTTTAGACCCTTGAATGCAGCAACAATGCTATTAAGTGGGAGGAGTTCAAGCACAGGACTTTAACTCAGGGGACAGGCATTCTTGTCCAGTGTGAAACCCAAATATGAGTGATTTGTACTGATCACATTCAGTCACCTTCTGTGTCACTCTGTCACGTGACACTATGGCACTGAAAAAATAATGTTACAAGCATACTTATTTTAAGCCAAACCATATTTGTTTTTTCGAACCCTTATTAACTGGTTTTGTTGCCTGAAACTAACTTCAACCTTGTGCTCCTGACAGTTTGTTTTCCTCTTTTAGCTTTGCTAGACACGTGAGCACTGTTGGTCCAACAATTTTATCCCATCATTTCATTCATGTTTACCACCAGGTGAGCTTATTACGTTGGTCATTTCCTGACATCTACAGTAGTGCTAGGTTTCATTCATTCATATAAAAATGAAATTGATCAGGTTACAATTTCTTCCTGTGCAACACTCAAAATACTTCTAAAAATCAAGAAAACAAAATAAAAGATTTGCCTCAGTTCAGCTGTAATTTGAAATACATTATACTGAGCACGCCAACATGTTTTTGATTAAAAAAAAAATATTAATGAGCTAGCTGTCTTACTAGGGAAATGTTTCCCACCAGACACTGTTTTCATGCTTAATGTTAGATGATAACCTTTAGCTGTCAGAATGTTGCCCGATAGTTCCGTGCATGTTAACTTACTAAAGGATTGCTGTGTTTTGAGTTGAATCATAATAAAGGTTGCACAGCTGAACCTGTCTGAAGAAGTGAAACTTAGACAAAACAAAATTTACCCAATTTGTAGAGGTTAGTGTGACAAGTGCAGCTCTCTTTTTAATCAGGAAAATAAATGTGTCAGATTTTTTGGAACAACATTCTTTCCTCTGGCGCCATCAGAAAAATTTAATTTTTTACATGTCAGTATTTCCATCCACCTGTTTTAAATATCAGTTATTATTGCTGGCTGAGCAGAAGAAGTTGCCCTATTAAGTTTCAGTTTCAAATCCAGACAGGGGAGTGAAAAGGGGCCTGGTATCTATCAGCATAGCAGCTGATTAAAACGCCATAGGGCCCACGAGGATCAGGAAGGAAAACGCCATTCATTAAAAAAATTGCCATCGTAGGTGGGAAGAAGCGATGACATGCAGTGATGAATTGGAGTGACAGGTGCTCTATTAATCATGACATTTTTGTTCCAATGAATATATTTGCACAAAGGCACTGATTAACATTTTATTTTGGATAAATTTCCCTGTGCAGCATAACTTCTATTTCATCCAATCAAAGAGATTCACAGGTAGCGAGAGAGCTCTTTGTTTTTATTTCGTGATTTGGTGAAACTAAAAGCCCTGAAAAGAAAAAAAAAAAGGCTTCAAATGTATTCTCTGGCAGGTGTCTTCTCCCGAGCAGCCATAGGGTATCCTACATTTGCATGCTCCAAGCAGGCAGGGCTCCGGTGCTGGCGGTGGCCGCCACACTGGAACAGATGTCACACCTAGTTTGTGTGATCTCTGTTGTGGGGGTGACCTCTTGGTCTCCAAGCAACACGCTTGTTTCATGACTGATGGCCCCTGCAGATGCAAAAGTGTGTGTGTGTGTGTGTGTGTGTGTGTGTGTGTGTGTGTGTGTGCATGTTTGCAAAATGGTTTAAGTCCCCTGTGAATTTTCATGTTTAGGTTTGCGTATGTGTGTGCATGTGTGTCCGCTTACCTTTACACACATAATGCACTGGTCTGCTGAGAGCCGTACAAGGCTGCTGACGACAGACCATGATGATGTATGTATATGCGTGTCATATATATGAGTATGTTAGAGCCTGTATGCTCCTTCATATCCCCCTCATACCCCTAGACAATGATGGTATTCCTGGTTGTCGACTTACTGTTACTAAGAAAGCCTTGGAAATCCTTTCTCCCGGCCCTCCACCCCCAAAAGACACACACACACACCGACACACACAGACACACAAACACACTGATACAACACTAATCTCCCTCTCACAGTCTCTAATGGAAAGGATTCAGCTGAGTAGCTTCGAGAGAGAGGGGGGGGGGGGGGGCAGTGCAAAGTGAGAGAGAGCACAGAGAGGGAGGGTGGTTTGTTCAGAGAGCAGACACAATGGGAAGAAGAGAGGAATGATCATACAGGCATGAGAGGAAGAGACCAAGGTAAGAGGGAGGGAGGGAGTTCAGACACAACATGGAAACCAAAAGAGAAAAGAAAGGCACGTCACCAGAAATGGCTTACCGGTCTCGTTCCAACCCCGCACTCCCAGCTGCAGAGAATAAACACTTTTCAGAACTTATCCGCACCTACACAATCGGGGATTACTCCTTCTATCCGTGCACAATGCCGGCCTGCAGCGGGGCTCTGCTCGGCTGGCCCAGCTGCGATAACATAAAACACTAACGCAACACAAGACCCATCTGGCTCCACACGGGAACGATGCTATAAGATGTGACGCCACGCCGTGAAAGTGATTAGCACTGCTTTTGACAAATGTGCAGAAAATGGCCGCCTTGATGTATAGCGGCCGGTGTCACGTTTTTTTTTTGTTTCCCCGTTTGCATCAGTCGCTGCCTGTCGGCGTGCGTTCGTTTGAGAGAGACTTCAGAGACGCCCCTTCTGTCCTCTGCTATTGTCCTACGTATTGTGTGGACGCAGCACTCTGCATTTAGGAATGCGTGGGATTGGAGAGGTGCAGCGAAGGTCGCCGGGAAAATGTAAATGAGTTGAATGAATCAGCCGACACAAATGTAGGCTGTGCATTAAGTTACATAAAGGCCACGTTCCAACACAAGGAGGATACTCCACGGCATGGATCTCTCTCTGTAGAGGTGACTGAGAGAGCTCATTGTGTTTTGCCCAGGGGATAATATTACAGACAAAAAGACCTTGTTTTAAATTACCTACGCTTGATCTGCTGGTAATATTACATTTCCTATAACAGACAGTAAAAGCTAAGCGTAAGTGGTCTTGTTTTCAGAGCATTAATACTGTATTCTCAACGGTGCCTTGTTGGAGAAGAGGTGTTACAGGACGTAACTGAAGATCTATTAAGAGAGTCGGACACAGTGCCTGCATTCAGTCTGGCTGCTCATTTGGATCCAGCAGCAACAGCGATAGAAAAATCCTCTATGGCTCAAAAACCACAAAAATAGTGGTATTTTTCCCAGACAAAGCCACTGTAAAAAAGACCTTTATAAAACTTCTCATGCTTCACATTTTAAACGAGGTCAGTAAGGTCCGTACTCTATTGATTCATTTTTATTTTGGGGTATAACAACAGACATTCTCGGGTGCTTTGCCAAACCCAGAGGTGAGCACAGGAAAGTGTAATGCAATGCTTATTTCCAAATTTGTGGACCTCGGTGTTAAGACTGCAAATCTCCAGCACCGGAGCCCTGCCTGCTCGGAGCATGCAAATGTAGGACCCCCTATGGCTGCTCAGGAAAAGACACTCGGCAGGGAATGCTTTTGGAGTCATCGAAGAGCCTTTTTTTTTTCAGGGCTTTTAGTTTCACCAAATCATTAAACAAAAACAAAGAGATCTCTCGCTATCTGTAAATCTACCTGATTCTTTGATTGGATAAAATAAAAGTTATGCTGCAGGAGGTAATTTCTCCAAAATAAAGTGTGAATCAGAGCCTTTGTGCAAATATATTTAGTTGATTTTTTTTTTTTTTTTTTTTTTATTAATAAAGCACCTGTCACTCCAATTCATCACTGCATGTCACCACTCCTTCCCACCTACGATGGCGAACACCATTAAAGTGTGAAACCCGCTTTATTTGCATGAAACATGACGGTCTCAGAGGGCACACAACAATATATATGCTTTAGTCTGTGGTGGTGGTCTGTGTGTTTGTCTGTATTAGGAGTGGGGGTGCACATTAATGAGATCTGGCCCGAGGAATGGTCTTGCTATGTGCCCTGACACCCATTTATCCTAATATAGGACATATTGACTAGTAGGAGGAGGTTTCGATGAACACAGGTTATTAATCACATGTCCCTGGTAATCACACGGGGTACACAGCACTGTGATGGACATAGAGATTGAAATTGTGTGTGTGTGTGTGTGTGTGTGTGTGTGTGTGTGTGTGTGTGTGTGTGTGTGTGTGTGTGTGTGTGCGTGTGTTTGTGTGTTTGTGTGTGTGTGTGTGTGTTCTATTACCAATGGCTCATTATCCCTCCGTCGGAGAAGGGCTCTCCTCTCTGCAGAATTCTGTGACAGGAAGAGATGAAAACAATAACGGAGAAATGATCTGAGATGTGTATATATACCTGAACACACTATTTTCTCATTAGTCCCCTTATATTGCATTGTCAGTGCATCAGTATGATAAGAAAACCAGGGAAAATACAAGTAGGGGAAAGACTTTTCATCACTAGATGACTTTGAAGGTCTTGTTGTTATGAAGCAGCGACAAGAAAATTAGTAAAAGATGGATTGTTGATTGTAAACGGATGATGTGTGATTCCAAAGCCTTAACAGAGTCTGTGGTGCTTGGATTAGTCATGGAGGGGTGTGTTCCCTGGGCAGCGGCAGGATAAATCCCCTGGTGGAGGTGGTGGTGGGACTGGTAGGAGCTGATGAAGCTCTGAAGCCGATGGTGATGGGGAGGCGTGACGGCAGCATGGACCTACTGAAGCTCGAGAGACAAACATCATAAGGCAGAGACGGCGGCAATAGGCCAACGGTGAAGGTGTGTCATTGTTGGGTGGAAGAGACCAGCTGATGAGAACAGCTGATATCATGATTGACGGCCTCGAGCTGTGACAACAAGGAGATTATGCGTGAGAGGAATGAATGATGGGATGTGTGAGTAATAGCGGCTGGCCTGAGCATGCAGAACTATAGTCTTCCTGACTGAACATACACAAACAAGTAATTTATGAGTGAAGGGCTGCTTTTTTTAAATTGCTACTGTTGTATTTCCATTTACTAGATTCATTTTGCTTTTTCGTTTCACAGATCGGTTGTAATTTACTTGACCGCATTTTTAGTCACATCATATTGTGGGGAAATGCCTCCTCCTCCTCCTTCTTCTTCTTCTTCTTCTTTTGCTTCTTCACTATTTATTTCCATCTGTGAAACGAGAGAGACAGAAAAGGAGGCAATCAGAAATCACAGGCAACGGCAACGATGACACTAATGCCTGCATTAGCAAGTCAACTTGAAGTTAATACTTGTTTACACCCATTCTTTATATTTTTGGAGAGAGCGTGAATGCAATTACATCTGGGCACATATGCATGCAAGTATACAGTATATATGCTACATGCGATATATATACTGTATATATATATATATCAGTGGCGAGCGGTGACCGTTTACTGTGGTCATGCTGAAGTGTCAATACCATGCGCGCCCGTGGGGGGGCATTATATTTTTTAATAAAAAATATAATATGGTTAGTGGAAACAGCTTGTAGAGATCACGTTGGTCCAGAGTACATTTGATCACTATAAGCGGTTGATTACTAAAACCGAATTGTTATTACAGTATTTCACTTATTTTTTTATGGAGAACATCATCTAAATGCCAGTTGTATAGTTTTTCAATGAGAAAAATGTAACGAAGCGGTCGTCAGCGCGATCCTCTCGTCAGCTCCAAACTCACCCGTCTGCACCTCAATCACAGACCACAGCTGGTTTTCCGCACAGCATTTACAGTAACTCACTGACACGTCTCAGATCAGTAGGCGCTGCTGCCGGTGTGTTTTTAAAACGAACTAGGCTAGTAGCGCCGCAGATTTCTCATTCCCCACCTTGTTTGACTGAGAGTGTTTCGAGATGGTTTTCATGAATGAACAGGCAATATGTCGCTGTCAGACCGGATCGTTTGACGGGAGGGGGGTCGGCTAGCTAGCCATTTATGTTTCTCATACGCGCTAGCTTGAGAGTGACGGACGGAATTCTTTGCAGTCTTTCTGATATTTCCTTCAGGAGTAGGCCGTCCACTTGAAATTATAGCTTTCTTTTCCTCAAAAGGTCTCCGCGAAAACGGCACTGAACGCAAAGCCTGAATATAATTAATATTTTCAGCCATTTTGACCAGGCTACACAATGAATGAACCACTGACAGTTTCCCGCTGAACAATTCAAACAAGTCATTTTTGCGCATGCGCGTTGGCAGATAAGCTGCTTCACTGACAGCTTTTTTGCCATTCAAAACGCTCATCTACAGTAAACACAGCCTTTAGCAGTAACTGTACTAGTCGGTGTCACAGTGCGCATGCGCGAAACAAGCTGTCAGTTTTCCAGCTTTTCGCAAGCAAAACGGGACAGATTAGGCACGGATTTAAGACCAAAACAGTAAAACTAAGGTATTGTATAATTGAACACACTGCCAGATTAATATTTTCAATTATTTTTATTGAAGGGCTTGGGCATGCACTGCATTTATAGCTTATTATGACCGCTCGCCCATGATATATATATATATATATATTGTGAAACCCTGCCGATGAAAGACCCCATGCAGACAGTTTGTGCATAATATTACCAGTAAACAACACTTACTGTTACAAGTTATTACATCAGCCACACACACACACACACTGGTATGAGATATGAGATTACATGTCAGCTGGTTTGCTGTGTTGCTCTTCAGAACAGTACTCCACATGCAGGCTTACTAAGTGTGTTGTTGTTGAGGTATTCTCTAACCTGTAGGAAAAGCCCACTTCACATACAGATGACACCAGTGAGGTGAGTGGTTGCTATGAACGTACATGTGTACCCTCTCACCTCCGTTTTCAGCCTCACAGCCTCGTCTCCATCAGGTACGAAAGGCCCTTAAACTTGCATTCTTTCTAATCGCCAGCAGGCGGCGACTCCTCTGGTCTGACTGTTTTAAGAGTTGTTATTGTGAATGTGACTAGTTTCATGTCTTCTTCAATCCAGCTCGTTGTTCATATAGTGGATTAGGATCCCATTTAGAGTCTGATGAATGATAAAGCAGAGTATACGTTAGGGGGCGGGGCCTTCTTGTAATACCAGGGTGTCTGTTGTACTTAGCTTCGCCCAAGTCCAAAATGCTGAACCTGAAGCTTCAAAATGGGTGCCGTCACCGCGACGACGTCCGCCTCCTGTATACAGACTGGTTTCTGCAGTGCTCTTGTTCTCTCCCATCAGCCTCTCTTTTCTGTGTAAAATAACTCCACCAGCACAGGTTTCGGCATGTGTTTATCAGTTATTCTGGCACCCCTTCTTTCCTCTCTCACTCTTCAAAGACTTTCTACTGTAGCATCACATTCCACTCACACACACACACACACACAAACACACACAGGTACCCCGCAATAGGACTAGCCCCAGGGGGCCAGAACAAAGCAGGCGCCGTTAATCGGACCTGTGGTGAGAGGCGGGGAGGAGACGTGGCGAGGAAGGGGGGGGGGTTGCCTGGAGGGAGAATGGAGGTGTTCGGGACGGGTCATTCAACTCTCTAAGATATGCTGCAGCTTCTCGGCGAGCAGGACAACATGTAACAAAGTGGAGGTACGGCAAATACCGAACTTTTATGTCACAGCTGGAGCTCACTGACTGATTAGCATTCTTTAATCATGCAAACGGCCCAACATTTAGACGCTAGTGTGTCTTCATTAGAGTCAAAATGAACAAAGTTAAAAAACCTGAGCTGAAACTGACATAATGTTATAATGCATAGCCAATAGAAAAACTCTGAAAGTTATGGTTGCTTACATTTATTTCCCAAATTGCACTTTTTAAAAAAATGGTACAATTTAAAGTTACTAGAAGGAGCTTTTAATTGGTTATAAAACAGTCTCAATTTAATATGGATGCCTGTGACCTGTAAAAGCAAACAGGCCTTTATTGAGTAGTTATTCTTAGTCATCGGTCCAATTACCAGTCAATGGATTAATTGCACACAGGTTCAGCAGAAACTTCAGCTCAGACTCCAGCAGCGACCAGACCTAGAACCATGGCGTGTAGAACCAGAGTCAGGACTGAGCAGGCCAGACTATCAGACCCTGCTGCAGTAAAATGAGAACTTTTCAAAAGGAACTCTGGTGGTCACTAAAATCGAGACAAAATGAAAGTTCCTCATAGTACCTTTAACTTGTAAAATCTATTAATGAACAAAGTATTGCCTTTAAATCCAAATACAATGTTGAGGTATTCACACCGGCAGATTTCTGGCTCCATTACATTAGTTTGTGTTCAATTATGTTTACCTATAGTTACTTTCCCTTGTGTGCATAGTTCACTCTGAGAGTAAATAATGCAATCACTCATTCTGTTTGGATGTTGACTTCAGATTCTTCACGTGAAACTAATCTTCTTGTCAAAATATGGTAAATGCTCCAGAGTAAAAATATTCACATGCACGTCATTTAAATAATAATTAGATGTTCAATCGAACCTCATACATACAAATTGAGCCGATAGCGTGTTGGAAGTTTTGAAGGGATAATTTGCCACCTTTTTATGTGTTCGTTCAATCAGTGCTGATGGTAAACGTAGTCCTCTGAAGGAACAAGTTCCTCAGTGTGTGCTGCACACGTTTCGCAAATTAACTCACAAAACACCAATGAAGGTAACACTGTTAAGCCTAACCCGAAAAATAGAGGACTCTACTACTTCTGAATTCAAATGTCTCTTTTACACCGAACACACACTTAACTGCCTTGTTAACTCATTGTAAAACACACTTCATTGGAAATGGACAGAAACAAAGTAACACTCCCAGAACACGTCTTGGTTAGTATTTCCACTGGGGGATGTGAAAGCATGCTGCTGTAGTGGCTCGTTGGTGGCACTCAGTCCTTTAGAGGCCCTGCTGGTCTTTATTTTTGTGGTTTATCTTTAGGGTCCTGAAGAAGGTCTCCAGCACACTTCTCTTTAGTGGGGAG
Source organism: Eutrigla gurnardus (assembly GCF_963514095.1). Classification (NCBI taxonomy): domain Eukaryota; kingdom Metazoa; phylum Chordata; class Actinopteri; order Perciformes; family Triglidae; genus Eutrigla; species Eutrigla gurnardus. The sequence continues at coordinate 18,318,501 of NC_139926.1, forward strand.
GAAAACTTTCAAGCACAGTGACAACGCACACATCGCTAGCTCTCTGGGTTGTCGTTGGCGACCAACAAACTCTGCCCACGCTGACGTTCATTACAGCTGAACGATTCTGTTTCAGTTGGCATTGGACAGCACTTTGAGCCAAAGCACCACCAGTGGGTGTTTGCTCTCAGCAGCTCAGACTCCCCCACCGCCGGCCATGTCCTTCTCCCGGCAGCCTTGAAGCGGCCTCTCTCTGGCCTCTGGAGTATTTACGACACGACGGAAATCCATCAAAGCGTCCGACGTCCAGTCAGAAGCAGGTGATCAGGCCCTGATCGGTCCTTGTGCCCCCCTGTGCAACGACGCCCAACCAAGCTGAAATTCACTCTAAAAGATTTATGCGACTCAGAAATTGTAAGACCAGGGCAGCGATATCTAATTATAAAAATACAAGAATTATTATCTTGCAAGCTTGGATGGAAGAAGATTCTAAGATGAATCAATAACAACATAGTTTAAACAGACTCTCGGTAGCAAAAGAAACCCCTCCGTGTTTCAGTGCTGCGGTGCCAATCTGTGTTTGTTTATCAGCGTGCTGACAGTCAATGAGCGTCATGTTGCTCCGGGATCAATGGAAAAGGTTAGAAGGGTTCAGATGATCTTCTCTCGGTGGCATTAAGCCGGCCTCTCATCTCAGCCGCTTTCATCTGGAAACGAGGCTCAGAAAGAAAAGAAAAAACAAGTGGCGGTGACGATGGTCGCCACCTTTTACTGTTTCTTTTATTTCTTTGTTGCTGGGCTGAATTAGTCCTAACTTTAGCTAAACAGAAACTGTGAACTCTATGCTACCGTACAGTTTAAATCACTGAATTCTCAAGTACCGCACTAATCTGCCTCCTTTTCCTGTTCAGATCACAGTAACCACGGTGAAGAAACCCCTAACCTCCGACTGAGTTGAATTTTTTTTCTACTTGAGGTGTTCAGGGCAAAAACGTGCGGCGCTCTGCAATGCAAAAGCAGCTTCACTGTCATCAAAAACACTCTAGCGAGTCGCTACAGGCTGCTTAAAAGCGCTCTGTGTGATCCGAGCCTGAGTGGTAACGACTTATAAAGAGCAGTGGTGTATTAATGACAACGCCGCCTTTGTTGTTGGTCCTTTTTAAAAAAGTCAATAGAAATGCTTCACATCAGGAGGCCGGTAGCAAACAGCCTCATCATCACCGGCTAGCTGCGTGTGATGTCATCCCATTACCTCAAATGAACAATGTATTGCATAAACAGATGCTTCATCTTCAACAACCCTCTGTAGCTCAGACACCTGCTACTTCATGAAGCCTCATCTTTAGCCACGTGCTAACGTTAAACCCATAACAGCGTCCTGCCTTTTAATTCCTCACATGGAGTTTTAGTTACGAACGCTGCATTTGCTCTGTTTGTGTACTGTATGTCTGTGCGAGAGGCGAAGAAACGGGGATTTGATACAAAGCAGAGAATATTTTTTTTATGTAACAGTGCGGAGTAGATCAGAGAGCAGAGCGTGACCTATTTTTAGGGCTCCGTGGAGACAATGTTTCTGTTTCCATGCACTGGAAACCATGACTCCTGCTCTTCATAACCACTTTACAAAAGCTTACGGTGCATCAGAAGATTGAGCCGCGGCGGAGTGACAACGCCGCTCAGACAGTCAGCTGTTAGATTGGATCCTGTGGGTGTAGTCAAGCTGCCATCACACTGCTGTATGTCACCGCTGTTATATAGGATGGCTTCACGTTCTTAGGTACACATGTTTACCTCTGGTGGTCACTCTCCCGCTGTCCTACTCTCTGTTTATGGTATTACACTTTTGTTTATTTAGTTACTCTTTAATCATCAGAATAATAAGGATTTACATGGGATATTGACATTCTGGAAATCGATTTATATGCATATTTATATGAAAATAAAAGTGGAATATTCAGTTTCATAGTGTGTTTGGAAGGTTTTATTACTGCTGTGAACTTTTTAAAACACAAATCTATTCATCATGTCACATGCTCACAGGAAATGTTATCCCTTGAAACTGCTAGATCGATACGAGGCTTGGTAAATTAGCTTTTAGTTGTTTCTTCTTCAAAACAAAATGAAACAAATGACAAGGTATTGGAATTAAACATGTATGTGGATCATTCGAAGTGTTTAGATGATATAGTTGTTGTACAGTGTTGCTCCTTCAGTTGATCCGCAGACACGGATGTTATTTATTGTTTTAATTTCTACATTTTATTGGTTTTATTGATGTAGTTGTTGATGATGTATGTGCTTCCTTCTCATGCACTCTATATCCTTCTGGTCTGTGTGAATGTGGTTTCAGTGCATTGCTAGAAAATACCTTCATACTCAATTTCCCCTGAAAACACAGTGGTTGATGATGATGAAGCTCCTCTACAAAATGGTATTTTCTGAAAAAATATTGCATTTATTCTGTGATAAAAGAACATTTTTTTATAACATTTTTGTTGTTGCAAAATCATCAGAAACAATGGTCCACACATGGCGGTTGTTGATTTATAGTCCACTGTTTGTAATGTAGGAATCTGTGTGTGTTTGTGTGTCTTTAAAGCCGGGCAAACACTGAACGATTTTAGAAATCGTGCTGTTATTCAACTCTGACTCATACAGTACGAGTACATCGTCCACAATATAAAGCTCATGATCATCAAGTCACAACCTGAGTGCTCCCACTCTACATGTGAAATCCAAAACAAAACCGCCGGTCAGCCCCTCTACACCATTCTGGCTGACAATTGTCAATAAAGATTAATTTGTACGCACCGAGGCAGGTTGTTAGTGGAGGTCCGTGAGGTCACACCAGTTCAAAAATAATGCTAACAAGGCACCTTCTCTCTTTTATATCGTCGTGAGGGCAGGAAACATCAAAGAGGCAAGTGTGCTGTTGCCATAGCGCCACCAACCTGGCCTCCGCAGGACGCCGCGTGTCGCCATGACACTTCCAGACCCTCTGTTTGCCACATTGCAGAGGGGCAGTGAGGAGGAAAAAAGGCAGTGCAGCGACTCGTGGGCTGCAAATGAGGTCCTAACTGCTATTCCTAACGCCCTTTCCTTGACCTCGGGGTGGAACGTCACGGGTTAAGGAAAGGTGGGAGGAGAACTCAAAAGGATTTAGGAAAAGACAGCCGCGGTGCTCAGAGAATCAGACCGGACTTTCACTAAGCTCCGTCATTATAATGCGGCTGATGATTGACAGCTGATGATGGACACCGGTCTGCGCTGGAGAAACTACAATAATGGACTATAAAAAGCACATTGTCCACTTCTCCCCACATGTGGCTTTTATAAACAACTGTTTCACTGACCGGCTTCAGGTCCAGCAGCTCCTCCTTCCCGTTTGACCGTTTGCTGTATTTACATTTAATTTGTGGTTTTAGTTTTGTTTTTGTCAAACATTTGTAACATGATTGAAATAAATAAATATACCATGAAATTATTATCACTGTCCACACACATTTACCAACACAATTGCAATTACTATAGTCCTGCATGAAAGTCAGTGTTAAATATGCAAATAGGCATATTGTATGTTTTCATGTGCGGCACTATGTTGCTCTCACAAGGAATTGTGGGTCGTTGTAATCTCCTTTCCTTTGGTAAAGGAAGATCTGTTGTATCCGATGCTAAAGGAGATGTGAAAAGAAGCATTTTCTTTGCATTTAGAGAATTTAAACGTCTCTCATCATGGCGGCCACCTGTTTACTTCGGGTCATTTCTTCAGTTAGGAAACCTTCTTAGAGAAAAAGACTTTTTGACCACAGCCGTGGTTTAGGACTGGGGAAGAGCTGATCAGGTGATTGGTCCATGTGATCCCAGCACAAAGATCGAGCCACAATATGACGAGCCGTGTGACTCAAATATTCTAATATCCAAACTCTTATCCACACGTAACTTTGTTTTTCATCTGGTTTGTTCTTCTTTAATGGATGAGACTGAGACATTCTGTTTTTACTTATTGTTTCGAAATCTTTTGATACCATTTATTGATCCCAGTAACACGCCTGGTATAGCTTTTTTTCCACACATTCAAAAGCTCTTACAAACATAAATGAGCCATTACATTGCACTTACACTGCAATATGATCCTCCATTACAACAGACATGGGTAGTGTAGTTTCACATTCTGCTGTCTGGTATGAGTCACACTCAAATTTACTCCACTTTGAGTAACATCTGCTATAACACTATACAGGGTCCAGCTGTTTTAGAAAATCACTGAGGCCATTTTCAAAATTTACAGCTTTATTAGGAACGAATGGGCCGAGAGCCATAAATGGAGAGAGGGAGACGGACAAATGTAATATTGGTTCTGGTCTTTTCATGGGATATGTTGACAGTAAGAATAATATCCAACATTATCCTTTTAGATGGGCAAAAGCCCACAACAATAAGATGTCATCCTACTATTTAGAGTTTAGAAAAGCGAGTGTGGATCTTATTCATTGTTTCTATATTTACTTCTGTCTCTCTTCTCTGTGACTCCATCTCTTTCTCTTCCTGCCTCCTATCTTTTACCACCGCTCTTATCCCTCTGCCTCTCTTCTTCTCCGTCCACGGTTACATAAGGAGGTGTGAAGGCTGTGTGGGCCGCCGAGTGGAGGAGGGCCTCGCCACTTTTCTGAACTTTCATTCACTAAGGAGCTTCCAAGTTCAGCAGCCGCCCGAACCTCCTCAGCCAGCTCAGCGTGCACTATTTATGAACCCGCCTCCATCACCGGGGCACATTAACGTCCCAACACCCTCTGTTGCTTAAATGTTATGGTCCCTCCGGAACCATAACGTGCACATTTTGGATTAATGGATGCTGTTTTGTATCGCTTTATGACAGCATTGTTTAGTTTTATTTTTCATTTCTGTGTGTTTGTCATCGCGTGACATTGGTTTGACCTGTTTTTATTATGGATTAATCTGATGATAATTGTCCGGTCTGTAAAATATGTTCAGCTAACAGACCCAAACTTGACAGTTAAAAAGCCAAATGTATCCGATTCACAGCGATATTTCACACTTTGGAGAGACTGTTAATGTGATTTTCTTTTGATCAATTGTTTTGGAACTACATTACACACTATCGTCCCATCCATTGTACCGCAACGGGGGGGAGCAAATAGATGTTTTTTTTCTTTTTGCTGAAAAGCAGGTTCTGTGGCCAAAGTAGTGATGGTTACTAAAATTGTTTTATAATAATAGCATGAGAGTCACTGGGTCGGCGAGTAAGAAGAAGAAGCTCAATTCATTTAGCTGATTTGAGTTATTTTTAATACATGTTTTTGTTGTTTAATTCCAAGAACATTTTAACAAAACTAAAAATAATAATAAATTAAGTTAATTATAAATAAAATGTATTTTCCTTTAAGGAAAAATGGGTCTGGGTTCTTGGGTTAAGATGTGAGTTGTTAATTTTATCATATAAATTATTTTGATCTCACTTAATCTATAGCTCCAGAGGAATTCCTGCCGCTTATGTTGCTAGGTAACCAGTGAAATAGGAAGTAGTTCACCGGGAGTTTTAATATGTTGACGTTTGAAGTTTTTGAAGTGGGAGAGAAAGATGACTGTTACTAATCAGAATCTAATGGAGAAATGGAGAAGAGTTTTCTGATTAAAACACTTTATTTATTTAGTGGAGATACGTTTCTAATTAAAGCTATTTAATGTATTCCCTTCTGTTGTTACACAAATAGCTGCAAGCTCTTTATCTCAGCCCCACTGTTGTCTTCACTAAAGGTCAATACTGGTGCAATCATTTAGAACTGCACTGTCTTATACTGTCACGTACCAAAACGTAACTTCTGCCAGAAAATCAGGATCAAGAATGCTCAATAGTCACCGTATTAACAATGATTAACAAAAAAAAATAATAATAATAATTTTATTAATTTACAATTTCACGTATGAGAGGGGAAAAAAAGGTTACGCCCTTTAAGGCCGTGTTTTATGTGAATCTGAAGGCTTAAAAAAAAACAAAGCACTCTGTTTTCATGACACAGAGACATGAATTACTGATGGCTGAATAAAAGGCAGCAGGTTGTGGTTTTAATTTCCGTCAGTGTTGATCTTAGAGATGCTGTCCAGGCCGAATGAAGACAGAGTGTCACTTCATAAGGTGGATAGATGGGATTAGTATCAGCACTTAACAAATGAAGAACATCCTTCATACTAATCTTCCGTCTGTCAGACTTGAGTGAGCCGGGGGAAGACTCCTGCTCCCTGACTCCAGATCAGCTTACGACTAATGACACACCCACACCCAATGTTCCATCCCAGCATAATGAACACAATACCAGCACGACTGGCCAGACATGCGGTAATATCCATTATGTCTAATATCTCGGCCTGGTAACAACTCACTTGTTCTGACTTTGATTAGAGGAGCTTATTTTTATTTTTCCTCCCGAGGAAAGAAGAAAAACAGCGATTTTAACTTTTAGAAGAAAGTCGTTCACATGGTTGATTTTTTTTCACTTCCAGTTACTAATTATAAGCATTTAGCTGCAGAGCAAATCAATCAGCGTATCATGACTCATCACACAAATTCATGCAAAATCATTCACAGCAAAATGATGAATGATGAAGTGGCGAGCATCTAACACTCCTCCTTTTGTCACTCGAGGCTAACAGTGCTCTCCTTCTGTCCTTCACTTTCTCACTCGCTCTTCTGACCTTCAATAACTTCCGCGACTGCTCCGGGTTTTGTGTTTGTCTTTAGTGTGTGTGTGTGTGTTGAAACTTTTGGCCGATTGGAGCTTTCCTCTCGCCTCTGATGTTCTCATCGCCTTCCCACGACGACGCCTCGGACCTCTGTTGTTGTTTTTGACCTGAGGCAGAAACGAAGCTGACTGATTAGATTCAAGCCTTGTTTTGTGTAAATGCTGTAAACCAGTGTGCTTGAAAACAGTTGATGTACAATATAATGGTATAATAATAATAGTAATAGTATAATAAAAAATAATATAGTGGTTTTCTCATGATGAGTGCCACTCAGAGGACCCTGAGACTTAAACCCGAAAGGTTTGTTGTCTCGGCAACCTTTCACATTCAGTTAAATCGGCTAATGAGGAGTCTCCTCTACGACGTTTTCCACTGTAATTATTGAAATTGTACCGGGGCACGGTGACCGTGCATCTCGGCCTGGTCTTTCCCCCCCCCGATTAGCCCAGAATGAACCGGAAACACTTGATGCATGGGTGACAGCGCTCCAGCAGATGTTCCAACAGCTGTCTGCGGGTGTTCTCCTGTTAACACGGAGAAACACACTCCTCAGAACTGTTTGTTTCATGCAAATGAACACAGTCAAGATGGTTCGCTTCTCGCTTTCAATATTGGTCTCGACTTTAGTGCTGTGTAAGAATGTGCAGCCTTTTTTGTGGACTGCATTCTACTGGCTGTGTTATTTGTGCAAGGCTAACTGAATCTCGTGTCATATGAATAAGGAAAGATGATCAATAATTCCCCTTAAATGCATTTAAAGTGAGCCTGTTTTGAAACTGTGAGGAGCAGAAATCCTTTTTAAGGTCTGAATGCTCACTTGAAGAAATTCTATCAAATCCATTGAAAGCTGAACTGAAAGATTAAAGATTTTGGAGGGGTTTCTTTGTTGGGATGACATAAGAGAGAGACAGACAGGAAACAGGGGCATTGCAGGTATGGGGTGTGTGCAACCGAACCATGAAGCTATCAGGGTGCCCCCTCAGGATGAAATTAGATCACATCTGTTTTAATTACCATTTGTAATTAGGTTTGGGGAACATGATATGTTGATCATTTGGATTTAGCGGTCTTAAATATTAAGCCAAACTGTAGGCTGGGTTGTGGTGGAGTATGTTGGGGTGGGGGATGCTGGAAGAAAATTGTATAGAGTCGCACTATAATGACATTAAATCCTACATAAATATTGACAATACCAATGATTGCCAATATTAGAAAGTGTAGTCAGACTCGGAGTCTCCTGGAAAAGAGGTTAAAGGGGTCAGAAACCCCAAATAATTTATATAACAATAAACTGTGTTTATCTATAAAGAGTGGGGTTTTTTTTACAGTAGGGTCCTGCTGCCTTGAACCTGAGTTCCCATAGTATAACTGTTAAATAAAACCTTCCTTTCCAATGGGAGTGCAATATGAAGTTTGTTCAAAACCCTTTGTTAGAAAACAAAGCTTGCCTGCCTGCCTGTCTGTCTGTCTCCTCACAACAGGACAGACAAAAAGTACAGACTTCACTTGCCTAAAGAAAACCGAATTAAGCCCACAGAGATATTTCATTATTCAGCTAGACCTTATAACATCTAGCGACGTAGGAACGATAGAAGTCGCATGTGAGGAAAAGTGTGTTTGGTCTCTGTATGATTTCCATATTCCGGCTAAATAATTCACAGTCGTCATGTTTATCCTTCGTGCAGTATGCAGAGGGTCAGAGTGGATTAAACAGGAGACAGGAGAGCCGAGCATGTGCGAGCCACTGTGCCTAAAAGCTAAATGAATGCAGACGTGCGGTATGAAAATCTCCAGTCACTGTACACGCTAATGGCCCAACATCGACAGAAACCGCTCTACTACTGCAGCATGGAAAAAACACTGCCATGTCAGAGACAGAGGAGCAGGGGAAGCTACACGGAGAGTAAAAGAGAGACTGCCTACGCCTCTGTCAGGCAATTTAAGTTCAGATCTAGCCCGCCTCTACCACCTGCGATAGGCCCTCTGATACAATGGAGCTCAAAACAATGAATAAATCATCTCTGCTGTACTTGAAAGCACTCCTTTTGTCCTTCAAACCATTCAAACACTTGCTGTTATGGTTGTTTAATGTGACAGAGCTGAGGGAAGGGAGGCCCAGTAGAAGGGGAAGTAAGCAGAGGATGTGGCTTTAGTCTCTTTCCCTCCTCATTCGGGCCAAATTGGGCTTGAAATGACAAGTAATTGGGCGCATCTAGAGTAGCATATCAGAAGCCAGACCTTGTTCTGATGGGACGAAAGGTAGAGGACGTTTTCTCTCTTTTTGGATGAAGGGGCTGTCTTTGAATGAAGACCTTGGACACATATTTAAGCTCACGATATGAGACGGCCTTTGTGTCTCTCAAAAGACAGTTAGAGGCAAGGAGACAAAATCCACTTCTCAACCCTCTATCCCCGGTGTAATTGTCTGTAATTGTTTTGACTGCTGACATCCTGCGGCCTTCTCCGAGAATGAGATGGATTTCATTTCCATTTTCAGTTCTATGTGGATGAGTCCTGGCCCCCACTGCTAATAAGCCGATCCGCCACACTTTAAGGACTGGCTTAATTACTGATTCTTGGCTGACCTTGCTGTCTGAACTTTGCTTTAGAGCATCAATTGTGGCTCGTCAATTTCTATGTTAATGAACACTACAGGCGATGGGGAGGGGACAGGGAGGGGACAATTGTTTTCAGACAAAGTTGATGTTCCGGGAAGACGTAACGTGATTAAAAGGCTGCTTAGTAACCTTGTGTTGAAAGAGAGAGATACGAGACATAAGACAACAAATGTCCCGAAGTGCTTTATTATTAATATTGTATTTTTTGCAGGATTTCACATCCGTCCTGCGTTTCAAAAGTACTGTGGTTTGTACTGTCTTTTTAATGTAACTGTGTTATGGTATTGCAATTACAGTCTCTTTGCTATATGGAGACTTACATTTTTAGTCCAGAGGATCTCTTACTGTTCTTTTCCCATTTTTAAAATAAATCTGATTATGAAATGATTATTCCGGCATGCCCTCTTTAAAAGCTCTTTGTGAAAGGAAGTGGTCAAAGTGCACCCCGGTGTCCACTTTTGCTAAAATAGTTGACCATTTGACACCGTTCTGCTTGAGAAGAGGTATTTCCTTGGTGGTATATATAGTTCAATCCACCCACCAAAAGGTGCTACAATAATTTAAGGAAGTTCAGATTTTATTATCATTATAATAATGAGCTTCCTAGTTGTGAAAAATGTTCATGTCAGCCTCCTAGTTTTAAGTCTAAGACATCAGGATCTCTGAAAATATCTCACTTTATCTCCCATTTTTAAACACTGGGAGCTAAATCTGTAAAATTAACAATATGGTGAATTCTGACAATTTAAAAAGAACTTCAGATGGTTTCTTAGTATCTAAAAGAAAAAGCTGCTACAAGTGCATGAAGCAGCTAATTGAGTCTGTTTTAATGACGAGACTAGCACTCGGGGTGACTATGTTGGAATAATGAGTGATGCCTCCCATGTCGGATTTCCCTGAGCTTCTTACTCTGCAGACGTTTGAACCATCCATTTAATTTGTATTTTTCTTGACAATAATTATTGTCTGAGAAGGAATGCATGCGGACCAACGGATACCAGTAAATGACACATTGAATGTTATGTTTTAACCCGACATGCACATACAATGTTCCTCTGTATTCATCCCTCTCTCTCTACCTTTCCCTGTATTCCTTTAGATCGAAAACGCTGATCCCGCTCCAGTCGTCATCAGCTCTGGATGCACGCTCTTGATTGGCCGCTTGATGTATAATTCAGTCTAGATGGGAGACCTTAATGAGACTGGCTAATGATGTTGACAAGTGTCTCAAAAAATGTTGATGGAAAAAAAAAGGTAACGTCTGCACACTCAGTTTTCACTCACTCACACCTCAAATTCATTTACGAGGGGCAGCGTTTTCATCTCAATTGGATCTTTGTCAAGGACAAAATGTCTCCAAGTGGCTGCTACACATCTGAGCCGAGCATATAAGATTATTTATTTTAAATGGTGGAGCTGCATGTTGATATATTCATTGTTTCCCATTTTCCCCCCAAATTAATTTGAAGTCTGTACCTACAGCTGGCGTACCTACAATGTAAGGTGCTAAATTCACCTCTCCAGCTCTCAGGTCTCAACATGGTGACGGCTGACCTGGAGGCTAGCAGTAGCAGCTAACGGTGCTGACAGCGCAAACAGTGTTTAATGGAACTGGGGGGCGGGTGTAACACTAATGCCCTGGCTCTGTGGGTCAGGAAGGCGTAACCGCGGTAACCACCACTGCAGTGCAGAGCTGTGAGGATTAGCAGGCCAGTGGGCCACTAAGAAAGACGAACATACACTAACATAGACGAACATACAAAACAAAGACTAACATACATTAACATAGACTAACATACAAAACATGAACTAACATACACTAACATAGACTAACATAGACGAACATACACTAACATAGACTAACATAGACTAACATACACTAACATAGACTAACATACAAAACATAAACTAACATAGACTAACATAGACGAACATACACTAACGTAGACTAATATACACTAACATACACTGACATACAGTAACATACACTAACAGACTAACAGACTAACATACTGTACACTAACATAAACTAACATACAGTAACATAGACTAACATACACTAACGTATACCAACATACAGTAACATACACCAACATACAGTAACATACACTTATGTAGTGTAACATAGACTAACATACAGTAACATACACTAACATAGACTAACACAGACTAACATACTGTACACTAACATAGACTAACATACAGTTACATACACTAACATAGACTAACATACAGTAACATACACTAACATAGACTAACACAGACTAACATACTGTACACTAACATAGACTAACATACAGTTACATACACTAACATAGACTAACATACAGTAACATAGACTAACACAGACTAACATACTGTACACTAACATAGACTAACATACACTAACATAGACTAACATACAGTTACATACACTAACATAGACTAACACAGACTAACATACACTAACATATAGCAACATACACTAACATACATTAACATAGACTAACATACAGTAACATAGACTAACATACAGTAACATACACTAACATAGACTAACACAGACTAACATACTGTACACTAACATAGACTAACATACAGTTACATACACTAACATAGACTAACATACAGTTACATACACTAACATAGACTAACACAGACTAACATACACTAACATATAGCAACATACACTAACATACATTAACATAGACTAACATACAGTAACATAGTCTGGTTTTCACCATACTAAGGTCAATCTTTTAAGATTGAACATTAGTCTGGGGAAGCTGCGCTTTGTTTCTACTGCTCAAGAGGCGGGATCAATGGGCATCGTTCAAATGACTCCGTACGCAATTGGATAGTCCTACAACTAATCAGAGCGTGCCAGGAGAGAATGGCCGTTTCTGATTGGAGCCAAAGATTCTGGCAATGTAACAGCGAAAGTAAGCCTGAGGGTGTCCAGCCTAAACTGCCGAGCGAAATCCAAATTTCCCGGAAGTTCAGGCAGGGTTCACCCAGCCTAACAGTAACATAGACTAACATACAGTAACATACACTAACATACAGTAACATAGCATACACTAACATACACAGGTGGTCGGCTGCATAGACAGCACAGAGAAGCTCAGACTACAACACAAACAGAGGGAGAGCGACTTCATTCTCTGCTCAGGTAGACATTTCTCCACTACATATTTACATAGCAAATTGTTGTTTTCTACTATATTATTGCTCTGAATATCGTATTTAGCACCTTTACGTTTCCAGTGTCTCAGCATTTCCACATTTTCTTTGCTGCATTGAGGCTTCTCCCCCCCACCCCCATCTCTCTTCCTCCGTGGCTGTTGTGTGGAGATCCTGCTCTCACTGTGTTTTCGTTCTTGTGATGATTTCTGTGGGTTGGAGACGGTGTGTTGGTGAGCTGCATAGGGAGAAAATCTAGTTCCCTCTTGAAATATTTAGACGTACATGCGGAAAAAAGCCAAGCTGTACAATGTGATGAATGTTTCTCCGGCTTCTCACAAATTCTCAGCATAAAAGTAAAATAAGAAGGCAGTAAAAAAGCTCTGGCTAATGCATTTATCACTCCCACAACGTCCTATTACAAAACAAACCATTTCTGGAGAAGAAACGGGGAGCGAGTGATTGACAAAGAGGAAAATCTAACTTTATGTTCAAATATACTGGACTCCCTACGCACAGGAAACGTTGTGCTACAACAGCTGATATGTTTTATAGATTGTGAGCGTCCAGCAGTGGGTGGTGCATTCTTGTAAAAACCTGGACAGACAGAAGTTGTTCTGAATCTACAACTGCTTAACTCTCTAACAATATCCTCTCGTTCTGCATTTAAAATGAGACTCCAACATCAGACAACTCCATTGGACGGTCCACTTCTGAGGTCATGGTGGTGACATACACAGAGATACGGTAAGGGGGTGACACAGCCAAAAAATCCCAGATCCATAGTGATTATTGATGGAGAAAAAACAGGCATAGTGGTACAAATTTAAATAAAGAAAAGGAAAGAAAAAAAAAGATTTCACATTTTGGAAAGTAAACCCCTGAGGGACTCATAACAATAAACCGACTCTTGTTTTTATTTCAGTTGCTTGCTCTGGCTGTCAGCGGGTTTTAGTGCTGGCACAGATGTGCATACCAGATGAGCAGGGGAGATGGCATCATCTCTACAATTACACGAAGGTCGTGACCTGCTGTCATGGCAACCGCTTGGCATCCGTTTGGAAACTGCTTGGCACCCACTACCTGCAGATTTCATAAACCTGCAATTAGGCACCGGGCATGTATCAGTCAGCACACCCTGTGAAACATCTGCTAGTGTGAGTGTGTGTGTGTGTGTGTGTGTGTGTGTGTGTGTGTGTGTGTGTGTGTGTGTGTGTGTGTGTGTGTGTGTGTGTGTGTGTGTGTGTGTGTGTAAGAGAGATTATAGGGAAGACAAATGTCAGACAGAAAGTAAACAGACAGATGAGACGGAAAATCATTTTGTTGTGCTGAGATGTAAAATTATTAGATGTTCTATTTGACAATAATTAGCATGAACCTGAAGGTCTGGTTTTGTGTGTAATGTGAAAGTAATGCCATGGATGCAAAATCATACATCACTGATTCTGTTTCTAGATTGTTTTTCCACCTCGTCTTGCTCATTTGAATCACCAGTTCCTTTTGGATTATTTTGATCAGAGATGCTTCACCGAGAGAAGAAAGCACAAATGTCGATGTCGATACGAAATGCCAAATGTGTAACATGATGAACCCACAGAGAATTATCGGCCCACTCTTCAGTTCGCCTTCAGCCTGCAGAGCGTTTTAGTGTCTTTCAGCTCATTGGTTTTGTTTTGACTGTTTTGGTCAGGCTGATGTTGCTGTAAAAAGGCATCTGCTTGCTGCATGTCAGCTTTATAATGTGGAAAATATGTCAATGTTACGTTTACTGTTTGCTGTGCTGCCCCCTGGTGGGAAGAAAATAAAAACCAAAACAATGAACACCGGTTCAACGTTAAGTTCTTCAACTGTAAGGTCTCAGCATGAACACAGCCATGTGTGCATTCATCTTACTAGTGAACTTCAATCTACTGAGTGATTAGATCAAAACTCCATTTGTCTGTGTTTGTAACTATAGTTACGTCTGTTTTTGTGCAGCATGCGTCCCCAATGAGAATTCATTATATATTTTCTTATTATCAATTTGAACCAAGGAAGTAATTGTTTCTTTATCTGTCTGCATTCTAATGCAAAATCTATTTCTGTCCGTGCGTGAAACTGGGACACGATGCTAATTCAAGATAGTGCTCTTTAAAGCAATGTTGGTCCCTTTTTATCTTTAAAAAAAAAATCACTGGTAGCAGTTGATACGCAGCTGTTACTGCGTCGTCAATGAGGCTGCTGTGGAGAGCTGTTGAGTGGACTGGACAATGCAGCAGCAGCAGGGGGGGCAAAGAGTAGTGTGGGAGTGAGACGTGATGGCGTCCTGTGATCTCGCAACAGTTTCTATGGCATCACTTATGCACCACTTATCCACTGAATATTCACCAGGCAGCAACGTGAGTGAGCGAGTGAGCCAGTGAGTGAGTGAGTGAGTGGGTGAAATATTTTTAAAGCGAATGGAGAAGAGTATTTATGTCCTCCCAGTCAGGTTCTATATTTTCTGCATGACAGAGAACAGTCCGGTACCTACTCATACTCCGAAAGAAAACTGTGGAGGCAGATAGGTCTGTGACGAGTTTCCTCAGCCCCGGGCGGGTGTTGGTTATACAAGACGCACGGCCCTCTTCCTTCCCATCGAGTTTAAGGGACGCCGCAGATCCTGATTGGATTTGAACAGAGAGGTGTCCTCATATTGACACGCAGACACACAGGTGCATCTGGAGTGCACTCCTCCTCTATGTCCTTGAGCTGTCGGCCTCATGAAAAAAGTCATTTATATTATTGTTTGTATGTTTTTTTTTTGTAACATCGTTGCTGCTGTTTCAGGGTACTTTACCAATGAAGGATAATGGATCAACCTGCCGATAATCCCTATAATTGAGATGGCATGCCATTTGAAACAGACGTGTTCTGAAGTGAATGACATCTAACGTGGGTTCTCTCTTACATCGTTCCTTTTATATGTTGAGAAAACATCACAGTTTACTGGCCTGACGCCGTAAAGCAGCTTTCCTGCATCAACAGGTTATGATTAATAAAACAAAGCAATACCATATATTTCACAAAATGCCATTCGAGAGTTAAAGGAAAGCAACAAAAGGAATGAGTTGTGGCTTTTATCAGCGGTTTAAAACCGGTTTATGTTATGAAGTCGGAGCTGACACATTTACTTTAAGTGCTGCTCTTAATTACAAATGTGCTTGTTCATAACGGGTACTACTGCAACCATTCAGACTGAAATATTCTACTTTTTACTGCACTTCATCACACAAATGAAGATTTTACATGTAAAACGTGAGTAGCTTTTGATGTATTGTCATAGATTCGACAGTAATATTGTTGCAGCTGGGAGCTCAAACTACCAAAACAATGCTAAACTCATGTTAATTGCATACCTCTTCATTTACATTTCGCTCATAATACAGAAGACGATACATCACTGATGGCTCAGACATGATGGGGAATCACACTCTGAATATATATGCATGTCCATAGCCGTGTGAAAGCTGGTACAGGTGAGTGGGGTTTTGTTTACGGTGCTCTCTGGATAATCAACAGAACATGCCGTGGACCGTTTCTATTTTTATTGCTGTCTTATTATTTTCTACATGAAGAAATAGTCCTGTTGTTGAGAGTTGTTTCCTGTGATTTATGGATGATTCTCTCGCAGCCAAGTCATGTAGGGAAGAAAGGCTTAAAGAGGGGGAATGGCTTCATATAGAAGACAAGAGATATGGAAGAAAAATGAAATCCAAGACACTTCTTGGGTGGTTTCTCATCAAGAAGATATTAATAAATTGCTGTTTGAAATGCAGTAGCCTTTGTGTGTTAGAACTGGGATCGTTTTTGGAGAGGTGAATTCAAGTACTAATAGAAAACAATGTGTGTGTGTGTGTGTGTGTGTGTGTGTGTGTGTGAGAGAGAGAGAGAGATACCATTGATGGTCACTGTGCAACACAAAGATATAAGCTATAAGCTATAAGAAGATATTTAAATCACCTGTGTGGGATTATCATGGGTGTGTTTTAAAATGAGTTGCTAGTAGTTTCATACCATTCAGTGAAAGACAAAAAAAAAAGGTATTTGGGGAAATATCAGAAACACTCGACTCAGTCGGCTAGAAGGGACATTTCTGTGTTTGTGTCTGATTGACAGTAGCTGGCAGGCTGTTGTGGTGCAGAGCGAGGACACTCAAGACCAGCAGACGTCTTTTACCGATTCAACAACTCACCTCTCTATATTTGAAGTCTTTGAGTGATTGGGCTCTGCATCACAGCATGAATGCACTCAAATAACTCGAGGATAATGCTCCTGGGTTGTAGGGTTTTCTAATTCACCATTCAGTTGCAAATAATGGACCTGCTTTGTGTTTTTCTTCACTCATTAGAATTTGTTTCTCTTCCGAGGTGTTTACCCTTTAAAATCTGTATCGTGAATACTAATACAGTTAGGAAGAGGAAGAGACGGGTTCTTTTCAGCAATAAACACATTTCAATTTGTCATTTCCATTCAGTCACGTGTGCTGCTGAAAATCCTCTCGCGTTTTGTGCATTTCCAAAAAGAATATCAATGAATGCGGATGCAAATAAGAAAAATTGAAAACAGCCTTCTGCCAGTAGAAATGTCTCATGTGAATTCAGCATCTGAGCAGTTAAGAAAACAGTGTTTGTTTGACTGATCGGTGCGCAGTGAAAATACAGAATAATGCAGGTTTTTTAATAAATGAGCAGATGGTTGTCAGTTTATTTTAAGGCGGACATAAAGAGAGACTTTTAAAAGCACTGCTGTGCCGGCTGAGGTTACTGTGCACCCTTGTTGATATTTGGACAGTGCATATAAATGCACATACAAACTCCAAACCAACAAACGTGTGATAGAAATCCGACAGAAAGCTGATCCAGCTGTGCCACCGACGTCAGAAACGGATGCCGGTTCAGAGGATGGGACAACAACGCAGTGATTTGATTAATCTCGCTGCGCATTTTTTCCTTTCATCTCTGCTGCTTCTTCAATACTAGGGACTAAAGTGCAGCAGAGGTGTCCAAAGAACAGACATACTCAGGTAGAATTATAGATAACTGTGTTCAAAAAGTCTCAGAAGTACTAATTCAACTTCTTTACTCAAGTGAAAAAGTTCAGGCTAAATGCACTCAAAGTATGAAGCATCCCTATGAAAGACGTGTGTGACTGTTTCATTCAAGGCTAACTGAATCTTGTGTCATATTAATAATAATAAATCAAAAATGATAAGCACCCTTTAATGCATTAAAAACTAAAGTAATTACCCTGTTTTGACAATGTGAGGAGTAGAGTGTCAGAAATGTCTTCTCCGTTGCTGTTAATTAGCAATTAAAAGCAAAACAAAAATAGCTAGATTTTTTTGCTGTTGCTTTGCTTACTACAAACACATCCTTATTGATGATGCATTCATCTGATAAACCATGAAACACTCCTGCATGAAAATACATACATACTTTAATAAAACGTTTCTGTATCGATGCTATTCTGGCCCAGTATTACTTGGTCCATCCATCCATCCATCCATCCATCCATCCATCCATCGTCTACCCTTTATCCTGTATTCAGGGTCGTGGGGTCTGGAGCCGATCCCAGCTGGTATTACTTGGTATTGTATCAAAAAAACTAATTTTGCGATGTCGTCCATTCCTACAAAATTAGACCATAATTTACTAAACGGACACATCATGATGTATCGAAGAAGACTTGAAACTAGAGGTTGAGACCATAAACTCATACAATGTTTAGTGAGATAGTAAATCAAGTGAGAAGTGGGGGTCATTTCAGAGGATCGCCCCCTGATGGCCAGCGGAGAGAATGCACGTTAAATACTTCCGCATTGGCTTCACCCGAGGACCGGAGGTTGCGTCTTAATTGGGGAGGGTGGCGACGTTGACAGAAATGACTGAGTGGGGTAAACACGTCAACAACAAGAACCAGCGTTACTCGCACTGCAGGATACAGTACAAGACGTCGGCAGACGGTGTTTTGACGGACCAGGTCCGCGTCTAAACCGGACCAGGCGATGGTTGCGGGTAGGCTGCGCTTAATTAGCTACTGGTGCTAGCTGACTGTCTGTGTGTGTGTGGTGCGATGTTTGTTTGTTACGCACGCGCGTTGGTCACGTTTTTACATAAGAAAGGGAAGTTAGCATTGTATGTGTTGTTCAAGAAATGGCCACTAGGCGGCGTTGCTGCTTTTATGCGAAGATTTAATTGGCTGACGTTTGAGAAAACAGCAGCAGGTCACCTGACCGGTTCTTATAATAACCACCACTTCGGCAAATGCCTCAAATGACAGATAATTCCCTGTTTTTATGACGCGTTCACGGGAAGTCTGTAGAGCACAGTGCGCTATAACGCGGGGATAGGGGGGACACGTGTGGTCCGGTTTAAAGGATCCAGGCCACTGTTGATCCCTTGAGTTTACCTGCACGATTCAAATTATGCACACGCATGATTTCGATATTTCTCATGATGTCAGTCAGCCTTGTGTTCTGCATTATAGCAACACACGTATTCATCTGTATGATCTGACCCGTCTTCATTTCAAGCCCTCCTCTCTTACAAGACTGTGTTGGGTGTCAGTATCAGGTATACTAAGTTGCTCTCCTTCTCACCCCTTCTCTCTCGCATCTCTCACCCTTTCCCCACCCATCTCCTCTCTCCCCCCCTTTCCAACAAGTGAGGACCCTCTCGCATCCCCGTTCCGCCTTTCAGCGCGTATAGCTTTGAGTTGAGTTATAGGCGTCTGCCGGAATTTATGTCCCCCTCATCCATTCCACCGTTCAAATCGATGAAAATGACAGAGTGCGGGTGCAGCCGCGCGGCGTGCGTTAGAGCCAGCAGGGGACGGTGCGTGGTGCACTAGGACCGGGGAGAGAGAGAGCCTCCTCGTCGTGTGCATCGCAACTACAGAGCGGAGCCGTGGAGGAAACCCCCCCATCGGATCTGGCCATTATATCCATACATTTCTTTTCCCCATCTCCACCGCGGCGCCGCTGAGTGGGGATCGCACCAACTAGTGCGTCTGGGATGGTGAAGCACCCGGGAGAGGATTCGTAATTGCGCACGATTTGCGTAAAAAGTCAGCTGTCAGGTTTTTTTTGTGGGAGGGGGGTGATCATTTCGCAGGCTTCGCCCCCACTCCTTTCGATATCCAATTTGATTTTTATTGGTTCTAGTAGTATTTTCGCCTTCATTTCTATCCATCATCCGGTTCGTTTCAAGTGCGCAAAGTCACGTCTGCGTAGGAGAGCGCTTGGCGCACTTCTTCCCCCCCAAAGGACAGAGAGAGACAACATCTCCATTATTCTGTTTGGATTTAAACCGGACGACTGGCTTAATGGGTGACCTCGCCGAAACACAGACGATCACTGGCGTGCACCCGTTTTGTGGAAACGTGTTTTCTCCATTGACCTGGAGTTGTGATGTCCAAAGCCTTCCCCGCTGACTGACAAACGGCGTCGTACCATTTTGGAATCGAGTTGAAGGTAGGCCAGTTTTCACGTTGGCTTGTCGATATAACACGGTCTTTTTTTTTCTTCTCCTGAGCATTTCATAAAGTTGGCAGACCTCAGTGTATTCTTTCGATTATTGCGGCAATGGATTGTCCGTCCGTGAGTCTGGGCTTCTGTTGAACAGTTGCAGCAGTTATACTAAAACAAAAACCCTCTTTGGTGGAAATGTGTGTGTTTTTAAAGGAGCCAATCTGCTTTACGCAGAAGAAGTTGAGCATCTGCCACTGTTGCAGCAATGAGATGAGATGGAAAAGAGGCTACAGCATTCAGGAAAGCAATATATAAATATTAAACTAATGGCATGTGTCGCAGTGTGGCTGAGAGGGGATCTCAGTGCCTCCTTTTCTTTTCTTCTTCCCTTTTTTTTTGACTGGGAGAAAAAGCCTTTATGTTGTATATTTGGCTCACGATGTGTTTGCTCATGAGCTCAGTCATGGAGATGCCGGAGGAGCCCTCTGCAGTGCAGTCTCACATGCCGGCCCGCCGGGCTCACTGGAGCTCACTAAGAAGAGGATTTAGATAAAGGTGTAAACGAAGCGGCATCCTTCCCCGAAGGCAGTGTACCAGTAAGCCTTATTATGCGCACAATCCTTCCTTATACGGAGGACAGCGGCCACTGAGGCAGCGGTTTAACAATAACATGGACCCAAGTTTTAATGGTTGCGCCACATAATAACTTATCATGCTCTCTCTCCCTCTCTCTTTCTTTCTCTGCGCGCGCGTGTGTGTCTCACGTCGTGCACGCACACACTCCCGGTGATTGAGTTTGGTTGTGCGTGAGAGAGTGCGTCACTGACAACACGAGATGCCAAAACTCGCGCACACGCTTTTTTTTGTGTAAGAAAAAAGCTTCTCCGTATGATTGCGGTCATTTACCTGTATGGAGGAGGGAGGGGGGGGGGGGGGGGGGGGGGGGTCTGCTCTCACATTCTCGGGCTTTTCCTGCCATTTCGACCCGTACTGTACGAGTTTCCCACGAGGACGGACGGCGCGCTCCCTTGGGTGGAACCGCGCGAATACCGACGCATGACGCAGGAGTCTGAGCGATGATTGATGTTGATCCTATTTCTGGAAGTGCGTCTGCATCAGAAAAACGGCCACTTCTGAGCCACAGTGGCGAAACCCTCAGGGAACTGTCAACCTTATTTATTGACAGGTTGTGTGTGTGTGTGTGTGTGTGTGTGTGTGTGTGTGTGTGTGTGTGTGTGTGTGTGTGTCATGTTTGCTCGTTGCTGCTACAAGTCGTTTTGAAGCCATGTTGCTGATGTGGTTGTTGGGTGTGTGTGCCGTCTCTCTCCTCTCACTCTTTCACACACTAGCCAGAGACTATTCAGCTTTCTCTAAACACAGTTAAATGCAGCCGTTCCTGTCTGGCTGGACTGCGTTTGGAGAAGACACCGTGTCTTCCACAGCAGCAGACTGTGTTTTTGACTCTTGTCAGCTGACCCCGTGTCAGAGGCCAGTCGGAGGTGAGCCTCATCCCCGATTCAAGTTGTTCCAACAATAGAAAGCCATGAAAGAATAAGCCCGTGTGTCACTCTGGATTTACGGTGTAATTTTTTTATGAGCGCGGGGCCGTGCATTAATGATTTCCTAAAGACACTTGTGTGTGTGTGATGTTACAAAGTGCAGCAGATAAAAGTGGCCGGCCGGGAGCTGCTGCCAGCGGCGCCTCGTCATCGGGAAGATGACAGGAACTGTCCGTGGAGCTGAAACCGACAGCTCCTTTGTTCAACTCTGAGGCTGATTTTGTAAGTCGAAATGTTCTGAGGCTGCAGCGGGTCTCTCCGGCTTCACTTACATTCTGTGTTTAAGTGTGTGAGCCGCCGCTGCTGAGCCGGGTGCATGGGTGCTGGGGTGAGCGCGTCTCAAGTAAACGTATGGGGAAAAGAGCACATTCATAGGAAATCTCTTTAATGAGCTGGGAGTTTACATTTAGAGAGGACTTTGATGATTCGGGCCAGCTGTGTTGCCTCATCATGTTTGTGTGATGATGTCGTTTATTGAACATTTCATCCATATTACATGTGACCCATTTTTAATGCACACATTAAGTCCCATTGTTGCACTGCTCTTGCTGTAGTGGCACATCGGGTCCCGGCGTTGTCTTTCCAATTTCAGTGTTTTGCTTTAAGTGACATCATCATGTGCACCGAGTGATGTTAAAATTAGCTGATCGTCTTGAAGTGGTGCTTTGCTTGGCCAGTGTGAAAATGAAGCATATCAACGCTTAAGAAAAGAACTGCAACAATATGACAAATTTGCTCTGTAGTAAGTTGAGGAGCAGATTTGTCTGGCCTTGTTGCTTAATTATGCAATATTTATCTGAAAGGAAGTTTGGCTTCTCAAGTCTTTCATGGTCGTAATGAATGCAAATGCAATCACAGAATACATTTCCTCTTCTTGTTGTGTGTAAAATGTACAAAATGCGCTAAAACTAGACACGGAACACAAAGCTTTTGGTGGCAGTGTTGAGGTTTTTTTTGTCGGTTTTGCCAATATTGAATTCAGGGCTTCTCTATCCCTGAGCCACCCCCTTCCTGGGACATTACAGGCCCACGTATCATACTCACACGCACATTTAATAAACCCACAAGACTCTGCATGTGTGGTGCAGATCCTGCCTGAAAAGGTAATTCTCCTGCTGCAGAATGTATTTTGATTCCAACGGGCTAAACACACAATTGTGACTGCTGTAATGCACGGGGGGGAACGTCACGGCTGCTATGTGCAGCGTTGGGGACCGATACACGGCCCGAGTGGAAATCAAATTAACCCTGGGAGAGCCATGACGTTTTAAAATGAGCCTGGTAATTGCCTGCAATGCTTCTCTGTGATTAGCTTATCTGATTTCCCGTGTAGGTTCACGATGTGTGTTCAAATGTGTATTTAAGTAAGTTTACAAGGTAAAAGAGCAATATAACACAAAGGTCACAAAGTGGCTCAGTGCGGCTGACTAATGGTCATCTCGTAAAAGAAGGAAGAGGTGGTAGAGTCGTCGTGGACTGCTCCTGTGGTGATGAATGATGTGTGTGTTCCCCCCCCCCCCACCGTTGATTGAATTAGGCCGCCCCGCGGACCCATTGCTTTCCCAAGGAGCACTCGAAGGCGATCCTGCGGTGAAGTGTATCAATAAGCGGGTGGATGGAGTGTAAGTGGTGGTGTTGCCGCGGGCGGACAGCCGGTGATGAGATGGGGAAACGCGCTTAGGGAGAGTAGCGCTGATCACACAGCAGATTGGGAGCCCTTGGTGCTGGCGTCTGTCGGCCCCTGCCGCTGAGGGGAGTGGAGCCACGCAGAGATGCCCCAAAGCATCACACTGGGCCAACTTCAGATCAGCATCCTCCCTAAACCCAGCTCTGATTGGCCCGTTGACCTCGGGTATTATAAGGAGCCACAAGCCCTCGCTATTCCTTGTATTCGTTCACTTCATTTGACCTGACATTGGGCGACGAGCACGGCTGTCTTTGAGCAAAGCAACCAGCGAACGCAGCCTTTTTGACGGCTTTGTTTTGAAGGCTGCTTGCTTTGACGTGGACCCCCATGAGGCCACTGGCAGCTGAGCTCCCACTGTGGCAGATTGATATTTGTAATTTAAGGGAAGCTGTCACACGGCATCCTCCAGATGGAGAGTGCCGCGGAGGCACGCAGTCGATTAAACACGGTTTGTTTAGAAATAATCATTTTGATGTGGGTGCTGAGGATTCATTTGATGCATATTGGCTCAAGGGTTCAAAATGTTCAATTATGCACAGACGCACACAATCACACAATAATAACACGTAGATGTGGAATACAGAGCAGCGTCTGCCTGGGAATAAAAGCTTTTAGCCTGTCTGTGATCTGATGAAGCTCCTCACATCACAGCAGAAAGGACAGGTCAGTGATTTGTATCCCTGTTGCAGAAAAGGTTGAGGATAGGTTGCAGCTAATTCATTAATTCACCAGCGTGCACACACACACACACACACACACACACACATTGTTTTCATGAGTGAACTATTGGTATTTGGAGGAGGGACATGTTTTAAAAGACCATCTCCTCCCTGTCACATTGATTGACAATAAAGGGACAATAAACAGCGCGGTAGAGAATACTGCTTGATTAACTGCCCTTCAAAATAACCAAACGTGTGCAATAAATCTGCTTTCCATCTCACAAATGAGGATGACGGCATTTAGATGCCGGTTTAAAGACCTTCAGGCTTGAAGTGTTGAGGCTTCGCCGCTTATAAGTCTAAATTATAGTTGAGCTCTGTGATGATACAGAGGATAAGAGCACTAATATGATTTAGATAGTCTTCTACTGCCAGTACTATATATGTAAACAGTGTTTGACATGGAGAAGGGTGACGTGGGGTGCAGTCTGAGAAGCGAGGAAAACAACACAATATTTCAGTTCTTGTCACTCTTCACGTCTGAATCTGTATCCAGGATGTCTTTTGTCAAATCCCTGTAAA
Source organism: Eutrigla gurnardus (assembly GCF_963514095.1). NCBI lineage: Eukaryota > Metazoa > Chordata > Actinopteri > Perciformes > Triglidae > Eutrigla > Eutrigla gurnardus. The sequence continues at coordinate 18,342,998 of NC_139926.1, forward strand.
TCCTAAGCTATAAATTAAATGTAATGCGGGGCAGGGGTCCTCAACCTTTTTATTTATTTTTTTTTGGCGTTAGGCTTTTTATTTCTCCCACGTCCTTCATAAAATGTTTATTTACTCATGTTAGCCAGATAGTTAAAACACCATCAGCTCCACAGCACACGCAGATCGTCGGCTGTCACTCGGAGGATGATGGAAGAATCACCTCAAGGACGCTTTGAAAGCTTAATCGTAGGCAACTGGACTCGCTTTAGGGATTTTAAAGACGTTTCTACTCTCATCCAAGAGGCTTCTTCGGTTCCAACTGAATTGCAGTGGGGATTTTAGGTGTAGCACTTGGAGGGGGGGCAAGTGAGTCCTGATCCATCAAGTGAACTGTGTGTGTTGAGACAACCATCCACACTGGGAATCATGACCCTAACGACCATGTGATGGTCTCAGGACTCACCGGCCCCCCTTTTAAAAGCCCATGAAGTCATTCTCATGTATCTGTTTAGCTGTGTTGGGACTATGGGTGCAAAGTAGCTGTTGAGCTAAACCCAGCATATTTGCAATTTGATAAATGTGCACTTTTCCCTATGAATTAGCCAATACATATTATAATTGACTGCTTGCTTAGATTACCTGAAATATCTGCTATATCCGCTGCTTTTTAGTCAAATCTGTGCTCAACAGGTGAAGCCTTTAATGCAGGAGATCACACAGGACGATAGATGCTCCACTTATCCCTCCTCACTGATGACCTCTGTGACCCCATCGCTCACTCAGCACATAGCGCTCTTCTTTCTTGCCGTTCTTATTTCAGTTCCATCTTTGCTTTGCTCTTTAGCTGTTCTTCGACGACTGTCAATGTGTTTTTAAAAAAGAAAGTCAGGCCCGCCAAAGTCACTTTCAAGAGCTTTTAATCTAGTCATTTGAAAGAACCAGCCTCAGTATTAGGACAAAAGTGGAGTTTTTTTACTTTGCTCACCAGGTGACATTTTATACGTGGAGACATTTATGTAGAGCTTTAATGCAAATTGGCCAATGTGTTGAAATAAATGAGGGAAGATGATGTAGAAAGAGAAAGGAATCCAGATGGAGGTGATATGTCTGTGGGATCGTTTGAATGTAAACATGTAAGAAGTAGGGAGGTTTAGCTCAGGAGGTAGAGCGGGTTGGCTGGCAACCGCAAGATCGCCGGTTCGATCCCCGGCTCCTCCTAGTTGAGTGCCTGGTGTCCCTGAACAAGACACCTCACCCTAATTGCTCTTGACGAGCTGGCTGTTGCCCTGCGTTGTTGACTCCGCCGTCGTGTGTGAATGTGTGTATGAATGGGTGAATGTCAGTCATTACTGTAAAGCGCTTTGGATAAAAGCGCTATATAAATGAGGACCATTTACCATAATAATATGGGCTGCCAGAGGCTGCTTTCATCTGTTGGGTTAATTATCCAATCAGGACTCAAGGAGATTTATCTGAAGCCAGGTTTTGGGATGGTTCATTTTCATCTTCCAGATGAGGACTTCTTGTGTCCGTACAAACGTCTGTCCTTTAGTCTGTCACACTCAAAAGGTGGAAGTAGGAGGACTTTGTACCGGTGCTGCCAAATCTCCCCCTCACAACTGTCAATTCTGTTTCCTTTTCATCCTCTCCGTCACGTAACCATGACACTGAGCGTCCTCTAATCTTAAGAGAGTAGTCGTAGTTGCCTTAACTTTACCAAGCCTCCGCCATAGAGGTGGAAGCTCTGAAGACGATGGTTTCTAGGGCTGGATATGTACCTCACGTACCTCGTTTGGTAGGATTTCGGTACAGTACAGCTTGCATGCTCCAAGTAACAACAACTGGTATTCTGCCAAAACTTTCCGGGTAAAACCGGCACTCCAGAATTTATTTTCTGCGTGTGCACGTAGTAAAAAAACCTCTTTGGGCCACAGGGCGTCACATACTGAATGTCCTGTAATGGAAATGTCCAGTAGGAATACATGTACCTTTACTAGTCATTTCGTAAATCTTTTGTAAGACCAAAACCCTCTCAGCTGCTGCCGTGACTACTCGGCCTATCTGGAGAGAAACTGAATAGATCTCACTTCTGCTTCATCCCTTTTAAGTTTCTGTCTCTGTTCGCGTGCTGCCGTCGGATTTGGCACAGGGAGGGTGGACCACACCGACTGTAACGGAATCATTCTCTCAGCGTCACTCTGCATTCGTTCTGGGAAAAATCTTGCCAGAGTCCCGCGGGCAAACGTGTACGAGAAGAGAAACGAAGCGCTGGAACACACGTGCACATGCAGTACAGGGATGTACAATAGAGAAACAGCCTCCGTCTCTCTGTGTGACACACTTACATGTACACGCACGTAATTAGTCTGGGCAATTCGCCTTGTCTTACAGGGTGAAATTGCATTTTCAGGTGTAATTTAATCATTTCCTTATTCTTTTTCCTTTTTTTTTAAAAAAAGAATTGGTGCGGAAAGCGAATCACCGCTGTAGAATTCCTTAGAGACATAAGATGTTGAAAATCTCGGAGCTGGCAGTTGCTCTTGAGAAAGTTGTCAGACTTTTTCAAGATCAGATTTGCTCACAACGGTGAAATTGTAAGCCGTGATCTCTCGGTGGACTGGACCACAAAAAGGAGAGAGAGAGGAGGGACTTTATCTCAATTTTCTGTTGCTTGGCTTGTCAACTTGTCTCTGAAATCCACTCAGATGGCCCCGGCTCTGAGCTGTAAAGAAGGAAAGACAAAAAAAAAACAAAAAAACCACAGGCGAGGTCATGCAAGAGTGGGCAAGAGGAGGCAGCGCGAGGCGAAGAGACAACGAGAGGTGTTGCTACTGTTTCCCAAAGCTAGAACACTCTGCCCCGTTATTCCATCAGCTGCAGTGGTCTGTTACGGCGTAATGAGTCCCCAGGGAGTAGGGGACTGCCATAAACATCGCACTGTGTGGAACAGCCACCTCTGATCTGTTGTAGGCTCACATTGGGTTCAGGATGCTGCCCATTAGTGGCATCGGTCAGCGATGACTGAGCCCCGGCCAACTCTTAAAAGTCTTTAAACGCTCGTCCAACGGAGTTCACGCACGGGGCAGACGTGCTGCTTGTTGGAGGATAAACTCAAATCTGACATTCTTGGACATGGGGAGCTCTCAATGAACATGCAGGACGCCTTTAAAAAATACATATGATGGACGGATTTTCAAAGATGTCTCGGTTCGTGGGAGCTGTGACTTTGCAGCATGTTCGGCGAAGGTCAGTGACATCTGTGTGTGTGTGTGTGTGTGTGTGTGTGTGTGTGTGTGTGTGTGTGTGTGTGTGTGTGTGTGTGTGTGTGTGTGTGTGTGTGTGTGTGTGTGTGTGTGTGTGTGCGCAAACTGAACCGACACACAGGCCCAGTCAGTCCAGCTCTTGGCTCCAGCACTGATCTGGCACCTCTCCTAGTCCTGCAGCCACTGCCATGCCTCCCCCCTCTCTCTCTCTCTCTCTCTCTCTATCCCTCCACCCCCACCTTCTCTCTCTCTCTCCTCCTCCTCCTCCTCCTCATCCTCCGTCCACACACCAGTGCAGGTCAGCCTGGCCAGGCCTTCAGGGTGTCAGTGGGGAAAAAAGTGAGCCGACTGGACTTTTACCCAGTCTCTCCCTGTATGCCTCCTCATTTTCTGGCTCCCCTCACAGAGCTTTGCTATCATATGACAGTTATATGGCAGTATTATGTACCTAATTATAATATGCCACACAAAAGATAGCCAACACATGGCCTGCGAAGAGCTGTGGCAATTCATCGGCCAGGATAGCAATCAACAAAGCTCTTTCCATATTCCTTTGACAAAACCTTGGATAACCTCTCACACACACACACACACTCACACACACGCACACACACACACACGCACACAGAGATTCGCTGCCTTACTGTTCTGTTTCTGTTCACATAAATCCTGAAATAAGATTCCATCGGAGATAACTGGACCGCTCCCCGCAGGCCTCTCAGACCCGCAGCAGCTGCACTGTAGAATGGATACAGCCATGGCCGAGAGCAATCGATAATACTGAGTGTGTGTGTGTGTAAGTGTGTGTGTTAGTGTGTGTGTTAGTGTGTCTGTGCATCCACGATTTGAAATTAAAAATAAATGTGAATCACCAGCCAATGTGGATAATAGGTATTAAAGATTAACAGCCACTCTGAATTTCCAACAGCCACAACAATGTAATTGAAATATGCCAGATGCCATAAGCCTTTCCATTTTTTATTATGTGTGAAACTAGAGAACAAAGAAACCATCCGGTATCTTTCACATTATTTTTGCATGTGCATTGGCAACCTATTTATTGTTGCAATGATGAAACCTAAAGAAAATGTATTATATAATATGTTATAAGTATTACTACGCTATAGTCTGTGACTGCAGGTGTGAGTGCATGGATCAGAACCACAGAGAAAGAGGCCTTTAGGTGTATCGTATCACCTTATGTGTAGATCCGGTTTGGAGTCCTATTGTTTCAAACCGTGAAGTGCACACTGGGGTCGGCGGAGACTAACAGGTGAGTGTGTCGGAGACGCAGGAGACGGCTGAAGGTCACTGAGACGTGCTTAAGGAGTGTAGTTGCACACAGCAGAGCTGAAGTGAGACGGGGGGTAAATATGAGCAACCGATAAGGAGGTGAGCACATCCTGAATAAAACATCCTCTGATCGTCCCCTTCCCCATACACACCTCCCATCCTCCCCTCACCGAAGAGTGTGTGTGTGTGTGTGTGTGTGTGTGTGCTGTCTTTGTGTGCATGTTCGGGGCTTTCCATTGGTCGTAGCTGTTGTTCTGCACCACCCACGACTTGCTCACATTGGTCCGGTGGCTAATGAAGCCCATATATCATTCTCTGCCAAAACCTGACAGCATCAGAGTTTTTTTTTGTGGGCAGTACAGTAGGAGAGAAGACCTTTCCACCTAACTGCAACTCCGTGACAGGTTTACCTTCGCTTTGGTAAGTCGCCACGCTGCGTGCTTTAACAGAGAGAGTTATTGTTTTTTTAGTTTGTTGTAATTTTCAAGGGGATAATGTTATGGATTTAATTTTTTTTATATAGTACATCACAGTGTTCGATACATGACGTCAGGTGGGTTTGTAATTAGTTTTATGAAACTCCTTGGGCTCGTTTTCTGTAAAACAATGAGATTGTTTTCTTTCGTCATCCATCACTGAGTCAATTCTCGCCAAGTCTCATCAGAATAATCGGAAAAGTTTGGGTATGTAAAGTTCCAGTCGCTGTTTCATATTAATGTTCACACTTATGCGAGAGCTAAGATGAGACAGGAGGTGGCCTCCCCCTTCCTGATTTATTGACTCAAGTCTTTTCTCCAAAATTAAACCTTCAACAAATAGTTAAGAATCTCTGCAGTAGTTCAGGACCGGCCTGCTGGAAACAAACAGCTTTAAAAAGTTGCAGTTTATCTTTTCTTTCACTAGTTCTATCTCCAACGGAAAAGTGCCAAAAACAATAACATAAAAACAAAGATAACAAAGCTAAACAAACATAAAGATGTGACTTTTATGTACAGCCAAGCAGGCACAAAATAGAGACAAGCAACTACAGCTGAACAATAAACACTGATGTAGTGTGCAGATCTGATTGGAAACTGTACAAATAGACGAGAGCATGTGTAAGTGCATGTTGTTGTGCACTAATGTACTGTAACATATACAAGTGTGTGTGTGTGCATGTGTGTGTTTATATATGTCTTAACTGTTAAAGTAATAATAATAATAGTACATTTATGCATTTCCTTATGTACCAAAAACGTAGCGAACCTTGACCCAAAAACCGAGTACACTATGTACCATATATGATACAAATAGGAAAATGAGCAAACCAAGCCTTTTGTCTTACCTATCTTTTGTACCCCTTCTTCCCCCCCGTTCTTTCCGCCACTTTCCTCTCCATTTGGTCCAGTTCCCTCTACTCCCAGCCTGTCCCTAGTCAAGCAGAGAATCGATTTTTAAACAGGAAAGACACTGGGGACCGAGCAGGGAACCATTATTGGCCTCATTTAGGCTCCATTGCCATCACAATGGCTCCACTAGACAATGGGATAGACTCTGTCATGGATACCAAGGTGTAAATGCACATCCCAGCCGAAAACCGCTCAGGCCAGCGTTTTCTGTCTTGGGGGATGTCGTTTTTTTTTTAAGGGACCCCTTGTCAGTTTGAGAGGATGGACCGCGGCGCCTCTCCAAACACCCCGCATACATCTAGCACATTTCACAGTGGCAGGCTCCATAGGAGAGGAATTATATACTGCATGCCACCTTTTACTTTTCATCAACGCCATCATTTTTTTTTTTTTTGTATCCTGCAACATGGAGCAATCTGTTTCTACTGTAAACATCGGCTGCTGATCCTCCATCAGGCCTCTGTGCTCCTCCATCAGCGCTGTAGGTCTGTCAGGCAATCACTGTCCTCTTTCTCTTTCTAGGATTGCAAAGGTTTCAGGAAAGCTTCTGCTATTCCAGCCATTGTTAATCCTACACAGCGGTGCACTAAGCTGATGAAGGTGAAAGATCCACTTGTGGATAACGTCACCGGGTCCCCACAACCACACATCTCCCATCAGGCTTGCAGTTTCTTACTAAATATGTATTCATGGAGAAACAAGGACTTACTTTGCTAGCGAGCGTGTGGAGGAAAGACGGAAAGCCATGTTCTGCACCAGAGCTCATGCAGCAGGAGCCCTGAGGTGCACCCACCAAAACAGCAGCATTTAGGACAAAATGTGAACAAAAGTACTCTGTTGGATGTGTTTGATTTCATGTCGTCACTCCCTGCAGGAACAACAGTTGCACATTTAGAAAACTGTGTTGGCATTGCACCGCTCGCTCCGATGCCCTCTAATAGCAGCTGTCAATATCGGGACTGCAATTTGGCAAATGAAGGGCATTATGTTCCACGCCTGATATAATAAGAATATATCTAAACCAATCAATAACCATTTGGTGATGTTTTTATGTGTTTAAGTTGATGAGGGGGGGATACAACTGAGCAAACGTTCAGCAATAAGCGGCTCCGCTGCTTGGCTTCATGATTCACTACAAAAGGGCAGCTTGTTTTATAGTAAAGCATGATGTTAGTCCTCCTACATGTGTTTTAGAAATGAGATGCCTATATATATATATATATATATATATATATATATATATATATATATATATATATACTGTATATATATATATATACTGTATATATATATATATATATATATATATATATATATATATATATATATATATATACTGTATATATATATATATATATATATGGAGTCTAATAAAAGATTGGAAGAACTAATCTGAATGTTCAGAAATAATAAAAAAAAACAAGATAATAAAAATATGAAGATATGAGTTTAGACAAGTATTGTAAGAATACTATCAAATCTAGCTTAAAAAGACTAAAGTTTTCATAAAAAGCACAATGTGTAAGTATCACAATATTGTTTTGTGATAACTATCGATTTTCAAAAACGCTACATTTTTTATTAATCATTTGCATGCAAAGCTAAACTCAATCAATACTTTATTTAATTTGTAAAGATGTGTGTGGTTTGTCAGAGCAGTGCTTTGTTTAATGGGATTGTTAGAAATGCAGATCCCACTATTAAGATTGCATACACTTTTTAATTTCATGCATGTAGTGCTTTGTTGTTTATACTATGGCAGTTTTGCTGAAATGATATTACAGCGTTGCTCCTGCAGAACATTGACTCACGACCCCTGGATCATGTCATGTGTACATAGAGATGGATGTACGTATGAATTCATGCTGGTTTGTGTGCACCTGACGGTATTGTCGGTCTGTGTGTGTCAGTGGTGGCTGGGCTTCTCCCAGTGGGGTGTGTACACTAAATGGGTGAGGAGAGTGTTGGCTCCCTGCTCTCCATCAAAGGCAGCATTGGCTGGAAGCAGGAGAGTGTCTCTGCAGCCAGTCATCCTTGGACAGCTGACAATGGGCCGAGGCACGGGGGACTATGGCTGAAAGCAATCAACAACCACTGGAGGAAAGTCCTCCACTGCTGGTGGAATGCGTCTGAACTCACCCGCAGCGACCCACGGCTCTGCACTTGACCGATCATGTGCAAACGGTTCAGGTCTTTGCCTTGAAGCGCTTTTAATTAATCATGCAAGCAGCGCTGCAATTTATGCACTCGATTGTGCTCTTTACAGTAAGTGCATGTACAGTATCTGTGTGTCCGTGGGAGGACGCCGGGGTCCGGATTGGCTCACGGTTGTGTGGTAATTAATCTCACTCAGTGAAGAGGTGCATGTTGGGACTGAGGCCGGGCATAGCTCACCGCACCTTGCTCGTTAACTCTAACCACCTATGGCCAGCCTCTGGAGATTAACGAGGGCTGCCCATGGTCAAAAGCGGTCAAACGCGTTTTTAACGAACGCTCACTCAGCCCACCTCCTTATGTTTTTTTTTTTTTTAATGCGAGGCAGTGATTCACAATGCTGCTGCGGAGGAATACTCACGGGACCCGACTCTCGCTGTGACACATCTGGCAAACAGCAGAGCAAACACACACACATCCACGCCGGCACGGCAGACGAAGGAACAGGTAGACGGTGCAGGAAGCACAGCCGCAGTGTGCTGTGCCATTTACTAGCAACCCCAGCATGAAGCTCTCTGACACAGTGACACACATAAACATCTCTGACTCACTGTGTGTGTGTATGTGTGTGTGTGTGTGTGTGTGTGGCCGCTCTGCATGTTGGCCTGGCTTTTCATGTTGCCTCAGCTATACCTACAGAGGGAGAGGGAATACGAAATTGTTTGCATCCACACACACACACACACACTTACGTTCACTTTTGAATATTTCTGACTTTCCCCCTTTAATTGTTGTGTTTGACTCCAGCTGAAAATGTTATCAGTCATTTTATGTCTTATCGCTGCCTGTTATTCCGCGGCTGCTTAAGCATATAAATAATGTAGCGTCCCTAGAATGGAGGATGGCATACGTATACCCTACACACACATTCTCATCTCATGACACCAGGGTAATGATCCAAACACAGCCGGAGAGTATATTTCCACCTTCCCGAATTTTCATTTAGTATTCAGCGGTTATTACTTATGAAATATTAATCCAAAACCACTGCTGGTCTTGTCATATGTGTGCGTGTGTGTGTGTGTGAGAAAGTTGAAATCCTTGTATCTCCAGCCGCGTGCTTACAGCCCTTTAGTTATGTGACCTCGCCGTAACCCGGCAGAGATGCAACACAGACCTTCAGTGTTTTCTCTTCAAGCAAACACACCAGAGCTTTATTTGTCTGGTTTATGTTCAATGAAAAACACTTTTTTTTTTTATTATCCGTTCGACAGTAAACGGTTTTATTAATCAGAGAAATACAACTTTACATGCACTTATCCAATTCATGTATTCCAGTAAAGTGGCACAGTGTGTGTTTATTCTTTTCAGAAGCACATTTCCATATCTGATCCTGTCGGGCCACAGAGCCACGTCTGCTAACATGCTATGAAGATGTGCTTTACCTAAGACCACAGCGCAGGCTCCCTTCAAATTGGATTAAACCCCCAAATCACATGATCAATCATCCACAGCTTGCTGTGCCAAGATGGCGGAGGTTTCCTTCTCAGTCTTAAGATGGAACTGCTCGCTATAGCAACAGTAACGCAGCTGTAAATTAGAGTGTTTGTGGTGGGAGCTTCTCCTCGTAATGTGGAAATGTGTGTGCTGCTCAGATGTGGAGAGATTAAAAATGAAAAAAAGAGAATATGAGTAACGTAGAGGGCGTGCACGGACACACGCTACGTGCATATAGTGGTGGGGGTGCACTAGCAACAACAAGCGTGAGGTGATAATTGAATTTGGGGAAAGATAGGAGGAGAAACGGCTCTCCAGGGAGATCCAGTCCCACAACAATGGCAGGAGGCGGTACATTCCTCTGCTCTTTGTCAGGGCGAGTCAGCAGGCGGTGCAAGGCCGTGCCCCTCATTTTCTGGTAAAAAAAATACAAATAAAAGCAGGCAAACGGCGTGTGTGCTACAGTGTGTGATGATGTGTGCATGCTTCATGCATCGCTGAAGCGTGGCTACCACGCCATGTCTCTGTATGTGCCTCCTCACACACACCTGCTCCCGACGCCTCGGAGGAAACAGCTTGGCCGTATCTAAACGCGCCACAACAGAATGTTGCTTGACGATAAGATCTCAGTAAAAAGAAATCCCAAATATCAACCTTTTTTTGTCTGATATCTATCTATGAGGAATGGCAGGTCAGCGTTTTTGTGAGGGTTTCTTTTTCCATGTTACCCTGGAAACATTAGAGCTTGGAGGTTATATTCAGATGCAATTAAAATAAGAGATTTGTCTTCATACAGTTTAAATAAAGTCGGCGGATGCTTCTGGTCTGCGAGGCTACCCGGCCTTGTGGGGGAAATGAACCTTCAAGGTGAACGGTGTGTTATTTAAACTGAACGCTGCTCCCTTTGTGCACGACAGAAGTGATGAGAGAAACTCAAGAGCGGAGCGATTCTAAGAAAAACAACTTCACTTTCCGCTTAGTTACTGCAAATTCTTAATGGCTACATCTTTTACAGGAAGTCTGCTGCTTCACCGAGTGATGTTTAACGTGTGTCTAATCCTTTCTCCCTCTCCATCACCGGTCTGAACAGCTCTGGAGAAACTTCTCTGGGTTCTTAGAAATGTTTTTCTTTTACTGCTTTTGTGCAACAGTTTCAACGTATGTGCTACAATGCCCCTCTGTGTGTGGGGATGGCAGGCTGGTGATGTCATGGCTGACAGGACCCAAAGCCCAGTGAGCTTGTGAAGGCCTGACATGATTGGGACACAGAGGAGGGTCGCTGGTATTGTTCTCTTGAATCAGGCTGTGACGGGGGGGCAGATCCCCGTCCTGCAGCCAAAGAAACACAACCTGTCAGTCACTCGGTTGAGTTCGGTGAATCAACTTGTAGCAGCTTGGGATGATGGGAGGTTTTGCACGCAACAACGGCCCCTCGTCAGAATCTTATATATTATATATGTTATTAGAGCCCGACCCATAAAGGATTCTAAAGGCCGATACCGATACAAATGTTTGTTGATTTAAAAATCCGATATTCCGATATATCGGCCGATATTTTTTTTTTTTTTTTTTTTTCAGAAACGCGTAACAAAACATTAACAGATTTCCCTAACATTAGTTATTTGTAGTTATTCGTGATTCTTCACTAAAATAATATGATAATGCAGTTAAAAAACTAACTTTTATTACGTTTATTTTATTGTCACAACGGAACAGAGGAACATCAAAATATATTAAAGTTTTGATGAATAAAATGTATAAAAATACAAACTTAAAATATAAAACTTAAAGTCCTTTGAACAAAAACACAATAACAACAACAACCAAACACAAAGTTACCAGTATTAAAAGACTTGGTAAATATAACTTCGAACAAGACTGAAGAAATTCTGTTAAGTTCTATAAGGGTGTTTCGTCTGTTTTTGTTTTATTTTTAAAATAATTTATCGGCCATTATAAATGCCAATACCGATAGTTTGGAAAATGCCTAATGTCGGGCTCTATATGATATACAGCCCTGTTACTGTTTTGGATTATATTGGTCCTTTGGTTTCATTAAACAGATGAAATCAGACAGAACAAACTCAAATGTTTTAACCCTGAATGGCCTACTAGGGAAGTGTTGGATTAACAGTTTTGACATGCAGGCAGCATATCGCTATCGTGAAGCGAGACAAAGATATCAAGCCAGCTAATAATGAAGCATGCATTGGACAGGTATATGACGAGGAGGGCTGTACTCGGGTGAAGCAGTTTTTACACTGAGCGGCCGATAACATTGTGTTCTTCACGATGGACAAAGTAAATATCTCAGCAGCCACAACGGGGTGATATCAGCGGTTTCTCTGTCTCTCTCTCTTCTGCCTCCATTATGCTTGCCTTGTTACATTTCTGGGACAGTATTGCAGCAATGGTGATTGGATGTGTTTAAAGAGGGGTATCATGGTCATTCAGATTATAGTCTCTTATCTGAATTGAACTCTTTAAGAATCTGGGCCTGAGAGTGTTTCTCACACACACACACACACACACACACACACACACACACACACACACACACACACACACACACACACACACACAATTAGAACCGGCCAGCTTATCAGCAAGAGTTTTTAAAGGCCTTTTAGCCGAACAAAGAGGAGCCAATCCTTCAGCTGTGGCATTTGCCAGAATGTTATTGGCAGAGCGGTGTTTATCGACTGAGCGTTGTTTCCTAGTAGAATGTGAAAGGCTTCTTTTCAGAGCGGGCCTTGCGAGTAACGTGTAAACACACACTGAGAGAGGCTCCTTTCATTAGCTATGCTAATCTGGAGTGCACGTGACCCGCCGCAGGCTCCCGGGTCCCTCCTGGCTCCGTCTCTCTCTGTGTGCCGTTCCTGTCTCCAAAGGCCAGGGCCCTCATCTCGTCCTTTCTGGTTCATTGGGTTAATTTGCTGTGTTCTCCTTTTCCTTATCGTTAGACCTACTGAAGCAGAGATCTGGCTGTCGGTGGATTTTTTTCTCCTGCAATCGTTTTTTTTTTCCGTTTGGTTGTCTGGTACATCTGTCACAAACAGCTACGCAGACTGGCAGCTTTAGGAGATTGAGGGCTCTGATAATGCCACCTCTGTTACCTTTTGCTGCTCTGTCGCCGTCATGCTCCAAATGCAACGAGGCAATCGGTCTGTCCCAACATTATAGGAAAAAGTTTGACACTTTGAAAGATAATGATTATTCGCTTTCTTGCGAAGAGTTGGTTGGCCACATGTGTCAGTATTGTAAGTATGGACCGGCTGACAGCAGCCAGCTAACTTAGCTTAGCATTTAGACTGGAACCAGGGAAACAGATTGCCTGGCTCTGTCCAAAGGTAATAAAATCTATCTACCGGAACTACTAAAGCTTCCTAATTATGTTTTATGTCGTTGGATTAATCTCCATAGAACAGTTGATGTGTATCTATTTGTTGTCTGGGACTTGTTGAGACCCCAGGAATTCACTGGTCCTGAGCTTTAGAGAAGCTGACGAGGATTTTGCTTCTTTCGGATGTTTCCTCCAGTCTTTATCCAAAGATAAGCTAAGCAGTTGTTGGCAGTAGATTTAATGAAGTGCTATCAATTGTCATTTAACTGTGCAAGAAAAGGAACAAGGTATACCAAAATGGTTTCCCTTGTCTGACATCTCAACCTCTGAGAAATTTCACTTCCTAATGTCTTGGATGTGTCTTGCCTCGTCTGCAGAGCTTCTATTACCGTTGACGGTTGATGATGAAGGGTATTACCGTCGGCTACCACCGGAAGCTAATAAACTGCTCTACTTTGATGAGTGTATTCTTTTTTTATTTAACATCAAATTTATTCAGCAGCACCGGCTCTATTTCAGGAGACGGCTATTAGAGGGTAATTACTACATGTTAGATTATGTCATTTACTCAGAGAAGATGAGGAGTGGTGAAGGAGTCACCTCCATCAATTAATATGATATGAGTCGATGAGGGATATGGGTGGGATATTTGCCGCATCTCCGCGAGTCACAAGGTGATAATTTGAAATTCCTTTCAAGGCCCCCCCCCTCACCCCTCCCCTTCCCGTTTTTAATGAAGCCGGCGACTTAAAGTGGTGTTTCTTACACATGTAATTATTTCTTTATTGATTCGTCAGCATCTTAAGGAACGGTTTCTCATGAAATATATCCCCGCTATGATAACCCATCTCAATTGCAATCAAGAGAGGAAATCGTTACGGGAAAGATCCCCCAGGGTAATGTGCAAAATACTATCTTGATGTGAGTGTCCAAGAGTAGGTGTGTGTGTGTGTGCTTACTTGCGGTAGTGTTTGGGCTGTTACAGAACATCCCTCCGCACCGACACTTAGTCTTCTGTAGGAGCAACAGGGAGGTACTTGATCTCCTGTCCATGCAGTGACTGATGGTTCTCCTTCTCTTCCTCTCTCCCCAACCATCCCTCCTTCTCCCTCTCTTCTCTCTCCAGGCTGTGAGGACGGGGGGAAGATGAGACCTCCCAGCCCTCTGCTGCTCTTGCTGTACGTCACGCTGTCCAAGAGTGTAAAGGTGGTCTCGAAGAGAGGCTCAGGTACGTGACCCCCCCCACCTCCTTTTTCTTTTGTGTTTCGAAGCCTGCATGCACCCACTGTATGTTAATGTGTTTCACTGTCTGCCTTTTATGATGGCCACCAACCATCAATGGCTGGCGCCGCCATTGATGTAATTTGGAGGCTTCTGGAAAATTTCACTGACATAAATGAATCATTTTTTTGTTCTGTTCTTTTATGAACTTCTGTCTGGGGCCGTCGTGGTGAAGGAATTTCCCCTGCGATCATTTAGGGAGACTCAACCACGCGGTATGCGGAATTACCGCCATTTATTAATTTGGAAATGACTTAATTTATCCTGATTCATCCTCATTTAGAGTTATTTTAAATAAGCTTTATCGCCAGGCTATTATTAGGTATATTTTTGCTTATTTTGCGGTTATTGCGACAGCCCTACTTCTGCCTGCATTTAATTGAAACGTCTACACCTGAAATCACAGTGATTGTCATTGATGGATTGTATTTAGCTGGTGAAAAATCTTTAATTATTGCTCATTGGGCCTCATGGCGCAATAAACTAGCTTGATTCGACAAGGAAATCCGGATCACTAATGTCTGCGTTTGATGCTTTGAAATGATGAAAGGCAGGTAACTTCCGAGAGATGACGCTCTTCGTATTTTTGAAAATGAACCATGGGGGCGCTGTTGAGCAATTTAGATATAAGACAACTTCTTTGCCTGCGTCTCATTTTCAATTAATGACATTATATACACTGTACTTCTTAGAATGATCTCGAGCTTCCTTGATCTAGAGAGATTGACAGCTACCAAATGATCCAATTGCTCAGTGACTGGGTCACCAGGGGTTATCGCGAAACTCATTTTGACTCTAAATGCCAGCAAATTGACCATCAATTGTGAACAAATGCAAAGGTCAGAAGAGAAAATGGAGAGCAAAAAGATTGAACGTAGAAGCCTTCCATGACAGGAATACATATAGGGATTCAGGTAGGCACTTTCAAGCTGCCATTACAGAGCAAAGGTACTATAAGAATGCGCTTCTTTTGCATTCACATTAAAGTGTAGTATTCGGTTTGGTAAAACTTGGCAGGTAAAATCAAGATAATACTAAAATCCATTGGTTTTGTTTAGGAAATGTTTGTGCTCGTGACACGCTGGGCTTTTTGTCTCTCCGTGCGTGTTTGTGCTGCAGACATGAGTAGGCATGTCTGAAGATTTAAGGACTGACCTTTAGATAAAGGTTTTATATTGAAGGAAGCACACCCACTAGACAGACCCGAGCATGGAGAGCAGAAGGGCATCTTATCAATGAATAATGTGCTCCAACTCGCGCTGAACACAGAATACAGACACCCGTACCCGTGCACCTACTAAACCCGGCCAGGGAACATATTCACAGGGGCTGCTGGGTAAAGTACTGCAGCTGCAGTACTGTGCAAAGATTGTACATCATAACAGTCAATGAAGACTTACTGAAGGGGTGAGAAAGCTCTGCAAAGTCCCAGCAGGCTTTTTGTCCGTCAGTTAGCTCGGTTGCTAACGGTACAGTACATTCGTACAGTTTATTTACAGTTTAATCGACTCCTGTCCTCGATCCGTTCTTGTGGAGCAAGACATCTAGTTGTTGGTTAATGTGGCTGTCAACGTTCACCAAAGTACAAGTTGCCGGTAAAAGACTGGATAGTAGTAGTTCACCCAAGACCTTGTATGTTGCAATGTTGTGTCAAGTTATTCTTAAAAGACTAAACGGAGACGGCAGGTCACCTTATGATTCAAAACACTGGTCATACCTGTAATTAGCTCAAATAAAAGGTTAGAACCACGGCCAAGCTCATGTCAGTGAAATCAGCCCATTAGCCCGATCAGG
Organism: Eutrigla gurnardus; assembly: GCF_963514095.1. Taxonomy (NCBI): domain Eukaryota; kingdom Metazoa; phylum Chordata; class Actinopteri; order Perciformes; family Triglidae; genus Eutrigla; species Eutrigla gurnardus. The sequence continues at coordinate 18,358,993 of NC_139926.1, forward strand.
CCCTTAAGACTGCTTAAAAAGATCAATTAATTACAATTGATTCAGCAATTTTGTTGTCTGAAAATCTATCGCACAATTACTTTAGAGCTAAAATCACAGTATATGATGGCTTTGGTCTTTTAATTCTCACAACAAGCATTCTCTCTCTCTCTCTCTGTTATAGAAAACGGTAACAAAATAAGAGACTCATTTAATGGAATTCAACTTGATATCTGTTCAACTATTGAGCTGACCTTAATAGGTAATTGACTGCTTGTGTGCATGCACGAGTACCTGTGTGGTTGCACGCTTTGGGCGGTGGAGGACAAAGCAGGACAGCCCATCAGATCAATCAAGTGGGTCCTCTGGGTCCTTTGGTCGAATATTGATAACAGTAAAGTCAATAACCCCCTCCCTCCCCCCTCCCTCCCCCCAAATCTGAGGTCAAAGGTGATTCAGTGTCAGTGCAATGTGGCTATTTAATGGCACTTTTCTGTCTGCCTGGGAGATTATAGATGGAGGCTTGTGGAAAATCAGACAATCTCACATTCAACTTGTAATCTAGGACTCTCTCTCTCTCTCTCTCTCTCTCTCTCTCTCTGTCTCTGGCCACACACATGCACATTTACATTCACATACTGCATCATCTCTTTTTGATCTCTTGTTGTTTAAAAAGCTGTCAGATGTGGCAGCTTGAGATGTTTGTGGTTTGCATGAAATCAAACTTTGATTTAGTATTAAAATGCCTCCAGTGAAAAGCTGTCTTTTGATATCTGTTCCTTTTTAAATGTACATGAGAGAACCGCAGCCTTTTGTCAATGCAGACGTTACACGTGTGGTGCTTTCAGTCTTATTTTCTCCCTTATCAAATTGTTTTGCCCTAAGACTTGTTAAATGATTTTTTCTGCCTCATCCTATCCTTCTCTCCACTACTAGATTCAGACAAATTGAACAGGATGACGGTTCTGCGTCTGTGTTAAAGATGAAATGCGATGGTAAAGGAGATTAATTGGCTGATAAAGTCCCTGGTGGGCGATTGTTTTCTGGTTCAAAGGTTTGGGATATTTGTCTTCATGTACTGCGGATGAAAGAGATGGAGCAGCTGGACTCTCATGACTGCTATTAAATTAACTTCAAATGACCACCTTTGGCTTCTTACTAGGTGAAAGTCATTCATAGGTGATTGTTATTGTTATTGCTGAGTCCAAACCAGAAATGTTAACACAACTCAGAGAGGAAAAGAAAGTTGGAGACAAAGAAAGACACTTTTTTTTTTTGGATTACTCTTCTTGTTTGTTAGCCATTCGGTATCAGATGGGAGTACTCTTATTGTTTCTGTAGGATTGTGGGAAGAGTAGGGAATTTGATTGCACAACCTTGAATAGTTATTGGTGAGGGATCAGCTATGGGGGCTTGATTAGCCCCTAAGAGACACTAGCTAAAGAAGCTGTTCAATTGATTTTCCCTCCCAATGTCCGGATGGGATTCCCAGACTTTATAGCGCTCCGAAATCCTACAATTACTCAGTGTGGGCTCTGCTTGCGCCGGTATTACCTGGACTAATGAGTTTCCCAAAGGTGTGCATGTGTCTCCTCTTCCCTCATTCTTTGCACCACGGCTCACGGTTTTAATGACCAGTCAGACTCTGCAGAATTGATATCCATTGATTGCTGTTTTTGGGATTGTTATATCTGCTGTGTAGGTGCGGGTGCTGTTCATACACAAGTCGTATTTGACCCACATCTTGGAGTGTGGAGGCTCTGCTGCTTGCAAATGAGGGTTTTTCACTCCGGGCGTTCTGCTCGCTGTGTCTTCTCACCTCGGTGCGGCTGTGCAGCGGGCTGACCGAGGCCGTGCTGACACCGCGTGAGATTCACTCGCCGGGACTCCGAGCACGTCTCTGACAGGGACAAGCTGTCAGGGTCCATCCGTCAGACTGCAATTGTCTCCTCCTCGGCCCGACCCGGACCCGGCCCCAGTCAGACCTGAGCAGGCCCGTTCCAGCCTGGAGATCAGCTCATAAAGAAGGAGACTTTAATGGAACAAGACAGCGACTCTTTAACTGGGTCCTCTGTCTGCTCACAAACCCAATTACCAGTTTGTAGCAGGCTGTAAGCCACACTGGAGAACGTTAAATATGGTCAAGAAAGAAGCATAATACCCTCTGTAAAACATAATGCAGGCTTTGTCAAACGTTATTGAGAGAATGGTGCATCAAGAAGAATACATGGAGAAAAAGGTGTTTAGAAAGATTGCTTTAAATGGATTACATCAAAATGGATTTATGAAAATGTACAATCAGTAAAACTCATTCGACTGACTTCTTCAGTCTCTTATTATGACTTTATGCTCACAGAGGTAATATGGCTTTTTGCATATAACCACACCAACGATGTATATGTATGTATACCCCCGAGGCGGGGTCTAATTGAGCTGCTGTAAACTCGAAAGAATAGAATGTATATTTGTTTTACTTCCCATTCTGTGACTTCTCTAGTTTATCTGTCACGCCGCATGTTTTTCATCCTCTCAGTTGAATCAATAGGGATGCGGTGAGTAACCGGCATCGTTTCCACTTTTAGAAGGTCAATCAGTGTCGCCTGGTCAAGGGTTGAGTGCAGTGTAGGATCATGAGGAGGGCACACAGGCGCCCAGTGTCCGCTGCCTGTTGCCCCACACTCACTGCCAGCAGATAAACAGACAATAGCCCTGATTATGAATTGCTCACAGCTGCGACTCTGCACCATCACGGCCTTTGCTGTCCCATACAGAGACAAGAAAAAAAAAACTCCACATGAACACTTTGTCCATTTATGCACTCCAAATGTCATGAGAGAATACACATCACTAAACACATCCAAGGCCTGCTGACCGGTCTGTTAGCTGGAATAATGGCTCTTAAACACAGCCTGCAGGGATGAGTGAACATGCTGCAGTGGAAAACAACACTCTGCACTCGGCTCAAATACAAGAATGGGCCGTGTCTTGCACTTAACCCACTAAAAGCATTGTCTTACAGTAAATATGTGGAGTGCTCTAGTTATTTCAGCTGTTTAAAGCATAAACAATGAATGTGCTCATCATGTCGTTTAATACCAGCAGTAACACTGGACGCAACTGAACCAAAACACAATCTAATTGTGATTTGTGGTTGAGGGTGGAACTAGACTAATTGAGCTGTTCTGGCTTCAACCCTGGATGTGTTTAGAAAAACGTGATGCCCTGTGAAACCACGGCGTCCCATTCATTCCATTACAAGTCACTCACTAAGTGCAAAAACGTTTGGGGACATTTTGAGTCACATTACTGCTGACTCACTGCAATTATGAATGGCACAAGGAAAAACTGCAATTTGTATGATTTTTGTTTTGTTTTTCGATTTAAAAAAAACAACCAAACTCATATCTAAATAAGCCTCTTATTAATGTGCTCAAACGATATAGATTGGGCCTTTTAAAGACTGTAATTGCAAGAACAGATAAGACTCCGAGCTGCACGGAGCGGTACCAGCTGTGACTGCCGGCCTAATGTAGCGTAGGAGTGTCCCAAAAGCCACTGCAGTCAGCTTGCTGTCTACATACTCTGATATGACAGGGCAATGCTATGATCCCAGCAGGATATGTCAGTGCGTGTGTTTGTGTGTGTGTGTGTGTGTGTGTGTGTGTGTGTGCACGACAGAGAGATTGTAGTCATCTGAAAGTTTCTCCGTGCGTGACTCGTGATATCCCAACCTTGGCCTCTTGCTGTTTCTCTGAGCGGGGGATAAAAACGATACAGCCAATATTCTAGATGACTCTGCAAAGTCCCGCTCCAAATCCCTGATAAGAGCCCGTCATGGATAACTGTAAATCTGACATGGCCCCAAGGCAGTGTGGGGGATGAAGTCCATGGCGCTGACGCCTGAATAACCTCACGATAAGTGCGGGGACAGGAACACAAGATCCAGTCGGTTAATTTATTTGTCAAGGCCCCCCCTCCCTTTTCCATTCCACAAATCATTCTGGTGCAATTTGTCTGGCACTTCAAAACAGAAATGTGCCTGTCTATACACTTTCTCTGTCACGCAGAAGGGCTAAATGACCCACACAAATAAGACCTAGTGAGACCTTGTCTCTACTTGTCATGCCTGTCTCATACCCGAGGCCTCCTCCACGCTCGTGCGGGAAACGAGTGTAACAGTTTATTGACAGATCAGCTGTCCACATTGACATCGGCACACACTAATATATGGCTGCGACCAGTCTGAAGTTAAACGATTGATCGCTCCGAACCGTCAACTCGACACGTCCAAAATGACGCTACCCATCCAAGAGTAGTTTCAGCCTCTCTCCTTGTGCATCATCGTGTTAAGTAGAATGCATTTGATGCTCATTAAAAATGCCGCGTTTATCTTGTGCCTGATTTTTTTTATGCAAGCCTCGGATGCAGGAATATCCAACTAAGTATGATGATAAGTAGAGAATATGGCCAGCTGTGTGAGCCCACAACACGTGAATATGCAAACATATGCATGTTTTTTCTACTCTTATGCACCCACATACACTTTTCACAAGCACACATGCATGTACACAGTAGAGAAACAAACACAGGATGTGTTGTATTCACTCTGTGATTTTGTTCAGTCTTTCCCGTCGGCTCACAACACACACAAATGCAGCACGGAGGCTGTCTGGGCTTGGTCAATACCTCTCTCTCTAAATGATGAGGAATGGCCCGCGCTGCAGTAACACTGTACCGGGAGATTGATCACATGCAGACTACTGGAGATTAAATGGCTTTCTTGTGGAGAGCCAGACTGCCTCTGGATGGTGCATTGTGTAGATAGGAAACCTGTTTGTCTTTGCTCGGTTCACAACAGCCGCGCGGCCTGAGGATGGAGCGGCAATCAAGCAACAATGCATCGATTCTTATTGGAAAGTAGAGGCTTGCGTTCGATAGTTTTGCTTACCGGAGTAAAGGACAAGGAAGTAGCCGATTCCATCCATCAAAGATTGGAATTATTTTATTATTGGTTTGTGCCTCTCTTGTAAACCTCCAATCTCTGGAAGAGTGTGTGTGTGTGTGTGTGTGTGTGTGTGTACAGTATATACTGTGTATATAAACTGTATATGTATGTATTAGGGCTGTTCCACTGATGCAAAACATGTAAGTGGAAATTGGAATTAAATAAATCTTATCTCAAATTTTTCATTAACCCTAATCAAACCCATATGTGGGTCCTGACCCAGTATTTCCAAATCATATTTTTATAAATAGGAACTATGTCATGTGTCATTTCCCTCCAAAATGTAGTTGTAGAGTGTAATTTAGCATTATTTGTAAAATGCAATTAGTAGGAGTTCAATTAAATGACCGTACCTGTATTTAGTTCCATTCCACCACGACGTACAGTATCTTTACTTATTGACATAACTGAGATGTTATTTTTAGGCACACGGGGCTGAGTTTGACAGTGAACACATTGGATGCCTTCGGAAAACCCAGAGGTAACACCGCAGGCAGAAAAACTACAAAGACCAGCATCCTAGAATCCTCATCATGCCCTTTTAACAACAATTACCCACAGTCCTCCGCTGTCTACTTCTGTCAAAGTCACATGCAGGTTGCTGTTGTCAGACCTTTAGAAGCACACAACCACAAGCGTTACACACACACACAGACACACACATCCTAGGTGTTTGTGTGTAACTGTCTACTGTTCCTCATTAAGCAAGAACTTGGAAAAAAGCGAGCTCCATGCTGCGAATGTGGAGGAGGAATGTTAGTACGTCTCCAAATGCTAATGAGAAGAGCCTTCTTCAACAGACTGCTTTGTCTTTCTGTGTTTTCATCTGAGAATCATGGTGTGTGTATCTGTGTTAGCATTTTGTGTGTGTGTGTGTGTGTGTGTGTGTGTGCAGAAAGGTAGGGCAAAACCTAAGCACAGCTATTTTTACATATCATTAGTAGCCGAGTAGAGCCCCATCACCCTGACAACTACATCCCTTTCTTTCCCTTCTGCTTATCACCATAACAACTAATCTACCGTAAATAGTGCGGTCTCCCTGTCTGCCTCCACCTCTTCCTTCCTCCGTTTCTCTCCATCACTCTTTATTTCGCTTCGATCTCTTCTGCATTTCTCAGCCTCCCTCCACTCCGCTCGTTGCCACGGCACCTCCCTCGTCCTTCACTGCCGCCCGTTCTCTCTCTCTCTCCACTCCCGTCTCGTTGTTGTGCTCCCGAGTTCATTTTTCTGTGCCACTGCAGATGTGGGTGGTTCTGGTGACTGCACAATAACCTTTCTCCTGCTTCACGTTGTCAAGTGCCTGAGCTCGGATGGCAATCAATAAAAAAAGGCAGCTATAGCAAGTTATCCAGCAAGCCGATTCTAGATTGATTTTATACTCTCTTTTTTTTGTTTTATTTTCGTAAAAATGGCTTTTAGAGGCATACTCCTTTTCATGTATTCTATTTCATTATATTTGATTTAGTGGAGGTGTGTCGGTGCTTCATCTGCCTTTGTATTTGACCTGAATGTGTTATTGACGGTGAGCCTGGCCTGACAACTTGATTGGCCTACTACGCTCCAGGATTAACTTGCCAGCCTGGCAGGCTTTTACAGTCAAAGATCAAGCCAATGGTCTGTTTGGCTGAGTAGCTCTGGGATTGACTTAACAGCCTGATGTGCTAATGCAGAGTTATCCCAAGGTTGAGCACCATAGGAAGGACACACATGCTGTTTTGCGGTCGCCCGTAAATCCTTTATATAGGCACGGCGCGTTTGTAAAGGTGAGAGCAAACACTTTGTTGAGAGAAGTATTCCTGAAACAAAAGCCAAACGCCTCCTTCATTTGAATTCATCGTGCATTTGAATTCTTTTCTCTGCCTCCATTGTTTCCCTGCGCCCGCCTTTCCCTGTCTTTTAATCACTGTCAGAAATCACTAATTATTCTGGTTTATTCTGTTTCCTCCCCTCTCCTTTCTCTGATTCAATCTTTTCATCAGCAGCATATGAGAGGTCACCTTTGTGCACCTCTGCCCCATTTCCTGTGTTTTTTTTTCTTTGTTCACATGCTCCGTGTTTCTCTCCTTTTCCTTTCACTTTCCCTGCAAAGCTCAAGGGAAGCCTTCCTGGATCCCTTCTTACATAACTGCCCCCCCCCCCTCCCTCCCTCCCCTCACTCTCCTGGATGAGCGTATGTGTATAAAGCAACATGATTGTTAGATGCAGAGGGAATATTGATAACATCAGTGCTCACATAATATTAGGTTTATCCTGCTAATGGACGGCCACAAAACGAAAGCCCGATTACCATCTCCATCCGATCGCAGCCCGGGATTGTTCCCTGGAGATGGACTGACTGGCGACCAGTAGGAAAACCCTGCACACACAAACAAGGCAGAGAGACGCATGAATGGCGTTCCACTTGAAATGTCACTTGAAAGGATATTCTTTGAGCCGTTGTTGAGAGGCGGCGCTATACCACACATCTCTACTTCCCATAACGTCCCACATCCAGCCGGTTCCCATACACAAGCTCCGGCGGCTCGCTGCACATGATGTTGTCGCCGGTGACGTCGGCGCTCGTTTGAAGCTAAAGTGCCTACGCTCTCCCTCGCTGCTCCTCTCCCTCTCTCTGCCTTCATTAAGGGGTTGTCTTAAGCTACCCAGCTTAACGCTATTTACATTTTCATTATTCTAACGTTACCGGGAAGAAATGGCATGAAATCCAGCAGTGTTCGGGACATTAGACAAGCTTCATTCTCACAGCAAATGGATTTACATAAATAAGGAGGTTGATACATGAAAGTGGAGGGGAAGAGAAGGCAACGAAGGGAAGAGATGAGGCAACAAAAAGATTCAGGGGGGGGAGACCCCAAAGATAGATCAAGCGGATGCAGAGGGAGGGAGGAATGTACAGTAAAGTGGTAAATGAGAGGGGGTTGTGCCGGGTTCTCCGGCTGTATAAAGTGGGCTCCGAGGGACTGACATAGGTCTTCTGATCCACGGTGTGTGATCAATACAGCTCTGGAGCCCCTCATTACTGGAACAGACCTGATTGTGTTTTCCATACAATGGACGAGGACAAGCAAATTTCTGTTCATGTGTAGTTGTCAGCCTGTGTGTGTGTGTGTGTGTGTGTGTGTGTGTGTGTGTGTGTGTGTGTGTGTGTGTGTGTGTGTGTGTGTGTGTGTGTGTGTTAATAAGCTCTTCTCTTGACGGGATTCGTTTTCTGTTCAGATCATTTACGTTTCCTGTTGTGGATTTACTCTGTACTGTTAGAGACACATTTACCATCTTGGTTGGTAATTCAGTTTGTTTTCTTGATTCATCTTTTTTGTTTCTCAAACGTCCAAATGAGGTGAGAAAGCCCAGTTTCCCACAGCCCGAGGTTATGTTTTCAAACCAAAGGCGGATATTTCTCACTGAAGCTTGGAAGCTTCAAAAATGGTATTCAAGACGGCCCTGCTAAAATACATCCAAACTCTTTAAATTAATCCAAGAAAACTGTATATATATATTGCAGCTTTCGATTAAATTAATGTTTATTTCTTGGGATCCATTGCGTCTGTGGGTTCAAAGAGAGTTGGATCGTGGACCTGCTCATTTAGCGGTGCAACATAATGTTTGCTCACATTTGCGTGTTTGTTTTGGTGCAAATATTCATAAAATGTGTCAATCAGGCTAACGTCATTGTGTGTGTGCGTCTGTCCTCGTAGTTCCTTCAGAATGCTAATGACAGATTAGCCTCAGAGACTTCCTCAGGCGTCACTGATTTTCCTGTGGGAATCTCTGTGCACATTCCCAACCACTCTGACCTCGAGACCCTCTCTTCACTCCAGGAATAAAGACCGTAACAGGAAAAAGGACTCAAGTTCCCCTTTCTTTTTCCCCCTCTGTTTCTCTTCATTCAAATGTTCGATTTGAAAATCTTTTGAATCTAGCTCTCTCTCTCTCTCTCTCTCTCTCTCTTTCACACACACTTGTCGGCCTTGTGTGTTGTGCGAACTTGTCACCTGTGAGCTCGGGGCCCTCTCAGTCGTCCAGAGTGAAGAACCCGGTTCTCCTTGAACCCGACGCTTTATGAGGACACAATGCAGAACTGTGGAGGAGCTGGCTTACTGGTTGTCACAATATTCCTATTATCTATCTCACGGAGGCTTTAGAATGACAAATGACCACATATTTTACTTTTGTCACGACGTCCCCGTTAGCAGGAGTAAATAAACAACCACACCTCCGCAATCATCAAATCTGTTTGTCTAAATCACAACTGACATTTAAGCTGTTTGTCCCCTCGTTGTCGGACGTTTCAAATCCGCGGAACGAGGAGTAAATTACGAGGTGAATATACAACAATAACTCAAGGGCCTCCGCTGTAATAGACACATCACCTGGTCTAATGAAAGGTAAACAGCAAGGACACACACAGGCAGGAGGCGAAGCGCTGTGTGCACAAGAGCTGAGTACACAAGCGCTCTGCATCCACTCTCCAAACTTTGCTTTGTGTGAGTATGGGGGGTCAAAGGTCTCCCTCTACACACACTGCAAGATTGAGACGAGAGCTTGTGTGTTCGTGAGACGTCGGCGTCGCTTCTCTTTGGGCTTTTTTTTTACAAATCGGAGAGAGCAGGCCTCTTGTTTCCTATAGCTTGGAACTGATGATATCTGATAATACAGTTGCAAACACGCAATTTGATTTGCCCGTCCCTGTTTTTACTTTTGGTTTGGTCCCAAAGCGTAGCAATCAAATTAACGGACAGAGCAATTTCAGCCCGCATCGTGGCTCGCTGTGATTCTGAGTTGATCCTGATGTAATATGTTCATCTATTAAGAGGACATTTGTGTAATGTTGCCATCCATCATACGGCTGAAGCACCCGACACCCTCCCTCTCCTCTTCCCAGCACACACACACACACACACACACACACACACTTGTTTGTGTCAGACAGAGGAGACGCTTTCATCAACCCGAGATGAGTTCATCATCATAGTGTATGAAAGAGAGGGGCAGAGAATGGGAGTGTAATTTTGCAGGTGAAAAGGTGAAGGACGCCCTCCCTCCCAAAAGAGCCCTCATCTCCCCCGCTTGTGCATTCAGTCTGCTGCCGTGTCCCTCTCCATCCGCTGCCCTCCTAGGTCTCATTCATCACTAATTGAACCCAGAGGTTTCAGCCAAATTAGCTGAATTATTTTGAAGTAGCTGAACGACTGCTTTTCGCTAATGGGATGGCGCTTTCGGGCAGATGTTTTATTGAAAAGGAGGAGGATTTAATTCACTCTAAATTTTTGATAAGTGGTGTTATACTTAGACTATAGGCACACTGATTTCCCCCCCTCTAATGGATGGGAGAGCTGTTTGAACTACCTCACAACAAACACCAAATGCTCTGGAGCTTAAGTACATTCCCCGTGTCCCGCAGAATGGGACATTTCTATTTCACAAAGATTGTAAGAGACAGTAATGCCCATAATTGCCTGCCAAGGCTCGTTCCCATCCACAGCTCAATAAGCTCACATTTCTGAATTGAGTCCTGCTTCATTCATTAGTTTAAACTTCCAAATGCAAACTTAAGCCACCATCTTATCGCACCTGAACATTTGCACAGTAAGCTCCAGGCTGGTTTCCTGTCCTCGGCACCTATGCATGCAGATCGCCTTCTCCTGCAGTCCTTACCGTGTCCATCGGGCCCTTCGCCCTCTCCTGTAATGTCCACTTCAGCACCCAGTCCTCCCACCGCCGGTCCCACTGCTCTGCCTGAGATCCCTGGCGCATCATTGGCATGACTGTGCAAGGCGCAGCTGTTAGGGACCGGGCAGAGCGGGTACGGGCGCCGGTCCAGGTTTGCCGGCAGCTGGATTAGCAGTGCAGCCATTAGCATCTGAACTCTGTAATGTGACAATATGACAGGGATTATGCCATCTGAGGGTGAGTGGCAGGGGCTGGTGAGGAGAGAGAGGGGGGCAAGCTGGGGGAGTGGGGTAAGAGGGCTGGGAGGCAGGCAGGTGAGACGGGGAGGTTTAGAAAAGATGTTTTAAAAGAGTTGCAGAGTGGACGGAAAAAATTAGAGATTGGATGCAAGACGAAAACAGGATGATGCCTTACAGAGAAGAACCCTGAATTAATGAAAGGAAACAATTGCAGTTGTGCACATGTTAGAAGAAAGGGTATTGTTTGGTAACAAACTCCTGCAGATTTCAATTTTAAACCCCTTCTTTGCTGGAGATCCATCTTGTGTGTTTTACCAAAGGAAGCAGGGAGATTTAACTCCACATCTCCTGCTCACAGTCGCATTATTGTCATTAATTGATTATGGAAATAGTTGCAGATTCATTTTTTAATTGATGAAATTGATATTAGACCCATCACTCTAATTCTGATTTATTTGTTATGAAAAAAACAACAAACAAACATTATTATGGAGCTGAACGTATAAACACAGAAACAATGTCTTTGGATACATAAACAAGTTGTCTAAAGTATAAAAATGTGTTCACATCATCCTTATGACCACCTCCCGTTGTGTTTCCATCTTGTTAGAAATGATGCCCTCGTTGACCGCGGTTTGAATCCAGTTTGTGATGTGACCTGTCAGACTGCTTTCTATTGCTTTTCTTACAGAAACCTGCATTTTGTAACGAGGAGAGTGAGACTGTGACCCGCTGTAATTGGGCTTCCTGGGAAGTGTCTCTCCTGGAGCTGCTATCTCACAACAGCAAATTTCAAATCAATAGCCAAAGTCTCCTCACTATTCTTAGCCTGCTGCCGCTGTTAAAGATGGTCAGGATGTGAGTCTGGACCGAGAGCTTAGATGTTGTTCCTGAGACTCTTGCTGCTTGACGTCTGGACCGGCTGGGGTCCAGTGTGTCTTACAGGAAGTAGACCGTGGTGTAGGAGCTGTACTTAGCTCCGCCCAAGACGATTGTGATTGGTTTATGGAAGAGAAAACAATGTCCTTATCTTTTATACAAAATTAAGCCAAGATGCAATTTATGCAAACTATTTCAAAGCGTACTAATTTCTAAAACACAAAGACAGGGCGACACATGTAAACAGTTGTGTATCATTATAATAAAATATTTTTAATGTTGCTTATCACCAAATAATCCTCTGAAGTAAAATAGCACCGTGAGAGATATTATTATTATTAAATAGTATACAGTATTTTCTGAGAAAATAAAAGCTCTGATTGATGTACTTTTTATGCAAATCTTTTTTAAAAAGGTGTTCTGGCAGGTTGTCATAAGGAGTATACGTACTAAAGGCTGCTCCACACACTTTGTCTCGGTCCAGACGTGAATAAATGTCATCAATGAATGTTATTAAAGATACCGTGAACTGAAGTTGTGCTAAACGTGAATAATATCTTTGCATATATTGACTATCTAAATGGTAAATCGAGATTACTATTTATTTCCGTGATAGCGGAGGGACGAAAGGAGCCAGAATGAGTAGTGGACAGTATATGCATATTTTCACATCCAGATAATCACCTCAATATTTTACGGGTGTATAAATATTCTGTGTGTGGCTTTTGAAAGTTTATGATTTATAAGGAAACTTTTAGTGGAGAGAGAGAGTTGCTGTATGAGAGTGAAAATGAAAAGGAGAGCTGTTATTGGGTGAAGCTCGGGTCGTTACCTGGCCAGGAGAAGGAGAGTCCTGTTAAACAGAGATAGAGGGTGAAGGGTTTGGAGAGGCCATTATACCCTGACTTATCCCGAGCCTCCACCACCTCTTCAACATCATCCCCCTTGAAGGGAACCGATCGCCATCGACCTCCCGGACAGAACTGGTCTCCGGTTGCTGTGGAAACCAAATCTGCTGTTGGCCTCCTTGCGCTCAGTTAAGTGGCTCAGGTGGACTTTTGACTTAAATGGCCAACCAAAGTGCTGCTCTTTGGCTGCTGTGTGATCAGGAAATGGGGAGAATTCCTAACCGACCTCAATAGGCAGAGCCATTTAGTATCCAGTAGTGCTGTTGAAGTAGTGGATGATAGTACAAGGAAGGAAGTGATAATTGGGATGGAATGGATCCCAAACCTGGACAATCATATTGTAGTGTAATCATATGTCAAGATATCGTGGCACACAATCATATCATCCATATTCCAATGCAGCTTTCTCAGAAAATCTGAATTGATATGAATTCTTCTTATGAAAATACCCCAGTGTAGCTAAATTAATTGTCTCTTCTGTAATTTTACTTAAAAAATGTGTTCAGTTTGCACTCAAGGTGTCAATAAAATGAGAAAATACTTAACTTATAATCATTTGTCGAGTAAACAAAAATAGGCTTCCCAATGCAGTTATTTCATACAGACTATTAATTTATTGAATTACCAGAAAACCTGCTATATTTAAATATATATATTAAGATATGGAATTATCTACAGTATATCTGGAGGATGCTCTTTGGCATATCACTCATCCCTTATTCTTTGACATCATGAGGCCTTTTTATCTGCATTTGATTGTGAAGTATCTTGGTGTCTGTGCCGACTGTCAACCTGCTGATTTGACTGAGCGGCTGCTCTGAAGCATTTAACTAAAGATTTATTCCGGCCTTCCTGCGTTCCCGGTGAGAACGGCACACAGGAAACGAAAGGACTAATAAAGAAAACGTGCAGGCAAGAAAAACGGAGCACTAAACTAATTACTTGCCGTCAATCACTTTGTATTTAAAAACATTGCTGCTTTAATAAGGATCGGCCATCGGCAGCTCATTGGTTGTGTTAGCCCTAGTCCTCCATCATTTACTGCTGATCCTCTCCAACACTTGCAACTCTGCGACCGCACACAACCTCTCTGAGAGAACAATGACCTGCAATCTCCCACCTGCGTGTGAATTATAATGTCTGGAATCCTCTGTGTTGGTTTAGCTGGAGGGACTTCTTCACATATGCAGTAGTACTCTCAGAGATGTGGAAAATCAGTTCCCCCTTTTTTAATTTATTTTTATGAAACCTTTATTTAACCAGGAAGTCCCTTGAGATTGAAATCTCTTTTTCGAGGGAGACCTCGCCAAGAACGGTCACCGGTTACGGAATAAAAGAAAGTGAGAATACATGGAAACGTATAATAAAAACAGCAGAAAAAGAGGAAATAAATACATCTTATACAAGAAGATACTGAATCCAACTCAGGAAAAACAACGTGCAATATTTAGTTACATGGCCATCTGAATTGTTTTAAATTTTCCCAGGGATACTAGTTTTTTAAAATGTAATGGATTACTCCAAGACTCTTGCTACGTGGTAGGTGATCCATTTAGAGGAACGAAGCTGAATACTGCTGTTGGTAGGAGGTTACTTAAGTAAGACGGGAGGAGAACAGCATGGCCTTGTAGACGAAAACATGCCAATGGAGTTTTCTGTAAATGTAGTGAGGGCCAGTTGACTAAACTATAAAGCACACAGTGTACTTTAACGTTAAGACAAGACATATAACTCAACTCATTCTTCTTATAAAGAGCTACTCTGTGAATGTATCACCTAATCATCTCCTGCTCAACACTGTGACTGAGCCCATTTTAAACTTTTGAATAGATTACTCAGTTTATAAAAGAATATTTCTTTCATCTCGCCGTGCAGAATAAAAGAGAAGCACAGTAGCCGGTACACTCTCATTTCTCCTCTCATACTTTCGGCTTGCTTTCATTCCAACTGCACGATTGAAATGAATAAACTGCAAAATGCTTCGCCTACAGAATGAAAGCTCAAAACCCCCAAAAAAGGGTGAATTTCCCGATAAACCCGATCTCATGGGAAGGTGTACGTGCGTGTCCTTATTGCTTCTTTTGATGGTTTTCATGTGTCGTGTTTTATACGACGTCACTTCAAATCGCAGTCAGTGCAGATTAAATGGCGATTAAATGGCGTTCAAATGTCACGCAAAGAGCAAAAAAACGGGGTTCTTGTTGGAAAATTCTGTCATTTTTACACCAATTTGTGCACATGATAAAACTGATGATATCATTTATTAGTGGATTCACTGAGAAGCAGATTGAGCGTCTCTAACAGTGGTCGTCACTTAAAACTACTGAGGACATATTTTCATGCAAATGTAGATTTTATTTCTTGTCTGAATAAAGCCATATGGAGCATTTACAGCATTTGTTTATATATATATATACTGTATATCTTGGCCAAGTTCGAGCTCAAGAGAACCACCTGCCCCATCGTTCATCCATCTCCTGACTCGCCCCCGGAGCGAACCCAGTAGGAGCTCGCAGCCGTTGGCCTGCTTCCCTGGATCCCTCCGGGCTGAAGTGCTTGTCACAGGCAGAGCTGCATTTAGATACAATGCTCCATTACATCAATAATAGATAGGAGGATGAAGGAGGAAGGCCAAATAGGATGGGACGGCTCACTCAACGGGACATGACAAGTCGCAATGACGGGGAAAAGTGCGCTTGTGTGTGTGTGTGTGTGTGTGTGTGTGCGCGTGTGTGTGTGTGTTTTATTTTTCGGAGCGCACATATAACATGCAAGTGTGCACATCGGGGTTGTACATGTGGCATGAATTGGAGCAGTAGGATGACAGGCGAGTGAGGGACTGCAGGATCCTGAAGGATGTTGACTTAGTGGGTTTCTGCTACGGTGGCACCATTTAGGATCAGACTGACCCAGTTTCCACAGAGCCCATACATTTTAGATAATCCCTGAGGAAACTGGGTTTTGCACAGTCTGCCTCCCCTGCGTGGTTTTTACATTGTAGCATACAGCAGGTAGAGGCAGGGACACAAAATGAAGCACTTAAAGGTACATGCTGAATCATGCACGGTTGTGTTAAAGAGAGGATATTCATTTCCATCCCTCTGTTAAACCACCTTCCTTTGCTCCCTCCCCCCCCCCCCCCTCCTTTTCCCTTTTGCACCAGCTGAAGTGGTTATGTGGCTTTATGCGGCAGCCATTTAAATCATTACCTTTCCCACATTGATCCAGCCAGAAGGTAATTGGCCCAATCAAGAGAATTAAAAGCCCGGGTAAGATGGAATAACTCAGCTCACAGATCAAAAGAGGAAGGGAAGACGAGAGAAAAGATGACGGGGGGTGTGGGTGTGGGGGGGGGGGGGAGGAATGCCGATATTAGCACAGGTGGATGAGAAAGTGAACACTAAAAGGTAGGGTAAAAAAGAAATTAATATAAGAACATTAGCATATGAATGAGAGGGAAATGTATGCTGAGGAAAGGACAAAAATAAGAGGAAAGATCTAGCGTTATGATACATAAAATGATAGTGAGGGCGCTGTGATGATTGCATAGAGGGAACGTAAATACTAAAGCGCAGATGAATGGGAAGATAGCAGTTTTCTAGGCTTCACATATTTTATGTCAGGACACATTTTCATCTTTGGTAATCAAAACATCCCCTTGACTGTGTTTAACTTGCTGTTGCCGTCTCTTTCTGATTTAGTTGAGAAATGCATTCAGGCTGTCAGTTTACCCCCAGAGTCTCAATGCGCTCCCAGTAATGACATATCAAACATTTGCGTCTCCCTCTCAGCATCCTCACCCCCCCCATCTTCTGTCTGAATAGAAGACCAGCAGCACTGTAACTCCATGCATAAGTCTGAGGCCAGCAGGCTCTCCTTCAATTAGGGAACAGACGGTGGCGATGAGAGTGCTGCAGAGGCTTCAGGAGGCGATCATTTCACTGGTCTGTCGATGAACCTGCCGCCTGTTTTCTTGGAGAAAGTTGTTGCTTCTGTAGTTTTTTTTCCAATCATTCTTATCAGTTATGGTTTCATTATCTGGCTGGTTTTGAAGTAATCCACAGTCACCTTATCAAAACGAGAACGCATCTGTATTTATTACCCGCATCCACCACACTCCATCGCACTGTGTGCACCAACGACTGTAGTCACATTCAGACAAACTCCAGTCCTGTATGAAAGAATGCACTCCCCTCATTCATTTTAATAGGGCCACTCCACTAATGCCGAGTGCCAACGCAGAGGACGGGAGAAAAAAAAGAATTGGCTCAACGTTTGCCTCAACACAATGCACTGTCATCCAGCAAGGCCAATCCATTTATCACAGAAAGTTGCAGAAACTATTTCAACTCGCACCTCAGAAATAATTTGGTTAAGGTACTTTTGGCTTATTATTCCCACATTTCATCACTTATTTCGAAGTGAATTTGCTCGTTATGTTATTGTCAGTCAGGATTTTTTTTTGCCAGCGAATAGCCTGCTCCCGTTTTATGTAAAGCTTTACCAGAACCAGACAAGCAGAGTACGATGCTAACATGGTCGTATGGGTTTCTGGTACCGAGACATGTAGACTTTCAGACATGCTGCCTGCGCGTTTAAGTGGGTGTACAAGTATACGAGTTGGATTCGGGATCGCAGCAGTTGCCGTGTAAGTTACAGATGAGCAAACCTGACACGGGCATTACCCCCGGGCTGATTAGGATGAGTGATGAGGGCTTGTAGAGAGGAAAAAAGAACAGGAGGTGGGGGGATGTAGCGGGGAAGGGATCACTCCATGACAATTAATGATGTCAATTCTTGCTGTGACATTTTGAAGAAAAGGGAGCAGGAGGAGGGTTATGAGGAAAAATGATGAGAACGTGTTTTAGTGGGTGTGTGTGGAGGAGGTGGGATTGGAAAAGGAGTCACAGTCCCTCCATGATCTTTGCTTTCAAAACCAAGGCATTCATTGTGTATTCATGTATTGATGTAGCCGGTAAGGAAGGTCAATGAAATACAACAGCGGTAGGGGGAAAAAATGGTTGAGAGATTAAAGACTGGCTGTTCAAACGAATGCTGGAAGGTTACAATCTGTATGTTCTGCCTCCAAGCGCCAACTCCCGTAGCTTTTTTAGGTCACTTTCTTATCCATCCAAGCTCTGTTGCGCTGTTTAGCTCATCTTTGATAACTTCAGGTCTTGTCGGTCCACTCTGCTCCTTCTTGTGAGTTTGGAAACAGATGCAGAACGTTGGAATCCATTTTAACCGGGCAGATGCTCCCCGGTGTAATCCAGATCCAGTTCCCCTCCGAGCACACATCTGCAGCGGCCTCTCAGGAGTCTTCCTGTCGCCTTAACTGGGATCCCGGTCGTGTGCGGCAGCCTGTCAGTTCCCATGGTTGCTGCGTTACACTGCGACAGAGGAGCTCCAAAAGAGACGTCTGCGCCTTGAAAGCAACACCCAGTTAGGCTGAGAGAAGGAACACAATAGATAGACGAATACATGGCCCAAATGAAAAAGCTGCCATTGAACACTTTGGTGAGCGAGTGAGTGGAGATGAAGCAGCTGTACTGTTGATGGAGCCACTCACAACCCTGTTTGTGGACGGGTTTTAATCGATGCTTGTAAATGCATCATCTTCATCAGAGTGTTTGTTTGTGTGGTGCATTGTGAGGCGTACACTCTCCCTATCCTCTCATGCAAACACACTCAGACACAACACAAACAGGTAATGTAACATCTGCAATGAGACTCTCAAATATACACATCTGTACAAAGTTGTGTTCAAACATGAGTGCAACTTGTCACCGGTAATGGCTTATGAATTATGGACACGGTTCATACATCACCCTGGCGTTCACACTGTACCATTCACACATTTGCATTCGAGATTAGTGGAAGCTGCTTGACCTCTAATCAAGGGCGTGATGGGTGGTGGAAGGATGTGATGGGGGGGGGGAGATGAAGCTCTAAAATACGAGTCAATTTCCTGCGGGGCTTATCAGAGCCGTTTGACTGGCGTGTGAGCGGCGAGCGGCCGTCAGTGGTTGTCAGGATTTAAACTTAGGGAGGAAATGAGACATTGGGGTGTGCTCGGAATATCCTGCAATGATAGGATAAAAGTGAGAGAGACGAGAGAGGAGCCCAATATACTAAATACTTTATGTCACTGCAGAAAGGAATGCATGGTTAGTATTTACAAATCATCAAAATAGAAGTGGGGGGCTAATCTGTTAGTTCTTCTCCGCAGGAGCAGTGTTAGTGCAAAGCTCTCCCTGGTGTGTTTTGAATGGATCCAGTACTTCACTGGCTATGGTGGCTGCATCAGACTGTCGGGATGACAGACACATCTTCCTCCCTTCATTAATCTCCATTTAGTTCTGCATTGGAGAGGAGGGGGGGGAGGGCGAGCGGGGGAGTGTCAAGGGAGCGTTGGACAGGGGGGGAAAGGGGGAAGAGCAAGATTAAAGATACGGCTGGCCATGAAATGGAAAAAGGAGATGGGAGATGGGGGAAGAGGGAGAAAAGATGGAGAGGATGAGGATGGGGTGAACCAGAAATGAATATTGACAGGGAGAGGTACAGTTCTCCTAAAAGGGGAGCGAGGGAAGCGAGGAAAAAAGCGAAAAAAGGACGAGTGAAGGGATATAGGTATAAATTGGAGAAAAATTGAGGCAGGAGAAAGCAGCAGGAGGAGGGGAAAGGGAGCCTGCTGTTTGATCTTTAACAGGATTATTTTTCCCTGCTTTCCTTTTATTTATTTGATTTTTCCTCATATTTATTCATATGTAAATGCTGGCTGTGTGCCAGCAGAAAACCATATCAAAGTTCTGCGCCGCACTGAGCCCACCCTGTGACTGTGCAACACTGACACACACACACACACACACCATACTGGGTAATCCTAAAGGGGGCCTCTGCGGCCCTGCAGTGGGCTCGGACACAGGCAGCACAGTCTATAGCGGGTAAGGACTCACTCTGCATTTTTTGGTGAGTTGTTTTAGCAGCTCGACCTTTAGAAAATGATGTTTGACTATGTGACCATCTGTTTGTTTGCTCTCTGTGTGTACGGAGGGACATGCTGGTCCAGCATCCGCTCTCGACAACATCCATCAGCCCGTATCGAAAGACACG
This sequence comes from Eutrigla gurnardus, assembly GCF_963514095.1. Taxonomy (NCBI): domain Eukaryota; kingdom Metazoa; phylum Chordata; class Actinopteri; order Perciformes; family Triglidae; genus Eutrigla; species Eutrigla gurnardus. The sequence goes on from NC_139926.1 coordinate 18,378,786, forward strand.
AAAAAAGCCAAGCCAAGGCCAGCCTGGGCCCTGCCGATTATTCTGATTCCCTCATTAAACCCAGGGGCTTGGGATTTTGTCTGATGGTTGGCCTCCGAGGGTTAACAGAGCTTTTCCAGGCTCCTGTTTTGAGTGGGTTTAAACCCGCATCGGAGTGGTAGGTGCTGGATCCCGTGGTGGATATTGATTTGGCCCTTTCCTTTAGATTATACATGTCTGGCTCTGTTGATTGTCAATAATGCCATCATTGAAGGACAATACATAATATCTGTGGCCTGCAGCCCACACAAGATTTAGTTGTCTCCATGTTGTCTGTTTGTGCTGCTCCTTAAGTGGTTGATATTTTTATGCTTCATAGATCTCTTACTGATGTATTAATGCACTAATACCATTTTTTTTTCTCATCATGCTAGGATCTTATATAAGTTTATCGCAGCGTGTCTGTGTATGTTACTTAACCTCGAAGCCCTCTCATGTGGCATTTACAAGGTCGTTTCGGTCAATAAGCAGAGGCAGAAAGGGCGCATATACAGTCCTCTGTGACACGACTCTATGCTGCACGGACGCTGGAAATTCTGTTTCTTTTGCTTATGTGAAGACACACACACACTCACACACACACACACACACACACACACACGGCTTTATGACCTAAAGACCTATATGAGAGGCCGTTATGGTGTACAGACACAGAACGCGGATGTGTGAGAGCTTCACAGATGCCACACAGTCCATAAACCAGATATTTGTGTGTGTGTGTGTGAATGTGAGTGTGTCTGTCTGTCTGCACGCGCCCTCCAACACACACTGAAGAGCATAGCCATTAGAGCAGTACTGCAGATTGTCTGGTAGGGCGCTCAGGGCCACAAAATGCAATTAGATTCTAGTATAAAATATTTATTTCCACAACACCTACTGTGCCCCAGAGAGGAGCCTTTACCCACTGTGTGCTTCAATATGAAAATAGTATATATATGCAGTGCATGCCGGAGAGAGCAGCAGATACGGTTTCTCAATGTGGGCTCATGCTCCGGCTCTGTGTGTCTGTCGACACGGATGAGTGCGTGCATGTAAATGTGAGGGCAGGGCGGCTAATAGACGATGGTTCATTTTATAGTCTCACATATATATGAATCGAATGCTTTGTATTGCACTTTAAAGTGGAGCAGAAACGGCGTTTCAAGAGGATCTAGCAACAGGATAGGCAGTGAGGACGTAATGCTGGGAGGAATTTGATCGTGGTTTAGCTCATTGTTTAGCTGTTTGGCCTGCAACTCTACAGCTTTCATGTAGCATTGTTTTCTGGGTTTGTTCTGTTTTTTACCAGAAAAGTAACCCACTGTACTCTTGGTTCAGTACCAAAGCAAAGTTAGCAACTAACTGGTGAACATGATCAAGCAACTTAAGGTATAAGGTGGCAAAGAATTGGTGGAGACCAAAAACGGAGCTAAAAGACGGAAACACAACTCCAATCCGAATGATGATGTTGCTTAGCAACAGCTGGATTTGTAAATAAGTTAGTGGAACATATCAATTTAAAAGATGACATGTCAGGGTTGTTTCCAACACTTTTCCACTGCTCCAAATTGGTCAAAGTAATCAGTTATTTCAGGTTTACAAACATATTTAAATGAAGGAGGTTTACTTTTGACTATATTTTACATTATTGTATTTTTTTTTTTTAGGAAAATAATCTGATTACTTCTCCCACCACAGATTATATTGTCATTGTTGTCCATCTTGTGAAGTTTGCCCTAAATTTAAATTATAGAATTTGCTAATGAAATACTCTGAAGGGCCTGTGTGTCCCAACCCCTAAAGGAGCAGGGGTTCATGGATTGTGGCTTTTTCCTCCTCCACCCGGCGTGCTCTCTGCTGCGTGCTGACGAGGACCATGCAGCCGCCTCTTCTCACCTCTCCAGTGTCGGCTTGAAGTACCTTCCCAAACTTGGCAGTGAACTTTTGTGTGCTGCTCAGTGAAGTTCACAGAACCGGTTCTGTTCTGCACTCTCACTGTGTCTCAGCAGCCATGTGACTGTTTGCTTGTGTGGGTGGATGAGTGGGTGGGGGCCAAATGTTCCTTACACTTACTGAACTCTAGATAACTTATAATAACAGACTGTAAGCCACATTCACACACATCACCAGGGACAAAGTTGGGTACAGGGCATCGGATTATGAATTTATAAATCCCAAGACCATTGAGAAGGCATGTGAGTTGAGTCGAGATTTACTTTTTATATATATATTTTTTGTCAGAAAGAAAAAAACCATGTGTGTATATACACTATTCATGTGTGTGTATGTGTGGGTTTCTGTCCTGCACTGGGAGGATTACTGTAGATTTACAAGGCCTGGTAACAATGAGCAGACCCACCCCAGGGACCCATACTCAATCACTATCACAATGAAATGCTGCTAATTCCCATTTAAAGCTTCCACACAGGCCCTGCCCTCCCTGCTCTCCAGGCCGGGGGAGAGCTGGAAGCTCAGACACGCAGCGAGGACCAATCCATGTTATGGTAGTCAGTATCAGTTAATTTCTGTCGCTGATTTCATCTCCATGGTAACTTCATGAGACGAATGTGTGGTGCCACTGGAGAGCGGCGCATGTTAGCATCTGTGTCATTTGTCTTAGCAATGCCCACCCAGAGGCCCCGTCCTCTCCAGCGCCGCTCCTTATTGGCCATCCGCTGAATAATTCAGCAGTTTGAGACGTAAAGGGGATTGCTTTTATTCCCGGCCAGCAGGTTGACGCCGAGAGTTCGCTATCGCATTGAACGCGGGCAGTAATTCATAACTTCAGTACGAGCATGGCGAACACGACGTTGCGTGTTGCATTCGTGGATGAAGGTGGTGTGTGTCTGTGTATTCATGTTCACTGTGTGCCGTTGCTGCAGGTGTGAAATACAGACTGTATGACTGAGTGTTGCGTTTGCTGTTTTTTTTGCAGATGGCTGCCACTTCCTGGCTCCTGCACAAGCACATTCATTTAGAGACGAGCTTTAATTGGACTCGGAATCAGGGTCAGAAATCTCCCGCCACATGAATATTTCAGGAGAACGCATCGGACAAGTCTGCCCCTCTGACTGTCCTCTGTCGTTTCCATGTCTTTTGACTCTCCTGTCCCTGCGCATGCATGCATGCACGCAGGTGCGCCAAAGCATTCGCTCTCAGTATGCACGTGCACACATACGCCGTGCAGGTTTCTGAGAAGCTGTAAAGCCTTTTTTCCTTTGGCCATTAAGGGGGATGAATTATTGGCACCAAATCACTCGAGGAATCCATTTTACTTAGGCACACACGCTTGCGTGCAAAAGCTGGCAAGCAAACACGCATGCACATACACGGAGCCTTTAAACTGGGGCGCTATCGTAATGGGGGTAATGATTTTTGCATTATTAATGAACCAGGCTTCATACTCATCTTAATTGAAAATGTTCTTTCATCTTCAGCGCTTGCTCATTTATCGTCTCCCTCAATGCAAGTGCTGTAATACATATAGTGTAGATGGCACATAGACCCTCATGGTCCTCCCATCCATAACCGACGCACATTAAACACACATACTGGACTTTATTTTTCCTTTTTTATGCCATTTTATCATCACTTGGTGCTGTTGTTGTACCTGCTCTTACTAACACTAACAAAGGCAACACCACTGATGTATGCAAATTATGCGGGGGGGTGTTGGGATGAAAGGGGTTGAGTTTGAAAGGTGGGATTAAATGAGGGTCATGCACAATGAACAGAGGATCGATGATGGGTATAAACTGGAAGGTGTCATGGCAAGAAACCAAGGTGTGTGAAGCTCAGTGGGGACATCAGATTGTATAGCTTCAGAGAGAATGAAGGGATGTAAGTGATAAAACAAAGTAATCAAGTCAGCGCTGCACTGTGTGGGCTGGAATGCGTTGGCCGTGTATGAGAGAAACATGTCGGTGTTTTTCTGCCGTTACAGAAGTGGTGGTCACTCTCACCTTGTTAGCACACCAGCACCTCAAACAATAAGAGCAAACCGAGCAGAGGAAACTGAGGAGTAAAGAGACAGGGAGAGGATGAGGTGAAATAGGAGGAATCAATTAGGGGCCCGCCAAAACACCAGCAATACTTCATCTCTGTGTTATCAGTCAATAACAACAGCTTCAGATGATAGGTGTTAACTGATGGATAGACCTCACTCACACTTTGTATCAGTCTTTCCTGGCAGTTTGCTTTTTTTTTAAGAGGGCATGCTGGTAAAAAAAAAAACAAAAGTGAATAGAAATCACTTGCATGATGCCTGGGTCTAAGCCTAGGGCACGAGTGTCATTAACTTCTCTGGCCCCGGGTGTCGCCCTCACTGGAGAGGCCTCTTTGCTGACTGGATAGACGGATGGGTCATTGCTTCCACCCCCCCCCAACACACACACATACACACACACACACACACACACACACACACCCTTATTCTCAATTCTCAGGTTATCACCTTGATTTAGCATCACATCCGTTATTCAACCGTGGCCCACGATTTTATTTATTTATTTCGCTTTCGTTTCCGAGACACAGATTTCCTCTAATCCTGGGTTCAGTTTGTTTTAGAGGTCGGGGGGAAAGAAAAACACCAAACCCTTCAGGAAGAAAAAGTTAATCAAACATTATTGTTTTACTTTGCCGCCAGTAATCACTGAGTCACCACCGTCTCTTATTTCAAACATAAAAGGACTCAAACTGTGACCAGCATGACAAAAATGATCACTCTCAGATGGCAGAGACAAAAGAAACAAATGTAGACGTAATAATTATTTAACTCAGAAGCAAAAAAAAAAGCACAATAGAATGCTATAGAGACAGAATACATACATGTATGAGAGGATGGTTAATGTCACAGATGAATAAATCATCACGATGTATTATGAAACAAAGTAAATAATGAAAAAGTGTACATCGATGACTGAAGTAGAATACACATTTATCTACAACCAACCTGACAGCCAAGCGAGGCCAGCATCCAACCATTAATAATGGTGCTCTGCGGTCTGCATCAGCATGACTCCCGGTTCATATTTCCCATGTTATGCCGTTCAGCACCATGGAGAGCTCCGTGGATACTCTCACAGTGGAGTGTAGTGCTGGTGGACAGTGATCAGCACAGTTAACCAAAACTCCGGTCCATCAGCCCCAACCATCAGTGGTGGTCTCGTCCACTTAAAACCCCCAACCCCCCCAACCCCTCCCCCGCATCCTCACAAGGCTGTCAGTTGTACGCCTGGTAATAAAGGTCATGAGAAAGGCTCGTTCATAAACTTTTTATTTGTCAATTTCTTCCATCACACAAAAGAAAATGTACACAACATATTACTAATACTAAAATAAACAATAAAAAACAAAGTGCAAAAGAAAACGCAGTAGATGTAGGCTGCTAGCAGCAAAACAGTGCTGTATGATATGTTGTAATTTGAGTGTTTTTTTTTTAATAAACCCAGAGGATACAAACCCCATGGCCCACTAAACTGCTCAATTTCATGATTTATTTTTTGTTTTGTTCAATAAGGCGGCCTGCTCACTGAGTGCCTGTGTCTGTTGGTTCTTTATGGCCAGATGTTATCAAACTCAGACTTCAAGATCATGTAAAACATCCTAATAAAGTCACAGCGGTGGGAAGTGTATACAGTCAATCACATTTTTTTATTTTTTTTAACATGACAGCGATCGTTTCTCAACCTTGGGGTGGTGTTTTGGTATTACCATGGCAACCTTACCATTTCCATGTATTTATTGAGTCCGAACCGTGAGCTTTGCCTTAGTAGGATGGCAGCTGAGTGATTTTTCATCCTCCAAAGGAGGGAATGACAAAAGATGTTTGATAAACAATGTCTTAACTGAGCCATATTGTTGTTGTCTTTGTGTGTGTGTTTTTTGCCTAAAGTGTACCAAACCCTGAAGAGAAGGAAACAGCTTTTGAAACTTCAATGTCATCCTGATAATAGAACAGTAGCACCTTGTGGGAGGAGACGAGGAAAAGGTGTCGTTCCCGAGGGAATAGATCAACCACGCTGTTGATACATTTGGAGGACTTGTTATGTGAGGTTACCCACCATTTTCTGTCCAATATGGAATTCCCACTTTACTGAGAGGTGTGGAGAGCCATGTGCTTATACAAAACACATATATTAGCCTCCAACTGCTGCTTTTTTACCAGACAGCCAACAACATCACCAGGGGGGCTCCGTGTCTAGTTTTAGCAGACTTTAGGGAATTCGTTTTTTAAAAGATGTGAACCTTACAGAAACACCTAAATGTTAAATGTAAATAATGAAATTCACAGTAATCCTCCCTATTCCAGCCTAGTTTGGATTACCTTTCAATTGAGAGCACAATCGTGTGTCTGGGAGTGGAATTTAATGCCCTTGTTTTCGCCGCCTTCATTCTCCCTCCTCCTTTTTTTATTTTTTATATTTTTGTGTCTCAGGCCGCGAGAGGGAACGGGGAAAGGAGCATGGGTGATAATGACTTGTCAAATTAGAAGCGATGGAACCTGCAGCGAGTGTAAACACAATTCGGAATGTTCAGATGACATTTTCCAAGCTGTATTTCTACTGGGGGAGATTAGCGGAGTGACAGCTCAGCCTGGAGCTCATGGATCACAGCTGCACAATAGAGAGCACCAGTAAACACACACACACACACACACACACACACACACACACACACACACACACAAGGGAAGAAATTACTTACATTCTAATACAACGCAATAGACACACCTGCAGCCACAAACACAGAGATTTCCTCACATGCACGCCACACACACTTTGCATTTTGGCTATCTTGTGATTTGAAATGCTTCCTCCCTTTCAGGCCTTTCTTCCCGGTCATGGTCCAAAGGGTTTGGCTCAGTCAGTCACGCTCTCTGTGTGTGTGTGTGTGTGTGTGTGTGTGTGTGTGTGTGTGTGTGTGTGTGTGTGTGTGTGTGTGTGTAGCCGGCCCACGCCCCGTCAGCATGATGGATGGTGTTCACACACAGCCCCGACTTTATAACTTATATGGGCTTTATTTGCATGTGTTTCCATTACCAGTAAAACTGCACATGATGTAGGAGAGCCGCAGACTTTTTGGCTGTTAAGATATTAAGGGCTCCTGTTTCTCCGTGTTCCATTTTACTCGTGGCCGTCCCTCCCCCCCACCGCTGCATGAACAGTCGTGAACCGGCGCTGCTCATTTCCCAACTTCGCCTCTGAAATAAAGAGCCATTTACAAGGAACAATGTCCCGGTCTACCACATCTCCCCTCCATGCTGCCCCCTATATTGGAGAGATACTATTGAGAGTCCGGAGCACATCAATTTGGGCTTCAAATGACTGTCTCCAGCTGGCCAAATCCTGACAAGCTTTCTGTTCTCCTTTTAAAAAGAGCCCTTTATCACCAGGAGAAAGGAAGCAGAGACGAGCAAGGGAGAGAGAGAGAGGAAAGTCAAAAAGCTAATGTCTCAGTGACACCCTTTCTCACACAACAGGGGAAATTTCTGTTCTATAACGGGTTCTGGTTAATTGAGTTGAAGTCAATTGGAGAGTTATTAAAAGGATCGTGTGAGCTGTGCTGAACTTGGTCAAGGGCAACAAATCATCCTGGTTTCTGTATGAAACAATAGAAACTGGACTGTCACCTTTAGGCAAACTTGAAAGTTACAAGGATTTAACTATAAACTACTTTCAATACTGTATTGTATATTTGGATATATCACAGATTTTGCCTCAAATACTTATATATATATTTGTCTGTCCTTCTGAACACCTGCTTAGATTCTCTCATCGTTGAGGATTTGCTTTAGTTTTAGGTATTGTTTTTGGTTTATCTCTGGAAGCTTCATGTCGCATTCGAAATGACTCGTGGAAATGAAGCCAATATGTATGCAAATGTCAACATCCAGCGCCACAAATTAGATTAACTCCACTCCCCTACTGTTCCTGTGTCATGTCTGGTCCTCGGGTGCAGGTTCAGGACTATAATGCACACACAGCTGTGCATTACAGCACAATTTACAGTGCGTGCACCACAAATAATGTCAGGGATGAACTTTAATGAAGCACGATGCAGAGAAACTGATTGAATCCACATGCACTCGGACATGATGAGCGCACCGCACTAATGTGGACACCCATCACACCAGTATGAGCAGGATAGATCTTCTGAGCACAACTTAATGAGGATTCATTAGTGAATTTATAGGCAACTTATAGAGGGTGATCAGCCATTTATTGTCTTTGAGTTGTTAGATACAATTAATTTAAAATAAAGAGCAAGAGAGAGCGTCCGCCATTAGAGCGTTACATCCATTAAAGCAGACAATCAGAAGGTTCATTATCATACATGGCCATCTAAGGCGATGCTTGTGCTGACTTAGGGCGGGCCTTGTTCGACTTAACAGCCAGGGAGTCGGCGCTAACGGAGTTTCTGAATGTTGAAATGAGAGCTAAATCAAGTATCATCGATGTTTTCCTCTCAGGCACCCAGAAGGAAGAAAAGTAGAGCGATATTCTCTGATTAAGTGTGAATGATTTGTTGTTACAGACACCGGGCAAAGTCTGGAACATAATGAAACTGTAGTAAGTCAGCCACGGTTCAATTAACACATTTCCAAAAGGTTGCAGTAACAGGACACTTCCAATGGGACATTTCCAAAACAAGTACGAGTTCATGCAGGATATTATCTGAGCAAAACAGGCAGGTAGTCAGACGTCTTTACAGCATGTTTGAATTAATATTTATGTTTTTTAACTCCTATTTTTAGTCTTTGTCTTACTTTGATTTATTTGTCCATTAATTAACAAATGATTCAATTAATTTGTGGGATATAAACAAGAAGTATAATGTTGCCATGGAGTTAGTTAGTGTTTCTGTGGGCTTGCACCTTGAGCCCTGTTTTTTTTAGGCTCTCTTTGTTAACATTTTTGAGAAATTGGCATCATTAAAAGTATACAGTATTAGCTATTAGCAGTTCCTGTTTGCAATGTTCATTGCTGATCCTATCATTGCATTACATCGATACATTGAACACTTAAAAAACACGATGATTCTCAGGCATTTTCTTGAGTTTTTCTTTGATTTCAAAGCAGATTCATGGATATTTACTAGCAAAGGATATGATATATAAATATGTGCATCATCTGTGTGTTGTGACACCAGGAATGAGTACATTTGACGTAAACTGCAACAATTGGGCGCTCAAGGATTCCTAAATTAACGTAATTGCCTCCATCAGCGGTGTCCAGCTGTGGGCCAAATCAGTGGTGCCGAACCAGCAATTTATTTCCCGTTGTTGTAGACGATGACACCAGCACACACCTGTCCCTTTCATCGTCCTCCCTATCTTTGCCTCATCTCTCTCATTGCCCCGGGAGGATGCGCCTCACGCTTCCAAAAAACCTCTGGGAATAGCTGCATTCTCTGTGAGTTGTGACGAGGAGAAGCAACGGAGTAAAATGAGCTGGAATCGACTACAGGCGGGGGAAGAATGAGAAAGCTCTACGAACAGAATAATAAGGCTGTGGAAGAAACAAATACAGGGTGAATTACTCGATATGTGTTTGAACAGTCGGCGAATGCAGCCAGATTCGGGCTACAATATGGCAGCGGGCACCTGTTCCAAGTCTGGCACTGGGCGGTTCAGGTGTGGGGGGGGGAGGGGGGGTAGCTGTGTGGCAGCAGGTCTGGCAGACATGCTGCTTGTTTGCTTTGCATATGCAGCCATCACATCACATCCCATCACCCTTTCTCTTGCCTCTCTCTCTGTTTGTTTCTCTCGGCCTGCTCTTCCCATCCTTAATTATAAATATATATTACATTTTTTTCCAACACATTTAAATTTACTACACAAATAAAAGTATAGTATTCCCTCATACAAGGTTCCCTCATGCTAAAATATTGCACATGCAAGTTAAATGTATGCACTTTATTTGGCCTTCAGTCCTGTCAGGAGGAGAAACAGAGGAAGGCAGATTTATACGAGGGTGCTATTCCCTGACCCTTTTTCAGAGAGACAGCAAAGGTTCGCCACCATCTTTAGAGAGAAATTATCACTATTGGTCCACATTTGCATATAAATGAAGAATGGTTAACTGTCAGAGGGAGTGACTGATTTGGGGGACAGAGAACGATAGAGTGGCACGGCCGACGGAGCAGATTAAACAGTCAGACATCAAGTTACTTGATATCGCAGCACAAAGAAAAGGAGTGAGCATTAATACACCACCATACCTCAAGTGACACACATAATGTCAAATACATGTATACATAATTTATATTCATAAAATATTGCAGAGATAACCTTTCAGTTGGTGACCTGTAGGTTCTGACTTTAAAAAAAAAAAGAATAAATTATGAATATTTGCATGCAGAAAAGCTCCGGTACTATTGATAGTTCAGGTCTGGTCAGTTGCTGTTAAACTGGATCTTGCCCCCACTGGACCAGAGTGGACCAGAACAAAGCCAGGCTCCATTAACATGGTCTGCTCCAGTGATGCAGATCCCAGACAACAAAAGATGGATGACACAGAAACTTATTTTTCTTATCAGGTTGTAATCTTGCAGCAGAGTCATTTTAACATCAAAGGCCTGAGTTCATCTTTTTCCACGAACTAAATCATTGAAAGGCATATATATATAAATATAAATATAGACAGTGGTGGATGAAAGTACTTTAAAGTAATGCAGCGTTTGTTGCTTTGAACAACTACCAAGACTGAAGAAAGACTGAAAGTCAGGGCACAGACATGAACACTAGAGCTAAAAGGAAAAAGCCGGTGCTTTAGGGGGACTTAAGTGATCCTACCTCTGCAGGTCAACGCTCCGGATGGGGTGACCTGATCCTTTCTGAACTAAACTTGAGACTAAAGCAGAGAGAGATCGACGAAGGTATACCTGAGCTTGTTTTGAAGACTAACGCAACGATGATTTGTTGTGCATTCCCTGCTTTGTACATCAAATCATCGCATATTATCTGTGCAGAGGGCTTACATCAGTAATGCGTGCAGCACAGGAGAATAAAATGTCATTTGCCAAAAGCTTATGGGTGGCATTTGCATTCTTATTCCAGGGCTTACTAGCGCAGTGAACCATTTACTATAGATTCTGCACAATTACCTTCTGGGGTCAGCCAGCTGGCCACTTGTGGAGCTAGAAACGGTGGAGATCTATAGTACATGTTCAGCCTTTTTCCCAGAACACAGAGGCGAATTACCATCGTGGATCACGCTGGTCATTTCTCTGCCTCCGGAGTTATTGATTATACAAGATGTTGGATGTGTGAGGTAATAATTTGTTTCGTTTGGAAATAAATTCCTACAGTGTACTTAAAAAAAGGAGAATTAGTCATGATTGTTCTTTATGTCGGTCAGAAAAGCCCCACAAAGGCAGTGGAGGAGGGAAAACCGTCAATGCCAAGCTGGAGGGAAGGAGTCAGCTGTATAGGGAGACGGAGATGGAGTAATGTATGGGTGAGGAGGAGAGGGAGGGAGAGAGAGAGAGAGACAGAAGTTATTAAGGGTCCTTATCCACATATAGATCATTGAATGTCCTCGTGGCCTGCGAGAACCCTCCGCCCACCCGACATCTGATAATTACACTTCATTAGGAGAACAGGTAGCGATTAGAGACGAGAGGCCGGCTACTGAGGACGATATGCCAAAGAGTGAGAGACGTGAAAGCAGGAAAGCGAGGCACACTTGAGTGATATGCTGTTGTGAAAGGATAATGGGAATATGATTATGGAGAGGGGGAAGAAATACAGGACTAAGACGACACGTAGCCTGCTTCGTGCTTGTGTGTATGTTTGGGCTGCTTGTTTGCGTTTATGTGTGAATGTGGGTCAATTTATCGTAGCTCGGGGGGTCTATATTTTTATGGTGTTTTAATGTCGCGGGATGACGGACAGGTCTGCCTCGACACATTAAGGAGACACACATTCCTCCCCTTTGCTACATCCTTGCACCAAACGCACCTACGTCCTATACATCATGTGATGTAGCAGCGTTGGAGCGGCAGCAGCAGAGTCGAAACGATAAAGGAGTGCTGCATCCTACGCTGCTGCAGTGAGATTCATTGGGGCAGGGGCCAATTCCCCTCATCTTGATAGCCATGTAGGACCGCGTCCGTGTGGAGCCATCCTTTACACCGCGGGCTTGTCTGAGAGCGGCCGCACAGTCGCTGCTAAAGGTGCGACGTCCCAGAGGTGCAGGGGAGGAACCGGGGCCAGATCCTGTATGTGTGTGTATGTGTGTGTGTGTGTGTGTGCTGTCAGCAGACGGAGAGTGAGAGGTGAGGACTGCAGTATTCCTCCAGCGGAAAGCATTGATTTTCCGGCCCAGCGTGGGGATGTGGGAAATGTCAGCCTCTAATTGAGTTGATAAAACCGTTTTGAGTTTAAGACATAAATATGGTTTCCCTCCGCAAAAAAGGCCACCGCATTAAACAATTCCCATTTGACGGCCCGTAGGGAATGAGAGGTCTCCTTGTGTGTGTGTGTGTGTGTGTGTGTGTGTTTACGTGTGTGTGTGTGTGTGTGTGTGTGTGTTAACGTGTGCCTCATGCATATGAACTTTGTTTTCCCGGACAGCACGTGTCTGCAAATCCAAGCCGGTGAAAGAAACTGACAGGCGAGGCACCGCTGAATAAAATGTTTTCTTTCATTACGAATCAGGATACAAGCTCGTTTAGAATAAACCGCTTTTGTTGCGGCGAGGGAGGGCAGAGATGGAGAGTGTGAGAGAGAGAGCGGGAGAGGCAGAGGTCATATCCATTAGAGGTGAAGAGGCTGAATAAAGAAAAGGCTGAATGAAGCCTCCGCTGTCCCTGCTGATTAGCAGATTGATATGCAGAAGGCTTACCTGCTGCCTTCAATGGGAACGTGAATGTCAGTGGAGGTATAGCTGTGTGTGGTTTAGAGCACCGCTCACAATAATCTCCTATTCAGTGTTGAAATATTCAAAGAAGAAAAGGAGCACAAAATGGAAGTGAGTCATGCTGGGGGTTCTTTTCTGACATAATCACGGAAAATAGAGATGTTTCTCCTTGTTGTGGGCTGATATTTGAATTATTCAGCTGTATAACTGCTGCCAAAAAACACCTTGTCTTCTGTGCTTTAATCCTTAATCATTTACATCACCGAGGTTCTTTAACACGCTAGAATCATGTTAAAGTTGGACGTGAACGCATATGAGCATGCTGTTTGCATCTATAGGGGCCCTGCCCTCAATATTAGGAATGATAATTAGACACACATGATGTCCTGCACACACACACACACACACACACACACACACACACACACACACACACACACACATATGTAAAACGCACACACATTCGCAGCTTAGCCTACTGGTAATTAACAGACATAATTAGGGAGACAACCATTCGTATGGGGAATGCACACACACACTCACACACACACTCATGCACATTACTTCCCTGGTAATTAAGAGTATTAATTACAAGCATAGCTGTCCCTGTGAGGCTCTCTATCACTCACAGACTGGCACGCAGCAGGGTTCTTATTACCTTATCTCATCACACCATCGCCGCTTCTCGTCTCTCTCTCTCTGCGGTTACACATGCACACACGTGTACTCCCTAATATACACCAGCTGGATAAACAAATGGTAGCTAATTAGTCGGGGAGCGATAGCTGGCCATAGGTTAACCTCGGCTAGCCGGGGAATTGGGAGCGCGAGAGAGAGATCTGCCGGCTTGAAGCGGAGCAGACCAGTGGGCCTGAAGGGTCGTGCCAGTGTCTTTGATTTTTGTCCTTTCAGCTGCTTTGCCCTCGGCAGCCTCCCTTGTTGTCTCTTCTGCACTTTGTTGTCCTGCAGCAAATTTAGGCCGGGAGATACGGTTGCCATCCGTATCGCACGTGATTTTATCTGTAAAAATGAGCTACTCTACTTTCACTGTGGTCGGCACACTAACCTGAGAGGACATGTAGGCCAAAACTCTCTGCAGTCAGGGGCGAGTATCTACGCAGAATGGATTATAACACTTTGAGACAAAGGGCCTGAGGGAGAAATACCTCTCCACAACCGATGGACGAGGAAAACGTGAAGAGCTCGAGGAGCCATTCCCAGTTCAGGAACGAGCCTTGCACTCTGGCTTTGGAGCTGCGGTGCATCCTCCTGACATCGTTTGTGGAGATGTTTTACAGCTCGTTCCTAAACGTTGCCATCTCTGCGGAGGTGCTCATGCCCTGAATGAGCGAAGGTGTACGCCATGAATGAATGTATACCTGCTTAGTGCACAGCTTAGTGTCTCATTACTAATAAAGCTATTAGAGACAGTGTGATCCAATAAATAAAAGAGAGGATTATGGTGGCTGGTTTATGACCTGGTAATCCTCATCCACACTCCTATGTTCTTGTGAAGTAACGTGAAGATGCATCATATCTCTCTATTCTTTCTGCTGTGAATGTAATATTCAGTGATATGTGCTGTAATCACACTGCATACACAAACACGCATGTTTGATTATGTGTTAACGAACGTCTCCCTTTGTGCGTCCCTGTAGTGGATGGCTGCACAGACTGGTCAGTGGACTACCTGAAGTACCGGGTGCTGCAGGGCGAGCCGGTGCGGCTGAAGTGCGCTCTGTTCTATGGTTACATCCGGGCCAACTACAGCCAGGCCCAGAGCGTGGGCCTCAGCCTCATGTGGTACCGCAGCTCCGGCCTGGGCCACAGCGACTTCGAGGAGCCCATCTCCTTCGACGGCGTGCGCATGAGCAAGGAGGAGGACGCCATCTGGTTCAGACCTGCGGACCTCCAGGACGTGGGCCTCTACTCCTGCGTGCTACGGTAGGACGGAAAGAGATAATGCAAATAAATATCCGGTTTAACACGTAATCTATTTGTTTCGCTGTGGGTTTTCTAAAATCCCGTTGTTCTCCCTGACTTTGACAGCATTTTGGGAAAATTGCTTATTTGCGGTTCTTGTCGAGAGTTAGAAAAAAAAAGATTAATACCACTCGCATGTCGGTGCATTAAGTATTGAGCTGGAGCCTGGAGGTGATTAGCATTGCTTAGTGCGGAAACTGGAAGCAGCAGGGGGAAGCAGCGAGCCTGGCTCTCTCCAAAATTCACAAAATATGCCTAACAGCAACTCGATAAGACCTAATAATTGGCACTTTGAATCACAGTTTAGTCAGTACACCAACATAATACACAAAAAGAGAGCCCATTCACCAAAATGTTGGACTATTCCTTTTAATCAGGGAAACTATTTCTTCATCATAGAGAATATTATCAACCTCAAGAATGTTGGCCGCATCTTCTGTATGATAATTGAGTAGTTCCTCTTATTTATCTTCCTGTGAGCTACAGTGTAAACCGAGTGGCCAGGGGTGAAACATAGACAAGGAGATAACTGAATACAAACACCCACACGTACACACTCTTTAGTGGGCCATTACAGAGAGTCTCTTCCTAATACAAGAAGCATAATTACGTGGCAGTAACTTATTAACCTTTACAGTGGAGAACATCCCTCAATAAACGGCTCATTGCAGCTCTTCATTTCGGAGTGTTTTTAATAAACGCAGTTAAAAGCCTTTTAAAGACCCAGAGAGGCTCGCAGTATGCATCGAGTGATGATACTCAGGCCTGTGCTGCAATTCATTACCGCTCTCCGTAGGACTAATCGGGCACAAACACTGTTGTCTCACCGTAAATTAATATCGTCTTTGATTGTTGACAATTTCTTCCAGCGCGGCTTGGGTCCCGTTTGAAACGTTGCTTGAGATTCCGGGGCGTGCTTCGGCTCCGCTGCGGTTTGTAGAAAAGTGCCCCCAGCTTGGTGTTTCTTGTTGCTCGGCTGGGGGGCGAATTCACACTTCTCACATAACCCTAATCAGAACGTTTGCCTTTGAGCTGAAATCAATTATCTTTTTTGTGAGAGAGAGTACGCTTTGAGTCACAAGCGTTGGCACTTATGACCTAAACACGGTACCCTAAAACCCCCTGCAGGCAAAGAGAGGAGAATATGCCTTCGTCTTTTCTTCCTCCGATCTGAACGACTCGTTGCACTCATTGACATAACCAGGCGTGGGCAAATATATCTGTGACGTATCATCAGAAATATGAAGCAATAAATGTAAAGGTAGGCTGCTTTATTACAGGACAGATTGACTTGGTATTCAATTTACCTCACACACATTATGCACCGAATAAACTGGCAGCACGGTGTATATTCCAAAAACATAATGAGTTACTCGGTTATAAAAAATCTCATCATTTATACACGCAATTAAAAGCACATTATATGCCACTGGTATTCTATAGCAGAATGAGCATGTGCATTATGTGTCATATTTCTTAAATGTTATTTCAATGTAAATTAGCCCTGAGAGCTGATTCAATGGCGTCAACGACCTCCACGTCGACGCGCTTCCTTTTATCCTCGACGGTTGAATAATGGCAAGATCTCACTCATTTAATTGCAATTAAAATACGATCAAACAAACCAGTGAGGTGTGTTTGTCATCACAATGCTTCGTTCCACATCGCTGAGACTCAACAGGGACATAAAACAACTTGCTGCATTGCTGCCATAAATTCTTTATTCCTTAAGCTCACTGAAAAAAAAAAACAGTTCCTCACAGTTTGAGCCCTAAGAGGCTGAAATTGGTCGTGGTGGTCTTTTTTTTCTCAAGTGAATGCAATACTCTCCGTAGCCCACCTTTAAAAAGTTCTCTATAACACAGGAAATGGAAAAGTAGCTACATGAAAGGCTTGTGTGATATGTATTTTTGATTGGAGTAAATGGAGTATGAGTACCAGAAATTGGGTGGTAGCCATAGCAACGAGCTATCAAGAAGCAACGATGACTGTACACTACGCCGCAATGATTTTATAGTATCGCTGTTTAATCGGGTCCTGATGTAAGGCCCCTCAAATTAAAGCTGATAGTCAGCACTTTAAAGCCGTAGTCATGTTTCATTTCTAATCCCGTGCGCCGGAGTACAAAAGCCAAGGCAACAAAAGATGTGTCACTGCCCTAATACCTCCTGACTGGAGGTATATATGGCAGGATAGTCTCCAGTAGCTCCGGGCGCGTTGTGTACTGTCTATAAATGTAGGTAAATCCCCCCGTGTTCAGTTCAGCTTCCCACCGAAGCCCCACAGATGTTTTACTCAGACGGAGATACGGACGGGCATGAGCAGTTATCTTTGTCCTTCTCTGTCTGGGAAATGTAAGTCTAATCGCCAGTTTTCATGTGAAGGTGACTTCATTTGCATAGCAATCGCTTGGTGC
This sequence comes from Eutrigla gurnardus, assembly GCF_963514095.1. NCBI lineage: Eukaryota > Metazoa > Chordata > Actinopteri > Perciformes > Triglidae > Eutrigla > Eutrigla gurnardus. The sequence continues at coordinate 18,396,066 of NC_139926.1, forward strand.
TTTTTCTCCCACTCTCTTTCCCCCCCGTTGCTGTTCTTCTGCCTCTGTCCCCCCCCCCCCCCCCCCCCCCATCGCACGGCATCTCACTTAAGGCCTGCAACATCGACTCGTGTCATCGATACGTCTTCCTCTCGTCCCACGCTGCCTCCTCTGTGTTTCACCTGATGAATTATGTTATAATAGTACCAGTAATGAGTCTGTGTTCTGGAGAAGGTGAAGCCACATGTATTTCCCTTCACATGATTACATTATCCAACATGGGGGTGGGGGGGGGGGGGTAATAATGTGTGGAGAATTACAGCCAACGTGAGCCGCAGACTAATACCCAAAGCAGCTCCACTCAAATAGAATGTGACAGACGTGAAAGACGCCACAGGACTGTGCAATCGACCCCCGGCTGTCCATCAATCAGGCACCACCACTGACACCGTCCCACAATGCCGCAGGGTGCTTGCTGTGAATATTTAACACGCGAAGACGTCTCCCCAATTTCGCTCCCTGGGGATTCTAGCGGCTCAGGTGCTCGACTATGAGAGGTCATTTGTGATCATCTCCCCGGCGATACATCAACACGCGTAGCGGGAGGAGGGGGGTTGACTTTGTAGGTGTGCGAATTCCCCCGCAACACGCGTGATCCTGTCCACACGCGTGTTGGTGCACGTGCAGGTTTGCATCGGTGGAATTTGTTCCGTGGACAAATATGTTGTCCAAGTGTACTCGGTGAGCCCACTGCACCGCATCTTCCCACTCTATTCCCTCTAGATGGGAGGCATCGAGTCGATAATGTTAGTTATCAGCACCAAGAGGGCATTGCTCTGTTGCAGTATCTTGCATCTTACTTTTGCTTCCTACAGCATTTTCCAGATGCCCTTTTAGTAATCTTCTCCTGCTGTAGAAATATATACTGTATCTTTTTTTCCTTTCTCATTCCAAGTAGCTCTTCTGCTTCGGCTCCTCTCCTCGCTATCTCTATCCAGTCTTCCATGACTGCGCGTGGCCACATTTGTCTTCAAAGTGTGTAAATGTGTGTACGTGTCTGCAACTGTGTTTTATGGTCCCGGGGGGTCAGAGGTGTTTATACGAGAGAGGTGACTCCCTTATTGCTTCCATAACCTGAGTAGATCATATGAAACCCTGTCATTTACAGTGAATGGGAGCATCTGGCGAGCCGTAAATGTAATGTAATGAAATGAAATGAAAGCCCATATGGCCGGTGAAGGCACAGCCTCCCATTCCGACCGAGTGACTGACCGCGACAGATCACAGCCCGGCTGGAGGATGGAAACACGGACATGTTATTAAAGTACGTATTGGTATTCGTTTTTTTAGGTTTTGAATCAGGCCCCTTACTTAAAATTAAGGCATTAATGTTGCATCTATTTTAGTTCACAGTGTGGAGACGGCCTTCTCCCCGTTTGGATGCGACAGAGCCTCCCTTCTCACAGAGCCACCGCCCATCCTTCTCCTTTTCTGTTGCTGTAACTCTGATAGATTCTTTCATTACCTCCAGGACTCGACTACTGCAATAGCATCCTTCATGGCACATTGTCCAAAGTCCTTAATAGACTCCAGGACATTCAGAACTCTGCTGCTCGCCTGCTCACTCACTCCCACTCCGGTGACCACATCACCCCTGTCCTAAAGCGCCTCCGCCGGCTTCTTGTCCCACAACAGATTGAATCGAAGGTCCTTTTCACTCACAAAGCTCTGCACATCCACCGGCCTCGCCTCCCTCGTCCACCTCCGCCCTCCCTCCCACAGCCTCCATTACTCTCCCCCATATTGGGGTGAAGGGGCCTTCCTCACAGCTGCACCCCCTTCGTATTGAACTCCTTTCCCAATCATGCTGTGTTCAAGAACTCACAGAAAAATCACCGTTTTAGAATCACTTTTAATGTTTATCTTCCTGTGGCTATATGGCCAAAAATCACAATATACGTGATTTTATCTCGTTATCATGATATCGTTTTCTGATGGTTCAATATTGCAGCATTTGGATGGTTCAGTATGAATAATCTATATGTAATAACATGATTAAGTTTACTCCTGTCTGAATTAAGTACTTCACTTGAGTAGTTTCTAATTGAATTAAGACATTTAGTGCAAAATAAACACATTTGCTGAGGAATTTAAATCAGCGTGTACTTGTTAGACAACATAATTGTTTATCATGGTATCTCCATAATCAATTACATCACATTATGATTCCATGGAATGAGGATGAATTAGTGTGTGGATCCTGTGTTTTAGTTCTCTGTGTTCTGTTGTCAAACCTGTAAAATGTGTTTGAGTGTTTAGAAAAATCACCCTGTGAATAAAAAATGTGGCCTCACTGATGCTGTTGAAATTGAGCAAATCCCTGCAGTAAGGCTCCAAGGCTTCTAAAAAGCCGTCACCAGCAGAAAAGGTTGATATTGAACATTTCTGAACCTAAAATACATTTCATAAACACGGTTCAAATCATTCTGGTATCAGGCTTGCAGAAACACACAATGGCAAGTAGTTAACGCTTGGTTTGGCGTAGGCATCACAACCTAACAACCGTGACAAAGTTACTAGCGTGAATCATTAGCAACCACCCTGAGTGGATGTTCTCCATTGTTATTATCTCACTTATCTCACCAAAATGTTTACATTCAACGTGTCCGTGCTTTGCAGTAACATACGATGCCAACATTATTTCCAAAGTGGAGGATAAGATAATCCTTTATTATCCTGCAGTGGGGTAACAAAAAAAGCATCAGTAGCAGATGCAAAATCTAAAATACAATACTAGTAAATTATGTACACAGTATAAATCAAATTAACAGCTAAAAGCAGTTAAAAAAATAAAGTGACAGTAGGATACCAAAAGTGACGGTCAACAGTACATGTATTCAAAGGTGTCCTCATACTTTTGGCCACACGGAGTTGTCATTGTGTTATTGTGGCTGGGAACGATGGCGGCTTTGATGAGGATGATGATTATGACAACAGCGATGACACGTGAGAGAGAGAGAGAGAGAGAGGATGAGATCCTTCACCTCTGACAGCTCGTGTGCTTCAGAGGTGAAGTGTGTATTTGGTTGCCGGGAGACGGAGGCGGTGGGTGCAGCGGGGACTAACTCCTTGTGATGACCAAGCAGCTTTCTCTTCCTTCATGTCGCCGGGGCCACTCTCAGCGTTCTCTGTCTCTTCTCTGATTAGCATTCGTCCTGGCCGACTCCCCCCCCCCCCTCCTCATAAATCCAATATTGGTCGTGAGTGTGAGTCATTGACTCGGTAAAGCTGCTGAACACGTCGTTATTGCTAACCCCACAAACGTAAGGGGGAGGGGAGGGGGATGAAAATAACTCAAAGCGTATCCACGGGAGTAAACATTCCACTTGTTTGAGTGTGTGTAGCAGTATGCCGCTGATGTAGCAGCATCGTGGCGTATGGAGAGATGCTTAAAGGTGAATCTTAACCTCCTCGTGTTGCTCTTCTCACCACAGGAACTCCACCTACTGCATGAAGGTGTCCATGTCTCTGACGGTGGCGGAGAACGACACCAACCTGTGCTACAACTCCAACATGAGGCGGACGGAGAAGGCGGAGCTCAGCAAGAGCAAAGACATCCTCTGTCCGGACATCGACGACTACGTTGAAGCTGGCAAAGAGCCGGACATCACCTGGTTCAAGGTGGGTCGGCTGTCTGATTACATGTGGTTACATTGATCTCTGCTGCCGTGTGATTTGTGTATCATACTTGCCTCAAGGTTGATTTATTGATTTTTGTTTTTGTGCTATGGGAAAAGTAATAATGAAGGCATCTTTCTTTGTGATTATACAACCGAGAAATGTTCCTGAATGGTCCATTGGTTTGTTTCCATCTCATTCCTTGGCTGTTTATGTTTCGAAGCCTCGTCGGGTACACGGTTCCAGATCACTTAGGCGGATTATGTACGGATGCAGATGATCGCGGTGAATTACGGAAGTGAGTCGTCTGAAGAGAACAACGGCTGAGCGGAGGGCGGCCAAAGAGAACACGAAACTTGTACCGGGGGGAAAAGAGTGCGATGTCACTCTGTGCCCTGCGGAGCGAGTGGATGTCCTCCAAAAGATGCTGCCAGAGAGTGATCTTTATTCAGCGTGCAGCTTCCCCAGTCTCTCACCTGGGTTCCTGCTTCTTCCCAGGTCAGCAGGCGAGGCCTGGGGGGGACAGCGCGGTGCATCCCGGTGGAGGGGCTCGGGCCAGACTAATCACAGGCAGATCAGCAGTAGATTAGCTGGTCGGGCTCGACCTCTAGGTTTTTCCAGAATTCAATTATGGTGCGGGTAATGACTGGGAGTGCTGGAACCCAGAGTTATTTGGACGGCTGCAGAGCCACCGTGATTGAATTCCGAGGTTGCCGGGAGCAGCGGTGGAATAGAATCTGCCGAGCGACCATTGCCGCCCGCCGGAGCACCGAGGGGCTGCAGAGAAGGCCGAGTCTTGGAGAAACTCCACACGTTGTGCCCTCACACACACACGCTCCACACACGCTTATTCTGCCAGCAGAGAGTCGTGTAAATAACTTTCCCTGTCCTCTGTGGCTCCACCGCAGTATCACACGGAGAATATTTAGTTTGCCGCAATAAGCCTTGATTACTTGAAGAGGATAGCTTTGTTGTTCCACTATATGGATTTTTTTTTATGCAACCCCACCACTTCATATACTTCAAAAAGCTTTTGCGTCCAGCTTGAAATCTCATGGATCTAATTCATTATGAAGCCGAGGGAAGGTCTTGAATAGCATAATGTCAGGTTTGGCCCTGATTCTTTTTTCCGTTTCGGACTGCATTCCCTTCCATCTCCTGCCAGATATTCTGGACTCCACTCCTCCAGTGATTTATCAAGAGCCGCTTTGAGGAGAAGTGTTGAGTTTGACCTGCCTGTCCTTTCTCCCGTGTACAGGAATGCCGTCCAAAGCAGTGGCGTGCCAGCATCCTCCAGAAGAGAGACATTCTGTCCATCCAGGAGGTAAAGGAAGATGACATTGGGAATTACACCTGTGAAGTCCAGTTCGGGGGCTTCGTGGTGAGGAGGACAGCTGAACTCACAGTCACTGGTGAGTCTTCAGGAGGAGCAAAAAGGCATGAAGATGAAAGTGTGTGTTTTTTTTAGATATGCGGCAGCGCTGCAGCATCTATTCTCTCCATGTAAGCTCTACGGCCGGGACAATCAATACCGTATCAGTCACAGGGGCGTGAAGAAAAGGACTAGATGTTAACAAATACACACACACACACACACGCTGCTGAGAACCGCAGCGATGTCCTGCTGCTCTGCTAATTGCTGGGGGAGGTTGACTGCTGTGGCCTGGCCTCTATCCCTTCTTCTAACTCAGCACTTCCCGGCCCACCGAGCAGTGTTGAAATATTTAAGGCTATAGGCTAAACCCCTTCACACCGAGAGCTAGAGAGCCAGGACCAAGGTCGGGAGATTTACAGCACTCTTACTCTGCTCTCCCTGTTTCTATCCATCCATCTCTCTCTCTCTCTCTTTCTCTCTCTCTCTCTCTCTCTCTCTCTCTCTCTCTCTCTCTCTCTCTCTCTCTCTCTCTCTCTCTCTCCCTTTCTCTCTCTCTCTCCCTCCCTCTTTCTTTGCCTTGCACAGCTGCGAGGTAAGCACATGACAAATAAATGCATTCATTCGCTCTCTCTCAGTGCGAGTGTCCTCCAGGGTGAGACGTGGGGGATCGGGTGCTCTGAGCACCGCCAGGTCAACTGCTCCTGTTGGGGTTGATGAAAAGGTCAAATCCAGTTTTTCCTCTTTTCTTTTTCCTCCCTCTCCTTTTCTATCTTTCAAACCGGACGACTCACCCGTTTGGTGCTCCTAAAACTGCCATTGTGCTCAGTGATGCTGCAGTAAATTGAATGATCTTTGCTCGACCCCAGATGTATCGGCAATCAACAATATGAGAAAAAGGGGGTTATAAAAGTCTACATTTTCAGAAAGACTCATGCGTGCCCCGGTTGCATCGGCGTGTGACGGCGTGGGATGGTGTGTATTGTAGCTATATATGATTAAGATTAATGGATTAAAGCTGGTAAGCTCAAAAAGGGGGCGGTTGCTTTGTCACTGCGTCGTGTTGGATGTGTGTTGATGTCTGGTTTTTATATCCGAACCAAAACATTCACAAATCAATATTAGCTAAGCTGCTAGGATGTTTTTAAATAGGTAAAGTCTCAGTGTGTGTGTGTGTGTGTGTGTGTGTGTGTGTGTGTGTGTGTGTGTGTGTGTGTGTGTGTGTGTGTGTGTGTGGGTTGTTACACACAGAAGTAGTACATTAGATAAGTATCTTGTGTGTTGTTTCTTTGTGTGCCATGAGAGGGCGATAGCAGCGTTTAGACACGTTATTTGCTATCCAGCGAATGGGAAGACGCAAACCTCAACATCAGCACGCCGATTGGATGGACGTCATCCTGGAGGTGTGGCTCCCAGATTGGCTGCTCTGGTGATTGATGGGCCAGCATTTTATTCCCAGCGGGGGCTCAATAAATATGAGGCAGATATGAGGAGGAAGATACACTAGATTTAATTTTATCACCATTACCATCACAGTAGAGCACTCCGAGCACTCAGTGTGTCCACAATTCCCTGTAACGCACCTAAATTAGAAATTCCTCAGGACATGCATGGGGCATTATAAATAGCATATTTCATATAGCGCGACAGCTCAAGGTGCTTAACATAATGAGGTTAATCAAAAGGAATAATAATAATCATATAGACAAAAGGCAAAATAAAAGTGTAGCTTCAGTACAAATCAAACATGGAGTGCAATTTCAGCTGGATGGCATAATAACTAAAAGCAGCTTCACCATGTGACTTTGGGAACAGTCAGCTGACCTGTTTCAGGGATGAGAGGGTCACTTTAAAGTATATTCCAATACAATTATTAATTATGTTAAAAAAAATAAAGTCAGTAACCTGATCCATTATCACAATATTAAAGTAACTGATTACTTTCTGCTGCAGCAGTACCCATATAAATTAATTTACATTAACCAACATGCAAATGTTCCGGTTTGTTCTGACCAGAGTAGAGAGTTATTTGGAATATTTTGCTCTGCACTATGATTAGAGCATCATTAGGATGTTATTGATACTGCTACTTTTATCAATACTCATAACGAAATACTTAAAAAAATGTTTTTATATCTTATTTTACAATGAATTGTTCAGAAATATGAATATTTGTTGTAGAGTACAGTAACATTTACAGCAAAATATGCTTTGTGTGAGACTTGTGTCATATGTGCTGCATGGTCGTTCTTTATTTCAAAATCTATTTTTAAATGACAATCCTGCTCATTATCCACATTTATACAAAAATGGTAACTGTAATCTGATTACTTCTGTTTGCAGCCTTCTGTAACTGTAATGAACTCCAGTTACCTTTTTCATTTTGTATGAAATCATTTTAGTTAACGCCCTTTCCATGTGTTCTCTTGCTCCCCAATTCTGCAGTAACCTAAAGTGAATTCTGTAACCGTGCCGAGACAGAGAGTGTGTGTAGAATGAGTTTAGTGCTTTCTCCGTGCGACCTGACAAGAGATCATTACTGTGGTGTAACGTACCTGAGATGAAGGCCTGAATCCGCTTCTCTACATCCTGTTAAGACACAAATCCTCAAAGTCTTGCTTTATTTTTGTGATGATAATAGGCTGACTTTGTTATTGACTTGATATGCTTGTTAAAAGTGACATCTGAATCAATAATAACACCGAGATGTCTGACTTGTTTTTTAATACTGTGTTCAGTGTGAGGCGCCACAAGCAGCAGGACTGTTTTTAACAAGTTTTGCAACACAGTTTTCGTCATTTTCGGTCCTTTTTTTCGCACATTTTCATCCCTAACCGTTAGTTTTGTTTTATTTGCCCGTGTTTTTTGCGATACATACACCACTGAGACGTCTGGCATACTAACATTGCTGCTGTGGAAACGTGTTAACGTATTTAATGTGGGCATTTTGTGTGCTACACGGTGTGTACGCTGGCGAATGGATCCCATGTTGGCTGTATGCTGTATGTGCTTTGGCTGCGCGCTCGTGTGTTTGTTAGCCTGTCAGCGCGACCTCAATGTTCTATAATGACGGTGGCCATAAAAAGTTTATTGGGTTATAAATATACACAGTTTCCATTAATGATACAGAGAGGAGGAAGGAGAGAGAGGAAATAGAAGAACACAAACGTATAGAGGCGGAGAGAAAGAAGCGCTGGTGAAGTGAGAGACAGACTTTGAGGTGCATATCTAATATACAGAAGAAGCCAGAACAATAGAAATATGTAGCTGGCGTTTGGGGTTAAATCAACCCTGTGAACAAGAGTGAGACAGAGAGTGAGAGAGAGTGAGAGAGGGCATTTCCCACTGCTGTATGGCTTTTGTAATGCTCTCATGCACACATATGCAGTTTGTGCTTATATAGGCACACTGAAACGCCCACACACTGCCAGAGGTATACCTATGTTTCCCATAATGAAGCGCCAATAAGGCATCAGGAGGTTGATAATGGGATCCCACAATTGTGTCTTTTCTGGCAGTCCATGAAATGATTTTCACGAAGCACGTTTTCCAAATGAAGACAATCTTCAAGGTTCCTTCGTGACCCAGAATCCCATCTCCCGTATAGCAGAACACTCTCTATGTAGAGGTAATGTTTGTTTTTTTACAGCATCACAATAGCTGCCTTGTTTCATCAATTATAATTCTGTGGAAAAAAATGCATAACTTGTTCTTATACCAGTGCTGTAGCTCCTCTGCAAAGCTGTATTATCCTGGTAGAATTACATTGCACTCACTCTGACCAAAGGCTCATTTCCTTTTTAATAAACCTACACCATCATGCCCTCAAGTGGGCGTGAGATTATCCACATTTTATCACATCCTGTTAAAACTGGCATTGCACGGCAAGCATAAAAGGCCAAACTACGCCCGAGCTCTGCGCGCTAATGTTGTAGTTTATTTGAGAGGCCAAGAGGATGAAGGAGGTCATTAAGTTTAACTGATCTTAAACATAAAGCAATAGACACCGGCCTTTTGTTTGACCCCGCCTTGCTGCAAAATCTGTGTGTGTGTGTGTGTGTGTGTGTGTCTACTGTTCTGACCCCGCTGCACCATGTAACTGCCTCTATTAGAAGCTGCTATCTGAACCGAGGTCAGTCTCGTAATAGAGGTTAACTATGGGCATAAACATAAGCTCACCCGCACCAGGCTGATCCAGGAGCCCCTTAATCAAGCCCTGACGCTCCTCAGGTTAATAGAAGTGCAAAAGAAACAGCGACCCCTTTACCTCATTTTATGTTCTCTCCACTTTGTGTCAGAGCCCATTTGAATGTGTGACACGCCACGGGTACAGCCTGCACCGCATCGCAGTGTGTGTATATATATATATATATATATATGGAGAATCAGAACACCATTATCAACAGATGGAAATATTTTTGTTTTCCTCTCTCTCCCCTCCATGGACCTTCATCTCCACACCTCCCCCCGTCTGTAAATTGAGTGCATTTTTGTGTACTCTTATAATTGATTCATAGCTGCAGCAGGTTCCCTATTTCCCGCTTCCTCTGAGGAATACAGAGCGCGGTCAGATTAGTCGACTCTTGTGTTTACCCCTTTCTATTATCTGAGACACGGGAAGCGACGCCTCGGCTGAAACGACCCAGCTATGATTAATTGATACACGCACGGTATGGGCCACGTCATGTACTGTACGTCTGCTTGTGCGTGCTGCCGTCTTAAGGTTATATATGCTTACCCGGCGGGTGTCTGGGGCGATATCTGTCCGTTGTTTAGTCGCACATGTGAATCATTCCTATTCAATTTTACGATTCTCTTCGGCCTCATTCCAGCGCCGCGATGGTAATGCTACAAGAGTATAACACCAGATAAAAGCCTGCTTCGGCTGATGTATGCGGCTCCCTCTGCCTTTTGTAGGAAGCAAAAAATATTATACGGCGGGAGCGGGAAAATGGATAAAGAGAACAAGGGAGTGAAAGTGACTGATAACGGCAAAAGGAGTGAAGAGATAGAAGGAATGAAAAAGATAGAGGGGTTACCGCTCCTGCATCGTACAATATCTGTATTCCCTGCTAGTGTTTCCCAGCAGAAACAGTGTGTCCAGGACCATAAACAGACCATTATCCTAGTGTTTATCACAGTGCACATTACCGTTTGCCTCTGTCGGACTTACTGTAATGGAGTCGTTTGGTTTGATGGATGCCTCGGGCGCCGGTTTCTATCTATCGCTCCCATTATACCTGTCTGCATCCCCTTTACTGTAGAAATGTCCGTCTGCACATTCGCCGTAGCCCGCGAGCTTGCGGTGATTGAGGTTACGACCAATGTAAATGTACCATTTGGCACAGTAGAAGTGGAGGTGCAGAGGGCAGGATGAAACCGAGGGCAGGAGAGGAATCATCCAACTTAATCTGCGTCTTGTAGTGCAACGGCGGTGAGGAGGCGGGAGGGGCGATGCTTGGGAAAAACACGCTACCTAAACAGCGACTAAATGTATGATATGTGTTGGAAATAAAATGTGACTGCCGCCCGCGTCCGACTGGGATGGATTCTGAATCTTCAGCAGGCGCCGTTTAAGATTCATCCATCAGGGTGCAGAGTCACCTGATTGCCCTTGGCTCTCTGGGCTACATCTCACGTTTGAGGTAGGACGGCATGCTTACTGTACGTGGCGTGTGCGTGTGTGTGTGTGTGTGTGTGTGTGTGTGTGTGTGTGTGTAATGAGGAGCCGAGGTGTGGGGAGGTGATCCAGGACATCGTCTCATCGCAGTAAAAGGCTACTTACAGCTAGGGGGTCACCTTCAGACACACGAACACTTCACAACCTTATAAAACGTTACTGCCGGTGCGAACGCACGTGCGAGCAGGACTTTTTGCGCGTGTCTCTTTGTGATTTTTATATGTATCTATTTTAGCGATAGCTTGTCGTTTTTAGCCGGCCAGCTGGACTTAATCTCACCGCGGTGGCAGAAGCAGTCGGCAGAGATGCAAGCACAGGGAATGTGGCATCCACACCTCCTCCACCTCACACACACACACACACACACACACACACACATATCAGGCTGAATGTGGATAGATGGATGGAGAAGCTGCGATTAGCCCTGATATTATCCCAGAGTGCGGGGAGAGGAGGAACGAGCGGGGCGAGATAAGAGGTGTGGGGTGACAAAACGAGATGGGTTTGCTCTCGGCTGAATCCTTCTCCATCTTCTCCGCCTGTACGCTCGAGTCTGGCGTGAATACACGGCGCCCGCGTGCGCCCGCCTGTCGGGGTCCACGCCAAACACTCCAGCTCCGCGTCCTTGGGGAGACGATGATAAAATCACACCTGAGATAAGTGTTACTCCAGCGGTTGACTTTTCCCTGCCTCCACCTACACACATGTAACCACCTGTGTACACACACACACACACACACACACACACACACACACTTGAACATCAATCACACCCATGAGGGTCTGGTGCACGAACTGCGAAATCACTTTTATACGTGTGAGATGTGCAGAATGCTGTCTGTCATATCATTTCATATCAGAAAGTGCGGTACGATGATTATCTATGGGACGTCCACGTGGCCTTTTAATGCCCTTACTGAGCAGCTGAGTTACTCATGAAACGGTAGTATTATCAGTCCGGGGCGGAGCAGAATGGCTCATTAGTTTAAGGTCAACTATCACTCTCATCATTTACTAATCCCTCTCTGACTGTCTTCCTCACCCTTAACCTTTGCACCCCCCCCCCCCCCCCCTCCTTTCCCCTCCCACCTCCTCTCAAGTGTTCTCCAACTCACTTCATCACTATTCACCAGCTGTCCTAGATTCTGAGCAGGCCAGGGTTCACATTGTTTTAATTCAATTAAAATTGACATCAATCTGCGTGTGACGAATGAAATTTACATCCCCGACAATTAATCTTGCCTGACCTACCCCCGCTCCACCCACGCAACCCCCCTAAGTGTTACCAGAGCAGCAGTGGTGAAGTTTACATTATGAGTCTGTCTTTTGAAGCCTTTTCACGTTCAGGTCAATAATTAAAGTGTTTGCAGTGGCTGGCAATATATTTTAGAAGCCAGACTCAGTAAAAAAAAAAAAAACTGCTACAATATATAGCTTAGATGAGATATTTAGCGGCTAAATAAGTACTTTAAATCACTTATCAGAGCTATGCAGATGACACACAGCTCTACATCTCAATATATCCTGATAACAGGAGCACTTTATGCTGCTTGGAGGGCATCAATCTCTGTGTGTTACCAAACATCCTGCAGTTGAGCAGAAACTCTAGTGAAATGTTATTATTGATGCAGACCCGAGTGCTGGTAGTTAGCTAGGCTAACTGTTTTCTCCTGTTTCCAGTCTTTATGCTAAGCTAAGCTAACACTGTCTCCTAGCTCCCGCTTCATATTCACCACATGGATATGAGATTTGGTATTCTCATCTAGCTCTTTACAAATTTACACTTAGAATTATTGTTGTATGTCATTATGCCTGAGATTTAATTTGAATTTAAGCGATGAAAATGATGATTTAGATCTGCATCTAAAATGGCTCTCTTGTGTTTATTTTGCAATGTCTTTATTCCGTCCAATTATCAAGTATATTACTTTTAATCAAGCAGCGCACAGTTCTCCGTATTACACAAAAATAGTTTTTTTGGGATTGTTTTCCTTCCTAAAAGCAAAATAATGTTGGCGAGAGCAACGGAACAGATCATTTTTACATGCGGGAAGCAGAATCTCAGCCTCTCTGCATCTTCCACGAGCATCAAAGCCTTTTGCTGCTTCAAATGTGTGGCGCTCTGTGGGAATCTGCGGCATGAAATATTACACGGCTCTTTTTTTTTCCTTTTGAAGTTGCCTTGACAAACATTTTCATGAGAGCTGCCCTTATAAGCCTGCTGAAACACTGCAGGTGTAAACCTGCCGCCGGCTGCTGCAGCAGCAGCAGCGTCCACCGGGGGTGAATAGAAAAAACAAAGCTTCGCTGTCATGTATTCTCCACCTGACGTAGATCATCCATGTTAGTGCAGCATTCTGCTTTAAATCCTCTGTCTCTGGAGAGGACCGGCCTAGCCTCTCTCTCTCTGTGTGTCTCTGTCTCTCTCTCTATGCAACAAGAGAGTTCAAGCAGCTACTGCGATGCTTGTAAGCTTTCCTCCGCTTTGTTGGGTTCCCGTCCCTGAACGACGAGATCCTTTTGAGCTGCACACGTGAAGTTAGCAGCCTACATGTGAATTACATGTTCATTACTAACATTGCTTAGAGGTACAATTTCTGTTCCTCCAAGCAACGTTAGAGCTGCTCCCACAGTCTAATAAAACCCAGCAGCAGCTCCGGTTGCACTAATGGCCTCCTCTGTGTTTGGTTTAATTTGAACGACCAGCAGGGAAGTTTTGTGGGCGAACATGTTGCTTACATTATGCCGCACCACCTTGCACTCGCGCCAGAACGTCCCTTCCCTTCCCTTCCTCTTCCTCTGCCGGTCTTCCTCCCTGATGTGTGTCCAATAATGACGTTACAATGGCCCCGTTGGCCATGTTGACACTGATCATGTTATGCCCTTTGTTTCTCTGATCTTTCTGCAATTCCGGTTCTCCTTGCCAGCGGTCCAGTGGTAATTGGCCCCCTTACATCCTGACTCACTTCTCCCTGCAGACATTCACCTCTCTCTCTCCCTCCTCTCCCTCTCCTCTCTCTCCCCCGACAGGCCGCCTAACTTTGGGTCTGCAGTTGCTGTCTCAACAGAATAAAGTTTGCTCTTTTTATAATCAGAACGGTGCCATCTGCAGTCTGGTGCTCATGACAAAGATCTGAAAGGGCTGAAGGTCAATTAAGGGGCCCTAAATAACCCTCTCATTATACTGACTGTCCTTAAGAAAAGAGCACGCTGGAAAAGCCTCTGTCCAATTAAAAGATAAGAAGGTGACCATTAACAACCACGGGGGACGGTGACAGGGAAAGAGGGAGATTGTCCCACATTTGATCTCAGCCACAGAGCGTCAATGGACACTGTATTCGGCCCTGAAGAGTCCATATTAACGAAAGGGTCACAATAAGTGTGCGTGAGCATCTGTGTGCATATTGCACACGAGAGAAGCCGTGATATGAAAGGATTCTGTTTTCACCCGCGGTGCAGGTGGAGATTGTTTTTCCTGTCAAGCACACAGCTACACATGCAGTTCAAAGGTCTGACATCATCTCCCTCTGACTTGCACTTTTGCCCCGCGTCTCCGTGTCTCCATATGCCCTCACATCTTGCTCATTTTCCCCCCCTGGAGTTGTGGAGCGTCATGAGGTTGATGCAACCCTCGCCCTTCCCTTGTCACCCAGTGCTCTAAATCCAAAATATACAGTATATGTGTGCATAAGCACTACTGTCCTGTGAATGCTTGCCTGCATGCACATGTGTATAAATGATATCCGGCCCACTCTCCCAGCTCATACACTGTCTATGTTCTGCCACGTCATAGTTATTTTTGGACCCAGCGCGGTGCCTTGGAGAGTGTCGGTTGTGTCAAAACGAGGGCTTTTTTTTTTCTCCTCCCAGCTCCTTCCAGTGAGTCCGTGACTAAACGCCTTAACTGTCATTACCATTTTGTGTTGCCACCATTTTCCCTGGTACACAATGGAAATGATGTCTTTACAGCAGCATTGCTGCTTCTCTTGCTCGCTCTTTCTCTCCTCCTCTGGCATCCCTGTACAGTTAGAGAGGCTGTCCAGGAAGCCAGTGTCAGCATCTACAGTCTGCTTTGACTGCGTGTGTGTGTGTGTGTGTGTGTGTGTGTGTGTGTGTGTGTGTGTGTGTGTGTGTGTGTGTGTGTGTGTGTGTGTGTGTGTGTGTGTGTGTGTGTGTGTGTGTGTGTGTGTGTGTTTTTATGTGCAAAAACAGCCTGTGCCTGTACCTGCTGTGAGTGTGTGAGAGAGGATGTGGGCATGTTTGTTTTCGTGGCCGTCTCTGGACATCTGCTGACTGGACGTCCACATCCGTCCCTCCATGCCTGCCCAGGTGTGATAACTGCAAGTGAATGCCAGTGACTCTTCCTCCCTGAAGCCAGTTTCCACTTTAGACAGGTAGATGGATGAAGAAGTCCCTTCACCTCTCTCAGCCAAAGAAGAGCTGTTTTGCATCATTTCTGTATTTTCCCAACTTTTTTTTTTTTTCATATCTGTGTGTCTAAGTGACTAATGGGGATAACGATTTTTACAAATTGTTCCAGTATTGAGGGAGAGCGCTGCCGCCGCTGAACGGACAATGAAGTAATCGCTCCTGTTTGCTTGATTGTGCCACTGATGGGCCTCGGATTGTTGTCAGTATCTGACAGCGTTATGGAACTGGACCAATTTCAAAAATTGCTGTCCCCATTACATCAGAAAGACGAGGGGACGGATGGGTAAATATGATGCAGGTTGAAAACTGCAGAAGTTAGCCTTTATTAGAGGCGGCAGCAGCAGCAGCAGCAGCCGGGTGGCAGTTTTCTCTGCTGCAGCAGCGACTGGGTGACAGGTCTCCGACGGTGAGGGTAAGATCATGTTGAGAGTGTTGCACCATACTGTGGTTACACTCACATTTCTGTCCGTCAGATGCTCAACAATAGATCCCGTGACTCATCTGTTGACCAGCTCTGCTCCTCGCCGAGTCCGGCTGAAGACCAGATAGCTGCTGTAGCGTAATCACGGCGCTGTGGAGCGAAGAGAAAGGCAAAGTGTGCCTTGCTGGAGGAGGTTGAGTCAGCCTGTATTACTGGCTCACCAGTTTGCTGCAGGATGATGTGAATTTTTGGGAGTGCCGATTTATTTTATTTTTTTTCCTATATTTTTTTTTTGTCCTCACCTATTTCTCCTCTCCTCTGTCCTTGTTTGGATCTGGCCTCCTTCAACCTCTTCCTTCTCTCTCCAACTTCTTTTGTCGTCGCTCAAAAAGATAGAACGGAGAGACAGGTAATTATCGTAGACGAAGGCTCTCATTTTCTTTATATTCTCTCCCACAAACCCCTTACCTCTCTCTCTCTCTCTGCCTCTCACCATATTGCACTCTCTCTCCAGCTGTCTCTGTAGTTATTTTTAAATCCCCTTTTAATTACCCATTTTAGAGAGAATAGAGAAACGACCAGCTATTGCAGTGTCAAACGAATCCACACATATGAGTTTTTCCTCTTGCCTCCGTGGCAGCGTGGCGCAGTGTGAGGGTTGGGTCCGCCCCTGCAGTCGTTGTTTAGCGGTGCACTGGAGCAGGCTTTATGCTGATTAACTGCATCACATCTGATGGATTCCCAGCGACCTCTCCACCCCTCAGTGTAGCTCTGGGAGCCTTTCAGGGGGGAAAGGCTTCCCTTTTTAATTAGACAAGAATAGGAAATCTATTAGTGAATGCAGAGAATGCTCCGTGTTGAATGAGGGATTGCTGAGTTCAGTTAGTGTTGAACTAACTACAGACATCTCCCCTGCCATTACTGGATTCACAACTAAACAACTGATGTGCTTTTTTATCTCTCTCACCTGTCAAAAGGCGAAAAAAACGTGGTTTACTGTAAAAGAAACAGTTGATAACTGGCTTCATCACACACGTGCATGCTCCTACGGTGGTGTTAGTGTAATATAACGTCAGCCATCAATGCAGCAGACATTCTGGCCTTTATCAGACTGCCAGCTCTAATCTGTGGCATATCCAGATTGTATCCACATTGATTTTAGAAAAGGCTGGACAGCAAGAAAACACGGGGTGGTTTGAAATGTGATTCATATCAGATAACTACAGATGAGCAGAATCCTTCCTCACCTTCACCTTCTCACACCAAAGCTTCTTCCATACCTGAGATTTTCTGGTGAGAAGCAGCCACACCCCTCATTTATGCCCAACTTTAAGCCTCAATATAATTACAACAGGTGGGTTTCATAAAAATTCACTCCGCAAAGAAATTTCAAGAAGGGGGAAATAAAGAAAACATTTTTTTATTTGTTCCAAGATGTAAACATGTTAATTTCTGCCTTAAAGTCGGGCCTTTTTAAAACGGGGGCCTCGTTGGCTTAACTGCACACACAACCCCAATCTGATCACCTGAAATACCAGCATGAACTTTATTTTACAGATCTGATTTGAGAAGAAATACCAGGGGGACTCCAAAAGTATAGCTAAATACAATTCAGCCGTCATGAATCTTATTATTTGCACCTGTGCTTTTCCTGCTGTGACACGTCAAAATGTCACTGCACACCACTGGAGAAAGTTGTCTTTTTGTTAGTTGACATTGCCTCCGCTGAGAGTTTGTGTTTTAATCGACACTGAACGCCTGAAGTGGCGGGTTCACACCAGTCCTGGATCAGGTCTCGTTACAGACAAGAACCTGCTTCCTCAGAGTATAGAAGAGATCCTCCTCAGTGTCCTGGTATCATAACTCCTCACTAGTGCATCAAATGTGTATTCATCCGCAGCAGAAAATAGGCCCAAAACAATGCCTTATTTACTGGAGAAGGATTTGCTAAAACTTGAGTTTCCAGCTGATTTAGGAAATGACTTTCCTCTTTTAAAAATGAAACAATATATTCTTGTTCCTCCGAAAGATTTGTATCTTTAGGAGGAACAAATGGGCTCAGACGAGGTAGGGAAGTCAGAAATTATTGAACGACTGGGCACCACATTGTTGGTTCGGGGGTTTTCATGGGATTTCTGTCCCAAAAACAAAAGGAAACAACAGCCTTTCCCTTGGATGGATGTGTCACACTGCATCCCCAATGAACTCGCATAAACAGATACCAGAGTATTCTACAGTGTACGTTGTGTAAGGCTCCATGACTTCTTCATAAGCATACACTATTCATGTTGAGGGGCAGAAGAGAACGGCGGCGCTGTCCCAGTCCCGACCGCTCACTCACTCAGCCGCAGTGTGGGTTACTTTGACAGTTAAGAAAATGTGTTTAATTCTTAATGCAGTGGCTGAACTTTTCACTGGGAAATGTTTGCCCGATGACTAATTCATCTCGCTGGTAGGGAGGAATATTTGTTTAACAATCAGCCGCGGTTCATGTGAGGATGGCCTTATTTCTGAAAAGTGCTCACTTCTCACTGTTTCTCTTGACTTGATTGAATGCCGCTTAGTGTGTAATGTTCATGTGGAGTTTTTTTTTTTGTTTGTTTGTTTTTTTCTTTGAATTCGGGAAGCAGATGCAGCACAGTGTCTCTCTAAATGCTTTTGCTGTGAGATTCTGCACACTCTTCCACGCGCCTTTGTCTCGTGGCATCTGGGGCGTCTCACTGGGATAACACGTTACATAATTAGCACCAAATTAACACTCAATTAGGCAACCCGTGTTGAGAGGGTGGGGACAGGCTGTCTTCTGAGGCTCTAGAAATTGCATCAGAGCCTCAAACACCACCTGGCCTACTGAGAACATTCTGTATGTCGATTACATATAAACGTATACCTCATGCCCTCTTTGGTCCCTGTATACAATCCCATTACTGCCATTAAAGCAGGATGTGTGTACTTGGGTACGACTCTTAGGAATCCCCGACGGAAGGAAGGACAGAGGTTGAGTTCTTCTTGTGCTTTATGTTGCTTCAGCAGAAAGCTTTGATTTATAAATTGAGCCGCTACAGAGCTGGGTACCTTGTGATACTTGCGCTTCTCTTGAGAGTAAAGTGATAAAGAAAAGGTGACAAAGTTTTGATGAAGTTCAACTTGAAAGTGCTCTTTTTTTGCAGATCCATCTGCAAGATTATTTTGTGGGCAAACATGAAGAAATAAGATTTTGTCAGCCATGCTTTTTTTTCATTTCTTCTCTCCCTTGAAGCTGCTGACAAGCAAAATAACCTTCAATACCTCTTTTTAGGTATATAAAGTATGTAAGTTTGCAGTTTCTGGTTTTTCCGCAGACTGCCTCAAGCAAAAAGATTACAAAGAGACAGAATTATCATCCATTCAACATGGAAAGGAATTCCATCTCGTCCCAGATTATTCCTGTGCAGGCCTGAGATAAGCAAACAAAGCTAAAGGGAACAATGTTTTTACTTTGAAAAGCCACGCAGAAATACAAAAGCAGCGTACACAGCTACAAAACACCTGTTCACATAAAGGAAAAGTTTGTTTTTTCTTTTCTCTGCGTCTTCCCTTCTCTGTCATAAACTCAAGCAGCTCATCTTTTCTCCCTCCTCACGTCTCTAACTTCCTCTGTTTGTCCCCTCCCTCTCTGTTTTGCACACACACACACACACACATTCACACCTCTGTTGGGGTGGGGCTCTTTATTTCATTAACAGCCGCTTGCACGCCAAAATTCATTATGCCAACCTTCTGTTCTCGCGCACCCAAGCATGCCAGCTAACGTGCGGAACAAATTCCTCTTCCCCCCTCACTTCACCCTTCCTCCCCCTCTCTCCTCCCCCACTCCTGCTAATAAGTATGTTTAGGATGTGATTCACCTGCATCAAAAGCTCCCGGTGAAGAGGCCCGCTTTGTATATATCGCTGGACCATAATTAGTCATTACTGTCAAACCCCCTCTGTGTTTCCCGTCGGCCGCGGTGCTTTGAAGCCAACAGGTGGTTGTATCCTAAATGCAGACATAACGTAGGTATCGTTACTTCCCCTCGGAGCTCTGAGGGGAATGTGATGCAGTCTGTGAAGCACAGCAGTGGTGGAGTGGCCCGCCTTGTGTTCCCTGTTTTATTCTCTTTTATCTGAGTTGTCCAACACTCATTTCACAAGGGGGGGTTGCTGTGAGTTCTACATCCTGCAACAGGAAGGCTGTTTTCTATGGGGTGAAAATCCTGGGGTTTCATACGCCATCGTTAATGGTGAAGTCCATCATTGTACTAAGTGTTCTTGAGTCTTTTGCGGAAGATGGCAAGCGACTCTGCCGTCCTGACATTGGCGTTCGTTGTATTCCTTGATACATTTTCCTTTCTAATTGTTATTTATGTGTTTGTTCTGACAGCTAGCCGACCTGATCATTCACAGACAAGTTTAATGCCTTGCATGCAGGGGTGCGGCGGTTGAATTGCTAACAAGCCGCCCGACTGCAACAGTAACTGCTGCACCAGACAGGTTGAATCCATCATCTTATCGCCATCTGCAGTGTGCGCTCAAAACTGGCGCCGGTCCCAACCCGGGACAGTTAGCGTTGTGTTGCCGTGGACCCATGCAGCCTCTTTTCCCCAGAAAGTCTTCACTCCCTCAGTTAGTTTAGCTGCCAAGTGTTTGTGCCTGGCAAACTCAGAGAGAGCGTGTGTGACGTAATGTTAGAGCCGTGATCATGGCAGTGTGTGTTCAAGTTATTTGTTAGGCGTCACCATGTTTAGAGCCACGTGAAGGCTTCAGATCTGCGCTAAATATTGACATTAGCACCTTTACAACAGGTGCTTTGTTTGTTTGAAAAAATGTGAAAATTAAAAGAATTCTGATCACTAAATAATTATGTAAGTGTTTGCCCCTAAAATAATTCAGAATCTCACTCCACAGAGAGCAAACCCTCAAGAACTACACTTTTCTTGCACCTACAGTATGCCACAAACCCTGTTGCCATGGAAATTGATAGGGTCGCACCTTGGTTGGCTTTGTTGTGACAAGTTATTCCAAGTGGAATAAAAAGGGGCTTTGTCTTGGAACAAAGCGGTGGCTCAGGAGGACTTTCCGGCCCTCTGACTTGCCTTATTTATGAGACACAGAGCCGTGGAACAAAACAGCCAAACATGACGGCCACTCAGACCTCAAGTCTCCACTTCTCCCCCCCAGGGCCACGACAATATCTATGCATCACTTTTAGTCAGGCCCGGTAGTTTGGGGGTTAGAGGGATGAGTGCATGACACGGTAGATGAATGACACTAATCAATACATTTTGTGGGTTTTAGAATCACACTAATGGGGCCAAATCAAACACATTAGTCACTGCTGTTCATACGTGCTCACATCTCAAGCTCATTTCCACTCCTGTGCTTCCCTCTTTTTCTTCTGTACTTGCCACTTCACCCTGCGCTGCTTTTCATTTTCCCTATTTCACAAACATATCACACTGCCTTTAGTTTCTGGTCCAGCAGCAGCAGCAGCAGCAGCGGTCGGAGAGCACCCTGATTGTGTGTGTGTGTGTGTGTGTGTGTGTGTGTGTGTGTGTGTGTGTGTGTGTGTGTGTGTGTGAGTGTGTGTGTGTGTGTGTGTGTGAGTGAGTGTGTGTGTGAGTGAGTGAGTGAGTGAGTGTGTGTGTGTGTGTGTGTGTGTGAGTGAGTGAGTGAGTGAGTGAGTGTGTGTGTGTGTGTGTGTGTGTGTGTGTGTGTGTGTGTGTGTGTGTGTGTGTGTGTGTGTGTGTGTGTGTGTGTGTGTGTGTGTGTGTGTGTTCTGCAGGGTTGTAATTGCTGGTTGATTTGTGGTCAGAGAGGGTCAGACGTCCTGCAGGGAACATGTCAGGCTTTTAAAAGCAGAGAACGAGAGCCCAGCCCTGCACCCGTTTAACCTCGACCACCTCCAGGGAGGTCGAAGCACTCAATCAGCTCCTCCACTTTTATTAGCTTAGGATTCAATGTAAAAATACTGCCTAGTGCATGTATGCGCTTGTATTAATGGTATGCACCAGCAAATATATGCGGAAGCTGACTGTTGTATGAAACGGAAAAGGAAGTAGGAGGGTTTCCTCGGAGGTTTAAGTGTATGATGTTCTGTGTAATTCCACAAATTGTGATTCTTGGATTTAATAGGAATTCTCACCTGCATGTATTCCACTTTCTCGTGACAAACACCTCCGTGAACTCAGGCTTTTTAGCTTTAGATCAAGTCTGACCTTGACATACTGTGATTACGTTTCAGCTGCACTGATGCTTCCAATTACTTTTCATGCTAAAATGCCTTTCATCTGTGTGGCAAAAATGTTTCTTTTATAGAATTAATCCACACAAATCAAAGTGCAGAGTCTCCGGACATACCGTACTTGACTTACATGAACTTGATCTTTTAGCAAGCGGCCTGTGTGTTCGAGCAGCATTCAGGATTCAAGCAGAAGTCAGTACATTGAACATATTCTATGTAGTTCAAACATTTCTGGCAAGATATCCAAGTTTTTCAAGGAAACTTCTCGGCTGCCTCTGTGCCTGTTTCACCATCAAACATTTCCGTAATCTCAAACACTGCGAGGACATGACATTGGCAATCAGCTCGACGGCTTGTGGCTAAACGGCCCCTCCTGTATTTGTTCTCAAAACCACAGTGTCATAATGAGAAATTAGGAGTCGCGGGCCACACAGGAAATGCAGGAGGGAAATGATGGATTCGGTCCAGATGGTCACCGGTGCCGGCGGGACAGCGGGGGAGCTCTGTTAACACTTTTCAGCACTGCTGCAAACACGCACACGGCAAGAACCGCTACCATACCAACAATAAACCCCGCCGCTCCCCGCCGTGTGCTGTTTGTTGTACTTAGTCGCCTCTCCTAATAATTCCATCAACAGGTGACAGAAATAACAAATAATAGACTCCACATGTGGTTTACTGGAGGAATCGCAGTGTTGCATCACAGCTGTGAAGGTCAGTTACATTTTGACTTCCTCTAAATGATTAAATATTGCACACAACTTTTCTTTTTTGACACGTTTTGGAGTGAAAGGATCGGTGTAGTCTCGGAGTCGAGGAACGCCGTGATGGAGGCCTCGTCGTTCACCTCAGGATCAGCAGTCTAATGGCCTCCCATCAATTGCTCCTGTCTCGGGAAGTGTGTGTCATGACTCCTGTAACTACTTCTGACACGAGTGATGAAGCACTTGTTAAAGTTGTAAGATTCGGCTGGAGTTTGAAACCTTTTAGATATAAATCTGTGTAGAGGGAGATGGACCGAGACAGTGAGTGAGGGGCAAACAGAGGAGGGGATGAGTGAAACGGCGAGACAAAGAGCGCCCGTGGTTTAGACGTGACAGATCGGAGAGAGGGGGGGGGGGGGGGGGGGAGAGAAGCTAATGATCTCCATCTGTCTTACAAGGCTGGGAGAGAAGAGCATCGGGTTTTGGAATTCGGGGAAGCAAACAAACAGGATTTGCAGATCTCACCCTGGCACTGTTATGTGGCTGGCTTGGTTTGAGTCAGCTGGTAAAACTTAGAGACATTTACAACATCAGTTGTTTCATGCTAATGATCGTGGTTAAACAATGTGTACGTACGCCCATTTTGGCACGTAGGTTTTAATGTGTGTGTTATTAATGTATGTCTATGCATTAAGTTTTGAGCGTCCCGATCTCAGGAGACGACAAAATCTCTAATGAGAATTTGGCTCAGACTAGACTCACCCTATAGTGGCTCTGACATCAAGGAGGGGAGGTGTGTGAGCATTAGTGTGGCCATGCAAGCCAGAATGAAAGTATCTGTGTGTGTCTGGCTATAAGAATACTTCCTCTTCTGCTTTGTCTTTTGAACGTATATCAATGAATCTGAAACTGACAGGCGCACGGAAAAACCTAAAAATATCGTAATCGCAGGAAAGGTGTGGTGGTTTTTCATAGAAAAAAGGTAGATTAGTCAAATGTGTCTAAATTAAACACAGTATATTTTAGGACCATGAGCTGGAGGTGCAGTACATAGAAGCTATGCAGCGTTTAAGCATATCATTTATATACATTACAGATGATAAACATGGAGCTGTACTGCGATGACCCCGTCAGTGAGAGCTCTTTGCATTTGAACTTGAGGGTCTAGCACTACGCAATAACATTCAGCTTTTTATAATAACAATCTCAAGTGTTATTAGTACTTCAGTGGATTAACACACACACACACACACACACCTGTTCCTAATATCTTCTGTTGTCAAACTGCATAATAAACTAAATGTACAAAATAATCTTAATATACATATCCGTAAAGTGTAGTTATGATCCAAACAAGTCCATTTTGTGTGTGTACATTTATTACGGGTTTATTATACACAGATGAAAAATAACAGTGGCTCACGTGAACTGCTGAGGTTGCCGTGGAGACGGGTGAAAGGGAGTTGACGGAGCAGATGGCAGTGAGGTGACCCTGCAGGCCTCGCTGTTCCTCTGTTACTTCATGTAAATCTCAGCCCTGTGTGTGTGTGTGTGTGTGTGCGTGTGTGTGTGTGTGTGTGTGCGTGTGTGTGTGTGTGTGTGTGAGAGAGAGTGTGTGTGTGAGACCTCAGATACAGCCTACTGCTTCTACCAGTGTCTTTACACTCTTCCAGTGGGATATACACTGTGTGTACTGGTTGCGATGTGCCAGGACTGTGTTAATCCAGTCCCCCGGGGGAGGATCCACCTGCTCTGGCTCTCCCCTGCGGAGGCCTGGGTTAGCCTTGTCCAGCGGCTCTGACCGAGGAACAGAATGGACACCAGGCCGCCGGGGCTTCACTCTGAAATGCCCGCAGAGATCGCCGCTGATTACACAGCTAATCCTCTTTCATTGCCTACTGTAGGACTAGCTGCGGGATGTGGTGTTGGTATCTCAAAATGTTTTTCACATGTCGCATGCCCCCCCCAACCCCCCTGTCGACCTCCCCCTCCCCCCCACTGCCTATCTGCCTATCTGCATAAGCTCCACACAGGTGTATTTATTGTACGTTTTACTCTTTTATTTAGCAGGAATAGCTTCTTTATCGCCACTCCACCGCTGGGCTCTGTTATCTGAGGCCGACAGGAAGGTGTGTGTGTGTGTGTGTGTGTGTGTGTGTGTGTGTGTGTGTGTGTGTGTGTGTGTGTGTGTGTGTGTGTGTGTGTGTGTGTGTGTGTGTGTGTGTGTGTGTGTGTGTGTGCGTGCGTCTGTCTGTGTGTGTGTGCGTGTGTGTGTGTGTGTGTGTGTGTGCGCCAGAGTATGGCTGTTTGCAGGAATCAGGAGGCTGCATGTGTGCTGAGGAACCATGTGTGCTACACCAGGTAGCCAGGCTGTATGCTGATGTTGCTCCGGCCTGCATTATTGAATGTCTACACGATGTCTGTGATGCTGAGCCCTAATGGAAGAACAGTGTAGTGTACACTCCACCCATTGGGGAACATTCAAGTTTGCGGTGATATTGTCCGATCTCACTGCACTGATCCACACGTGCGGCCAGGAAGGGAAAGGCAGGGGAATAAGCTGGAGATGCAGTCAAAGAAAAAAGCACTGGAACGGTTTACTGGAAGGTAAAAAAGAGTGCGATGGGGCCAATTCTGGGACAGTGACGAAACGGATGAAAGGATGACAGAGCGGCAGAACGGTCCGTGCCTCTAAGTGAGACAGAATGAAAGAAAATATCGCTCTGTGCTCCAGTGACAGAGGTTAAGAACAGTGTGGCGTCGGAGACGGATGAAAGGAGTGAGCTCAGAGCGAGGCAGCTAAGCTACACCCACCCAGATTGCCGATGTGTCGACTCCTCATCAGCTGTTAGTCGAGGCTGGATTGGAGCAGACACTCCTCTCTCCATCAGCCTCTTTTCCCCGCTCCACCCCTCTCTGTCCTCCTCCATCGCCGCCTGCACTCCCTCTCCGTCTTTGTTCCCCTCCACCTCACATCCATCCGAGGTCCCAGAAGCAGTCGTGTTCGCCGCTCGCTCGGAAAACAAGCAGACACACATGAGCTGCTCGTGGTCCGCCCTCCCGTTTATTCACACTCATTTGAACTTTGTGTTACATCGCAGGTGCACGCGTTCCTCACATGCTCCGTTTTATGTATCCTCACAGGCAAATAACCCTGTGAAGATCAGAAACTTGCAGCGTGTGCTCTCTCTCTCGCACCTTCTTCCCATTTTTCTTTTGCTCTCTGTTTTGGCAATTGCAGTTGGCTGTCTCCTCTCCCGGTGTATCCATATAAACATGAGTGCACACACATGCAGGGCTTTAAAACCGTCTCACTTGCACAGATACGGTCCCTTTGTTTTAAGACTGTAGTACATTCGAATGTATATCATATACCACTTTGGTGATTTTAGCAAAAACGGCAAGCAAAATACTGTAATGTGCAGCAATAACACTATACGTAAAGTGAACATAAACTATTAAATGGAACACTCCCCAGTCAGTGGATGCGTTAAAAAAAAGACTTTTAATGTGGTTAAAGCAGGAACATTAGAATAGCAGTCTGCATTGATGTATAAATGACTGGGAGTGATTCTTACAGTGTCTATGAGCTACTTCATAATGAATGAAAGCTTTTTCCCCAGTTTATGAAATATTTGAAGGTACATTGATGAATCAGCAGCCTCGGATTTGAGAAGAAGAAGAGTGTAGTGCCATTAGCCTCGTGCGCAAATGATGATCCGACGGGTCCGGTTATAATTTGGCATTCTGCTGTTTCATTCGGCATCGGATTACAGGAGTTCATTGATCCTGAGCATCACAGCCTCCCATTTAAAAAACGAAAAAATCAGCAGATTGTGTTTTGTTCTTTAAATGCGCTGCTGAGCAAATGCTGCTGTATCACATTTTACTATACACAATGTAAAATACATTATGACAGAAATAGTCAAATAATAATATTGATGAAATCCTATAAATGGCTATTTTCTACCATCATTGTGCTAATTAAAAGCCCACACCGGCTCCTCTGGCTGTAGGTTTCAGCAGCCGTGAGTTCGGGTTGCGGCGCTCTGCACCGCCGTGCGTCACCGTGATGAGGCCGGTGATGTCCTGGAGAGAACATAGTTATTAATCATCACACCTTCCGATCCATATTCACCTTCAGCCGGCACCCTTTTTACAATTTGCGCTGCAACATGCATGAACGGAAGTAGCGGTCGATGCTCGGAGATGCCCACACTGACTCATTATTTGGTGGATAAGACAGGACCCCTCACTGTATGTGTCACAGACCCCCACAGACTGTGAGGAGTAATGATTGTGTGGCAGGTGTGTATCTGTGTGTAGGATAAGAGAGAAGGAGGTTTTACCTCTGCTGTCCTCACTTTATCAGTGTAATTACTTGAATTTTATTTCATTAAATCTGGAGGCAAAGTCATTATTGTCATTTTTCTGCTCATTTATGCGACCAGAGTTTTGAGGACACCTCTCTCTCCCCCCCTCCCTCCCCCCGCCTCGGCATTCATCCTCACTATTCTGTAAACAATAGACCCATAAAAATGCACCTCATTCATTTCAAACGCTATTCACATTCCCCGACTGCTTAATTGAACCTCTTACTGTGAATACAATGCAAGTTATTCTATCAACCTGCGTAAAATGTAATCCTCGTTGAGTCTGAAGAAAAGAAGAAAAAAAAAAACTCCAACCCAAATTAAGACTAAACGAGGTGGCTTTTTAAGTAGAGAATAATTGGTATACCCTGTGGAGGCACGTAGTTACTGAGAGTTAGTTTTTGCAGCATCATGAAGGCTGACTCAAGGTGATTTTTTGGAGTTATAGATATGCCTGTTAAAGTTTGTGGGGAGGGGGGAGCCTGCAGACGGATCTCCAGACAACGTCCGATTATTGGATGGAGCAACGGCATTTACAAGGGTCAAAGATCTGTGGTCGCTCACGTGTACGCCCACACACACATTCACGTGTACACACACACACACACACACCTGCTGAGAGGGCAGAATCACAGTAAAGCTCCAGCAGTCAATAACACATTTTCTCAGTCTGTTCCCTTCACTCTGTGTCTCACTTCCTATGGAGGTTTTCCTCCTCTTTGAGTCAAATTCATCTTCATTCGGTCTCCACGTCGTACTTATCGGGCTAATAAATTGTTAAATGAAGTTCCCATTGGTTGGTTAACATGCTCCGCAAATGAGCGAGCGGCCTGACGCCACGGCACTTTTAATTTCCTCTTTCCTTCTTCTTCCAAAAAGATATGGAGTATCGCGGCTCACAGCTGGAATCCTCCTTTGAACAGCTTGATCACTGCCATGTTTCATCATCAGATCGTCTATCAGAGAAGACACTTAGTCGGGGGAAAAAAAGCCGGACCGGCCGTTTGTCCAAAAGTGGCCAATTGTTCTCACTTCGTCCGTGATGATAGCCTTTTGACGGCGCCGGCGCCTTCGATGCCGGAAACCTGTCTGCTCGCATTGGTGGGGATTGGAGCGAACGCTCCTCGTGCTTTTGATGTTGAAGCATTTCAGCTTTGCCAGAGGCAAGGCTCTTAGAGAGCACAACAGTGGTGGACAGTGGGGGAGCGTGATGTGGTTTAGGATGAATATAACTGCTTTCACTGACACCATCCGGCTTTCTGCTCAGCTTCTCTCATGTGGGAAACGGTCGGGGCCTGGAATTGAATTTCCGCATACTCCGAGGTGACTTTATAAGGGAATCATACAGGATGGTTATTGCACCATCAGGAATGTAATGAAACTGGCTCAAAGGTGACAACTGTACAGAGGAAGGTCACTGTTAATATATGGTGATCTCCCGCGGTACACTATAGGAGTCTGCCAACCGTGGAGGAGAACCAAGACTTCTCTAGTCAAGCTTAGCAGTCTTGGGAGGCTCACAGGGACTCCGACCTGCTATTTTTGCCTTTCTTCTCTAGCTTCACTGCCTTTGTTGGTAAAAAAGAAATAGTGAAAACCTTTGGGAGCCAATTTCCTGAGACCAAAGGACAATGAAGTCCTCTGTTCACAACTTCACACAGTCGTGTGTGTGTGTCCATGCATGAATGTGTGTGTCCATGTGTATTTATATGCCCATATAAGTACCTGCTCACCCATATATACTGCATGTGCCAGCGATTTACATTTCTTCTTGACTCCTCTGATGCAGCTCATACTGCACCAGCAGCACATCGTCCTCCCGGCTTCTTTTCACTTCGATTTAAGCCAGATTTCTGTAATTTTATCACAATGTATATATTAATGTTTGACTGTAGATTGTTGTCATTGTTACATGTTGATTGCTAGTGGTGATATTAAGGTTTCACACATCAAATTAACTTAAAAAAAATATTAAAACCGTATAAACCTGGGATTCCATCATGAAAAATGATGAGGTATGAATGTAACAAATAAAATGCACCCACAAATCTTGATCCATGTCGTTCATAACTGGACTTCTAACTGTATTTACTGTGTCTGTAGGCTACAACACAACTAATAAGGCCATAACAAATAAAATCAGACCAAAACAAAAGAGAAATGATTTAACTACATTGCCTACGTCCTCATGTATGGTAGAAGCACAGATATCAAAGAGACAATCAACAAAATCTGCAAGTCAACACAATCGGCCTCCCAAACATGAATTCCAATACATTATTATGGAACTTCTCTTATTTATTTCACTAATAGTTATACTCTCATGTGTTGGTAATAAGATCATCCTCACGCACACGACCACAATTTGAATGACTAACAGAAAAAAGCCCAGTGATCCAAGTATCTCCGCTTCATCCTTAATTCATTAATTTGCTGTTTCCCTAAAGTCAGTCACCCAGAATAATCCATCTGGAAAGTCCAGTGAGCTTTTCCGCTACCAAGCAGAAATGGGATTGTGGATGACTTATCACAAAGCTTATATCCACACATTCTCGCTGTGTGTTAATGTATCCACAATGCAGACCTGCACACACACACACACACACACACACACATACGAAGCCTGCTTTAGACTCTCCTCTACTCACAGAGAAGCACCTCAGGCTTTGAAAACGTTGAGAATAAAAACCCGGCTGTGCTCGCAATTACTTTGCAAATAATTCACTACACCTGAAATCTCACACAGTTAGACGTACGCCGAGGCTCGGTCCACTCCGTGTATTCCACCTTCCTTTAACTTTATATGGATAGCATACTTTCGGAAGTTCAAGTAATGCAGGCCAACTGTAAGAGTTTACAGAGACATTTTGTGTCACCCTCTGAAATGAATTCAGCTTGGTTTGCTGCAGAGAATAAACAATGATTCCGCCCCGAGGCGACTCAGACATCAATATTTTATAGTGACTCATTGATCCTAGGGCATAAAATTTGCACAAGCACACCATCATGGCCATTCCCGTCCCCTGAAGACACATATTCACCCAGGACACATTAATTGAGTCTGCTCACAGACAACCATGTCGTACAGTACATGTCGTACCCAGACACGATCAATGAGGGCGAACTCGCTAGAGTTACGACACTTTTTTCCAACTTTAAGCGATGCGCTTACTGTCGCGGCTGCAGCTGTGGCTCAGGAGCTCCCCACCGCCTCCTGTCCACGCGCCACATGTGTCCTTCATCAAGAGGCCGCTGCTAAGAAGACGCAGGAATGTTGACGGAAGACGCTAACGAGAGAAGACACACACTGCCTCCAGAAGCGAAAAAACCAAGATGAATGCACGACTGCCAGCCAGGTGAGTGGGCTTTCTGGAGAAACAAAGACTTTTACAAAGGCTTTGTGCGGATTGTGATGGAGCCTACGAACATAAAGCTGGACGGCGTCACCAAAGACGAACAAGAATCCAAAGTGATTCATGCAGAACGATGTGAATAAACGAACCGCCACTCAAGAATGACTTTCCAGAGATTGCACTTCAATGAGGAAGGAGACATCCAGAATCCGTGAGAGCATGGGAATAGTAGATGTTAAAAAAGAATCCCTGGAGGGGCAATCTAGTGGAAACTATCTCGTCTTTGACGGCGTCCAGGAACGCCACAACAACACATGCGCCAAATCCGAGAGCTAAATTCTGAAGCTACTCTCTGAAAGCTGAACCAAGAGCAGATGGGACTGGAACGTGTGCACAGGATGAGGAAAGTGATCGGCGTTGGAACCAGCAGCAAGAGACCCAGGCCAGTAGCCGAGGAATACAAAGAAATACAAAGACAAGCTTCTGGTTCTCCAAAAAGACATGAAACGGAAGGACGAGAGTCTACACGAAGCATAATTTCTCTGACGCTGTCCCCCAAAGAAAGAGAGTGCCCGTTATGAAATCTGCAAGAGGGAACATTGTGGACCTGAGGTATGACAAGCAGGTTCACCCTCCCGATACAAACCATCCTCAGATAAGTGAAACAACCTTTCAGGGTTCATGATTATCCAACTTACACTTTCCTTTTGCAGTACTGATGTTTCTCTTTGTCCAACTTTGTTTTCTGGGAATGTGTTGTTCAGAGTGAAGTGTTTATCGCATGCTGGGAGCCTTCCAAAGATGGGATTCTTTTCAGTTTTAAAATGAGATGAGCTTTTACCAGGAAATGTTCTGAATATGTAACACAAAGCACTCTGAACCAAGAGATCCAACCTTTTGTTTTGCATCTATTAAGAGAGAACAAACCTCCTCAGATCTACTGTAATTTACAAAACGATTACAGAACAGATGGTATGCAATATGATGTTTGAGTGTGTTTGTGATTCCTGTATTAGACCACAGCTGATGTCACAGCATCTGATAATTAGAATCCTAATATGTTGGGGTTTTTTTAAGAAATAAATCCAATAAAAGCTAAATTTATTTTCTGATGACAACTTTTTTTATTAATTCACCGCCCAGCAGATATAATTGTTTGATGATGGTTTATTTCTATTGTTGATCATTAAACGTTTGGTGTGGTTGGGAAATACTAAAATAAGACGTTCAGCGCCCAACATGCAGGTGTTGCAGACTGTCACATAAAGCAGAGTCACACAACACATTTTTAATTGGGCCAAGAAAAGTTGAATTAAACTAAAATATTTTTTACCTGTCTTTTGAAGTAGCAGATAGAGATACATGGATGGAAATTGAACAAACCGTGAATATACAGCCTATAATCACGGTCTTCCAGAAAAAAAAATAGACAAGAAACATCCATTTCTCTTCTCACAATGCTTTGAAAGCTCAATAGATATACTTGCGTGTTTAATTACCTGTTTATGTTTATGGTTGCTTAATTCCAGACTTTGATTGCTAATGGCAATCGGAGACTCTTTCCTTTTGTTTGACGGTTGCTCCCCATCCTCCGTATTTTTAAATGGTGTCCCCCCCCTGAACCGTGATAATTGATGTATTTCCCATAAAGGAGTTGTAATTAAGATAATGAGATTTTCAGAAGCAAGTGTAGCATGCCAAAACAAGGGGGGGGTTGAGCATGTTTCTTGACTGGTTCACTTTTACTTCATGCATTTTCCCGTTTTATTCTCCTCATTTCGGCAGCTCTACTTTCCTTCTGCCTCTATCTGCGTTCTCGCTACCCCGCTCTTGTCTCCCTTACACAGCTTGTCCTCATTTGTTTGCCCAGTGCATAATTGGCTATAGGATCACCCATTGTGTAATTATGTATAGCAGTTTGATATGTAATTAAAATTGTATCAGTATCCAGTGTAATTTGTGCTGTGTGATTACCTATTAAAAGTGCAAACAGTTGTGCCTAAAAGCCCGTGACCGCCCCTCTCATCGACGTCACTCTGCTTCCTCTCGCCGAGCGTTCACACACCGGTTCTACATCTGACCGCAAACCTCCAGTCTCACCACCACATGGATAAACACTTCCCCCTCCAACACTGCAGCCTGACAGCTTGTAGAAATGTTAAACCGGTTATCCTGCAGCCTTTAAACACTTTACACCGCGCACTCCACTGCACATCACTGCTAGCTCGGGAACATCACATGTCCTGTTCCTCCCCAAATACAGACCCCAAAAACAGAGCGGGGCTTTCAAAGCGCTTGTTAGAGCGCCCTTATAATAAGGCTAAAGAAGAGGGCTTGTGAGGACACTCCAAGGGAACATCTTAATGAAAGCACCAGGCTACAAACTGGCCTGAATAAGCTGCCTTTGCAAATTCACCACTACATAATTAGACATGCCTGAAAGCTCTGCTGTTGGGAGTAGCCTCTGTTTTATTCAATAAAGCACACTTTTTTTTTTTCCATAGCGGGTTTAGGAAGTCCAGAATTAGTGTTGGCCTCTTTAGTGCATCTGATTGTATCTGAATGTGTCTGCACTCATTTTAATATGGAGAAGAAGACGAGAAATGTGCAGGTCTGCAATAATATCAAACAGATCATGCTTGCCAACAGAGAAATGTGGGTTATAATGAGCTTAACATGCCCCAATTTTTCTCCTCATCATGATGTAATGCCACAGCAACAAAAATAGTGTGTTTGAGTGTATATCACAGAGTATACCAAGCTCAAAGTAAGCCTTATAATCAGCAGAGAAGAAAAGTGTGTTTCACTTGCTGTTTCTACGTAAAGGTGAGCACAAAAAACTCATTGTCAAATGCAAAACGGACCATACGTTTAGAAGTAAAGGCCAAGTTGTTTCATAAAGATGATGCATCTTTTTTTAATCTTCTTTTTTGTGACCACATTTTCATTCATTTCACTTTTTGCTTTTTTTTGCATTCATAATGGAAGAGACATCACATTATGAGAATCAATTAACTGAAATAATGTGTTGTCATTACATAACACATCTATTCAGGTAATCACATATGCATTATACATGAAAATTTACATATATAAGGAATGAAAAAGAATAATGATTACATAAATTGAATGTATACACAACCCAAGATAAGCACATTGGTCTGCAAAAAGTTTTGTTTCTGTATTATGAATGGGAGATGAAGCTTGTGTTCAATGTGGATATTTTGTCTCCCCCCTTTGGTAGTGAGAGTAATTACACAAAAACGTTGCTTGATTATGACATACACCTGCAGGTGAGCTCGCCACATCTGATCCGTGTTTGTCATGACTATTGGTAGCTTTTTTTATTTTTTTTATTTTTAAGCCCGTCATGTTTTTTTATCTGGAGCATCCACTCCTGAAACTTTCTTGGAAGATTCTTAGGATGTTCGCCATTTCCCTCGCTGCTGCTGCCTCACTATGATCTCTTCTTTTTTTCAAACCAACTTTATTGAGACAATCAAAAGTTTGCAGTATCTTGCGTGTACATCTTAAATCTACAATTAAGATGGCGCGCAGGTGGCGGAGTGGTTAGAGCGCATGCCATGTACGCACGTACATATGCACCCGGTTCGAATCACGGCCGGAGGTCGTTTGCTGCATGTCACACCCCCCTCTTTCTCCTGTCTATCCTATCTGTCTACTGCTAATAAAAGGCGACTGTGCCTCAAAAAATAAAAATAAAAATCTACAATTAAGATAAAATAATCCTGTATTAATCCCATGGTGGGGAAATGTGCAACTTCTCATACCTGGCAGCAATAGGCCAATCACCACTCCTTTGGGAAGAGCTTGAATGTAACATCTATATGTAAAAGGACATCTGACATTCCGACACTCCGCCTCCATGTCGCTCCCCTCGTGTCAGCGTTTAGTCAGGTACATACAAACCCCTCTTTGTGTTCTCCTCACCCCTTAACCCTGCAGACCACCGAACACACAAACGCTTTTAACAACAATAAAGCTGCTCCGTGTGCTGCCGTTCCCCGGAGGACGGGCTCCGGCAGCAGGTCTGACATCCGCCGTTTGGATGATTAGCATCATTAGAGCATCAGCTGCTCCCTCTCACTCAGACACCCAAACACTCCACGATGGCTCTTCAAACACCTCGCACTCGTGCAGATTAACTGATGACTTGTTCTTGGCAAAGCAGTGATTCAGTTATGATTACGAGTAGGTCAGATGAATGGAACCCAAGGTGTGCAGACACCAGGGAGGAGTGTGTCTGCAAAGAGACACCCAGAGCAAGTCGGGCGAGGAACGAGGACAGCCAGAGAGGGCATGAGCGTTTTATTTATTTTGAAGAGGAGGTAGATGACTTCTGTCTGTGCTGCGTTCAAAATCTCTCCAAGGCAGACGCGTGTTGTTCGTTTGTCTTGCTACTATATTTAAATTCTCCTTTTTTTCCTCCTTTTCAGCTCCGTTGACCGACAAGCCGCCGAAGATCCTGTTTCCCACGGAAAACAAGATTAGCAACATGGAGCTGCAGCTAGGTAAGAGCATCATGGGATTTCCTCCAGCTGCAGTCACTACTATTCGTGTCATTTCCAAAATGACAGGGAATGGATGACTTTACAAATCCACTCCAACACGCCTCCGGGGCGGCGAACACAGATTGATGATGGCACCTTTTTTTTTATTTGCTACACAAACAGCAAAAGAAGAAGAAGAAGAAGAAAAAAAAAAAACAATTGTAAAAGTGTTTTCCATATGCAAATGGTGGGTGCTAATGTCCCTGCGGCTGTTTTGTCAACAATGAAGAGCCCATATGGTGCCAGGGTTCCAAACGCCGGCTCGCCACATGGAAAAGCGGCTGCTGCTCGGTTGCCGTTGTTTGTCTTCTTTGACGTGGGGTCACGGAGGGCCGACTGCACGAGCACGCGTGCGTGAGCGAATCTATGCGGAGCGGTTGTGTGTTTTTTTTTGGGTTGTTTTTTTCCTGCGACAGCATACTGCTTGATTTCTGGGCACGGTCTGCAGTCCACATGGAGCTTGCCGCTCTGTGAATGAGTCCCGGTGAAGCTGATTGGACAAGGAAGCCAGGGGATTGGAAGAGTGTGTGACAAGAGAGAGAGAGAGGGAGGAGGAGGAGGGTGGGGACGAAGACAAAGAAGGTGCAATGATTCACTGAGAGGTTACCTTTTGTCTCCTATCTGATGCTGTTGGAATCCAGTTAGTTCATTTATATTGCCTCCACGCTTGGCTGATCAAGAGTGAAAAATTGCTGCTGTTGATAAACTGACAAGCACGGCCCTCGCATGTCAGCAGACTCACACCCATGCATGAACAGGCTGCACAATGCACCCTTCAGCTGTTTGGCTCTTGATATCATTGGTGCTGCTAATGATATTGAAGCTTCATCTCATTTAAAACCAGTTGTTACTAATGTATGCCGTATGTTTTGGTGAGGGTACAACATGCACAGGGAAGTAGTGCTGAGCGTCCATAACATTTGAGACTCGTTTAAAGGAGGAATGGTTTAAATCGGTGCAGCAGAGGTCGAGATATCCTGACTCTTCGTCCCAGACGAGCTCCAAAAACTGTGGATCTTGCATTTCCCCCACAACACAATCCAATAGTGTTTCTTTGTGCCAGGTAGATGCAGTTCAAGCACCACATTCCCCAGTTTGAAATTGCAATTTCTTTTCCTCTAAGCCCAAGCCAGGATAACCCAGTGGAGGTTCGTTTTTGAGATAAAAAAAAAAAGAAATGGCTAATTAGTGACATCTCAACTGACCTCGATGTGTGAAACCAGCGGAGCTCCTCTCTAATGGTGCGGTACACGAGCTTGGCACTACCGTGGCAAACACTCAGTGTGTGTGTGTGATGTTGTTCAGTGAGCCTCCACACTCCCAGAAGAGTGTCTAAAGCCCAGAGACACCGAGGTAAATATTTTAAAGCCGGACTCCATTTTGTGGGCAAAAAAAGTTGTATCTCCCCCCAGACGAGAGTTTCTATTTTGCTTTATTTATTTATTCTCCTCTTCCTTAATATTTGTTGAGTCATGCCCTAAGCAGCTTTATGGAGCAACGTGGCAGATTTATGGTAGCCAGAGCGTGCACAGGGAGAGGCTGGTCCCTTATGGCAAGTGGGAGATAGAGAGAGGGCGGGAGAGAGCGGGAGAGAGAGAGAGGATCCAGTGGAGGCTCGTGGACGGGCAGTAAAATCAGAGCCGTAAGCAGAGAGATAAATCTGCAACACTGCCAGGAAACACAGCCCCACTTTATCTCCTCTGCTGCTGCAACCAGTGCAGATCTCAGACAGCCGCCATCGCGGCCAGCTTCACACAAACGTACACGCAGAAATAAAACACCTTCATGTTGCCTAAACTCTTGCAGGGATGAACACAGAGGGGATCTGAAGCGAGAGCGTGGTGAGAGTTTGAGGGTTCTTGTCGGGAGCGTCCCCCAGCTCTCCAGACGCAACCTTGCTTATCTCTGCCACCCTTTCAGCTGAAGGGCCAAAATCCCACAGCTGCAGATTATGTCACTCAGGACTACACCACCAGCACATAGCCGTGTGTGTGTGTGTGTGTGTGTGTGTGTGTGTGTGCTGCCGTCATCACAGATCTACGAGGCCTCGGGACCTCAGCAGTCCTCAGGGACGTGTGACTGTGCGAATACTGAAAGCCTGTTTTCCACCAGCAATGTTACTTTTGGTATTTTTAGCTTTCAAAGGAGACAAAATCAAGGTTGCGTAGGACGGTTTGGATTTTCGTCAGTAGCCCTCGAGTTTTTTCTGTTGCAAGATAGGTGTTAAGTTGGTGCAGTCCACTTCTCCGCAAACGGGAGGGTGATTCATAATGTGGGGGTTTTTGATTTGTTGTGTTGGGGTCTGTACAGAAACACACACAGACACACACAGTATGTGACAAATCACACAAAGTTCCACATTTCAAACTCACAGACTCACTCACTCGGTGTTTATTCCCTCGGGATGATTTGTCATGAATTCGCCGTCCCAGAGGAAAAGAGCGGAGGGATTCAACTCACGCTTACGCAGCACTCCGCCGGTCCGTCTCGCTTCCACCCTCCGTCAGCATGCACAGACATTCTCACCACTTGCGGTGGGCAGGTCACACGCACTCGCGGCGCTGTAATTGTAACTGATAGAGGATTT
Organism: Eutrigla gurnardus; assembly: GCF_963514095.1. Lineage (NCBI taxonomy): Eukaryota > Metazoa > Chordata > Actinopteri > Perciformes > Triglidae > Eutrigla > Eutrigla gurnardus. The sequence continues at coordinate 18,433,476 of NC_139926.1, forward strand.
TACTGTCCCCCAAAGCCAGCAGATGGGTGCACTCTAGTGGAAAGGAATTAGAATCAATTATTCCAGAGAGGAGGACTGTGTAGAGGCACACACACACACACACACACACACACTTAAACATCTGCAATAGATGATGGCATTCCTGATTTTCCTGGTGTTTTAGTGATATGTTTTTGACAAATTCCCACTGTGGCAGTCCCACTCTCTCTCCCCCAACTACCTCCATCTCCTCCTTATAAATAAGGGAACATCTGTCTGCTGGCCGAGACACCAAACAACAGTTGTTGTTGTTGTTGTTGTTCATTTAATAGGATTGCTCCAATCAGTGGATTTGCTTGTGTGAGTAAATACAGAGGGTTTTAAGAAGGTCGGGTTCGGGTTCCTTCTGTGTGGAGTTTGCATGTTCTCCCCGTGTGAGCGCGGGTTCTCTCCGGGTTCTCCGGCTTCCTCCTCGTAGGTGTGAATGTGAGCGTGAATGGTTGTGTGTCTCTAATTGTCGGCCCTGTGATAGACTGGTGTCCTGTCCAGGTGTACCCTGCCTTCGCCCAATGACAGCTGGGATCGGCTCCAGCACCCCCGTGACCCTAAATACAGGATAAGCGGTTGACGATGGACAAAGTAATTAAAGAGAAAATTCACATAGTCAAACTTTGGTAATGGCTCTTTAATAAATATGCTTAGCAACCAAGCAAGTAGCAAGATGAGCTGGTGGCCAGAATTAGTGTGTGAGGAGTGTTGGGCAAGTTACTCAGTCAGTAAGTTAGCTTTGTTACTTATTACCAATTAAAAAAGTCATAATTTCACTGTTATTATTACGTCCTCATTATATTCCTATATTGCATATGTCGCCGCTCAACACTGCGTGTGACCTGCTGGAGAACATGCTAATAATTAGCTCGCCAACCCCGAATGTGTCAGTACTTGCAGCATCAACTGTTTCATGTAGGGGACTATTTTTATGCCACTTTTCTGGTCTGACCAGGCACTGAGACGCAATTATTTTCTGTCACAGGTTGCTATGACTACTGTATGTCTGAGCACATTTTTTTTTTTTTAAATCAAAAATTCTTTTGGTTTGCAGAGCTCCACTCCAAGTAAGGGCAGATTATGCTAATGTGACACTGATATTGTGGCATAAAGTGAAGCGGTGAGGGGTACCAACAATATTTATTTCATGTTTATCTGTATGGGGAATAGTATGTAGCATTAACATGACACACACCGCAGCATTTATGGTCTAAGCTCATTTATTTATGCAAGCCTCCTGTCGCTTTGCCTTTCAACTGAAGGTAGGCAGTTGAAGCACGCTCTATTGACCTTTCTTCACTTCTCTATCTGCTCCGACATCCTTTTATCCCTCACCTCTCTTCTCTCCTCACCGCTTCAAATATTGACCTCTGCTTGCTTGAAGATTTGGAGGATTTGTCATTGAGGATGTCCTGATTTCCCAACATCTGTTGAAGTGGTTAACGCTGCCATCTTTAGAAGTCTACAATACTGAAGAACACCTAGCTGTTTCACCACGCACGTCAACCTTTCCCCGGGTCAAATTGAAATTGACATTGCTCTGCAGAGTTGCTAAAGGTCAAAACGGAGTCACATCACTGGATAACTCTCGGCGTCTCTCATTCTGTCCCTCTTGCTCTTCGTTCGCTCACTTGAGCGTCGTATCTCTTGGTTTCCTGTCACGTTTCTTTGCTCGGGATGAGATGTACGCCAACCCGCTCTCTCAGCCGACGCGTCCAATAACGCACCTCGCTCAGCGCTCCTCGCCGTCTCGCTCGTTAAGTGTGTGCATGTGATGCACCCGCCCGCTGCGTTACAGGCGGACTGACGCACAACTGACGCGGTACAAAGGCGAGATGGTCCGCAGGGCGGCGGGTGAGGAGGTGGACGTTCAAGGACTCAGAGGTCCTTAAACCTTTGAGGTGGTTTTGGTGCCTAACTTCCTGTGAAGATGGAAGTTTATTGTGAAAAGACACTATGCATGTAATAAGCGGATATAAGACTCAGAGTGTCTTGTTTGAAGCTCGACCAACCTGCATTATTTGACAGTAAGCGCATGTTTGACATGCATGAAATTTGAAGTTTGAATGCAGCTGTGTGTGGCTGCAGGCGCGTATAAGAAATTGGAGCTGTTGGTGCTAATGATGCATGGTGATATTTGGTGCTGGAAAATATGAGGATCTTACAGAGAATCCATGAAAAAGGACCAGAGGATGTGGTCCAGCTGGCCCCTTAATGCTTAGAAACGGTCACACTGCTCATTTAATGAGACGAAATCAATCAGAAGATGATTTTTAATTAACCAAGTACATGTATCTATATCTTTAAGTGGGGACAGATGGGCCACGAGGCACTTTCTCAATTGACTGTGTCTGGATATGTTAATTTCTTTGTGATAAATGACATATTTACATTCCAACACAGTGGGAAAAATCCAGCCCTTAAAGGTCACTCTGCAGATACAGAGGAGGGGGGGAAGTGCCGTCGTTCTATTTGGCTCCAGTCCCACAGTGACCTCGCCTTAAGTAAGCCGTGGTGACCGGTATGGTAACTAGTGTGTCAGCGAAACAAAGCTAAATGTTTAAGTGTGTGAACGGTCGTCATTAATCACCGAGTCCGGGGCTGAGAGCCGGAGCGTGCCGTATGATAAATTAACTAACAGCGCCTCTACACATGCCCAACAGGAAGGGGAGAGGGAATGAGAAAACACACAAAGGCAGAGACGGAAAACAGCACCGCGTTGCAGGCAGTAAGGACGGACACTCCGGCCCGCTGTGCGTCACATGCAGCTGTTTGTTTATTTGCTGCCTTCACATTACTCACCGCAGCCAGCCGTGCTGGTGAGAAGATGCAAGAGAGGTGTGAACCCGTTCTTGATGCAAACCGGTCTCCCCGGTTGTTATTCCTGCGAGGCGCCGGGCTGACGTGGGACTGTCAGCCGCCGTCTTTGAGCAGCTGCAGTTTCAGCGGCGTGTCCAACACCGTTGGTTTTAATAGACCTTATCAGCAGCCGTTAAGCCGATTCAGCATGTCGAGTCGGTGGCATAGTCTGAGAAAGAGCTGTCTGACTGGCTGCTCAGCCCAGTGAATCAGTGATTTCATCCATTTAGTGCGATTTTTTTTGGCTGTTTCTTTTTTCTTTCCCACTGGCAGCACACAACAAGCAAAGCAAAGCAAAACTTTTACAGTGACAGTGCCAACTTTTCATCAGACGCATTCTCAATCCGTATCCCACTTAGTCTGCGAAAGGATTCGACTTGTGTTCCATTTAATTAAATCCAACGTTCTTGTGTATCAGAAGCACCAGTGTGCTCGAGAGGCAGGAAGGAAAACGTTTAATGAGGGGTTTATTTGAAGGTTTATTTGAAGGTTTAGATCACAGCAGACTTGTGTACATCATATCAGCACCGCGACGCTGACCTTAAAAATCTTCTCTTTTTCCTGCCACGCACGTGCTCGGATGCTTTTACGCGTCTGCCGCAGTCTTCCCCGTGTGTTTAAGTGCTACTTAGAAGACTTGAGGTGATGTGAGGCGACTCATCAGTGGGTTTTTGTCAGCACTTTGTGTTTGGCGTGTCAGGTCCATGAGGTCCGCCCACAACAAGGCCAACAGATCTGCCTCGTCTCTCTCTGGCCTGAGCTCAACTTTATGCTTACTGTCGGAGCGCGTATTCAATTTTGTCAGTCATGTGTGTGTGTGTGTGTGTGTGTGTCTGTGTGTTTACAACACAACCATTATCCAGGCCATCCCGAGCAGTTGTGTTGAATCAGTCACCGGTAAGAGTTTCTCCACCTTTTGAGGAACGCATGTCTTTTAAAGAGAGAGATGATTTAGGTAATGGTAGCTTTTACCTCGTCGGCTTTGATGCTCAGGCTCACTGACAGGAAATCAAAGAGAAGGAGCGCCCCACTCATCCCTGTATCACTCAGTATTTGATACAACAAGGGCAGGCAGGAGGAAGAGGCAGACATTATGAGACCCGCTTTCTTTTTTCAGAAGGGTCTCTGCTCTCAGAAAACTGCCCGTTCATCCTCTTCCTCCGGTCACTTAGGTGAAGGTGAAGGTGAGCAACAAAAGGGGTAAAATGACGTACAGGAAATTGAGTAATTGTAGGTGGAAAGAGATGGATGTTAAGTAACGTGGAAAAAGGTTGGAGGAAGGATGGAGAAGTGAGGAAAGATAGATGAGAGAGAGATGGAGGGGAGAGAGCTGGCACTGGAATGACATGCATGAACAGCAAAGCGAGCAGGGGAAAAGGCGGCTTTGCCATTCACTTTGAAGCTTGCTCCACTTCTGTCTGTCTTACGTAACAGAAAAATGAAGAAAAACAAGTGCCAAAAAAAAAAAAAAAACGGAGGCAGAGCGGAGAGAGAGAGAGAGAAAAACGAAAGGCAAGAGAGAACTTCCAAACTTAATTTCTCTGATGTTTCCGGCAAGCGCGTAGCTGCATCTGGACGCTGGAGCTAGTCGCCGCACCGCGCCGAGCTTTGGTGTGGAGCGAGGGTAAAAGAGTGAGCGGGAAGAGAGGAAGATCAGTCGGTGGTGTGAAGAGAGACAAGAAAGGAGGGTTGAGAGGAGGCTGTCGGACAGAAAAAGATATGGAGAGCAATAGGGGAGGAGGAGGAGGGAGGATAAACAGAAAAAGGAGAGGAGAGGGACCACACTGAGCATTTGAACCCCAGAGAGCCATCTACAGTAGCTCTCTATCTTTCTCCGTGTTACGTAAGCCGATCTCTCCATCCTCACCGCTGACAATGTTGGAGGCCAGCTGAGGCCTTTCCCCTATGTCTGCTCTTCATTAGCCAGAGAAGACCTCCAGCTGGAGGCCACGGCTCCATCCAGCAGCCAGGAGCACCGTTGCACTTCAGCTAACACCTCTATTACCGTGGCCCTCTCTGTGGGGTTTTTTTTTACTAACATTTTTTTTTTTTTCTCGATGACAATCAATCTTCGTGATGTCACCATCGCCCACGGCAGTGAAGGTTGCTATGGAGATCAGCAGATCTGCACCGAACTGCCGCCTTAGGAGAGAGTGTATGCGAGCTCACCATGGTGCACGTGCGTGCCTCTTTGTGTGCACGCGGTTCATCTTTAATTGCCGTTCGGAGTCTGCATCCTGAACACAGTCGGTAATTCGAGAGCCCCAGCGTGGGGTAAATAGCCGAGACTCATTTACAAGTGTGCTAATGGACTTTCTCTGTCTTCGTCTTTCTTGTTTCCCGCATTCTCTTCCCCGCTTTCTTCCTCTGCCAGGCCTTTTCTAACACCCCCCCCCCCCCCCCCCCCCCACACTCTCTCTCTCTCTCTCTCTCTCTCTCTCTCTCCCTCCCCCCCTCTACATAGCAGGCACACATCATACAGTAGATCAAAACCTGCTGCAGAAGCAGTATAGAACAGGTTTGGTGCATAATTTGCATGATGTTATGAATAAACAGTTTTAGGTGGATAATTATCTTCAATTTAGTCATTACCATGAACGTTGTTGGATTGACTATGACTGGCTGCTGCTGACTCTGTTTTAATAATAGAAGTTAACTGGCCCGCTGCTAGCCTGCGGGGATGCTCACGGGAAAGTATAGCCAGCTTCTTTTTATTGTGTTTATTTATTTATTTTTTGGTTCAGAAAGGTTGCAACTCTTTCTCATGCTCTGGAAACTGCTCGAGATGGAAGAGAACTGTTGGTAAAAAAATAAACAGCCTTTTTTCAACTGTAATTTGACCAGTGAAAGACTGAGAGAAACCCTAATTTCCTTTCGCTATTTTAGCCTCTCTTTGCAATTTCTCCGCTCTTTTCTCCTCCCTCCGTCTTTCCTTCCTCCCTTAACCACTCTCTTCAGCCTCTGAAATGTGTTATTAGCATTTAACAATGGAAGAATAGGCATTTTAAGTGCCAGCTTTGCTTTCCTTAATAACTACCCCCATGGTAATAATTGCCCCTTGGAAACAAAAGTCAAATAAAACCCTTCCTGGGTTACCAGGCAGTAAGGATGCAGCTGGGGTCGTGTGCTTTCCGTTTGTGTGGGTGCACACTTACTTTTGCACATATTTAGCTAACACATCATTGCAGATCGCAGAGTTTTTTCCCCCCCTCGCTTGTTTTCCAGTTTATAACTTCCACTTGTTTTATCAATGAGCCAAACAACCGAACCAGTTCATTACACAGTGCATTCAGCACTTCACATTTTATTGTTCATTGTTTAGATTGTATTTCATCGCTGCAGTCGTTCCACCTCTCCGTGGTTGCTGTGAAACAATCCCTCCCTGAAATGAAATACACAGTCCTTTTAAGAACAAGCGAGTTCCTCCACCTGGACGTATCCCTCCGCTGCCGTTGGCAGGGATACAAGGCTGTCTGGGGAACACAAAGAGGAAAAAAAGTCAGACATCTGAAGCCACATATTAGCTTCATCTGAATTTTAGGAGGCATTTTTGCTGAGATCAAATGTGGATTTTGTCTCTTATTTTACCTCACCTCAGAATATGCCTATACCCAATACCAGTAACCCAATACCAGTAACCCAATACCAGTAACCCAATACCAGTGCTCTTTTTCTCAAGTTATTAGGTTAAAGTAAAGGTTATATATACAAGGTGAGCATTAGCACTGGTCCAAATTCAGCAACCGATCAACAAATGTGCTCTATGCTTTAACTCATTCTCCACATGTCACAAAGATGCATCGTTACGACACTTAACCAGCTCATGTTGGGTCAACATTGATCTCAGTGACTCAATGGATGTGCAACGTTAAGAGCATGGATTTGTCTTCCTCTACACATGTTTGACAAACAATAGGGACGAGCTCATTAACTGTCCTTTCAGCTGTTATTGCTTTTTAACATAGATCAGGTACGTTTACTGGTTAACTTCTGGCTCTACGTCTATCAGGCTCAGTCTTTGTTATACACGTCTTCCCTCAGTCTTAATGAGATGTGTCTCCTCAAGCATCATCATGTTGCCTTGTTTAGGATCCGGAGTAGAGCCGATCATCATCAGCATCATGGTCACGGTGTTATATAAGAGAAACAGCTTCCTTGTGATGAGCTCTTCCTGTCAGGGACAGTGTTACCGTCTTTAAAGGGGACGCTTTTATGTATCGCCGCCGGCAACAGCAGTGGCATCATGATGAAGCATCATGTCTTCAGGTTGTCCGTCCGTATTTTCATCCGGTCCATTCTCGAGAACGTCACATCTCAATAATACTTTTTTCTTTTTTTTTTTCTTTCATTTTTCTTTCATATTAGCACAATTTTGATGGTTAAAGATCAAGATCATCAAGCCCATGACTTAATAATGCATATGATAATTATGATCATTTTGGATAAAATGATGACGTCATGACATTTTGGACAGACGAGGTCCTTCACGGAGGCTGTAATTCTACTTTTAACCAACATTGCTTGTTTGTTTAGACGCTTCCAGCATATTTAAAGTCTGCCTCATGTTTGTTAATAATAAAAACATTTTTAAATTAAAAAGTAGCAAAGGTAGAAGATTTAAAAAGTAGGTCAGAAACCAGATCGGTCATTATGGAAGGTGCTTAGCATGTGGGTTTAACGATTCAGACTTTTTGCCGGTTAACATTAATTTTGAGAATTCCTCCAGGTCTGATGTTGACCATGACACATTTTCACTCACTTCCTCCCACCTCGGGTTGCTTTCACTGTCTCATCTCTCAGGGTTTTTACAATTCCTGTACAGCTCTCACTATCTGTTCTGAGGACTCGTTGGTCTGTGCCTCCAAACAGCCAGCAGAGTTTATGTGGATGTGATTCATCAACACTCTGATCCTGTATGGGCGTTACACATGGACCTCTTTTTTTACCTATTTTAATTTGCAGAAATATTGGTGAAAATTGGATTTAAAAATACAGCTTCCTTTGCAAACACTCTGAAATTTAATTCTGTTTTTATTTTATTTATTTACTCTTTTTTTGTTACTTTGCAACAAATTTTCATTTTTCCCCACATTTATTTCTAACATTAACAGTTTCATTGTTATTAATAAACTCAGTAAAACTAAGAGCTGTATTAGACAAGTACCTTATCATCTTGGTGTTTCTACTTTATTCTCCATCCTCTATCTCAACTCTCTGGCTCATCTCATTTGGACATTTAATTATTGCTCTTATATCACGTAAGCGTGGCCTTTTCCATACGAGGTGTGGCCAGGCAGACAATACCTATCAAGCATACATTTTCTCTCCACTGACTTGCTACTATATTAATCCGCGCTCTCTCCTCTTCGTACTTAATTATTCCCCTACTCAGTGGCTTTTCGTAATCGCATGCACTCCCCTATTAGAGATAACATGACCTTTTGTGTGTTGGCAGTTTCCTGTGTGACCTTTAAGAGTGAAGCAGACTGAGAACAGCTGTGGATGGAGTGGAGCATAATGTGGGGCTAAAGTGGACTTGATCAAGGAGTTCAGTCGGAGAGGACCATTACAACACTTTGTCCTCAACTGGAAAATGAGAAAATTAGTCACCTTTACGTATGTGCGAGTGCAGCGGAGCTTTCAAGGACACCTCTGACCTCGTCTCTTGTTCTCTTCACAAGAGCGGCTCGTCCAGATCACGCCTTGTTTCACAAGTAATCTGTCGCTTTCACTCTTTCGCCGGGTTCCTCCTCATCGCACTCTTTGCTGCTCGCTGGTTATGGACCCCTGCCTCTTTTTTCCTCTCAGCTGCTTCCTCGCCTTTCTCTCCCTTTTGTGGGATTCTCATTAACTCAGAGTAAAGTTTGAGCCGGTTTTTTTTTTCTCCACTCGAAACCAATTTGGTGAATAAGTATTCATATCTACTCATCAACCCTCATCTGAGACATCTGAATCAACATTAACTTTTATTTTTGAAGCACTGCAGTGAAATGGATTGTTTACATTTTCCTCTGAGTAATACAATTAAATTGTCTTTTTGTTCCTGCTATATACCCTTCTCACTGATCAATGATTATCATATTGAAAGTACTTTAAGAGTAAGAATATCACTAAAATGCCACGCATTGCTTTATAATTGCAGTTAACACTCTAAAAAGCTTTTTTACTCAAGCGGCAACTTCTGCTGCTGAACAATTAAGCATCTTTGAGTAGTAAAAAAAAAGCACTATAGAAGGCCTATCAATTATTATAATTAAAGCATAATTGACAAAAAAAAACTGCAGTTCCCCAAATGACCACTTGAGGCTTGCAAGTCAATCCCCACAGATCCGCAGCAGAAATAAACGTGTTTACAATCTGGTGCAAAATGCTTTTGTTCTCCATAACGAATTCCCCCTTAATGACTTCTGTACAGGGGATTCATGCTTATATAACTAGTCCATTTAAATCCTATGAAGGCTTAAAGATGGGCAGAAGGGCATGGGTGCTTTGAGTAACAGGTGGGCGTCATCTCAGGTGCTGCAAGCTGTCTGCTCTGCTGCGTCACTCAGGCCGCCCCCACCGATATTCCACCTCTTTGGATTATCCGGGAGTTTCGGCTATGTCGTCCCTGAGGCAACAGCCAGAGCCACCCACTTATGTACCTCTATATTTTCTGTCTGTCGTTATTTTTACCGTATATATATATATACATGCAGCCATCACATGTGCTCAACGCTGCCTTTTCCTCTCTTTCTTCCTCCATGTGTGGCTGTTTAAGCATGCATGTGTAATTTCCAACAGAACAACAGTATTCCCTTTTGGCTTTAACTCTATTTGTGAAACAAATAACTTTTTCCATAACCCAGATTCCCTGCGCTCTGTAGGTAGCGTGGCCTATATGAATTAACATGCGTGCACACTCACTGGTTAACACACGCACAAGGAAACAATTCCACCTTAATGCATTTGTCGGAGACCGTGAAAATTGGCATTAGTTTTGAAAAATTGTTTTATATATTTGTTGAATTTGGTGTGTGTATGTTGGTGGATTAGTAGATACCTTCATGATGACTCACAAATTGTCATGCAAATTTGTAAATCCTGCTTTATGAAATACATATTTGTCCCCAGTATTGAGACTAATATCTCTCCGTATGGTTTTTTTCTTTCACCTTGCCTGCTGTAATCCTATTCGGCAGCCCTGTTTTAGTATTATTATAATTTGTATCAGAATAGAGACAATCGAGTGGATTTGCATGCATGTATGCTGCATGAACACACACACACGCACACACACACACGCACACACACACACACACACACACACACACACACACACACACAATGTGCCAATGAATACACAGAGGGAAAGAGTATTTCCCAGTTGGGTGCTACAACATATCATTTTCATTTTGATTGTTCCAGTTCCTCCGGAGTGATGTGCTTCTCTTGGTGGGGGTGACGGCGGTGGAAAAGTACAGAATGGTAATGATATCCTACAGGAGAAGTTCCAGCCGCACAGCGATAATCATTTCTACAGGATTAAGTCCTGACCCACATCAGCCCAGCATATTAGCATTCTGAGAGAGTACTGCGGCAAGATTCCACACAGACTAAATGCCTGCAGTTAATAGGATGGGAAAGTGGAAGGGAAATAGGAGTGGGAGAAGCAGAGAAGGGTTGAATATCATGGGAAAGAGAGTGTTTTTAGTGTGTGTCTGGGGGGTCGTCAGGTTTGTTGTGTGTTTTCTAGTGTGCGTCTTGGAGATGAACCCTCTCTGGTGAAGCCTGCTGCACGCCGCTAGATTCATTTGCATCTCAACTCTTAACATCGAACAAGAGAGGTATCTGTGAAACGTCCTGATCCGCGCTGACATCGGATGAAGGAGATAGAACTTCAGAGGAACTTTATTTGAATGCCAATGATTAAAAGCCTTTGGCATTTAAATGTTGCCACCCGTTTGAGGCCGAGATAAAGATCAGTCAAATAATCAGAAAATACAGACAAACACACTGGGGTTTTATGTTCTTCACATCACACAACTGTATCGCCTCGAGTCACGTTGGATCTAACGGAGATCCGGCTTCACGGCACCTTTTCGCCCGTTTTGCACGTTCGCTCTTTGATCCTTGATCTGGCAGGTTTTTTTTTGTGCGCTAAAAATGCCTCCAGTTGTCATTTGTGTGAGAGAAGATTTGATATCGCAGCATCTTGTAGTGATTACAAACTTTAGCATTTACATTTGTGGTGGGTGTGAGCCGGCAGCAGATGGTTTGTTAGAAAGAATGGAAACACTGAACCACTGGCCCACTCAAAGCTATTATAGGAAAATAAGTTATTTTTTTTACCCTGGGTTTAATAGCTTCGGCGATCATTTCTGTTGGTTATGAGGACATATAGCATAACTAACAAGCTGCTTTGCTAAAGGTTCAGAGATGGGACGTAAAGTAGATTCCCAACAATCCCCTAAAATCTCTCACTACACAATATAGTGACTTCACCATGTTGGATGGACTCAAAACCTGTATTTCATCTTGGAAAGTAGAGCACAACCGAGCATTATATACGTCAGACATTGCCCTGAAGAAAAATTACAGACAGACGAGAGTAGAGAGAGAGCAGCGCGACCGAGACGAATCCATGAGTTTTAATATAATTAATGTGAGTAGAGCACAGATGGGTAACAAAGTACTTTGTCTTTATTTATAATCGGAGAAATCCGATAATTGCCTCCACATTGACAACAGAAGTAAACACGACTGTTTGATAAAATTGTTCACAGCTCATAGAGGCATGCAACCTGTAACCAGCAGAACACCGTGGCTGCGGTCGAATAGTCGTTAACTAACTGAAGAAATGACCCGAAGTAAACACGTGGCCGCCACGATGAGAGCCGTTTTAATTCTCTAAATGCAAAGGAAAGGAGCTCCAATGCTTCCTTTTACATCTCCTTTAGCATAGGATGCAACGGATCTTCCTTTACTAAAGGAAAGGAGATTAAAACGACCCACAATTCCTTGTGAGAGCAACATTTAAAGTGCCGAACACCATGAAAACATACAATATGTCTATTTCAATAATTTGCATGCAGACATATAGTAATTTGAATTGTGTTGGTTAATGTCTGTGGACAGTAAACATAATTTAATGATGATTTTTATTTATTTCCATCATGTTACAAACAAAACTAGGAGTGGCAGGGAGGAAATGACAGGGGAGTTGGTGCATGACAGGGGAGGAAAGGCAGATAAGGAGAATGTGACAATGGTTTCATATGAGTGGGCCCTTCATCAGTCACGCATCTCCAGCACCCTGCTTATGAACCGCAGGTTGGTATAATCCAGATATTTCCTTTCTGGGTCCGTCTGCAATTTCCATTCATCTTCTTTCTATTTGGTGTCCACACCTCTGTAAACAAAACAGTTTGTGCTCATGAATACCGCGTACCGTTGGCCATCCATCAAGCCGAGGCAGATCTGCATTGCAGTGTCACACTTTCAGTGCAGGTCAGATATATTTTCTCTGGAAATCAGCAACCGCTCTCTGTATAAACACAACTAACTCCAAGAACTCAGAGTCTCGTCTGTTTTCCCCTCTAATTAAAATTACATAGTTCTATGCAGCAAGCTCCCAAGGAAATGATTAGGACATTACAGATCCATAAAATGAAGTGTTACCCAAAAGCCTGCCGACATTAGCGGATGAGGAATCTGCTTAATAACTCGTTTGTTCTTGGAGAAGCCATGTTGGCAGGATTGTCTGCAGATGATGAGCAAAGTCCTTTCTTTAATATCATTTTTATGTCCATTAAGGAGGGACACAATACAATTTACACAATATAACAAACAAATTGCTCTCTCTGCCTTTTTTTTTAATGCAGAATGGAGTAATAATTGCAGTGTTTGTCTACAGTATTTGAATGTTTTTTAATAAACTTGTAGCACATTTAAAAATGTGTTCATTAAAAGTGCAGCAACTTAGTTAGTTGCTCTGTTTTATGCTTGTTTTTATACAGTTAGTGGTCGGATGGATGGGTGGGTGGGTGGGTAGGTAGATTTCTTTCTTTCTTTCTTTCTTTCTTTCTTTCTTTCTTTCTTTCTTTCTTTCTTTCACCGGGAATTTAAGAAGGAGATAGTAGGTGAGATTCAAATGTTCGAAATGCACGCCGTCTTCCTCTATTAATTCAAAGATATTATAAATCTTTTCTGTGTGGTTGAGGACCGTTCAAATGTGAGCCACAGCGTATATATTCCATTATGAACGTTTAGACGCACGCAGCCATGATTGCTGGCTGTGTGTGTTTCTGAGTGAGTGTATTTCTCAGGGCCACTTGTCTCTGAAATGAATTACCACACTGCCTCACCGGTAATACCTGTCTCTTTATGGAATCAATTAGAGTCCACCATAAGGCACAGCTTCTGTTGTCACACACAGAATAATCACTCACACTTTCTCTGAGCCCAGCAGACCAAGGATAAATCCAGACTTCTCTATAGTTTACTGATGGAATGGTCCTTATTCATCATTTAAAGATGCTGCATTGTCATAAGTCAGTGTGTGTGTGTGTGTGTGTGTGTGTGTGTGTGTGTGTGTGTGTGTGTGTGTGCTTTCAGTATTGTGCATTTTTGTTATCTGGAGATGCAGTTTTCATGAGTGTAGTTTTTAAATAGAGTACTGGTAATCTATACAGCATGAGCAGATTATAAATATGAAAACACGGCTCAGGTGTAACTCACGGCTGACTCATGACAACTTTATACAAAGCATGATGGGAACCCGGACAGATTATTTCAACATGTTTTCACATCAAATGTAAATGAAAAACAGAGGATAAACTTGAAAAATAAATCTTTTTTTTAAATTTTATCTCCAAGCTAAGGATCAAAATGCCCAGATCTCCTCGATCCCTTATGGAGATATTCATCAACATACAGGCAGATGCATTAACGGTATTTATTTATATATCACATTAAATTAATTAACTGTGAGTAAAATGAGTTAAGAATCTGAAATAATGCATTACACCAAAGTCATTAACAAACAATATGTTAATTACTCTCAAGGTGAGTAACATTTAAATGGCTGATAGAAAATAAAGAGTTATAAAACAAAGAGTTGACAATGTGATGGATGGCTCTCAGTGTCAATACATACACTTAGATGAGCTATAAAGAGTTTGTTTCATTGACATTCACTGAATACTAATAATAATTTTTACTTTACTCAGAATAAAATACACCGTTGTTACCAGTGTGTGTGTGTAAGCAGTATTCGTCGGGTTAATCAACAACATTACAGTCAAACCGTCTGTCTGTGACGTGCATGCACTCACACAATCATACCGTCTGATAATTCAAAGCCTTGTTCTGTCTGCTTAGCCAAGAAGGCAATGCAAACTTTTTATTTGTTACGATATATTCTTTTAAAGTTGTGCTCCTCGGGGACAAAAGGAGCAAAGAGAAAATAGGCTATGATGTATTGTGTTTTGATGTGTTCAAAATAGGGTCCTGGCAAGTTTGGATCATCAAGAGGATGCTGTGTGAGATTCATGCCGGATACCGTTGCCGTGCAACAACAGTGCAGCAGGACTTACGGTTGTGGTCAAAGTGACAGAAAAAAAAGAAGAGCAATGAGTCAGCGCATCTTATTTAATCTCTTCTGGAGACAAGGGGGCACTGATTGATGCTGAGCTCTCCTCCTGGTATGATGGAACATACATTATTCTGTAGGGAAGACACACACACACACACACACATTCACACATGCAAATACGTGGACAAATCAACAGAGCCCGTTTCTCACAGGAAATCATTGCAGTAATTAACGTCCTAGCCTGCTTCCTAGCTCCCTCGCTGCCACTCTGATTGGCTGAAAGTCATCCTGAGAAGCAGCTCGGTTCCCACATGTATTTTGCCGGAGTAAAATTATCCCGGCGCTTTGGAGGTACCAGGGGACATCATCAGCCTGTGTTAGTGTGTAAACATTTCTGTTTTCCCCAGTGCCCCCCTGTCCCAGTGCCTCCAGCCCACTCGGCGCAAGTCATTTGTCAGCCTTGATTTAGATTTATCAACACACCGGCCTCCTGCGGCTGGAGCTCAAGCTGCACTCCCACTCAGAAGTCCTGAATTTACCGGACATGCTCTGGGCGGGCTGGGTAAGGAGGAGGGGTGACATGATGGACGGGGACCAGAGATTGAAACAGGGGAGAGAGAACGAGATGACAAGGAGGGAGGATTAGAAAGAGGTGTGAGACAAACAGAGGAAAAGAGAGGTGGGAGGAGGGCTGGAGAGGCTCTTGTGTCTGCCCCGGCTCAATTGAAAGTGGAAGAAGTGGTGTGTTGAGATACGAGGGTCAGCTTCCCAAACCAGGGGGGTTAGAGCGAGGACAGACTGCTGGAGGTGCAATAAGAGGCAGAGGTGTGGGGGGTGAAGGGGGGGCGAGCACCCCATTGTGTTATAGAAAGGAGGAGGGCTGAAAGGGTGAGTGTGTGTGTGCTGAGGGATGTGCTGTAAAGGGAGGAGAAGGCAGGTGATGAGAAAAAACCAGGCCGGGGGGGGGTTGGAGTGATGTTCAGAATCTGAAGATAAGCCAAAGCTTTGGCTGGAGGAAATCGCTAGATAGCTTCCCTGAGAAAAAAAAAGGGTTGGCTCCAGAGTGGAGGGGCGACATATCTGGAGGATAAAGAAGAGATAGCGAAGGTCTCTGTGTTCAGGAAGTGAAGATATGTGATCTCTCGCATGGAGAAATTAGATGAAAGAGAAATAGTAAATTAATTCCTTAGATCTGCTATTCTCAAGACAGAGTAAAGCCAGAGGTGTGTGTGTGTGTGTGTGTGTGTGTGTGTGTGTGTGTGTGTGTGTGTGTGTGTGTGTGTGTGTGTGTGTGTGTGTGTGTGTGTGTGTGTGTGTGTGTGTGTGTGGATGTTAATCTCCAGAGGCTGTGCAAAAGAAATCACAATTTTTGCATAAAATTGTTACATTTAGGTAGGAATGGCATGGCCGAGTCTTGTCGCTATTAAACTTGGCAAATGAGTATAATATGCCTTCATGTATTTTTTAAATTAGACACACATATTTTAGCCGTAGTTGCTTTAAACGCACCATATTTCTGTCTAAATGTCTCCATCCTTATGAATTGCGGTGGTTTGACCGAGCGCCATCAGAAACAAAAGACTCACTCTGACATGTTTTCGTTGTTAATCTTTTTAATCTCACAGTTATTAGTACTTATGCTTTATTTACGCTTCATTAATTATAGACCGAACATGCATGAGTGATCTTTCAGGAACATGTTGCTCCACAGTGACATTCACGCCCGCTGCAGCTCTGTTGTTGCACTGCTGACATGAGTTTAATATACGGCTCCTTGTTCCTTCTGTAAATCACTGATGGGACTAAAAACCAAAATACATCGCTGGCCTCCTCTGTGCTCACTGTGCATAGACGCATGTGTGCAGGGAGCTATAAACAACTCTTCCAGTAAAAGGGTGAGGACAGAAGTGTGGACGACAGTTTTGGACAAGAAACGCTTGATTCGAATCAAATGTTAGTGACCAAAAATCAGGAAAAATAAAATTAATTTGTCATAACAAAATGGATTCTCAAAGCAATAGACCAACTGTCGATTTAGCTAATTGTCATATCAGGAAGAAGTGGGAATAGAACTTATAGATAAATTAAGAAAATATAAATAACATAATAAATATAATAGAATGAATATATAATATAATAAATTAACAGAGAGCTTAAAAAGATGGTATACGCACCATAATGACAGGTGGAAGCTAAAGTCGGTGATGAAGTTTTGATTTAACTTCCTCTGAGTGAATTCGTCGCCATAGCAACAGCAAAAAAAAGTTAAGATATTTCAAACTGGAATACTTTTCTTTTATTATCCTGTTTCTTTGATCGGTAACATTGAGGATATTAAAGCATTTGAAATGGAAATTCAGTGTTTCAAACAGCTTAAACTGATCATGAATGTAAGATTTCAAACAACAACAACGACAATAACAAAACAGCTACAACACATTCAGTAAATACAGATATTGCTCTAACGAGGGCATTTGGGGAGCAGATAAAACAAACGTTTGTTTTGGTCATATAGATATAAAACACCAAATCCCACATTTACCCACAATAATGTGATGTATGACTGATAACCATAGATCGAACACGATGGCACAGACAGACGAGGCGGAGCAGGAAGTTATTAGACCGTCAGGGTGGAAGTGAGAAATATACTCACATCTGCACTCATGCAGGAGTGAGAGAGAGTTACTATGGTTACGTGCACGCTCTGTTTCTCTGTCCTCTGAAACTTTCTGCCTATAATGATGAATCCTTGCTTGGTTTTCATAGCAACCTGATTAAGACAAGTGCAGGATGTGTTCTTGACTTCACCCAAAATTTCAGATGGTAATGCGTTTTAAATTACACACTTTTTGTTGTATCCCACCTTATTTGGTACCCTATTTTGAAACTATTTTCAAGGGCTATTTTAATCAGGCGTCCAGGATAAGGAGCATAGATCTTGATTATGATTTGGAGAAAAAAAAAGTATGTGTAATATCTGGTTTACGTGTTTGCCACATCTAACCCGGAATTAGTCGCCTTCAAATCCTGCAATCAGTCATACATTATCACCACTTGTCAGCTTACCTCACGCCTTTCCGTGAATTTCCTTTCAGTGAAGCTAATCAAGCATAATCCACATCTCGATCAGGTGGTAATCCAGTCGCAGGATGGAGATTTGTACTTCCAGCTTGCTATGTTGTGATTGCTCCACGTCATCGCCATAGCTACTAGTGTGATAACATAATAAAATCACTGGCAGTTCATGATCCTAATCAACTGGACCTATTAACTCTGAGTCATCGTTTCTAAGCATGTAAGAGGTTATTTCACTGCATTTTAAATCAGACTTCCACAGAGACCAACATCGGTCATACCTGTTAGATCATCCAGTTTTCATACCTTACCATAAAATACCTCTAGTCATTGGAGAAGCACAGATTAATGATCGTCACATTCTTTGATAAGTCCTTTTTTTCCAGTCTGTTTTCATCACAGGCAGCATTTTTCCTCGTTTAACTTTGGGAATGTGGAGTTCTGAGGGGTGAGAGGGCCTTTCTGTTGACAGACGCAGGATGACACAAGCGTGAGATCAGGGGTTGTGATGGAGCCCGCATGCTGTATGGTGTGCCCTGATCTGGGTTTGTGAGCTCTGGTTTTGATTGAGTTAGTCCGGCCTCGGTTGGTATTCTGGTCAGTGGGTCAGCGCCTGAAGCCAGGCCCTCTCTCGGGTCGTTCGTTAAAGTGATGTTCCTCGTCAAGTGTTCAAATCACACCATTTAATTGGCCTCCAGCCCCCTGGACAGGAGCCAATTACAGTTCCTTCGCTCTTATGCTCTGCATGTCGGCACTTGTCTCTCTGCAATGTTGAAACTGTTCTCTCTCCTTCTCTCTAGCCCCTGCTTCGATTTTTTTTTTTTTTCATGTTATTTCATCTGGGGTATTTATGCGTATTTTCATCTTCGGTATATTTTCCTGGTCAGCTGCAATTTGCCCCCCAGCTTTCCGAAGGCGTTGGAAAGGCGGTGTTTAGAAGGGTGGCTCCCAGTGTCATCGAGGGAAAATCGCAATCTCTTTGGTCTCATTTTGACCATAAAAGGAGATTTTGCGTTGAACCCGCAGCGGTGGGGGAACGCGGTCCCCAAACCCTCTGGCGTCAAAATAAAAGCGCCGTTAAAAGGGAGGGAGGATGTGGAGCCTGCGGCGATGTCGAGAAAAGACACGTTGTCAGAGAACAAGACGCAGAAGTATCTAAATGTGTGAATTCCTTTACTTCGGGGCGCGGGAGGGTTAGGAAAGCAAGTTCACAGAACAGCTGAGCTCGGGGGTGTTGGGGAATTTCATCTCTGTGGCGCAGTGTCCTACCGCCATGGCTGAGCTATACGAGGAACAGACAGTCGATGCCGCGGTGATCCCTCCGTTCTTTATGAAATTGCCTGAAAAGATAAAGGAGCGTTTATTTAGTTCGTCATCCCATAATCCCCCACAGTGCCTCTCACAGTATAATAGGCCTCTGTCTTCCGCTGCCTTGGACAGAGCACCTATTATGTCATCAAAAAAAGGGGGGCGATTAGCAGGGGGAAAGGGGGGCACGAACTACCTGTTCACAAAGGCTTTAATTTTTACCGGTAATTAAAGGCTGACATTTCCCTGATGGATCATCAGGGGCCACGGAACAAATGGGGAGAAGCAGCGACGGAGAGGGAAAAGAAGCAGGATTCTCCTCTGTTAAAAGCTCTCAGGCTTGTAATGGTAATTAAGGGCTTGTCTCTGGAGAGGGGACGATATTAGAACAGAGGAGAAGCTGAGGGGGTTGGGCCCCCAACTCTTTCCTGTTCTCCTTGCCCTTACTCATTCCTCCACTTATTCTCCCCAAATCCTCCATCCGCTCCTCCAGTGTACTGCTCACCCCTCCGATCCCCCCCCCACCACCACCACCACCTCACGCCGACCTGCACTTCTCCGCAATGCAGAGCCAAAAGTAATCAGTTCAGCCTATCCTCATTATTCCACACCGGCTCACTGCTGTGCCGTGAACAAAAAAGGCCTCGTCTTTACATGCAGTAGGGCTGTTTTTTCTCAGGTGGAAAATGGTTCAGAAAGTTGCGTGACTGCGCCCAGGATTGGGTTTTTGGCCCTCCTCCAATTACAGCCCACATTGATTGCCACTCTGCGTCGCAAAGCTCCCGATGCGGTGCGCGGTACCTGTGTTTCGCTGTGTTTTCTGGTTCTGACGGAGCCCAGCGAGCCTACCCAGCACAGTAGGCGTTGTCATGGTAACCTGCAGGGCGGCTAAACCCTCCAAACTGCGATTAGAATGAGAATTTCAAGGAATCTCTAGAGGATGTTGTTGATGCTGACGTCCACCATCTTTTTTTTATCATGACTCCCCCTCCCCAAACTCATCTGATACTCTCCCCCATGTGTATATATGTATATATGGTGAAAGTGTGCTACTCTATGATTGTGGGGTGAATCTGAGGCTGCATGTCATTTACATAAGAGCGCATACAGAAATATAGGATATGATTATCATATGCAACATGCATGAGAGACTTCCTTCACTGCCACTCTCCATAGTGATCCATCCATTTTTAACCACGCAGATGGATGTGCCTCCCTTTGCTACACCGAGACACACACACACACACACACACACACACACACACAGCAGTACTTTAGTGAAAACAATCTCAAATATGCCACAATAGTTTGAAATGGGTGGTGAATTTGTTGTTCAAGGCATGTTGCTATTTATTGCTTGTCTCATCCTCGTGTGCAGAGAACGGATTACACAGTACTGTGTGCACTTTTTCATGCTTCTTTCACACCTCGTGGGGGAAGAATCATGACTGACAGGACGAGTATCAGATTCTCTATCTGCAGGAAATCTGAACAGTTTCTTTTCCTTTTCTCTCTCTCGCTCTCTCGCACACAAATGCACTTTTTGCTTTGCTTATGGTAATTAATGCTTGATATCTGAAATCTCAATCTGAAATTGTATTGCAGAATTACTCCATCTTTGGTTATTTTTCACCTCAGATGATAGGTTTCATATATATATATATAATAATACATGCTATAGGTGCCTTTCAGAGCCCTTAAGGACACCGTGCAGTGACTCAAACACAACCAATAAAATAGAGTTCAAACTGCTAATTTTCTCTAATTTAACAGCATGGAAACTACATTTGCATTTTTTTTTTTTTTTTTTTTTTTTACTTTTACTACTATTTGTACCAAATTTTATGACAATCTAGTTTTGAGATTTTTTTCTTTAGTTTTGAGTTATTAGACAAATACAGTTTAATTCGGTTTGGTGAGGTTTTAATACAGTGTCCTCGCTGTCTAATACAAGTGAAGAGTCGGTTTGATTTCTCTTGCTGTATGACATCATATTGCAATTAAGAACGGTCTTAAAAATGAAAACGGGAAATGGGAAAAAGGGAGATGATGCAAGCGGCTGTTTCCCTTGGTAACCTTGTGTTTTTGGATGAGTCCGCAGAGTAATAACAGGCGGTCCCAAGGATGAAGGGATGTTAATAAGAAAATCATTTTCATATATTTTCAACCGTGCAAGCTTTTATTTTTATACATTCCTTGGACTCAATATCTCTATCTGTGTTCTATGGTTGCC
Source organism: Eutrigla gurnardus (assembly GCF_963514095.1). Classification (NCBI taxonomy): domain Eukaryota; kingdom Metazoa; phylum Chordata; class Actinopteri; order Perciformes; family Triglidae; genus Eutrigla; species Eutrigla gurnardus. The sequence goes on from NC_139926.1 coordinate 18,454,556, forward strand.
AGAAATGATTGAATTAACTGCAACTCCTACGTACCGGCTCTGTGTCTTGGCACCACACTTTTCAGATCACGGTAGCTGATATCAACCAAAATGGAATTAGGAAGCACAAAAATAGTGACATTTTAATGAAGCCGAATAGATCCGACTTTTTTTCAACATAACACCTCAGCATGCAACCTCCATCTCCGCCGCGTGCCTCCTCCCACCTGCACAGGGCAAGAGAATCAAGCAAATGTGCAAAGTGCACCTCAGGGTGAAGGCAACTCCAGGATGCCGTATCTCTTCTTGTGCCAGACTTCGCCCCGGCCTTGAGAGTAAGAGAACAGTGGGTTGTGATGAAGATCAGAGTGCGTTATGAAACATCAAACGCACTCCGACTATGACTTATTCAAAAAAGCACTCCGGATTGTTGTTATTCTACAAATAAAATATGGCGGTGGCTGTGGAACACAAAGCAACGCAACAATCCGACTCTGCTCCGAGCAGTGACATGTGAAAGACAACAGGCCTATTCAGTGGATTTTTTCGGAGAAAAAGCGATGAGACAGAGATGACATTGACGTGCGTCTGTTCGCTTATAATCATGTTTGTATGCGCATGGTTTTATTGTTTCTCCTGGCTGCCTGTCCATTCATCTGCCCGTCTGTCTGCGTATCTGTCAATCTCGCTGGGCGCTGTGCATCTGTGCAGAATTTGGACGACATCTACGGACTGTTTTCTGTGCACGGTTTGTTTTCCTCTCCTCTGGCTCAGGGAGTTTTCCTCCCTCTGAATATGAGCATCGGCTCTGTGAAGCCTAATTATCCCAAATACTGTGAAATCAGCCAAAACGTGCACCAACGGTTGATGCAAATCAAATTCATGACCCTCTGTGGCACACGTCAATTTATCATCTTTTCTAAATGCGATCGTGAGTCTTGGTCTCTCACAGTTTCACTCATTCATTCATTTATTCATTCATCAATGAAGGTAGTTTGCATTCATGTATGTTCTGTTAAAGGGCTTTTTTTGAATGATTCTTTGGAAAGGCTTGATGTGGTTTTCTGTTATGTTCTTTTGTGTAAGTGCAGGGCCGGTATTTATGCCAAGCAGCATTATCACCTGCTGTTAGTACACATCACAAAATAAGGCTCCAGCAAGCAGCTAGGGTAGCTCAACGTAGCATAAAGGCTTCATAGCCTGAATCTGTCCCACAAATTTACACAATATATCTTTTTTGTTTAACTTGCAAAAGACAAAGTGTAAAAATGACACATTTTACAGGTTATGTGTGGGATATTTTCATGCCTGACAGCTTCCCAGGAAGCATGTTACCTTTTAATTGTAAAGCACATTTTAAGCAGACTTTTGAAATGTCACCAAAAAAACCAAATCCTAATTATTTTGAGTTTGGTCAGGAGTTAGTGGTATGGTTTTTTCGAACAAAGTGAGAGTTTATTGAATTTTGCCGTGTCCGTACAGCTTTTCTAATGTCCATCCATCGTCTACCGCTTTATCCTGTATTCAGGGTCACGGGGGGGCTGGAGCCGATCCCAGCTCTTTTCTAATGTATGATAAGAAACTGCTGGTGACGCCAAGACGCCAGAAAGTCGTTGTGCACCAGCTCATGTTTTCAAGTCCTGCTTGATATGTTGATGCAGCTCCTTGGTAATTGAAAATGAACTGAGGAGTTCCAGACTGTCAGGCTCGTCACAGCCATTTGTTTAAGAAACTCCATGTTCATCTTTTTAGACAGACCAATAAGAACGCCAGGAGTCCAGATGCCAGATAGCAAATCTATTCAACTTCACCTCCACTGCACATCCACTTACAACAAGGTTATTATACTGTCGCCAGCATATAGGACGTGGTGGAGTGAAATTGTTCGGTTTTCACACCTGTAGTTGGGTTCATCCGGTCTGGACCGAGGTGGAAAAGTGACACTTTTTAGTTCTGGTTCGGTTCCTCTTCACACTGAAGGTATACAACCTGACAGGGACTCATTGATTGGACAGTTTTGGCGGTTGAAGATTTTGAACTGCAGCAAAGTCCTCATAGAAGCAGATCGATTGACATATTTCATACCAGCAGAAATGAGCCACTTACCAGGAAAAGGAACCAGTTTGAAGTGAAAACACTATACGAGGCGCTGGGCAGGAATAAAAGAAAAGGTGCATCTTAAATCTCATTTCCATCAGACGCTGTGACCAACTCTCAGCCGGGAGGGAGGATGTCAATCACTCCGATTACATGGATTTGTTCCACTCCCACACACGCGTGAAGGAAGACACAACACACAAAGAGGTGCACACATAAAGAAACACACTCATGGAAACACTTAGTCATGCTCTTGTGCTGTACAAGGCACACATTCAGTCAGCGGGGGATCTTTTTCACACCGCGTCGTGCCAAGTCTTGTAATGGCACATTTATTTGTGAACTTCAAAAAAATGACACAGTGATGGACTTGAATGTTTGACTTTTTATCAAACTGATGCGAGCAGGGGCGCCAGGATAGCTCGGCGGTAGAGTCGGCGGTAGAGTCGGCGCCGAGGCTGCGTCCTCGCTGTAGCGACCCCGGGTTCGAGTCCGACCGCCGGCCCTTTCTGCGATGTCATCCCCATCTCTCTCTCCCCCTTTCACTCTCACTCTCTCTCAATAAAAAGGCAAAAACGGCACATCACAATATACCTCTCACTGCAGGATTATCTGCATTTTGATGTCATCAATATAGAATTCAGAGATCTAAGGCCTCCATACAAAATATGTCACCTGTAACTGTACAAACTCATTTTCGTATTATAATTCATGTCATCGTGAGCCAGGACAGGTGACTGTGATAAACGAGCGAGTCAAACGAACACAGGACTGTCAGCCAGGATTCCTCTGTGAAGTCAGTGTTTACTTATTTGTTACGTATTCCATGCTGCAGTTTGTGGTTTGCTGCTGAATTCAATTCAATGTTATTTATAGTGTCATATCACAACAGAAGTCATTTCAGGACACTTAACACATTGAGCAGGACTAGAACACGCTCAAAAGTGCCAACATCACCCAGGGGCAAGCATTACAGTGACAGTGGTGAGGAAAAAACTGCCTTAATAGGCTTTTAGGCAGAAATCTCATGCAGCCCAGGCCCTTGGGTTCCAACTCCATTTGGTTCTGGTAGTATGGTAGTAGCATTAACAGAAGCAATAGTATCAACAGTAGTCCATGGCAGCAGGCACAGCCATGCCGAGATGGATCCATCCCACCACGTCGCCGTAGACCAAAAAGCAGGAGTAGTCACACAGCGGGCAGGTGGAGCTCAGTCGTACTGCTGGACATTCATAGAAAAACACAGAAAAACGAACAAAACTCTGTGTAAGATAGCAAACGAAGGTTACCTGTAACCTTCGCTGCCAATGTCCTAACAATGTGAAGCAACGTGAAAAGGACTCGCTGTGATGTGAATCTCCTGCTGGAACAGATCGTTCAGTTTGTTCCTGTTTTTTTTTTTTGTGCTGTTCTTTTGAAAGCCTCTCCGAAGCCCAAGGTCATAATTTAACTTTCTTTGGCTTCCCTCGCCCTCCGTGATGCTTTTATCTGAAACGTACTGTACTCTTCTTTTAAAACGAACCGGTAAGCGCTTTAATTACCCAGCCTTTTAGACGTGTGTGTGTGTTCCTCCTGCCACGGCACCCCGAGGTGGTCACGGATGAACCCGTAACTCCTCCACACGCAAACGCGCTCACTTCATTAGGCCTGATAACAGTCAGCTGATCTGGGGTCTGTCTGCACGCGTCACCTCCTCACCCATTTAGAAGCAGCAAGTCTCGGTAATAATTCACCCTCGATATCAGTTAAAGTCAACAAAGACACCATTCTCCTGAGTTACCAGGGGTTACAAACTGCTGCGTATAATAATATGATAATAATAGATGATAATAATACTAATAATGATACTGCTGTGGGGTTTGGCAGCAGGAGAGAAGAAATTTAAAAAGCCGCTCCTCCTCTTTAACTTGATAGTGTGCAAATTATTCACCTCATTGTTCCAGTCCTGGTTAATAGTCTTCCCACCATCTGCTCAAACTTCATCCGGCTCAACATCATAGTACAGTAGTTTGCTGGCTCGGAGGCTAATGACAGAGTCATGCCAAATATTAGTCATAGCTGATATTTGTACGTCTTCTTGTTTACGACACGCTGCCGATCAGCCTGCCGGTTCGGAGTCTAAAATAAACCATCTGAGAATAAAGAAGGGGCTCTAGAAGGAGGCGAGGGTGCAATCTACACAGGTGGAGGACGTGATTGGATATCTTTTTCATTAAGGAGCTGCATAAGTCAAGAGAAGCTTTAATTGTATAGCACATTTAAAACCCGCACAGTTCACCAAAGGGCTGAAGATGCAGATAAATCCAGAGCAACAATGAGAACTGAGGAACACATAATGAGAACAAAGCAGGAGTTAAATACATCAAATGCTAATGAGTTTAAAAAGTTTGGTCTTCAGCAGTGATTTAAATGTTTCTCTGTTCTCCATAGTTTTTATATGAATTGGTAAGCGGTTCCAGAGAATAGCTGTGTGTAGCAACCTCACTGTCAGTTCATCCTATTCATTAAAAATATGTTTTTCATTTGATCACTATAAACAACGTGCCTGTAAAGCCGTTTATATAAAATCTTGAATGGTTTTTTTGGTCTTTGTTTTGTCAATGGAGCAATACATCACATCTCATCACATTCATCAGCACCTTAGAAACTGAAATAAATCTTGACGCAGTGTCGAGTTAGTACGTCCTCTTCAAATGACTTCTCGTCTGTGTTATCTGGAAAAAGTTGATTTATTGAAATCCATTCATTTCTTCATTCATTCTTCTCGAGATAATAGACTTTCAGTCTGAACTTCTAAGCCAACAATGAAAGTCCATAAAGTACTCAGAGAGACTCAGAAGCAAATCATCTACTAAAGCACCTCGTGGTTTTGTTAAAGTGTAAATCTTCATCTCAGCCTTTTTGCAGGCATGGGCCAAGATGCTGAATGGCAACACAACCTCCAGAAGGTGTAGCACCGCCCGCTGTTGTTTTTAGTGGCGTCAGAAGTAACAAAAGTAAAGGGGGAGTTTTGGTGGGGGGGGGGGAGGTTGCTGCACTTGGATTAGAATAAGACAGCATGAGGCCTTCAACAATTTCCTGTGATTCCCATGGAGCTCAGTGGAGACTTCCTCTCCAGGCAGCGGCTGCCAGCAGCATGGCATTCCTAGTTTGCCATTGATCTGTGGGATAAACTAACAGCATGGGGGAGATTTACAAACAGGGGAGAAGGGATATGCCGAATCCGTCTCGCACGTCGACGTGCACAGTTGTGCAGTATGTACTTGGCACAGTGTGGCTACTTTGAGCGCTCGCTAACCAAATTAATAGGTGTGACTGCAGTTAAGTAGCGCTGCACCAACGTGTGTGTGTGTGTGTGTGTGTGTTTGTATTGTAATCACACGCAGGAGGTTGACTGTTTTGTAGGTACAGCGTGTAGCCTTTGTAGAGCCCGGCTGTGCACAAATACCAAGCTGAGAGTGGCTGTTGAACTTTGGAAATGTCAGCCACTGCTCCTCACAGACGGTACCGGCGGTTCAGTGCCGGGTGTCCTTCCATCCTGCACGCATTAAAACTTTCCTTCGCGCTGAGAGTGACCTACTGGAATCATTTGAAGCTGTGTCTCGGTTGAGATCGGGCGGTGGGTCACGGAGGATACATGTCCGGTGGTTCAAACACAAACAGTTTCTCAAGAAGAACATCAAGAGGAACCTTTTGCCAGTGTTGCTCTGGAGGCATGTGTTCGCCTGGTCACAGCGAGGGCGTCTGAGAGAAAGGGGGGCAGGAAGGTGTTAGTGGAAGAGTGGAAGAGGCTCATTCTCTCCAGTAGAAGTTAAAAACCAGGCATTTAGTTTGGACTAAATCAGAGAGGATTTGACTCAAACTATGCTGTAGTTAAGTGCTAGCGTTTGCCTCTCTCCCCTGCACTCGACTGTTGGGAGCTGTCCGTGGTGCTGGAACATGCTAAGCAGGATAATGAATACATGCTCCATACCAGCACGGTTTACCTTCAACTCCTGCTCATAAATCCTGCTGCGGAACAGGGCAGAGCGTCCTCCTCCATTCCCATAATGCTTTTCTCCCACCGCTTCCCAAATCACATGCCTCGGAGGCAGACATGGCGTTGGCTCTCCCACCAGGAGAGTGGCCACCGCCGCTGCCGCCGCCGCACAGCTTCCAGTGCGTGCTGCATGATGAGCCTCCCTCATCTCTGTTGTTTACATGTGGCCGTGTGCTTCCCTGAGAGGCAGCAGCATGTGATTGCTGCACCCCAGGCCTTTTCCAGAATGCCACTTCAGAGGAATGCAAAATAAACATGTGATGGTATATGCCAACGGTGCTCCGTCTTTATGCTCAGCAGCCTCACACATGCATAGTTCATGGATGCTGAAGGTCTTGCCTGAGTGTGTGTGTGTGTATGTGTGTGTGTGTGGTGGGGGGGGACAGTCCTATTTATGCCAACTGTAATCAGCTCACAGTGCCACTTGAAACATAAAACCTTTCCCCAACAGCCCATCAATGACTACAAATAACTTGTATGTAATTGGTGCATGAAGTATCACCTTGCAGAGATAATCCATCAATTCGCCAAACAAAGACCCCGTTGGCTCTTCGGTGACAATCACTCCTTCTTCCACATATCGACACTCGGCAAACTGCAGTTGTTGACTCCTGACCCGTCTTCATACCCGGCAGCCGCAGCTCTAAATAAAATAATGTTGTTGTCAGCCTCCTCTCAATACTTTTTGCCTTCTTTTTTTTCTCTCATGGACACAGAGTCTCGAGGGGGCTTTTAGGAAGCTCTTGAGTGCCCTCATGTGTTCATTACTGTTTACTTTCAGATCAGTGTATGGTATGTGTGTGCTATTGGCATTAAATATTCCCCTCTGTGCGAACGGTTTAATCGAAGCCGTACGTACCCCGACGTTTGTTGAGTGACAGAATCACGGGACCTGAATTTTGCAGAATATGGACAAAGAATTGTGAATTCTCACGTCACCAACCATCTCACACTCACACACTGTTGATGCCCCTGACTTTGAAGGTACATATGACTTTGAAGCTATATATATATATTTATATATACATACATACGGGAGTATAGTTTGTGTGTTGCACACATGAAACGCACACCTTTGCCCGCGGGACAATCGAGCGTGACGGCATGTCATCTCCTGTCTTCGCAGGAAGTGCTTTGAACCTGACTTGCCGGGCGTTTTTCGGCTACAGCGGCGACGTCAGCACGCTCATCTACTGGATGAAGGGAGAGAAGTTCATAGAGGATCTGGACGAGGAGAGAATCCAGGAAACCGACATCAAGTAAGAAACACACCGCCCGGAATTTGATTTCACAGGACTTGGCACTAACGAGGAATTAAGTGCAGATGCAGATACAGGCACTGGGAAATATTAAGGGACGATACCAATGGTTTTGCGTGTTTTGGTCCATTAACTTCAAATTGCATGAACTAAACCGGCTATTTCCAGAGATTTATGTGCCGCATTCCGAGCAGCTGCTGGTTGCCATTTATTTTGCAATGCTATGAAGCTCACGCAGATATTAAATGCGTGTTTTATAACATTATTCATTCATTTTGTCACATTATTGTCTTGTGGAGATGCTCTAGCAAGCAGGTGGAGACAGGATCACTCATAATGTGCTACACTGTGCACAGTAACAATAGGACTGCACACATCACACGCATAGCAAGATAATCATCTATTATGCAGCACAATATCTGTGTGAGCAAACACCCCTGAAATCATATTTGAACTACAGGGGTAATAGGATTTATTAACTGCGTTATAAGGTGCTCTCATCTGTTTTTTTTTAGAGACACAACACAAGAGTTCAAGCTCAGAATTCAGAACAATGTTGCTTCAATATGGCCGTATACTGTTTTACCAATATTGGTGCCAGTGTATTGTATTGTACTGCACTTTCATATTGATTCTTTGTCCCATGCCTCATTGCATTTACCAGCTATGCTGTCAAAAAGTCAAGCCACAAAACAACAACAAAAACAGCGAGTCGGTGCTTTGAGAAAAGAAAACCATGATTATGTTGTTGTTGTTGTATTAAAAGTTTGTTGTTCTGCAGCTGACTCAAGTCAGGGACGCCGAGTGTCCTCGAGTTCTACAACAAAGAGAGTTTTTAAAGCAGTCCTTGTGTTGCTGCATAACCACTCCTGATCAAAATGTATGAATGAATGCAGGAGGTGAATTGTTTGTAATGGTGGAGTTTGAAGTCTGCAGAATATTTTCGTTTTCTGAAATTTGCTGAAACCAGTAACTCATACACTGCAGTACTGTCCTCTCAGTTCTTGTCTTAATGAACCCTTATGAATAAAATATTTTGTGCATTCAATGTGCGCAATGGCAATATTGTATTAAATGTAAGTGTTAAACAGGCATTTTTGCTTTAAAAAACCCTCAAACCCGTCATAAAGGAAAACATCTGTTGCCGTATGACATGCAGTTATAAATTCTCTCTCCAGTTTAGCTGTTGATTGTCTCCAAGTACTGCAGACTTTGAGTTAGTGTTTTCTCTTGGAAGGAAAAATGTAGTCTGAAGTGTTGACGATAAATCTGGGAAGTATTCGTTTTATGTTATTGTGTTTTGTGTATTTCGTCTCCGTTGGAGTTGTTGAACCGATTCATTTTTCTCTGTCTAACCATTTCATTGCATGGAAAGACTTTTGTTTTCTTTACATTTCTGTTTATCAGCTGGAGAACAGGACGCACATTTGCCGGTTTATAGTCACCGCCACAATGTGAAACCACAGTTCTATAAAAAAAAGAGCAAGCCCTCTCTGCTTTCTGTCCACAAACGTGTCATGTTCTCTAACATATTGCACCAAAGATGAATGGGCTGAATGTTGAACACACAAAAAAAAAAATCTGTTTTTCTAACTTGCTCTCTTCATGCCGTCTCTTCGCTTTCAGGGCTCTAAGAGATTTAGAACAAGCTCATTTCCATGTTTCTCCGTCCTGACGGTGTAACACATTCAAACAAGTCCATTCCCTGGTCCGTGTGCATGTTTCCCATTAGGGTTGTTTGGAGAGGCTGCAGCTCTGGGGAGACAGCCCTGTCAGATGGTTAACAACCGCCATTTTTCACACCGCCGCCACTATTGCTATCTCCCTCACTGCACCCACCTATAGAGGCATGCAGATGGGACGCAGGAAGCTGAGAGGGAGAGGGAGGGGGCAGTGGAAAGAGTAAGGAATACAGTAGAAGTCACTTAAGACGGAAGTAAAGAAGACACAACTGTGATAGTGAATTTGCTTGTTCACTGATATGAACATGCAACAGAAACAAATATTTAAACCACCGACGCTGCTCTCCGCCTCGGCCTCCGTAGTTCTCTTCCTCCGTCGGCCCCTGACACCAGGATCCCCCCACTCACCGGCTGAGGGGTTATCTTTTCAATTATTCATAGCGATATTTCATGCAGCGGATCAATAATGTATTTGATCATCCACTCTCTGTTGCTGATGCCGAAGCTTTTTCCACATCCAGTCAGTGCCTCTGTTTTTTTTTTTTTTTTCGTATGGACCAGGCAAAGCTGGGGAGCGATGGAGAGAACGGAGAGGAAAAAAACGAAACATGAACAAATGTGTGCTTACCCTGCAGCCAAGCTGTCTACCTATTAGATGATGCAGTGGGCATGTTTCTAAGGGTTACCTCTCTTCTTCAGGCTGGCACCCACACACTTTAGCTTTATTACTAATGCATCAGCAGCCAAACTTAAGCTGAGAGACCGGCACACATAACATGGGCGCAGAATTTCTGCAGGCATTTACTTAACCGAGTCTGAGTCTATTGATTCAGAGGAGTTCATTTCTACAGTAGCCCGAGCCCATAAATTCTCATTTGCACCGCCGGGACAGGGCTATTGTTGTTATCATAGCACGGATGACTGGACATTAGCATAGCAGGCAGAGATTAATAAATTAGCCAAACAAATCTAGCTCAGCATAATGAAGAAGGTGATCGATATGTTATCGACCCGGTTCAGTTTGTGTTTTGCACTTGTGCCTTCAATTGAATGTATAAAAGGAATGAATAAGTTGCGAACACGGAGGATTTTTCCCACGAGGAAGGGAGAGAATATCGAAAAGAAAAAAAGTGCCTGCAGCAGTCATAGTTTGAGAACGTGTTCACGATTTACTCATTCGGCTAACTTGATATCGATCAACCTCAGTCACCCAGAAGAAAAGGAGCCCATGTTGAGAGCTTTACAAAGATTTACGTGGAATTCTGCCATCCTTAGTCCCCCTGGTTCACCATTTTACAGGAGATGCAGCTGCACAGCTGTGTGTGTGTGTGTGTGTGTGTGTGTGTGTCCGTCTGTCCGTCTGTCATTCAGCTCCCAGCTGCAGCCGCGTCTAACTGTAGGCCCTCATCGCCTCCTTTGGAGGCTCAGGTTGAACAGCGGTGGTCATTATCTATCAGGGTGGATAGCAGCGAGCTGAGTTGCCTCATATAGTGTGATAATGTGAAACTGGAGGCTTCAAAGTACCCAGCACTCCCCGGGGAGACATGAATTATTCCCGTGCCTACTTCTCCCAGCCCCCCCCCAACCCCATTGCACCACAAACTCAAACTGAAACTACAAATATCATCAGCCCTGCCTCAGCCTCTCCACGCAAAGCCCATGATACACTTTCAATTACTGATGCCAAATCTCCCCAACAAGCTGTCCTCGTGTGCAGTTTGAAGGCGCTCGCTCCAAGGCGAACAGAGAAGCTTGAGGGTCGTTACACCCCGACACGCTTTCCTCATCCCGCATCTCCTTCTCAACGCGGCCCTTATGAACTCATACAGCGGAGGATGGTGCTCTCACACACACACACACACACACACACACACACACACATGCAAACAAACGGGGGAGATCTTTTTCTCATTTGCACTTTGTTTCCTCCAAAGTGTAATTTGTGCTGAGGATGCTGCAAAAGTGGGCTGAGTGGTGTGTCTAAGGTATGAGGGAGCATTATCTCCCCATTCTCTCCTCCATCAGGCTCAACCAGCCCAGCGGGGGACGCTCATTTACTTTATGGAATATTACTTTCTCTCCTTCTCGCAGTTACCATGGCAGCCGCTATAAAAAGATTTTCCTCTGATCGCCATTATTTGATTCCCCCCCCCCCCCCCCAACCCCAACCCCCGCACACTCCGAAGAAGGTCCCTTATTGATTTTCATTTCTCATATGTTTTGAGTTCAGAAAAAAAAAAAGAAAAAAGAAATGAACATACCTTGAAGTACTTACAGTAACACAAAAGGGACTTCATCCAGATACAGTCGCACAGTAAGAAGCTGCTCGTGGGCATTTTATGGCGTAACCGATGGTAACGTGTTATTGCTGCACTCTGGATCCACTGCACTTGAAGCCCCGACGCACACGTGCTATTTGCCGTCACATTCCCTTGCACTGATTACATGTTCTTGCACATTGGCACAGATCGGAGGGCCTGACCTCGCCTACCGCTTCCATAACTAGCGGTGCAGAGAGGAATCACTCAGTAACGTATTGTCTGCCTCTCTTGCAGGGTCGTCAAGGAGCATCTCGGTGAGCAGGAAGTGGCCATTTCCTTGACGATTGAGTCCTTGGAGGAGGAGGACCTGGGAAATTACTCCTGTTATGTGGAAAATGGTAACGGCCGTCGCCAAGCTACCATCCAGCTCTTCAGGCGGGGTAAGGGAGGAGCGTTAACCCCTTCACATCCCGATTTTTTGCATTTCATTTCATTTAAGGTTGAAAACTTCCATCTTATTCCTCACTGTCTGACACGCTCATACATATTCTGCATCAGCACTTCATTAAAGCTATATGATGAATGAAATATTCAACGCCTAGCTTCACCATTTTCATCAAATGAAAAATATTCCATTTCCTGGAAGCCAGCTTGACATATTTGGTATTTTTGGGGATCTCGAGGATTTCTGTGTGTTGTGAACAAACTCGGCTGCACAGCATCTGCTGCCTCATTCGGGTTAAAGGGTTCAACGGTGCTCTAATTAATATTTTTTTATGGTAATAATGATTATGAAAGGCAAAGAATTATCACCTGACTGCAGTTTCTCTCCGCTCTACAGAGCAATTTACCTTAGCTCATCGTCGGATGGTAAAATCGCTAGTAAATGAATTTCTGCTCAGCACCAAACACCAGACAGGAAGTGAGAGCCAGATGTTTCCCTCAAGACATGATGGAGACCAAAAGAGATGAAAGGAGAGACAATATTGGCCCAAAACACGAATCCAAATGAATACTAACGTTGCTCCATATCTGTTCTCTCTCTGTACTAGGTTTATAAGGTCATACATAGTATCATATAACAGTGTTGTGTTTGTTTTCACTGCTCTCCCCAAGCAGCCAAAACATCATTATTGCAGGTGTAAAGCTTCCAGGTGTTCACAGCATAAACTCTGATTCTTTAAGGTCACTTCAGATGTTTAAATATTATTTTAAGATCACAAACAAGACTTCAACCTCGATTCTCACCCTCAAAGACCTTACAGCACCCTTTCAAACAGCACCGTTCTGGTTCTTTTTTAAATATATATCTCATTCCCTTCCATGCATTTGTTAACAATCTACGCTCCGGCTCCATTCGGTCGTGCCGTTCCTTTCCACGTTTGCTCCAGCAGCTGTGCAGCTATTCTGCCTCTGTAGCATGACGAGTCTGATGCTCTGTTCATGCACTGCTTGTCACCCTGCAACGAGAGGTAATTTGATGGCTGTTTAAACAGCAAATTGGCCCTCAGCTTTTCCCAACAGGCCAATAAGTTCAGCATACAATTACATTTTAAGTCTTTATCTATCTGTCTCCTCGCTTTAATCTCTGTCTCTGTGACCGGCTTTTGTAGATGGCCCAATTCCTTTTGAGTGGTCTTTGTAGACTCCAGACAGCTTCATTTAACTCTCTGTCTCTCTCTGTCTCTGTCAAAGCAGCATTTCCAAGGAGGGGGATGCTAAAGAAAAGCCAACCTCTCTCTCTCTCTCTCTCTCTCTCTCTCTCTCTCTCTCTCTCTCTCTCTCTCTCTCTCTCTCTCTCTCTCTCTCTCTCTCAGGCACATTATTCTGATGTTTATTTCATGTTCCCCCTCCCACAATGCATCACTCACTCTTAAACCCTGCAGGTATGTGAGTGTCTCTGCAGGCTGCCTTTCCTTCCATATCAGAGGAAGGACAGAAATGGAGAGGGAGAAGGCAGCAGGGACATGGTGGTCAATGAAAAATGAACAACTTATAGAGTGAGGATGATGGTAATCTAAAAAGTTATGAGGGAACACGGAGATATTACATTTTACTGGGCCAAATTAACGCCGCTTATCTTCGCACACCGACCAGAGGAGTAACTTTAACACGCTAACACTCCCGCCCTGTCGAGAAATAAGATAATCAAACTGCTTGCATCGGGCCCTAGTGATCTCATGTCACCGACGGACGTGTGAAGATATTTGCAGTGCACATAATCCGTAATGATATAGAGGCTGTATTGCGGTTGCCATGGCAGCCGTGCTGTGTTCCAGTGATATAAGGTGAACCTGTTATAGCTGAGCCGAGCAGGTAAATGCTGCTCTCATACACAACATAAGTCATCCTTCCCCCCACGGCAGGTCTCTGAGAGATGGAGGGGAGATAACAGAGAGGAGGCATGAATGGAGAGTCAAAGGGTGGGGAGGAAGCAAGAGAGATAGATAGAAGAGGTATGGTGGAGAGGAGAGTGAGTGGGAGAGCGAAGCCTTTTGTTTGGAAAATGCCTCCATCCATGTCCAGAACTGTCACAGGTCCCACTGTGGACGGCAGAGTTGTGTCATTCCTGCACCGCTGCAACGAAATGAACCCAATTTCTCATCATCCTCTCTTTCCCCCCCCATGTGTCCTCCTGCACTGTGCCCTCTCATTTTTTCCCAAAGTCATTTACGAGCCTCGCGTCTCTTCCCCCTGAAGATTGATGCCGCTCCGCTCTGAGCCGAGCTCTGGAAAGCCCGATGATTATCCAGCCTTCCAGCTAATGTAAATGTGTCCTATAAGTGCTTCATCCTGTGAGTTTAACAGGGCGACCAAGAAAAAAACAGGAGTATTGTTGTGTATTAATGGGAGGTATGTGTGTTCGCTATATCACGCTGTGGTTGTCTCTGCAGCTTTGAAGCATCTTCTCTGGTGTGTGTGTGTGTGTGTGTGTGTGTGTGTGTGTGTGTGTGTGTGTGTGTGTGTGTGTGTGTGTGTGTGTGTGTGTGTGTGTGTGTGTGTGTGTGTGTGTGTGTGTGTGTGTGTGTGTGTGTGTGTGTGTGTGTCGTCCTCAGCAGAGCTCATGTACACCGTGGAGCTGGCAGGAGGGCTGGGAGCGATCCTGCTGCTACTCATCTTCCTCATCTCCCTCTACAAATGCCACAAGATTGAGCTGATGCTCTTCTATAGGAGGCACTTTGGCAGCGAGGACGTGGACGGAGGTAAACACGACACAAGCAAACCCTATCTCTCTCTCTCTCTCTCTCTCTCTCTCTCTCTCTCTCTCTCTCTCTCTCTCTCTCTCTCTCTCTGAACTCGTTTTTTTCCACCAGGCCTTTTTTCTTCTCCAAACTTAGATGTCATGTTGAGCCTGGATGAATGTGTGTGTGTTTGTCTGTTTTCATGGATGTTAACGCTCTGTTTCTTTACCCATGTGCATACGATTTGTGTGTGTGTGTGTGTGTGTGTGTGTGTTCTGTCAGAGCTTCTATCCATAACAGACTCCCTGGTAAGATACAAATGTCTTCTCCTATCTCAGTGACAGGAGCCCATTTTCCTCTCTCTCTCTCTCTCTCTCTCTCCCTCTCACTCCCCCCTCTCTCTGCCTCTCTCTCTCCCTCTCTTTCCCTCCCCCTCCTCTCTCTCTCTCTCTCCCCCCCTCTCTCTCTCTCTCCCTCTCGCTCCCCACTCTCTCTCCCTCTCTCTCTGCCTCTCTCTCTCCCTCTCTTTCCCTCCCCCTCCTCTCTCTCTCTCTCTCTCCCCCCCCCTCTCTCTCTCTCCCTCTCGCTCCCCACTCTCTCTCCCTCTCTCTCTGCCTCTCTCTCTCCCTCTCTCCCCCCTCCCCCCTCTCTCCCCCCCTCTCCCTCTCTTTCCCTCTCCCCCCTCCCCCCCTGCTCTCTCTCTCCTTCTCTCTCTCCTTCTCTCTCTCCATCTCCCTCTCTCTCTCTCTCCCTCTCCCTTTCTCTGTCTCTTTCCCTCCCCCTCTCACTCCCTCTCCCCTGCTCTCTCTCTCTCCTTTCTCTCCCTCTCCCCCTGCTCTCTCTCTCCCCCCCTCTCTCCCCCCTCTCCCCCCTCCCCCTGCTCTCTCTCTCTCCTTCTCTCTCCCCCCCTCCCCCTGCTCTTCTCTCCCTCTCCCTTTCTCTGTCTCTCTCCCTCCCTTTCCCTCCCCCTCTCTCTCCCTCTCCCCCTGCTCTCTCTCTCCTCTCTCTCCCTCTCCCCCTGCTCTCTCTCTCTCCCCCACTCCTTCCTCCCCCCTCTCTCTCCACCCTCCCTTTCTCTCTCCCTCCCTCTCTCCCCTCCCCCCCTCTCCCCCCCCCCCCCTCTCCCTCTCTTCCCTCCTTCCCCTCTCTCTCCACCCTCCCTTTCCCTCCCCCCTCTCTCCCCCTCTCCCTCTCCCTCTCCCTCTTCTGTTGGCGTAGAGGTGCATGTGATTGTGGGTACATTGCTGCAGAGGCTGCATAGAGAGGAGACAGATTTTCAATTTGTTGCCCATTTAAAAAGAGATCAGTCTCAATATGTCATGGAATGATGCCCACCCTCTGCTGTGGAAGGCCTGATAGCGGGACACGGGGCCTGGGCCGGCTCGGAGATGCTTCCCTCGGCGACAAATAGGGGCGTAAACAGCCCGCAATTGGAGGGCAACTTTGTGTTTTCTCTACAGATCGTAGTTAACTTTTGCTTCAGTTAACGATGTGTCTCTTCGTGTCCCAGTAACTTCCCCCCTCGCTTTCTTTTCGGAAAAAAAACTCTCCGGGAAAAGACGGGAACTCATTTTTTAATCATCGCATTGTATCTACAGTCACATGAATTATCTATTACACGCTGTTTTGTTGACTCAAACTTCCACATGATTAAGTCGTACCGTCAGGGACCCGCAGACACAAGCTGTTTCTGATTTCCCAACTTTGCTAGGTGGTTAATTTGAGGCTGGTTTGCTAATTTGAAAACGCCGTTTGATGTTGGGATGCTATCGGGCTCAGCCGTGGCCTTTCCAGCAAGTTTTCAAAGCGACGTGCGCTCCTCAAAGAGTTTGTGAAAAAGCCCCTCTTCCCTTTTTGGCGGTCCCACAATCCAGTTTGTATCGAGCGTAATGACTAAGACTCGCTGAACGTCACCAGTGGTGCTTTTTTTCCCCCCATTGTCTGCCTTTTCAGTTCTTCTCACTGTCTTCTGGGAAATCATTTGAGGTGGGGAACAAGATATTGCCTCAGTCCTCATTTGAGTATTTTTTTTTTTATCTACCCCAATTTATTCCTCATAAACACAAAGTGGCCAAACACACCACTGTCCAAATGCAATACTTTTGGTGTTGAGTCAAGTCACGTTGTAGTATTTAAAACAACCAAAGTGCTGAACAAGCAGAAGATGTAGATATACAACACAAACACAACAGTCTGTGTGTGTTTTTTTTAAATCTAGACTGCTTTGATTAAAGATACTAAAGGTTGGTTTGGAGTATTTAAGTTTGTATGATGGAAGCCCTTCTTCATGAGGCACTTGGTCTCTCTGTGTTTCAGAAAACAAAGACTACGATGCGTACCTGTCCTACACCAAAGTGGACCCTGACCAGTGGAGCCAGGAGACCAGGGAGGAGGAACGCTTCGCCCTGGAGATCCTCCCCGATGTCCTGGAGAAACACTACGGCTACAAACTCTTCATCCCGGATCGAGATCTCATTCCGACAGGAAGTAAGCGCCGTGGCCGTCCGTGTGTGCGTGGTTGCACGCTCGGTTCATGTATCATATCTGTAGTGGATTGTCAGGGTTGGTCATACGTGTTAGTTCAGAGGGTTAACAAAGGGAGGAAGTACTGGATGTCGGGGTCAGATGTGAAGGTGGAGCAGGAAGTCGTTCATTTAGGGGGATCTGGGACGGGTGTGTTGAAAGCTGACTTAAATGTTGAGATTGTTAAGATTGTTGCGAATCCCGGTGCGATATCCCGGAGATGATCAGCAACCGAGGACTTGAACGTCCAGTCTGGCTGCTGTGGAAGCTTAAAGAATTGGTAGAATATTGTTAAGATACGCCAACAATGTGGAGGACTTGGTGAAAATGTGTTTGAACCCAAATCTAGTGGCCATTCTTCCAGTTTCAGTGAGAACGCGTGGTTGCATATGTGTGACTGATGTATTTGGTCGGAGTTAGGAGTCTAGATGGAAAATGTGAAGGATGAAGTTCCAGGCTGGTTTCACTTCCCCACGGTGTGAATATCAGAGAGTATGAATGGTGATAGCAGATAGACTGGGAGGAAGAGAAGGATTATAGGGAGGATGCGTAGACGATGGAGGCTGAGCAGGTCGGAAGTGATCGACTCGTGGAAATGTGAGGTAGAAGGACAGTAACTAGTTTGATTCCTGATAATCTGGTCTGGATGGTGGAGGAGAAGGATGAAGTGATTAAACTACATGATGTCTAGAGAGGGAGCGGGCGGCCGCTATGTGCTACGATACGCCAGGAAACAATTCCAGCCGGTCGATATTCGGCTGAGGGAGTGCATGGGGTGAGGCTGTTAAGGATGGCTTCCTGTGAAGTATTCAAAACGTTTTCCAGCTGTGGGGCGAGTTGAGTATCGTGGCTGAAAGCGGCGGGACCCGGCGTGGAATGAATGTCGGAGCAGGACGATGAATCAGCCGCCGCTGGCGGGGAACGTGAGCCGCACAGAGAACGAACGAGATGTTTACGGGTTCCTCCAGCTTCTCCGTTATCGGAGTGATTGAGTGTGGGCTACCTGAACCATTAGTGTCCCCCCTGAAGATTGGCAGCTGCGACAGCCGGCGGAGAGGCTGGGAGTCTCGTGAGAGTGGACTGGAGGTGGTGGCGGATATAGGGAGTGTCAGGATTGACGGGACTGAAATGGCTGGAGGAGAATCGCTTTCATGCAGGTCATCGCCTCGACGGTGCAGATTGATGTACAGTTTGATGTTGTAATGGAAGGTAGCGTTGTCTAACTTGTTTTTGATGTAGTTTAGCAGGAAGCGGCATCAGAGGATGGGTCAACCAGGTATAAATCAGTCAGGGTTAGATTAGAGGTGGGGATTTAGCCCATAACTGCTTCACTTTGTTAGTTTGTATTCGTTGTGTGTGCTTCTTCTGTTTTGTTTCTCACTGTCACTGTCTCGTGTTTCAATGTGTCCGTGCTGTTTGGGCAGATTCAAGTTCATTAACACCCACAAAGGGATTGTGGGTGATTAGTCCAAATAAGGAAAAGGAAAAAAGGCAATATTCAGTCAAATCTCTCTGGATAAAAAAAAAGATCACAGCGGTTGCACACTGGCTACTCTCGTTTCATGTGCTGCAGGCATGGGAGCATGCTATGGATTGTGTACCAGGAGCTCAGATATTGAACAAATTCATTATCCTCCCTGGGTTCCATCCATGCATTAATAAATCCATGAAAATTCTGTCTGAACATATTCTCATGCGTGCTAACTCTGCTTAGTAGTCCGTCTGTGCCAGTGTGCTCTAGTTAGTAGTAACGCCGTGTATTTGTACTGTAGGCTTCATGTGAAAGAGATAAAACGCAAACACGTCCTAGTTGGTCCAGATTGAATTAAACATCAGTGGGAAATGTGTGTGTGTGTGTGGAGTCTCCGAGCCCCGCCGCCTCTTCCCTTTAATCAGAAGAGAGTTGCTGCCGGCATCAACGCCGAGCAAACTCATCGCAGATGAATGTCCAATCAGGGAAACATGGTATATTACTTATCATATCCGAAAAATAAAAAAAATATATATATAGAGAGAGAGAGATGAGTGAGAGGAGCCACTTTCACGACTGTGTTGAGCATGTTTCTGTGTCTGTGCTGTGTTCTGCCCTGTGACCTAAATGTCCAAATGTTTATGTTTAGGTCTCACCAATGAGCATTACCAGGATGAAACGCGACTCTTTGGAGGTACTCGCCCTCCGTCTTTTCCCTCTTGTATGAGCTGCTGTCATGTATTTGCTCCTAGAAGGTGTCAGAGAGGCTCTTAGAGAGGCGCTGTTGTGTGATCTAGACAGCGACTCAGCCTAATCCCATACACTGTGCACCCCCCCACCCCCACCCCAAGTCGAGCCATTTAGTGGAGCGCTCGGCTTTGTCTGTGGGTCTGCCCTCCAGAGTATTGATCACAATGCATAGAATAATTCTTCACACTGGAACAAACGACACATAATCAACTGAACAAAGACCATGTTGTTAGATATGTACGACACCGCATGTCCTCCTCTCCACACTATGAGCTACAGGCTAAAATGACTTGTTATTTGACCACATGCTGGAGGTGGAGCAGCAAAATGAGCACCTTGTCATTGTGTTTCGTGTCTCACGCTGTACGTTCTTCCATCGTTGTTAAGTGTGGTCCTCATTAAAATCACATCTCAGAGCGTTCTGATTCTACGACAGCTGTTTCGGCTGCTCTTGTGTCTCACGCACGTTTGTTCTTTTCCTTCCTCCGCCTCCCGTTTCCCGCAGCCTACATCGAGGACGTGGCTCGCTGCGTGGACCAGAGCAAGCGCCTCATTATCGTCATGACGCCCAACTACGTGGTGCGGCGGGGCTGGAGCATCTTCGAGCTGGAGACGAGGCTGCGCAACATGCTGGTGACCGGCGAGATCAAAGTCATCCTGATCGAGTGCGCCGAGCTGCGCGGCATCATGAACTACCAGGAGGTGGAGGCCCTCAAGCACACCATCAAGACCCTCACCGTCATCAAGTGGCGCGGCCCCAAGAGCAACAAGCTCAACTCCAAGTTCTGGAAGCAGCTGCAGTACGAGATGCCGTTCCGGCGCACCGAGCCCATGCTCACCCACGAGCCGGCGCTGGACGTCAGCGAGCAGGGCCCCTTCGGAGAGCTGCAGACCGTCTCCGCCATCTCCATGGCGGCGGCCACCTCCACCGCCATGGCGACCGCCCACCCCGAGCTGCGCTCCACTTTCCACAACACCTACCACACCACCATGAGGCAGAAACACTACTACCGCAGCTACGAGTATGACTTGCCCCCGGGAGGGACCCTGCCACCTCTCTCCTCTCTGGGGAACCAGCACACCTACTGCAACATCCCACTGACACTGCTGAACGGACAGAGGCCTCCCGGGAAGAGCCGAGAGCACAGCCTGGAGGAGGCGCACGCCAACAACGCCATGCTCCCCCTGCTGCCAAGGGAGACCAGCATCTCCAGCGTCATCTGGTAATGATGGACGGGGCTCAGCATCAGCTGCAGGAGGATCGGTCAGAGCCAGACGCGCCGAGGCTCCGTCTGGTGGCTCTTAGGAACACAGTTTATGCTGGTGATTACGCCGCAAAGTGTTTTGGATCCGGCGGGTTCCAACCGTTGTTAACTGGCAGCGAGCGTTGGCGATACGGCAGGTTTTTTTGGACAAAGTTTCCCCTCGTTTTTTTTTTTTTTTTTTTTTTGCTGTTGTTTAAAGTGGACAGAGGCCTCTGTGGCAGAGGATGTTTTCTATGTGGAACTACAGGAGGTACAATGAAAACACTGTTTCATCCACGAGCGAGACACGGACTTGCAAGAACTCCAACATTAAAGAACCAACACTATGGCAATTGTGCACACACTCGCATACACACACACACGCATACACAAATGTGCATACACACAAACAAAAGGAAAACAGGGTCTTGTACATATATTTCAATTTATTTGTAGCATCAGTGTTTTCCTGTTTTGTTTTATTTGTTTTATTCAGTCATGTTTGTTGCCTTCTCTACTGTAGGACTTTGCTTTATCTTGTTATACAGAGTTGTATATTTTTTATTGTTTTCTCTTTTTAGTTGTTTTTTTCCCCCCCCCTCCCTCTTATTTCAATACGCTTGTTTGGAAAGCCAGTATGCCATGTACCTGCGCTGTAGTGTTTCTGGTTTTGTTTTTGTTTGTTTGTTTTTAAATCTTTGTGTAGTTTAAGAGAACATTTTTAACACTTTTTGGAATCGCCTGGACATTTCAGGAGCTTCAAGGAGCTGAATCTTCTTTCTGTTTACCTGTAAAAGGTGCATCAAGTTTAAAAGGAAAACTCTCTTTTAAGAAATCATAGAATATGCAAAAAGAAGGAGGAGCTGGCAGAAATCCACCGTCCCGTGGGACCGAAAAAAGGAGGAGCGATTGGGGGGCAGCGCTAGTCCTCTCCAATCAGACAGACCGGCAGATCTCTCTAAAGCTTCATATTTTCTATTGAAACAAACAGCCTTGCTGTTTTAGAGTGATAGTGAAATGCCTCACCTTAAAAGGAAATCTGTAGATTATTTTAAAAAGAATTCTATTTTTGTAACAGAAAAGAGTTTGCTTGAGAAGTCATACTTATTTGCATTTCATCGACCATTGAAAGGGGATTTGTGTATAAGTGTTATGCTGGTTTTGTACACTTGCAACGTGGTTCCTGGTTTGTTAAGAGGTTTACGGTGGCTTTTTGAATCACACACGAAAAAAAAAATATCCTCTACTCTTCTAGATTCAAAAGCAAAGCATTTTTCAATGTTTTGGTTTTTAAAAGCATAATATTATTCCCATCCTGAAAATTACTTTGGTTCATATGGATAGTTCATGTTTAAGGAAAGAAAAAGAATACATTTGTGTTTTGAAAGACTTTTTAAATATATTTGAAGGTGTGATTTTTGAGTATGCATAGCAAATAGATATGTATTCTATATATAATATAGATATTTATATAAATATATAAACACAATTTTCACTTGGAAAGAAATGTCTATCTTTATAGAAACACAATCATCATCAGTTGCCCTTACTTTCTCACTGCACATTAAAAGCATTGATTTCCTTGATGTTTTTCTTTTGTGTCTGACTTTGACTGTTTGTTGGCAATAATCCATAAAAAACTCCACATTAATAGTCTGATTCATGACGAACACAGACGGGCTCAGGTTTCTTTCTAACATTTAAAATGAGTACTTCTTTCTGGGCGTTAACAGATCCCTCGTTGACATGTTTCCCAACGGGAAAGCTGATGAAATCCACGGTGTTAAAGTTTTAAAATAATGCTTCAGTGGACTAAGAATGTATTTCATGTATTTGTTTAACTCCAAAATGCCCTCTAATGGTGCTTTCCAATCAATGAATCATGAAAGATCTGAAGGAGAGTAGAAGAGCTGCTGCTGTTTCCATGATTCTCACTGACATCATACAACACTAGCATTATCATGAACAGCAGGGGGTCGAGTGCAAAGGAATCTCACGGTTTAAAGTGGGCTGATGTGGGGGTCTGGGGGGCTCCTCCCATGCAATCACCATTTCTTTCGATGCTGGCCGGGGACTTTAGTCTCATCGTATCTCTCCACGTTTCCTTCCTGCCTCTCAGATAGAGGCAGAAATGGTAAAGATAGGCCTTTTAAAAAAGTGCTGATAAAACAAACATTTTGGCTTAAAGCCAATGAGTCTCATTTGAAGAGTGACTCGCTCGGCAACCTAAAACAATGGCGGTGCAGTGCTGCTAAACAGTGCCCTCTCCTGGAGATCCACACCACCTATAAGGGAGGAGGGGGAGGTTTGTGATTGAACGCTGTAAACACAGATGCAGAAAGCAGATTTAGTGATTCTCTGTCATTCCCGGGAGAGAAGAGAGAAAAAGAGAAACTGGGGCAAAGGAAGAAGACGGGCAGAGTTAAAGGGAGAGTGAAAGACAGAGTTTGTCACCTTAAAGGACATTTTTGTTTGTGGCAAGGTACACGGATAGAGCTGTAAGGCTCAGATGGTTTCACAGTATGCAAACACACAGAACAAAACTGGTACAACTGTATAAATGAGACACAGATTAACCGCAAACCACTGGAATTTACTACAGACACCAACATCACGCACAACATGTAATCGAGCACAAGTAGAGCCGGTGACTGTTGCGTGTTGGCAGCCTCCTGCCAGACAGCTGGAGTTTGATTAGCAGACACAGGATTAATAGACTCTTTATCACCTAGAGCAATTAAGGAGTTAATTGGAGAGAAAATAGGCCCCATCGAGAGGGAACATCTAGAGGAGACAGACAGGAATAATCAGGGGTGGAAGTAACAAATTATATTTACTCTCCTTAATGTAAGTCAGGGTTTTTTTTATGTGTGAATATATCAGTAATTTGACTTTTACTTGAGTATTTCGTCTTAATCTCAATTAATAAAAGAAGTGGAAGAGGAAGCTGCTGGTGTGTGGAGTGTAGAGCTGAGCTTCACTGAGGTCAGAAGACATATTTTAGATTCAGTGGCAGAGTGAGGTGTGTCTCTTAGCTGTTGATAAACAGTATTAAAACGCGGTGTAATACGTCATCGTTAGTTGAGGTTCAAAGGTTGCACCTTAATTGATTGCTGGTTGAACGCACCACCCCGCACCGCCCAAGGAGCATGCGAAGTGATAAAAATCAAGCGCACCCACACGTCGCGTGACCTGTAGGCGCGCGCGGAGTTCACGTCCGGTCCAGCTGGAAGCTACATGCTAGGTGATCGTGGAGGGACCGTTTGGCTGCAGAGTCGCTTTGCAGTGTTTGGAACCGTTGAGGGGCTGCAGCGGAGAGCGGACCGGATCTGTGTGTTGCGTGGGGATTTAAACGAGCGGAGAAGGTGCACGCGGAGGATTTGGGCGGCGTCATTCGGACAGGTGAGTCTATTAACGCGCGCGCTAATGCTGCGCTCTTCTATGTGCGCGCGTTGCTGACTTGGTTTGTTTCTTCTCAAAGACTGACTCGGGACCCCCAGATGGGCCGCAGGAGATTTGATCTGGGTCGCCCGATAACTTTCTTAGTCTTTTATCAAACATTTCTATCTGCAGTACACATTTGAGCCACGTGAGGTAACCGTGATGTTTTTACTGGTCTGATACTTGTAGCCTACTTCTGCTATTAAAGGCTAGCATACAGGCTAGCATAGCTCCTCAACTAATTTACACGGTTGTGATTTATCAAAGCATGTCTCTTCTAAATGACTGGTTTTGAGGTGATGCAGAAAGGATTAGAATGTTAAAATATATATATCATAAATAAGGCCTTTTGTGAATAAGTTAGCTGGGGTTTGACGGTTCCTAAAAAAGAAAGTAGTTGCTAATTGGTTGTAAAGTACATTCTGTATAATCAGAATATGTTGGTTTGGACATGTGATGTCTGTTAAATAATACACTTTATTTTGTAGACTAAATGTCTTTTTTTTTATTTAATAAGGTCTAACATATAACCTAGAGCTGGGAAATATATTTATTTGGCGATATGAGATATCTTCTTGGATTTTGGATATTGTGATATATGTGTTGCCTTCTCCTGGTTTAAAAGGCTGCATTAAGGTAAATTGGCATTTCCTTACCAGACATTTCTATTGTTTTCCTTTGCCCACTCAGTTATTGTATCCACCTTACTGATGATTATTTATCAAAAATATCAGTGTTAATATTTCGTGTAAGCATCAACTGTCAACCCTACAATATTGTGGCAATATTAATATACCAAATGTAAGTATGTGGTCAGAAATATTGTGATATTTGACATCTCTATATGGCCCAGCCCCAATATAACCTCATCATCAAAGCCATTTTCCTTTACCCACCCTCTTACCAGTAGTCTGAGTAAATCTACATTTGTACGAACCTTGTACTTGCGTAACTAGCAGTACTTTTACTTAAATAAAATATTCTAGTAGCCTCCTTTTTTCAATTCCCTTGAACAACACTACCTTCAGAGCCACGGTGGGTTTGTTGAGTTTGTGTCATTATTGTCTCTCCCTGCAGTACCTGATCAGACCACTGGGAGGTGTGTGAGAGTAATCGGTGATGGTCTCACATTAACATCCAGTTGGTACCTCATGTTCTCAGCTTATTATTGCCTTGACCTCCTTCCTTCTGGTGTCATTTAATGTTTGATTATATGGGGTTATTCTGTGCTGAATATTCAAGAGAGAAAAAAAGCAATTGCTTCTTTGAGGCACACTTGAACCGCGGCTGCTCTTGTAAACAGATTTTCATTGAGTTTTTGATGAGACTGAGACTGGAAAATCCATTTTCTGGCCTCTTTTTTTTTTATATTTCAGCCGACGCCGTAGCTGGCGTGTGATTTCATAATAAATGTAGCGGTGAATGGAGAGATCCCAGACGAGCAAACACTGATGATCCCATCAGTCTGTCTCACTCTGCATCAAAGAGGAGTTTAATAAGGTTGTTGCTTGCTGAAACTCTTCTGCTCTGTGACTCTGGAACAATAGTCCACCTGCAGGCCGTCACTCACACACCCGTTCTGTCGCACAGCTGCAGCATTGATGCCAGTCCCTCCGGGTTTAAGGTCTGCCCAGGAACAGGATGGTCCAGTGGCTGTCTGACTGATACCAGATGTTTGTCTATATAAAAATAAATATCAATAAATGTGATAATTATCTTCCAATAGAATCATATCTGGAGATATTGTGATGCACGGTTACATCATCATTCACACATCCAAAAACATGGGGATATTGCACGTTGACTGTTTATTTATTCAGTGACCAGAAAACATGATATATCTTGAATTATATCAGGATAGAAGATTGTAGGCATATTGCTCAGGTATCATATCAGATGCATGTCTCATTTTAACTACCAGATTATTCATGTCAGTGAGCCAAACCAAACTGCAGGGACTGAGACCAGGTACAGGCCATCTGGCCTCTGAGTAGAATGGAGGCGGTAATCAGGTGTTCGGGGACTCGTATGATAAAAATCTGGAAATCTTTGCCCCGTTGTTGTTGTTGTTGAGTTGGATCATCACTTAAATCTTTGTGGAATTAATGGAACCTGTATGATGATGCGTCCCTAAATACAGGATAAGCTTAGACGATGGTTGGATGTATGATGATGCTATACGCCTCCAGTATCCGGCTGTGTCTTCAGGAGCCGTCTCTGGATGCTTTTCCTCTGCAAGAAATGCTCTTCTTTGTTATTTTGTAGCGACCCTCCATCCCTCTTCGAGATACTTCCTGCATCCACAGAATACGGCACACTCAGAAAATGACCCAAGGCACTTTACCAAACCATTTCTGTGTGTGTTGGCTGGAGGAGGGTGACGCATGTGTGGTATGCTGCTGCACTCTGGTGGTCTAACACAGCACTTCATCCGAATTTAGAAGTCAGAGCGGTTAAACGCTCCACTTTACCTGTTGGGCAGCGAGCAGCTCTCCGCTGCAGCCGCATCCAGGGATGCGACCGCCAGAGGATTCTGTCGCAGCTCGCGTTTCAAAATGATTCAAAACATTCACAATAATAATCGTGGTTAGTTTACAGAACATTAAGCGACTTGAGAAAGCTGTCTAGCTCACTATGGTGGTGGATGAGTGAAAACTAGATATTTAAAACACATATTCATCCTTTTATTTATACTTATGATTGATCTTATTTAAGATGGTCTTATCTGTGATGCAATAAAAATAGTTGTTTCTTGACAAAATGACACCAGTTTGTTTTAAGTGTCATTTTAAGAGTTTTATGTATTTTCTGGTTTGATTTTTATCAGGATAATATCAAATGAAATGTTTACATCGTCCTGTGATCGGTCACATCTTAAACCTTTTTCATCAATAACTTATATGAGCAGGAGTCGATGAGGATCAGTGTGACTCAGACTTTTCAAGGTGACGCCAGATTTATAAGTAATCGGTGGGTGTCATCGCTTACGTGCTGCGACACATAATCTCCTGCTCGAGATTCTGTCTGGGACTGATTACACACTCGGCCCAGTGAGAAGTGTGTCAGTGATGACAGCGCACACACACACACACACACACACACACACACACACACACACACACACACAGCGAGAGAGAAAGGGACAATAAACAAAAGTTCAGAGTATTTTTTTTATTATATAAAAATAGTTTATATAAAAACAAATAAGTTATGAATTACAGCAGCTGCTTTTGTATTTTTCCTCCAATATAACATCTATTGCCTTCAACAGACTTTCTTCCTTTCTCCCATGCACACACACACACACACACACGCACGCAGACACGCACACACCTGTGTTGGTCATTTCACAGTCCTTGAAGATCATCCCACATACAGTAAATTCAGTCCCTAATGTCGTCCTGAATAAGAGCTTTAGGAGGGTCCATCGTGGCAGGCCAGCTCTGCTGAATTCACCTGAAGGTCCATTGTGGACTCCATCGTGGACCGTGACCTACTTCCCGTAGAACATCTCCATGAGCACCTCCTCGATGCTGACGCTCCCGATGACAGGTCTGAAGAAGAGCTGCGCGACCACCGGCGGGCTGATGGCCCGCAGCATGGACAGGGCTATGAGCAGCTTGGCGAAGCGCGTCGTGTCCTCCCGGTGGATCATCTGGACGTGCTCGTTCAGAGCCTGGTGCGCCTCCCGACGCAGGGACTGGATGTAGTGGAGACAGCGCAGACCCTCCACATCTGGAGGGAGGAGAGGAGGGAAGGAGATGAGTGGAAGTCCAAAGACATGTGACTGAAATCTCTCAATGCTGAAAGCTTGGATGGGTCATTTAAATAGCTTCTCTGTCTCATATCAATTAAACCCATGTTGCTGTGAGAAGATGCCTGTGCACTAAATACACCTTTCCTATGGAAAGTGTACATTATAATTTATAAAAGAATATTAAAACAAATAGTGTTGAATAATAATTAAACACTGTCAGTACCCGCCTTGTGGCACCTGAGTAAACTAACTTTACGCACAGGTATAAACGGGCCACCTACCCGGGTTGAAGAGCACCGCTCCCTTCAGGTACGCGTACTCCTTCGTGCTGATGTCTACGCTCCAGCACTTCTTCAGGAAGGCTTTGATCGCCTCGATATCCACGGCGGAGACCCCGGCGGCCCCCCTGCCCTGGCCGGCCGGCGCCTCGCTCTGCCGGTCCGGTACTCCCGTGAGGATGCGCTGCAGCATGCTGGGCTCCACGGTCTCCGTGGTCTCAAAGTCCACGCGGTCCTGCGCCAGCCCCAGCACGAGCAGGGGCGCCCAGCCGCTCCGGATCAGCATCAGCTGGTCGTCCTCCGGCAGCTCGCGGAAGCAGGGCACGTTCTTCACGAAGCGCAGCGTCTTCACCAGCACCGCCGACGCGGCTTTGCACGTCACCTGCGGGGAGCGGAGGACGCCGCGGCGCCGCGTCGAGCCGCAGGAGCACGCCTGCTGCCGGAGCTCCTGCAGCGTGGCTGGGGCGGCGGAGGAGGCGGCGGCGGCGGCGGAGGAGGAGGTCTTGTGGAGCAAGTGTTGCAGTGTTTGTTGTTGGGGTTGTTGTTGTTGTTGTTGATGCTCCGCCGCGGTCGCGAGGCTGTCACTCTTTAAAATGCTGTAGAGGATGCTGTTGTTGTTCCGCCCGCCGGCTCCCCGGCAGCGGCAGCCGTCCAGCGTGGCCATGGCCGCGGGGCCGGAGCTCAGCGCGTCCCGCTGTCTCTTTGAAGCGCCGGAGGTCAGTGACAGAGGTAGCGCTGTTTCCTTAGCCCCTGATAGCCCCGAGTGTAGGCACCACGTTTATATTAGCTCCTGTCTGTCCGCGGGATTTGAGCGCTTGTTCACTCTCTCTGCATATCCCGCCTCCCCGCACTTAGGCGCCTCCTCTTCCTCCTCCTCCCCGTCTTCCTCTCTAACTCTCATACACACACACCTATAAACACAGACTTTTCAGGGCTCTCACATTCACCACCAGGCTATAAAAATGATAATTTATGATTTTTTTTTGTTGCAAGAAACCACTCGAAAATTAGTCAAAAGCACTTTGCATCTCTTTGGCTCGCATGTGAAAGTTTAAGAAAGGTCTTCACATGACATCAATGGTAAATAAATAGATAAAGTGGCAGTCATTAGGCCTCGTTAATTAAACAGATTCATTTATTAGTCGTGGAAAGAAAAAAAAAAAAGGCAGAGACGGACAAGGAATCGGGGTCCGCTTCTATTCTCAGCGTTACCTTGACTCTGTGGCAGCGCTGTTTATCAGACGGGAGCCGGTAAAAAATATAGGCCAGCGACGGAGCTGAAGGCTTAATTATTTTAGGGACAATTTATATGATTTTCTATAGAGGGGGGGGTGGAGGGAAAAAAAGGTAGGAAGAGCCGAGCTGCGAAGGCCAGACTCCAACCTTGACTCGGACACACTGATATTGATTTAACCGTGAAAACGGGAGCTGGTGAATTATGATGTCATGACTCAATGCTCTCCTTGCTTCTGTCACTGAAGGAGGATGGGAGGGGAGGAGGAGGAGGGGGGGGGGGGGGGTTGAAGTAAAGGAGGAGTGGAGGTCAAGTGAATGAGAGACTGAGAAAGACAGGTTGGGATAAAGCAGATGAATTAAGAGGTTTATCTTAATTGCTCCTAAGAGGGATCGCAGGTTAGGCTTGGCTGCTACCTGAGAGAGAGTGAGGGTAGACGAGGGCTCGGGGAAATCAGATTACAGAGTTTAACCACAAAAAAAGCAAGCAAAGAAGTTGTCTGAATGAGGGGAAAAATACCGTGAGAATAATGCAAAAGTTCTGAGCAGCGGCCGTGACTTGCTTTACCGTACGTTGGCGGTTCAGGCGGTTCAGATGCAGCCACCAAACAACTAACCTACACAATGTCACACGAGGGTCTGCATCCAAGGCTGCCTTTGGTGTGGAGAAAAGGATGACATTGAGTGCACGGCCACATTCATGAACTCACAGTAAGTAGGACCTCAGCGGCTCCGGTTCTTTAGCGTCGAAGGACGCGGCTCTGAATGGAGGCAGGATGAAGAAGTTTTGCAGGAGTGCTAGAACATTGCTCGGAGGCCGAATGCCTTTGTATTGATTTAGTCGAGAGAGAAAACGGAGAGATTTTTCACATGTTTATATCAAGGACAGCGCGGGATAAACAGCCTTCACCCAGCCTGTCTCTTCTAGCGCTCAAGGCCCAGCCAGCGCAGGTTATAAAAATCCTTCCGTCTCAAGGAGAGATTACATTATGTCTTGTTGCAAACGCACAAAGTTGAAAAGACGGCTACAGTG
This sequence comes from Eutrigla gurnardus, assembly GCF_963514095.1. NCBI lineage: Eukaryota > Metazoa > Chordata > Actinopteri > Perciformes > Triglidae > Eutrigla > Eutrigla gurnardus. Next base: position 18,484,785 of record NC_139926.1, read on the forward strand.
CTCCGTGGCTCTTTGTCTTGCTCTCAGGTCCACCTTTTCTTTCCTTTTCGTTTATTTATCAAATCTGTGCGAGATGTATTTTAGAAGCTCTCCACTCCTACGCCATCATCTTCCCTCAGACGACGCAAATGCAATTCATCGGAAAATGTTTCTTTTATGATCTTAAATTGCGCCGACCCTCGGCTCCTGATGTGCAGTCATGTATTTGTCGCAGCAACTGGGCTTTATTTAACATTCAGCGCAGATCCAAAAGTGTCCAAAAATGCCAAATATGTCGAGCTACATGACTACAAATATTTCCATTTGATAAATGGTGAAGGCTTTTTTTTGTATTGTTGTAGTTCTGTGTGCATAAAAGGAAACCCGTGTAAATGGGAGGATTAATTCAGAGCATATCTAGCACCTCCAACATGGACGACAGCTGAAGCTGTGGTAAGACTGTCCTGACAGAGCTATCGGTGTTTACCAAGGCGGCTCAGTGGCCATTATTCCACATTATTCCAATAGCTATAATATTATTGCTCCGAATATCATAGAGAGAACCGTCCTAATCCTTAAGATTTCAGTGCTGCTAGATTTGGCGTCACTCATGGTTGCCGTGGCAACAGCATGTGCATCATATTCTGAGAATCCCTTGTACACACGCAGGCAATCTGAATTCAGTTGGTGGAATGGCAGACTCCGCAACAATAAAAGGTTTCCATAGAAAGCCAAAGGATGGCAGTTTTTTTTTTTTAAACACAAACATGTTTTTTTTATTTTTTTTATTTTTTTTTATAACAGGCCTTTAACAACACATTTCCCATGAGTCTTTGGGGGCTGAATGAGACACTGTAAACTGTTTGTAGATGGCAGCAATTAAAGGTTAAGTTAGACAATACCTTTAGAAGAGATCCGTGGTGAATAGATTACAACAGATTCATATTTTTAGATTATTCTGGACTGATTTGCAAAAACATTATTTTTTTAGAAGCTCTACCATCCAATAAAGTATCCACGGTCGTGTTTTCATCTTCAGGTCCAGTCTATTCGTAGGTTTCTGAGACGTACAGCGGTCTCTTTCCCCGGTGCCTGCTGGTCCCAAGCCCAGTTCAAAATGGCACTGCAGGGGGCGCCGTCACAGTCATTTCACATAACATCAAGGAGGCGAACACACTTCCTACAAAGCACTGCACACGGTTAGTGTTAGTCTACAGCTAGAAAACGGCCACATTTCAGCATCATAAATATGAGTCCAACCCAGGACTCACAATCACATGACTTGTCTGCTCTGAAATAACATCACATGCTAGTTTTTATTTAAACTAACACACACACACAATTTAAACACACACACACACAATCGTCTATCTGTGATCTGCAACTCTTAAACTAATTGCTGTGACACCCAGACAGTCCGAGTCAGACAGCATCAGCCACGCTGCAGCTTTCTGTCGACTGCTGAAATCTAGAGCAAGGTCAGTAGCAAAGAAGCTATCTGCCCAGACAAGGGGCATGGGAAAGTGAGAGCAGAGCTGCGTGCACCAATCAAAGTGGGAAGGAGAGCAGCATCAAAAGTACATTCCATTGCTTTAGATTTGCAGTGTTGATGCCGGTAAGAAGATTTCATGAAAACTTTGCTCGAATTACAACAAAAGAAATGAAGCGCCTCAACTTTTGTCTGAATATCCAGGAGGATTTCTCACAATCTCTCAGCTGGATTGATGGAAGGAAAAAAGGATCTTCTGTTATAACTCTGTTGAATAATATATATACGAAAACTTAAAATGTATTTCTCAACATGTACAGATTGTTTAAGAAATCACCAAATGTTTTCAATAAGTGAGCATTGTTATGTTAAGCGATTGTGCAGGAGTAAACATTTCCTGAAGGCTGATCACACAAATGAAATTCAGAGGTTGCCGTGACCCAAGAAGACAGCTCTCTGGCATATTGTGTCGAGTCGTCCTTGAAACACAAGTGTGGAGAGAAAAAAAATACAAGGTTTTTTACCAAACACTCGGGGATTAGACACTCAAAGGCAGGTCTCAGAAACTTAAGAGGACAACTTCGTTGGATTCAAGGCTTTGCATTAAATGGCTCCCCTGGAAAAGTCTTGTACTGCATTGTTTGTTGATTTGTTGGGCGCTCTTCTGGCGGTTGCTATAGTGACTGCCTCCATTTTCTCTCTGTGGCTGCTCGCATAAAGGGCTGTGTCCTTGTCTCCATAATAGTTACAAATTGAATACTGCACTTTCCAAGGACTCATGTCACCAACTTACAGCAGCAGCACTGTGTGTGTGTGTGTGTGTGTGTGTGTGTGTGTGTGTGTGTGTGTGTGTGTGTGTGTGTGTGTGTGTGTGTGTGTGTGTGTGTGTGTGTGTGTGTGTGTGTGTGTGTGTGTGTGTGTGTGTGTGTGTGTGTGTGTGTGTGTGTGTGTGTGTGTGTGTGTGTGTGTGTGTGTGTGTGTGTGTGTGTGTGTGTGTGTGTGTGTGTGTGTGTGTGTGTGTGTGTCGGAGAGGAAGAAGGAAAGAAGACAACTTTGCTTCAGATGTGATGTGAGGTCAAATGTACAGTTTGTTGAGGTTTTTTTGACGTCCTGGCAGTTTTAAAACAGATTGAATACTTGTTTACTGTTGAATGCAGAACACAGAAGGGCAACGAGGTGCAGCAGGTTTTTTTTTTTTTTCTTCTCAGCTGAGGTGCTTTCGTTGGTTTCGTCCGGTTGCTGTGATACGTGATATCCTGTGGAAGTAAAAATTTTGGTAGAAGGTAGAGAACATGTACTCTGGATGAAGGGATGTACCAGGGGGAGAGGACTTTGATAATCCGCACAAAGAAGCTACCCTTTCTTTGTCTTTATAGGCTGCATGTTTTCCTAAAAAAGGAGCTTTACACACAACCTTATCAGAGCTGAATATTTGAAAATGACCTGTGGGGTTCTACATGTCATGTAGTCTTGATTTGGGTGTGTACAGCGGTCGTTTGCCATAGTCAACTTTAATTAATAAAACACATTTTCCCGACAACATGCCAAAGTGACAAGTCAAGCCCTATATTTAACATCTTATATGCTACTTTGAACAGATTTCTAGTTTATTGTTATAAGTCTGTCTCCGCAGCTGTTTTTCATTTCTTTGTAGTTGCTTCGGTCTCTTTGTAGTTTTCTGTTTCTTTGTGGTTATTTGGAGTCTCTTCCACGTGTCTCACATTTTGTCGGTAAAAGCCAGGGGGCGCCCTGACACTTTGGGCCTGTGCCCGGTGGACCCAGATTAGTAATTCATCCACGATCCAGCTTGCCATTATTTTTGGGGACTATTTTCTTGGAGAGTATGACAGCAAGATGGTGTAGGAATATATCACTTTCTGACTTTTTTCCCCTACGTGTTGACCTGCATGAGAATGATAGAACGTTGTTTGAGGGATTGCCTCAACGCGGTTCTCAAGATGGCAACAACTGAGCTGGCAGCTAGCAGCTAACGGTGCTTACAGCATGAACTGTGCAAACAATGGCAACAGTGCTGCAAGGTCAGATAGTGATTGATTTCTGATTGAATGGCCCTCAGAATACACTCCAATGGCCATGGTCATCGTAATGAAGAAACCTACTACGGTTTCTTCTGTTTTTAATGGTTTTTGGATGGATTTCTGTATATAGTGCAGCCAGTGTCGGGGCATCGAAACCCCGTTTTCCTCAGCATAGATGGTCTTTGGCATCATATTCAGTTTTATAGTCAGCTGGGTGCAGAAACCCCAATAATTAATAAAAGCAGCTCAGTTGTTCACAGAAGGTCTCTTTGAACAAGCTCTGCTCATTGTTTACCTCAGCTGTGAACCTCTCACCGTATGTGGGTAAACGGCACACACACACCTGTGATACGACAGTCTGTAGCCTATTTGCCTCTTCTCTTGTAACACTGTTCAAGGTTGGTATATGGGTGCAAGGTCACGCTGCATACAACAAACAAAGCAGCAGATATGCCAGATGATTTTGCTGTTCACTGCTCGGATTGTGTTCCAACATGTTGCGATAAAGTACGCTGCATTGTGTAATGTTAAATGGTTGTGTTGTCGTGCACGGTGATGGTGTTCTGCCTGAGATAATAGCCTTTCAGATCTTTTATTTTGCATAACTTTTCCTGGGGTTGAGTGTTTCGCATTCAAGCTGGCATACATTCTATACCTTTTTGTGTTTGTGATACAGTATTGTGAACGGAGATGCTAATACAAATCTTGTATTAGCATCGGATTAACGGAGATGCTAATACAAATCTTAAAAATGTACACTTTTACAAGTTTTTATGATGATAATTATCACATTTTAAAACTATTTTTTGTGTTTCAACCGTCAACCGACTGTCCTATGGATGGAGAAAAAAAACCTCATACAAAAAGAAAATTACTCATATAGAAGTTGTTTTTCTGTCTCGGATGACAATGTGTGCTGTCATATTTTCAATTGAGATGTTTGCATGGACAATTTCAAAAAGCAAAGCACACAATCACATTAAAAACAAACATATGGCGTGCTGTACTAAAGAAAAAAGCTCTGCATTAAGGTAGTATTAAACTGAGATCCCGGTTGTGGGCGGATGCAGGGAGTGATGAGCTGCAGTGTCATCGATCCGGGGCACGATGCCCCTCAAACTGCAGGCTCAGGCCAATCTCAAGCCAAACTCCTAGCATGGGAGGCTTGAGTTCAGCCAGACCGCTTGGCAACCAGCTGCCAACAAGAACCACCTGGGTGTCGATGCCGTTCATTCAGTTGTCAAATACATATCGTCCGGCTCATACTTACCTCTTTTAAATGTGCAGTGTTTTGGACATGGGTCACACAAACTATAATTAAACCAAGAAGTTCAGCTTTATTTATGCACTCAGCTGAATAGAATCTATTCAAGAAACCTCATTCGTGGAGTCGGGAAAAAGGGTATCTGTGGTCCAAAACAAAAACAAGATCCTAATGTCCAGAGTAGGATTTTAAAGGGCCTCTCCAGTTTATTCTGAAATTCTTTCTAAATAATGAGTTGAGAGCTATTATTTGTCTTCAGGGGTTGTTTTTGTGAGTAAATGATTTCAAACTCAGATTGGATGAGTTTTAGCAGCACTTCAGATATTGAACGTCTAAGTAGAGTAAATATTGTGGCTGAGTCACTATTCAGTCACTGTGGTTTCAGCGCTATTAAAAAAGAAAACACATACAACTCAAATTTTAAAAGCATCTATTTATATATATTAAAAGTAATATTAAGCCTGTATTAACTGTGTTTTTTTGGGGGGGGGGGGCTACTTGGGCAGCAGAAATACAACATTGACATATTATCAACTTTCAAGTTCATATGATAAGCTGAGTCTTATATTCACTCTTTTAGCTCTGTTTTTGGTCTCCACCAACAGAGCTGTCTCTTTGGTGGAGCCTTTTGTTGTGATAATGGTAGAATTCTCCCAATAATCATTGAGTTATTTAGCCAAGCAGGCCAACGTAACCAGCTAACGTTCTAGCTCTCCTGAAGATTTTTTTGTTGTTCCCAATGAGGCATTATGGGGGAAATTTTCGACCGTCCCCAGGAAGACGTGACACCGTTGGTCTCGATCCCTGATCCCCTGTAGCTTAATTATGAAGCCTGCTATGGTAGAGGCATAGCCAGAGAGAATCCGATGAGTAGGCAGGTTATATCTTCACTCTAGATTTGTATTATTGCTCCCCGGTACCTGCAGTACAATAGAAAAAACATTCTAGCATCAACTTGGTACCAAAGTATCGTTCTGTGACATTCCTAGACAAGTAAGCCTGAACCAAAATGATCCGAAAGATGGTGAAACACCACAGACACACACACACTCTTCTAGTATTTCTAACCACCTTTACATAACTTCTAGTATTTCTAACCACCTTTACATAACATGTCAACATTCATTTTTGGGGTTTGGTATGTTGCCCCTTAACATGTGGACTGGAGGACCTGGGGATCGAATCGCCGACCTTGGGATTGGAGGACGACTCGCTCTGCCTCTGAGCCACAGCCGCCCCCAACAAACACGTCCACAGTCTCTCACAAACACACACAATGTCTTTATTATTTGAGACTTTGGCAACGTCGTCCTTGTTAATTAATTAATAATACAGATTATAACAGCTTTAAACCAAATATAAAAAAAAAAATTTTTAAAAAGGGTGCACTCAAAGTCAGATTTGAAGGATCGAGAGAAGTCATCGCTGCCTGTATCCAAACATGTACAGATAAACCCACGATATGACAGAATGAGGCAGTGAGCGGGAGGCAGAGCAGAGGCGGGACGCTGCTGTTGTAATGTCCTTGTTGTGGATAAATTGTGTGTTGAACATATGCCACTGGGACGTGAGCTAATTAGCCAAGGATGAGTGGTACCCAGGGGGGTAAAGTGTGGGGGGGGGGGGAGGCTGCCAAGGTCAAACCCATGAGTGTGCACGTGCTACTGAATCCATACAGCAACTCCCCTCAGTGCCACTCTCACGGGGTTGACTTCATTCAGCCTCCTCGCTGCTCAAAACCGTCTTCATTTGGCAAAACACGACTTAATTCCCGTCGCGTCACTCGGCCCGTCTTACCCCGGCAAGTCGCAAAGGATTTACTCGACAGCGGCGTCGTAAAAAATGCATTTGGACAAAGCAGCGATTAAAATGCAGATTGCCTCACCGGACTTCTTTTTTTTTTTTTTTTTATATGCATATCCCATTTACCCGCCTTCATCCCTCTCTTGTCCTTTCCTTCTTTCTCGGCTTGTCCTTGCCGATCTATTTATCTTGTCTGTCACCATATGAAATAACGTTGCTTTTTCATATGTATAGCCATTACTGACAACACATGTGTACGTCAGAGTGTGTGTTTGTGTGATGTGTGTAAAGGCTTCCGAGTGAAATATGAACGACTGTAGAGCAATAATTTATGTTCCTCCTATCTCATTCTTTATTGGTCTCACAGTGACTACAGAATGAATATTTTTGCCTTACATCGTATCGAGGACAGGGTCATGTTTGCATAAGGAGGTAAATTATGACACTAATAACAATGTCGGCGTGCCTGGAAGAGCCGTGGGAGGAGGTGAGGGGGCTTGAATGGAGGAGAGAAAAGGGCTCGGCTGTGGCGATGACCGAGGTGAGGGGAAGAGACCAAGAGGAACCAAATACTTTAAATAAGAATAAACACGTTTTGATCGGTCTTTTGTTGCCGATGAAATGCAAAAGCGAAAACTTCTCATTAAATCCGTCAGCGACGTGTCCTTCATTTCAGACTTGGGCACCTTGAACAACAACAAACACAGTTTCAGACTTCTGTAAGTGACTCGTCGGCAGGCGGTGAGTCACGCTGTCATACTTTGAGTTTTGAAAGCCTCACGGATCTTAATCGCGTAGTGTTTTCTGACGTTTTTAATGTCATCCTGAAAGAGTTGGACTCTCTTATTTGAAGTTGAAGCTGTGAAATGACTCACGGGCTGAAAAGCTCAGAACTTGCTTTCTTTATTTTCTTGTATAATTTTACGTCCATTTTATTCTCCCATTCTCTCCTCCTTTTCTCCTTTGAGCTCAATTTCTTTTATCTGTCTGCAGCTGCTGCTTTTGACTTTAAATATGTGCAGAATATATACAGTAAGTTCATGAACCATGATGCATTGCTAAAGATGAAACCAGCCAAAGAGAGCGGTTGAAAAGGGCTCCACCTCGACCAGCTTAGAATGGTGATTAATGCATCAATAATTTAATACTTTGTCCATGATGACTAATTTCCATACATTCTGCTTCTGTATTTTTAATGCGGGACACTTGTGTTTGTGTTTTTCTTATTGCTGTATTGTAACATCTACTTAAATGTTCTGAAAACTACACAACTGAACACTCATTTGAAATACATTGGATGAATGAGAGTAAAGTGGGGTAAAGGACCTACTCAACCTGTGTATATGATGGTTCAGGGATAAGGCTGGCGATGTTCTACATGTAATTTATTGTCAACAAATACCATGAAAAAACCAACAAGGTCTTATTCATATGTGAGCTCCGTGCATCATCTCTGGCTCTCAGCTTCAAACCCATTTGTTTCTATTGTAGACATTACATCGTTTTATTTAATAAAAACATCCTTAAGGGCGCCTTTTTTTTTTTTTTTTAGCAAATATCCAAACGGGAGTAAATAACATGTTTCTTGGTTATTGTTGGAGTTTTCTCCAGCGGATTTAATGAATATTTATGTCATCAGAACAGTGTATGTGGAGATTAACTCAAAATAAGTTATACTAAAAGTGCAGACCTGTTGGTTGCATCAGTTAACTTTTGGTCTTCAGATGAGATCTATTGGCAAGACGCAGTGACACTATCATCACTACTGCAGCATATTGAGCTACTAATATTTGAGTTTTCACAATTAGCAGCCTTTTATTCAGCCCGTGCCTCTTTGAGCTAATTCAGAAGTAACCTTGCCAGCTTGCCATCATATTGGCTACAAACTCGAGAGTAGATGACGATGTCTGAACTTTCTGTTCAGCTTCTGCTGCTATTTTAGTGGGCCTGCAGGTGGTTTGTTACTCAGCCGTCACTCGAAAGTGGAATGTGGTATTTTTGAAAAATACATGGCAGGTTCTTTAAACAAAGAAATCCTCTCCAGTCTTTGATTTAATGGGTTCTATTGCAGCATCAGCGCTGACCTCTAGGAGCCGCCATTGTTGTTTTGAAGGAGCAGTCGGCGGTCTTTTTCAGGTCCAGGTAGGGGTGTGCGATATGAGGATATTAGATCGCGATCTGCCTTTACAGAGAGATCTTAAGCATCGTGCTACAGCACACATTCGCCGTCCACACGGAAACATTTTTTGTGTGTAAACGCAGAAGCAAGTTTGGGCCGTTGGATCGTGCTGCAGCAGATATTCTGCTCCTCTGTACGACGCTTATTAGGGCCACTGTATGGGAAAATGGAGCCGAGAGAGGGGCGCAATATTCAGAGAAAAAAGTTGCAGATATGCTACTTTATTACGATGCTAACAAACAACCGGCATTTATGCTAGCTCCCATGAATGTACGTACATTTATCTTTCTAATTAATCCATGCCAATGTGTGACAACACCTCGTTAAGGTCCTTAGGGTGAGGGCTGTTGATGGTAATTGTTGGGGTTTTTTTTATATGTCATCTTATGGGTTTTTATTGATCGGGTGGTTAGGCTAAGATGTAGCCGTAGCTTTCACTTGTTGTTGGAGCAACGGCAAAATTGCTACTTTATAAATTTGCTACTTTTTTCTCTGAATATTGCGCACCTCTCGGTTCTGTATTTTTTTTTTTTTTTTTTTTTTTAACTACAGTGGCCATAATACGCTGTCGCACCTCTGCCACTACGCTGAGGGATTACGGACAGCTTGTATACAGCGCGCAAGCGGCATGGAGGACAACACGGGGAAGTTGGACCCTAAAAGGAATTTGCCATTTATAGTGTTGTTTTACCTTTTGAAATTCTTGTTGAATGTTCATACTTTGAAAAGGTACTTTGGCCTAAATGGTCTGTTATTCTTTCAGTTTTGTTACCTTGTAGGGCTATATTTTTTTAAATAGGGAAATTACTTTGGTTGTACTGTTCAGTAACTTGCAAAATAGTCTTACAAACCAACATGAAAAAGAATTGTGATATATTTTTGCCATATCGCCCACCCCTAGGTCCAGGGTTGCATCACACGCTCCGATTGGTCCAGACACAAACACTTTACGCCAGAGAAAGCTGGATTTCTGTTCAAAACGATCACAGATTAATATTCAAATATTTATACCGGTAATATCTTTAATTTGAACAGTGACAAAACAACGGAGCACTGGGGCAACGGTAACAGATCAAGGTTAACACCAACTAATTCTACTTATTTAATATTAATAATGATAATAATAATAGTATGTTGTGTCTTGAAACGAAGCATGCACTTACCATGACTGATTGAGGTTTTAAAGCATGTCATATTTCTCCGTCTGAATCTAAACCTAGATTCTTTTCATCACAAGAAGTTTTTTTTCCAATTATTTCTTCCTTTCTACCCTTTCAAGTACATCCATTGGCCTTGCTTAACTAGATAAATTGCTTTGGCACACCATTCTGCCTCCTCTTCACAATTTATTTGTACCTGTATAATTTTCCTCTCTTTTCAGGGTGTTTCTTTCTATACATGTTTGCTTTTGCCAAGGCCAAGGCCTCCGCTAAAGGCCAGTTGAGCTTGTTGAACTTCCTGTTTGTATTAGACATTCTGTTGCTGAGCTACCTCGGCAGGCATCATACTTGTATGTCTTATATTCGCCTTTAACACAAACAGATGAAAGTCTTTTCTTTACAATATATAATTAACTGAAATTAATAAAACTGCCCTCCAGCAGTCAAGGCTGGAGTACCAACTGGACCAGACTCTTATGTGGTCTAAAGAAACAGGTTTCATTGTCTGGCAAGTATTTGTGATAATTAGTTTGAGGCTGAAGTACACCATGAACTGAATTGATTGGGGCCTTTGTAGAGAGGCCTCTTTATCTCTCCAACACTATCTATCTCTCTCTAGAGAGACTTCTGCATCTCCTCGTTTACAAAGATTATTTCTTTCATTAAACCTTGAACCTTGAATTCATACACTATTTTGTAATTATTCCCTGACATGTGAGGCAGTTACTATTTTTTAACGTGACTTGTGGTGTAGATACAGAAAGGAAATGTTGAATCAATAGGGTGTAGAACGAACAATTTTAGGATGTTTCTTAAAAAACAAATGTATCACCTGATACGGACATAATCCCTCTCAATCATCACCTCAGACCCACCTGAGATGTGTGGTGGTGTCCGTATCTACAGAGAGCCTCGATGGAAAAGATGATTTTACTTTCACCCGACTGGCTCCCCTAAGAGTTTGATTGATGATGACATTGATGGTTCATCCAATCACCTTAAATTCACAGCATATTTTTTTTTGAAAGTGCCCTTTTCCAAACAGTTTCCAATGACGACTCCTCTGATTGGTTCTGTGGAGCAAACCATCTGGCGGCTCAAGTTGGGGGTGTGACCCCCCGGCCGATAACAGCATGCAGGGTGTGCAGCCCGTTCGTTTTGTCAAATACCACCACTTAATCATGGCGCTCGGCGTCCGATGGCGAGACCCATCCATGGGCACAAGGTCCACTTTAGCTTCATCAGATACAAAGCAGCCGTGCTGATGGATGAGAATGTGTTTGTGTGTGTGTCCCCTGCTCTGCTCTCTCTCCTCTGCTGTGTTCAGAGTGACCGAGACCAGCTCTCAGTCACCAGACAGGAGGAAGCTGGCCATGCTTTCTTTTTTTAAATCCTTCACCTACACCTTCCCATGCAGCCGTGCAGAGTCTTTATTTGAAACAATCAAGAGGGAAAAAAGACATTCTGATTCCTCACTTTTTTTCCTCACCAACGCCGCTCCCTCTCTTCATTCACTATGTAGCTTGCTCGACCATCGCTCCGTCGCTCTTTGAGCCGAGGAGGAGTGGCCAACTTTGAATGCTCTGTAATTACAAACGGCAACTAACAGCTGTTGCATATTACACCCTTTGTTTTAAAGCTGCAAGCAGCGATGAACGTGACATGATGCCTCCCATAAAAGTCTACGACTCAGTTCATGAGTTATGAAAGAGGATGGGCATAACGAGTGCAATGTGAGGGGCGTGGCTATGAATCTATATAGGAACGTAAATGTCCTCGGGACTGGACCAAACATCGACTTGACAAAGAATGCTGAAGTTACAAGAACAACTTCCTGTTTTATTGCAAAATGCACATTTTCCACCAGCACAGCAACAATGCTGTATGGAAACGCAAATGCTTTATGACTTGTGATCGCAAAGGTCTTTGGCTTGTCTTTGTTCAAACAATTTCTGTGATTTTGTTCTGAGATGCTGTCGAGCCGTTTTAGTCAAATCATCCATAAAGACATTTGTTATGGAATGAGTTATGGCATGCAAAGAGCAAAGGCAGATAAAAAGGAGAGAACATAAGAGATAAAAGAACTATTATGTCACAAACGTCAGGAAATGGGGTCAGGGCTAATCCTAAGCATAACCATAATCTATTTGTAATTACATAAAGATACAGCAAGGATGAAGTTTGGGGGAAATTCCATCACCCTTCAACAATGTCCACAAAACAGTGTTACAAACCTCTGTGGTAAAGAAGAACAAACATATGAGTAGATACAAATATTTGTCCCCTTCCAGTTGCCATCCACAGTCACATGACTGCCGTGTGCTGTGATATATAGTCATGCTTTACCACATTATGTTCCCCGGCTCTCTGAGCACCAGATCCTGCTGCCCCGCTGTCTCCCAAGGTCTTCCTCTGTCTGCTCCGGCTTAGCCAAGGTCACCGGCGCCGCTACAGGCTCCCCGCAACCTTGAGCGACTAACTGACCGGGAAATGTGTGTTCTCCCGTTCCACCACCTACGTGTCCCAGTGTCAATCAGCCAGATACAGAGCCAGGGCTGTCATTAAATGTTCCAGCAAGCTGTCACTTGGACATTAGGTCACTCCGGTAGATGGAATCTGAAGGGGGAAAAAAATGGAGAAAAAAAGCCCACATTTGCTCAAGGCCATCCAAGAAATTAGGAGAAAGAGCTCTGGACTTAATTGAATTAAGTGCCTGGACACACCACCTGTAGGCTGAAATGTTTCCACCATGTTTGGTTACGAGCATTTACCATAGCAATACATTAAAATCTTTATCGACAAACAAATTCATTAGTTCAAATAAAAGTGAATGGAAATGTACGCGTGCATCCGTGTCTGATCCGGAAAAGAGCTCGAAAGATCTTGACTCTCAATCGGCCTTGAAAAATCGGTGAAAGAGGTTTTTAAATCAGACAGTCACAAAGGGGGGGAAAATAAGTAAACAGTATGACTGTTCCAATTAACAAGGCTACATACTAAAAGCTTTTTAAATAAAGGCAAGCCACAGAGTGCTACAGAGCATTAAAGCCACAATCGTGAGGGACCTTGGCTTTGATATGAAATCTTGTGGCCTTGCCTTAACCGCCCTCCATGTTAAAAGCTCTTTGTGACAGGGAAATTACTTTATGAACCTCTGAAAGACGCTCCAACACTTCAACCTCCCTGTTAGGTTCATCGCCAGACAATGAGAGAAGTGTGTTTTCTTCCATTTAAAAAAATTCACTGCAGCTCACCGTTTGTTTTATCCGTCTGTCCCTGCTCTCATTTTCTAGCTTCTCCTTTAGTCTTTGACCCTCGTTTCACTTTTTCTTAAAGAGTAAAAACGCCTACTAATTACAGAATATTAAAAACATCTTTGCCCTTCAAATTGTTGCATCTGCACCCAAAATAAGGGTGCAAAGTTATTTGTTAAGCTTTTTGAATGACAGGTAAACCATTTGTATCATTTGGTAAAGTTGAGGGTTGGTGAATACATATGCACATCATGTGTTTATGTAAGAGACTATAGCGTTACTCTCAGCCTTGTAAACAACTCGTAATCTCTGCTGGAACAAGATGTCTGATTTTCATTTTTCCAGGGTCTGTGGAAATCTGTTTGTTTTTGAAAAATGCTCACGCCGCGCAATTTGGCATAGGTGAGTTATAGGTACAGTCAAGCCCGAAATGATTCATACCCCTGGCAAATTTTGACTTGCTTTTATTCAAGCAGCACGTTTTTCGCAGGCTTCTCCTAGATGATGATAAAACGATGTACAAGGAAAAAAATGTCAGCTTTTATTTACATTTGAACAAAAAGTGGTATGTCTAAAATGATTCATACCCTTCTCAATAATCAATAGAAAAGCCTTTATTGGCTGTTACAGCAAGTATCTTTGCCCATTCATCTTTAGTGATGAGCTCCAACCCGTTCAGGTTGGAGGGTCTCCTTGCCATCGCCCTGATCTTTAGCTCCCTCCACAGATTCTCCATCAGATTCAGATCAAGACTCTGGCTGGGCCACTGTAAACGTTTTTGTCTGCTAACCATTTCTTCACCACTTTTGCTGTGTTTTGGGTCGTTGTCGAGCTGAAATGTCCACTGGTGCCCAAGGCCACGTTTCTCTGCAGACTGCCTGATGATGTCGTTTTTCATGGTGCCGTTTACTGTGATTAGGTTCCCTGGTTCATTGGCTGACAAACACCCCCAAGCATTAGGTTCCCACCACCATGTTTGACGTTGGGGACTGTGTTCTTCGGGTTGATGGCTTCTCCTTTTTTACTCCAAATGAAGATACATTATTGTGGCCAAACAATTCAGTTTTTGTTTCATCTGACCATAAAACAGAAGTCTTCTTCTTTGTCCAGATGAGCATTTGCAAAGGCCAAGTGGGCTTTCGTGTGCCTTATCTGGGGAAGTGGCGTCCACCTTGGTCTGGGTCCGTTGAACCCAGCAGGCAGCAGTGACTGTCTGCCTTGAGACGTTGCCACCAGCAGAGTCCAGATTCACCATTATGGCCTTGGTGCTGATCCTTGGATTCGTTTTCACCTCTCTCACTATCCTCCTGGCCAGAACAAGTGTCACTTTTGGCTTCCAGCCACGTCCTCTGAGATTTTCCACAGTGCGGAACGTCTTGTATTTTTTAATAAAACTTTGCACTGTAGCCACTGGAACTCGAAAGCGTTTAGATTTATGGCCTTAGAGCCCTTTCCTTGTGAGCAGCCGCAGGTCCTCAGTGAGCTCCTATGTCTTAGCCATGAGCTGCTGTTTTTCACCTGTTGAGTTGATTTAAACAGCTGTTCCCAATGAATCAGGGTAATAAGGATGCTTTAGAACAGCTTGGAATCTTTGGAATGGTATAGATTTTTGGATTTTCTGACAGTTTGCAAAGGGTATAAATAATTTTGGACATGCCACTTTTTTGTTCCAATGTAAATAAAAGCTGACATATTTTACACAATGATGCCTCTTGTACATCATCTAATTATCTTCTGGGAGATGCCGGTGTAATTTCCGGTCAAAAGAAAACTTGCTGGTTGAATAAAAGCGATTTTAAGTCAAAATTTGCCGGGGGTGTGAATAATTTCGGGCATGACTGTATATACGAGCATGTTTTTTTTTTTTTTTTTTTTTGGTCCGTAAGGGTTCGGCTCCTTTTAACGTGTACCTGGAATGTTGTATCCGGATAGAAGCAGAAATGCCAAACGTGTCTCTGCGGCCTTGAGACTTCACAGGGCTGCGACTGCAGCGCTCCGCTCGGTAAACACAGTTTCCTCCTGTGGCTCTCTGTTTGGACAGGAAACAAGGAAGCCGATCAAATGCTGGCTCAGAAGGCCACAGCTGCACGGAGCCGGGATGGAGTCGGGGGTCTCTCAAAGCATGGTATGGCTGGGCAGGCAGGCGGCGGGGGGGGGGGGGGGTCACTTAGTGTGCAAATCCATCGGTTTGTAGCCCTGCTGAGTTGCTCATTTGTGCTTGTGTAATATTTTCCCAAAATAAATCCTGCAGTGTAGATAACCTTATCTCAGGCTTGTACTGTGTTTACACTGTAGGGGAACCAGTATCAGACACATTGTTAAATTTGGTGTTAGTGCCCGACTGCCTGCGTCTGCCTACAGATTTACAACCTAGTCCTGATGACATCATAGATTGGCAGGGTGCAGATGATAGGAGGCATTAGCAGGACGGGTGGATGGATGTTGGGAGAGGGAGAGGGAGAGGGAGAGGGAGTGGGAGTGGGAGTGGGAGAGTGTGTGTGTGTGTGTGTGTGTGTGTGTGTGTGTGTGTGTGTGTGTGTGTGTGTGTGTGTGTGTGTGTGTGTGTTGCAATCTGCATTAATACTTACTTAGGTGATAACGCTTCCCCCTTGTGACCATTTATTGAACTGCAGACTTTGCATCGTCTCATTAATTATATCTTTATCAGTAATTATATCTCCATCATCATCATTCCCGCAACCCTGAATACAGAATAAGCAGTAGACAATTGATGGATGGAAATAAATAATCATCAGATTTGGAAAGTATTATTCACAGAAGTGGCTGGCAGTACAAGAACTAGGTTGTAGTTGGTTGTGGTGTGTTACTCTGTTCGGGGGAGGAAGAGATCGGTTTCAATTTTCAGTTCCTGTTTTTATTAAGAAAGCAAAACTGCCCAACATACACGCAACCTATGATGATACATACGGTATTATTATTAATCACATACAGCACCTCCTCTCCACAGCTTATAAAAAGGGAGAAACGGTGATAAAACTAAAACAGAAGGGAGAAATAATTGGTGAGGCCCCGGGGTTACTCCCCTTTATTCTCTGTGAGCTGCTCCCTGGATGCCTCATTTGAAATCTGCAGAAAGGGAGTGCTGATCTCACTTGACTGCATGTCGCCAGCCACCCGTAGAAGGCAGCTGAGTACCATGTCCTTGGCCAGACCGGCCTCCAGGTTCCCTTCCCGACTCAGCTGCAGAGTGATCTGGTCTAGGCTGGTCAGGAACAGCTCTGAGCCTAGCAGGGCGCAAACGGGGCCCGGGTCGGAGTCCGAACCGAGGGCCCCTTCCTTGGCCATGTTCTCCATCATGTACTGCTGGTACAAGTCCAAGAGTTTCTGCTCCAGATAGTGGTTTAGAAGAGAGTTGGAGAATGGACCTTCACGGCTCTGGAACAAGAAGCTCCGATCACGGGCGCTCCCCAGTCTCCAGCGATTTGAACCCCCCCTGTGTGGATTCAGACGTCCACCTGGAGATGTCTGTCCCGGGGGAGAATCCTCCCTAGCTGGGGGGACATCACAGGACTGCAGGAAAGGGCCGAAACCCTGGGCTTCGGTACCGACCCGGAGCTCCCCGTCGTTGGTTGAGAGCGGCAGCACCTGGTCGCCTCCGATGTGAAGGTCGCTGTAGTTTTGGCAGAAGCTCTGACAGAAGGAGGGGACCAGGAAAGGGGCATCGCCGACCGAGCGAGCCTGAGCCGGGATCTCGATCTCCGGAGACATCTGTCTGCCCGGCAGGGCTTCGTGGCCATCCAAGGACTGCAGCGGAGAAATGTAGAACTCCACAGGATCGCTCCTGTTGTCCGTGCGACCCGTCGGCTCGGGGGAATTGCGACGAACAAGCGAAGTGTGTCTGATGGAGCCCGGCACCAGGGTGGCAGCTGCTCTCGGCATCCCGTGAACACTCTGCAGAGCTCTCTGAGGAGGGGGGGGATCCGTCTCCTCCGACTCACCATAGGTCATGCTCAACAGTCTGCCTTCACAAAGCATGGCTACAACACAAAAGCACATTCACAGAAGCCGTGAGACGAGTTGTCAAAAACACAGTGCAACATCAGCAGATTTATCTCTTCAAATCCATGTGTGATCACAGATCTATAGACCAAAGCCGTACAGTGTCACACAGCAAAACTCAACAAAAAACGCACATAAAAAAACTGATACAATAAAATTGCAATAAAACTGAAACACCAGATCATTCACGACTACATGATCCCGCTTTAAAAATCTTTTTTAACCGGGTCCAACCTATTGATCCCCTTCAAACAAACATCTGTCCTGGATTTTTTTTACCACAGGGCGTCCAATAATCATCGTCCTTTTGAATGAACGTCTTCCTACCTCGGACCGGTCTCTTGTCAGTTTTCACCTTGGGTTTCCAAATATCCTTCCACGGTCTTTATCGCAGCGGAGCGTTTCTTAGAAACATTTGTGCACTGCGACTCATTCAAGATCT
This sequence comes from Eutrigla gurnardus, assembly GCF_963514095.1. Classification (NCBI taxonomy): domain Eukaryota; kingdom Metazoa; phylum Chordata; class Actinopteri; order Perciformes; family Triglidae; genus Eutrigla; species Eutrigla gurnardus. The sequence continues at coordinate 18,502,414 of NC_139926.1, forward strand.
GCATGAATAAGAGTGCATTCATGTGCGAGGGTTATTTTGTACGACCCCAAGGGGAAGTGGGAATGTTAGATATTTTCTCTTTCTTCCCATTTTTGAAAACCTGATATTGCAGCTGGGTTAATCATGAATTCCAACGTTAATAGCTTATTTTCAACGGACTTTTGTAAATTAGTCAATTTGTACAGCCTTGCATAAAGATGTATTGAATTTCCTCTGAACAAACGAAGGGAGATGACAGATGTTTTATTCTTATTAAGGAAACCACAGTTTTGTTTCTTCGTAAAAGCAGCAGGTGTGTAGAGGGGAAAGCAGAAAAGAAAGTCGCTACTGTCTGATTCCTGTTTTCATTTTCTGACAATAGTTGCCTCTCTTTGACGACATGCATCTTTTTAGTCCAATAACTGCTGTTTGGAGCTCCGAGCTTTACTCCTCCTGGTAACTTGTTAAAAAAGCAGAAGTCTGACTTCATGCTCGGTTGTGTATCCACAACTCATCGGTTCCTCTTTGAAACCGTGCCGAATCTTCAGCATGTTTTTTTTGTTTGTTTGTTTGTTTGTGGTTTTATTTGAGCACACGTTAGCCTCTTTATCTGACAGGTGGCCGAGTAGATCAGACGGTGTAAACATCCCAAGGCCCAACTTGAATTGAACTCCACTTCGTTAGAAACTCTCTTTCACAGCTGTGGTTTAAGTCGGTTATCTTGTGAGTGTGGTGGAAACTTTCAGGCTGCATTTATGGCTGGGATTTTTTTTTCCTAGACGAGAATACTCTTGTCTGCATACATAACTCGCTTCAATGAAGACTCTTGTATTCAGACTTCCTCTGCTTGCAGCACATGAAACACAAGACGACACGTTTTATTATTAATCGGGTGAGTCAACCTCGACATAAGTCAACCTCGCATAACTGCTCGAGTTTGTTACGACATCCTGGTCTTTCATACAACAAACTGTATTAGAAGTTTTGATCTTTAGAGCCGCTTCATTTAAACGCAAACAGGCAGTTTATATTTTGTTCTCCTGTTTCGTCGTAACATATGGTTTATGAGGAATCCAACTGACCCGGAGTCAGGCTGTTGTTGTTTTGTCCATTAAGGCTTGAGTGAGTCAGGATATTTGACACAGGCCTGCTGCTCAGCTGCAATCGTACACAAAGTGTAGAGTTACCGGCAGCGTTGCCGAGCAACATCCGATGACATTAAAGACTGAGCTCAGGTTCCACAGGAGACTCGGACCCGCTTTTGCCTTTTGTGTCACGAGAGAGCAGCGGCTTCGCGATTTCAGCACCCTGGACAGCGAGCGGTCACAGTCTGACAAACCCAGTCAGGTTTAAAGGCATTTTTTGCTTTTGTCCTGAGACGTATCGGCGAGCTCGACGGGACGATTATGGATTAATGCGTCACAAACACGAAGGAGTCTAAGGACATGTCTGTAACCCCAAAAGACTCCCTTTAGAGGAATGTTCAGGAAGATTAATAATGTGTTCCGTCCCAACCAGCACGGACACGGAGGGCGGGATGGCGGAGGTGATGGTGGGTTCAGGTCTGAGCAGGACTACCACAACGCCTGCACCGTCAGGCTGGTCCGCAGCACCTCCATGCTCGTGGTGGGAGAGAGGACTCAGACGGCCGTGGGCTCGACTTTAAAACGGAGCAAAAGTACAGTGAGCATCGAGTCGACCTTGTACTATTATCAGAGACAAGAGGACAGGATATGGCTCTACTCTCAGAATCAGAACTGCCTGGAGTACCTGGAGGCACTTGTGGCTTTGAGACGACAATACACAAAGAGTGTGAGTGATTTGAAAAGTAACGACGCCAAGGCTACGGTGTCCTCCAAGAAGAAGCCGGCACCTCCGCCACCGACAAAGGATGAACCGGTGAGTTGAATTCCTCCATCCCCGGAGCACGCAGCAGGTAATATCTGAGAAAAGCGTCCAGTTTTTATTTTTTTCCAACCCGCAGAAATCAAGAGCCAAACCCTCTGCACCTCCAGTCCCCAACGAGGAGGACACGCTGCAGTTCTTTGATGCGGTCATCGCCGGATGCGACAGCGAACCTCAGCGCAAACCGTACATGGATGATGGACACGCAGACGTGGACTTCATCGGTGGGTTAAGATGCTGCTCTCTAACTGTAACTACTGGGATTTAGGACCGGAAGGCCTTAAACTACTAAATATAGCTATGATGTTGAAAACGTGTTTACTTTAAGAGTTAGATAATGGTTTAAAGCAAGTAGATTTACTCAAGAACCGTCACATTTTATATACAAAACATAAGCTGATTTTATAAATACGATGTATAGCTTTACATTCAATAGCCCAACGGCACGTAAAGCAGTTTTATATTGTGACCAGATGCATTAGTGTAGGTGAGTGTATAATATATAAAAGTATAACCATTACAGAAGCTCGTATGACATAATCAGCTGATCAGTACTTTAATTTACTCAACTGTACTTGATTACATACATATGATTTGCACGCTACATGGATATTTATATATGATTGTTATACTAGTCTACTACTTGAAGATTTTACATGCTAAATACACTAACCACCAGTACATAAAGTGGATATAATTAGATCTGCGTTCACTAGTTGCATGAAAACATGTTTTACACTTCAATGCATCAACAATCCGATAAAATGAGAAACCGTAATAAAGACGCAGGAAGAGGCCATTCTACAGGAAGTACTTTTACTCTACGTTGAGCATGTTGTGCAGTAATATTTTAAATGCAAGACTTTTACATTTAACAGTATTTGCTGTATTGCTACTTTTATTTAAGCTGAGCTCAGAGATGGACACACAAATACTGAGCTTAAAGCACCTACACACAGCCCTGTGGTACACCCACACGGTGTTTTCACCCATTTAGCGATACAGTGTGTGCCGATTTAATGCCTAAACGTATAGTGTAGTGATGTATCTCTACCTGGAACAGTTACAACGTAGGAATGCTGCTTACAGGTTAATGGATCAATAATTCGCTCCGAATGAGGCCACTTCACACAAAGTCCCTTCACTTGTCACACTTGAATTGCTGTCATTTCTTTCATACCTTGTGATGGAATATTCTTACAGGAATAATAACCTTAATGACGGCTCAGTTGGTCCGGTCAGCGTTCACCTTTAGAGCTGAACCGGCACACCTGAATGGAATGCAGCCGTTAATCATTGATCAGCTGTAAACACAAAAACGATTCTTCTTCCACCACTTGTTTGACTGGTAAAGGTCAAGTGGGGTCAAGGATTGGAAGATGCTCATTTATGCATCACTCCAGGTCTTCAGGGACTAGCTGATTATCTACATACCCCCCCTGCTGCGTTGTTCAGCCTCACCCCAGGTACTTTCCTCCCCTACAGTGGCGTCCAGCTCGGCCGAACATGACCTCCACTCCAACTGGGTCTTGCGGGTCCCTCGGGTCGCGGGTGACTCCGAGCAGAAAGCAGGTCGCGAGTGTGCCAAGGAAAGTGCCCGAAAGAAGAAAGCCCAGACCGGGTCCACAAGCAGCAGACTGCGGCTGCAGAGGAACCCGATCCATCTGCCCAAAGTGGTGGAGAGTGCGTTCCAGACTCTGCGCTTCAAGCCCAAATTAAAAAAGCAGTGAAGCTGATAGACATTTGAAACTCATTAGCATTTCCACGCTGTTGAAGTGTGCTCTGCTGACATCCGGACAATTAATACTTAATATTTAAAAGGAATTTTAATAAAGCAAATGTTTAAAAAAATCTGTCTAGCCAATTCTTCTTTTTTCATATTGAATGTTTGACTTGTCATATTTGAAAAAGCAGGTGTTACTAATAACATAGTAAGCCATGACAGCAGGACCCTGAAACAAAAGCTATTAGCAACCTACTTTATTTTTACTATTCCTACGATGCATTTATTTATTTTTTGTTTTTTACTTAAGTTCCACATTTTTGTCGAAATTGAAACATTCTCACTGAATTCTTATTTACTCAAACAAACTTTCAGGAAGAAACTCCATTGACACTTGAAAAGGTAACACATCTTTTCATGCTTTCTGGATACTGAACTTTTAAACACCATTTAAAACTTTTTTAAATATTCAACGTCCTTTGAAGCTTAGTGAAGATGACCTTCTCATGCTGTTATGTGAGTGTTTATGGGAAGGAATGTGTATATATTATACATATGCATATGTGTATTTATATATACATGCATATGTAAGTATATACATGCATATTTATATGTATGGTCAGACCTGCAGAGAGACAGCTTTCATTTGAGTTATTGAAGCTAACGGTAAATTGCAACAATGTCCTTCACAGCAACAAGACTGGCTGAAAGAGGAATTTATTTCTGTACTGCATGAATGCCTGTTTCATTTGAGATGACATTTGTAAGGTGAGTCCCAGGGCTGTTACCTGAAGCTTCAAAACTACCTCAGGTTATTCTGCTCATTGTTGCCAAAGTTACTATGAGCTTAAACACAAAAGGGTCAGTTCACAAAATTACAACGAGCACATTCCCTGGCTCAAACCTTCATCTCCAATGCTGATTTTTTTTTTTTTTTCTTGATTTGCTTGGTTTAGAGATATTTTTATTGAACCTTTAACCGTCTGCATGCTTATATAACACTGCAGGTAAAAAGTGTGTATTTGGAGCCAGGTTGAGATGTTTTATGTACTACTGCTCTTTAAAGTACTTGGATCATATAAGTGTATGCTGTTTATTTTTAAGCAAAATCGTATTCTCACAAGTAACTAGTTGCATAGCTGTCAAATGTAGTGGCATAAAAGTATCAAGTTAAACAGAAATGGTCAAATGAAAAATACAATTAAATTAAAAACATCAAATACATTTTCTTTTCTTTATTACAAATGTTTCATGTACAAAAACCACAAACTATATAGCCTTCATTTCTTTTCTGCTTTGACCTTGGGGCTGAAGAAGGACGACATAGTCTTCATGCCGGTCTTGTCCACCTTAGCCAGAGCTTTCTGAGCCATCGTCATCTTCTTAGGAGGCTGGAATGAGATGGAAGAAAATCGATATAACGCAACACCCTTTGCAAAGAGAAGCCGGGGAATTCATTACGACTTCAGTCTAGATGAGGAAAAAGGAAAACCACAAGGCGAGCCCCTTTGACCCTTGTGTGCACTATACAAAGCTTAAAGAAACCATTAAACAAACGAGAGAAAAGAGAGCAGAGAAATGAATGAAATCATTAAAACAAACGATGCTCAAAGCCACAGATTCCTGCAGTGATTGAGGCAGACAACACTCACTTTCCGTGCAAAGTCTGCACTGTTGAACTTGGTGTAGTCGTCTTCAGCCTCCACCGGTTTTTCTGAAAGTTTCCGCTTCTGCCAAAAGGAGGAAGTAAGACGAGCTTTCCGTGAGAAGCGGAAACCAAGTTTTTTTTTTTTATACCCAAGAACTACAACCAGTAAGAGCTCGGATGATTTAACACACCTTTACAACCAAAGTTAAAGCACAAAGCCAAAGCAGCGATGTTCGTAAAGGAGGAGGACTACAGAAATGTAAGCCCAGCATTGGTTTTGAGAAGTCCATATGCTCTACCAACACACGTCTAAGAGACAGAAACATACCTTGGAAGGCGGTTCTGTCTCCTTTGGGCTTGTGAGCTCTGGTAATCTGTGGAGAAGAAGAAGAGGCATGCTTGATCACCGTTGTACCTTCACACTAGTCATTATCAAAGCTTGCAATTAAGATTTTGAACTCACTCCAAGTGTTTCAGCAGGGCTTTGCTCAGGTCTTGGCTGAGATACTCTGATATCAGGCCATGTGCATAGCGGAGGTAGTCCTCTGAATCAAAGAATGACAGTGCCAGTTATTAGCAATATGATCCTGAGATTTGTATTGTTTGACATTGGCGGACAATGTTATGGGATTCTAACCCATCAACGGTGCAATATTACTGCCATCTATTGGTCAACATCCTATCTGCTGCATGTCTTTTCACAAGAGACGGGACTCTCACACAGAAACAAGATGGGAAATAGAATGTGAAGTGGCCTGTAGCTGAAGCGACTTACCCTCGTGGTAGTCCGACTCCGACTTCACTCTGACGTATGTTGAGGATTTGACTCCTTCTCCCACGGAGATGTTTCTGGCCTTGAGCACACTCACTGTCCTCTCCACCTACACAAGCGAAGCAATTCCACAGAGTATGACTAAATGCTGCATATGATATCAGGTTGTGGCGGTGGCGTCTGTTAGAATACCTTTTTCTTCAACCAGTTCATCGTCTTCTCTTGACTGTATCGATGGAACTTCAGTTTTCCCACCTCTGGGAGGATATATGAATCACAGCAGTTTAAAACAACATCATAGGGAGTGGTATCTTCTTTAATAATGATAAACCTAACCTTTCTCCTCGGCAATGTGGTGCAGGCAGGCCAGGGAACGTGTGCAGCTCAGCAGCCTTGAGCAAGCAGGGAATTGTTCATCCATAACGACTTGATCCACAGGCTGGAACTTCCCCTGAGCAGGAAATTACAATATGTATAAGGTTATATGTGGGGCGAGATGTTGCTGCTCTACTGTGAGTTAATATGTTGCAATGGCCGCCACGCTTCATTTTTTTATTTGTGATGAAGTCAAAATATTCTGGTGCAGTAAATGCGCTAGTTTGGCATCAAATCCAGTCTGCTCAGAACGGCGTCAACACCTTCTGACAACTTCTAAATTAGCCTTGCAGGTTGTATCTTCTTTATATTACCCGCATAGAATAAAGCTAAAAATACTGCTACTGTCACGCCAAAGGGGCTTAAGTGAGCAGCTGAAAACCATTACCAACCCGACAAGAAAGATTACAATACAACCTGAACACCTCATTATGAAGACGCCCTTTAGAGACCCCGTGGTTGTTGATGAATACGTTAATTACCACCTCAGCTGATTGAGATTAATTTACTATCATGCTGGAGCCCCAACATACATTTAAGTTAAAAAGTGAACTGTAAAAAAGACTGCATTACACCACAAGGATCAATGCAGATTTCTGTTTCTTACCTCTCTGCCAGATTTGATCAAATAGGGCAAAATGAGATAGAGAGGATCCATTGGTGTGACAAAGAGAAGTCTCCCATCTGTTTAAAAAAGACACACAACACCTGATTAACGCATGATTAAAATTACAGAATAAAACTCCAAATGTTTAAATAATGCTCAAAGTTAAGGGTAACTTCACAGTTCTTTCTCCGTGTTGTTTGTCTGCACTTGGCATATTTTGTCATGATGTATGGAAACCATTCCTCTGGACACGTCAAACATTTGTTTAAACATTAATGACCGAATGCACCGGTAGTTTCTGCACTGCTGATTTAGCTTCTTTGGCACTCCGTTGGTTTATCCGGGATGCTTAGAGCTGATTGCAAAAAGCCAAGAACCACGGCTTACGGGGACTAAACGCAATGCGAGCCACCTCCGTGGCGGCATTTGCAATTATGATTAGGGTTGCTTCAGAGATTACAGCGTGATGAGGAATGAGACCGACCTCTCTGTACAGTCTGTCCAACAAACCAGGAGTGGAAGTCTTCATCAAATGCTTTGACCTCAAACAGCTGAAGATCACCACAGCTCAGCATGTAGAGAGATGCCGCATCTGCAGGATAAAGGAAAAGAGTAACGGTTACTTTCATTACCACAAACACAGTTCACGACATGCAGAACGAGCCTGCATCATCAAAAGGCTTGTCTTTTATTATATATTTTTTATTTTATAAACACGTCCTCATGTTGAGCTTTTTGTCATTTTTTTAAATATTATTCTTCATTATCATAAATTACATTAATGCGTCCTGTGCTATGTTATGTTCACAGTATGCAGATGAAAGACAAAAGGCATTTCTAATATTTAAGCTTCAGATTATGTTTCTTTAAAATGTGAACGTCCTTCAGTGAACAGTTTTTTTTTTGCACACACGTTTCCTGAATGAGACCCAGCGCTTGTATCCTTGAGGTCCAACAAATGTGAATTAATTTCCTTCCTCATAAAACATGTGCACAAGATAAATAAAACTCACAGAGAAACAGCTCCACAGCACTACTAGAGGTCAAAAACACCACAAGGGGGCATGAATTACATTATTTCACTCCCTCTAATGTGAATATTTGCTGATTTTCAGTCTTCTATTAAAGTAAACGTGATTTATAGACTTGACCGAGCAGTATGTTGTCAGTTGGAGCACTAAATAGCTCTATAACAATGTTTTCTTTATTGTTTTGAAAGACAGACCTGTGGAGGGATTCCTCAGCCTCACAAAAGCTGGGTCAGTGTCGTGCTTCTGTGTGTCGATGGCGGAGTCTGTGAAACACCAAAACAAAAATAAGTGATAAATAAAAGCTGCGTAAACACGAATATGAGCACAGACATTAATTGTGTCGGTGATTCCAACACATAACTATGCAACCTAGTAGTAGTTACGTGTTCATTGCGACAGGTGGCTAAAGAGGCATCAATGTTATTAATATACCAATGACTTCTACGTGATGTTACACAGCCACAAGCTAGCCGAGTTAGCTCAAACTTCGCCTACCTGCAGCGATGACAACCCAGCTGCTGTTTTGCAAATTAGGCGTTCGCTTCTTTTTGGCAGCCATGTTGTTTGATTCAGGGTGAAGAAGAGGTTTGTTATTGCTGTTTGTTTGGGCTGAGAACGAGTGTCGGCCTACTAACACTGACAGCTACCTTTCGCCTAAACGATGTGAGCTCAGAAAAGGCGCCTCTCCGACCACCATTTCTGCGTTCGTCACACGGGAGGAAAACAAGACACGTATTATAACGCTTTCGGCGTGTTTGCATCTATTTATTTAAAACAAGCTATATTAAACACATTTTTGCGCAATAAGTAATTATTTCGGCGAAGAAACGAGCTCAAAATAAGGTACAAAAGCGCAGTTATAGTTTTTTAATTCACCCTGTTCTACCCGTTTGTTTTATTCAGTGGAACGTTCCGTGGTGACGTCACCTCGGCGTGCAGTTCCCAAACGCGGCCATTAGAGGTCGCTCGAGAACCGTGATAATAATTACATGGCAACATTCGAGGTTTTGCCCAGCACAGTTCACCTCTCCATCCGGTCACTTTCCTGATATTTCTGGAATTACATTTTTGTTTTTTAAAGAATAGCGGTTTTAAAGGAGGGTCTCTGCTCGCCGGGTGCAGGTTGTTTCGTGACCAGTTGTCCTTTGGCACACTGGCACGCAGCAGATTGGGGGATCCATCTGTCCTTCAGTAAGAGGAGGTGCATCTCTCTCTCAGCATGTGACACTGTGTGTGTCCCAGTTGGTTTTCAGTGAGTCACTTATTTTCCTCCCTCTTGCACTGGTTGTGTTGCATGCTCACATGAGTGTGTGTAGGATGCATGTGTGTTTTCATACCCCATTAGCTGTGACTATAGCTGTCTGTCATCAAGCTGTTGTACTGTATCAGGGTCCCCCTGATATGTTTGTATAGCTGTTTTTTTATGGATGTTGATTTCAAGACACCGATTGCACAGCCGAAATGATTTTAATTGGCTTGTTTTGCTCACGAGGAAGGGTGGGATGCTGGTTGACGAAGCTTTTAAACATCACCTTTACATGTACCTGTGGGGAGCAGCATGATCTAAGAAAATCTACAGCCCTACGCAGGGTTACTTAAGGCTTCGTGTTTCTCTCACTCGCTCATTTTCATGGCACCAATTTTCAGCGTTTTTGCGTTTATTGTGTCTTGTATCACTTTCTTTCCCGGCCCCATTTGAAAATGTTCCCTTGCAGGCTTATTTTCCCAGATTTGATAAACACATGCTCCAAGTCTAAACCCTTTGAACACTGTCTCCTCCTTAAAATCAGTTAGATTTATGTTGCTGTAGTCTGTGGCAAAGAGAGCGTGGGTGAGATATTGTCTGTGAATTACTTGTTTTATGGGTCCCGGGGGTATCATACACAACAGTCTGTGCGGCTAAACAGAATATTCCATGAAAGCTTTCTTTCTTTTTGGGCTGCTTGAGGGAACGTCTGTGTTTCTGACTGCCAGGGAGAACAACAGCGGCCTTTCTGATACGCTGGACCACAGACAGCCCCAGAGAGTCGAGTCCTCTGTCACCAGCATGCAGACGAGAACAAAGTGGGTCTAAATTTAGGCTCCGATATGGCTTCCCATAGTCCGAGACTTCTCCATCCTCTCCCAAAACCCAAATCCCCATACATCATACATCCAACAAAAGAGAAGCCACATCTGTTCTGCCATCTCCCCCTCAAGCTCTACTTCCTCTTCCCTGTGTCATTCACTCTTAAGCTTGCTATTTCTTGTTAAAATAATAAGACGATTCCAATAAACTTCTCTGTGGAGGTAGGAGTTTATTGCAGCCAGCAGGCGGTGGACGGTTGGTCACACTCTGCTGAGCACATTGAACAGCCCCATGGTCATATCTATCTCTGTGGCCTCATTTGTGGTGGTCCAATGCAGGGTGACTGGTTCCAGCTTACATATCGACTTGGCCCCGAGCAGTCGTGTCACCGCCACGTGCTGTGCCATATATGAAGGGTGCATTTTAAAAAGGAAAAAAAATATATATTTTTCTTCAGTATTTACAGTGAAAAGAGCTGATTTCAATGGTCACGGCTGCCAAGAGGAGCAGGTTATAAATGAAAAGACAATATCACTCAACCTTTTTCTGTGTAGATACAGACATAAGCTGTTACTTCACACGGCTGTTAAAGCCACATTTTCACCTCCCTGTGGATCTTCTGCTGCGAGGAGGTAATGTACACATTAATACTAGACACACACACACACACACACACACACAGAGAAAACAGATGTGGAGAGAATTCCCCTTGGCAGCCGAAGCCCTTTGAGTCATCATCTGGGATTCCCTTCCTCTCACTTCCAAATATGGGTGGGATTGTGAGCGAGCGGGAGGCAGAATGTGGAAGGCAGAGTGGAACCCCCTCGTGATGTCAGAGCTCTGGAACAGTGAATCTCACGCTGACTGGAAATTCACAGGGAGGAATGTCGGGAATGCAAGAATCACCCAAATGCTATTTCCCTCATGCACGTTTGAAAAGTCTGAGTTTGAGCGCGCACGTGTCTCGTCTGCACCCACACACGCATCATATTCCTCGCCGGTTCCTCTCACTGGGGAGCCGTTCCTTCCCGTAAAGTCTTACTCCCCCCCCCCCCCACGGGACGGTGACTCCTTATTCCCAGCATCAGTTGCTCCGTGTGAGGCCTCTGGTTGAATGGGGTATTTCCCCTCTTCTTAAAGGCAGAAAGTGGCGTCGTGGCTTGAGAATAAACTGCTTGGTGGGAAAATGTGTAGATTTGTATTTATGTTTCTTAAGTACCCTTTTGAGGGTTATTTACATTTTACTCCACTACCTTTATCTTAAGGCTGTAGATAATTTGCAGAACATATGCAAAATGTAGAATAAGCTCATGAAGCTTTAGGTTTAAAGCACCTAATCATGGCAGGATCAGCCGTCTAGGTGGCCCCGGGGCCTAAGTGAGCGGAGAGCCTCCACACTCCATCTTTTCATGGAACTAGGCTGTCTTTGCAGTAGAAAGGTGCAAATGTTTTTAAAAAAGTGGTGCTAAATTACCAGAGAAAAAGGGTCTGTGGTATTATTGTTTTTTACTCAAAAAGGTAGAAAACACCCAGAATGCACTGGGCTTGTTGTTCATTTTCAGTGACAGCAGCTTGCTGGAGTCGAAGAGGAACTACGTGGTTGTGGAGTTGTAGCCGGACGCTGTAAATGGCAGCTGGGAGCTGTCAATAATCCAAAATATGGAGAGAACACGGCTATAAAAAGTTTGTCGTCTCCATTTCAAACCGGAGGATTACGAGCACAATGTTTTCGGCCAAACTGAGTTCTGTGCAACCGCCCGGAGCAAAACGCCGTCACTTACAGGTGAGTCTGACTTGTGTTTGACTTCAGAGTGGACACAGTACGATGACATGTATTTATTACATTTTCTGTTCTACGGCGACATTTAAGAATCTTTGCTCAACTTCGTCGTCGGCATCTAGTGCTACCGTTGCAAGCAAAGAGGTAAGAAATCACCGAAAATAAGTTACGTAGCTTAGCTAAAGGTACCCTGTTGAGTTTTTGACCCAAAGGTAGGTTCTTGGAATTCTGAAACCAGAGCTATTGAATTCAAGACACACGAGTCAGCGTTCAGTGATTTCATGAGAAGTGGACGTTGCAACGGAAGAATCCATGAGACTGCAGGTGGACGGGCTGAGACGTGGGCCGGAGCAGATGTGGTCTGGTCTTTGTGGGTCACACCAGTGAGTCGGGATTCGTAAGCAGACAAATATCAAAGCAAAACGAGACATGAGGAGAGGGGAAACAGAAGAGGAGGGAGGGGAACGGCTGGTCCCAACAGTTAGTCAGATTTATAAACAAAAAGGGAGTAGTAGTGCTGTAAAACTATTTTAATTGTGTGTCTTGTACATCATTTAGGATGTGAATCCTGCCTGTCGATGGGTTCACAAGGTTCAACTGAATGTGGTGATGATTATGTGCCCTAAAAAGTAGCACTAGGCCGCTCAATAGCAAAGAAGAAGAATACTGTATGCTAGTACTGTATGCTAGCAAACATGGATATAGACACATTTTTAAAAATCATTGCTTTCGTAAGACAGAAATGCATTTGTAAGACCTCCATACACACAATGCTTTTTTGTTGAGAAACACTGAATATTAATATGGAACCTTTAATATATTAAAGTAGTAATTTAAAAATGATAAGTATACTATTGTAAAACATTTCATATTTGGTACAAATTAATTTTCCAATTGGGCATTTTAATGTTTGAAATGTGTTTTATCTCTTCATCATATATCATTCCTGTATCTCAAACGACAACTCCAATGAAGGATCTCGGGCTTAAATATCAAATATTAAAAATCAAATAAAAACAACAAAAAATCACTTGTCCAGTTATCAAGTGTGATAATTTGCAGCTCTTTTTGGTTTTATGTTATTAGTATTTTAATACAAACTGAGAAATTTGATTATTAAAGTAAACCATTAATTAAAAACCAATTTAAAAAAAAAAAGAAATGATTGACAGATGGTTTGAAATCAGATAAGCGTGACGTTGAGTCTTCACTGATGTGTGGTACCTGATGAAAATGTAAACTGTCATTTGCCTGTGATCCCTGCACGTCTCCTCTTTCCTTCTCTCCCTGTCTTTAGTCTGTCCCGCTGAGTGGATGTCCCACAATACACCATCCCCAACCCTAATTATTGTTTACCAGGATCAACCTCCCCCCCCCCTTCCCTCCCTCCGTCCTCGGGACCAGAGATGATGTGGTAATTACATCTGCCGACTGCTGGTCTGCCGCAGACGGCTCCGCAAGTCTCTCTGCTCGGAGAGAAATTAAAGGCTGCTCAGCACATGTCCAGGGCTGTAATTAGAAAAAGCACTCTGTGAATGAAATGTGTTTATTTGTTTATTTATGAGACCCCATGATTCTGGGGCCACTTCGCCGTGCTTCTATGCTCTCCGAGGTTGTTGGATCTTGTCCGGGGGGGATCTGACCCCCGAAACTAGAGTTATGAGGCCGTGCAACTGTAGCAACACTTTATTGTTGCACGAATGAAAAGTTTAAATCAAAACCTATTTTTTTTTTTTTTTTTTTTTTAAACACTCTTATTCAATTAAATATGCCCAGGGGTTTTCTGAAACCTGGTCTGAAATGGCCGCTAGCTTGTAGTGGCTAACATTAGCTAACTTCTGCCATTTTGGCAAAGTTTAAGTTGATTAAATTCAGTGATGCCACTCTCATGTCTGTAGGCCTACGCTAAATGTTAAGGTACTGCTAGCAGCTAATAGCTTAGCACAAAGACTGGAAACAGCTAGCCTCTATCACGTGTCTCCTTTGTTGAGCTGTACCAAAACTTGTAAAAATGACATCATGTAGAAAGCTAATGCTTCCATAGCTCCGTATGCAAATGAATACAGGCCAGGAGTCAGTTAGCTTAGCTTAGTTTAGCTTAAATACCAGTAATAGCGTGACTTTTTATGTGATGTTGATTGGTGAACTTTAGACTCTACCCCCTACGCTGTTACCTTAAAAGACACATAGCATTAGGCTCACTTTAATATTGTATGTTGTGTAATTTATTAACTTACTGTTTTTGCATAATACAATTCTACTACTGCAACTTCTCTTTATGCAAATCATGTCCGTCCTCAGAGAAGGATTTCTAAGGTCTTTCTCTTTCCCTTTTTAAAAAAAGTTTTCACAGAGAAGGTGTTGCCCGTCGTACAGATACTAACATTTATAACCATATAAATAAAGTTGACTTAATTCTGCTTTAAGAAAATACGTGAGTGGTATTCTGTTCCGATCACATTACATTAAATTTCATTTAGCTGAAGCTTTTATCCAAAGCGCCGCCCAATAAGTGCGTCACACTTAAAAAATAGAGGAAGAGGCCTGACATTGACATGCAGTTTCTAAACATCTTATTTGAAGAAGCACATCTCACTTACACCTTCAGTATCTCTGCAGCAACTGTTTTCTCCACCTGGGACTTCCACCAATCCCTGAATCTCTCGCGTCGAGCAGAGACTCACTGTTTCGCCCTTTCTTCAGTGATAGCAGCACGTCTCCCGTTTCACTTTGAAGGGATCCGGTTTCAGACACGAACCGGTGGAGGGGACCAGAGCTGCCGAGGGGGCGCTTTCTCCACTCCCAGATTTATGAGCTGCGCAATGAGATAGTCGACAACTCAAGCCATTTAAAGATTATCTGGATCTTTCACAGGCATGCTGGGATAATTTGGGAGCAAAGTCATTATGTTCATACCATATAAATCAAAGAGTTCGGGGGGGGGGGGGGGGGGGAGACACAGTCTATTACACAGTGCCTTTGTGTACACGCATGTGTATATGCACTGTAACACATCTGTGGTTATTTTATATTCCCCCTTAAGACAAATAAATTCTCCAGTATTTAGAAAAATCCTCAGCGTTGAAGGACACTTTTCATTTCGATACCAAACTGCTGTCATCACGCATTGCACATCGGCTCTTATCAAGCACGCCGGATGATTTAACCCCGAGGTTTGGGGTGTTTGTGAGCAGCTTTTCATTCGAATTCAATTTGAATTTGTTTTTTTTTTCAGCCCTCTCACACTTCTCCCAATATGAGAGTCATTAGTGGAACGGGAAAAGCAGATGCTGGATGAGAGCGGAGGATGGACAGACAGGCTGTATAGGTGTTGAGGGAGGCAGAGTGACTACGCCGCGGTGACAGGAACTCGGGGTGGCTGAGAGATCGGCGTTACAGCCTTTAACTTACCTCAGAAGACAGATTGACCCGGCGGCTTCATAAAATAACTAGTCAAGACTTTTAGTGAAATTGTTCCCATGATGGATCTACGCTTTTATGTCAGAACTGTCATTTTCCCACTAAACTAAAACGACTCTCGCCATGATTTCACGTTGCTCCGAAGGGCGCCGAATTCCCTGACCCGATGCACGTGTTCAATAAACACATTGGCATTTTCAAACAGTCATTTTTAAGTGATGCATGAAACGACGTTTGTCAGCGAATATTTATATCGGAGACATGAATGGATGGACGACTGACTTCATAGTTCGTGACCAGAGAGACCAAAACGTTCCTCCTGTGAAATACAGCGGAGGGTTTTTTTTATTTTGGCAAATTTCCACGCTATAGGTAATGACAGCTTCACTTGCCAACACCATTATCTCAGAGTGTGAACAAGAATGACCAATAAGCTCTTCTAACTGGATGACAAAGCAGACGCTTTGGTCTCAATAGTAAAATTGGGTAATTACTCTCCAGACTGGACCCTGTCTCACAGTCTGTATTTCGTCCTTGGCTTTTTTTCGGGGGGATAAAGGGTCCTGGCATGTGCTGGCCAAATGTAATGTAATCAAAAGAGGCATGACCGTGAATCTGGTGGCGTGATGTCATCACTATGAGACACTTGTGTGATATCATAATTATGAGGTAATGGCGGGAGGGGTGTGTAAGTTTATGACTTTGGCACACGCTCAGTTTACCGTCAGCCGACTGCACCAGGGTACTAATGAGAATGGATAGCCTGCCTCGAGGTGTGTGTGTGTGTGTGTGTGTGTGTGTGTGTGTGTGTGTGTGTGTGTGTGTGTGTGTGTGTGTGTGTGTGTGTGTGTGTGTGTGTGTGTGTGTGTGTGTGTGTGTGTGTGTGTGTGTGTGTGTGTGTGAGAGAGAGATAGACAGAGTGCACATGTTCATGATTTGATAAATTGATGGTTATTGGCAGAATGATGTAGTCAAGAAGGGTTGATGCAAATGACCTACAGATCCTCGCCGGAGGAGGACACATGAGGAAAACATGCAAGTTTTGAGGTCAACAAGTTTCACATGAATTTGATTCTTTTTTTTGGGGGGGGGGGTTTTCCTGCTGACACATGGCCTTCTGTTTCTCAGACGTCTCACGGAGCAAAGACGACGCGCGGCCACTCATCGGATGAGTACCGCTGAGAACCCAGCAGACAGAATGACCAAAGGTTGAGTGTGTTTCCAAGTTTACTCCTTGTGGTCCGAGCAATGACCACGATCTCTGACACATAATCCGTTGTCATAAAAACACGGCGTGGAGTTAATGCCTGAGCTTCCCTGCGTTTGATTGTTAAAGAAGCTTCTTTCTACCGTCCGACTCGTCGTTAGTTGCTGAATTAGCCGAGTGAATAAAATCTTTAAAAAATTCAAACGAGTCTACCATGAAATTGAAGGGTATTGCACACTGAGGAGGGCAAAGACAAGACGTCCTCCACCACCCCCCCCCCCCCCCCCAAATTAAAAAAAAAAAATCCCCCGTTCTAATTGTTGCCATTTAAACTGAATAAAAGCAACATCGTAATTGATTTGGCTGTTGGAACCCTTTGGTAGCAGCACACCAGCGCTCTCTTTGTGTTTGAGTGTGATGTTTTTCTTCCTCTACTTCACATATTTAATGTGACTAATTATTTTACTTCTGAAAATGATTTCCATTCTATGAAGATCATAGTAACAATTGGCAAGCAGGCATTGTTTTTTAATGGGTGCACATGTGGAGAAAATTTGGACCTCGATTACATACAATAAGCAGCACATCATAAATTCTCACATCAACGCAATCTAGAATCAATAATGACAAACGAGATATATCGACTACAGAGCGTGATCGGTTATTCCAAGGACTGAGGCAATGAGTTTACAAAAATGAGATCTGTGGAGGTTTTTTTTTTTTGGAGATTATTAAATGATCAAATTAAATTTAAAACTGTTAGTTCTGACTACCTAATTGGCTGCATAAATTTGACATGGCTCGATCTGCGGTGGTGACCTGCTGTTTCATTGTCAATTACAGTGAGTTAGAAGTGAAAGTGTGACCTCATCCAAACGATCACATGTGCCAAAGTCACCCTGCAGAAATGACATCATGGATAATGATGTCATCCCAGGATTCCAGACCCTCTCCCATTCCCGCTTAAATGCTTTTAGGCTTGGCTGCACACGCTCACACACACACACACACGCTCACTCTCACACACACTCATGTACACACACACACGCACGCTCACTCACTCTCACACACACTCATGTACACACGTGCACGCACACACACACACACACACGCAGTAAAGCGTGTGCATGCACACGCACACACATAAACCCACTCCGGGAGCCTCACCCAAGACTGAGTCGTGATATAAACAAGACAAGCACACAACAGATGCGATAAGGAAGTAATTTGGCCTCAGAATAAATAAAGCACGTCTCCAGAACTAAAAACGCCTAATAATAAGGTTGTAAACCTTCAGGTTTCTGACAGAAACCAGGCAGCAGCTTCCCATATACTGTCATGTCAGGAAAATGGCTACTTTAAATCAGACTCTGAATGCGATCCTATTGAGCCTACTAATAACCCAAAGGCATTGTGTTGTAATAGTACTGTAAACCGCCGCGCGTTAATTTTCTTCTTATAAACAGAGTTCCTCTGTGAGTAAAAAATAAACCAACTGGCAGTAAAACAGGACCTTCCCTCTGAAAAGAGCCATGTGTGTTTAGGGAGAGGCGTTTAACAGAGCTGGGTGTCTTCCCTGAGCAGGTTTTTTAATGTGTGCCCCCCGGAGTCCAAATATTAAAATGACTACATTATCAGGATTTATATTGAACTTCCACATTGCCTGACAGTTTGTTGAAATGGTTATCCTTTTGTGCATTTGTTTAGATGGGCTTAAATCTTGCAGTATTATGATGGCAGCCGTGGATTGCAATTAAACAAACTTGCCTTTCTCTCTCTCTCTCTCTCTCTCTCTCTCTCTCTCTCTCTCTCTCTCCCCCCCCCCCCCCGCCCCCTCTCAAACTCGTACTACACATGCTCCCCCACGGGCTCGGTGCCCAGTGCCTGACCTTAGTAAATACGTGGCTAATTTGAAGCATGTGGCAGCAAATTGGAAACACTGAGCTTTTAAAACTATGGACTTTTCTTTTGCACATGCTAATTCCTCCCAGGAGATCCCATCAGATGAAATGACCCAAAACATGTCAATGTTTGGGCGACATTTGGCCCCACAGGGGGGGAGGGGGGAGGGGGGGCAGCTGAAGGGCAGAGTGAGTTAAAGAGGGTGTGTTTTTAAAAAGAGGAAATTCATTCAGGTCGTCCCTTAATAAAACACCACTGTCGCTTGCCTCTCACTTTTACTGTCATGTACACACACACACACACACACACAGACACACACACATCCCACGCACAGGTGGAAATTCTTAGTGCTACCTCCTGTTCAAGGGAAAGCCGCATGTTTCCATATAGGACAACAGGTGCGCGCAAGGCAGGAGTGCACATGTGCTTGTGTACGTGCATGTGTGAGTGTGTAATGAGTGTTGAGAGAGAGAGTATTTGGCCGGGGTCCACGCCTCACTCTTGGTGGACCCCTTGCCTTAGCCCCCTCAACACTGTTGAGATATTAAATATATATTGGACCAAAGTGATGAAACAAGAGCAATGCTAGCATCGCTAAAAAGAAATATAATGTCGCCCATAAAGTTGGAATAATTTGCAAATGTCTTGTCTTTTATAGCACCAAAAAATGAATTAATTTCACCCGGGTAATTGGGATACATAATGTAATCACTGCACCTGGTCAGAAGTGATCACTAATGCATTTAAATAGGAATAAACAGAGGGTTGTGTCTGAAAACAAAATATTCCAACTTTATGGGCAACAATGTTACATAGATATTTAAAAAAAGATTAAAAATGGTTTTGGTTCTGAGGGGAGATATGTGATCTCTATGTTTGGCACAAAGATGGTATCCCCAGGTTTCCAACAATCTGGAGGATCTCTACCCCGCGTGCT
Source organism: Eutrigla gurnardus (assembly GCF_963514095.1). Taxonomy (NCBI): domain Eukaryota; kingdom Metazoa; phylum Chordata; class Actinopteri; order Perciformes; family Triglidae; genus Eutrigla; species Eutrigla gurnardus. Next base: position 18,521,768 of record NC_139926.1, read on the forward strand.
TCCTTGTTGGTCTAAATTTAGCCCCGGTCCCCTCTAGAGGCTGGAGCAGGTGGAGGTGACGGGGGCCCTGGCCTGGACTCATGGGACAGACGGGTGAACACCATGACCAAAGCCCCGGACCTCACAATCTAGATATAGAACCGATAATGACATCCCCACCTCGGCACACACACACACGCACACACATAAAAATGAGTCTGTTATTGCCTCAAACTGACGGTTATAATCTGCGTCATACTATGTTTCAATCCCAGGCTGAAAACAACAGATTTAACTGGCAGACTCTAAAACCACTTATCAAAACTGTTTAGCACCACCACATGAAAACCTCCAACCATGCCTCAATATTTTGAGACTTGCAACATGTAATTTGAGACCAGCTTTTGTGGGCACGCAGTCTCCGAATGCTCACCATTGTCCCCTTTGGCGGAGAGAAGAAGAAAAAGAAAAACACACCAACAAAAAAAAATGAAAAAAATGAAAACAAACGCTGCTACTTTACCTTTCCCACTGACTCCGATATCTACAACTACACATGGTGTCTGTCCTCGCCATTTCTCATTACAGAAAGTTGCTGATCCCCATATTGCCGGCCCATTCACCAGGATGACATCATTGGCTCAGAGCGTGCCAACTGTGCTCAATAAAGCCCAGGCGTGTTTCAGTGTGGGAGTGCCGCTGCTGCAGCGAGGCTCGTATGAAAGACGTGAGGGAGAAGAGCTTTGTACTAAATTAGTCACGGCTGAAACATTAGGGAAGAGTATGGCTTGTCACCAGTATTCGCTGATTGTAAAGAATCTGAATCACTACGACGACAGCCGTCCCTGCCTCCCGTAGATGTTAACGTGTGTGTGGCTGAGCTCAGAGAGATGAACTGCTCGGTGGGGATGCCTTTTATTGTGGAACAGTTTGCAGCGGACTCTATTTCGAGACATGTAAGGCGTTAATTAGCGACTTTTAGAGATGCTGGTAGGTAATTCTAGACTGTCATAGCAGGAAGAATGATTGCATCAGTCGTTAAAGCAAAAAGGCCCCCAAAAACAACAGATGTTTAAGTGACAAAGCCGTGGGTACTGTGATGGGAGTCAGGTGACGACATAATGAAGTGACGATCGTCGATAGGAGGTCTGGGTGGATGTGTGGCTCAACACAGACTTAAACACAGGAGATCACTGTTTATTTCCCACTTAAAATCGCCAGTCGAGATTCCTTTTTTGAAAAATCATGACCGCGATTGCTCCATAGCCACGTGTTTATCACCGTAACCGTGACGACGAAGGCTAAGGTCCCAATAAAGTCAAGTCATTAGTCATTTTTTAACCTTAATCACCCTCTTTCCCAAAAACCCAACCAAGTCTTCTTTGTGCCTAAACCTAACCGTAACTATGGCGTTTTCACATCATAACAAAGAGGGTCACTTTTCAACAGCGGTGTTGGAAGGCAAAGACCACATATTTTGTTGTTTCATTTGGAGGACTTAGACAGAGACAAGAAGAGGGATGCCACTTTAACGTCAGTAGGATAAATGAGAAGTTACGGCCAGCAGGTGGCTAGCGTAGCTTTCCATAAAGACTGGAAACAGCTAGACTTGCTCCGTCCAAAGGTGACAAAATCAGCTCCTTCATATCCCATTTGTTTAATTCACACAAAAAGACAAACCAGAAGTCATGGTTTCAGGGACGTTATGCACAGGACCCCAAGCTGTTTCCAACCTTTAGTCATGCTAAGTGAAGCTAAGCTAACTGGCTGCTTGCTGTAGCCTCAAAAGTATGTACCGACATGAAAGGAGTCAATCTTCCCGACTAATTCCCAGCAGGAAAAGAGAATGAGCGTATCTCCAAGATCCTGTATTATGCCTTTAAACCCTTTTTTTTTTTTGCACCAGACAATGAAGCCTTGAATATGTCAGTGTTAACAACAGACAATGGAGCCAAACAGAATTCAGACAAGACTGTCTGAGGCACTCCTCCATGTACCAGCTTAAATCTTAATGACAGTGTGTGCCTGGCTTTTGTGGTGTTATGGCAGCAGCGATGTTGTGTAATTAAACTAACTTGCCCCTGAGAGTCCTCGCCACACCTCCACTCTTCTTTCTCCTCACATCACACCACTGCTGCTCTAAAGACCCGGCTCGCCTCTTCCTTTGTGCGAGCGTTTCCGTGTCCATCTCCCTCATTCTCCTCGCCCCGCTCTCTGCGAAGTACTTGTGCTAGCACGGCAGTTTGGCTGATGGTCTGAGTATATAGAGGGTGTGTGTCAAACAGCACCTTCCCTCAGAGGAAAGAGACGGGGAGAGAGGGCTGCAGGGGGGGGGGGCACACGCTCACACACATAGCACAAACACACATACACTGCATGGTGATGTCATCTAAAATGACATCATCCCATGGAGGGAAGCCAAGGGACCTGATGGGTTAGCATCCTCCAGTGAGTTAAAGGGAGGGAGCGGGTAAGAAAGAGACTTGTAAATAAAGAGAAAGAGAAAGGAAGGAGGGAGAGAGAGAGAGAGAGAGAGAGAGAGAGGTGTATGACGGCGATCTGAATTTTCATTCTTTGAAACGACACGCTTCTTGTTCACGCAGACTTCCCAGAGCCACGCGTCTCTCTTTTTGGGAAATTTCGTCCTTCGTTTCCGTTTGCAGGTGTTGCCGTCCTGAGGGAAGTATGCATGAGTGCAGCTAAAGTGCAGCGAGAGTGCAAGGGAATCAATACCAGTGAGCTAATACAAACACACAAACACATTAGACACCAGGTATCACACACACACACACACATACATGCACATGTGCTGCAGTTGCAGACAAACTGCGTCTAAACATAAGCTTAATGCACGACTACGTATTTTTTTTTTCCACATGGACAAATAAACACAGGTTTGGACTGAGCGGGGACACCTGTGTCTCTGCGTGTTTCCATTGTTGTCCACTTGGCTGTGCTGTGCTCCACACTGTGCTCCCAGCATGCCTGCCATCTGAAACCAGACACCTATGGACCAAATACCCTGCTGGAGTGATACACCTCTCCTTCTCTGGAGTCGATGCTGAGGACTTTCCGCTTGGCACACGGTGATGCATTCAAACAAAAAAAAAACACATCTATTTTATTTGACGTTTATTTGTAGCTGGCAGCATCTTTGAAACGCTTTGCCGAAACCGCTCAGCAACACTCGCTGCTTCCTTTCGAGAACGCGTATTGATGGATGAAAACCCCGAAGTTTTTTCGAATACACGATGATTCAATGTTCCTTATCGCTAACTGCTGTCAGTGGCGAACTGACTCAACTGTATAAATAGAGAGGCATGTGTGGGACAGAGAGGAGCAGGGATGAGAGATAGGAAGGGAATGAGGGAGGGCTCGTCGTGATGTGAGGGTGTGAGTCCACACAATGGAGGAAAAATTTGGTCAGGGATAATCAAACAAAATAACAAGCAAAGACGAAGCTGTGAGAGTCTCTTTTGGCCCTGACGACGTCTATTCTTGGCGAGGATATTACTCACAGCCACGTATCAATAAACAAAAGCAGAGGTGTGATGCCGGGGCACAGTTGATGGCCTTGTGCTTTTGCAGAGCCCAAACAAGTCCTCAACAATTTATTTTTTTTAAAAGTTGGCTCCGAGTGCAATAGCTTGCGTCCAGCTACGCAAGCAAGAAAAGATATAGTTAGAACAGAGAAGAGGAAGCAGGCGATTTCAGTGATTACTTCCCTTTTAAGTCTCCACACTTTTGCGTCTTGTTGTTTCGTTGGGGAGAAGAAAATAAAAAAAGGCTTGTATTGCTATCCCATCCTGGGAAAAAAATACAGCACGTCCTGCAGACTATCCGATGAACACAGTCACGCATCCACACACACATCCTGTACATAATGTATGAAGAGCACACACACGTGAGTACGATTCTGCCTGTGGGGTCAAAGTGTTGGAAGTGTTTACATAAATGAGGATGAATTACACTGCCATCCCACTCCACACACACGCCGCCTATTTTTGGTCTTATTTTGGTGGAGCCGTGCTCGGGCCAATCACCATCCACTCTTTCCAACCTCTCTGCTGTATTGGTATGGCAACATTGGCACAGGCGCCCTCCTACTCTGTTCCGATCTTAGTCATAGGCCTCGCTCATGAGGTGCCAGCTTCAGCCCTCCAAACAGTCGATATGTTTGGTCACTTCCGTGTGTTTTGTCTCCGGCGCCCTTATCACACACAGCCATATACTGTACGCATGCAAATGGCGCCGGCGTCCAGCTCTCACCTGGGAATAAATAGGAAATGGATTTCAATTTAAAGCGCGTTCTCCTTGTTTTCTCTGGTTCTTCAGGTGGGGGTTAGGTTTGCATGTAGACGGAAAGGGGAACATATACCTCATAGCCTTTGTGTTCAGGATTTCTATGGGAAATGTGTTTGGTTCAGGTCGCTAAGTTACCTGTTGATTCCCATTGTGGTGACAGACTGAGCAGCTGTCCCTATGGACACCAGCCCCATAATCACTGTGAATATGGGACACCTTTTGTGCGTACACTCATGCTGCATTGAGGGTCTACGTGTGTGGGACTTCCTCAGCCCGTGTCAGGTTCCTATATCGATATTACATAACCGCACATTACAAGATAGCACGTTTTGCAACGTATGTAACGGAAGTTAAAATTTGCTGATATGCTCAATAACACTGCTCGGAATCAAACGCCTTCTGTGTTACAATGATACATTTCTGACACATTAAAAAAAAAACAACTCAGCTGAGCTCTGTCTCAGCAGCGCCACATGGGGTTACATGTAAATTTTGCTATCATGATTTTACTGATGGCCTTTACGGCACAATGAGATACGGCCCTCTGTGACAACTTAACGATCTCTGTCGGAGCCTTACTGGGCTTTTCAAGCGGGAGCGGAATAATTACAGATCCCAACAACTGGTTCAATGTCCATATGAAGGCATGCGAGTATTGTTTTAAAAAGATTAACTGGAAAATTTGAATACATCCATTAAAAAATGGCTGGTAACGGCACCTTTACTGACTTAAAGTGACTTATTTATTGTTGTGCTCACCTTGTGAGTCATGGCAGAATGTAGTCCTGGAGGTTTCGGGTAGTCCACTTCGCCAGGTGTTTATTTACCAACCACATCAGTGCATAAACCTTGTGATTCTGTGTGTGAGTCAGCCAGATGTTTAGATTTCGGTCTGTCTCTGGACAGATATTGTCGCCACAACAGCAACCATGATGGACCCAATAAACTTTACAGGTGTAGTTCAGAATCAAGATTGAAGATGGGTGTGATCTGCACAAGGGGGCTCTGCTTTACACCCCTGGCCTGATTCGGCATCATGAAACTTTTCAGGTGTGTAGCTGAGATTAAAACGAAGGCCGAGTTTGAAGGGCACTGGAAGTGGGGATGGGAGGGGAGAAGTGGGGAAGCCCCCACCCATCACCCTTTCACATACTTCATAACCCTACGCCCGATTTGGCGTGGCGTCTGGCGTGATCCCAGCGAACCCAGACGGTCACTGCTTTAATCTAGTTTGTCATACTGTCTTACTGAAGCTGGACCGTTAATGTTTATGTAATTGACTGCTTTTTGCACGCTGAATCTCTGAATGTGAGTTTGTGACAGAGAAACAAGAAGGGAAGAGAATGAGGAGGGGGGGGGGACCTTTGAACTTCGTCAGGCAATTTGCCATTAAAAAGCATAATTGGAGGGGTCCAGTGAAGGGCTCAACACGCTCTCAACCCACTCCCGGCTAAATGGCCAACGGTTTATTTAAGGGGACAAACAGTCTCTAATTATCCCTCAATCGAAGGCAAGGATTTTCTTCTCCTGCTTTTTTTTTTTTTTTTTTCTCCCCTCCTTTTCTTTCCTGTGTGTGTGAGAGAGCAGCATCGTTCCAACTCACCAACCAGCGGTCTCTGTTGACCTAGTTCTGCTCTGGACACAGGGTGCTTTAGAAGGGACAGGCCTCACCCACTGTCTCCTCTCCGGGCCCGTAGACATGCACCACTATCTGGGACGTAAAAAGATATTCACTAAGAGAAAAATCACATCCATGACCTCCCTGACATTTTATCCATCAGGTTAATTGAGTGAACATCATTGATCTCGGGCTGCGTCCCCCAGTGCAGCTGACAAGGATACCATTGACAGACTGACTGGCCGTGTTTGCATGCCGCCGGTACGTTTTTCAGGCACTGGTGTGAGTTGAAAAGTGCGGCATGTCACATGAAGTGTGTTCTGCATTTGTTTAAAAAAAAAACTAAATCTTTGAGATCTAAATGTCTAATTTAATTATGACAATCACAGTCACTCTGAAGCCATCACATGCAGGGCAGTGGGTTTACTTTGACTTTACTGGTCACATTGAACAGAACAGCTGCTTATATGTTTGGACTGCAACTCATATTGCACTAATTAATCCTTGATTTTATCTGAAAACATTATTTAATTAAAAAAAAACATTTGATTATATTCAGTTTTTTTTTCTTCTTCTCTAAATTTCCACATGACTACAAAAAAAAAAAAAAACTCGTTATGGTCTGAAAAGTTGCAGAAATGTTGAGAAGCAAATGATGATCGCTATCAGTGGCCCCGGCGCTGGTGAGTTCAACACCACTCAAGCCGAGCGAGCCCTGGTCAGTGGTGAACAGGGGCGCTAGGGCTCGCTCATCTCCACCTCCTCCGCCTCCGGATCTACCGCTGGATAACAGGTATGACATCCTAAGTCTGCAGGATTTCCCTCCTGTGGGTGCGTCCAGCTCGCCCCCGGGTTCTGTCCATCCAGCTGGTCGTGGCTCTCATCAGCCCAGGAGCCGGGGTCCGCTCGCCCAGCCTGACCCCTCCTCTCCGTCTCGGTCAGGAGCAACAGCGGGCCGACGCCACCAACCTCAGGGCCCATCCCGCCAGCGGCGCACCTCCAGGCAGCCCGGGGATCAGCGCACTGCCTCCGTGCTGGTTGTCGGGACCTCGATGGTAAGGCACGTGAGGGTGCGCGGCGGCCGGACCTTCTGCCACCCGGGAGCCCGCGTTAAGGAGGTTGAGTCCTCCGCCCTGCAGCTGTGTGCACAGCACAGCTCGGCCTCCACGCTGGTCCTGGAGGCCGGTATCAACGACCTCAAAAACCGCCAGTCGGAGGTCCTCAAGCAGGACTTCAGGTCCATGGTGGACCACCTGCTGGACACGGGGAAGCGGCTGATTGTTTCCGGCCCGCTTCCCCCGCCGCGTTTTGGTGACGTCATCACCAGTCGCCTACGACAGCTACACATATGGCTGAAAGGATACTGCCTGGGGAAGGGTATTCCATTTGTGGACAATTTTATTTCTTTTTTAAACAGACCCCACCTTTTTAAACGGGACGGCCTGCATCCAAACCAGGAGGGGTCAAGGCTTTTAGCACTCAACATTGACCTCACTGTCCAGTCCTGCCCCACAACCACCTCCTGACTCACTACACCCACACACAGGCCCTCTGCATCTCACTCACACTCATCTTCACCCGTCCCTATCATACACGCCCCTCCCTCAGTGACCCCAGTGGCACAGGACAGTATTCACACAATCACAACCATAATCTCACACAGACAGTTGAAACCCAGGACTGTTTTTAGACCAAAATGTGTTTTTAACATTCCACTGAAAAAATGTGATGAGCGCACGTTCAGCACAGACGTTAAAATGGCTGTGCTGAACGTGCGCTCTCTTTTAAACAAGTCTTTTATCATAAATGATATAATTTTAGACAATAACCTTGACAGCATTCTCCTTACAGAGACATGGCTTGGCACTGACGCACCTGTTGTTCTCACTGAGGCTTCCCCACCAAATTTTAACTTTTTATTCTCAACCAGGGGGTGCAGAAGAGGGGGAGGTACTGCTTCAATCACAAATAACACCTTGAATATTAACGAAGTATTTTTTAACAGTTACTCAACATTTGAGTACCATGCCTTCGTTTTTAGCAGCCCACCGATTCTATGTATGACAGTCTACCGACCACCCCAGTATTCCACTTCTTTTATTAGTGAAGTTTCAGAACTTTTATCAATTATTCATACCACTTTTAACAGAATTTTAATAACCGGTGATTTTAATCTACACATGGACTCAATGTCTAGAGAATTTTTAAACCTTTTAAACTGCCTTGATTTTAAGCAACATGTGACGCAGCCGACCCACAGCAGAGGGCGCACCTTGGACCTGGTTATATCTTATGGCCTGTCCATTGGTGCGCCCTCTGTTGTGGACCTGGCTGTATCTGACCACTTTTGTGTGTTTTTTACGATCACCAGTTTTAATCAACGGGAGGCCCCTGTGAGAACAGTGAGGAAACGCTACCTAACTTCTGAAGTGGCTGAAAATTTTATCCAGATTTTACAGAGCACTCCTGCCGAAATTTTACCAGCACCCTGCGATTTTATCACTGACAATTTTAATAATAAGATAAAGTCGATACTGGACTCAGTTGCTCCAGTTTTTATAAAATCAATTAAAACAAGACCTACAACCCCGTGGAGAACTGAAGAAACTAAACAAATGAAAAGAGATTGCAGGAGTGCAGAAAGGAGGTGGAGAAAAACAAAATTAACAGTCCATTATGAAATTTTACGCCAACACCTCAAAAATTACAATAACACAGTCAAACAAGCCAGAATCTCCCATTTCCAAAAATTAATCAATGACAATAAAAATAACCCCAAATTCTTATTCTCCACCATCGATCTTTTAACAAACACAAATTTTAAAAAATCCTCCAGGACAGCAGATAACGCCCTTTGTGAGGACTTTGCAGACCACTTCAGAAGAAAAATCAATGACATCAGATCCAGTCTTTTATCCCAACAGCTTTTAACACCTGGATCATTGCTTTTACCTGAGGAAACACTGGAGAGTTTTAACCTGGTTGATGCGAGGACACTTGGTCGAGTTTTCTCCCAGGTAAAGCCCACAACCTGCCTTTTAGATCCAATTCCCACACCGTTTTTTAAAACACTCTATGGATTCTTCGAGGAACAGCTGCTGTATTTGGTGAATTGCTCTCTTCAGACGGGTGTCTTCCCCACCTCCTTTAAAACGGCGGTGGTGAAGCCCCTTCTGAAGAAGAGTGATTTAGACCCCAATGTCTTAAATAACTACCGGCCTGTATCCAACTTACCATTTTTAAGTAAAATTTTAGAAAAACTTGTTTTTAATCAAGTAAATGATTTTTTAAACTCAAACCATATTTTAGAGACTCATCAGTCTGGTTTTAGGAGGAACCACAGTACAGAGACAGCACTTTTAAAGATTTTAAATGACATCAGGTGTAATTTAGATAATCATAAACTCACAGTCCTGGTACTACTGGATCTAACCGCCGCCTTCGATACAGTAGACCATCACATTTTATTAAATAGACTGAGGAACCTGGTCGGCCTCTCTGGTACTGTTCTTAACTGGTTCACGTCCTACCTTACTGATCGAAGTTTCTTTGTAAGTATGGATACATGCTCCTCAGGAACCCATAAGATAAAGTGTGGGGTTCCCCAAGGGTCAATTTTAGGTCCAACTCTTTTTAACCTTTACATGCTACCCCTTGGGGACGTCATCAGGAGGCACGGCATCAGCTTTCATAGTTATGCTGATGATACGCAACTGTACATCGCCGTGTCTCCTGATGACACAGGGCCAATTGATGCCCTTTTTAACTGTATTTTAGACATCAAGTCATGGATGGCAGCAAACTTCCTACAGCTCAACCGGGACAAAACAGAGGTTTTAGTCATTGGTCCTGAAGGCCAGAGAGAGAAACTTTTACCAAAGTTACAGGATTTTAAACCCGCAAAATCTGTAAAAAATCTGGGCGTGATTTTGGACTCTGAGCTTACTTTTATTCCACATATTAAAAACATAACAAAGATAGGTTTTTACCATCTTAAGAATATAGCCAGAGTCCGCCCGTTTCTCTCTCAGGCCAGCACGGAGGTGCTGATGCATGCTTTTATTTCTTGTCGTTTAGATTATTGTAATGCCCTGCTCTCTGGTCTTCCCAAAAAGAACATGTACAATTTACAACTACTACAGAACTCAGCCGCACGCGTGCTGACGAGGACCAGAGGGCGGGAGCACATTACACCAGTTTTAGAATCGCTGCATTGGCTCCCTGTGCGTTTCAGGATCGATTTTAAGGTTATTTTACTAGTTTTTAAATGTCTTAATGGCCTTGGGCCTTCTTATTTATCTGCAACACTTTTACCCTATCAACCCTCACGGACCCTGAGGTCCTCCGGTGCTGGCCTTTTAACCATACCACAAGTCAGAACTAAAACACACGGGGAGGCGGCGTTCAGTTTCTATGGCCCCCGACTGTGGAACAGCCTGCCGGAGAACCTCAGGGCCGCAGAGAATGTTGATGTTTTTAAAAAGAGGCTCAAGACCCACCTTTTTAATCAGGCTTTTATCTGACCTGTTTCATTCTTTCTACTTCCTTTTATGCTTCTTACATTTTTTATTATGATTCTATTTTATATTATTTATTTTAGTTTATCCTGTTTTACTGTTTTATATATTATATTTATTTATTTATTTTTATTGTTTTATTTATTGGGTCTATTCTATACATTTTGATGCATTTTACTGTTTCTATTCCCTCAGTTTTTAACTTCTACCTTTTTATCTTATTTTACTGTTTTAGCCCCTCGGTTTTCCAGTGTTTCCTCCTGGGGGCCTACCGCACCGGGAGCTGTCTCTGGTCCACCGTTGGGGGTGCTGTCCCGTGGACGGCCCTGGACTGGGTGGCTGGACAGCTCTACACCTTGGTGTGGAGCCTCCTGTCTGCCTGGGCTGGGGTGGTCCCTGTGGTGGCGCCCCCTACAGTCATGGACCATGATTCCTCTCGGTGTGCGTCGGCCCCCAAAGGTAGCTTTTTCCTCACCTCAGATCTTGGTGCCCAGCCATGTCTCCTCAGTGACAGATAGTGTATGTGTGTGGGTGTGTGTGTGTTTGTGTGTGTGGGTGTGTATGTCGGTGCATTTGGCTATGTGTGTGCGTGAGTGTGTATGTCTCTGTGTATCTCTGTGTATATTTGTGGGGGTGGGAGGTTTGGGTTTCATAGTGTTTCTTTGTTGTTCATATTTTGTTTTGTTTTTGGTTTTGTTTTGCTTTTATTTTCTGTAGGGCACTTTGTGTTACTGCAAAGTATGAAAGGTGCCATATAAATAAAGTTTGATTTGATTTGATTTGATCAGTGTGTCATGTGTGCGATTACACACACACACACACACACACACACACACACACACACACACACACACACACACACACACACACACACACACACACACACAGACCACACAAGTAAACACACCCAAACAGGCTTACCGACTTTTTCATGTTGAGTCATATAGATTCTTCCTACACAGTGTGACCTTTCAGTTGCTCCTCATATTCTAAATCACTAAACGTCCCCAACTGCGCCGCTCTCGCGCACTTGAACGCGCTCCTTTTGCGCTCCTGGTCGTGTTGTAATCGATTATCTGTCCGAAGCATTTTTCAAGTCCAAAACTTATTTATTTATATAAACTACGGGGTCTCTTTATATCTGGTGACTTTCCCAACAGCAATCCTGACTGTGGCTGCAATATTTGGCGTCGCTTCTTTCATTATTCTCTAAAATGCATATTCTGGCGCACTACATTTGCGAGATTGATCAGCTATTGATTGCAAAAGGCGTGTCTTTAACGAGAGGCTAGAGGTCAGCAATCGTGCACAAAAACAAATTAGTTTTAAAGGAGTCTTTTACGCGCATCTGTCTTAGATTGTCAGAAAGTCAGCAGCAGTGCAACAAGCAGAACGAGAGAACACTGCGCCGACTTTCTTCCGCGGCTTGTTTGGAAGAGAACGGTTGGATTTGAAAGCAGGAGATTATAATTAGGAAAATATCTCTTCACAACTGTTTTGGCGCTCTCGTTCCAGTCTTGTATGATGACCTTTAAGCGTAACCGCAGCCCATCAGATTAGTGTGCCTGTTTACTGTTTCTTCTTTGCATTCTGACTGTGCACCGGCCCACACATCGGGCACATATTCAAATACTGCTGCATAACCGTGAGCGCGACACTCCCCAAAACACACACACACACACACACACACACACACAGAGGGAGAGAGCAAACATCTTGACAATTAGACTGTCAGCTCTGTCAGTTGATCACTTTCATTTGCGCACACGACACGGGAAGCTAAAAGTGGGTTATCGGTTATCCACGGTCATTATGGGGGAATGGCTCTGTATTAGGAGGCACCGGGTCTTGTCAGTCTGGATTTTCAGCTTCAGCGTTCAACTTTAGTTCTTTTTCTTTTTTTCTGTCAAACTCCACAAACAGAACATTGTATGAAAAAAAACTCCTTATGACAATGTATTATTTGTAGTTGCATCCATAGCTTGGAGATACCGGACAGTGATTATTTCATTGGTGATCATTAAAAGTCCCATTTTCACTAAAAGATTCGGTTTTTCCTCAGATCATAAAAACGGGACATCCAACAGTATTTCATCCCATAATCAAATGATGAACACATTAAACGCTGCACATGTCAACTCCTCAATCCATTACTCATAAATACTGCAAACGAGCTCCGTAGACGCTCTTAAAAAGCAAATAGTTACAATATTTCGTGCACGTGAAATGGATAAATATGTTGTATATTTAGTTTTATTGTTTGCCTGTGTTACCATAAAAACATGTGTTGACGTGTCCTTATGACACGACATGACCTGTGGCGAATAGACGGTGGCGGTTTGGGGAACAGAACGAGACATTTTTTATTTTTTTTTAATCTTGAGGTTAAAAAACACTCACATTTTCACTGATGACGTGGTGCCGCAGTGCTTGTTGGACAATAAGGTTTCATTGGGTTAGTGATAAGAGAATAACCTTTTGCATAAGCAGCACTTTTTACTCACTATAGACCGAACAGGCAGGATGGTTGCTCCCCTCCTTTCCTTTGTTCACCCTGCAAAAAAAAAGAGAGATGTGCTGGTGGATAATTATGCAAACGAAAGTTACTCCACAAATAGGATCTCTATTAAAATACTTCTCATCAGACGTCTACACGATGACAGAGGGAACTTTGCAGACATGCGCAGTGTCCTTTTTACGTACACAGACCATCAGTATAATGCTATTGCCCCCAAGACACTCTACCTTCTGTACACTCAGCCTCTGAGATAATGGGCTCATTGTGCGGTTGCTTTTGCGTAATCTCCCAAAAGTATCACCCAAACGCCCATTTATTTGTATGTTACTGTTAACTATTCAATTTCACAACTCTGCTAAAGAGTTGCGTAAAGCCCAGATATAAACATCAGGCCTGAGACTACAGGCCTCCAGTCTATGTGCACCGGGACTTTCTCTGATGAGCTCCTTGTACAAATCCTCTCCCTTCATTTGTTGTCATAAAGCTCATTTACCCCCCCCCCCCCCCCCCCCCCCTTATCTTTTCTAATCCATCTGCCACTTTTTTATGTATTTATTTGAATCTTGGCAAACACTTTGTCACAGCCTCTGGCGCTCAAAGCTCAAACCGATATTTTTCAAGGACGTTTGGTTTGCTGAAGGCGCTGAGCTGCTTTTCGTTTGATTGAGAAATGAATGAAGCGGTCGGTATCGCGCGTATACGCTTGCCTGCCGTGGTCGTCCTGCCGGATGGAGGGAAAGGGCGTCTTGATGGTGACTTCACTGAGGCCAACAACTTCCTGACGCAACGCTACTGTAACAGCGGCGCGCGAACGCGGAGCTCACCTTTTTTATCCGATGAACCGACATGATCCTATTTCTGCATGCTAAGCCGTCTCGGCTCGCCCTCCCCTCGGCTCCGACGCACGGCGACGTTGCCCGTTACACCCAAGAGTAGCCGCGTTTGTTTACGCTTCGGTTTTTATCCCACTTGAGGGCAAAGAGGTTCGTTACTTGTTGCGTCAAAAAGCAGGAAACCCGCTCACCTGGCCTGCTAACGCGTCATCTCGTATATTTTAGTTTGATCAAATCTGCTGAGAGAAAGTCAACTTTTCTCTTTGCCACTTATAACGTGCGACGGAGAGCGGAGCAACCTGTCAACGAGAATCAACGGATAGATTGGTTGCTCGACTTGAATGGGAACAGGGGACACGTTTGCATGGTGGCACGGAGGCAACTGCTAAAGTCTCCACGCGTTACTCGTCGTCGACGGGCGTGTTGTAACGCGTTACCGCGCGCCTCGTTACCGCCCCGCGCGCCGTCCGGGAACTAGCAAGAGTTTGAAGTCGAAAAGGCGGTGTGGGTTGCACGCGCTCTCGCTGGCTCGCCGCAGACGGGAAGCCCCCGCGAGCGCCATTGAAAGCAACCACCGCCAACAAAAAAAAAAAAAAAAGAAGCCCGCGTGCGGTTCGAATGTGTGTAGTTGTTGTTGGAAGAAACCCGAGTCGCCGCCGCCGCCGAGCCGGGGTCCGTGGAAACGTATCCGCCGCTCTACGCGCGCAGGGGCGCACCGACCTGTAGTAGCCTGATCTTGGACAGCCTATCAAACCTGGGCACCGCGTAGCCTGCTGTCTGTTTCACTCCGAGGGGGATGCTGGTCGTCCCAGACACGTGAGCTGAGCTGATGAGACGAGTTGATCGCGGATTTGGATGAGGGTTGTGTTTGTTTTTTTCCTTTTTTCCCCTCTGTGCGTTAATGGACAGGCGTGCGAACTAGGCTATGGTGCGCTCATATGATTGTGTGTGTGTTTTTCTTTCTCTCTCTCTCCCTCTCTCTCGGTCGCTCTCCGTATCCACCGCTCCGCCCCCCCTCACCCCCCCTTTTCGCAACATTGACGCAACCAAAAAAAAAAAAAAAAAAAAAATACTGGAACAAAAGAAACAACTTCCTTGAAGCTTTGCTGAAACTGCACTTAGTCGGGGAATGGGAGCTCGTTGTCAACTTGCCTGGATGGAGGCGTCGAGGTGGAGGGGTGTCACCACCACCACCGGCGGCCGGCTGGCAGCGGACGGAGATGCGGTCGATCGCTCCGAGAGGCGTCCAGACTGTCGAGTAAGTGCCTTTTAAAAACATCCAGTGGAGTAATTTCAACTTTTGCCGTGTGACCTCTCGACTAGTTGAGTTTTGCGGTACACTGTCCGCCGCAACAACAAAAAGTCGTTTTGGTCGATCCTCTGCGAAGCGGCTCACAAAGTAAAGTCCCTTTAATGTAATGTAATGGAAATGTGGAATATAAGCCTTTATAGTCATTGTGTGTGTTTGGGTGGGGGGTGTATATATGACAAGTACCGCTTTTTCCAACAACTGCACATTTCGGTGCCGTTGACAAACGAGGCTGTCAATCTAAAAGACCGTATTTGCGGGTTTTACTTCATCTAATGTGGAATGAGTTTGTCTTGCATGTGAGGCGGACGTGAACATCCCTTTCTCCGAGCAGACGTAAAGGTGTTGTTCATTGACAGGCGGCCGGTTTGTTGTCGTTATTCGTACAGCAGCAGCAGTGAGCCGTCGCCGGTTGCGTGAAGATCCCGCCGGTCGACGGACACGATACGGCACCGCGATGGTCTCACGAAACGGGACGCGGCGTCGTCGTTTTTCAGGGGTGGTGTGTGTAACTTTGCGTTGAGGTTTTGATCCGCGGGTTTTTTTTTTTAGTGGGGGGGTTGATGGGGGGGCGGCCACTGTGCTTTTGTCGCGTCGGTGTTTTCGCTGCATGAACAAAGGACTGGACGGAGTAGTCGGCTCGGCACAGAGCGTCGGTGGAGAGCAGGCGGGCTGTTTACAATAATAACACGATCGCGGGTGACGTCACGCGACTGACAGGGCGCCTCGGCCAATGGGGGAGCCGCTCGGCTATCGGCAACACGCTATATTTGGAAAGTGGTTACATCATCGAGGGTACAACGGCGGACTGCGGAGGGAGGGACTTCCGCAAGGGATTTTCAATTTGTAGTCCAGAAACGGGGAACAATGAGTAGATTAGTTTTCCTCTTTGGAAGCTTGAAGTCTGGATTTTTCAGAGCTTATCAAACATTTCCAGAAGCCGTTCACGCTCTCGTACACAGCCAAGATGCAGGATTTACACAGCCTACGCTTGTATCATAATGTGTGCGGCTTATCCTTGCATTTTATTTGAAACTTTTTCTTGCTTCTGCGAATTATTTGGGATGAATGCATTCTTTTGAATTTGAATTTCGACTCTGAATTAGGCGTGCCTTAAACGCTGCTCGTGACCGTGTCATTACACAACACCGGCGTGTTCAGGTAACCCGGCCTATAATTTGAGTGTGTATGGAAAGTCTATCATAAGAATCTGTCAATAGCTCCCAGTTGTTTGCCCTAAAAATACTTGGCTGAGGAGCACTCAGGAGGTTTCTGTGTAATTTTCATATATACACAAAATTTCTCAACAACAGCCTACTCCATAAATGTTTGCTGATCCCCCCCTCCCCACCCCCAGCTGTCTCCTTAAGTCAGTTCTATTTGTGTAGCCCAACACCACAAATCACAAATTTGCTTTACAATCCATGCAGCACACCACACCCTCTATAATTTGACCCTTGATTGGGATAAGGAAAAATTGCAGAATTTTTTTTTAATGCGGTTCTACAGTAGGATGACGGGTAGTCCTTTAACAGAAGTATTGATCCACCTGCACATTTTTTTTTGTGTAAATTGTCAACTTACGAAAGACTATACTCCAAACACAGCAGCAGTGTAGCTTCCAACTGTCACAGAGGAGATAAGCCCTCGTCTGTCTCCAGTCCTCTCAGTCCTACAGAGGCTCATTGAAAGAAAAGAAAATGCAAATTTGGTCAGTCATCTTACCTGTTCATAAAAATGCGGTCACGTTTTTAAATGCAGAGATCGGCTTCAACACTTGAGTTGAAACACATCACAAGCCTTTTGCGAAACTGCCACAAAAGAGGATATGTTCCGCGTTATTGTGGGTGAGCGGTGCTGTTTGGAAAGAGGTGCATACAGAGTCTTTGTTAGGAAATATTGCAACCATGCCATGTTGTCTTGTGACAAGCCGCATCTCTGCTTCTTAATTATTAGTGGCAGGAGTCGTATATTGGATGTTCTTTAATGTTTCTCCTCCATGAAATTGCATTCAGTGTTTTTATCAATGCAAAGTGTGTGTATTAGTGTCAGTAATACCTGCTCTGATGGTAATCGGTCAAATTCAAACTAAAGTTAAAGGAGAACGCCCGTCACTGTGGCACTATAAGAATGGGGACATTATTAAATATCCCTTTAATGTAAATATTAGCCTTACCTTTTGGTTAATATCGGCTTTGATTAGCCTGGTGCTCTTGAAAAATAAAATATAAACAAATATATTTAAACATATATTTCAGCATGAGAAAATATATAATATATAATAAAGTAGACTTCACAACAGGGTTATATTTACTGGATAACTACCGTCCAGTGTGAAGAAACATTCCAGTTTTTATCTTCACTGAAATGTCAGATATATTTAGTTATCGTGATAGGCGACTAATATAAATCTCACACACAGCTTACACAGTTTTTTTCCAGTTAGAACAACAACAATCCTGACAATGGAGCTTTAGATCAGCCAACGTAATGTGTTGACGCCTGGTGAGCACATGTATGCTCATGAGTGGAAGAGAAATGAGAGGGCTATGTATTGTACGTGTTTTTGTTTTCGACTTCATCTTGCCATTCCAGCATTCGCTTTGCATGCAGTCTTTCCGTGCTCTCAAATGTGTATCAAAATGTGGTCCAGAGATTTAAATCCATCAGTGCCAAGCGTGTCACTTACTGTACAGTTGAAATATTTGTGGAAATGCTGCTTCCAAATTGTTTCTGGACACAAACATCAGGCGAGACTGAAAACAAACACTAATACTAAACGTTGTCTTGCTGATATTCATACAGTGAGAGCGTAGGCATGTTGCAAAGGGTTATTAATGCAATTTAGGAAATCTACTGGAGGCTTTAGTGGTTTTTAAAATGCTCTCTGGACTTGCCTGCTATGACCTAAACACAGCAGGAGTCTTGATTGTGCTAAATGTAAAAGATGCAATGAGAAACAACATGTAAGAAAAACGATGTCTATTAAAAGTATGTGGTTTTAAGGAAAGAAGAGCGCGATGCTTTTGCTTTGAGTCTTCTTCGGCCTTTTAAATGTCACAAGAGCTCATATAATGTAAGAATAATACTGCGGCAAAGTAATTTGCAAATAGACTTTTGGCCTTATACTGAACAGTCGTCTGTGACATGTTGATGTGTTTCTTGCGTTGTAATTCATTGGAGGCACACTTGTCTCCGACTGTCAGCTGATTTTTTAAAATGCAGAGTTTTGATTAAATTGCAAACTAATCATTAATTTATATTATTTCCACTCGGGTCTCAGCGGAGAGTCCTCCGTGGCAGGCTTGCTGCTTGATCCGCACTTGGCTTCATATTTTTGCACAATCATCATCAAATTTAGAGATAAAGAAAAAAATCTTCAATCACAGAGTTCCCGAAAAAAAAATATCAGGCTTCCAAAACTTATTCTTCAAGTCCTTTCTGTAACCCTGCAAGCCTAGGATTAGGTCTTGCTTGTGTTTAGCCTTCTCTGTAATCCCTCTCAGCAGTCTGCCTCAATAAAGAAAGAAAAAAAAATACTGAGGGGTGTGGACAATCATCAACATAGTAAAAATATTACTAGACCAGGACGTAACATCAATAATGTTCTGACGGGTGATTTAAACCTGTCCCCAAAAACAACCATAACATTTCTTCTGAATGGAAGCCGTTTCTCATCTGGTTGAAACGCCCCAACCAAGGCACTGGATGTTTGATACTTGTCCCTGAGGTTATGGTCAAATTGTATTGCTTCGTGCACATGGATCCTACAGGCCTTTTCTGGCACCATGACCCTACATTTAGTGTGTAAAACGTGGTATTGAATACATATGAGAATAGAAAGCCTCATGGTGTAAACTGTATAACAAGAGTTTGTTGGATAAATCAAGCTGCTTTTGAGGATCTTGTCAGTGACAGATCTGTGGCAGACTACACAGCTTTTTCAGTATCAGGGAAAGTTTGGTGAATTTTTTTTTTTTAACAAAACAAACTTTTCATGAGAAGCATTGCTTTACTCTCCTCGGCTTGCCTTCTATTTCTCCCACCACGTCCATGATAGGAATACAGCTAGCCGAGTTTTCCCCTTAATTGTCCCCTATGCTTGTGATGTAATTTTAGACTACTCAATGAATTATGCTCACTTAATTTGATTGCTATGTGTGAGAATGTCTGTAAGATCATAAAGCGACTAACTAAAAAGGGCGTCTTGTGCTGTAATATCTAAACTCGCTGGCCAAGCATGTGATAGTGTTTAGCGAGACACTGACTATAAAAGTCTGCTTCGTGCTTTTGCTTTAAGATAAACAGTTTTATTTTACAAGGAACAATACTTTATGATGATCCCCACGACAGCCAATTTAGTTGTAAATAAAAAGTTGTTTGTGCACTTTTTTTTTTTTACGGCGCCCCGGGGCTAACGTGACCACCTCCCAGCCTTTGTGCTAGAAAGAGGTCAGAGGTCTCTGTTGTGTTTTCAGGGTGACCTGCTAGTGACTATTAGCCATTGATAAATGTGATGTCCCACAAGTGTGCGGGCCGGACCCCTCCAAAGGGGGAGGTGTCATAACACGCCCCACACTAACCTCCCCACCTCAACAAGTGCATACACACACACGCAAACGCACACACTGCCCCGCTGACAGGAGCACAAGGGGGCAGCTGCTACAGATGTCTCATAGAGAGAGGGGGAGGGGAACCGAGGAGACATCAATGGAGAGTCTCTCTTTAGTATGGAGTTCTCAGTGGAGCTCATTGTGTTCTCTAAGGACCAAGACGAGGGACTAGGCTACGTTCAGATAGTAAGCCTATAGTCTGCTATACTTTGTTTCGGGGTGCCGCTCATTTTGGCTGCTGGGCTGCTTCATCTCCTGTTATACACTGAAAAATCCCCAAATATTAGCTGCATTCACATCGGTTGATATTTACTAAAGAAATGACGAGGAAATAATTTAGTCTGATATTTTTTTAAATCGGAGAGTGAACAGAACTAACTATATTTCAAATGATGACGATCTTAAATTCCCATCTAAAGCAAGAAAAATAGGAATGATTTTCACACTCTGTTCATTTGTAATGGCTTATTTAATTCAGGGTGTAGGCAGAGAGAGAGCGAGCGCTCACAGTGATTTTCACAGCACAGCACACACTTTTTTTTTTTAACAAGAGTCAAGTGAAGTGAAGTCACCTGCTGGTGCATTACATTCACATTAAAGCGACAAACTTCTTTGGTACGCTGGTTCGATGCCGCCCCTGACCTTAATCAACCGTGTTTTCAAGGTGTCATTCAGTCTTTCGTTGACGTTCTTCACCTCAGTAAACTCGGAGGATTCTTTTGACCACACGCCGAGCTTTTGCTCCCGTTTATTTTTCCTATCATTCGATGCGACGCAGTCCCATGTCTTGTGGTGGTGTGAAAGGCCATCTTTTGAGTCACATGAGGGAGGAAAGAGAGAGAGAGAGAGACAGAGAGAGACAGAGAGAGAGAGAGAGAGAAAAAACTCCTCCTTGAATGAGAAGCAGCTGAGTGTAGCAGCGAACCATGCACGTCAAGTCATCTAACATGAAATCAAATTGCATTGAACTAAAACTGCCCCGGCATTGGCAACTTTTTGCGGCCGGGGTGAGCCCGCCGTGGCCTAGACACCGCCATGCATGACACTGTGGCTGTTGTTCAGCTCGTCTACGAGAAAACAAGGGAGAGCCCCACTCTGTCTCAGCCCTCCTAATGAAGAGATGCATTATGATGTGATTTCATTTGGGCCTGCAGAAAAGCTGCTGTGGATAACAGAGCAGTCTGAGTAGCATGGTCCATTTGTGTAGTGACATGTGACTTGTGTTTTTGTGAGTCATAAGGATCTCCTGCCTAATGGAAGGCAGTGTGTGCTCATGTGACGGTGACACAATGCAGGACGAACTGTATAGTATTCACCAGAGCTCGGCTCGGCTACTGTTTGGCACCGTTAATGGAGACCCATGAGCGTTTTTTTTATCTTGGTAATTTTCTCAATGTGAAACTAAATAAACCACAATTATCTGTTTCTGTCTCACAGAAGGCTTTTGGCTTTAGTTGTTCTCTTTAGTTGATCTTTTTTTTTTTAAACCTGACAAAATCCAGAGGCTTTATGTTAGTACTGCATATGTGCATTTGTGCAAGCTTGCTCGCGTGCGTGTGTGTGTGTGTGTGTGTGTGTGTTGCACACACTGTCTTTGAGGAGTGCATCATGATCTCCCCTATGGTCATGGTTGTGTTTTTGCTGGCTCATCCCTGCCTCTCCACATGCCTGTTTAACAACACGGAGCTCCTCCTTACTGGCTTCCTGTCCAAACCAGTTTATCTGTAAACAAGTGTGTTTTTTTCCTCTCCGCCCCATTGTCCACACTACACCAGAATACATACACAATGGGCGCCTCTCTCTCTCAGGCTGCTGTTGTACTCCAAAGTAAAAAAACAAACAAACATGTTTTTACTACGGCGATGCAATAAAATGATGACGCTTCTTGACGAGGACTCAATAAAAATATAACTTCTTAGAATGTCATCAACTCACATGAAGAAACAAAGTAAACGGCATATTTGATTGTCTAGACTTTTTTTTTTTTTTTAAAGGCAAGTATAACTCGTAGTTACATTTGTGTTCAAAAGATAGGCTTTTATTCACTTAGGCACGCCATAAAACTAATAGCAGGTTGCAGCTAATTCTTTTTCCAATGCACCCTGGTGGAGCCAACTACTGTCATAGCAGGTGAATGTGATGTATTGTTATAATGTGTGCATTGGGATGAAATGGCTGTTTATCTTGCCCGAGGTACACTATGCTACACTAGATATATGATAACAGCAGGGTTATTGTGGCAGACGCCAACCCAGCGCTGCCTCTGCCGTTGCATGCAACGCTGCAGTGGTGTGTGTACTCGTATGTTGTTGTGGAGCTAATCTCAAATCGAGAAGAAGTCATTTAATGTACGTCTTTTCAAGATGGATATCTGTGTCCCCTTGAGAGGTGTGTTAGGCAAATCAGTCAAAAAAAGTTTGAGAAATTGGGCCACTGAAAAGGAAACTCTAAATTAGAGAGGGCAATATGATGTCACAGCAATTTCAGATAAGAAAGCAATGTCCTCCTTCAAACTGTGGAAAATAAACTTGGACCGTCTGTAAAATCCAACACCGCATTATGAGTGAGAAGAGCGTGGAAGGAGAACATAACTGCTGACTGAGCCTCTAGCAGACCCTTTTCCCTTTACTTCAAAGTTAAGGCTTTTTATTGCTTTTCATCCCGGCGTGTTCTCATCCTTCCTCCTGATTTGGTTTGCATCTCCTCCGTAATCTCACCAGTTCCTTTACTTCTTGACCCAATAATAGGCATATGCCAGATGTTGTGCTCTGGTCATCTATGGCTGCAAATAGTGTGTTTAGTTTGGCTATATCTTGGTGGTTTTTGATAGGCCTGTCACACCAAGACAAGCACTGTTGTGCTTGCTGCAGATAAGTACCCATTCTGTAAATAAGGAACACATTTTGACAGTCAACGGCGCTCATATAAAGGGTGATAGGAAAAGTAATGTGAATTATTCAGCATTCTTATACACCCATTGGACAATACTTTTAAATATAACTAATGTGGAATACCCTCCTCATATATATATATATATATATATATATATATATATATATATATATATCAATCATCTGAGGGAGGAAGATCAGTGTATTTCAACCACAAGGCCAACTCTCAGTGATAGCTGTTTTGCTGTGTGGTGTGAGCTTTTGAATATGCCCCTTTTGAATATGCCCCTGCACATTTATCATGGGTAAAAGCTTGTGGCTTCCAGTAAAAGTTCTAGTCATTTCTATTCAGTGGTGGTAAGAAACTTGATTATACTATTTATAAAATGTATACTTTGTCTATTTTGAGTCATGAATGTAGTATATAGAGTGCCTATAGGGACTGAATAATGCTATTAGAATTGGCTTATAAAAGCTGCATGGTTTTCAGCACTAAAACAGTCGCTACTAAGGATCGTGGGATTCGTTTTATATTGAAAAATCCGGTTTGAGCAAGTTTGAACGTAAAGAGTAAAGGTCTGCTGATCGCTGTAAAAGTCATTGGCACGCAAGGAGTTAATTTCTCTCTCTCTCTCTCTCTCTCTCTCTCTCTCTCTCTCTCTCTCTCTCTCTCTCGCTCTCTCTCTCTCTCTCTCGCTCGCGCTCTCTCTCTCTCTCTCTCGTTCGCTCTCTCTCTCTCGCTCTCTCTCTCTCTCTCTCTCTCTGTTGAACGCTGCGTGGGCTGCGAGATCATTCGAGAGTGCATTTTCAGCGTCCAATCAGCGGCGCGGAGTCCGCTCCGCGCTCAGCCAATGGGGGGAATGGGAGGCTCTATCGAATTTGAATGAGGAGTGTATCTTTCGGCGCCATTTTCGAGTGAGCAGCGATTACCTCAGCAGCTGCGGGGAGAGGATGCTGCGAATATAGAAAGCCGAGACGGGGGGAGAAAAACCAAGCAGTCAAAAAATTTAAACTGCGCTTTGAGAGGGAATCGCGTATTTTTCCATGGAAACACAGGTAATTCAACGCCGCGAAGTATTTGAATTGAACTAACCGGACCGATGTAAAGGAGAAGGGGAAGATTACGTGGAAAAAAAAAGAGGACAGCCCGACCGTGGCGGAGAGACGTTAGCCGTTTGGCCAGCTTTTGCCAGCTTGTAACGATACTACCCCTAGCAGCTAGCCTGCTAGCTTAGCTCGCTAGCACATACAGAGGGGATGTCGGACTGTGCAGCACTGGAACGGTAGAAAAAATATACGCTCCTACAGCGGTCCGTTTTATGAGGTGAGACTGATAAATATAAATATTTTTTTTATATATAAACCGAATAGACGGGGAGAGGAGGGCGTTTTATACGGAGGGGACACGTAACTAATTCAAAGTTGAACTATAATGAACACATTTTTTTTCTCGCATTGGAGCCTAGTTTTGAGCGGGAGGTGCAAAAGCAGCCAGGCTCGGGCAGAGGAGAAGCAGTCGGCAGTGTCAACAAATGCACACGGCACCTACACTGGCTTGGGAGGGAAAAAATCAAAACGAGACCGGGACAGACAGAGTGCCTTTTGTGGTAACTTCATTTCACCAAGCTTGTTAACTGAGGCAGACTTTTTTTTTTTTGTCCGAGCTGGTAATTGCATGTTGTTTTTTTTTCTTTTTTTTGTAAAGACAGAAAACACCCGGTAAGTTTGTCATTATATCGCTGTATGACCATACACTAATGTCATGACTTTAATAACAAGTGACGGAGTTCGTTTTATTTCCCCATCTGTGTCGTAAAGTGGTTCTCGTGCGTCTGCAGTCTTAACGTTATCTCTTGTGTTAACGCAAAAACCCGATGACCAGTACTCGATAATCAACGTAGTTATTCGACGTTAGGCGCTTGCTTCATATTAATATCCGTTAATAGATTTGAATTTTTTTTTATTTTACCTGAACGTTAGAATATCGACGTGGCTCTCGGCTAAGTGACAACAATCACAGGTCGCCACTTTTGATGATTCAACTTGAATGGCTCTGTTAAACGTTGGTCGAATGGTTGTCATAACCACTAATGATGCAGTAAAGTCGAATTAACGTTGGTTATTGAAAAAAATCGTATTGTTGGTTGCGCTGCTCCTCGTGGGTCGCTGTAATGATGGTGTTTTTTGTTTTTTTGGCTCATCGTAGTTTGATGCAGAACGGTTTTCATTGTCTTATGTCTCCTTTTTGGCTTTTTTTGTTGTTGTTGCCCTTACCAGCCTCGCTCCTCTTTCTGTGTGCCATGGACTCTGATCAAATTGAAGTACGTTGAAGGAGGGGGGGGGGGCATCTACGTGGTCTAATCGGTTCAGTAAAGACTGACGAAACGGACCTTATCATTCATTACCGGAGAGATTCTATGTATGGCATTTTACTCTGCCTTATGCTTCTCATAATGAACATGACTACTTGACTAATAAAGCATAAGAGAGGAAAAGAGAGGCTCCATATAATTGTGCGCCTAAAACCCGCCCCTTCTACTTCCTTTTAAGTAGAGATCGCTTTAATGTGTTACATAATGCGAGGCCTTACTATCTCCTACAGTGCTGCATTTATTTTTAAACAATTGCATGTTCGCATTGTCAAGTAGCATGTTTTTCTTATTTCTGTAATAATCTCAATTTAAATTTACTGCGTTGAGAACATGAGACAGAGTAGGCACCTCTGTCCATTTTCCCTCTAATGCCCCCCCCTCCTCTCTCCTTTGCCCCGTCACAAATGACAGTGTGCTTACTAATAGCATTTTCCAAGATTTCTATCATGTCATACACATTCTGCACTGGTAATGTTAAGAGATGTTTCCACTTCAATTAGATATGCATGAGCTGAATGAAAATGAACCTAAATACCATAGTCGTATGCATAGCTTTCTTCACTGAAAGTGCAGATTGTATCCTTGATATAATATAATAGATAAATTACTGTGGATGTGGGGGCTGCATTTTCACAGTGAAACCACCTACCTCATATAGTTAGATTTTGAGTATTTATTTATTTATTTGAATCGTAAGGAGATTTGAGATGATAAGGTGATGACTGAACGACCTTTCATAGACACATAGCAGAGCAAAGAGGTGGAGGAGGAGAATTACTGTACTATAAGATCTGAAGTGTCTGACTGACAAGAAAACTATTGTGGGTGTATGAAACGGTGAATAATATGGCACCTTAAAAACTTGTCAGGCCTGTAATCATCTGCTTCAGGAATAAACAAAATTTGTTCTTATGTACACCACATGGTGTATTTGAAATTTATGTCCAATTTAGATTATCCCAAATTTCCACTATGCTCTCTATACGTGTGGCTGTTGACTCCAATATGACATGTGCACATAATGTTTAAAAAAAATCCCCAACTTTTTATTGATTTGATTTTTATTTTAAACCCTGCTTCTTGATAAATTGATCTATTGTGTAAAAAAAAAAAATCAACTCACTACACCTAAGTTGAGATGTGTTTTGTTTCATTATTTTTCACACCACCACACCAATGTAGTGCATGGAAAAGGACAATTATTCAAAGCTCAATATCTAATTGTGTCCATCGGACTGATTCATAACATTTTGGATAATACTTACATAGTCATACTTGCATACTCAGAAATATTGACAGATTAAGTACACCTGCATTCTTATTTCATGTTACAATATAAGATATAATGTGAAATGATCGATTTATCAGTTTTAAAGATAGAAAATCAAATAAATATATCATCCATTTATTTAAAAAAAAATATTACTGAGCACTCGGCCGGTATATTGTAGATCTTAAAAAAAAGAACCCACTTTGAAAATGTTATGAGTCACAGAGCCAGCCTATTTGTGTGAATGGAAAAAGGCTAAATACACATATTGTAGATACTTAATATTTCAGTTGAGGCAGTTATTATTAAAATCCAGTTTAGTTGATGAAAGCAATCTTTTCTAATCAGTTTTAGAATATCGGCTGCAGTGTGTGCTTATTGCTGATATTTGTTTCTTAAAAACGACATTTCTGCATTTGTCATATCTAATCTCTAGAAGGGAAGAGGTAGTGCTTTGTCAAACTGAAAATTTGTGACCATGAATCTTAGTAATATATAAACTTTTACACACTGGCTAGTTTTAGAATGTGTATCTAATGTGCTCATACAGGTGTAAAAGTTGTAAATATGTTGTTATATTCTTCAGAAGAATTGCTGTATTGTTGGGACTGTCTTCGTATGCATTTGTCAAATTAGTGCTAGTGTATTTTAACAGTTCCTTGCCTACAGTTAATCCCCTGTAAATGCTACATGTCTAATTCTCCCCTGTGTTCACCGGTATTTGCCTCTAAACTCTTTGTAGAGCACCGTTGTGCTGTTTCAGACTGTTAGCATGACATTCTGTGACTCATCATTCTCTTCTCAGACCCCTCTGGCAAAATGGGCTCCCACCCCCATTTCCTGGTGAAACTGTGCCTCTCTTCTTGTACTTGCTCACATGTGTTGTCACCAGGCTGCAAAGAACTCCCACCCTTCTCTTCCTTCTTTCTGCACCACTCAGCACAAACTTTATAGTATTCAAATTTGCAGTGATGGGAACAGGTTTTCACGGGTCCTGTTGGTTATTTTCCAGAAGTAGGCCTTGGTTTCAGTTCTGTGCCTCAGCAGCATTAAATAGAAGCTGTCAAATGGTTTTATGTGCACCAGTCAGTTCACTCGCAAACATGATTTAAGTTCAGGAATAGTTTAAAATGTAGCTATCTTTAAGCCTTAACTTTAGATGTGATATTTTGTGAGAATAAGTATGTATTTAGCATGATGTGTTATCCATCAAGTTAAAGCTGATAACACCAGTGACACCATATGCTTCTTAGAAGCATTTGTTTCGCATTGGGATTGATTTTTTTTGCATACAGTAGGTGCTGCATCACTGTAGTACATAGGGCTTTACACCCGTTTGACTTAAATGGTAGGATGTAAAAAAAATAAAAATGGCATTAACATTTTAAAATAATGGTCAGTTCGTGTAATCTGGTAAAGTGGAAAAAGTTTGGATTTTTTTTGGCCTGCTAAAGTAAGATAATCTGTTGTGATGTGAACATTGATGTATTTAGGAGGTCAATTAGCAGCTTTTAAAAATGTCATACATTTTGAAAAGATCAAGTAAAATAAAAAAAACCGCTCATTTGATGTGATTGCAGATTTTCGTTTTGCAGTGTGTGTGTGTGTGTAGTGACAGCAGTACTTATGGACTTGGGCGGCATGTTAAGAATGAATTTATCAGCTCTAGCAGCCAGTGAATTCTCTGCTTAAATTTTAGCTAGTAATATGATAACCTGCAACAGCACTGGTAGTAAGAACTGAAGTAGCAAGAGTATGCCTCTGACTAACCACACACACACACACACACACACACATGGTGTTGTCATTTCTGCTGCACCAGCCTCTTTTTTTTACCTGAGGGTGCTAGTTTAGCCCACAGTACTAACTTGTGAGCAGTAGAATTGGACATATATAAAATGATCCTAAATTATTGGTGGCTGGTTCGTGTATTTTTACGAGTGGCCTCAACATGATAAGCAGATAACACCCTCCCCACTATCTCGAGTCAGGCAGTGTGCTTGGGTGCAGAGGGACCAGATATTTTCACACAGTGTGGCTAAGAAATTTCTTGTTTGGGTAGTATTGAAAGTTTGCCTCAATAAACTAATTCGGTGTATTTGCCACAGTAATCTTGGCACATGGTTTTAGATTTACTGCTGTAACTCATGATCTGTTGGTGTGTAATTGTCACTGCATACAATTGTAAGTAGGTAGGTCAAGCCTAGCAAATCATCCGATTATTAATGTGCATATTTACATTTAATAATTCTTATAATAATTGAATAATATATATTTTTAATCAAAATGTAAACTCCATCAACAGTGTAACTAAACCTGAGGGTCCTCATTCTATTTTAGTCTGAAAGATTTTGGTTGGGATGTGTTTAACAAACATTTTTTTGTACTGTTAACTGGAGTCATGTCATTATCTATTCAACCCAGGCATTTGAATAGGAATATGAACCAAAAAAACAAGTATGTGTGTTTGTGGAATTGCATGGGTGCGCCATTCAACTCTCACACGTAAGCTTTGCTTCCTCTTTTGCCCCTCTTGCTTCTGTATGCATGACACATGCATAACAACGCACTTATCCGAATTTCAAACTTATTGATAGTTCTGTAACCACGTAGTGATTCAGTGTAATTTAAAAAGTCTTGGTAGATATCAAAAATTAGTTTTGGTGGTTTTCACCATGCTTTTTTTTAATAAATAGTTTCATGCTTTTGGTCATGTGTAAATGAAGTCCTCAGGTCGACTTTTGAAATTGCACCACAGTGTACTGCATTGTCTGCATCCTGTTTATTGCTTTGTCTTCCTTTGCAGTAAGGGGAGGTTTGAAATAGTTAAAATGAAGGATTAAATGAATGCAGAGATCACAAATTAATTTGTTGAAGAATGCGTATACTGAGTTAAAATGCATAGTTTTACAGTAAAAATGGGTATAGCAACTGCATATTAAGATTAAATAATTCATCACACATTGTGGACACACTAGGGTATTTAGATGACATACTGCAGTTGGTCATGGAGCAAAGTTATAATGTGCTCCACATGTTCATTGGAAGTGGGAACAAATGTCCTTTTTAACTATAATTAATCTTTTGAACACATGCACTGTCCTGTTGTGAGACCTGTTCTCACTAAATAATTCAAAACGGCACGATGAATCATATTTCACATTATCTTATGCGTTTGGTTATTGTTGTGCTTTACTCTGTTTCCATTGCAGTGTTAATTCAGTAGTGTATCTATATTTTGCTCCGGAAGAGGTTGTCCGTCACAGTCACACCTGACATTAAAGGGAGGGGTGGCGTATACCTGTGGAGTGCACGAATGAGTCAGAGGTCACTCTTGTGCATCTGCTAGTGTTCTGCAAAATGGTTTTACTCTTGTTGGTGCCGGTGTGTTTTCACGTGCTTCTATTTGATAAGATATGGCGGTAGCTTCCAGGGAATCCCAGTCACTGCCTGTGTGCTATCCCCAACATGTTTTGCTGGCTGTGCACATATGATTTTTCTAGGGTTAACACATTACAGTAGTGGTGTTTTGTATGGAACAATGCAGTTCTTTATAGATGCCATCCCTGATCTATAATGGACAATAAAAAAACTGTTAAGCACCTCCAGGGTTTCTTTTAGACGTACACCCCCTCAAAGCATTTTCTTAAAAAAAAAAAGTTATATTTATTCTTAGTGTTATTCATGTCGTCACAATTGGTTGCTATGTTATCAAGGGTGAATTGGTTTTGCATTTGCTTTTACTACTGTAGAGATCTCAAGCTGTGTACACGCTGCCACAGTAGCTGGTGAAGCATCTCATCACACCGTATAAAGTTGCAGTGAACATAGTGTATTTGAACTGTATGTATTGTCCTGCCAAAGACGGTACAACAATGATTTGGCTAGCCTAATACCTGGTGTTTATCCGGCGTAAATTATTTTGAAGTGATGGATTTGTGTGTGCATGTTACTTGGATGCCAGAGTGAAAAGTAAAACGGTGTGTCTGTTCTTATCATTACTCTAATCACTGATGTATTTAACTCGGTGTAATTTTCTTGTCTCAGTGAAGATAGAAAGCTTTATTAACACAATGAGAAACTTAAATTTGGATGGGTCTTTTCATGCGCAGAAATGTGGATGCCGTACAGTTTTTTTGCACAGCTTAGGACGTCATTGTAGATCTCCCTTTTAGTTTGTGCTTATACAGGCAGAAGATGGTGTAATGTAGACAAGAGGCTGGGCCAGACCACTTCTGGGGAGGTGATGGGTTGTCGTGTGCAGTCTTTGTAGCCGATGGGGTGTAGGAGGTTACTTGACCTTCAGCCTTGGGGTCAGGTGACTCTTTGAGGCCTTTGTGTAGGGAGCAAATGTCATAGGAATGGGTTAAAAAGGCTGAGCAGTTAAGGTGACATGTCCGGGCATGCTGCCTTAAAGGAGAGGGAGAAAAATGGGAGAGGTTAGAATCATTGATGTGAACTATTCCTTCTGTACTTGTAAAGAAATTATCAACTTAAAAGGAAAATACACAGCTTACCTGGGTCGTTCCTTAGTTGTTTTTTTTTATTGTTAAGTACTTTATAAGGATGGATGAGGTAAAATGGTTGTTTCCTGATTTCTACTGCAGTTTAATTCATACACCAGTCTAAAAATGGCCTGAACACATGACATCGAAGATAGGGAAATGACTGAGCAAATTTTCTGTATGTGAATCCAAGTTGCTGCACGTTGCGTTTTCCCCCTTTTGCATTGTGTAGATACAGTGTGCAGTTACACATGTAGGGTTGGAAGCAGGGGTTATCGGCTGTTTTCAGCAGTAAAATCCTAAACTGGGGCTGCAAAAACAGGTTTTTTTTTTTTTTTTTTTTTTTAACAAAATAAAATGTGTATATACATATATTGCTAAAATCACATATTTTTTTATTCATTCATTATTTTCAAATGTTAGAAATGACGACACATTTGCACCAGCACCTGACCAAAGATGGTCCAGACATTTTTATGTAGCAAGCTTTGAATTAATCTTTAACATAGTGACATTTTTTCGTTGCTTATATGATTTATCAGGCACTGCTTCGAATAATTGTCCTTGCATCCTCTTCTTTTTTTGGCAGGGGATGTGGACCCTGTTAGCCCAGGACAAGGAGATTTTGTCATCCCACACAGATCTGCCAATTATATACCCCCGATGTGAAGTTGTAAATTATCCAGTGTAACCTGGTGTATCAAATGTAATGAGCATTATGATTTGACTAATTGATACTGTTGCAATGCTCTAAACCACATTTTATTCCATGAAGTGTCCTGCACCAATTTAACAGCATCATTTTCCAAGTGATTCCAAATGATTTTTTTAAATAATTATTTGCCATTCCGAAAGGTGCACCAAATTTTGCAAAGAATAGGGAAACAACTCATTTTTTAGATGTTATAAATAATTGTAAAATTTGTACATGTATACTTTAGATTTTTATGTATTTATTTATTTTTTAGAAATTTTTGTTAAGGCATGAATGTCATACATGCTTTGTAAATGCCTGATCCTACACCATTTATTTAATTTTTTCATGCAGTGCACTGAATGTTTTCTCACCCTCCTGCCACCTTGAAGGTCAGGTGCATCTGACTGGTTCACCTTGTTACACTTATGTTCTCTACCTTTTGAATACCAACAAATTTCAGCTCTTATTCTTGTTGAGCGCATGCATATTGCCTTGAGATGGAAAGATGAGTCAAATCCCATATTGCAAGTATTACTAATAAAATACACAATGTGCATCATAGAATTTCTGGCGGGGGGGAAACCCACATTGATGTATATTACAAATATAACGGTTGCACTGTTATCTAACATTTTCTAAGCATACCACGTGGTTTTATATCGACTTGTGACCTTTCAGTCAGCTGTTGCTTGAATTGTGAAATTCATCACTGAACAATTTGTGGCCGTTTGGTCAGTTATGTTACTGTTGCATGGTAATGTAATTAAGAGCAGGAACCATTTTGAAAAACTGCCTTTTGGTGTTTGTCGGACTATATAAAAGTCAGATTCCAGACTGCGATGGTAACAACCAAATTCATAGATCCTGTCCCAGTGTTTACCTTCTGGGTTTAATTGCCTTACAGTATAACTGTTTGTGACCTTCAAATCTCAAGTATTTATTCATTTATTTTTTACTCTTGTTTGCAGATTAATACCCCCCAAAAAAAACGCAGAATAGATGGAAGACTAAAAGGCACAAACTGTTGTTGCCGTTCCCGAGAAAATAAACAAATTTTTGTTTTTTCCCTGTCATCTTCTGAGCTGCACTGGAGTCTGTGAAAGAGAAGCAGTGATGGATAGGACGTAGTAAGGTTTTATTAGGTTCAGTTTATCAGGTCCAATTTAGACCAAGGTCACAATTACGGGTCCATTGAGACCTCTAGTGGCAACACATTTGTTGGACCCAATCTCCTACATGATTATTATCAGGACAAAGTCTGATTGAGGACATTTGCATACAAACTAGGTTTTTTTTAAAAGGAGATTTTGTTTTAAGATTCAGATATGTTGTTGATGTTCACCAGGACAGCCTAAAACATCTTCCTAAAGAAGTTTTCCTTAGAAGTGGAAGAGCTATTTTGTATTGCCGTTTATTGATTCCTCCAATGGGCTTATTCTGTCTGGTCAGCTATTGAACAACATCTCATCTATCTGTTGTGCAAACTTGAGATTTGCAGTTTCTCCAATAAGCTGACACTCTTGCTTCATTTAAAATGGGTTTGTTTCCCCGTGGTGAAACTGGTTTCTGGAAGGTCAAACTTTTCTTTAAAAACATTTTTTTTAAAAGAGAGAGCGAGAGATAGAGGTTTTGCCTCTTCTGGTGGGTGCACACTTAGCTTAGGATAGTGGATCAGTAATTAATTTCCTAACCAACGAGTGCTCAACCACTGAATGAGATACATGCAACTGTCTTTGCAGCTCAGACAAAAATGCTCACTTTACACCCAGGTGTAGTTTGCATTCTGAGTCATGCAAACTACAGACTGCTCCCATGTTTTCACAGTGCTTTGTTGATACTAATCTGTGTGAATCGTTTACTAGACCATATCGGGGGGGGGGGTTAACACCCAAGGAAACCTGTGGTGTGGCTGGTAGAATATTTAAATATTTACTAGCCATTTGGCTAAAATAAAGTTAATTTCACAGCTTGGTTTTGCTGTTAAACCATTTCAGTAAACAATGTCAGATTAGCAAATGCTATTTTTCCTTATTTATCTGATTTACACTCTAAGGCCAGAATGTGGACAAACACTGTGGTTCCTCTGCTGCTTGTTTCCTATGAAGGGGAATCCTACTGTTACAGCATACAGTGATGTTTTGGCCAACAGTGTGCTTCCAGTGGTGTGGCAACACTTTGGGAAAGGCCCTTTCGTGTTTCAACATGAGGGTGCCCCTGTGCATTAGGAAAGAGCCATAATGTTTTTTTCTGAGTTTGTTGGAAAGAGAACTTAACTTGCCTGCAGAGATCTGACCTCAACTCCATCCATAAAGCTCTGGAATTAATTTAATAGCGAAGATGGTCTTCAACATCACATTGTGGCTAAATTGGTGCAAATCACCAGGTTTTAAAATCTCGTGGAGCGTTTTGCCAACGGAATGAAGCTGTTAAAACAGCAAAGGAATTCCCCACAGTTTTGATATAAGATATTCAACAACCATAGCGTGACAACAATTCTTACACTTCTTGCCTAACACTGCACTTTTTGATTGTCCTCCAGGATAACATTAAACGGCATTGTCTGTCTGTTTTTGTGTGTTTCAGATGGTGAACCCCCTCACCCCCGTTGGCTTCTTTAGGAGTGGACAAGACATAAATCTGCACACACACAAAAAAAATGCTGACCATCATCTGTGTCTTTAGGTATACAGTGATGAGTAATAAGTCTGTAGCCGTCTGTGAACATGTGGTTCGGACTAGAAGCCTGGAGGATGAAACTGCAACACAAAGACAGAAGATGAAGTGGAGGGACCATGACTGCAGTTCTGGTGATGCTGTAGCAGCACGGAATGGTTTGTGGGTTACACTGAGATGCAGGCCATACTGTGCTGCCGCAGTAAAGCCTGAATATACACCGACTTGTCCGCTGCAGCTCTCGGACTCGGCCTCCGCTGTCTGAAGTGGTGCCACATAGACAATTGTTTGTTGGTTGGATTTCGCTTTCTCCCTCGCTGGTCGCCTTACTGTAGCAGCACGTAAATATTGGAGTTAAGACTCAAGCTGAAGCCTCCAGTATTGATCGTGCTGCTGAAGCAAAGCTGACCACTCGCAATCGGCTTGGAGCTGAATGGTGAGCGTGCTCCGACCTCCCTGGTGGTGCCAAACGGTGAATGACTGATGCTTACAGGTACATCGTTTCCACACAGATTCTAAGTTAACCTCCAGCACGACCTTGTCGCAATAGTTGAAATGTATAAACACCATCTTTTCACATTTCTCTGTTCTGTCTGCACACTTTGGTGAAATAAAAGTTTGATTGGGCTTTTGTCTGTTTGTCCATATTATTATTGTTGTTGTTGTTGTTTTCCTGTCAGACTAAAGGAAAGTCCTTTCCCAGGCTTGATGTAATACCGCCGTCCCCGAGGAAGAACTCGTGCACGTGTTGGCCCGCGTGGCCTCGCCGCAGCGCTGCTGGGATGTCCGGCCTGTTCAGCGTGAGCCCAGACCGATGACTCAAATTATTATAATCAATAGACCGGAGAGTTATCGCACGATAATTTTTTCTTTTCTTTTTTTTTTTTTTAAATATCAATATTCATTTAGTTTTTAACATTTATTTTTTGTTTGGAAGGTTTTGTAAAAGCTCTTATGAGACGCGACGGTCTTCATGATGCGTTTGCGAACTCGTAACGAGCCGGTTTCTTTACATTAGTGTGTATTATGACTACATTATGCACAATAATATGAGAACATCGTGTGTTCACTGCGATGCCGTAACGAATGATATGGTGCCCCGTAACATGGCTTAACCCTCCCTCCATTTTAAGTGGTGACGGACGCGCGCATAATGCGGGCGTCATGTACCAGGACATCCGACGACGATAATCTCAAATCAGATTTACCTAAATAAATAAATAAAATAATAATAATGATTTCGTGTTTCATGGGACTTTGATATAACGTGGAGCCCGTTTGTAAATCTGGCTTTAATAACGGTTACACCACAGCTTTTATGTCAACTTGTGCGGTAAAAAAAAATCCTGCAACTGGAAGGAGATGAAATGCTGAGTGGTTACGCGTGTTCACAGATCACGGATCTCACTTTTGATCAAAACATACGAAATAAATAAACCAGTGACATATTTACTTTTTTAATTAGCTTATCCTTTTTTTGATATGCATCTTATAACGTTTAGAAATGCCGTCCACTGAACAAAACACGCTGCAGCAGTTTGATTTGGCCTTGTAGGCCTTTTAAATAATAAGTCTGATTTATTTGTTTTTGCAAATATAATTGTAAAATAAAATGGAATCAAGGTGTTTGGTAAAGGGGGAGAATTATGCAAATAATTGTAGAGAGAAAAATCAGATTTGTGCGCATTTTCGGGGTGTTTTTCCTTCGCAGCAAAGCATGCCTTTTTCCCCAAGTTGAGAGACAAATACACTTTAAATATATATATTATATCCTATTTTAAAGGATGATGCGTCTTTATGTTCATGTGCATTGTTTTATGATGACATCTGCACGTGAAACTATTAACTGTTAACCACGTATAGGTAATTCATTATCATTTATTTGGGAAATAATAAAATCCTTTAGCCCTTTCCTAAGTGCAGTTATTTAAATTGATTAAGTGCATGTCTGAAAGAAAAACGGCACGTAAAAGTTTGGAAGCAGACGTGATAGTGATTTTGTTTACACCGGTTCATCTTGTGCTGATGTGACTTTTAAAAAAAAGTATTATAACGCTTTTCTATTTGAATTGCAAGGAAGCAATAATTGCAGAACACTTTTGTTTGCTCTTCTACTTTTTTCCAAAAAAAAAACGAAAATTAACTTCTATGTAAAAATATAATAGGAAATATCGTGAAGAAATAAGCTTTTATGATAGTTATAATAAAAATGTCCCTCCACTTGAATCACCATGACACGTTCAGACCCATGATGTGAGTGTGTGTGTGTGTGTGAGAGTGATGTGATTAGACGCAGGATCCACTGAACAGGCCATTCACCTTGATTGATCGGATAGATGGTGACTTGAAGTTCATTTTTATTAACTCTCAGTGGCCTTCCTGTCATTTTTCAGAAACGTCGTTAATCACAATGTTTTTTCATAATTTGGATTGAGTTCACCTTTCTCCAGGCTATTGTTTCCATGCAAGCAGTGACGATTCAAATATTAATGTAGAGTAGTACATTTATTTTCACCCTATGTTTGCCTGGCAACAGAGGGCTATATATATATACATGCGTGCCATGACGTATCCTGAATTATGGTCAGTGCTGACATCACAGATTCACTTTGTAGTCTGATTTTAGGACCCCCCCTCTCCCTTAAATATAACCTCTACTCAGGAGATAAAATAAATATATGAAGGATACACGATCAATGTACAATTTACTGTTTTGCTGTGACCCAGTTTCATAAAGACCATTGTTGGTGATGAGCCAAATAAATATTATCGAGCTGAATTTAAAATTAAAAAAATAGACTTTCATTTACCCACAAAATTCGATTTGCATTTTAGGCTTGCAGGTCCGTTTTCTACCAATTCGGATGCGCAGCAGAAAAAAAAGCGCTCTTCACTAAAAAAGGCTGCAGATGTTTGACTGACCGGACAAGTCACGCAACGAACGAGCGACATTTCGGCCTCCGCATAGATCTCGGGAGAAATAACGCACCCTCGCCTATAAGTTTAGTCATCGATGACGCGGGGAAATCGAGCTGACAGATTTAATAGGTTTGATGAAAACATCAGGTTTGTGTTGTGGTACCCCCCTCCCTCCCCTCCTCTCTGCAGCCTGGTGAATACTTCACACGGGCCCTGTTATGCAACGTGTGTAACCTTGAAGAGGCTGCAGCATCACGGTGGTGCAGACGCGCTATGCAGGGAAGAGGCCGGGGGATTTCACCGTTTCTGTCTTTTATTACACCCTTACTTATAGTCCACAGGCTCGCTGCTGATGTCGCATTAAAGAATAAAAAAAAACACCAATGGAAGTGACTTAAATTTCTCAGTTTTATTTCTCAAGATCATCTTGGGCACGTATAAAAGTGTCGTGTTTAAAAGAAGAATGCACGTCGAAGGCGTATATCTGCTGGAAATGGAGGCTGCAGCCTCTGTGGACTGAAATAGATTATATTTGATTCTATGGCTTCAAGGAGGTTGAACAAAAAAAAGAGGTAAAAAGGAGAAGACAAGGTTTAAAAGGTGTTCCAACAACCGTCACCAGTGTTAATGCACCTCGGTGGGGTCACTTGCGTAACAATTTATAGCTGCGAGTGGCAGCGGCTGAGGCTCCGCGGGCTCGTCATTCAAACAACTTATAACTGGCAATAAAGCCGACAGTTGAGTCAATCATGTTCACGATGCATTCCTGACCCGCGCCCATTACACGCGCGTACATGCCGACCATGTCCCGCAGGTGCACGGCGGCGTGTGCGAGGTGCGAGGACACGGCGGTGAGACACGGCTCGATCTGCGAGGGCACGTAGGCTGCCAGGTCGTGCGGCTGCTGCAGCAGCACCAGCGTCGACACTAACACGCTCATGAGCACGGGGATCCATCTCGGCGCCGCCACCCGCGACCCCCCCGTCCGGTAGGAGCCGTTCTCGTGGGGGACTGAGATCTTGTCGACCTCTCTGAGCCTCAGCGAGTCCCACTTTTTAACATCGAAATTACGCACGACGGGACCGACGTCCGCGTTTTTCCGGGGCGGCAGCCGAGTCTCCTTGAGGACTTTGAGCGTCTCTCGAAACTCCTGCATCTGCTGCAGAAAGCACAGGGGGTCGGCGACGCTCCGGAAAGACTCGGCGATGCTGAGCGCCCGTCTGTGCTCCTCCATCGCCGTGCTCAGCTTGGTGATCTCCGGGTCGTGTTCCTGCATCACCACCAGCTTCAGGGTCTCAAAATCGGAGAGGATCTCGTTCTTTTTACATTCGATGGTAGCGATGAGTTTGTCGAAATAGTCTGTGACCTTTTCTGCGTCCTTGGTCACGGACAGAAGCGCCTTTTTCTTACTGGCTTGTAGTGTCTCCAGGCAGGACGTGATGTCCGCGCTCTTCCAGCCCTCCACCCCGCGAAGCAGCTCTTCAAACGCCTCCTTCTCTCGGTCATACGCCTCCTCCAAGGAGCAGAATTCATGCCCTTTGTGGTCACCTGTCGTTGCGCAAAACCCACAAATTAGATTCAAGTCCGTGGCGCAAAATATATTGAGAGGCTGACCGCAGTGTTGTTTACAA
This sequence comes from Eutrigla gurnardus, assembly GCF_963514095.1. Lineage (NCBI taxonomy): Eukaryota > Metazoa > Chordata > Actinopteri > Perciformes > Triglidae > Eutrigla > Eutrigla gurnardus. The sequence goes on from NC_139926.1 coordinate 18,560,418, forward strand.
ACAGACAGTTTGGGCATAACCCTTATTTTGCTGTACTTCTCCACGATTCCGCGGAGCGAGTAGTTGATCTGCAGGCTGTTCGCGCCGTTGTGCGGGGACTCTTTGCGGCATGTGGGGCATTTGAACGGTGCTCTGAACACCGAGCTCCGGTTCCCTTCTAAAAGTCCCTCCAAGCACTTCTTGCAAAAGCTGTGCGAGCACAGCAAAACCCGCGGGTCGTCGAAGAGACCGCAGCAGATCGGGCACGTAAGTTCCTCTTCCAGCTGCTCCATGGTATCCTGTAAACACATCATCCAGGCGTCAAATCGGTGCGTAATGAGACTGAAGAAACCCCCAATAAACCAGTAAACAGCTACACAACAGACTACGCACCCACTATGAGGGATTCTGCCTCATAAGGTGGCACAGGCAACACATTACGCACGACGCCGCCGTGGCAGCGCAAAGGATACAGATTTTGCCGTCGTGTTCCAGCTGCGTGTGGAATATTCCCATCCTGAAAGTGAAACTGACTTGCATCTTTTTGCCCGCGTAAAAGGTTTGCACGATCTCTGCCAAAGACTCCCGTCTGGCCACCTAACGTTCAATAACATCCTGCTCCCTTTTTTCTTTTCTCTTTTTACATATCTGTAAGCAGCTGTCGTTGCAAGAAACGCAAAACAAGGTTGGATAAGTAAGATTCGTCAATAACGCAGACGTAAGACTATAACAGCAAACTATTTCACCCCCCCTAGCTTTGCATTGCAGAGTAGCAGGACAGTGGTTAGCTGGGGCTGAGTCCCAAATTAGCGCCGTCTAAACCAATCCAATGCGACACATTATCGAAAAAACAGGCTTCGTTAGCGTCGCTCCTGTTGGCAAGGTACTGAAGCAGGGCTGTGACAGATTTTGCAAGCGCATAGTAACATGCAACTACTGGACCAAAAGAATCACTCACCAGCTGCTGAGACGCACAGCGCAACGCAATCATGGCGCTTGTTGCTGTGCAGACTTCGCCCTTTCCGGGTACAGAGTTAACCGTTTCGGCGCCGCACGAGAACTCAAAAGACGCTCATTTGCGCGTATTTGCACGCAGGTGAATCTGTGCGCGTGCGACAATGCCACTGACACGACATCTAGAGTGAATAACATTTTTTTCGGGCTGCTTAATGTTGAATATTGCGTTGTTTACGTTTTCGTCCCTGCTGGGTAACTTGCAGAGGATCCCTGCCTGTGGGATGGGGGAGGGGCTGTTGCTATGCAAAACATTACAGCGTGAAAAACTGTCAACTGGGTCTTAGTTTGGCATCACGGGTTTTTTTTTCTCTCTTTTTTTTTTACACTAACCCAATTCAGCTGCTTGTGGGCATACTTGTCAATACATACATCTGTACACAGTTAACACGATCAAAAAAGCTGCACCAACTGTAATAAAAAGTAAAGTTGGATGTCGCACTGAGCAGTGGCACAGTATCCTGGCACCAGAGTGAAAACTACATCATAGGATCGGCGACATTGTACCCCTTCTATGTTTCAGCCTCCGGGGATGCTCAACTGTTATTAATAGCCATCACCATCAGCATTTGCACATTAAACCTTTGATACACTTTCTAAAAAAAAAAAACCCCAACACTTTCTTCTCACTCGTGGTTATGTAACATCGATACCCAATAGTTACTTAGTCACGTGTATACATTTTGACCTTGATTTTCTTCCCTTGTTTCCATGCCATCAGGAGCAACTGCCTATCTTAGCCGCTGTGATTGGATACAGTTGGGCAGCGGGGGCTTGTGTAGTTCCCGGCTCAGCCGCCGCGTGTCGCTGTAGTGCCGAACGGAGCGTGACGTTTTGACGCCCGGCGCTCTTTGGTCTGACGGTGTGACTTTGTTTCCGGATGTTATCTGGAGCGAGAATGGCCGCTATGTTTACGTGTTGTCTAGGCTGCTGCGGAGATGGCGGGTCCGGGCATATCCCCCTCAAAGAAATGCCCACTGTTCAGCTAGATACTCACCATATGGGTAAGGTTAAGATTATCTTTGATTCACGCCTTTTTTATCCCCGTTGGCGTGCGACAGAGACATGATGGTGTTGCTACTTCCGCTGTAGCATTCGCTAGCTAACCGACAGCGGCTCGCAGTGTTGTTACATCAAATGTGTTTTTTTGGGGGAGCACTGAGTGGTGATAGCTGTGTCACAACGCCTCCATTTAATATAACGTTACTTCCTGCGAGGTTATGACGCGATTCGTGACACTTCAACGGTTAACCTTAGCTCCTGTAAAGTCAAGACATGGGTGACGGCTATCAGGTTTAACATTTCCTATTAATTTTTACTCCCCTTCACACACCTATTGCTAAAGTGTTTTAAGGCATATACACGTACGCTGCTTTGAGTAATGTTTTGTTTCTGTGTATGTGATTTAATAACATTTGAAAAGCCACAAAGTAGGAGCAAAGATTTTCAGACTGAACCAACATTGGCTAACAAAATCCTGCTTATAGTCTTAGTTGTGATTTTTTCATCTGTACATTATGTAAATTAACCAGCAACTGTGGGCTTTGTGCTGAAATTATCAGTCTGTTAATTGACCCACAAAAATAATAACCAACAGCAATTTTGCTAATGTATAAATCGTTTGTCATTTATCTAAAATTCTCTGTTTCCAGCTTCTCAGACGATTCTTTTATTTTATTTTAATCGCAAATTGATTTCCTTGTTTGTAAGACAAAACAAGCTCCTTTTAAGTCATCATTGGCTCTTAGATACTAAAAAAATGATTAACAGCAGATTAATAAAGTGTAGAAATTGCTTAATTGTTTGAAATTATTATTTAATGTAATTTTTGTAACAAGACCTATAATTGCCTTTGTTATGCAGGCACGGATGTTGTCATCGTGAAGAGCGGCCGCAGGATATGTGGCACTGGAGGCTGTCTGGCCAATGCTCCTCTGCATCAGAACAAAAGTTATTTTGAGTTTAAGATCCAGTCCACTGGTAAGAGCTCAGCTTTTGGCCGATGACCACCCTGTTTCCTTACCTCTGCTTCCCTCTTTTCCTGCCAGATTGACATTTTCTGGTGCATTCCTAGTGGGAGTCATTGACACTGACATGGTCTTTTTTTAGTAGTGACACAGTCTTGTGACTGCATACTCATTGGTGAAATTCTGTACACTTACAAAGACAGCATTCGAAACACAAGGAATTTGCTCTCATACATATAATAAGTAGATCTATCCCTGTATAGCTCCACATAACCCACACTCTGTTTAATAGCATTCAGTTGCAAATGTGCTGTGCATCCAAATTTTTATTTTTTTTAGTACTTTAATCACTTTAATTTTCTGGTTGTAAAAGAGTGGATACTCAGTGTTGTGCTTTGTGTGCAGGTGTGTGGGGAATAGGTGTGGCTACACAGAAAGTGAACCTTAATCAAGTGCCTATGGGCAGAGACACAAACAGCCTAGTCCTGAGGCATGATGGGTCTGTGTACCACAATAATGAAGAGAAGAATCGCCTGCCTGCAAACAGCCTTCCTCAAGAGGGTGACATTGTGGTAAGTGCAACATTTATTACTTTACTTGATCCTAAATATAAGTATGTTGACCTAATCTTTGTAAAAATGTAAGTGCCACCGGGTTTGCATGTAAAGTTAAACTGAATCTGTGTTTTGTCAAATAAATGAGAACTGACAAATGTGAATTGGTACTGCTGAGATTAGTTTAGTCTGTACACATATCATGGTCTTTCAACAGGCATGCCAATATAGATGTGTATTTACACAGCTTTAATCAATCCCATCTGCTGGAGGCCTGCTGGGGCAGGCTGGCCTGGATGTCTGGGGAGACCCAAAGAGGAGGGTTTTTTTAATTAGTGGGTATATTTTTGAAGGTACATTGTCATGCTTAGTCAAATATGGCCTGGATATTCACTTTTTGTGACATAAAATCCATCTATCCATACATTTTCATCAACTTATGGAGAGGTGTCCCTCTCCCCAGCAACGCTTCCCAGCTCATTGGGGCACTCTAGGGCGTTCCCAGGCTTTTCCTGCTCCTCCTGACTTGTACTGAAAATAGGAAAGAGACTTGTGGCTTGTCTTTTTAAACAGGTTATCTAACAGTCTGGCATTTCCTATGTCCTGTTAGAGTCACACATTTTGAGTAGGGAGTCTACATGTTGAAAATAAAACTGTTTTTAAATGTGCTATCCTATCACATGCTTAAATCCAGCAGTTAATTCCAGGTTTGTCTGTGTCCCTCAGGGCATCACATATGACCATGTGGAGCTGAATTTATACCTGAATGGAAAGAACATGCACTGTCCTGCCTCAGGGATCCGGGGCACTGTGTACCCTGTTGTTTATGGTAAGTTTATGTGACATGCTGGCTCCTTTACTAGTCAGCATGGGTTTATGTGGACATTGTTGACAGCCAACTGCGTTCTCAAAAATACCACTGTGGCAGTTACCATTTTATTCCACTAGAGGGCTGTATTTGTACATTTTTCAGAAACTGCTCATTCCGGGCTGATAGTTATACTAAAAAGTTTATTTAATTTTTTATTTGCTTGTTTGACAACAAACACATTGTGAGAGAAACATAGTGTGTTATTTGTACTAGTCAAATAAAGCCTTTAGCAGTAAGGGGCAGTCTTGCCACAGAGATTCAAGTTTTTTATTCTGGTCAAAGAATGATTTCATTGACTGGCTTCTCCTCTCAGGTTGACGTTAAGCTAGGCCGTGAAATCAAACCGCTTCATGTTGGAAAGAAATCTCAAAGGCTTTTGGAACTTTGTGTTTCATGTTTTTGTGCAACAGCAACACTAATGCTGCAAAAACTGTAACTGTGACTCACTTGTTTGAGCTGTCTTTGCAAACACCCTCTGTTAGTAAAGCACTTCTCAGCAGAAAATATATCCATGTGATTAGAAAGTCACCCTGATGCTTTTAATATGGTCTTAAACTTTGGAATTAATTTCCTGGTGTGTGTGTGTGTGTGTGTGTGTGTGTGTGTGTGTGTGTGTGTGTGTGTGTGTGTGTGTGTGTGTGTGTGTGTGTGTGTGTGTGTGTGTGTGTGTGTGTGTGTGTGTGTGTGTGTGTGTGTGTGTGTGCTGAAATGTTTTAAAGGGCAAATTCACTGTTTTCTAGGACGCATTTACATATCTGAACTATACTTTGGGAATATGGAAATGCTCCACTCTCACAATTCTGTGCTAATCTGTAATGTTCTACAGATGTTTACATCTATGAATACTAATGATGCCTACCCCCAACATTGAAAGTTTTCACCAAATTAGTTCCATGAGCAGCAGTGTTTTTCCTTCCAACTGATAGAAAGTTTCAACAAATGTCCGCTTTGTCTTCATCTCTACAGCTCAGTTAATGTTTCATCATTTGTGGTAAATAGAACAGCACTATAGTGGCTGTAGGCCTATGTAGGCAGTCCAAAGTAGCCGTGAGGGACTAACACGGGAAGAAACACTGATTCGCAAAAATATGTCAAGTTCACTTAAAATATGTGTCTGACAACGAATTCTTCCACAAACGTGTACGAATACAAAAAGGTAGCAAAAAAGGTGAACAGTTGAATACAACCAGATATAACCCACCACCTTTAATGACAGTGCAGTAAACAATACAAGACTACAAATCAAAGAAAATAGATGGAGAAAGATACCTAATATATTTGACCCCTACAAGCTTTACAGAGTTTCAGTGAATTACTTGATTTTTGTGATGAGTGGTTTAGAGACCCCGGATTAAAACCTGGGCTGCTGCGGTAAGGGCTCACCCTTGGTACATGGGGCACCCGCTCTGTGAGGTGAGCTAACAGGGTGCCCTTCCATACGTGATTTAACTAAGAAGTATAATAAATAAAATGTAGACACATTTCACATACATTCGTACACATTTGAAACCAATGTTATTTTTGACTTCCCATTCTCTTAATTTTAAGAGAAATGCTGAATGGGGATATGCATTATAGCTGGGATGTTGTCAAACATTGTATTTTTTTAATGTAAATACATAGTAAAAATCTATTGCAGGGGTTGATGTGAATACAATGACTAAGCTTGTGCTCTCCTCTTTTGTTGCAGTGGATGACAGTGCAATCTTAGACTGCCAGTTTAGTGACTTCTATCACACGTCTCCACAAGGATTTGAGAAGATCCTCTTTGAGCAGCAAATCTTCTAAAGGGGCACTTCCACCTCAGCACCTCTTTACGTTGTCCCCCTCCCCTATATCTCATAGCAACCTCTGTGCCGCTACAGTTTGACCTTGATTGGATAATTCTATGTGTGGCTTGAATGCCTCTTGTTTTGTTTCCCCCTGACAACTCTGTTCCTCTGCTGATTATCTGGATCCACGTTGGGGTATCCTTGAAGGAGTGGGGATTTCTGATCATTGGTCGGCTATGACTATGCTGAGGGTTAACTGTCAAACAATTACCTTTTGTCAGTGGTTATCTCCCTGAGATATCCCTGATATCTCCCTTTACTTAGACACTTTCAATTGCTGCTCACATTCTCAATCTGTGTATATGCCAGACATGGATGTAACGGTAAAATGTTCACCTATTTCAGGATCACAAGCCATGTTTTACTGACATTGCTACATACTTGTGTTTATGATTATGCCATGTCCTAAATACCATCCTGACATCTCAGCGTACGCCCTATATTTATTTATATTTATTTAATTGACAGACCATGGTATGTCTCTTTGATCTCACAAAAATTAGATTTTTGGCCAGTAAAATAATGAAGGATTCACAGACAATACTGACACATCACTCACACAATATCCCATTCACATTTATGCTGCCTTCTTTAATTAAAAATACAAATATAAGTCATGTCACTGTTTTGATTTTAGATGACACTAAGATGGTTTAAATTCTCGCGGTAGTCCAGTAAACCAGTGCACATTCCAGGGGACAGCCATGTTGCTGTTCACTGAGGTATGCTGACACGACGGTGCTGGAAAATCTTATAAAAAGCAAAACATTATTTTAAATCACTTGTATGACCAGCCGTTTATAGTCCCAACACTTTTCTCTCCTGGTGTATGTGTTCTAAATATCAGAATATGACCAGAGCGGGGGTTGGCCGTCTCTGATCAGAGATGTATGGTTAAAAATGTCAATCTGTTGTGCTGTATTGACATTGCATATCTGTTGCAAAATGTGACAGTTAAAAAAATGTAAATGCTTATCTTTGTTTGCACTAATGATGTTATTGTACGAGCAAATCCAAATATTGTTGATTCATTAAACTTTTTGTGTCTGGAGGCATGCCTTTGTCAGAGTCCTGTTCTGTCTATAAGTTGTGTATCATCTTAACCACGAGCTGCACTGCTAACAAACCAAGTCAATATTTTTGAGATTCTAATTATTTTTAGATGAAAAGTCAATATTTTGAGATATTGAAATACTAAGTCAATATTTTGGTAAAGTAATTATTTTGAGTTATTAACTCAATATTACTAAATCATTATTTTTAGTTTTTTTTTTTTTTTTTTTAGGTATCGAGTCAATATTTTTAGATACTAAGTCAATATTTTTGGTAAAGTAATTATTTTGAGTTATTAACTCAATATTACTAAATCATTATTTTTAGTTTTTTTTTTTTTTTTTTTAGGTATCGAGTCAATATTTTTAGATACTAAGTCAATATTTTTGGTAAAGTAATTATTTTGAGTTATTAACTCAATATTACTAAGTCATTATTTTTAGTTTTCTTTTTTTTTTTTTTTTAGGTATCGAGTCAATATTTTTAGATACTAAGTCAATATTTTTGGTAAAGTAATTATTTTGAGTTATTAACTCAATATTACTAAGTCATTATTTTTAGTTTTCTTTTTTTTTTTTTTAGGTATCGAGTCAATATTTTTAGATACTAAGTCAATATTTTTGGTAAAGTAATTATTTTGAGTTATTAACTCAATATTACTAAGTCATTATTTTTAATGTTTTTTTTTTTTTTTTTTTGGCATCGAGTCAATATTTTTAGATACTAAGTTAATATTATGAGATAGTAAGTCAGGTTTTCGAGAAAGTGTCTCTCTTTTTCTGTCAGTGGCGGGAATAGGCCTCTATATTTGCATAGATAAGTCTAAGGTGAATGTATTATTAATTATTACTGCGTGGAGGAAGCCGCGGTCACCAGGACAGCCCATGCAGGAGGCATGCATTAACTCCTCCCTCCTCCGAGCAGCAACAGCAGCAGCAGCAGCAGCAGCACAGGAGCTGCCGTGCCTCGTCTTTCACGGAGGAGATCCCGAAAGCCGGAGTAATAGCTAAACCCCAGACAGCCATGGCAGAAAACGCCGGCTTGGAAAACCACCGTATCAAGAGCTTTAAAAATAAAGGACGCGATGTCGAGGTGAGTCCACATGTGAATGCGACTGTAAAGAAGATGAATCGAGTTGGATTCGCGTAGAAAACGACAGTCTTTGGGCCTCGTTGGGGAGCCTGGCCCCGGCTGCAGCTGCCAGCTAGCTACTGAGCTAGCACGTACGCTAGCTAAGAGTTCGCCATCAAAAAGTGCCCATTTGGCCTGTCTTGTTAGCGGTAAATCCCCCGACCCCGAAGCGATTGTGCTGATTGTACTATAGCTAACGTCAGTAAAATATCGACCTCCAGTAGTTATTGTTGGTAAAGAGTACGCGACATCACATTGGGATCGTTTAATTGGGAGAATTAAGGGCAGGGGATGTAGCTGTCACCGCTAGCTAACGTTAACTAGCTAGTTGGATTGGACGCCGGTCTCAAAGCAAGGCTGGGCCCGGCCGGCACCACAATCTTGACATTTTCTCTTGTAATACCGCCAGCCCGACCTTCAGTTACGCTGACGCCTGGACGTCACACACATTTGCCATTACGGGTGAAAAAACGTCGGCTTAGCTTGAGTTACGTGGTTGTTCCACATCCAGCCTAACCAAACATTGCCCCTCCTTGTTAGCTCGCTAACGCTGTCAACCACACAGCTAGCACGTAAAGCCCAGGTGAGCCAGCTAACCCGAGCCGTTAGCTAAGCCACTAAACGGCTAGCCGAGCGGTGATGATGCGGTGACCTCGGCTGTACGGGTCTACTTTGATGTGGGGCAAATACATCGCTAATTAAAACCATTTAAAGTCATGAATGAATTGTTTGATTAGAATCCATCGTCGATACTTGGGTCGAATTGAGCTAGCAATATTAATTACAACTTCGTCTGATGTAATAATCATATTGTGCACGTGTCTCTGATGGTTATACATCAGCTTGACATTGCTGCGTTAACGTAAACGTGAAGGACGTTCGTGGCTGCTTCGCTGTCATGTCATCTACTCCGCCGGTGTACTGTGCACCCTCACACCTAAATCCACGTACGAAACGCTGCGTGTTGCAGCATCATTCAACCAACGAGTCTAATTATAAATCTCCTTGACAGCATTTGTCTGTAATTCCCGCTGACATGATGAGCAAACCATTTGGGCTGTGTTCAGACAGGCCACGGTGAAGGAGAGCCAACAGCCAAACGGTTGTCAAGGTGGCAAATATCAAGACGTCAAGTTAATGCACATAATACACACGTGATTTTATCCAAATGCAACTCTCTCAGCCTAAGGGGTTTATCAACAACGAGGCAAACAAAGGGTTGTCTGAAAATGGCCCACTCACAATCCGTCAGGGTGCAAGCACAGACTGATGCCCCATAGTTGGTTGTTTTGAAACTAGGAGTGAGTGTGACGAGCACATGGCTACTATGACAGACAGATTTTGCCAAGTGCGTTCCTGATGCTATTTCAGGCGTCTTGGATGTCTGACCTGGGTCGCTATGAGAACCTCTGCATGATTATGAGTTTTCCTAAATTGATGAGTCAGACTACAGGAAGAAGGGGGGGGAAATGCAGTCTGGGGTTTTATTTATTTAGGCCAGGCACAACAGATTGCTCCCCGTTTCTTAGGATTATTATCATTAGGAACGGCTTTAAATTGCACAGTAGTAAAGTCTCCATGGCTGCAGGTCATAAGCTCCGTTGTTTTCCAGGATATCGAATAAATGTTGTTAATGGGTCATATTTTATGTACTGGCTGACTTTTTGAAGTGTACTGACTGAAAAATTCATTATTTTTGTCATCCAGCCTGGACTTTTATTTTATATTCTGCTTTCTGATCGTGTTATGGGACATTTTGGTCTGGGGCGACGTGATGGCATTATTGTTTTGCAGTGGTTGGGAGACCCCTCTCTCTTCGCTCCAAAGCCTCCTGAGTTATGACTGTCCCAGATTACGTAACGGGCTATTTAGGAAGGCAACATGAACCTCTTCAAACAGTCACAAGATCTTAGACCATCTCAAACTGTTCAGGATGAACTGCAAACCCAACAGTCTTTCCTCACTTGTGCTGTTTGTTAGTTGTTTTTCTAGATCTCTTTCCTTCAAATGTGCTTGTAGAGGTTTCTGTTTTTAATATTCCATCACAGATTTATGTCTAATTTGAGGTGGGGATCTACTTGCACCATGTTGTTTAAGTTTTGTCATTAAAATGGTTATAAAATTTACCAAATTGTTTTATTATTGAAATGTGTAATCTTAATCTCATGGAAATCATGGTATAAAAAATGTTTTTAAAAATGTTTTAATTTAAAAACAAACAAAACAACAACTTACGTTGGCTTATGTTCTTTCTCTTTCTTTTCTCACCCTGACAGACTATGAGAAGACATCGAAATGAGGTGACAGTTGAGCTGAGAAAGGTGAGAAATGATGCACCAGCCGCCTACACACATGGACCAATCAGTCAAAGTATTACACATCTGTGTCAGATCCTAGATCAGTGGAGTTGGACTCATTGAGGAAGGCGACAATTCAGACAGCCATTGTATGTTTACAACCAGTATGAAAATGATTAAAAAAGAGCGAATATCGGCAAATTGGCCATTTAAGTCCAGAGCACCTGGCGACCGGGCCGATTGATTCATTGTTAATGTCAAAAACATTGCTTGACCTCTTTCAGTGAACTGGCTCAATTTTTAACAAAGCCTTATTCATCCACCCACCATTACACTGACTCTGAATCACCCAGCATTTGGCATGAGAACTGTTGCAAGCCATGCATTTTTGGTTTCCTTTGGTACAAATCTAGCAATTCTGTTTTGAGGCACACCTGTGTAATTCATACGACAACAGGGACATTTTTAATAGCCATTGTACAATGTGCTGTGAGTGCATGTGAGTTTTTTGTTGTTGTTTTGGTCCTTTTTTAAGGCCCAACCACACTGAAAGCGATAAATGCCTCGCTTGACATGTGTCAATTGATGCACTGCATGCATCAGATCTGTACGTGCCAACTAGCAGTAATTTAGGATACATATAAGTGATATATAATCATGGTCCTGGTTTGAAAACTACAGAGTAGATGTGATATCATTATTGATATGATATGGATGAAAGTTAAACTAGATGATATGAAATTGGCTTCACGCGACCTGCTGGATAGCAGTATCATTGTGTGAATAATTTAACTTCTTAAATAAAATATTGACCTCTAGGGAAAAATCCTTTTCTCTCTCTTTCTACCCCTTTCCAAACTGGTTCTTCAGCCATTTATAAACTTAGGTTTACTTTAAATGTAGCTGAACAGTGTAGGAATTGTCAACTCGTCATAGACTAAGCAGATCCTCGAGTTGCTGATGGGAAGGATCAGACGTGGCACTGGACTGTAGTGGGTTGCAGAACCATAGAGCATGTTTTGAGATCATTTGGAGTAAGTCACACTGTCTGCAGCGTCATTGGAATTATGGGTCTTTAATACAGCTTTACAGGAGTGGGATTGTAGTAACTTGTAAGTGTCGCTCTGTTTTACTGTGCTTTTTTTTTTTGTGTGTATTCTGAAATCTGAGGTTCGTTTTATTTTCACACACAGTTGGAGGCTGATTTCTGTTTGTAACAGATGAATGGATCAGTCACATCTTAGCCGAACTAAGAATTCTTTGTTTCTGTTTTGAATGTGATGTCTGACAACAGGAAGACCACTCACAACTAACACTTTTTTCTTGGGGAAGAACTTTCTTTCTCGATTGATTGGAAGTGATGACTTTGAGAAACACAGCACTAACACTATCAACTACAAAGGCTAAATTAAGTAGTGATGTTTCTCTAGGTATGAACATACGTAGCAAAATGAATGATCATTTTAGTTTATCTATTGCCATACTGATACATTTTGCCCACACGTCTTATCTGCGTCAGTTGAGACTCAGATTTGTAGACATTTCTCGACTCTAAGAAGCGTGGCAATGCAGATGTGGACCGTTCTGCATCAGGAGTTATCTTTCATTTTAGCTCAGTGTGAGTCTTTAACTGCCTGTTGCTTTCATTTGCTGTCACACTGGTTTCCCTACTCGCGTCTTTCTCTCCTCTTGTCTGATCTGAGACAGCACTTCAGTCCGCTAACTTTTTGCTCTTGCAAGTACCAATATAAGCTGGCCTGTTTCAACAGCCTGACAAACGCGTGACTGCATGCTGAAATTCAACCGCCGTATTCTGGTGGGAGATGCAGTGAGCAAACTAAGAGTAGAAGAGGACAAGTAAAACTAGACTAAAATCTAACTACCGGTAAGTCTGCTAGCCGCCAGGCTAATTCATGCAATGTAAAATACAACCGGTGTTGAGGAAGTGCCCTGTCTGAGAGCTTATCTTATTTTATGATCACCTTGTTAAAGATTATTTGAAGAAAAAATTCACATAAAATTTAGTAAGATGCGTCTTTTCTGTGATGTTTCTTTCCTAACAAAATGGAAAGTGATTCCAGCATGTTTTATTGCCATTTTAATTTGATTTCTTAGCATATTTTTGATGATTATCAGGATTATATCATGAATCGTGACTTGAAATGTTCATATCATCCCATAACTTAGCACACTTGTAATACACTGCAGAAGGATTTATGTATTAGTTTTGCAATGTTTCTATACTGAGGTGGGTCACAAACATTGAAAAGATTAAGTTTTTTATATTAGATTGATATCGTCTGATTTTTTTATTTTTTTTTTTGAAAGCACCGTTTAAATAAATCAGATACATCAGACTGCTTGTACATAAAGTAGCCATGTCAGTAATATAGAAACATGGAAATGCAATATGTTGAGATTCATCACAAATCGTTGTACATTTGAATTGTTTACATCATAATCAAACCGTGCAGCCAGTGAATATTCACACACTTATAAAGATATATGCTATAATTCAGAGTTGTTCCCTCTTAGTCTCCTGGAATAGGAAAGGTACATTTGTGTCCTGTGGTTTGCACGAAATGATTGAAATCAACCTTTTGCTGACATGGCACAAAAGTGGCACTGTAAAGAAACAGACACCATTTAAACATCAAATTCGATTGCAGACAGATTCACATGCATGTCTTAGGACCTAACTGAGCTGGTAATTCCAATAAACAAAACTCTTAAGGGACTCTTTAAGCATTGTTCTTCCAGAGAAAGGCCAGAGAATACTGGTAAACAAGCATGTAGAGCAGCACATTCATCGCCATTCAATGCTGGCAAAGCTAGCGGTATTAAGACAAAGAACATCATTGCTATGAAAAACTGAGGTGGTCTCCAGTCTAGCACATTCCTTTTAGCTGGATCAGAGCAGCAAGAAGCACTGCACTAGCTGATTAGTCATCAGTGACGCACATCAGCATGATGCACAGGAATGTAGGGCAAGGGAATCTCCTCCTACCACTGACTCACATGCCCTGTGGATTGATGGGATGTGTGGGACTCTCTTCCCGCCTGTACGTACATGTGTCTTTGTGTTTCCATACTGAATGAATGTGTGCTTCCTAGGGGTTTGAGTCTGTTGATGGTGAGCGGGGTTAGATGGTTATGGGTCAGTGTCCTTGAAAGATGTGCACGTGTTTTTACTAGCCTGCAGGAAGATTTCTGACTTACCCCCCTCTAGGATGGGATTTCTAAGATGTAGACTTCACTCCATAAAAGAAAAGTTTGGGAAAGCAGAATTGTTTTTGAGGTGGGCCTAGATTCACTGTCACTTTTAAGCATTCATGAATGCATTAATGAACACTTTCATCTCCGCCCCTCATTTCTTTTGTCTTTTTTTCCCCTCTCGTCAGAACAAACGAGATGAACATCTACTGAAGAAGAGAAATGTCCCGCAGGAGGAGAGTCTGGAGGACTCTGATGTCGACTCAGACTTCAAAGGAGTAAGTGTGGGTTTGTGCTTGAGCATGAGCGATGTAGTGAGACTGTCTGGATAACCAATCAGAGGGGTCAAAATCAAGTGGGCAATGTTTTTAATTCAACGTTTAACTGAACAGATTCAGGAAGAATAAAATGTCTTTTGGGAGAGTTCGGTTTTTCGTAGGATTTCCTCCCAAAGAAAATCATTTATAGTGCAAATAAATATTGTATCGATGCCTGTGAGTAATATGCATCAACTTTAACGGACCAATTCACCCATATTACAAAAAGTTCATTCTTGAGCACGTGGTAGCAATGCACCATGTGGTTTATTTAGGCACAGAATTTTAATTAAGGTCAGTGGAGTTTTGTTTGTGGTCCTCGCAGCAATGGAAAAACTAAAACAGACAATTAAAATATCTTTTTGTGCAAATTGACAATCTTATTCTCCCTCACTGATGGAAGTATTTTAGGACTTATATTTACTGCCGAGTATGTACAAATATATCCTGGATAATAAAGTGTGGTTTCTACATCCATAATGTTTCAATTAAACAGCAAAACTTCCACACTCTCGCTGTAATGTCAGTTCAGTGCTCTAGTTTCTCCATATGATTTAAGCTACCCAAGATGCATTTATCTCCAAAGCCATTGACTTCTGACGATATTCTCTGAGTAGATAAATGAAACGGTGAGGAATAGCCCGCAGGGCGAGCCAATCTGTGCATCCTAATCACAAACTGAAATTTGCAGTCTCAGTTTGTGGCCCACAGATGTGAGAAAGGAGTGCAGAGTACTGTTTAAAATGACCGCATGTCCAAGCTGTTGTTGTAACCTCATTGTGTTAGTTTTGTGTGTAAGAGGCTGAAGCACTGTTGCAGTCTCACGGGAGCTGTGATGAAAGCTAATGCTATCAGTGTTTGTTATACTGATGAGGCTTTCAAAATGTCGAGCCAGTGCGGTAGCAGCAGAGAGGCGTATCTTAATCAAAAATAACACTTGATAGTGATGCAAGCCAGCCTGGATGTGGGGTGGGTCTACGCTGAATTCTCTCAGCCCTATTGGATGTTTACAAGGACACTTGAAAGAACAGAGGAGCTGCAGCTATAATTTCCTCCTATCTGATTCACTTCACATGCACACTGCATTTTGCATATTCTGCATTACTCATTTTCATGTCGGACACCAAGGTGCATTGGGCAAGCTGCTAAAGTCTCAATGAAGATGTGTTAACAAAAAGCACATTTAAATGAGTTTTAACATATCGTGTGGTGTTAATCAGTGGTCAGTTACGTCTTTCTCCAGTTTGTTATACTGCCAAAGTATGATTTTTATGCTTAGCAGACTGACTTTTCTAATATTCCTCTGCATTTCTCTTTTCGTTCAGCAAAACGTTACGCTTGACGCCATCCTACAGGTAAGTCTTTCATTGTGAATTTGCCTTTCACAAATGTACCAGCAATAGCTCCCGAGTTGTTAAATGAGTCCGTGCTATCACTTATCATGGCCTTCACTCCTTGTCACTGCAGAACGCTACGAGTGATAATGCAGTTATCCAGCTCAGTGCTGTACAGGCAGCCAGGTGGGTGACTTCACAGCGCGCACACACACATACACACATACACATACAGACAGACAACAGCTGTTTTTGCACATGAAGTTCCTGAAGTTTGTTTTTTTTTTTTTTTTTTTCAGAAAACTGCTCTCAAGTGACAGAAACCCTCCCATCGACGACTTGATAAAGTCTGGGATCCTGCCCATTTTAGTCAAATGCCTGGAAAGGGACGACAAGTAAGTCTGACTCCAAAACAGTTTGCCTTCAGTGTTATTTCTCTTTGATACGATGAACCGAGTGTTCTCGCTGTTACGCTGCTACATCAAGTGTTTGCCGCACCTCAGGCTGTGTGTGTGTGTGTGTTTGTTTGTGCGTGTTTCTGTGCGTGTGTGTGTGTGTCAACACGTGCGAGTGTGTGTGGAGGTGCAGAGGGCAGTTGGCTGCTCCTTAGGTCCAGGCCAAGCCAAATATAACAGCATTCCTGTCTCTCAGAGTTCCCCAATTCCCAGGACCTTATGTTCACTGAGAGGGGAGACTGAATAGTTGGGGGGGTGGAAGAAGTTGTAAGGATTCTACCATGGCAACCCAACAGCAGATAGCAACACGTTAGCATGGAACACCATCTTATATTGGACATTTGAAATCTTTGGGTTGCAATGCAGTATATGTGCCTCCACCCAGAGAGAGTAATTGTCTACTATGTCGCCATAGCATTATAGCTAAAGGCCAATGCAGTTCAGCCTAATGACACAGTGAGGTACAGAACCATGATTGATGCTCCAACATACTCAAAGTTAAAGGACAAATTGTCACTTGTCCTCATGCAAATTCAGAAAATGCACCGCTGTTGTTGTTTTCCTTGTGTTGCAAATGGCCTCCAACCACATTCCGTTGTGCATTCCTGTGTTGCATAATGACAATAGATGATCCTTGAATCCTATTTTGTCCACAGTGGCTGGTTACATGACAATGGGCACCACACCCTGTTTTCTGTTTGACATCCCTGCTGTCGCTTGAGACGCCAGTAGGAAATCCAAATTGTGGGTTTATTGCCTGATGAAATATTTAGTGGAATAGTCGCACTTAACACCCGTTGCCTTGATTTAGTAGCATTTGGCTGGTGGGTGGTGGAAGGATCACTTGCGACTGTGATTTCTTTTTGTGTTATTGTGTCATTTCTGGTGGCATTTTAGGAATCTTTTTTTAATATATAATCATGGAAAAGTATTCCATGATGAGCAAAAAGCTTTGAATGAGAATCGGTTTGAGACGCATTGCTCCAAATATACAAAAATCAACCTCGAAAAACGTACAATTTCAGGAATTCAGGAAGATTCACATCAATATTTAGCATCATTGTAACCCCCCTTTCTGTCAGATTATACCGTAAAAACTACATGACATTTCTTTTGTCTTTTTAACTTTAATAACTGGTTTGGTGTTCGTTGTCCTGCAGCCCCTCTCTTCAGTTTGAGGCAGCTTGGGCTCTGACCAACATCGCCTCTGGAACGTCAGCACAGACTCAGGCTGTGGTTAAATCAAGTAAGTTGACCCTACATTCTGTCTTCCTGCACTCTGTGTTTGTGTACTGTCTGCAATCTGCCGAGCTAGCGTGTTTATTTGTTTTGCATTCAATTTTTTTTTGGATTGTGTTTTTATTAGATATCTGTGCACTCTTATTTTGAAACAAAACCAACATGACTCTCTCTGTAACAGCCAGCTAATCACATGAATGCTGATCATGGGTTCCACTCCAGTTAGGGAGGAACGGCGCTTATCTAAAACAGACCGTAGATTTAAAATTAAACGACACATTAAAAACAAAATGTTAGATATTTTAATGCAACTCGACCATTTCAATTGAATGCGATTTGTACCATATGGAAATGCACCACATAGAACATTTCAGATATTTTAGCAACAAACCTCCCCCAAATGGTTTAATCTTCTGATTTGTCTAACTTCCTGCTTGTGAAAGAAGCCCTTGCACTTCTTGAGTTTAGCTAAAGTTGGCTGGAGATTCTGAGAATTGAGTGAGGCCACCAAAACGTTATTAATAACTAAGATGGAGGTAGAGTTGGCCCGCCCAAGAGGTGCAACAAACCTAACTGCAGAGTTGTGAAGATGTCAGTCAAGCCCTGTCTGTACATGCTCACCACTCCTGAGAAGAGGTTTAACAAGGTGAAAGTCTTTTTTAAATGTTTTATCCTCGGAGTGTACACTAGTCGTGTAGCCTTAAATGGACATGCTCCCATTGGCTACTAGAAAGGAATCTTTTAGTGGTGAATAGTCATGTTGTTGCTACTTACCTTGTTTGTTTAAGTTCACTTTGAACGTGATTGGGCAACAGGACTTAAAACTGGAGTTTCGCAATCCGTCACCTCGGGCAAGTTTGTGATTCATTGCTGTTTGTGTGTAGATGCAGTCCCCCTGTTCCTGCGACTGCTACACTCTCCCCACCAGAACGTATGTGAACAGGCTGTATGGGCCTTAGGAAACATTATAGGTAAGTGGCCTGGGTTGAATGTGTGTGTGTTTGTGTTCATACAGCTTGTTCAGAGTTGTGTTGACCTCTGCCCTTTGCCTGCCCAGGTGATGGTCCACAGTGCAGGGATTATGTCATCTCCCTGGGTGTGGTCAAGCCCCTGCTTTCTTTCATCAACCCATCGATCCCTATCACCTTCCTTCGCAATGTCACCTGGGTCATTGTTAACCTCTGCCGCAACAAGGATCCCCCACCACCTATGGAAACCGTGCAAGAGGTGGGTGTGCAGGCTTTCATGTGCCAGATAGATGGATGGGCTGCTCTGCCTTTGACTCTGTCACTGCAGGCTGCGTCACACGGAGTAGTTGCTGTGCCTTTTCAGTAGCCAAATCAGCCTCATCACCCAGGGGGATTTCAAACTATAAAGCTCTTTATGTGGCATTTGAAGTCTGGCTTGACAGATATTCCTCTGTGTTTTTTTTTGTATGGTCTTTTCATTCTGCCCTGTTTTGCCTTGATCTGATCTCTTCCTCTGCCTACATCCAACCCACTCACAGCCTACTTTTCTTTCCACACAGATCTTGCCTGCCCTGTGTGTGCTAATATATCACACCGATATAAATGTAAGTGTAAGTAGCAGAGCAACAGATGATTGTCGTCTTACTCACTGATTTTTATAGATTGTAAAGAAAAATCACTTGGCTTTGTGCCTTCTTACAAGTCTCCTGTGTCTGCATGTTTAGATCCTAGTAGACACAGTGTGGGCTCTCTCCTATCTGACGGACGGGGGCAACGAGCAGATCCAAATGGTCATTGATTCTGGAGTCGTTCCATATCTTGTGCCTCTCCTCAGCCACCAGGAGGTCAAAGTTCAGGTCAGACTTTGTTTTATTTATTGAAATAATTAGTCTTTGTCTTTTTTTATCTCCAGCAAGATGAAAATGTAATCAACTAATTAATCAGTCAAGTGATTTTAAAGTTGTTGTTTTTTTTGTTCTTTGTCTTCAAACTGCAGACGGCAGCTCTGAGGGCAGTGGGTAACATCGTGACAGGGACAGACGAGCAGACACAGGTTGTGCTCAACTGTGACGTCCTCTCACACTTCCCCAACCTGCTCACACACCCTAAAGAAAAGATCAACAAGGTATCACCACCCCAGCCTCAATATTCATGTTGTTGTTTTTTATTTTGTTAGTCTGCCAGTTTCTTGTTAGTATGGAAATAGGAGTAAAGTGTCTGTGCGTGCAAACGGCAGTGAAGTTCATGACATTTATGAGAGCTATCTTGTTTCACTGTCAGGAAGTATAATATATCTGGAGCAGACTTTTGTTATGTATTCCCTTTCTTGCGCAATTACATGAATCATGAATCTCTAATTTAATGGAAGTTGCAGTAGTTAGATTATATACACAATAAAGTTTAAAAGGCCAAAACACCAGAGTAAAAAAAATATATTCCAAAAAGTCAATCATCTGCTGTATGCCCTGTTTACTAGCCCAATGACAAAGTAATGTTGTGAAAGAGGAACGCATGGGTGTGGAAGATCTAGAGGCGGTTCTGAGTATTTGTGATTGGTCTGTTTGCAGGAAGCAGTCTGGTTCCTGTCCAACATCACAGCCGGGAACCAGCAGCAGGTCCAAGCTGTGATCGACGCTGGGCTGATTCCTATGATCATTCACCAACTGGCTAAGGTTTGTGCATGTTGCAACTACAGGAAATTAATGGTTTCAAGCGTTATATTCTCAATTCTTTATATTCGGTTTTCACAAATCATGCTTTAACACGTTACATTGGCGTTTAATTGTATTCTGTGTTTAGTATCCAGAGAGCGCAAAACAACTCTTGATAAAATGAATTGAACATCGACTGCATGCATGGCCTAGATTTTCTCTGTGCTTTGCCGTTATGCTGCTGTAGAAAAGAGCTGCTATGTGCACATCTTAGTGACAGGCTGTCTCTCTACAGGGTGACTTTGGTACACAGAAGGAGGCAGCGTGGGCCATCAGCAACCTCACCATCAGTGGGAGGAAAGACCAGGTGAGCTGGTGTATTTCTATAAACTGCAGAAACCCTACCTAGCATGTGAGTCAGTCATATAATATTCCATAATTTTGAATAGTAAATGCTTTTTACTGAAGGATAAAACTAGGTGTTATGTTGACTTTGGTGATTTCCCGAGGACGTGTTCCACGCTTGTAACCATGTACCTATGTTGTAATCAAGTATGGATGTGGTGTGTATGTGTGGGTTTGTGTAGGTGGAGTTCCTGGTTGAGCAGAATGTCATCGCTCCGTTCTGTAACCTGCTGTCGGTGAAGGACTCCCAGGTGGTGCAAGTCGTCCTGGATGGCCTGAAGAATATCCTCATCATGGCAGGAGACGAAGCCAGCACTATTGCTGAGATCATAGAGGAGTGTGGAGGTCTGTGTCTGGCTGACTGCTCCTCACATATCATTTTTAAAATCCTCTTAATAATTTAAGATCCTTTATCTTATTTGGAAAATTGGTCGCAGGACTACAGTTTGTGGTATCTACTTTTCCATGCCTTATCTGATTCATATTTTAACAGCCTTCTTGGTTGCATAATGAGCAATGTGAGTTCCTGCAGTTGCCAATTCCCAGTATTTATGATGTTAATGTTAACAGGAAATGTTTGTCATTGTTTTGGTTTTTACAGGTTTAGAGAAGATAGAAAATCTGCAGCAGCATGAGAATGAGGACATCTACAAACTAGCCTTTGAGATTATCGATCAGTACTTTTCAGGAGATGATGTAAGTTTACCACCAGTGGTCTTTGTTTGTTTTTCCTGCCTAGTCAAAAAAAACTTCCTCTGCTGTCATCTCACAATATCTGTCCTTTCCAGATTGATGAAGATCCCAGCTTGATCCCTGACACAACTCAAGGAGGGACCTTCAACTTTGATCCAGCTTCCAACATGCAAACGAAGGAGTTTAACTTCTGAACGCCAGGATGTTTGGTTCAACCAGCTGCACGGGTACTCTGTAATCAACCCAGACATTCATCCATCTCTCCTCCAACCTGGCAACCTGGTACCGAAGGATTTACTTAGCATCACTTCAACATGGAAACTCACCACTGAAGGATTTACCCACCCCACCTCTGCACTGCGGGGTGTTTGTTTGATTTTTTTTTCTTTTGGTAAATGATCATCCTTCACCGAACACTTGCAACCCAACGTAGGAGTCCTGGTCATTCAACAGGCGCGTCACCATTTGGCAACCTGCATCAGGAGGGTTTGTCGGAATTATCTGCCAGTGCTTCTAAATAACACACGAGAATAAAACTAGAAGGAATAAATAAGCCTTCGTGGCAAGATTTAATTGCCAAATGTCAAGTCTTCACAAAGACAAAAACACAAGCACATTTTCAGACACAAACACACACACACATACACACTTTTTGACACTTAGGATTTGTGTGCATACTTCTGTTATAAGCCATCATATCACTCATGGGGAAGAAATACTGCTGTTTGTTTGTGGTTTTAATTTTTGTGCTTTCCCTCCCCTGGATTGTCCTCTGGTGTTACTTCACCTACGTGCACGCACACTGACATACAAGTACACACATCAACACACTTTAGTCACACAGATTCCCCGATGGCCGGGCACCCTAGTAACCCTCTCTCACCCAGTTTAAAGAGTTAATCCCTGAGCTAAGCCATGATTAACCACGGACCCCCACTGCCCTCCCAGGAGAGTCCTGGGGCAGGTGGAGGGGCGAAGGGCTCCAAGGCAAAAAGAGGACTCCGTGGCAAACTGACTGACGGGACTTCTGACTCTATGACGTCACTTTTTTGAACGTGACATCTGTTGAATTATCAAGTTTAACTTTTGTTCAAAAAAAAAAAAAAAATCATCAAAAATGTGAAGAAAAATGCCATTATTATTATTATGTCTAAATACATACAACTGTAAAACCTGCTAACTGCCTGCTTCTGATTCAGCAGAGCGTCAACTGTTATGTTTTTACGGATGTGAATACCTGTCACGGGAGGAAGCACCTTTTTAAGGTGAAGACGCAGAGACTCAACAGAAGAGGAACATGTCAGCTGTAGCATTCACCCCCGTACAGGACATCCACTTGTGCAGCATGAGCTCGGTCACGTCCTGTGATCTAGTGAAGTGTTTGCTCGGGACTCTCCTGTAATGTGAAACTGGGAAGGGGGGGGCTTTAAAAAACAAACAAAAAGAGTTTAAATCAGCACGAAATTGCTTATCTGACATTTTTTTAATTTTTAATTTAATTTAAAAAAAATATTTTGATTTTTCTCTTTAAACAAATATTTTAGGTTCATGTTTCAGCTTCTTCTGGTTGAGTCTGTGGAGCTTCCATATGTCCGTTTTTACTTTTATTTTTCTTCAGTCTTATGCACACGTCTGAGAAGGCATATTGTCTGCCTGCAGAGAGGGACCTATACTCATTGAAGACTAGACTTATAATACGGAGTACAGGTCCTGATTATAGTACTTAACTACTTTTTCGATGAAGAGGTCACACGTCATCACTCAATTTGAATAATTGTACAAAAAATGTGATGTGAATCTCTCCTTGCCGTCTAATGAATATATGAATATATTTACATAAAGCCTGTACAAAGCTGCTGCAGCTGACAGTCATTGGATGGACGATGCCCTTACTGTCATAGATGGCTGGGGAAGGTTTCTGTTTTTTTTTTGTTTTTTTTTGGAGCAATATGTCTTTTGTTTTCAATGTTTTTATTTTTGACTTGCATATGTATTGTGATGACATGCTGATGAATTGGAACAGGCTGGGTTTTTTTTCTCTTCGTGTTGGTGACGGGCTGTTTAAAATGTGCCGTCCCATGTCCCAGTTGGCGTGCGGGTGTGGGTTCAAGGTGCCAAACTTTGAACCCGACCCTAACCCTGGTCTCGAAGACTATGATCCTCTGGTTGGCTGCTAACTACTGAGAGGGGGTCAGAACAGGTGTGGAAGGGGGGAGGGGGTCACACTGGGGTTTTAAATATGGGGTGGGGTTGTTATGAGCAGCCCAGGCTTGTTTTTGGGACTAGCTGTTTATTACTGAACAAAACTATAGCGAGGGTGTACAGTCATGAACTAGCAGACTAGACCGAGCCACTTTAAAGATTTACAATTTCGTTGCCTTGTATCTGAATTGGATACAAGCTTATGATTGTTGCAAGATTTTTACTTGCTAATGAAAAGTTGTTTTAAATAAAAAATAATAGGAGAAAAGCAACAGACAGCGTTTTGGCCTCTGATTGTTTATATCTTTTTATAAATTTTAGATTGAATTCCTCTCTTTAAGGTGGCTCATTGATGCTTTCAACTCTTGTGCATATTAAAGACAAGAATGAGTTGAAAATCATTGTGCCTTTTGTTTTTCATTTCAACTAAAACTAGGTTTTATTGAATAGAAACGATTCTTTGACCGACTGGAGAGTTTTGTAAAAGGGCGTTACGGTAACATGTAGTCTCCCTGTTGTTGGAGTTTGCCATGGGAATGGTCAAGGCTGCTCTCTGCTGTTGAGAGCAGCTCCTCCCCTTCAGTCTTATTCACTGAACATTATAGCACACCTTATCTCCCACTCATTTACCCCTCCCCTTCCCCCCCTCCCTCCTCAAACACCACAAACCACCATCGCCATATTTCAGTCAGGGGATTTTTTGATATCATCTCCCATCTCACCCTCAGGACATGATCTGTGTTTCTGATCCTAACCAAAATAAACTTGCTGTTTAGCCGTTGGATCCTCTGTGCTTGCAAGTGTTGTGATTCACGCATTCAATGGCTGTCGGTCAAATTTAAGTGTGAATGTGAAAGAAGATTAGCGGAGGATGATTTTCAAGTGTTTGCGTGAGCGGGAGGAACACACTTTCCCTTGAGCTCCTGAATTTGTTGTCACTTCCTCTCCATTGGTAAGAGCTGTGTCACGTCTTGTCAAACCAAAAATGTGAGTTCTCTTACTATCGCTATTGTCTGCGACAGTTCCTTGACAACACAGGTGAGATCTCTTGACCTCTTATAACACGATGGGTGAGCAATTGGCTGCTAGACTCTTCTCTTTCTGCAGGTGACATGTTTGTGCATTTACCCAACAGCTCAGGTGTATCGGAGCAGTTGACGCTAAAAATTAGGAAATGTTTCTATGTGCAATGTTTGTTTTGTTAATAGCACAGTGTTTGCTGAATCTGTGTGTGTCTGGCTTACCTAATTGTTAGGTCCTGTTTCATAAAAATCAGTTTTAATATCTGATGTTACACCTACAGAGTGCAATTTCCAAAGTATAAGTATGTGTAATTAAATGATCTGACCTTGGAAAACAGGACATGGCCCCATTAGTAGCCGTTCTGGAGCTTTCTGTCATTTTACACAATCTTCCTGTGCAGATGTGGTACCCAGTTGGCATTGAATTTATCACTTTAAACTTACGCCTTACAGTCATTTTTAAAGTATAATTCTGTGACAACTGGGCCAACTCTCCAGAGCAGCTACTGCATGCAGTCTGTGGTGAGACTGAGTTGGTTTCTGGGGGCCTTTGGGCTCCTGATACTTAAAGATCAATAATCTTAATACTGATGATACCCCATCGGTTGAGGAAGACCATGAAATGTGGTAGAAAGTTCTAGAAAGAAATTATTTTGACCCTGACTAGTGTGCTAAGCTTTGATTTTTATTATTTTATTATTTATCTGGTGAAATTCCGCTTATTTAAACTGTTTCCAGGACTGGATTCTGGAGTCTGAACTCCATCTGCAATCGATTATTTTGGCCTTTTAGTCACGTGACGTGTTTTTCTTTTCTCCTGACTTCCGCAAATACAGCGTCACAGCTGAAAGTGGCAGCTTCGGTTGGAGGCGAGAAGACCGACACGGACCCGTGTGGCCCCCGGGGGAACCGTCAGCCCCCAGAACCGTTAACGACACCAGAACCCGGACCCATTTCCAACAGGTGGGCTCAACGAAAAGCGTTAAATAGTGTTATTCTGTAGCTTTGGACGTAGTTTGAAAGCCGTTAACGGCTCGCCCGTTAGCGTTGGCGCTTTCATAAAAACGGATCCGTTCTAGTACCGACTCCACTTTGATGTGTTGTGTCAGCTCGAATGGGTTTGCTGAATAATGCGTTTGTGACAATGGCCGACGTTAAGCGAAGTTGTTAGTGTTCGCTGGGCGAATTAATGTGATGTCACAACCTCTGTGGCCTCACAGAGAGACTTTTCAATCACTTTCCTGTCAAAGTCGCCCGTTGTTTTTAACCGTTAACGGTTTGAGGGAAAGCGGCCAACACACCTGTGTACCGTTAAACGGTTGTAAAATCAATCCGCAAGCAGACGTTCAGTGACGTTTACACTCACAAAGTCAACTGTCTCCCTCCGCCGGTTTGAGGAATGTCTTCCAGGTGACCAACCCTCTACATATTTGGTTAAAAGAGCTCCCAACATATTTACAGTCCATCTAATCATCTATTCTGGGGTTCTACTTTTCTAGACTGGAAAACAAATTCAAAATAAAAGGTAGTTTGTAGGGTAAATGGGAACCTGAACTAAATTGACATGGCAAAAATTATACAACAAATATATTGTGATAAGTTAGCTCCCAGTACATTGTCACTAGTACTCTGGTATCAGTATCACAATATACTCATGTAATACAAGGCCATAGTTGTACTCTCTTTTTACTGTGGACCGTGGTTGGTTACATGTCACCATTTAACCCAGGTTGCTCATTGGCGTAAACGGTTGAGGTTGAAGTTCAGATCATTTTCATGAAGAATGTAGTGATATATGATCATATTTTTAGTTGTAAAATCATAATAAACAAAGCATGTATTAACTATAGCTGAGTGGAGTAACACGTAGGCTACAATATCACCTTAAGTCTTTGAAAGTAGAAGTGTAAAGTGGCATAAAAGAAAAATATTTCAGCAAATTTCAGGATTTTCTCATCATTGCAGCTTGTGTCTGCTGTCTGGTTTAAGACGGGGCTCATTAAAATTCACAAACTACACAGAGTTGCACTATTAAAACAATACATATATCATTATTATATCAAATTGGTTTAAAACAAATCAGTATTTTTTATTTTTTTGCTTCTGTATTTGTAACTGAGCCAATTGCTGGTGAGTCCGAATTGGGTCAGGAAACCTCTACAGCTCTCTCTCGATAATTGAGACCAAGTCATAGGAATGTTTACACGTATTGTTAATTATAACTTATATCACTCTTTGACACACTTAAGACCAAAATGTCCCCCCGAAGAGCTTAATACATACCAGCCCTGATCTGTTTGTGCTAATGTTGCACCACATGACCCAACTTCTCACTAATCTTCTCTATGAGATCATGCATGGGTTTAGTATTACTTCCTGTTAAAATATGTGTGAATAATAATTCAACCATAGCAAGGTTTGTCTTAAAACGTATTGGGCATTAATAATAACTGTAAACATTGCATTAAAGAAATGTCATATTGTTAGGGAGGACCCCCAAGTAAGCTTCCACAACAATGAAAAGCTTAATTTTGAGCTCAGGGCTGAGAGGTAGAAGTTAAACAAACAAGCAAGCAAAATGATATATGTCCCTGCTCTTTGACCTTTGCCAATCACATGCCTGCCATACCATCACTTATCATCACCGTATGTTTGTGAAGCTGCATTTTAAAAAGACAGACTGGTTTGGTTTTGCTGTAAAATGCTCTCCGACAGCGACTGCAGCATTGGCGCCTGTTCCTCCCCCGTTCCCCCGCGCTGCCTTTGGATTGAGGTTCATCTCTGCGACGCATCGCCCTCGCCACGGTCTCGCAGTGAGTGCGTCATGGTGGACGTGACCAAGTGGCCCGTTTTCAGTCTGTTGGGGCCCCAGGAGCTCGCCATCATACGGAAAGTATGCGTGTTTGGTTCATCTGCTAATGAGGCCATCTACATCACCAAAGATGATGAGGTGAGAAAACATCAGTGCCAGTGCGTAACTAAGACTTAGACGACCCTTTTCAGCATATTATGGGTTTTTACATTGATTTTCTACCTTGAAAGCAGTTATTTGAATTCATGCCTGTATAAAATTCAACTTCTAACAAGTTCCTAACAAGTAAAACATGCTTACGATCGCTAATCAACCCCAGTGGACGTTTACGCAGCTGTAATTATTTTGTATATGAGGCAGAAGTATGTCAATGTTATGTTAATAGGTGGTTCTGCTGCCCCCAAGTGGCCAAAAACATGCAGCTTCGACAACACAGATTGGAGAGTTGGATACAGATCAGCTTTTTCTAACGAGCACATTTTGAAAAGCATAATGCAAATACAGGAGTTTTAAAAAAGGGAGCCACATGTTTGACTCTAATGCAAAGTTTCCTTGAACGTGTGACCATGAGTGGGCTGAAACCGTTGCTATAGCTCTTTAATAGCTAATGCTAAAGTACACATCCCAGTAATCTCCTGTCCTTGTTGTCACCTCCATGTGTCAGTGCTGATGTTTTGTACGGAGGTTTATGTGCTCTTATCAGCGCTGCCTGGTGTCACGTGACCTGTTACCTTCTCGCCTGACAGATACTCTCTCCGCTCGGCCCTGCTTATCACTCACCCACATTACAAGCTCTTTTGTGTTCCTCCTCTCTCCGCATTGCAGGTGTACGTGTTTGGGTTGAACTGCAGTAACTGCCTGGGAACAGGGGACAGCCAGAGCTCCATTGTACCCAAGAAGCTGGACTTCCTGAGCGGGAGGAAGGTGGCCAGCCTGAGCTACGGCAGCGGACCCCACATCCTGCTGGCCACAGAGGGTAACTGCACACGATGTTTAATCCTCCTCTTCACGGTCGGATTAAAAAGTGCTGCAGAATGACTAATCTCATTGTGTTTCAGATGGAGAGCTGTTCGCCTGGGGTCATAACGGTTACAGCCAACTGGGAAACGGGACGACCAACCAAGGACTAGCTCCAGTGCCCGTGTCTGCTCACCTGCTCCACAAGAAGGTCACGGAGGTGGCCTGTGGCTCTCACCACTCCATGGCTCTGACTGACTCAGGAGAAGTGAGTGTCTACTACGCAGCAGAATGGAACCCTGCTTCAAACCTTCTGTAATAACTCATGTGATTCAGCTTTGGCCAAAGGCAGTGCTTAGTCATACGCACCATCTCAGGTATCTTAAGTCCAATCACAGCAGTGGCTGATCCCTCAGAGCTGAAGACTTGGAAAACAAGCTCAGCCTTCAGGACACGATTGTGCTGTAAAGTACCTCATCGTAGTCAGATTCATACAGAAGTGTGCTGTTATCCTGTTGTGGTACACAACTACATTATGTATTCACTGTGGTTTAGGCACGGGACGAATTAGGGTTTTATATTGAATCGTGATTTTTAAAAACAACACTCAATAAGAATGATGAACATTAAAGTGATTTTTCATTGTTCTCATGAGTGATTTGAAAACGCAGTCCAGCTCACTGTCATGGTAGAAAAGTGAAAAAAGATGGAGGAAAAAGAAAAATCCAGGATACAAAAATAAGTATTGATACTTTATTTATGCAGGGAGAACTTATAATTTTTCATATCATCTTATTTAACATAGAAGGGAAATATATATTTTCTGTGACGCAATAAATATATTTGTTTCATAACAAAATGTAAAGTCATTCCATTTTATGAGTTTTAAGCTTCTTTAAACTCCCTCTCCATCTAAGGGGACATAAAAGCTGAGTGTGAAGGGGGGGATGGATGCTATTTTTGTTACGTCATAATAACCGTCTGCTCTTCCTCATGTCTGCCAGGTGTATGCTTGGGGCTATAACAACTGTGGTCAGGTGGGTTCAGGCTCCACAGCGAACCAGCCGACCCCCCGCAGGGTGTCCAGCTGCCTGCAGAACAAAGTGGCCGTCGGCATCGTCTGTGGGCAGACCTCGTCTCTGGCGCTGGTGGACAACGGAGAGGTGTTTACATTATCTTGGTGCTTTAAACACGATGTCATCCGTCTCCTCACGTTCTCCTCGCGTTCTCCGCAGGTGTACGGTTGGGGCTACAATGGGAACGGACAGCTTGGACTTGGAAATAACGGGAACCAGCTCACTCCCTGTCGCCTTGTAGCTCTGCAGGGTGTATGTGTGCAACAGGTGTGACATCACACACTCGCAAGCACTTGTATGTGTCATATGAACGCTACCAGTGCATCACTACATTCTGATTGTGCCCTGTCAACTTATTTCAATGCACGAAGATCCAGTTTATAGTTCTGTGAGTAGGTACAAGAAGCAACTTAATGTATACACCAGCTGATTTTTTGTCAGTAATCAAATGTTTTACTGCTAGAATACTTCACAGAAGCCAAGAGTCTCCTGTGGAGATGACTCGGAGAAACACAATGTGAAAGCTGCGATGGCCGTTATAGGTGTTATTTAGGTGTAATCATTATCATTAGATACACTGAAGCCTGTATCTCTGTGATCAACCATTTGGTTCATTGATTTCGAAAACTTAAAGGAACAAAAATGAGCAATTCTAGTAGACATTGCTTATAAAAGTGTTTAACGTGTGGGTCTTTGTTTTGGTCTTCAGATTGTCTCCGGCTATGCCCACTCCCTGGCACTAACAGACGAGGGGTTGCTGTTCGCCTGGGGCGCCAACACATATGGGCAACTGGGCAACGGCAACAAGAGCAACCAGCTGAGCCCAGTCCAGATCATGACTGAGAAAGAGAGGTGAGCGAGGCCATCACCGCTCGTCCTGTCATCGTCTTTTTTTTTTTTACGCCGCTAACCGTCTCCTCCGGCTTCTCCGACAGGATCGTGGAGATCGCTGCCTGTCACTCCACGCACACGTCGGCCGCTAAGACCCAGAGTGGTCAGGTGTACATGTGGGGCCAGTGCCGGGGCCAGTCTATAGTGCTGCCTCACCTCACGCACTTCACCTGCACCGACGATGTCTTTGCATGCTTCTCCACCCCCTCCGTTATGTGGAGGCTTCTCTCCATGGGTAAGACAACGGGCTCATGTGCCCAGTGATGTCATTAAAAGATGGTTTCACATGTTTGATTCTATGAAACACACATAAATGCAGAGTTGATCCTTTCCAGAGGAACTACTCCAATTAACTCCCCATATATTCATAATTGATTCAGGGACTATTTTCACATTAGAAACACGTCAAATACATCCTCACAAGAAAGTAACTGTGCTCCTTCCTGTTTGGGTTGTAAAATGCGTTGCAAAGCACTGCTGTTTTCATTTTCCTTGTTAACAAGCCGGAGCTTAGTGTGTGTGGGTTTGTGCGTGGGCGTTTTCTCCCTGCAGAGCACGATGACTTCTTGACCGTGGCTCAGGCTCTCAAGAAAGAGTTTGACAACCCGGAGACGGCTGACCTCAAGTTCTGCGTTGACGGCAAATATATTTATGTCCACAAAGCAGTTCTCAAAATCAGGTCAGGGATTTTTTTTAAGGTCTGAAACTATGGAATATAAGTCATTATAAGTCAAGACCAGCATCTGTATCTGCCCTGAAACAAACTGCTGTGCAGGTGTGAACACTTCAGGTCCATGTTCCAGTCCCACTGGAATGAAGACCTGAAGGAGGTGATTGAAATAGACCAGTTCTCCTTCTCGGTGTACCGCTCCTTCCTAGAGTTCCTTTACACCGACAATGTGGAGTTGCCTCCCGAGGAAGCTATCGGTCAGAACCACACACACACACACACACACGGATCTTTACTGACTCTTGTTTGGAAGTAGGTTGTGACTGCCTCTGCTCCATCAGGACTGCTGGACTTGGCCACGTCGTACTGTGAGAACCGCCTGAAACGTCTGTGCCAACACATCATAAAGAGGGGGATCACCATAGAAAACGCCTTCTCCCTGCTGTCTGCCGCTGTGCGCTACGATGCAGAGGTCAGTCGACCAACTGTTTTCTGACTTTTCTGAGCTCAGCAACAGAGAAAGACGGGACAGGTTAACAACTTTTCAAGTCTGTCTTAAAACAATTTGTACATTGAAACAGACAAAATCCAAAGTTAACTGCAAAAGTGTATTCCAAAGTTCTTGTGTCTGGAAAAACAAAACGTGTGAATTTTATCTATCCACCTCTTTTGTCTAATTCAAGCTAGTGAAGCCTCATGTTATCTTTCAATATATTAAATACGTTTTTAGAGAGAAGGACTGTGGATTTTGTCCCCCAACACTGACATTGGAAGTGCAAGCAAGAAAAACTAGTTTCAATGTGCAGAATGCTGGCAATTGTTTTAAAGCACACTTGGAAATTGTGAAGCTATCCTTTAAAGCAAAGGCCCGTGACGGGAGAAAGAACATGGTTTCCAGAGTGCAGTAAATTCAGCAAATCGAGGCTGCAGATTTGATTTGTGCTGCTGCCTTCAAATGGATGCAGGGCTTTCATGAACTGAAAACGATGTAGATTATGAAGCAGCTGTACTCACTCATATTGGCACCAAAATACAATTCAAGGTCAGAAAAATACCAAATCGTCAGACCTTCTTGTGCTGGTCAGAAAATAGGGCTGCTAAGTTTATCCAAGTATCTTGTTAATGTTCTTAAGAACGTGGAACCAAAAGGCATTTGCTAATTCGTGCTCTCACCTTTTTGCCGTTCAGGACCTGGAAGAGTTCTGCTTTAAGTTCTGTGTGAATCACCTGACTGAAGTGACCCAGACCGCCGCTTTCTGGCAGATCGACGGCAACCTGCTAAAGGATTTCATCTGCCGAGCCAGCCGCTGCGGAGCCTTCAAAAACTGACCTGAACCTGAACTCCTCATCGACGTGGATTCAGAGGATGCTGCGGCGACTCCGGAGGGACTCGGCCTCTCCCAGTCAGCCCCACAAACCTTCACTGACGGTTACACAAACTTTATATATTCAGATCATCACCATCGCTGTCAGATGCTTTTCCTCTCATTCCAGTCCGTTACATGAGCTGCACTAACTGACGCTACAAGGCTGAGCTGATGGATGTTTGCCAGTGCCTGACTACATATCCTTTTACACATGTTGTGTAAAGCGGTAACGCATTGAGAGGCATCATCAAGTCGTTTCAGCTTTTTATTTTACTTTTTCCATTATTCCTTTTAATTGACCAAGTTACTTTTTTTAGTGTTTGCACTTATTTGAAATATGATTTGTGTTCCTCTTTACTAAAAGACCGCATCATAATCTGGATGTGCCATCTGGGATCGTGGTTCTCATGTGGAGGTTTGAGGCTATTTTGCACTTTTTGATGTCAGGATAGAACAAGTATTTTGAAGACAGGACTCTGGCATTTGGAGAGTACACATTCATTTAATCCTTCATGAAGTCTGTTTAGGTCAAACTCAGGTCAGTTATTATTCCATCTAGGCAGGAAGACAAACTCGGATTCAGTCTTAAATGGTTACAGATGTGAAAACTATCATCTGCGTGCTACATTTGTGAATTCCATAGGTTGGAAAATGTGATTTTGTGCTGCTATAACTCCATTATTATCACACAAAGCAATTTATTTGGTGTTAACTGGCGGTTTAACGTGCCTGGTTGCCGGCTGAAACAAAATCTACCATTAGAGCCACTAAAACCTGTTTAAAGAAGGCATGTGGCCTTGCAGAGGTTAAAGACGTGTGAGCCAGGACCTCGATTTTTCTTAGATACTTTTTCATCCAAAAGACATCTACTTCTTGTTGAAAGCAATATTTTGCAGTGTTAACATTTATGAATGTGTTTATTCACATCTGCACTACTGCTGTGAGGTTTTTGAAGAACATATTTGCTAAATTTCTATGAATTGTATTGCTATACTGAGTATGAATCACATGTTACATTTTGTGACCTTTGCAAGCAAATGAATAAAAAAGAAATGTTTTCTGATAAAAAAATATTTTTTACTTAGAATTTTTTTTCTATCCGCAGTTTGATGAAGATATGTTTTCCTTTAGCACTTAATGTTTTTCAGCTCATAAAATATATATATATATATATATATATATATATATATATATATATATATAAAAATAAAGAGATTCTACAACTGGCATGAATAATTTGACTGAAATAAATTTGACTTGAACAAATGTTATAAAAGAGGTCCCAAGGACAAGAAATAAACACAAACACGTGTCATGTGAGAATCAAATTTCCACTTTAAACGTTATAAAAATGCAATAATGTACAAAAAGACAAAACATTACTTGTCTTTGGTCATTACGGTAAACAAATCAGACTTCTGGCTTCTACAGTGAACTCTGTATGCTCAAAACTCCCTGGAAAAACTGTAACCTGCAGCATTATTACAGTTCTTCTCTTTGACTAGTTTGAACATGTTATTACCAGTTAACTTGTGAAATGAAGACTTAAGTATGAAAAGAGAAATGGTGCATCAGACATATTTGAGTTACTGTAAATAATAACAGTTGGACGGGCGAACAATCTTTCGAGACATTCACGAATAGATGTAATAACTCCAATACAGCTTCAATGGTTTTTTCAGACATTCACAAATATAAAATACGTTTTAAACACAGTGGAAATGAATTGTTTTTCTACCGTTCTATTATAAAATATATTAAAGCAGACCAAGAAAGTGCTAGTGACACAATATCCAAGCAGTACATCTTCAAAAGGAAAAAACTTCAACACCGAAATATTTAAAACATGGTATTGTAACAATTTCAAGATCTAAAAACAGTCGCTTGTTGGATTTTGAACTTAAAACATTTTACTCCTTTAGCGCTTCTTGAATTATCAAATTGAAATATTTGTTGCAGATGAAATGTTAATGACAGTAACTTGAAATACAAAACAACGGTGGTAAAAGTGAAAGAAGAAGAGTTGAGGTTCTTCCGGTACCTGCTGACCGACTCATCTGCTCAGTGTCGAGACGATCTCCTTCATCGCTGCTGCTGCCTTTTGCAGCTCCATTTGTTTCTTTTGTAACTCTGTAAAAATATATGTTTTGCTTTTAGAAATCATAGTTTTATCATGATACAAATGGCAAGACTACACCATCTTAAAACCACGTTGAATATGTTATATTATGACTTTTCACACACTTTAATATTTTTTTTTAATTCCTTTTTTCAACGTGCTATACTATGACTTTTTTATTACTTTTTTCAACTTTCTATAATGATTTGTATTACTCTTGCCTGCCAAATTGCACCAGATAGATGTATTTAACTTTAAAATGGAAAGGTCCGGCCCCCAGACGCCCCATGAGGGTCTGAGGTCCACCCACCACAGTCTTACAAAGTCCTGTGGGAAACACTGGTGTACTTCACCTTCCTGCTGCTTGGCCACAAGCTCTGCCAGTTTCCCAGAAGCAGTCATCACTTTAAGTGCGCGATCACAATCTGTGGAAAGAATACAGAGAGCTTTACATTCCAGTATTTGAAACATTAAAAGGGGCGTGACACAGATGCTGTGGGTATCTTGCATCCTCCCTCACCCTCCTGGCTGGCCTCGTCCGACTGAATCCTGCTGGAGATGTCGTTCATCTCGTTAATGAAAGCGTCGAAGATGGCCTGTGTGCATTCTGCCGCGTTGCAGCTTTTCCAGAAGCTGATGGAGTCGATGTTGGACTCGGGGGAGGACGGGCTGGATGTACGGATGGTTGCGGGCAGAACCGGAGAAATGGCTGAGCCAGCGGAAGGAGGTGGACTGTGAGGTTTGGAGTGGTAAGAAGAGGACGGAGGTTCAGCGGAGCTCTGCTGTGGGACAGAAGGTCCAGCATCGTGTTGTTCAGGACTGTTGACGGGACCATTCTCAGAAATTAACCCTGAAAAAGAGGGATTTGTTATCACAGACACTCAAAAAATAATGAAATCTCTGTAATGTAAATGTAACTCATTTCCCTGCTGATCAATGGCTGAGTACGACCATGTTGCATCTCTGAAACACCGTAATCATGAGATCACAAGTTTATTATTTGGTTGTCTCCAGATAACAATATTTTCTTGTGATAACAGGTTCAATTAAGTCAATTCTTGGGGGGAAAAAACATTTTCTGCAGATTTCTCAAACTAAAAAGATAAGTAGTTGGATGTGGAGGAAAATGAAAACAAGCTGTAATAGTTTTCTCCTTAAATGCTGAGGACTGATCTCAATGTTATCTCTGCCCATGTTAGAACCTGATTGAAGTAATAATGGGAACTCTTTGATCTGAAACGTTCAGCTTAAATCAGTTGCTACAGTTGTCAAGATGCCATCTATGCATGCTGGCATGGCACTCCTGATTTCAATTAGGCATGTTATGGGAGAAAACAAGCCTCCTTATCTTGGGACATCAAGGTTTGTTTTCTCGAGATAACTAGATAATTAACGTGTGATTTCAAGGTAATTAGGCATTTAAAGAAATACTTGCAAGCACGGCTGTTCTCAGCTTCTGAAGATGACGCCGTTTACTTGTTACACACATATTAGTATTGAGATTTCTTTCTACATGCACTGTATAACCACGATCAATATCTATCCAAGTCTCAATTCTGCTTAAAATCATACAATTCATTTTAATCTCCTTTTGTAATTTCATCAAGTTCAATGCATGTGAAACAAACAGTAATTAGGGTAAACTCTACCTTCATCTGTTCTTTGCGGCACCTCCTCCTCCTGCTCCATCTTGCACAACAACACACTGGGGTATAAAGTCGGTGCCGTCTGAGTCGAGGCGGGAGCCATCGTCACTGGAAGTGGCCGAGACACAGCGAGCAGCAGACTCTCTGACTCGGCATCCTGAGAGGAAACACATTACATGTCAGGTGAGTTAATACTGCTCTGCTAGTGGTGATGATACATCGTATATTAGTCACGTAAACGTATGTTGATTTTGGGATTAAATATCCCGCTGAGCCAGATTCATTCAAATTGGCTTCAGGAAAGTGTAAATTCA
This sequence comes from Eutrigla gurnardus, assembly GCF_963514095.1. Classification (NCBI taxonomy): domain Eukaryota; kingdom Metazoa; phylum Chordata; class Actinopteri; order Perciformes; family Triglidae; genus Eutrigla; species Eutrigla gurnardus. The sequence continues at coordinate 18,596,468 of NC_139926.1, forward strand.
TATTGTGACTCTCGGAGAGGAAGACCAAATCTAGGACTAAATGAGAAATTACAGCTCGAATCTTCAAACGTGAGAATTTCTAGCTGTTAAAGAGAAATCAACAAACCATTTGGAGAGGGGACGATATGTTGCCACTCACTGATTCTATGATTGTTTCATCTCCATCTTTATTTCCGTTTCTGCTCTCATCCTCCAGTTGATTTCCTACAGGGAACAGCAGGAGTTTGCACACTATTAGTACTGTTACGTCTTGGTCACATATATTATATGTACACTGAATTCACTGTGACAGCCTACTGTACCTGAGGGGGAGCAAGTGGGATTCTCCGCCGTGTCTTTTCTGTGTGTGGAGGACACCATTAAACAGTTAATCCTCTACTCTTACTTTTGGAAATGCAATCCGATAAAACGCTCCTGTAATGAAAACTATGACATCATTTTAAATAGCTGTTAGCTGTAGTTTGTAGCGATGCTATATTGGAATGCATTCTAATGTAACGTGTAGGACTGCAACTATGCATCAGATTAGTGGATGGCTTAGTCTATAAAATGTTAAAAAATCAATGACATGAAATACCCGTCTCAAGTTGCCATTAGATTGCTTGTTCTGTCTGAATCTAACTATAAACCAAGGAATCTCACACAAAGTCTGTCTGTATGTTTTCTTTCTGAAGTAAAACTATTAACCGTTAAAAGTAAAATGATTAATGCGGAGGTGTTAGTGATATTTCTGTTCTGTCTCACATGTAAAGTAACTTATGTGAACAAATGGCTTCAACAAGGTCACACAATGCAATGTATATTTCCAGTTAAACACAGAGGTTTGATCTCACCTGATCGCCTGATGCACAGTCGAGAAAATGGGAGAAAATAAAGAAAAGAGAAGAACGCTTCAGATTATCAAACATCTTCAGTGGTTAATGATGGAAAGGCAGATTAGACTTACTTGGGGCTCAGAAACAGAGTTTGCACTTTCCTCTATATCCGTCTCTAAAGGGGCAAATATTGCCATTTCTGAATCAGGCTCATTCATGCCTGTAGAAGAAGGGAGATCGAATAAATCAGAGTGTTAAGCACTTCCCACCAGAGTTCTGAGTAGGTTACATTCTCTCGTGTATTGTAAGTGTGTTTACCTGAATTTGAAGACTCGTCTGACATTACCACATTCCAGGATTTACGTTTGGAGGGCGTCCCTTCCTGTCTGTGACAGAGGTGAGAGGTCAGCCATTATAACCACAGTAACTGGTACACTTTATTAAGAGTTTATGCAAGCAGTGAAGCAAAAAAAAAAAAAAAAAGTTCTTACTAATGTTGACCTGAACTCGTATACATATAGTGTTGCTCTGATTGGTGGAGGTTTCCTGCCTACATATATATGTAAAGTGCTGTTTGTCTAAGTGTATTTTGCCAGATGAAGGTCTGAGATCTGTGTTATTGTCAAGTCGAGTTTTTCACCCCCACGCACTAAAATGTTCTGCTGTGCAAGAACTGTTTTGACATTGTGAGCAGTATAATAATAATAATGTCCGAAAGCATGAGATGCTACTGACTTGATGCAAATGGTTCAAAACACTGAAGGGGAAAAAAAGCACAACAATCTGAAGAAAAGTCAAATTATCTCACACTTACTTGTCTCTGCAATGTTTCTGTTTCAAAAGAGAAAGCAGATTGAACGATTAAAATCACAGAATAATTCTGAAAATAAATAAAATAATATTAAAGTGATTATTTAAAGGGTTTATGAACAATATTTGTACCATGGCGGATGAACGTCTCGCACTGCCGGATGAGTTGGAGTCACTGCTGTACACAGTCGGCTGCCTGGCTGCTGAAGAATCACCTGTCATTAAGAAAGACAACGGGCTACATTCACAAATACCAGAGGAAATGTTCTCACTCTACACAGTTTGTGAATGAGGCCCATTTAATCTGTACACGAAGATGGAAAACAATTTAAAACAGGTGAAAAAGTGCAGTCTGAGCAGGACTTACTGCTGCTGCTCCTCTTACGTGATGCAGGCGCATGTTTGTAACGCGACCTAAAGAAAAAACACACACGCCTGGTTATTACAGCGTGATCAGATATCGATTTGAAGAGCAGATCACAAATGTAGAGATTTTAGATATAGGTTTTATAAAAAAAATGTTTGCAAAAGCCGTACTTACATAACATTATTAGATACGCTTTCCAAGCCGTTATTTCCATCTGTCTTCTTACAGGCAGGGGAAAATACCTCATGGAAAAAAATAGAAAACTTACTAGACAAGGTTTGGAGTCGTATAAAACCGTGTCTCTTTGGAGAGATGCCAGATTAATAAGAAATGGAAAATAAATGTTCTGTATTGATAGATCCTAAAATCGCCACTGCATGAACACAGCGACTGTGCTTTAATCTCAGCGTAAAACACTAAATGTGTATTAATCTGCCCCTGTAAACAGACCTCAACAAATCCTGCTTGGGTGAGCTACAGTGGCCAACTGTTTTAGGACAATCAATCATACCTTAGATGGTCCGGCTGCACTGTGGTTTCTTGAAGACCCAGACTTTGTGGAGGAAGAGGGATGTCCGTTGATGGAGCCGTTGTTTTCTGGAAATTAAAAAGAAAAGAAATCAACACATAATATGTCATACACTGGGGGAAAAAATGTACAGGAAAAAAGGGCAAAAATGTACCTCGTGTTTGTGAATTGTGATTGAAGCAGTACAGCCTGAAGCATTAAAAAAAAACACAGTTTATATAATAATAATGAAAAATGTAAGTATGTTTTGAATACTGCAGTAACACAAGACTATGTTTTCTAACCCAAAGCTCCCTTTGTCCACATCCTCAATAATCTCAGCCCTATCTTGAACAGCACACGGGTAGTGGTAGGACTTCTTGCAGCGTTTGACTTCACACCCAGCAGTGGCTCCTTTCAGCTTACATTTGTTGCACATCTAATGCAAACAAATGAGCAAACACAACTGAAGAAATAGCTCCCACCCCATTATTAACGGTTAAGCCCTATTCACATCTGAAAAAATGTCAATAACATTTACCAGTTTGTTTCCTCGTTTCACCTCATTCTGCACATCCTCCACAGAGAAGCCAAACAGGTCGTCGTACTGTGGAGAATTCCGGCAAAAGAGACCAGCCGAAAATAACTGAGGAAGAAAACCCACAGAAAACATGAGGGAGGACAAAATGTCTTGGACAATAACAACAAAGCTGTATGTCTTCCAGATATGAAAGCTCAAGCTGCAGTTAGTTGAATGGGCCGATAAATACAGCAAACACTGATATCTGATATACTTGTAAATAATATCATTAAGCAACCAAAACTGGGTACAGAGATGCCAAAAATATGTAGTGTGTTTTGTGTCCTGTGTTTTGTCCCTGAAATCTGAAAATAATAATAATATAAATATGAATTACAAAAAAAGGAGAATAATAACAAATACCACACACGTACTGTATACAGTAAATATAGTATAGTGTTATTGACTGTTAAATATTAACTTGCAAACCGAGTTAAACAATTAACAGTACAAACGACTTTCACTGTAGTTGTTGTTTATAAATGACGAATAAGTCAATCAAAAAATACCTGATTTATCGTCCTTTTAGCATAATGGGGGGGGGGGGGGGGGGTTACTTTAGCTAACTAGCTAACTTTAGCTAACTAGCCAACTTTAGCTAACGCTAACGTAGCCATGGTAACTAGTTAACGTTAACGTAACCCTCGTTACGTGAACGGAGGAGAAACGGGATGATATTTACCAAACAGTTCTGGTGAGCCGCGACTCCATCTTTGGTCGATAACGCTCCGGTTACCTTCGTCTCCTCGGACCGTTGACAAAGAACGCAGGACACTTTGTCGCCGCCGTCGTCCATTTTGTTGACTTACTGCCGATAAACTATTCCGTCTGTCTAAAGTAAAGTGCTTAATTTATTTTTTTTAACAAAAGCGCGGTAAAACAGCAGAGCATTATACCTGTAAACTAAGCTAGCGATTCATTCAGCCGCCCATTATTTTGTTTGAATAAGGTTGCCAGGTTGCATCCGAAATATCCCCCGACCTCCCCTTCCGATTCAATCTCCGGAGAACTACGTTATTGAAGGGAAATCGTGGTTTATTGGATTATGTGTTACTGACTGTCTCATTTCCCCCCGTAAAGCAAACAGAATTGTAGCCAGGATTTTAGTTTAATACTGAGGTTATGACAGATTAGGCTAGCCATCAACTACAAAATATTTAAAGGAACAATCACATTTAATAAAAACATTTATTTAAAGCATTTAACTATTCAATTAGTTAAAAAAAATATGTACAATACTGTAAGTGAGATTGCAGAATTTCACCCTCCACGTTATTATGCTCTCAAAATCTTATATTACACATTAGTGTCTTATTTTTTATTGTAACATAAACATGATCATGTGTTGTTATTTGTTTGTATTGTAAACTGTCATAACGTGTTTTCTAACACGAATATATTTTTATTAAAGTAGTTTTTCTTCCACGGAAAGCTTTATGTCGAGAGTTTCTATTCTATTCTGTTGTTGGTTTGGCCTGGTTTTATTGATATGATATGGATTTTTAAAATGTTTTTCTAGCAACTGGAGCTCCAAAACTCATAATTCAGTTTCACCTGTTAATATACATCTATGCCTACCGTATGTAAAAATATTAAAAGAGGTAACAATACTTTTTTTTTTTTTTTTACAGCAATGTATTTCGGCGGATTTATGTCAAACTTGGCAACCTATTTGGACAGTTTCACTTTCATTTCTGGTCCCAATGAGTTTTACCCACAAGCCATCTGTCTACCTCTGTGTACCCACAACTGCTCCAGATGTTTAGAAATGCTCAATTTACGAAAAGTATACAGGTATAATTAAGGGAAGTATTAAAAGTAAACATACTCAATGGGGAAATATGGCCTCTGTGAATATTATACTATAAAATATTCAGAAATTAATTATTACTCATGCATTAACATGAAAGCATGATTGAAGTTTGAGGTGGCAGTCATTTAAGTATTTTGTACAGAACTCAATTAATTGATGGTTTGTTTTCTAGAAATACTGAAATAGTGAAAGATCTCTGCATTTAAAGTGACTGAAAGAAGTCCAATTTTTTAGCAATTATACATTTTTGTCAATCTACTTATAATCTTTCATCTAAAAGACAAAGAGGAAAGAAGAGACAATGACTGCATTATCACAAGTCGTTTATGTAAAAAAAAAAACAAGTCACAATGTAGTGACATCACCATACTTAATGTACAATATATAGCATCTCAAATACAGACGGATATTAATGAACAATATCTACATTCAGAACATGATCCCTCCATGGGGAATAAGTTAGCGCTATACAATGATCTCTTGATTATTCACACGGAGGAAGATTTTTAAACTGTAGCGTACATGAAAAACTCACAGAGTTAGACCGAGAGGCCGTCACGGACCCCAAAAGACAAGAAGCTCTTACACAAAGTCTGGGGGAGCTGGTGGCAGGACGGGTTGCTAATGACAACGGAGAGACAAATGAGAGACTAAACATATGTGGGTGTTTTCCGTTTCTTACGAATAAATAAAAACCTGTAAAGAGCAAAGCAGTTGATGGGACTCCGGGAAAACATTCAAGCTCAACAAGCTGTACAGTCATCTCTCTCCCTGCGTTTTATTTACAGTAACAGTGGAATTATAAATCCCTGCCTGGGTATATTAGTGCAGATGAACACAAAGAAAGCTGTCATCCACGAGTAATCCCTAATCTGTCTCCACTTTTAATGTGAACACAAATAGATGCATTAACTGAGATCAGTCCAGCTGGCCCATTCATACATCCATGACATTATAAACACAAAAAATATGTACGGACAAGTGTATGACTAGCGGTTAACTGTCTGTGGTGTATTTATACATCCAGTATCAATCAAGTCTATGACATGTGCACATGTAGAACATATTACCATAATAACTGCTGCATGAAATAAAAGATAGAGCCTTCTGTGGAAAGCTGACAAAGTTGTTAAGAGTACCGATGTTAGCAATACAGCACAGACAGCCACGTGATGCTAGCATTCGGGAGGGCAGTTTGGTGACGGTGAAAAGTGCTGACGAGTTCAGGATTTGATGTCAGAGAAGCTGGTGTAGGTCTCACTGCAGCTGGATGATGTGCTGAGGTTTCCCGAGCCGCTGCCTTCTGGTAGAAACGCATGCACACACACATTGAGGGTTGACGTTAGAGGTCGTTCTCTTGCTTAACAACTATCTGTTGATCTATTGTGTTTGTTTGAATACCCGAGCTGGTGAGAGACTGGCAAGACTTGGACTTCCTGATAAGCGTGCTGAGATTAGCGGCTGCGATCCAGCCTTCCTTAGAGCTGCTCAGGTTACGTACGAACCTGCACAAACACACACACATTCACTATTATAGCAGCTATAACATCCACTTTAATTCTGTTGGCAGCGGTAAGGCTGTGTACTCACCACTGTCCGTCATCCCCCTCCTTCACCAGCTGCACCAGGTCTCCACTCTTCACCGAGAGCTCCCGAGCGTCGCCCTTCTCATAGTCGGCCCTCACTTTATATTTACCGGCGGACTGTTTGAGGTTCACATAAGGAAACAGAAGAGTTTACATACTAAAATGAGACAATGAACAGTAACATGTTTGATGCTTGTGCTGCTGATGAAAACAAGTACAGGCTTGGTTGACATGTGGTCCGTCACACACAGTGACTCACCAGCTTCTCGCCGTTGTCGTCCTCTGGGTCGGAGTTAAGAGGATCTTCTGCACTGGAATAGCCGTCATGCTCCTCTGAGGCATCCAGCGACAGGGAGGCTTTGTTCCAGCCTGAAGGGAGGAGGAGGAGGAGGAGAAACAGGTGTTTAGTTTACAGCTGTATTCATCCTCAGCTGTCGAACATGCAGGTGACCGGCAGCGAGTGAGATCTACAGGTGCGAGGAGAGTAAGAGTGAGAGGAAACACCACAAAAAGCTCTTTTGGACAGAGAATCCCAGGAATGATACAAACGGCTCCAAAACGATCCCCCAAAAAACTCAAAGACTAGGGAGATGGGCATGCACGTCCATATCTTACACTCTGACCCAAACAAAAGGGAAAGTGGCAGGTAGAAATGTCTCCTCATCAGTGTGTATTTCTATGATTTTTTGTGTGGGACGGCGAAGCAAAAACTGAGAAGGAAAGGGTTTGTAGTGAAACAATGGGCCCAACACAGTGTACCTCTCAACTTTGTCTGTAAGAGACTAGGGGTGCTGAGCCACCTGACCCTGCTCAGGTGGAGGGGTGGAGGACCTGCATCTGAGGGACACCAGGCAATAGAAACACAGCTCGTCACTCACCCTGCAGCAGCTACAACCAATGAAACTCATCACAGTCAGAGCCTCGGGCTGTGCTCAGGCTTCACGGAAGAACACGTAAACCTCGGGGGAGAGTACACACATATTCAACAAACTAACTACCTTTGAAGCCGAATGGCGTAGGATCACTTTGGCGTTTCGTCTTTTGATCGGGGCTCGTGGGAGATCCTGCACAAATGGAGGGACAGGGATGGTCGTTGAGACAGGGAAAAAACTCAAATATTGACATTCAAAAAGTCTCATATGGTTAAATGTTCATCTGACACAACGACACAGGGTAAACTAACAGCTGGATCACAAAGGTTGAGAAACGATAACACAGAGCAGGAAAACCAATTCTAACAAAGAGAGCAGCTCAGTGTTGTGATGCTTTTTGAAATGAAGCCGCTACCATAAAAGACTTCCGGTAACAAAGGCATTTCTCAGAAGACATTTGAACACGTTAGAGGAGGAAAAGCACAGGTGTAAATAATATAAATCACTGAGGCTTCTGTTTCATGGTTTGCTGTCACGCTGGGGAACTCGAATAAAACAGAGACATTGTCAAGGTTACTAGTAAAACCTGTGCTTTTCCTGCTTCACAAGTCAAAGCTATGAAAAAGGCAATTTTTACGGATTAACACCAGGGTCTAGATGTGTGTTATACCTGGTGACAGGAAGATCATCATGGAGGGTAATGTAAAACTTTTATCATCAGTAGTTGAGAGCTCTGTGAAGGGAAGCATGCAGTATTTGACCTACTGAGCAAAACGTCTTGAAGTACATTACATTATTACATTATTTATTTTGTCCCTCAGACTCTTAGGTTGCTTGGCTCAAGTTAGATGAGAAGATCGATCCCACTTATTGTGTCTGTACTGTTAAAATTAAGCTACTGCTGGCAGCCGTTTAGCTTAGCTTAGCATAAAGACTCGAATCAGGAGGAAACAGCTCCCCTGGCTCTTTCAAAAGTTAAAATATGTGGTAATAATACCACATACCAGCACAGTTTAAAGTGATAACTTCATGGGGAGGTATATTAGAGGTACTAATTGTAAAGAATAAGAAAATTCTTTGACTTTGATCAACTAGAGAAATTAACTTTTTTCCCCATTTCACAAATGCAGAGGATGATGTTGGATATGAAATTGACTTCATGGCCTGCAGTTACCTTTCTGGGCTTTGAGGTTACTGAAGCCCTGTAAAGTAAAGCGCTTTTTAGCCACAGCAGCTCTGTCTGAGGTAGGGCTTGTCACGGCCTCATCTGACCCAGAGTATGAGACCGAGGCAGACAAAAAGAGGGGAAGAAGAGGGGAAAGTTAAGCAAGTATAGAGGGGGAATAAAGTGGGAAGAAGTTATACGATTTAATGGAAAAGACAGAAGGTAAGAAATGGGTTAAAACAGTTATAATACACATGCATTATATGCTAGAGGCACATTTGTTATGAATATAAATAAATAAAGGTTTCATCTGTTTCACTGGATGTCTACTAGTCCTCTGACTCACCTTTTGCTGTTGGCTTTGGTGAAGAAGAGGAGTTGGCATCAGGGCTGCTGGGCTCAGCCTTCTTCTCCTCTCCCCTCTTCAAGCTCTTCTGACCGGTCTTAAACGGACTAAAACAAAAAGTACCCGATTATCGCTAAGTTTAAAAGGCTGCTGACAAATTCTCATTTAGTTGTGAGAGAGAATGAAATGATGTGGCAGACATACCTGAGGCTGACTGTTCCACTGGGCACGGGAGGGAACTGGAAAACCTGATCTGGTGCCCTCTGCTGGCTGGCTTTGGAAACACAGAGAGGGAAAACGACCCCTTCAAAATACCCATGAGGGAACATTTTCAAAAGATTTTTCGTTTCATAATCATTACTGACAACAATTGTTTAGCTTCTGGTTCAGTGTGAACATTCAATTTAATATGCATTATAGTACATTCTCTCTGTACCTCTGCACGCTTCCAGCTGGGTTGTCAGAACCTTCCGGATCTCCTTCACCCAAGTGGTTTTTACTTCAGCTGTTGGTGCCTGAAACAGGAAGGTTAATAAATATGAAAAAGCCCAGAGTAAACTGTATTATTCTTAACAGTTACCTGGAGGTAGACGTCCATATGATTCTTCTTCATTAAAGTACATTGTACTTCAAGAATAAGCCATTTTTCTTTTAAATTGTGAACAAATTGGACAAAAGAAGACTAAAACCAGCAATGTGTTAGTCCGTTTCTCAAAATGTTTATTTTTTCAAAAGGTTCAGTAAATAGCTGGCCACTCCAAATGTGCTGTTGTAACAAAAAACATTTGTAAAACAAATGCAAATAAGGCTTTGGCTACAAAGTAGCATTTATTAGTCGGTTACATTTCATGGATTTTATTCACAGTTAGAAAAGAATCGACAGCATCAACATGTGTTAACGTACCTGAACAATATAGACCTCTTCTCTCGAGTTGCACCAGATTTCAAATTTCTTATTGTCTCCCTTTGCATTCTCCGTAATGCCGACGGCACTCATCTATTAAAAAAGACGACGCAAAAGATTTCATGAATACAAATAAATGGCAGAATAAGGAACAAATGCAGGTCTTGTAACCGTAGAGGTGCTCACATTCAGAGACTGTTTGAAGCTGTATGAAGGAGCTTTCTCGTAGCCTTCCCCGTTCTCCTCCCTCCTCTTGCAGAAGAGCAGGGCCTTCTCGTGGAGGAAGAGGTGCCTCTGCATGGGCTTGAAGCGGGCCAGGTCCTTAACCTTGGCGTGACCTTTCTTGTGCTCCGTCCACACGCTGAATGACCCCTGCATCAGCAGCTTACCGAGCTCAGTCATGTTACCCTGAGAAAAGAAAGAGGTAAAGATGGTGTATGATGAAGACAACTGAGCGCACAGTACTTTTTATTTAAACAATTACATTTCTGTTCCATTCAATCTGTCTAGTCTATGTATATCAGGTGACAGGCATTGTGACCTGCAGTGAGCCAGTAACCTGTAAAGGCACTGTAAAGATTCAGAGGACAGATGCAAATTTTTAAAATGCACTACGGAAATCACTGCTGTTTTTGTGTGTCATGTGTTTTTTGTGTGTAACAAATAGACTTCAACTCCACAATGACATTAAATGATCCTTTTAATAGTCTGTTGTGTGATTGATAAGACAGCTTCCTGTTTGATGTTTCACCTCGTATCCTGTAATAGCAATGAGGTGCATGGAGTCATTGACAGCCTTGAGGATGCCTAAGATGGAGGTCAGGGCCTCCTGTAGGTCACCAGCTCCCTCACAGCTCTTGCTGTACTTCAGCATTTCCTGTGGTGATGAAACACAATAAAAAATCAAGCTCAGCGATGACTGAATATCATAAGTCCTATCATAAGATAACGGATGGTATCAAACCTTCAGTAGCAGCTGATATTTGGTAATCCTCTGAACAGGCTTCAGCAGGTAGGAGTCTAACCCCAGTTTATGCTCCAGCTTCTTCTGACACTCCTGGTGGAAATACAATAATAATAAAAAAAAAAGAATTGTGTCAAATAAAACAAACAAACAAATATTTACTTAAGTCTTGCCGGGGCTCACCTGGAAGAAGGCGCAGTCTGAGCACTGCCTCCAAAGGCTTTCAGAGCGAGGCTTGTTGTGACAGTACTTCTCATAAATCTGCAGGTCTGTCATCTAGAGGAGCAGAGAAAACGATTCGTATTCAAGAAGCCTCTTCATCGGAACAGTTGGATTCACACGTGTGTGCTGAAAAATCTGGATTTATTCACCCTCTCGAGGAAACACCTTCCAACCAACTCGGGGCAGTCGGTGTATTGCTCCAACTCCCTCAGAAACGTCCTGGAAATACCAAAATCATGTTAAAGGGAGAAATACGATGCTGATTTTTGACAGATAACACCATGTCAGTATCATGAATGACAGGCAGATGGCGCTCCTTCACCTCTTGTGGAAGTGGTAGATTTCTGGCATGTTGCCAAACAGAATCTCCTTCTTGTTCTGCAAAGGAGTCGGGATGAGGTGAGTCATCGCTGCATTGTCCATCTCCGAGGCATATCCCTGCAACACAAAATGAATATTAATTTCTAGAGACAAGTGAAAGACGGACACCGTAAACACTTTGTCGAGTGAATAAACACCTGGAGAACACAGAGCAGCTCTTCCACGTAGGCCCTCTCAGTTTCCAGCAGCTCGTTCATCACGTGCCTGCAGACGAGGAGAGAATAATGACAGAAGGCAAACATGATATATGCACAGGTCTGTAGATAACGAGGTGACCGTTTTCACATCGTCCATCTGCTGTGTGATTTGATTACAGATGAAAGAGCAACGGATGATCCCTCACCTCCTGAGCACCGCCAGGTTCTCCTCCTCCTCCGACAGAGAGGCGTGTCTGCTGTTACCGTCGACGTTCTGCAGTTGGCCGTTTCCCTGGGTTAAAAAAACAAACAAAAAACCATTGGGTTCCCATGATAAGCAACAGGCACCATGTAGACAAACTGAATCATGACGATACTCACGTTCTCACGATTGTTCTCAGAGTCTGCCTCCGAGCACTTCTTCTCCTGCTGTGCTCTGTGTGCTGTGGACATGGATCACAACAGTCAGAATAAAGGATAAAGAATAAACTGACTTCAGTAGATTCCCTGTGGACGTTGGTTTTGGTTGGTCGTTAGTCCACCATAATATTTGAGGCATTAACTTTTCTCAAAGTTTTTGAATACCATATATTTTAGCACTTTTGGTTCAATCTGAAGTATTGTAATTTCAAATTCATTGTGAATACACCAGAATTGGAACATATGAGTGAGGATCAGGTATAAGTGAATTAAGAAAATTAAGGATTTTTCATTTCTTGCAAGAGGATTCTGGTATTTATTGCTGTATTGATGATATATCTGGGGGTACTTCTCACAGGAGGAAAATACTGCAATACAAGTCCTCATGAATGAGTTGTGATATAGACCAAAAGTGAACAGTGTATACTTAGGCTGCCAAGAAGTCACACACATTTCCAGACTCACAAGTACATTTAACCTAACTTTCTGGGGTTATTTATGTCTTCAATTAACATTTTTAAAAATGCACCTTTTATGTTGTTTGACAGGTAAGGTACAGTACAGACATCCATATTATCCATCCACTCAATTAAGTGTTCAAAAATAGAATCTGATGTACCTTTAAGTGCTATTGATAATGTGAAAAGCATTACGGTGTACAAAGAGTATAACAGCCTTTAAAAGGCTCTGCATCGTGTGAAATAAAGGTCCTAACTGCGTGGAGACTGACCAGGCGAGCTGAGGGGGGATTTGATGAAGGCTTCGGGTCTCGGGGCTACCGGCTGCACCGGCCTGGTCTGCTTGGCTGCTAGCTTCTTCAGGCTGGCGCTCCTCTTGTCAAACATCTCCTGCATGGACGCCTGCTTCTGGAAAACCTTCTCCACTTGGTCCTGATGCACACGAAGTTATCAGACGTGTCAATATGGGACATGTGCTGCTTCAGTTATTTATTGTCAGCATATCATTTGGAATAAATATGTTAAGTCTATTACCTCATCTCAATTATGAGACATAAAACAAACAAACAAACTTACATCAGACTGCTTTTTAAAAGGTTTCTAATAATGATATATAGATTATTCAAATCATCTTATTGTATTTGTTCTTTTTAGAAATGTGTTAAATGATCACGGTCAACTTCCATCCATCCATCGTCTACCGCTTATCCTGTATTCAGGGTCATAACTTGATCGATGCAAATTGTGACACGACGTTTACCAATTATTATTCTTTGTTTGGTGGTCTTACTCTGAACTGCTGGTTGAGCACGGCCTCATATTCTCCCCAGATGGCACTGAGGTCCGTCAGTTGGTTCTGGCCAGCGTTGTCCAGGTAACGCTCCAGCTCCTTCAGGGCTAACTCCGCCCCCTCGTGTGATTGACACTTGTCCACTGGCTGAGACGCCAGCATGTAGATACCATCGTCCACCCATTTAGAAGCCTGAGGAGGACAGCAGAGCAGGAAGAATCAGTGAAATGAACAACAACAACAATAAAAGACAGAAAGAGTAACTACGGTGGGAGTGCGTTGGTGTTGTCGTCTTACCCGCTCCAAACTGCGGTGCAGCTCCATGGCTTTGAGGAGGTGGTCCTTCTTGGCCCTCAGGACGCTGCTCACATTCTCACTGATTGCTCTGAGCTCGCTGCATTTGGGCTGAATGGAGTCCTCAGCATAGTGGGAGTTCTGGATCAGTTCGTCACCATCACGGGCCAATGACAAGGCTCTGTCCAGCACCTCCTGTGGACCGGTGTGGAGTCAACTGTTCATACCTGAGCCTCAATTCTATAAACTGTTTGTTTTTACATATTTTCCAATGGTTGTGATTTGTTTTTTTTAGTCATAACCTATTTGATATAAAACTGTCCAACAGCTGTAATATTCCCAGGAGACAGGATTGAAGTACTACACCAAAATCAATCATGGCCAATCAGCATGACTGAGATCTTAAAGCAGATCTGGATCCAGATTTCTTGTTAAATTAAGATGATTGTGCAATATTGGCACTACAAACTGTCTGGTGTTCTTAATTTCAATGAAACTATGCTCAGTCAGACCTCTTTTAAGGGAGTACAATGTAGATACTATCATATATATTGATATGATTAGAATAATCACATTATTAAGGCTCACTGAAGTCTGTTTTATCCCACCGACAACAAACCCACATTATAAAAAGATATTGTTCATCTATTCATGCCGTGGCTAAACAAAGCTTTACTTGTGAGGTCTTGGGTATTACTTACACAGACTCTCTCCTCGTAGGTGGTGAGTTCACAGAAGATATGGTCAGCGTGGGCCGGGCTGATCCCCACCTCAGAGAAGGTTGCAAGTTTCTCAGACACCTGATCCAGCAGAACCCTCACCTGCAACAGAAACACCACAGCGGTGTTTAAAAAGGGATCACGTGGTTTCTGTTGGATTCCACGGACGACGTCGCCCAAGCCAACAGGCTCACCTCTCTGTAGTTGTGCTCAAAGTGCCGCAGTTGGAGACACTGCTCCAGTTTGGTTTGATGCCTCACCCAGAACTCATCGAAAGCCCTTTCTGTCTCGTCCAGCTGAGACAGCAGTCTAGAAGAAGAGCGGAGAAAGAGATGGAAGATGTGGAGAGGGATTTAAAAAAAAGAATATCAGGCAGTAGGATAGATCCAGTGAGGTTACTGACTGAGGCTTTTTGGATATCTTTTCTGTGTGCGTGAATGTTATGTAGAGCTAATGCCTGTTGACATGGGATTCAGTGCACTCAGCGCTCCTTAAAATACCGCGCTGGCTGACCTCAAAGCTCACTGCCGTGCCAACTTTTATTCAAACTAAACTGACGGCAGAGCGGAGACAGCTGAGGAGAATTCACCTGTCATCAACAACAACAAACAACATAAAGGTCTAATGGTTTTAACCTTTTACATGGATAAGGGAAATCAAGAGATGTTATATGCTGATGTATAACGGTTGGAAACCTGAGATTTCTGTGAGAAATGTTAAAACCAGATGTGTTCATGTTTCTCTTCCATCTGTTAAGTCTTCATTGATCTTAGTAGCCGTCCTGCAGCTATAACAGCTCTAATGGTTCTAACCGTTGCACTGTCGCCAGGTTCTCCAGCTCGTCCTGGTTCATGTTGTGGTCGGGGTCTCGCACCACAGGCTCATTGATGCTCTCCAGCAGCCTGCCGCCCTGACCCAGAGCCACCAGCAGGTCCTCCTACAGACAGACAGATAGAGAGACGGGATGGAAATACATCATAATACTCCTACCTGGTAGGCTTAGACTTATAAATAATGTATGTGTATGTTACCTTCATTTTCTCTTTCTTGTTGGTGTGTGTGCTCAGCAGGACGGTTGTGGCCTGGATTTCATTGGGGAGTTCGGTTTCAGCCAGTTCAGTCCCAAACGACTGCAGGGTCTGGGCTGTTTTCTTCACCATTAAGGCGAAGCCTTCAATAGCCTGATGCATGCAAGACACAGCAAAGAGCATTTTTACCGGCTGCATTTTGCTGACTTTTAACACTTATAATGAAAGCTTTCATCCATGTTTTGATGATGTCATTACCATTTATTAAATTTCATTATACTATGTTGACATATAAGCAAAACACACTCCGACCTTCGTCTCAAATGAAACCTATAATTCTCGCTGTCTCACGTTTTATTTTATTCTCATCTGTCTTTACCTTTTACACACTTTTACTGTATGTTTTGATTCATCTCACTCATAAAGTGCCTTGTAATGAGTGTGACAGTGTTATGTTGTCCATGCTGACCACTAAAGTGGTGTAAACGGTGTACATACAGTGCGGTGAGAGATCCACTTCTCATGGCAGTACTCCTGCGATCCTCCAAGTTCCTGTGTGAGCTGGGAGCGGTCGATGTAGGAGTGCAGCTCAGTTACTGAGCTCAGCATGATCACCTGAAACAGAAACGCCTGAAACTCTTACAAACATTCCCCTTGATGATTATTATATTAACTGGCATTTTTATGGGCATTCTGTTTAAATATTATTTCTTATTCAAGTCAGTGATTTTTATTCTTTTCCCCCCAGAAATAAGAGGGGACTGCACGTACCGGCACCTTCATCTTGAACTCGTCCTTGTTGAATTTGAAGAGGAAGTCCGAGAGCGCACGCTGTAAGAGGGTGGTGGGCCTCAGAACCAGAACCAGCTGCAGGTTCCCTGGGAAGGAGCCCTGAGATGATAGATGAAGACTGTCACTTACGCAACGGAGCAGACAGGATCCTCCTCCGCCCTGAGTCCATTATACATCCATCACACTTCAGCGGGACATGTTCTGTTCTTTCTGCTGACAGCCTGCACTTCCTTTATATTATTCCCTGCCTCCACGTAGAAAGTCTCACTCAAACATCTAAAGCGGGATGTTTCGACTGAGTCACTACAAACATACACATTCAGGGCTTTCTTTTCCCAGCTGGTATTGTTGACTTAATATAGAATGATGCACAACGAAACATAAAGCAGAGACACTCTAAGCAACAAAATGGTTTGCTGGATGCTTCCCGAACATAATCCTCATATTTATCATGCTGTGTAGCAACCAGACATTCAGCACGGCCGATAGAACCAATAACACGTGAATTAAAAAGCCATGATCGACACCGACGGACGATGTAAGTACGGCTGTGAAAGCAGTTGGATGATGATGAAGGGTGGACACTGATCTCCCCTCCGGAGGCAATGCAGTTGTTAATGCTGCTTTAATTAGCTAATGACCTAAACGGCTGCTTCGCCTGATTGGCTGCCCTTCCCGAGTGAGTTGGGGAATGCTGCTCTAAGCAAAAATGACAGTGAATACATTGTGAATAAAAACCACTTGGGACCTGCAGTCTTAATGGAATTAATAAATCAATTCAGTGTTTGTCCTTGTTGACCTGGTGAAACCAGGACGCGCACTGTGAAAATGGTCACTTACCATCTGGTTTTATATGCTCCCATTCAGAAAATAGCTATTGTATTCACTGCATGTAAGGTTAATTGTTTTGAAAATGGTGTAGAGCACAATCATAAACTGGATTCTTGAAGGATAAGTCTGGCAAGTGTCTATAAGCGGATCCTCATCAATTCTGTGTAGCCAACACCTGATATATCTGAATCGTGTGTGCCATATAGCTGTTTAAAAACGAATAAAAACACACTGTTCTTTCATTATGATGAACATGGGCACTGCAGTTTATTTTGAGTCAATCCCACAAATATCCGGTGCCATAAATCTTCACTAGTGAACCAAATTTGCAGCTGAAAATAGGCCAAAACTAACACCATTAAAGTCATATTTGCAAAAAATCTACTGTAGATTTCATCATCACTTTCTTAAATGATGAATTTATGTATTGATGATAAAAGATTTTGGTAAGAATATATGGGCTTCGTGCCACAGACAGGCCAGGGAAGTAACATGCACCAAAGAATTGTTTTTTTTGCAGTACTATAGTATATCACCAGCTTTACTATTTAAATGTATTAGGTTGCTTCTAAGCATTCAACCATGCTGCTTGGATATGCGGTCGCTGGCAGTCTTGGTCATGGTCTACTTGTTCTTTGTTCTTTGTCAAATCTCGGCTGAGAGAATAGACACACACACTGAGACACACACACTGAGACACACACACACACACACACACACACACACACACACACACACACACACACACACACACACACACACACACACAGTAGAGCCGGATAAATGACAAGAGTGGAGGTTTCCCTTTAGGGATGGACATTAACTCTGCAGACTTAATTGGGACCAGACTATAAAAAAACACTTTACGTCTGTCACCAGATCAAACTCAGCCCCGTGTTTCCTTGAAACACACTGACCCACATTCACATGTATGTGCAAGTTTACTGAAATACATAGATATACAAAAAGACAAAGGGAATCCCTCGACAGCATTCAATATTCTGGCTTATCAGAATACTGAATATACAGACACACACACCCTCGCAACATGTACACACTAACCGAATAACCACGCTGAGTGAATACATCACAGTGTGCACTGAACACAATGTGATTGAGCCCATGAACTCGTCTCCACCACCAATGTATATGGAAGCTTTAGCAGCTTGACAAGTGTCTGTTTTCATCACCATCCATTTAGCAGGCTGGTTGAATCATCCCAAACAGGACATTATTGCAGGGATGACTGAACGCCCCCTATTACCAGCCTGTCAGCCTGTTACAGTCCCCCTTGTGGGATTAATAAAGCCCGATTTAATTTGAGATGAGCGAGATGATGCGTGGTGATGCTCGTCTCTCATTCAGACATTTCACTTTTTCGTATCTCTCTCTCTCTTTGTGATTAATGAGTGACCTTTTGGGCTCCGTCCGACCCAAACGCTCCCGTTTCCTGTTTATCAACAACACAATGAATGACTTCTATTAGAGAATGAATGATGGCGCTGGTCAACCGCTCATACTTTTTACCCCAAAAAGCAATATACAGAGAGATTGTGTGATGATTAAAGTGATCCTCCCCCACACACGATGTATTATGGACGAGCCTGCCGGTGCTTCATCTCCTCTCTACACTGATCATGAATGAACAGATAGCATTTGGGCTCCCAGAGGAGAAGAACAACTGAAATGAGCTTTACTTCTGAGATTACTTCTGATGCTCTACCACTGCATTTTAGTCAGAAACAGAAATCTCACCACTAGTATCAGTTCTCAGTCTCACAACATTGTGTGATGAAGCATTTGGTAGCAATGAAAGTAATAGCAGTCCTTAAACCAGCCTGAATATTAGTGATGTGTAAATACAGTAGTTTAGTTGTTCCTCTATTGATGCAGAGATGAGAGATTTAAATGAATGTATAAACAAAGAACCCTTCTGTCTTTTTCTTTGGGCTTGGGATTGTGTATTTGTCCCTGTAGCTATGGAAACACATGGCAGGCCGTGATGGGATAAAGGATGAGCTTGGCTCATATCAACCCTAACAAACCCCCTCTCCCTATGGGTGAGGGTGCGAGGGCTTCTCATTTCAACAGTTGATTAAACGGGCTGCTTTTCTCCCCAAACAGACACAAAGACATTACCAACACAGACGGAAAGTGAGCGCATGGTCAACTTACTGCGATACGAAGCAGGGTCCCCTTGACGGCCGCCCATCGGTCTTGCCGGCGATCGATGACGAGGATAAAACCCACGCCGGTCGAAGACAAACTGGAACACACAAAGGGGAAACATGCTTAGCACAAATTAAACAGTGGTCAGGGCTTGATAAATGTTGAAAAGAGATCACGTTAACTTTTAACTCACGATGACCAAAATTATATCAAAGTCACACACTGCAGCGTCATGTGGATGGCTACTGGAAGAGTCTGTGCTACAAAGTAATGACTCCTAACAGACAGTACAAAAAGTACATTGCCCCGAGAAAACACAAGAGCACAAAGAGGAAACAACAGAAGGACGTAAAACACACATTTAATCTGTGCACAGTGAGGCGGTAGAGAACCTAAGTGCTTGTTCGCAGCTCGTTGTTTTGTTATGCGGCTCTTTATCTTCTCAGACAGCTGGTGCAGTCCATAAAAGGAGATGCTGTGAAGTACCTCCAGATTTCTTGGCCCCCAGTTCTCTCCCTGCGCCCCCCCCTACCCCTGCCGTCCTCTCTGGTCCCAGGAGAGAGGAGGGCTGTGTGGTTTACACACCACAATCAATGACAAGCGCATCTGCAGCGCACCAGCTCCCGGACTCCCCCGTGTACACGTGAAACCACGATGCACCTACAGCATAGGTGCACATGAGCACCTTTGGGTTGCGAGAACCTTTCATGCAGGAATATCACAGTAATCCTCAAGTATTTACTTTCCTGTCCATCAATCTGCAACTACTAACCACACAAACAGGGTGACAGCAGATTAAAAAAAGAAAAGCAGAAAAAAGAGCAGTCCACGGGACAAAAGAGCCAAAATAAAAACACAGGAGACAGGGCTGCGTCTCAGAGTTAGATCCCGGCGTGCTGTGCTGTTTGAAGGGGAGGGAGCCAAATGTTTGAGACCACCACAGCATCCAGACTGCCCCCTCTGCACCGCATCTATGGGCCATCCAATGAGACAGTGGGAGCTGCGGAGACCTGAGCCTATCACAGGATGACTGCAGTGTGATGAGCGGCTCTAGAAGCCAGTCAGCAGATCCTCAGAGATGTGGGGGCAGGGGACCGGCTCGGAGGAGGATGCCCCTGTAAGCATGAGGTTTTGATTTATTAGGAAGTGTTTATCTCCGTCTGACTCTCTACTTGTCTCAGGACATGTACATTCATGTTGGCACTTCTCATCCTTGTTTCAGGACTTCAGCTTGACCCCCTTTATCTTTTACAGTTCTCCTCCTCCATCATTGCCTGTTCTCAGCTCTGCACTCAGTCATCCGCAGAGTCTCTTACAGCCACTCGGGCTTTCAAAGCACAAACAGCTTTACACCTCAGCCGCAGAGGAGGAGGAGGAGGAGCAGCAGGAGGAGGAGAGCGGTGCGAGTGGACGAGAGCTTTTCTGCCTCTCAGACATTTGAGGCTGCTGGGATGAAAGAGTAGCTAAGACATAGCACCTGAGGTTGAAAAAAAAGAAAACCAGAAGAACATGACGTAACATGAAATAACTCTTTGCTGTCACTGCAAAAAGAAAATACCCCAAACTGTGTGTTGTTGTTTATCCACGTCTGACTCTCTAATTTGTCTCACTGTAACAGTAATTTAAATGAATGGTGGCACTTCTTGTGTCGCATTTGATTTTCAATAATGTATGCCAATATTTTCTTTTTTGGGGGGGGATCAAATTAGAATTTTGGAATTGATAAAAATGTAAATGAACACACAGGCCATTTAAATCATAACATATTAAATCATTACCATATTGTATTTTATATGTGAGACACCTGTTTAATTCAAATATTCATAGAAACTGCCTGGTGGTGTTGCTGCTGCACATGCATGAGTGTGGTAATAATAATTGGATTCCTCAGGACAAAGTGTTAACCTGTGAGTTGTGAAAAAGCTTTGCCTGACGGCGATGCAGTGATGAGGGAAATTTGCTGCATGAATGCATATGCAGACGTAGCGAGGCGCATACTGCTGCACCCTCCCCTTCCTCTGTCGTACTGAACAGAGCAGAGAGAGTGGCTGCTTATATCAGAGCACTGATTAATAAATTAAAAACAGATTAAGTGAGCCACTAGTGCAGAATGTGTTTCAATTCTGGGATAATATCGTAGAGCCAACTGTATCTTTTTAACATAAAACCAATCAGCCACACTAAATCCATGTGTGCATGCATTTGCAAAGCCAAGGAGGGATACAATCCGAGAAGGGAAAGATGGGAACACAAAGGACAGCTATCAACTCATTTCTGAGTGTCTACAGATGCAAAGCCTAAAGAAAATGAGTTATTATCCAGAAAACCTTGTGTCAAGATTGAAACAAATGCAATACTTAACACATTTTAGCTTGAATAAAAATACATATTTACAGTTAATGCAGAATATGATAACAAGCATGCATACGTATGGTATGACGACATCATAAGAAATTATGTCTGCCGTTAATATTGATCTGAAGGTATTGGTTTCAAACAAGCAGCTGCTGTTCAAGGGGACAATACACAGTTGTAGGACATATGCCCCGGGCTGGGGACCGTGTGTCCCCTGTCGGGACGTCGGCCCCTCATGTAGAGCTAGCCATCTGCCTCTGTATTCAGAGCGGCTTGAGGCTCAACCCTATGGATGAGGTCAGACCATGAAGGAGGTGAATATGGATGCGAAAAAGAACATTCTCATTGTGAAGTTATACAATACAGTTCATATACACATAATTGTGAAAAGTGAAATAATGACTGTAACCGTAACGGCAACTACACTTTATTATTTTGCTGCTGCCTATGCTCAGCTAGTTAACATTCAATTTATTTATTGTTTCGGTTGTGTGTGTTTTTATTCAAGTGCATTTTTTGTTAAACTAGATTGAGAGTCCATTTTATTTATTGTTTTTGGTTGTTTTATTTTGGATATTTTAAATGTTTTCCAGTTCTCATGTTAAATATTCTTTAGAAATAAACGTTTTGATCTTTGAAAGGGTGTACTTGCATTATTATGCCATTATCATTATATCAGTTGAACATGGTCTCAAAACGGCAATATAATCGCTTATCGCAATAATTTCTGGGACAATTAATCGCCCAGCGAAATTTGTAATTGTGACAGGCCAAGCTGGACATTGTGGAAATACCACTTGTAGTACTTATTGATTAGAACTGATTAAAGTTTCTGTATATCACTTCAAGTAAGTTACCCAAAAAGGCCCTATTGACAAATCGTAAGCATGTGCATTCCTTCATACAGAAGCATGCCTGTAGGAACAGGTGTTCCTGTGAAACACACACACACACACACACACACACACACACACACACACACACACACACACACACACACACACACACACACACACACACACACACACATTCTTAAGGACAGAGCTCTGTTCAGCTGTCTGTATGCATTATTCAGATTCAGAATCGCTGCAGTTTCTATTTTTACGCACTTTGCCAGGCCGGCCATGAAGAAGGAGGGTGGGACAGGCAGAGGGAGAGAGCTAAATCATAAAACGCAAGACTTGAGGAATATATAATATAATAAAAATGTAAAATGTACAGAAAGTGGGACAGGGGATGGCTTTCAGGAAACATATTTGGAGAAAGGGATGGCTTTGGTCTATCCACGTGTACAAGTACAGTCTGCAGACGACTGAGAAAGACCCTCAAATATGAATTTGCTAATAAAAGGAACAACTTTACCCCTACAGATATCTGTGCAATGAGAGGCTCATCCACTGCACAAACCCTCTGCAGTCTACATCCTTATGCAGTGAAACTCCGTGTTTAAGTATTTACTGCCACCTTCTGGTGAACTGCACATACAAAGATAACTTCACAAATTAAAATGTTCATCTCTATTACCTCTCTTTCTTCATTCATCCATTCCCCTTCATCTGTTTTCAGTTCACTGCATGTCTTTGGAGTCCAAATACAGAAAACCACTTTCTACTTAACATGATGTCTTCAATATTAAAACCATGACTGTGGCTCTCAGTTTATGCATAAACCCTCACAGGCTCATCAGCAGTGTTGTGCTGCAGCATCGAGAGGGAGAAAACAAGTTGCTGGTGACACAAGGAGAGCTGAGGATGTTTTTTAAAAAAACTGTTTATAAACAAGAAAGGATAGAAAAAAGGAGGAAAAGTACTACGATTCAACGACACGCACCATTCTCAGATTTGCATGTGACATCAGTCAGTGAGGATCTTTACCTGGGCACACTAGTCAGGTAGGTCAGCACGTTGTGAAACTCTCTGTCCGTGATCTCTCCAAACGCAGGGAATTCTGGGAACACAATGACGGGGCTGCCATTTTCTCCTCTCCCTCCTAGAAAATAAAAAAAATCACAGGAACATTGATACTTTCCACATGAATGTATAGAAATGACAAGAGTGATTTCACGGCATCTCCTTGGGGATGTTAAATATCAGTACAGTATAATATAGGAGGCAAAGACAAAACCATAACTTTCATAATGTCAGTCTCAATCAGTCTGACAACAAGGAAAATGTATTTTGATTTATTAGAATAGATTAAATAAAGGAAGAGTGCAATGAGGAAGAAGAAACTGTTGGCCACATGGGGGCACTGATGTTAAAGCTGTATTTCTGATTAGAGAATAAACTGCAATATCCAACCAATTATTTAGCCTCACACCACTCAAAAAATAAATAAATAAACAAGCAAACAAAAAAAATAAACAGTTTGACAGCTTGATTGTGTTTTTCTTCTAATGCAGATTTTTTTAAATGTAATAATAACCAGTATATTGAAGTCCAAAAGGTTACACAACCTTACATCACGTTAAAGTTTTCAAATCTTAAGGATCTCTCTTTTATTCACTAACTAAATTAAAACATCAGCTTGTCTACTTCCTCTCCTCTGGATTGTGGCGTTGGTGTATGATTTAATTTGATAAACAGTTGCCACACATTAGACATCGGATTGTGATTTAAATATTCTTAAACCCTGATAGGATACAGGAGTAAGTGGGACCCCCTCTTCCCAACAGAGCTCCGCCCACCTCAAACCAGTGAGAAGTGCACCAAAATAAACACAAATACAGGAAAACGGTTGGTGGTTAAAGGTGTGTTTTCATGTCAGACCCCATTACTCATAGATAGAAGCTGGTCTTTAAGAAGACTAAAAAAAAAAGTGGAATAAAAAACAACGAGAGAGAAAAAAAGGTGAAATATGTTTGCACAAAAACATTGGTGCTGATGTAAACATGCTCAGTCGCAACTGTCACACACAGACACACACACACACACGCACACACACACACCCTGTGTGAAACAGCTGCTCCGTCAGCGCATGTGACTGGAATTTCAATCTGTCCGTCTTTTCTTCTCTCATTGCTATAGCAACAGCGAGTGCATGGTCATGGTTTCAACGTCTGCTTAGATATTTGTCTGCAAAATGGTTCCTGACTGCTGCAGCCACAAGGTCACCTCTGACACACACAGAGTATTTACAGCACCAGGAAAGGATATAATAGGAGTCACAAATGTCTAGCACTCGCTGTGAAAGACGCCTCAAATGTAGTGCAGACACAAAACACTGATTTTATCATGTACTGGACATGTAGAGGTCGGAGCTGAGGTACAGATTAGGTATAGCAAGAAGACAAACGTAGCAAAGAGGAAAAGGAAAGAGGTGACATTTGAATAGCAAATCATATCTGCCAGGAGGAAAACATTTCACATTAACTATGCAAATATCAGGAGGATTAGTTCAAATATAAATGATCCCTCAGGTGGCAGAGACGAGATAGATGATTATTAGTGTGCAAATTAAGAAATAAACAAGAGAGACAGCCGACGAGATGACAAACACAAATCCCTGTACGCCTTTACAGACGGATAGACAGAGAAAGGTATAGAAATGTCACCTGAAAGGAAGGCAAACTGCTTTTGTAGGTCAGGAGTGATGTCGGCAGCATGGAGGGGACTGCTGTCCAGCTGCATGATCTCATCTGGAGAAAACAGAGAAAGACAGACATTAGTGACATCAGAGCTGAAGATGTACTTATTCAGTATGGAAGTCCATTTCTCAGGTTGAATAATCAATCTAATTATCAAATTTGTTTAGCACTTTCTATACATAAACAACTAAAAAAGGCAAGCACAGATGCATTTTCTAAGAATTACTACTTCATAAACATTTACAATACATTAAAATTAATATTTCACCCACAAAATGTGAATCGGTATCTCTATATATTTACTTAAATCCATCCAAACCTTTTTCCTCAAGAATTTAAGGTTACACATGGTGAGTAATTACTATATGAATAGTGGGGGGTGAAGAATTCCTTTAATTAGTAGAAAATGGGAGACTTGCTTTTTGATCCCACAGATCTGTTCTGTTGTAGATAACATACATTCATTAGCCCCCCTCACTCCACCGTCAACAGCTCTCCACCCCCCATGAACTCCCTTCCTTAGGATTAAAATAATCAGATTTAATGTTCATTACCCCAGTGGGAGATTGGAGGCAGTAGATGTTACAGGGCATTGGGGGACATTAGAAGTCTAGAGACATTTGGGCCAGGTGAGAGACGCTAGATATCTCCGTATCAAACAATAAAAAACGGCTCCAATATGTAGTGTATGCATTGATTTGTATCCCAGAACAGTTCCAGTGTTACAGTACAACTCAATTTGAGAATGAGAGCCGTGCAACAAAATGCAAAACAGATCAATACAAAAGAAATGTTCAGTTATTTGCTGCAGGATTATAATGCTGCTGCTTTGCATCTCTCTCCCTTTCCATCTGTTGCATCTCTACTCGAGCTGAAAACATGAAGCATTCCCATCATGCATGTTTATTTCACCGGATTCATGAGGCCACCCCCCAACATACACAAACACACATAAAAGCCAGCGTCTCATATCCCAGAAGAAAACAAGATCTATGAGGTCTGTGCTGTTTCACCAGCTTCCTGTCTCATCGAACCAAACAGCCGCCTGTGATCGGGGACAAAGACGTCATAGCGAGAGGCCCGAGGGCAGTATTGGTAATCTGGTACACTTTGGTCTGATGCTAGCGTGAGAAGTTAAAGCAAATTTCAGTATCAATCCTTAGGGCAGTTTAGTGTGCAAACACTGTGCTAAGTTGCCTTCCATTGGGGCAACTGAATATGAGAACCTGAAAAACAACTGCTCAGATACCCGCCACATCTGCAAACTGGGTGGTTGAAGGTTGTGCATAATTTATATTTAGTTCCACCCAAATGGGGCTCTGTAGGCATCTACATGACTGACTTCTTCAGCTCTTTCTTTTCATTTCCATTTTTCTGTGTCAAAGCATTTCTAGCCCACCAAGATGTCCAGGAGAGCTGTAGCCCTTCTGTATGCCTCTTAAGCATCCACAGAGCTGGATGTTACTGCTGTACTTTGGTTAAAAAAAAGGCTGGAACCATGAAAATGCAGGTGGAAACCAACAAAGGATAGGAAAAAGGCCAGGAAAGCCAGATTACAGAGACACTATCCTGTAGACATACGGTAGACTGCAAACTTCCATTTTAGCCTGAATCTGTTGTCTTGTGGCAAATCACACAGAAGCACATCAAATCCATTTTGTCAAAAATTGTATTTAATTTTTTAAATAAAAATAATAAAATAAAGCTCATGACTATTATGGATCAAAAACATTTACACAAGTTTGTATGCAACTTTAGGGCGAGTAAGGAGAAAAAACATCTTTTTTGTCTCCCGAACTGCCACTTCTATGCACGGAATGGAGTTTAAAATATTGCTATCAACGTTTTTTAATGTTGACTCTTTTGACTGCACTCCAATCCCATCTCCTCCAGTTCATCTCAAATTATTTTATGAACATCTACTATTTTTATAGACTGTATTTACTATATTCTGTATGTTCACTTCAGCCCAGGTATCACTCAAACATCAGACCTCTGGAGAAGACGCAGGCGGCCCATTGTGCCCTGTATTATGTTCACACTGCAATCGAACCGCGCTCACTTGGAAATAGCCTCTTACTGGTCTTGGACCAGCTGTTAAATCCACACCACTACTGCATTCACACCTGCCCAAACTAAATGTGAGCTTGTGAGAGCATCTGTAGTCTCAAAGGTATCAACAACTAATACGACATAGATGAAAACACAGTTTGTCCCAACAACTTCTCCCCATCATAAGCACCCAGAGCCGGGCCATTCTAGCCTGACTTCATACTCACTGGAGCTCAGTCCATCTCAAGAGTATCACAAAATATCCACCATCATTATAAACGTTGATTCCTTCTTTTCCTGACTGTCTGTCTGTGTGTCTCCTTACAGGCACAGCCTTTTAATTTGGGCCCTCCTCCTCAGAGTTAACAAACCGTTAACTCTGTTTGGCAACGGTACCTATCAGGTGACTTGGCCTTAGGGTATCGGATACGTTGACGTTTATTGCCCTGCTTTCTATCTCTCTCTCACACCCACACACACAGTTTAAGGACAGGATTCATTCAAGTGGGTTAGTCTGTCATATTCAGTCTCCTGCGCCCGTTAAACCTTTTTCCTCGCAGACCAGCTGGTGCCATGCCGGTTGTGTCAAAACAACATCAATCAAAGGTTTTAGTCACTCAGGGGACTTAAAGGACCACACCAGCGTTTTGCATGTCTATGCCCATCGACGACCGAACTCTGCAATTCTCTTACAAATTACTGTGAGCCATTTTACAGAGCATACCATGTAATTTTAGATTTTAGCTTTCCTACCAAGCCGTAAACATTTTAAACACCGGTCATGTCCCACTTCATGTGGCGTGTCGACCATATGCAATTATATAACATTCATTCGGGCAGACGCTTTTGTTTTAAAGTGATTTATAATAAGTGCTTCTACGGGAACAAAAGCTAAATGTCATCCAAAATAGGAAGTGGAAATAGGAACTCCAGAGTAGTTGCTAAGAGACGAATGAGGAACCTCATGATTGATTGATGTATATAGTATAGTATATATAATAATGAGTCACTGGACAGCAGAGATACTGTATGGGAGATACTATGTATTAAATTCATGGTACCACTAGAAGTCAACTGCTGAGAGAAAGGAGCTTAGTGACATCACATACTTCTCTCCAGCTTCTGTTCACTGAAGCAGGTGGTTTTAAAGCTTACGTGACGGCAGGACACCTCAGAGTCTGATGCACTGATTACACTATCTGACCACGTCCAGCAGTACAAAGACACACACATGTAGACAACGTCTAGATACCACAAATCATACACAGGCTGACAATTGAGTTGGATTTAAAAAGCCTTGTTTATCCACCGTGAGCTGAGGTGCTGTTAAATT
The DNA here is from genome assembly GCF_963514095.1 of Eutrigla gurnardus. Lineage (NCBI taxonomy): Eukaryota > Metazoa > Chordata > Actinopteri > Perciformes > Triglidae > Eutrigla > Eutrigla gurnardus. The sequence continues at coordinate 18,624,765 of NC_139926.1, forward strand.
ACATTCATCATGTCTGTCTTCTCCTCCACTGGAAATGGATCTGCTTGCGATGAGGGCTACACGGGCCCATCTATTATTAATTAAAAGCCTACCTGTGGCTGGAAACACATTATTGATCGTGAAACCTCACAGACTGTGCCAATTTCTGTCATAAGTTTTCCGACCTTCAAGGCATTTTGTATCGATTCACGGCAAACGTATATGGAATATAGTATTCTGTATCAACCTTCTCCTCTGTTGACGGGATAGTATTTCCAGTGACATCTGTAGTTAACATATATTGATTAGGGACAACTGACTGACTGATGTCTGCAGATGCCTTTTTCTTCAATTTAACCTCAAGCAAGGGTGTGTAAAACAAAATAGCTGCTTAAAAGAAGTCAGAAAATAAATGTTCTTAGACAAATGACCATGATCTTTGATCTTTGCAACTTGGTAAAGCAGTGTTGCCGCTCACTGCCTAAGGTCACGAAGCTGCAACTGTGCAGCCATCTGTAGAGTGCTCACAGGGAATCAAGTTCAGAAACCTCCTAACAGTTTCCACTTTTTGACCCAGCCTCACTTACTCAGCCAGCCACACCTTGCCCCCAGCAACTCCCACACATATCAAAACCACATCCCCCCCACCACTACCACCACCACCCAGCCCAGCACTTTGTTTCCAGAAAGAGGCTATTCTGTTACTGAAAAAACCCCTCCTGGAAGAAGAGGCCAGTTTCAGTCACATTTTCCCTTTCCTGTCTATCCTCCTTTCGTCCTACTACTTTCATTACCTATATCCGGACCATCAATCAGTTGATTGTCCCGCCCCCCAAGAGAGGATGAGCCAGTTCCAGATACTACTGTATTTCTCTCAAGAGAGGTCAGACGTCTTTTTTTCCCGATCAAGCATCACTGAGTCACGGATATCTTATAAAGGACATCAATGTATCAATTATGCAACAAAAAAAACAAAAAAAATTATGTATTTATTATGGTTTAGGGGTGGTCTGTGTATATTGACATACAACCCACTTTCTCCCAATAGGAAAACAAAAATGATGGAGCTCACTCATGACTCAAATTACTCTTAGTGTTTATTTAACCAATACTTGTCTGCGTTGTATTACATGGTACACAATTAGAAGACGCCAAAGTATTTGCTGTTTTAACCTTAACTTTAAAATGTCAAATGAAAAATATTGCCTTTCCCTGCCAAACAGATTTTTTAATTAAAAGGATTCATCTTACTAAGAAAATACATTTCCTGAACACAGTTATTATTTCAACGTCTCACACACATAGACACGCATGCACACACACACACACACACACACACAGACACACACACACCACCTGCTGATTGAGGCGCTAATGTTCTTTAAAAAGCTTAACGACGGGGATTAATGTCCACTCACGCTCACGTTTGTGGGAGACGAGTCAAACATTAGTGGGTCAGAGTCACACACCTGGACTGCTTGTCTCTACTGACACAGATTAAACAGGACTAGAGCAGAAACCTCTACTTCAACAGGCCACAAAGAGTGGAAACCTGAAATCATTCTGATAATATTCTGTACTGTACAGAGAATTGGAGGGGTCAGAGCTGGGGGGAGGGGGGGACCCACAAACAGAGACATGGGGGAGGGAAGCAAGTGGGAATAAGGGGCTTACAGTCATAAATAAGGCTGAGCAGTGACTGAGTCTGTGTATAATATCAGGGGTGAGAGGGTTCAGATGAGGGTTCAAGAAGGCAATGTTTAAGGTGATGGTTAACCATTGTGGCGCTCCACCGGGTCTTTAATTACACAATAAATAAATAAGGATAAAGTTTGAGGTCAGAAAAAACAAACAAACTGGTGAAAAGTTGGAAAACAGCAATCATTCTGCACAAATGAATGGCATGCATGGCCAAAGAAACCTGAATCCCTCACCAAAAATATGCATATATATATATAGATCAAACAGACCAAGCACAGCTGATGTCTCTTCTGTTTTGCCTCAAAACCTGTTCAAGAACATTAATGGCTCTGTCTAAATATAAGGCAGTAATGCATCACTCTTGACCATTATCAAAATGGCATCTATACTACATCCCACATAAGTACACAAAACAGGAAACAGATGGACACTGGGCCATTTATAGTTCATATATTCTTCTTCTACTTAGAGTGGATTTTAAAAGAGGGAAAAAATCCGGTGAAAGTTCACAGACAAACGGACTCACGATTACACGAACGACAAAGAAAGTAAATGTTAATGTTTTCCTAATCCTAACTCATTAAGTGAGAGCAAAGGTAGAGTTCACTCAAACAGAACAGGGCAGGGAGAACATGTTGTGTTGAGGTAACAGAACCAAACACAAGAAAAACAAATACTGTCAATACAGTTTGGTGATAGAAAGAAGGGATGAATCACTTTGTGAAACATAAACAGCAAAAGGTGAGAAAATGAGAAAACATCTGAAACCTACCACACAGCCAGTGGCAGCAGCGAGAAAATCTGTAGTATTTCTCCACCTCCTTCAGAGAGATGCGTACAAAACCACCACTCTCCTCTATCGGCCACAAACACACATCCAATGATCCCTCCATCTGCTCCTCTTTGACCTCTTCACTTTGATCGTCCATCTGTACTCCTCTCTCTGCTTCAGCCTCTCCGTACTCCATCGACCCTGGATCAGCCTCCGCCTCACCTTCCTCTGAAGTTTGACTCCCTCCATTTCCTCCTGGACTTTCTTCTCTACGCTCATCGCTGGTTAACAGAGAATCGATGTGTCCTGTAATCGCACACCAGTCCAACTCCTCTCTAACTGGGTGTTCATCTGAACTCAGCTCCGAGTCCACATCCATGCAAAACCCAGAGTCCAACTCCACCTCAACATCCTCCTCCATTAGGAAACCCAAATCTGCCATCTCCTCTCCCCCCATCCTGCTGTTCCAGTCTCCGTCACTCCTCTTCTGCAACACTTGTTCCATGCAGCTTCACAAGAAAAAAAAGGTATCACTGTAACGATTTCTCTCTCATTCTGGCTCCACCTTTCACCAGACGCCACATTAAGCCTCTTACTCTCCGTCAGGCTACAGGTGCTCTACAGCCCGAAGGACGTCACTCAGTAACTGCGGGGACTTCCTATTGCAACCTCAGGTTACCTTCCCTGTAGACAAAAGCAACAGTGTAGTACCCTACCCCACCCTCGCCGCTCACCCAGCTACCCTTTCCCCTCCTCTAAAAAAGACAATTACCTGACCCCTCCCGGTTGAATAGCAATGCCCCCGACCTGCCAATGAATGACTCAGTCTGACCTCTAAAAAGGGATCCAGTTTGGATTCTGTAAGTCTAGTCATAAGCATAAAAAAAAGCCATGCACGCTCAGTTATGTCATGTCATGTTGTACCAAAGTGGTTATGTAGGAACTGCAGCGCCCAGTCCCTTGCCGAGCGCTCATTTACCTAGTTCAACAAAGCTCTCGCTCCCTCGTCTGCCTTATCTCAGGAGATGTGGCCCAAGTACAAAGCCTCCATTCTGACAAGCCCATTCAAACAACTGGCTGCATCCCCATTTAACCATTCACAGACTGTATCCATTCAAAGCCCCTATTCTTGTTTATAAAAGACCCCATTCTTGCAAATTTACTGAAAGACTTAGTTCTAATGAGAACCCTCAAAGAAAGACACTGTTTCTTAGCAGAATGTGGCGATTTAGATTCCATTTCAATGACTTGTATAAAAGATGTATTTCAGTCAAAACAAGCTAATAGACACAATTTAGCACACAGCAAGTGTGTTAAAAGGTTTGGACAGGGTGATGTGTTCATTGTGTGTACATGTATGTCTGCTGTGTGTGTGTTGTGTGGGTGGGGGTTGTGTTTGCTCTATACCAGGGGCAAGCACGGGGTTATCACCGCCATAAACCTCGAGAGATAAACATGGGAGCCATTAGGTTGAAGAACTGCACAGCTCGAGTGGACGGGACGGTCAAACAGCAGGAATGATCGCTCATCAACTCACAGTCTCAGTCTAATTAAAAAGACTGTTTTATTGCCACGCAAAGCCATCGAACGACTACCAAGACTGGAAGAGTGTATCAAATAAACTTTTCCTCTAACTCAGAAATGTACGCAGTCAGCACAAAATGCCATAAAAAGAACATAGGAAAAAAAATCACTCATTGGAAAAATAATGGCTCTTTTACAGTTTTCCTCGTTTTTTTTCTGCCTCATTAAAAAGGTGGAGATTTTTACTCATCAAAGTGTGGTTACAAGTCTGACCGAGTACATATGTGAAACAAGTTGTCTGAAGCCTTTGTGGTTACAGATGGAGCTGCCGGGATCTGATACGTTTCCTCAAGTCATGGTGATTACGCATCAAAAGTCCTCAAGTCAAGTCTTTTTGATTTATTTATACAAGCCCAAATCACGAGTAAAGAATAACTTTAATGTAAATAACTTAAATATGCAAGCAAGCAGACAAAAATATTCTGAAAAGACTGAACTCATTAAAAAAACTGATGGTATCAGTGGTAAGTGGCCCTCAGCCAGTAAAACCAAACAACCGCTAGGTCAACAACATAGTTCCTCTCTTGTATGAACTCACCTCATGGCTAATGATTTAAACAGAGCTGAAAACATTCCCTGAAAACCACACAGCTAGAGGTACAGACAAGCAAAACAGACAAGAAAAACATGCACACACTGCATGTGGAGTCCAAGCATGCCAATGCATATGTACATGCTGTACTGTCTAAGCAGACACACATACAATCCATAAGTGCCATGCACAGCAATAGTGTTGAACAACCTTCAACCAGGGACAGAACAAACATAAATATCAGGAGACAACCTTGGTGAGAGCATAGATATGTATGTTTGAAGAAACTGTAAGGTTTTCTCACAGGAATAAATGCAGGCACACAGATTTTTCTAGACAGAAAAATGGACAAGCAGCCTACCGACACAAAAAGTACCATCCATACGTCTCCTGACTCACGTTGCTTAAGCGGGACCATCTGCATCCCACTATCCCATTGAGAAGTACTCCTCCTGCCTTTCCTCACCATTCTGTGTGTTGGTGAGAAGTGCAAAAGTCCTTTTCTATGCAGCAGGGGGAAAAAAACCAAGGTCTCCAAGTAGCAACAATCTGGTCTGACGGGCAGGCAGGGCACCAACTTGAAAACTCAGCAGCTTTAATCAGCAGTTCCCACTCCAGCTCGTCTGCTGGGAAGGTGCCACGTACTGCGATTCGTGCATTTGCGGAAGAATCTGTTACCGCTACGGAAAAACGTCAGTGCAGCTGCTGAGATCTGTATGTTGGGAAACTGTGGCGGCCGTTTAGGCAGCACAGTCACGCACTCTCACAGACACAAACTGTTGTACAAAGACACACACAAATAGCCCAGGGGGGAGCAAGGGAAGCCCACAGGAAACATTGTGCGTGAGGCTCTGGGCGTGATGCCCTGCAGATCTCTGGCCAGATCTTTGGTCAGGAATATTACACACATACACACACACATATAAGCATGAACACTGGAAAGTTGCACACAAGCATGCTAAGTGCAGAAACACACACACACAGTCTCCTTTCCTCTTTTGGTCTTACCATCCCAGTCTGTCCAGGAGTTCCTGGGGCTGGCAGGATTGAAAGGGAAAGGAGAGCTCAGTCCAGAAATGTCCAGGTTCTGGATCAGATGACTGAGCCGGTTCACAATCCGGTGCGACGCCTCACCACCCTCCCGCAGAATCTCATGCAGAGACATGAGAGCGGACTGCTGGACTCACACAGTGAAACGAACTCTGTCATTCAGAAAGAGACCCCCTCGCTGCACCTGCAAAGCTCCGCTGCACACTAATAGACTCCAGATCACAGCCCACAAATGCAGGCGTGAGAAGGACCTTCTTTGTTGTAATGTGCTGGGTCACTCCGAATCAAGCAGAAAGGCTCTCACACGCATCCGCGGAGGAGGTATCTGCATTGGTTTCCTACAAGACAAGGCTGGTGTCCTCTGCAGTGCCACATTGGGGACTCGAGGAAACAGCAGTGCAGAAGCAAAAAAAAAAAAGAGCTGAGTCACTGTCTGCACAACCTCTGAAACACACCGTGTTCACACTGGAGGTGAGAATGGACCCAGCTCTGCTCTGCACGGACACACACACTCTGATGCACATGCATACCTCGTCGCAAGTGCAACTGTTGACGGATCAAGAGTAGCATAGGTTTCCAAGGAAGGGCGAGAGGGGAGGGGTGGAGGGGAGCAGAGGGCAGCCGGTAGAGCACAAATCCCCTTCTGCTGCTCAGGCTAATTATATTCCTCCACTCCTTAACTAATCTGCTTTTTTCTTTCCCTCTTTCCATCTCCCCAGATCTGTTTATGCATGCATTGCTGGTGAGCCAGACGAGCATTGAAATCTAGAAAACTTCAAAGCACAAAAACTTTGTGGTTGACATAAACAGCTCAGGGTGTGTCAGTAACCCGGGATGGAGGAGCAGCAGACATGGATGGTCCTCTTTGATGGAGTAGCATGCTGGCAGGCTTTTAAGTCTGTATTTGAGTTGTGTGTGTGTGGTTAAAGCTGGCAAGCAAAAGGCAGCTTGCAGTTTACAGGCTTAGAATAGCGATGAGAGAGGAGCTGCACTCTCACATTGATGAGGGAGCTGCAGGAGGAGGAGGAGGAGGCCCATGACTTCGGCCATCTATCTGTTCCCTGTGTGTTAATTCATCCATAGCACTTCATTACCGTTTGTTTTGCTCCCTTACTGAATTCACACTTCCATCACCTGCCTGCACACAAACGCTCATATGTCATGCTGATTGTGGCGGTCCATGAAAATTCTGGGGATCACCAATAGTTATCATAGGATGACACGACAAACTAGCTGTAATGGTGGCGCTAGAGGTAATAAAAATTAGGGGATCACTAAAGTCAGTAAGATTCATGCTCTGGGTATATTATGGACATCATTGCTAAATTTCCTGGCAATATACCAAGTAGTTGTTGAGATATTTCAGTCAAAGTGGTGGCCGCCCGTAGACCCAGTGTATTAGCCCGGCTTAAAACCAGACATTATTAATTCATTACCATTAACGCTACATAAACACATTGTTTCTATTATTTCTAGCTATAAATAATTTAAAGCTAGTATAAACATATTCTAAATAATGTGGCTTTCAAATTCCTATGCAGAGAGTTTACATTTGTTTGACAGATAAAATCAAATAAACATAAATTGAGAATGCTTTTATTATTGCAGCAACAGCAACCTCCCGGGCTCTGGCTACTTCAGGCTACTTCAGACCGCTGCTGACTACTAGCTGGAGACTAAGAGTGACCTGCTCCATCTGGCTATACACCTGCTCTGTCTTTGAACAGCACAGCTCACCTAGGCAGGTTGAATGAACCTTTGACCTCGAGCTAAAAAGGGAACCTGACACCCCATGGTAACGACAAATCTGATATATAAACAACCTTCATTGTTGTGCTTTCAATCCAAAACAATGCAACAGAGGAGGAGATCAATAACAAATGGCTGCGGTCAAGCAACAACCGTGAAGCCCTGAGACAGCTGGGCTGCCTGGATCTCAGGCACTTTGGTAAACCTCAGCTGCTGCTGGGCTCAGCAGCAAATGCACCGCTAGACGGTCTCTCACACACAAGCAGAGAGGTGTGAACACATACTAGCTGTACTCAGCACAAGGAAAAACGCCAACCACAACATATATGTCACCATTACTGCACGATACATAAAACCAGCCCCTCCAAGCATCGCCGGCTGCAGAGGAACACGTTCCTGCAGGAAAAGCTGAGACTTGTGACTCACTGAACTGGATGTGTCTCTTTTAATCAACTGGAAGTAGGTCAAATGCCCAGTTAGAGTTGAGGAGAGGCAGTTTATGATTAGGGCTGCAAGTAATAGAATAATATAAAATCTACTAAATCTACTAAATAAATTAAAAAAAGAATTTCCACACCAGAGCTTAATTACATTACATTCTGTAGCCGTGCTAACACCGTGGCTCTACGGGTGGCACAGACATTCATGGATCCCAGACAATGAGCCTCGTACAAACAGACTTGTTCATGAGTGGCTTGTACGAGGGATATAGAGAACCTGCCGCATTCACACATTTTCAAACTCAGGTACAAACACAATTTACAAGTGGTCCGGACCTGTCGTAGGAGTGAGCGGACTAATTAGTCTGCTGTTATTTTTTTCACTAATTAATTGCATATTTCATTACTTTGAAGCATTTAATTAGAAAACCTGTATAAATTACACTTCATAATTATGTCATTATTATACTGTTTGATTCTGTAAAATTAATTATAGGCTAATACAACTCTATATCCATATAGACGGACAATATCACCATTACTTTAAATTGGCTTTTGATGCTATTGTATAACACTACAACATCTGAAACTGCAAATTATTTGATTAGGTGACTGTACGACCCTTAGGTGACACGGCATTAACAGCAATTTCCACATTAACAGTTTCCTTTATGGATCTCTGAACGCTTGACTTCAATAAAGCACATAAGGCATGTAGCCTTATATGGTATTATTGTGGTGTTAATTATGCTAATTTACATTCATCACGAAGGCAAGCTCCTTTACGCATCATTTTTATGCTGCATTTACAGTTATCTGAAGGAGCGTTTTGCAGAATCTGATATGGCACAACAAAATAAGTCAGAGAAGGTTAAGACTGTTGTATCTTAATGGCCATAAGGTTGACAAATGTGTTTGTCTGGAGAGATGCAGCTCATAATTCTCCTTCAAATCGGTAGTTTGTTCAGTTTTGTTCCTCTAGCTTTGGCACTGCCATGCACCCCTCCTCGCTGAAATCCACCCACTCACTGCTGCCATACTTTCACCATCTCTGGTGCTGAGGAGGAGATGCAACTAGCAGCCACTGTGTGTATTTATGATAACAGCAAGAGCCTCACCAACAAAGAAGATGCAAAGGTTATTCCTCTGTAAACATACCGCAGCTGTACATAATAATAAAACAAATTCCTGGTCTGAAAACTACAAAACCACATGACACTAAATGAGCAGCTGTGGTTTCTCTAAATACAACCAGCATGAATGATCTCCAATGAAACAAATGTAAGGTGTACCATACACAAGTGCATTCTTTGTGGCATTTGTTCAATAAACGCTGTCCTTCAGTCAGTGGTGATAAATCATGAGAATGCAGGAGCAATGTCAGGACATCACTTACAGTCCTGTCAACTAAAATAGGCTTCCAAATAGCTTTCTTTTCCATGAGCCTGTGATGAATGTTCACTGAAAGCAAAAATAAAGGGCCTTAAATGTTCCCTACAGCCGCATTGACTGCTTTTGGCCATCAACACACACACACACACACTGGAGCTTTGCACAAAAGAAAATAGCAGGGCGCTGACAGAAAATCTAAGGTGATGAGATTACTTGAAGTGACACGTTGCGTAATCAGTCCAGAGTTAGGGTGGAGTACTGAGGAACAGCATCGCAACACAAATCAGCCTTTCTTCTGCAGCCTCTGTGTCTTCAGTGGACGTCATTATCTATTTTGATGCACAACCAACGATGTTTTCGCAATTTTACAGACATCACTTTAATGCAATTTAATATTAAACATATTCATTATAAAAGGGGAAGCTTTGCTTCTGACTGCGTTACATATAATTGCAAGCATGGACTGTATAAGTAGGTCTTGTTACGAAAACACAGCTTAATGGTCAAACACCTCCCTAGCTCGAGGCAGACAGCGTGAACAGCTGGTTCGTGCTGCTCTTAAACCTGGTGTGGTTTGTAGCTCATTGACATGATGATCCTGCATTTTCCTTCATAAACCCTTGTTTCACCTTTTATTTGTTCTAAATGTAATCAAAGAGAACCAATTTTGTTTGTTATTGTGGCTGAATACAGATGAGTACCTATATCTACGCTCCAGACAAACATAGCAAGCATAATCCTCTGCAATAAATAATACAATGACCAGGGGATATAGTTGGAATAGAGAGTGTTGTTGTCACCCACCTATGCTTAGAGTGACTGTCCTCAGTCTCTCCAGCAGCTCCCCCAGGGCCATCTCCTCCGTCTTCATCCACAGGATCATCCTCCAAAGGGGCAGTGGAAGACCAGCTGCCCAGCCAACAGACACTTTTGCAGGAAAAAGAGACAGCTTGACTGCTTTTTCCTGAACGGTGCTTTGGAGAGCGGATGATGGTGAGGAGGACGGGATGGTTGCGGTGGCAAGCCTAGCCGAGCAGAAGGGAAGAGGGGCGATGCAGCGGGGTAAACTAGCCCGGGATGTGGCTGCCTGGCTGCCGTCTTGTGCGACACACGGATGCCGGAGGAAAGAGATCTAAGAAAGAGGGGGCGTGTGCAGCTCGGAGGTGCTGAGACGCTTGTGAGAAATGCTCTCGAGGATGGTCCAGAGACGGATGAGGGAATGATGCTGAAGCTGCCACGGCTGTCACAGCCCCAGCTGCAGTGAGGAGTCCTCCGCAGAGGGATGCAGAACGCAGGAACGCCGGCGATGGAGGTGGAGATGGAGAGGAGGTGGAGCAGGAAGGCAGCCTCATTCGCACATGCACGCTCTAGCCTAAGCACACATCATGGTGCAAACCTGTGGAGACCTGGCAGACAGAGAGGGGGAGGGGAAGTGAAGGTCAGTGTTGCAGTTTCACACCAACAGTTGATCCAACAGCGACATCCAGCGTGGAGGCAAGGCATGACGGCTGTGTCACGAAGCAGTCTCATCTACAGAAACAAACACGGTACTACTGCTTGTGCGCCACTGATGATGCTGTATTGCCACCTTGTGACAACACTTGGCTATGACAAAAATGGTGGGGTAACTTTACAAAAGGACACATTTGTTTGTGCTCCTTTTTGGTATCAGTTTGAATACAAAGCTTAAATTAAGGTTTGCTAAAAACACACTGTGAAACATGGAAGGGATTATTTTATTACACCATTATTCTCTGTTTATATTTTTGTCCAGATTCTGCAGGATTGTAGATTAATGGTATGATTTAATATCAAAGTCTGGTTACAGGAGTTGGGTATACTAACCTATAATCCATGTGAAAATAAAATGTATGAAGCACAGAACAAGGTATAAGGTTTTTTTTGTGGCTCCAGAAGAATCTGCTGGAAATCCGAAACACTGCCTCATGTGATGTCACTTGAGTCACCGCCAGGTGGGGCCATAGATATAGACCAGGGGGGTTTCTTCAGTTTTATATCTATGGCTGGGGCTGAAGACTACAAGCATGTAACTACAAACACACAGGGGGTGTTGACTAAGAGATAAGTGAGCTTACCAGACTTCTGTAGCTAGCTCCTCCTCTCCGCTAGGGGTTAGCAGCTCGATGCTACATTGCCGCTGCTAGCATAAAATTAGCCGTCCGCTCGGCGGTCGAGTTGCATTGTGGGTACTGTAGGCCGCAAGTTTTGACAAGGAAGACGTGAAGAAGTTGGAAAATGCTGGTTCTGCTGCATCGCGTTTGATACCTCTGTTCATCGCGAGTCTGACGATGTTAGACGAGTTTAAACTACGCTACACAATCTGGAAAAGACCCGTGTTTGTGGGCAGGTACTCTGATTGGCCGATTAGCGGGAATGAGGCGTGATGGCGCGTGACGATCACATGGCCGGCGAATGACGTAACCTACCTGAACCTATCGTTATACAGATTATTTTATATATTTCTAATGTTTAATTTAACAGTTATTAAGCAATGATATAAAGTACAGAACCTATAAATACAAAAATATCAGGGGAAAATTAAATAAAAAAATATTTTAAGGTATTATAAATGGAGATAATTGTGATGGCTCTCTGGTTTGTAGTCCTGGTGGATGTTTAGCTTCCTTCTGGTCCACTTGGAAGTATGAATATACAATTTGCCAAATAAGATTTTAAATAAAAATGTATATACATTTATAAAATAAATGTAAAATTGTTTCCTTCCAATATAACAAAAAGTACAGGGTTAGGAAATGTAATTTCTATTCTTTTTAAGAAAGAGGTTAGTTGGCAGGTATGGATAATGGCAGAAACGACGTGACATTAATAATACACATTTTCAATCTTTCTTTATTACAAGCAGAATGACAATACAGTGCTCTGCCCTCATTTGCTACAGACGGTCTGGCAAAAAAGTCAACAGGTGAACTTTTACATTTTTTTATTTTTTATTATCCAAAACAAAAAGTAAATTCTCAAAACCTGTTTAGTAATACAAACAGTGCTGTACTGAAGGTATATGATATGAGGCGTGCTGCTCGGAGCACAGAAGTCAACATTTCAAACATTTGCCAAGCTCCAGAGTGACAGGATGAGCACCCGCTGTTCTGCTGATGGACGTAGAAAAAGCAGTTTGACATTCTGATCAGCAGTAGAAGGCTGGTGCGATAAACTCATTGAGATAGAGGCTACAGTCAGTCCGTTCCTAGTCAAGTTATTTGGTCACTTTTTTTCTCTCTCACCCACTACATTCTTCTTAGAAAAATAACTTGTGAGGAAGAGTGAACACTTATAAACCCCAATCGACAGACAATAGACCTTGTTTTAGGGGGGGGGGAAACTGATCTGTTGTAGAACAAAGTGCAGTGTGGATAAAATCTCTAATGTATCATATAATATGTATATGTTGCTCTAATTTTGGTTACAAACTTGAACACACATTCTAACAGAGTTAAAATATACTCTTCTCTCTGCGATACAAAAAGTAGCAAAAGAAATATTCACAACGAACAATGCAAAAAATAAACAAACAAACGACAAAGCAGTGAAGGACTCGGATGACAAACTGTGTTTGAAGAATGACTCCAAAGAATTCCCCGTTACATATTTAAATTAAATAGAGCTTATAGCATTATTGTGGTAGGATGTGACATGGAGAATATGTCTGGATACAGTATGGCAACAGCACAGTGAGGTGGGACACTGCATAACAAGCACCAAGGCCCATCTATTAATCTACAGAGGTCAGGATGTTGAGCCCCCAGGTTGAAACGCTAGCGGGCTTTGAGTAAAAACTGAAAGAGAACAAATCCAGACCTCAAACCAAACTGGTAAATCATATGTGCCCCAGTCAAAAAAACAACAACTAAACAACCGTTATTAAATCTATACATGTTGGCAGATGGTGATGTGTACGAAAATAAACTGTATAAACATACAAAAATGCATCGGAATCTGACATTCATGACTTCCCGAGTCAGTCACTTGCTGTGCAACAGGACAGATATGCTTTGGACAAAGAGGACGCCGGATGTTAGAAATGCAGAAGAGAGGTTCGTCCATAATGAGCTACAATCTCCAGCTGGAGGACATGATGGACAAATCAGTTCAACATTCTTGCTGATTTGATTGTGACATCGCCGATTCAAGTCTCCCTCCTACTGACGACAGACTACCTAACATCCCTTCTCACCACGATATATATCAAAAGGTTTTTTTTTAAGTTACATCCATACAACAGTGACCGCCATCAATAATCTTAAGAACAATACAGGAAAAACTCATAGATAAATTGCAACACAGAGTAGACCCCCCCTTATAATGTGACATCAGCATACTAACATTAACTTTTGCATAACACAGAGCATGGCAGCAAAACACACAAGCACAATGCAACAGCGAGGAAATAGCAAGTCATTTAGGACGTCCATAAATAAAACACTCCACGAGTGCCGGGCTGCTGCTGTTAGCCTACAAGGCCACACGGGGGCAGGAGTGGGTACAGTACGCTGTTGGAAGGGAGGGAGGGGGGAGGAGGGGCTGTCGTGATATGGTTCATGATGAATGATGTCTCGGAAGAATGAGGAGAACGAAGAACCGAGAGAAGAGCAGCATGCATCAGGGAGATCCGACATGCTACACCGGCAGATAAGAAAAACAAAAGTCGACACAATTGTGAGGGTAAAAGGAGTGGAAGAGGAAGAGGGATAATGGACACACTGTACCAGACATGTATGCCCAAATCTGAACCTGCTCCCCCATCAAACACATTTAAACTGACTTAGAAATATAATCCACTAAAAATCTGTATCTATGAATTAAGGCAGGGTGGCGAGAATACTGCACATCCCTCTTCAGATATTCCCCATTTCTCTCCTTCAGCTGTGTGTGTGTGTGTGTCTGTGTGTGTGTGTGTGTGTGTGTGTGTGTAAGGCTTTGTTATACACCACTTCCGCTTTTTATTTAATTTAATCCGTTTTTTTTTTTACACCTTTCTCCTTTGGCTCCTAGCCTGCTGCTGTGTGGCTACCTGTAAGGCAAAGGTGTGTCACATACAAACATACAGTTAACAGGCAAATTCATGCACACACTCGCTCACATGCACACGCACACCAAAAGGGCTGAGCCCCTTTACTTGGCCAGACGACATGACTGTACATAAATGTCTTCAACGCACATTAGCATGGGAGGAGGGAAACAAAGGAAAGTGGAGGAACAGGCAATGTGTGAGACTGAAAACAAGACAAGAAATACAAAAAAAAAAGTTGGAAACAGTTCATGGTTCCCCTTTTTTAGTTCTTAGACTTGTTCAAGTAAGAGTTTGAGTAGGAACTTTGATGAGACTAAGACAAGGGGACGACACTGAATCAAAAAGATGTTTCCAAAGTATGAAGATGAGGCGCCGGGGCTATAATATCTAAAGGGTTGTTCACTCAGGTACAGCCCAGAAAATGCACATGGTGAGCTCAGCATGGAGGTGGATGTGTGTGACCATGTTTGTCTGAATCTTTGCTCTACGAATCCTTGATCCTCGAAGTGCAGCTCTTAGGATCGCACATCCCGGGATGCCACTTTTCTGTTTCAGCCCCACCGGGGATCCGCACAACGCGTTAAGTTTCAGAGCCGGCGTTTTTGTGTTCACACGGAGGTCTCCGGCCCTGGAGCGTAGTAGGCAAAACCGGCCCCCGAGAGCCGGAGCACGTAGGGGCTGAGAGAGCACAAGTCCGCCCCTCCACCTTCTGCCAAGTGGAGCAGCAGTTTCTGAGGAAGGGGATCCGACCGGCGGAGCGACAGCGTCTCCGCGGCGCCGAGGTGGAGGTGAGAGGAGTCCGCGCTCGTGCCTTTGCAGGATCGACAGGAGGACAGTGGAGTCGACTCGGCCGCGCCACCCAGCGACAGCTTCTCGTGATCCTACGGAGAGAGGCGAGGGGGACGTGTCATCACAAGAAAATCCACAGCACAGGAGGTAGAAAAGGAGATCAAGAGGATTACACCATGCAGATCAAATCACAGAACTTGTGAGTGGGAACAGATGTGAGACGGCTTGATGCAAAAGATCGAACAGCAGGGTTTTATTCAGAGGGTTTAATCGGTTTGTTTTATGTAGCCAGATGTTTAGTTTTAATGATTGATGACCCCCACTTATAGACCCTTTAGATCACATTTAATTAACAAACACAAGAAAGAATCCATTAAGTGTGGATTCTGGACATATTTTACTTGACGAATGATGAGAAACCCTCTGAAAATCCCCCATTATGATTAATGGTTGCGTTAGATAAAGCATGAAACAAAGACGTCAATCACACTTGCTATTCCACCTTCCAACACCAGGTGTCATCAGTGTCCCTGATACAAGATGACACTTTTCAGGTACAAGCCTTAGATAACCTCCTGGTGACCCTGTCTAATTAAATCACCTCGGCTACTACCTAAACACAAATCAAATCTGCATGTACTTATTAAACCCGACAGCCATCTCAAATTTCCCAACTAAACCTCCTCTGACCCAGAACCTTCAGTGTGAGCTCCTCTGGCGTACTTTCACATGTCTCTTAAGCTACAGGCCAGGACCAAAAGGACCAAAGAGGGGTCACGACAAGCCTACTACTTGTTGGAGCACACATGACGAGCGCCGACGGATTATAAGTAGCCTGGGTCTAATAAAGAGAGGATAAAAAAAATTCTCATTTGGCTGCTACCCAGATCAAGTTAATTCCCATCTCGCATGCAGGGAGAAGCACAGCACGTGTCGCAGCCAGCACTGCAGAGTTAATTGTGATTCCTGGAAGAAGGTTTGATGGAAGGAAAAGTCTTGTATAGATGCAGTTATAGTCCCCCCCCCTACTCTCTATTCACCCCAGCCTGAACCGTAGCCCGACAGCATGCCCCATGCAGTGCAGAGCAGCAGGAAGCATGGCGGCAGCAGCATTAAGCGCCCGTCTCCGCACAGTCAACACCCTCTGTGTGCCGTTACCATGGTGACCCTAGGGGGGGTGTAAACTAGGGTTTGCTGAGAGGAGTGCTGTGGCTGTGTGAGCTCATGGAGTCATAGGTCCTAGCAGCGTTTTCCCCTCCACTGTCTCCCTCACAGGTCCTATGAGGGCGGAGCGGGTTCCTCTCATCGCTTGGCCCTCCACCAGCACCAGCGTCAGGAGCCCCACGGCCCTCCAGGGACCCCGCTGTCCTTACCCTCTGTGGATGACGGTAAAGGTAAGGAGGCGATTATGGAACTTCAGACCGTGTCACCACTGCAACTAAACTGAAAAATGACACTTTACTCATCCATGCAGAAGAGAATAGGATCAGTGTCGCCTTTTGGTGTCACATTGCGGATATGGACTCCAAAGCAGTGGTAAATAAGCTTAAATCAATAAACTGTAGCAAACGGGTCACTACACATGAAGAATTGGTCAAAGCGGTCGTTCAGCGTAGCGACGACACATTTATGTAAAGTGTTCATATCTCACATCCCTTACCAACTCTGATTTCTGTATTTAACAACAGTCTAATTGTGATCTGATCACCAAGGACTCATTTCAGAGCCGACAGTGTCGTGGATCTTTGGCAAAATTAGTTTGCTAACTTCACTTTTGGGAAGCTAATTATTGCTCTGGAATGGTTTAGTGTTGACAATAAATTGGGACGGAAGGTAAAGCTTCTTTTCTGGATTAATAGTTTAGTTAAAATGTCACAAAATACAGAAGATTTTCCCCTCAAACTTCCCAGAGACCAAGATGACATCTACAAATCCAACAAAATGATGAAATATGAATAATAATATATACAAGTTTGATCTGAAGCTTTAGGATTTTTGCTTTAAATAATTAATTAAAACAATAATTTATCTTGAATTAAATGAAAAACAATAATAATAATAATAAATAATAAACTGCTGTTTTGCATGGAAGTGATCTGCAAATCCAACAATTAGCCTCATCTGTTTCAGACTCTGACAATCTTAGAAAAATGCTGGTCCCACACATGCAAAAATCATTTAAAAATACACAAGGTGACGACACAAACGACATTAAAAAAAACAGACACAATTTAAGTATTGAAGTAAATATAAAACGAAACACAACAGAGACACAATACGATGAGAAAGATGATTTAAAAACAGCTTACAAACCAAACACAGCGTCACTATTGTCACCAATAGCCCACGAGGAGTTAGTCGACATGAAGCGAGGTGTTTAGACAGTGATGAGAGGTTTACACTGGGACATGCCACCGTGCATGCAGAGATGATGGCTTAAAAGAGAGAGTCACCTCCTCTTCCTGCTCCTCTCTGGTTTCTCTGGGCCAATCAGAAACTCATTCTGCTGGAGGACTGAGAAAGCATGAAGATGGTGGACGGCTCCACAGTAAGGCACGGGCGAGTGGACTGCAGTTACCCCGAAGGAGCGTGAGTGCAGAGGAGGGGGGGGGGGGAGGGGGGCAAGTGAGGAGACGGTAACGAAGAAGAAGGAAAAGAAGAAAAAGGGGGGATAAGGCAGGTGAATGAAAGGAAAAGGGAGAAAGGAACAACGGTGGATGGTGTGGATTATTGTGGTCCATCAAGTTGCAGTGAGGAGGGAGAAAAGAGAAGAAAGAGCACAGCAGGGAGAAATCTGTCAGACCTTTCATTCATTTTCCCATTCACGGTGAAGCTTGCTTCACAGGAAGGTGAGGCGAAGCCACAGGGAACAGAAATAAATCACGCTGTTGCTCAAAGCTATTAAGGGTCTTAATGGTCTTCCTGCATGATTAATTGAGTGGAATATATTTGCAGCTTACTCATAACGTTTCTTACAGTCCAAACATTAAGTATCGGCTAGAACAGGAGAGGATTCTACTTACTGTATCGGGTCATTTTAGTCTCTGAATCACTAAAAGGCATAATTATAATTTTCTAAAAATGGGAAAGCATTAATTGGTTAATGATTTTTTAGTACCTACAGGAAAAAAAAACCACCTAATCTGAGTTGGTAGCCAGATCTTACCTGTGCACGTTCGGTGGCTGTGGGACACATGGCCCTGCAGAGGACCTTCTTGATGACATCCGGCAGCAAGCTGACCGTAATGAGCAGGATGATGCTGAGCCAGGCCGGACCGCTAGACAGCATCTGCATGAACACGTAGTACATCCTCTGGTAGTTCAGGAAGGGCCTGGAAAGACACACAAAAAAAGGTCTCAGAAGCGTCCTAATCTACATAAAATGTGCCGGAAACAAACAAAACATAAGATACCAGATGATGCCTCCCCAGAGAAGAGAGAAAATAACGTAGAAAAGTAGCGACCCCCAGATGACGAAGTGATTGATCCAGGTCCAGTGGTGTGTGTCCAAGGCAAGCTGAAACAAACAGAATAAATACATAGTAAACACTCAACCCGTCAATTAAGTCAATGACTTTGCCTTTAGGGGAATTCTGCCGTGCAAACACGAGTGGCCAACGTAGTCGATCATTTACGTAACACGCTAGTTAACGTGCGTGCTGCAAGCTTGCCCGTGCATACGATGAGGCACACGTGCACCGGTAATGAACTCCTCGAAATGGAGGGATTGTGCAACACAATAGACTCTGCCGTTTCTCTGCCTTTTCACTTCACTCACACACCTTGAGCGTGACGGTGAACACCAGCACGGTGAAGACCAGAGTCCCGAAGGTCCAGTTCCCAAACATCTGCGAGGGAAGAGGGGAAGAAGAGGTCAATAACACATGTCACCCTGCATCCGTGGATTAGTGAGCATCCTAAGGTTTTACACTGCATACAGCACAGAAAGGTGAGAGGTGATTATGTGAAAGAAAAAAAAAAAGTATTCGAAGAGATTTTCTTTTAAGCTTTGGGGCCAATAAACAGAGAATATTTTCACTTTGCCTCTTTGGATCCAAATCTTTCTACCTGCTGAAATCCGAGAGAAGCTTTAAGGAGTGAATAGAGGGAACGGGAGTGGAGAGGGAGGGAGATCAAGACGACGAAAAGCAGGGAATTTATGTAATACCACAGCTGGCTGTTGGTATCAGTGTGCTAGAACCCTTATATTCACTCCTTTAGTTGTGTGTTTGTCACCTGTACACAAAGAGTACCAGGGTGAAAACAGTCCAGCCGACCCCTGGATGCTGTAGCAGTGACATTAAAGACCACCCGAACCCCAAGAAACTGCTACCACAACAAATACATTGGACACACGAAGACACACACAGATGCACAAACACGACAAACAGATGTAGGATCTTAATCTATAGTGCACACTAGCATTATTTACTCACACAAACGAAGCACGAGGAGAATGTGGGGGAGCATCTAGGGTTTCTACTATGTCAGTGGAGTCATTAAGATCAGGTGCTGTGTGGGATTCAGGGCTTTACAGAGATTAGAGGAATAATGGAGCACTGGAGAACTACACATTCAAATGAAAGTGCATGGATGATGTGAAGTGAGAAGGGATGAAACTGGATGAAACGGTCAAACTGAAAGCTTAAACGGTACGACAGGAACTAAAAAAGCGTGAAAGACAGAGAGAGCTGACAGGGAGGGAGACAGGCTTACCATCTGTGTGTTGGTGGTCATAAGCTGAGGAGGAAGAAGAAGAAGAAGAACGAGAAGAAGTAGAAGAAGAGGAGCAAAATAAAGAGAGAGGAAGCAGAAAGAAGGAGGGGGAAGAAAAGAGAAAGGAATCAGGACAAAGGGCAAAATGAATATCAGGATGTTTCAACTTAAAAAACAGGACCAAAGGCAATCAAAAACAGTTGACATGATACAAATTAACAATACAGAGAAAGATGCTATTGCGTTGTCGATATGAATGGAGATCCGATGTTGCTGGCCTATAGGGGGGGCCGGCACAGAAACCTTACTGTTACAGACCCATAACAACACAAACATGACCACCGAGTCATCCTGTAACACTCCTCTTTCATGAGAATCCAATGGAGATGGATGAGTGTTCGCAAAAGGAAGCGCTAACTTTGTGTCCATTATTCTCTTTCCATTCCCCTACATTACATCTCCAACACCCCACAAACTGATTTATTTCTGCTTGTCCCATGAAATGACAGATCTCACCGCCTCCGTTGACGTAGAGACAGAGGCTCACCTGGCCATTGCTGGTGAAGGTGGTGTTGTCAAACAGGAAGTAGGCACCAAAGAAGAAGATAACAGCATCAAACACACCCAAGCATGTCCAATACAGGAAGACGGGCCAGCGGAGGAGCGAGTTCTTCGCTATGTCCCTAAAAAATAAAAACATGATAGAAACAGTTAAGCATTGTACCATAAAAGTCCTGGGAAAAGGTACAAATTGTTATTTTTTTCAGCTGAACTGCGCTGACCTGTACAAGGAGGGGTCCCTCTTGAGCGTCTCCATGGTGACGTGCTGCTCAACCAGGCTGTACAGGAGGATGGGGAGCGAGGTGAAGCTGATGTTGTACAACGTCAAATAAGCGGTGTCGTACAGAGGCTGCAGTGGGACAAAGGCAAAGCAGACGGCATGAAATGGCCACGTGTGGTCAACATGTTGCAATCAGAAATGCAGCAGGCAACACTAGCTTTCATTTTGGCTCCTTTTAGCTCCGTCTTGGCCTCCACCAACTCCTGTGAAAAACAGCTGGTCCTTCATCTGTGAGATGATGTTCTGCTCCGTGACCATCTAGTTGCTAACTCAGCCATTTGGTGCTGGGCGAGTACAGTGAAGGGGGCTTATTAGAGCTGGAAACAAGATTGATGAGGAGGGAGTTTGTGGGCCAAATTCATTTAAAAAGAGGTGAAAATGCTCAGTAGAGCTGAGAGGAACCGCAGAGTAGGGGTGTTGCTTCTCTGCAGGTTCAACACTAGTTAATGCAGCTTTAAAAGTAAGCCTTAACAAAGCATTAATTACTACACAAAGCTAGTTTAATGCATGGCACTGTGAGGATTGGAGTCCTAACACAGTATAAAGCACTTACCTGCTGAGAGAATCCACAGAAGAACTGGTACAGGAACTGAGGGAAGATGAAGCATACATTCTGGAAAGATTTAAGAGGAGAGGAAAAACAAGACAAAGTGATGAGCTTGGGACGTGAAGAATCCAACAAAAATGCTACTATCTACACATTTCTGTTTATGCAGAGATTGTGTGCTGTAAGCCCGCTGAGTGGGCCGCAAAGAGCCGGCCTGCCAAGATGGAAAAAAAAAAATGAATCAGTTGGCAGGGCACCTGCCTGCTGTGGAAGCCGCCCACACTGCTCATCGTGGCCATGAATCCAGGAGAGAATGTTGCACCAGGGATTCATGAATCCAGTAATCTGTCGGGAGTCGCTGCAAAATCTGGTTCTTTTGTAACTCAGTGTTTCACTGGGAATTAGGATAAAGTGATTAGAACGTGTGAGAGGCATTCGTCTTGTACCTTGTAGAAGAAGTACTGAACAAGTTCAGCGATACGGATGTAATAGTAGTGGCCGTGAACCAGGAGCATCTTCTTCAGGTGTTTGAACTTGGGAATGGCATAGTCACTGTTCCTCGCCGCTTGTCGGCCCTCTTTACCCATGATGCCTTGAGGGGGAAAAAAACAAGGGCGGTTACATAAAATCTTGAATGTAACGCAGCGGATGAGTGCAACGCAAGAAGGCGGTTTTCTATATATAAAGACAGGAGCCCGACATATTCACTATTATGTCGGTGAGCCAAAACTGGATTATCACAAATATATGTATGTGTTGGCAGATAGTCAAATGGAAATCTAGTGCATATGTGTTTTATTAACTCAAACTGGAGGTATAAGCGTAATTTATATGTTTTTTAATTTAAACACTACAATTTTAATGTAGTGTTTTTTATATAATATATATTTAAGAGGGGGTTTCTGTTCAAATGCCTTTTAAAATAAAAGTTTACTTATTCTTGCCAAAACTGCTTATAGGCTCCAGAAGTCTTGAGTTTTAACAGAAGCTGTGCCTTTTCATATATAAAAGCCACTTATTACGGTGGTGAAATGTGCTCACCAATGCCCACATGAGCTTCCAGGATCATGCTGACATCGTTGGCCCCATCGCCGATGGCGAGGGTTATGGGGTGCTCCTTGGAAGCTTTAATTAGCTTCACAATCTGCCGAAAAACAACAAAGCCAAAACTTCAGTCACTACCATGTTTGTCATTGAGGAACGTTGCCTGGAGTGCGTTTGTGAAAGTGAAGGTCTCTCACCTGTGCTTTCTGCAGCGGCGCCATGCGACAGCAGAGCACGGCGCTGCAGTTGCGACAGATCTCTAGAAAGATCTCTTTGTAGTTGCCGGAACCGGCGACGTCCTGGTTGGGCTTCAGCACTGCAGACAGAGTGGCCCCGTCGATGATCAGACCGAAGTCGAGGCAGTCGACTGACAACCTGCAGACAGCCATTTATAGATCAGCCGTCAGTCATGATATTCTACTTATTTGACGTGTTAAGTGCAAATGTAATTCTGTATAGAGCTCTACAGATAAACAGATGTCATACCCAGAAATAGAGCGCTGTCTGAGAACCGTCCTATTGAGTTCAAACAGAACATCGTGCAGACTCTGCTCTTCTGTGCGCTTCTTGGTCAGCTCCAGGATCTGGGTGGTGCGACGGAACAGCTTGCTGGCGTAGCAGGTAGCCGCCGCCGTCTCCATCTTGTCCCCCGTCAGGACCCAAACCTTCATCCCGGCCTTGTGCAGCGACTCGATGGTGTCCGCGGCTTTCTCCTGGAGCCTGCGCATTAATAAGTCGATAAGCGTTTCAGCCTCCGGTGGGGAGAAAGTTAAAAGCATCCATCAAAAACTTCAATCAATCAATGACCAACGGGCGATAACTTATCGATACGTGACCGCCCCCTGTCCCTACCCATCACCGGCTTATCTACAAGGCCGTCAAACTGTCGGCCGGCTGATCGATCAGTCAGGTACAACTACAACGTAAAAAGCTGAAATGCTTAAACAGAGCAGAAATAAACTGGAGAAAAAAGGAAACACAGCAGGAACGATGGTGAGTCACCGACCGGAGCGAGGACTTCATCTTTTTTTTGCCCTCATGAGTCATTACAATACTTACAAGACGGCGTCATGACTCATTAATCATCCCCTCTGTCCTCCCGCTGCTGCTGTTTTTAAATATTTCCTCTCTCTCTCTCCGTGGCGACCAACCTGTCCTCCACTGCC
Organism: Eutrigla gurnardus; assembly: GCF_963514095.1. Classification (NCBI taxonomy): domain Eukaryota; kingdom Metazoa; phylum Chordata; class Actinopteri; order Perciformes; family Triglidae; genus Eutrigla; species Eutrigla gurnardus. Next base: position 18,648,117 of record NC_139926.1, read on the forward strand.
GTAGCGCCCAGAAGCACAAAGTCCCTCTCGATGATGTCATAGGCCTGCGCCAGCCTCTGCTCCCTGTCCTGCAGGGCCAGCTTGGCTTCGTTCAGGTGGTGACACGCCTCCTGGTATTCACACTCCGATAGCCTTCGATAAGCCACACACAGAGTACGCAGCCCCTCCTAGTGTGACGAACGTGAAGGAGAGAGACCGCATGAGGACACATGAATAATGTACGCGTCAAATCACCTCATATATCTGTCAGGCTGCACACTTACTATAGCGTTCTGTTCCACCCGCGCTTTCACCTGCTCCAACTTCCCGGACACGACGCGAGGGAAAATGGACATGTCGGCCCCCTTACAAAACAGCAGGTACTCCCCTGACATCCCACACACACACACACACACACACACACACACATTTTAAACAAACTGCAAGACGAAGCCGGTGTCTGATCATGGATTCATAAAATGTATGAACGTAGCGATGAGCACTTCTTACCCGAGCTTGACTTGACGATGACACTCATCCTCCTCCTGACGGAGTCAAAGTTCAGGACGTGGAGTAGCTCAAATCTGAAGGAGAGACTCTGCATGAAAGAGCTTCTTTTTTTCTTAACTTAAAGTCTTGCCAATGATGTAAAATTGGTTCCACTTCAGTTTTAATTGCATATTGTGCTTTTTTTCCCCCCAAGTGGCCCATGTGGTCTTTGTAGTACCCACTCCATGTTCTGTGGATGCATCTGTCTGTCTTTGATGTGTTGATGTGAACAAGAAGGGAATATCAAAAACAGGAAAGCAAAAAGGGCAAAAGAGACGCCTTCATTACTCAACAGTACTGTGACGTTTACTTTTTGGAAATGTATCCTGTAATTTCAAAAGGAAGTCAATTACTTATTTGTCCTTTTCTGTTTCTAGTTCTGAGAATTGTACATGAACCACGAATAAACTGTTATTCAAACGAAGTGAGCCTGAAAATATTTTAGAGTTGTGAGATCTGAATTAAGAGCACCTTAAGGTGGTCTGGTAGATTCAGATTCCCTATTAATGGTGAAAAACAGCAGGTGTGAGAATAGGACCTTTTGCATTTCCATTCCCTGCAAAGTCTTCACATCTGCTCCCCCCCCTCTCTCCAGCTCCCCTGTGTCCTTAAAATAGCTCACTATTGACAGGCCACTGCAGAGTGATGGGCGGCGAGGGAGGGTGGGCTACATGAGCCACTTCCCACGGATCAAAAACATAAAGACACTTTCCATGAGCGCTCTCTAATGGAATCTTGCTGCCTTCCATTCTTCCAGATCAGCTGGAGCATTTTGATCCGATCGAGCGACTTCTAAACACAAACCCTCTGTTTCCACTAACGTAATGTAATGTAACACAAGCCGAGTGCGACTTCCCCTCCGAGCAGCCGATGTATGACCACAGCTCCGTCAGCCGGAGCGCTCCCATCTGATCTCCCGCCGCGGAACCACAACAGAGCTTCAACACACCAACCTTTCAATCTCATCGTCTTTGTTGAGGATCTCCATGTAGTTGTCTTTCAGTCTCAGATACGTGTAACCCAGCCTGGCAACCAGAGAGAGAGACAGAGGAGTCATTAAAGTCTGAGTATCTATATACACTATGCAGTTTATCTCACTTGTACCACACTGTGAAAGCTGCATTTAGCTGCAACCTGAGCACGGCTCACACATACACTTACTACGGCGCTTCGTATCTGTGAAAGCAATACTAGCGGCAACAAACTGTGACTTGGACCGCGGGTCTCACATGTGTCGAAGGCCACGTAAACAACTAAAAACAAAGCGGAAGGGTACTTATGAAGTCTTTTATGGCGTTTTTATCGAGTTGAAGAGAGCCGACACAACAAAAACAGACACTGCCCTGTTATTTTTGTGTGCAAACTGTGTGTTTTGGTGTGTGTACCTCTTCATTCCCTCCACCAACGCCACCTCATCCGGCGAGGAGGAGATGTAGAAGGAGGTGGGCCTGCCCTGGTGGATGCCCCTCTTGATGCCGTCCACCGTCTCCTCCTCCTTCACCTGCACCGTGTGACACAGACAGAGCGCCCGGAAAAACAGATCCTCGTGTTCCTGCAGACACAAAGCCATGCAATACACATATTACACGTACATATATACATACAGTCATATTGTAATAGTAATCCTGAAGTTCCCTGCTATTTTATGGACATCTTCAGTGATATTTAGTCATATCTGTGGTACTTTTTAACTACATTTCCCTGAATTACAGAGCAATAGCCATAAATATCTTTAGTTCTGCACTTTTTGGCAGGTAGTGCTCTTCTCTCTCTCTCTGGTCATTTGTGGTGGCTTCTGCTGCTCATGCTGACGACACAATTTTTCTTCTATTACTTAGAAACAAATCACCGTTTCCACTGCCAGAAATGCGAGGCTCATCATTTTTCTGCGTACCACAGGGCTTCTGCTCCCGTGTAAGTCACAGCAAACACTGATGGCTTATAGGGAAAATGTCAAAGTTTTCACAAACTGGATATGCAGCCAGTGGCCCTGCTGTGTTTATCACCAAATACACTTTTGATTATATAAAGATTCAGAGACGATTACTTTAATTGTCTGAAATGTGACATGCTAGTTAATCCGCGAGTGTGGCTGTCTCATATTTCAGACAAAAATATATTAAGAGTTGTCTTTACTCTCGTCTCCTGCTCTACTCTTTGGCAGAGATTGACTTACTCTCCTGTATCCTCCTGGCGAGGAGTCGATCATGTCTATACTGGAGGCAGCACTGAGGATTTGGCCGTTGCAGATGGCGTGCGGGATGTAGACGTTCCCATCGACGCAGCATTCAATAAACTCCATGTTGTTCTCAGTGAGAGTGCCCGTCTTATCAGTAAACACGTATTCCACCTGGGAGGGAAGCAAGAGACAAGGGGGAGTAAGGGCACGTCTGCAAATAGTTTAAATGCAGAAACTATATGCAAATCTGTGTGTGTGTGAGTGTGTGTGTGTGTGTGTGTGCGTGTGTGTGTGTGCGTACCTGTCCCAGCTCTTCGTTCAGGTCCGAGGTGTTGACCTGAGCTCCTTCTCCCAGCTCTTCGTCAAACATGTCCTCGTCCCAGGTGATGAAATAAGAGCCGAGGAATTTCTGCATCTCCACCGTCACGTACATGGACACCGGGATGATGTAATTAAACAGGACCATGAAGGCCAGGAAGTCGGTGAACGCCCGGATCACCTGGAAGAAGGAAGGAAGACGACATCTGTGAAGTTTTCGGGGGAAAAATGAGATTTGGGAGACCGAGGTGATTTAAGTGAGAGGTTCGACGGACGGACCACGTGGCGCTGGCGCTCGTTCTCAGTCCTGTGATTGTACCAGGGCTCGTCCCGGTCTGGAGACCACTGCCAAGCGTACTTCAGAACGGTGTTGATCACTGCTTTGCTGATCAGGATGCACAGATACACTACGAGGAAGGCGTTCATTGACCTGCGGAGAGACAGGGTAAAGGTCAGGTCAGGAGGAGGAAACGGGAAATGAACCAACCCCATTGAATCATGCAGTTGCAGCTGATCATACTTTTCTACAGCGGAGCGTTTCTGAGATTTAGACTGGTAATTGAGCGCCATCTTAGTCTCCATGCCGGTGTAGACTGCAACAGCTGACGGGAGAGAAGACAATAACAACGTCAGCCTTTCCTCTAACTTAAAACCTTCAAGAGACATTAAACATGCGTGTGAATACCATAAATATGTTGTGTGTTCTTCAGTGTGGCTCCTCTAAGGAGCAAGTTCTCAGCCCCAAGAGGTCTGCAAGAATAAAACAGAATCCTTAGCTGTTTCTCAGAAAAAACCATTAAAGACTTTTGATTAATTGAGAAAAAGAGTTGGCATGCAAACTTTACCCAAGAGTAAAAAATAAATCCCCCAACAATTTAAAGTACACTCACCTCGCCACAGGCTCTTCGTTGTCCTTGTAAATATTGATGCGTCCCACAAATCTGCAAAAGAGTCACAGCGAAATAAAAACATGCAGCAACGATTAGGAAAGCTGCTCCTAAGAGGTTGTGGATGATGTGCGAAGATGCATCAGTGAACCCGTGTCACACTCACTTGTAGAGGTCAGGCTGTGGTTGTTCACATTCAATAGTGGCATGTAGCGAATCCACCTCCTGCTCCGTTCTAAAGGCCATGGTATCTTGTACAGCATAATAGGTCTGACACAGAAAGGTGGAGGAAGGCGGGGAGGAGGAGGAGGAAGAAGACAACAGAGGAAAATGTCACCCGCAGCCACTAATGAGAGCAGGGTTCGTTTGACTCCTCGGCCGGGCTTCCAGCGGACTTTCTCCATGAGTGGGCGAGGCAGGGAGGTGAGCCGTTACAGACCTGCCCGCACCTCGGTCAGCAGAGGAGCACGGCATGCTGGGACGGCGAGCACATCACCCGGGGGCACGCGTGAGGAGAGTGGGTGAAGCACTCTAGCATACACTGTGTGTGTGTGTGTGTGTGTGTGTGTGCTCAGCAATGCGTACGGTCGTGTGAGTGAAGCCAGTGAACATCAGAGAGGAAGTGAAAATGGGAAACGCCGCGTGTGACGGAGCGTCACTGACATCATTATGCGTTTGTTTGTCATGTGGTCATGTGTTGATTGATAAGTCCAGGGCTAAAGCTAACAATAATCTGCATTATTGATCCATCTGCTGATTGAAAAATGCATCACAGCTCGTTTAGCGATGTCTTCAAATGACTTGTTTTAAAACTAAAGATATCCAGTTTTTTTTTAAATCAAGTAAAAGCATCAAATTTACTTTAAAAGGATTTAAAATTAGCTGATTTGTTTTTTTAATCATGAAGCGTTGCTGTTTTGGGATCTAATATGGTAACGTAAGTTCAAATATATTGAATCAAACCCATGCACGAGTGCTGGCACCTTGTGACTGGACTCCCCGTCCAGGCTGGCAGTGGTGACGTAGCAGGTCCCATCATGGCGGCTGGAGGAGAGCAGGATGAGGTCACAGGGGAAAGTCTCGTCCTCCCTCACCACGACGATGTCTCCCACCTGACGGGAGCGGGACACACACCCACATCAAGAATAAGTATTTAGACGAAAGCTCCACGTAAACATAAATAAACGACACACAGACCTGCGGGGAATCGTCTGCTCATCCTTAACCATTTTTTTTTTTTACCCGAAAGGATTGAGAAGTTGCATAACGGATTATGCGAGCGGAGCAGCTTAAGCTCTGATAAATCCCATCTCCACGGTGACCATGCACATGACACACACGCGCTCTCTGATTTTGCATGATTAATATATTCATCATTATTCCTGCTCCCAATTCATACTCTAATCCTCTCCTTTTAATCTACGGCGGTGAGAAACCTCGGTATGGATACGAAGACGGAACAAGACGACATGATCATTTCCGTTTTCCAATGTTAAATGTCTTTCTCGACCAATGGCGTCCAGTGAAAACGATTGCTATGGCAACACAAGCCACACGACTCTGTGACCTTTAAGGCTGGGCAGCTGTTACTGAAGCCTCGTTCCACGACGGCCCTCAAAGTCTCCGACAGAAATGAGGTGTAGGTGCACCAATTATATGCGACACAATGGGGCAACAAGACGGAGATGTACTGTATCTGTATCTACATAGGAGGCGCCGGGCTAGACACTCGCATCATGTCGTCTGACACCTCCGCTTTCATTCTGGGGATGATATGAGATACATATCTGCAGTGTAATATGCCAGCTCAGTGAAGAAATCTCCGCCCTCACATCCGCCACCAGGAAGAAGAAGTAAAAAAAACAATATTAATGGGTGTCTTACTGACTCCGCTCTCTTGTGCCGTTAACATTCCTGCCGCCGAATTGTGCTGAGTACTTGCGATCCCGAAATAGTAACACTGTTGGAATTATTCATCTCCATTGTAGATTCAGGGTTTCTGCAGTGTTCACCAAATTAAATGTACGACTTTGAAATACCTTTTTTCCCCCCGCCACACCACGTACAAAGCAATTTAGATCTTTTTTAAACCCAAACGATGACGGAAAACTGGCAATAAAGACGACAATTATTTAGTAACTACATGAATTAATTAGCGATAGCAACCGTGTGATTGTTCTTCTGTGCCATAGACCGCCATCGTGGTCCAAAGTCTCACACATAAATGAACCACACAGCTGCACTGGGTATTCATTCATTCATTACAACAAACTATATATATATATGATGCATTAAGTTTATTTTGAGAGGGCGCCACATACTGTACACTACCCTGCTGTCGCTAAATATAGTCCCAAGTAAAATATGTACTGCTGTTTGAGTAACGTTTACAGTCCAGCTGTTTTAGGAGATTATTTCAACATTATGTATTTGTATGACTTTTATTTTCAGTAGTCTCATCAGTTTGCTTTGGTCTGACACAGACCGGGTAGAGAAGTCTGTCAGTATTGAGAGGCAGACACGCATATTTGCATGTCATGGGTCAATAGTGGTAAACGTGCGTGTCAATAGTGACATGTGACCCTTCGTGGTAACAAACAAGCCCAGAGCAGCTGTTTGTCAGCGATGCAACGGAAGAAGAGCAGCTTGTGTGTTGGTTTGGAGACAAAACGTCACCTCAGAGGAATTCCTCGCCTCACGTTCTTTTAATAAAGATGACGAAACATTTAAACCCTGTTGTGTTATTAATTACCTCACGATTGCATGAAATCGCTTGTGAGTTTGAATTCAACGTGGGAATGTCCATAAGTAGCAACATAAACTACATTGAGTGTTATTGCCAAATACATGACGGTCATAAATAGTGACTGAAAATGTGTTTTAATATAATAAAAGTAAAAACGGAGACACGATACCAAAGAGTGAACTGCTGTTGCATCAGAGTGACATAAAAGAGCATCACAGGCAGATGACGGGAATATCACAACTCATGAAATACATCAGCCAAGGGACTGCTGCACGCTGCACCAGGAGACACTGTAATTGTTCCTCTACTGCGGTTAATTGGTGGGGAAGACAAGAGAGCCAAGAGGAAGGAAATAAGTGAGAGAGAGAGAGGGAAGGAGAAGGGGGAGCGTGACAGCGAGACAGCTATAGAAGAAGTGAGCTATGCAGCACTGTGCCGTAGTGTTGCTTTGTGGCCTCAGGTGCTGCACCGCTCTAATGAGGCCATTCTTACCCGTAGCTTGTGACTCTGTGTCCTCGCCACCTTCCCCTGCTGCACCACGTCCACCGGACACTCATTTATAGAGCAGTCAGCCTTGTGTCTGAGCCAGTCCTCGTAGCCCTGAGAGAGAAGGGGGGGGGGGAGGATGGAGAACAAGAGTAGAAGGGGAAAAAGGAGGCCAATGTGTTTGTTGGCAGGGGGGGGGAAACAGAGAATATAGATTATTGTGCTGGGCCAGAGTACGAGATATCAAGGGTGAAAGTCATACGCTGTAATTAATTAGCATTGTGCTCCCTGAGCTTAGTAGCCCGTTTCCTGGATTTCAAACCAACATGTCATGTTTTAGATTTATGTGCCAGTAAAGCTCCGGCTCCCTTAGCCAGAACAGCTCTATCTATCACTGATAGCAGCCCCCCCCCCCCCCCCCATCCCTCAGCACCGGCGGAGAGGATGCATCTCCCAGGGGCATGGGATCGTCAGTGAGAGTGATTAACAGAGGAGACCATTCATTATCATATTTCTCACATCACCAGACATATTCAATGGCATGTCCTCTCGCCGAGAGAGGAATGTGTATATACAGATAATAGAGCCAACGATTGGTGGAGTGTGTGTGTGTGAGGATCATTGTGGCCAATATTTCCCGGATGTGAGCACGTTTGTGTGAGTCCTACCTGTTTTATTGCGGTGACAGTGATGACGAAGAAGAGGGGCAGGCCGCTGGTGACTGGGCTGGTGGGGGTGTCGATGATAAGCTGCGAGGGAGAGGAAGAGTGGGAGGAAGGTGCAGGGGGGAGGGGGGGCGAAGGGGGAAGGGACAACAGAAAGGAGAAGGGAGAGGATGCCAAGTAATGCAACGCTGAGTAAGGAAGTGCAGCAGGGAAAAGCTTCTGTAATAAGGAATCAAGCACCAATCTGGCAACGTTAAAAGTATCCAAGTAATCAAATCTTGTTTGATTTCCTCCATCTGCACTCCAGTCTGGGATGTTTTTTTATGCTTCCTCGACAGTACATAGGCTATGTGGATGTAGCAAAGAAAGAGGAGCCCAAACACGGCTGCTGTGTGCCGAGCCCAGTGTGTCCCATTAAGAGGGTGTGGTATTTCACATCCTACTGGTAAAACATACAGCAGCCCTGTTGCATTCTGGTCCACTGAGGCGACTGCATACATTATCGTAATCCTCCTCCTTTATGATGACTTTGTCTTTGCATGTTTATTCAACATTTGGTGAAATATAGTAGCTGAAGGAACAAGCTGCGTCTCTTTGAAACGTATCTGACAGACAATGAGCAGCACAGCACTCATTATATCAGGATAATATGATGAAACACGTTCAAATTATGGTGGTAATAAAAACCCAAAATATTTTCTTATGTTTCCGAGGTTCATGCATTTTAATCCTATCAGAAACGATGGTTAATTAAACTTATTGACTTCTAAAGTGCATCCAAATCTACGATGAACTGCCATGAATTTTGGTTTGATTGACATTAACGTTCCAAGTCAAAGCTAAATTATCTGCAGTGTTACAATGTTTTCACCTGGTTTTCTGGATCCACAGATGCATTAACCAATAAAACACTCTAACTTTGAATAATCCACATGCAGATTTGCGCCGCGCACATTTTAAACCAGCTTCAAAATACTGAAGAATACGGATTTTTGGACAATCATCAGCAATCTGATCTATGTTTTTGAGTTTACCTCTGAGTTCAGCTGTCAAACCTCTCCAGCTGCCCTGAAAATAACTTGATGGCAAGCCATGCACTTTAACTAAAACTAGGCCGGTGTAGGTTTTTAAAAAAAAAAAGAAAAAAAAGAAGAAGAAGAAAGCAAAGCACAAAATGGAACCAGAAATTCATTGTTTGTTAGTTTTGTTTTAACAAATGCACAGCCAGGAGAGTATTCCCTTAGAGCTTCACTGTTACGTTTTCATATTTAACAAAGACATTGTCACTTTATTGTATTCATCAAAAATCTCACCTGGACCAGAAATATGACCAAGAAGTAGAAGTTAGCGATTCTTCTGAACTGCTCGAACAGATTCTTGGGTATGAAGTTCCAGAAGGTGTACTGTGGGACAGAGCGACAGCAGGATTATACTGTCGGGCACATAGAACAACGGAAAAGGGGGAAACAACCGCGCACATTTATCATCCCGGCCCTCGGGCGAGAGAAACGGTGACGAATACAGGCGAAGTGAGATGTGTCATCCTTAAAAACACAGCCACTAGAGAGATTACATGGTTGTCCAAATACCAAAAACAAAAAGAACAGCGCGATGATGAACAGTGTCATGGCTCCGACTTGGAGGGGGGGCTGGCTCACCTTGGAGGAGACGATGCGGTTGTCGGGGTAACGCTGAGGGATGTAGGCCTCAGCTCCCGGAGGAGGTTCTTTATGTCCGATGTACACCGTCCGACTGTCCACCCAGATCTCCTCCCCCACACACTGACGGAGACAGAGAGACGTACGGTTATAAATAGCAACACAGGTGGGGACAAAGAGTTAAATCCCACTGTTCAGCCTCGGGAATGTGCTTACATACAAACTACAATCATTATGGAATATAATAACACCGATAAAACGTCCGCCTTCACAAACACCGTGCAATCACGCCAAAATCTCTCTACAACCGACAGAATGATTCCAGCTCTCATTTAGAATTCAATTAAGGATCTGAAAAGTATCTTTTTTTTTCATTTTCAGCCAAATTGACTGAATCTGTAATTTCGTTTTTTTTGTTCTCGGCACCAAAAAATGCGTCCATTAATGAGTCCATTAATTGATTCCTTGATCGTCAACATCAAAAATGCCAAAGATTCACTAGTTTAAGCTTCTGAGATACAACAATGTGCTGCTTTTCTCCCATTTTAAATCATTGCAAACTGATTATCTTTCAGTTTTGGACTGTTGGTCAAACAAAACGAGCGCTATGAAGATTTCATGATGGGAAAATATCTTTTTTGTTGTTGTTTTAACTATGATTAAATGGAGATAAATTTAGTAATCACAGTTGTTAACAACCAAATAGAGTTCAAATGAATGAATTATGAGGATCAAACAGTGCAGTCGAGAAACAGAACGTTACACAAGACTTCGGTCTCTTTTCACAAATAAGCTCAGAGACGCGACCGGGCCGACTGGAGGATGAGTGTGCGTTTGGCTCTGAGTCACAAGAGTGTGAATGTGTCATTTATCTTTTCCCCTCTTCCTGCCGGACCTCCCTGCAGTCAGCCGTTACTCCTCGACACAGACCCCAAACTTCACTGTCCGTTTTTACTACAGTCGAAAGCACGGTGGATCGTACGGATGCCAAACCTCCATCTCAGTCCATCTCTCATCTATATTACATCTAAACAGCTCCCCGGGGACCAACAGTGCATTCTGGGAGTTTAGCACAGCACGTATTTTTTCCCAAGGTGTCCTTCATCAAACATTATTGTGGAAAGAGAGCTCTCCAAGAAAAAAAAAACAGCTAAAGTCAAGAGAGCGTGGCATTCAGCTGTTTGTTTCCATCTGGCTTCCTGCGTGGCTCCTGATGCTTCGGCCGCGGTGGGCGGCGCGGGGTGAGTGCGGCGTGAGCGCGGCCTTTGGCAACGCCGCCCGGCTGACACAGCTCAAAGCAGAAGTGTTGACCATTAGCAAAAAGTTCTGGAACAAGCGCTTCACCGCTTAAAATGTCCTCAACGCTTTGGCAGAGATGCAGCTGATCGCTGCCAATGACCAAATCTTTTATTGTCTCCGTGGTAACCTTGTGGGTTCAAATACACAACGTTTTAAAAAAAAAAAAAGTTGGTTTAAAACTCACATCATTACGTTTTAGCTACGAGGGCGAATATAACTTTTCCAACCTCAGAGTCACCGATCTAAACTTATCCACAGTGACCAACAGCTGCTCTGCAGAAGGATAAAAATAGACGTGGAGCCGAGTCGACGGTGTCAGCCAACTTCAGACCCCTTCAAAACATCAGGGGGGGCAACGTGACCCAGAGAGGTACGGCGAGAAGGAAATGGAAGCACAAAAACACGTAGAGCGAGGAGCTGGAGACCAGGGATGAAAGGAGGAAACAACAGACAAACAAAGACTAAAATAGAAGCTTTAACTGCTGAGATGTTAGTTATAATGGATCAATCCAAAAGGCACACAATCTAGAGTGTGACGTTCGCCGGGCTCAAAGCAAAACTCTCTTGTTCCTCAAACGTGGATGAAATAATCCGGCCTAACATCGTGTTAGACAGCTACAACGATCCCGTTAATACTCATCCAGCTCTGGACTGGTCGTTGTGAAAAATGACAACGGATCTCTGTGATTTGTCAATAGATTTCTCTAATAGGTTCCTCTGATGAAAGCAAGTCGTTCCAATTTGAAAATGACAAGTAATGTATTACAGCGTATTAAAGTGGAACACAGTTCATTGTTTTGGATTATTTCACATAATGTGATTTAGCCGACAGTGACTGTAGTGTGATTTATGCTGATATTAGAGAATGTCCTTATTTTTACACAAAAACGTGTACTTGTGTCACAACAATTGAAACCACAAACTCAAGTATATTTTGTATTTTGTGTCTATGTTTGTCTGTTGAGTTTCTATAATGATGGCTCTTGTTTCAGAAATTGTGTTATAACAATTGAAAAAATAATGTAGTACAACATATGTAATTAAGTCTATAAAAGAGGAAAAAGGACAACAAACCAAACTAAACCAAACCAAAGTTGTTCAATTAAAATATAAAATAGAGAAAAGCTGCTTAATCCCGACAGGCTTTAAATTCATGTTTCTGAGGGAAATTGTTGTGCGTCAGCTGCAATGCACAGTGGGAAATAATGCAAATATACAGAGTTGAAATAAACAAAATATAGACAATAAAATTGCAAATTCAACAGTTTTGACCAACCAGTGACGACTAATTGTTGGTCACTGATCCTTATTGACATCATGATGCTGATACAGCACATCCATTTCATCCCACTAATACTACTCAAACATTTTCCTCCTAAAACCACAATCCGTCCATCATATTTCCATCAGCACTCCTCTCTCCGTTGCTCCCTCCGTCTCCCGGCGGCGTGTCCCGCCCCGGCGGCGTGTCCCGCCCCGGCGGCGTGCCCCGCCCCGGCGGTGGGAGAGGCTCGGAGAAAGACACAGAGAGAGACTGGTTTGTAGTTATCTGATCATTAATCCTCACTGATCCGCATCAAACCCCCGGTCCACTGTTCCCTCTTCACTCCACTGCTCCATCACACAAAGTGGCTGCCTGGTTGGTTTGCGGGACCTGGAGGCTTTGTCTTTATTAACAGCGCAAAGCCGCCTCGGAGCAGAGAGGCTGGTCTTACATCACCATCGATCATCTACAACGACAGGCTGGATTTGATGACATCATAAAAATCGCACCGCCGCAACTTCTCCTCTCGTGTTTGGAGCAGATGAACTGTTTAAACTCTGGATTCAACCGACAGAAGCAGCATTTCAGGGGTTTTTTTCCCGTGGATGTGCATATCTTCATTGTGGGAAAGCAACCCGTGACCCCGGCAGCGCCGTGATGTAGCTCCCTTCCACCGCAGTGGTGTAATAAAACCAAAGTATACACGCCATTAACTGGCCTGATTAGATGGTGGCGTCCCGTCCGTCCTCCGCCGCAAGCAGCGTGTTGAGCAGGTATCCCTCATTAACTCACAGATCAAATTTCTCTGATTGAGCTGTTCCTAAATTAACTACTCATGTTAACTAGACAGAGGTTGTGGAAACAGAACCCATAGGAAGGACGTGGGCGGTTTTATTAGCCTACAGACCTTTGATTTGACTGATGAGTGTAACTGTTACGTAGATAACTGATATGTAACCAGTTTAAATGAGGAGGCATGCATATAACATAACAAAACATATATTTAACATATATCGCTTACAGTGACACATTACTAAAATCTTTACACATTTTTTCAGTTCTAGATCAACTAGCTTGAGTAGGTTTTCATCTAATAATTAATTCGCAGTTCGCCGGTGCAACACAATCTTACAAGTTTTCCAAGCATTTTTTTTTTTTTACACTACGTTCAAATGTAAGAAAGCAGCACGGCTGGCAAGAAAATCTTTCCTGGGAAGAATTTAGGATGCAAATATTAAATTATATCAATATTTCTTTTAATAGAAGCGGAGACGTTCGCCGTGGCACTGAGCAAAGAAAATTAAATAAAAAGGAGCTTTGATCAGCTAAAAAGGAAAGAGGCTACATGTACGACATGCACTCCACTGCTACTCATTTGACATTAATCGCCATAGCAACGCAGCATACAGCAACACACGGCTGGGCTTCGTCTCCGAGGTTCGTGTCGTGCGGAGGCTTCATTAAGTATAGACTGGAGATCAAAAGTGTGGGACTTTCTCATCAATTTAAAGCTGCGGTACTGAATATGGCAAGAGGTTATAGAGGCTTTTAGAAAATACAATAAAAAAAAGGGAAGCGTTGCGGTTCCCGACAACATCCGCGAGATGTTCTGTGTGCTTCTCAGGGTTGTATTCTCTGTGGACAATCCTTCTCTCTGCAACAAAGCAGGATGAAAGAGGAAACATCAAAAGCAGCAGTGGGGACAACACTAATGAGGTGAGGAGAGGGGACGCGGGGGGATGGAAGCGCCGCTCGCCGTTACAATTATTTATTAGGCCATAATATTTTGGAGAAATTGCTACCCGGGTGCAGCCAGAATGTGTATTTTGGTTATAGAATTAAGGAAAAACACATTGTGATCGAAGTAACTAAACACCTGCAACAAAATCAAAGGGTAAACACGACTTTAAAACGACAACATTTGTATTCTGTTGTGGCCCCGGCCTCCTCTCCCACTAGACTTGCTGTGATCCAACTGTTACGTAAGTCTTTAATCCAGCTGTGCTACTTCTCCTCTGCCCTCCTTCTCTTCTCCCCTTTTCTCCCGCCGCCGTAATCTGAATCCTATAAACAACAACAACCTCTTTCTCATGTTGTCATGCTTTTAACGCAGACAACATCCCAACACAGTGTCTTTATAATGAACCCGGTGTGTCCAGGGCACGCTGCGGGGCACCATGTAATTCCTATGAGCAAACGTCGATGCATGGATGTTTTCTCTGCTGCACACTCGGGCCGGCGGGCAAAGCTTTGCCCCCAAAACACAAATCACCTACAGCCTCGGCCTCTCCGCCAGGGCCCCATCTCGGAGGGGGTCGGCAGCCAGGAATAGACTGCCCTTAAACGTTTGTAGAAGCTAATGTGCCAAACGGCAATCTAGCAGGTTGTGTTCTGCCTTTCAACACCAGCCAGGCGACTGAAAGAGCTGCAAAGTTGCTAGAAACCCTCCGCAAAGCCCTTCAGCACTCCGGGACTCCGCCGGCACCCGTTTGATCAAAGGCGAGACCCGGTCGGCCCCCTTCCCTTTTATCTGCCGAGGTCGCGAGAGGTCTCGGCAAGAATAACAGTCATACATCGTAGATAAGATGTGAAGGAGGGGAGGATCAAGCCAGGGGGAAGCAGCGGGGGGACATAAATCAAAACGCTGTCATCACAAGAGGCTGTTTGTGTGACGGCGAAAAGGTAAAGAACACGTTGTCATGTATATTTAATGTGACCTACTTCTGATCCAGATCACGACCTCACGCCGTTCTCACGCTCATCGCTATGATTATGACCAGACAACAAACAGACCGAAGAGAAAGGGAGTGGAGACAGTAAACGCATACAACACACACACTGCTTTTATACTGGATGTCTTATTGCATGTAGGGAGACGTTATTTTATGCTTGACAACAAAACTTGAACAGTTTTTCGGTTATTGTGCAACAAAATGTCCAATTTAAACTTCACGCACTGCAAAACACCACAATACCATATTTTTCTGCACAAAAACAATTTACTAAATTGCACACGCTGGATCACCTGCAATTTTTCTTGAGTCAAAAAAGAAAAGCAGTTTTATGAGCAGGACAAAATGCACCGCCTTCAGAAAGTTCCATTTCATTGTCATCATAAAGTGCTGGATGGAGCTGGATGACTGATTGTCTGCAGCTACTAATAAAGTTTACAATCACTTCACAGACACAGCTGATGCACCGGCGGCTAAGATGCAAAGGAATCAGACAAATCATGGAATTATCTCAAATAATAGCAAAGCATCCTGAACAATAAACAACCCTTCTTTTCTGGATTTGACCTTTTTAACTTGTCTGCTTCCTTAAAAATGCATTGCTCATTCAATTTTGTATGATCTCAGTTCCTATTTTACAATATCAAACATTGACGCCCGTCTGCTTCTTCACAGTCAGGCTAAACCATCACGGAAACAGGTCCAGGCCTTCATCATTCCATCCTCAACCAAGCGTTAAGGGTTGTAGTTTAAAAATAGATTACAACGTAAATAAACAAGATGGAAAACAGGCAAAGCAGAGTTGGCTGGTCATGTGACAGGTCAGCAACGGGAGGATAATACAAGATATAAAGTCTAAAGGCTTATAAACTTGGAGTAAAGCGGAGGAAATCAGAAGTTCCTCCTTTCATGAAGAAATCAGAGCACGTGTATCGATATCAAGCGTAATATGGCATAAAGGTTGGTTTTAAAAGGTGACCTGACGTCATTTGTAGTTGTTCTTTTTCCTTTTATCAATTATTTTACCTTACTGATGCGTATCAAAGATGTACTCAAGGTATTTAGTCAGAAGTATATACGGATATTTCTTCCCCAGCTGAAGCTTTATTCATTTTTCTCTCTTTTACAATAACAATATCCTGAGTCCGGCTACACTTGGGCCAGTGACCTTGAAGGGCGTTTACTGCTCCCCCCGTCTGGAGAGGAGACTCCGGGCGCCTTACTTATCACATGTTAATCGCCCCGCATGATGTAATGTTTGTTCTTTTATGTAGCCTCATTAAGGGAGCAGCTGTTCGGAATATGGCGGGGTTAATAGAGGGCGACGCCAGTAATGGGATGACCAGATACACATCACCCGTCCCTGCCGCTTCTGAATCGATATCTGGATAACTGAATTCATGATTAATTCCTTGTCTACTTCATAAGGCGGCGGAGCGAGGGAAACGGGGTGAGAGATGAGGGGGGCGTGTTCACTGACCCCCATCCCTCACCGCCTCGGTCGTGGATCTGATTTCCCCTGACATTAGCCCACACACACACACACACACACACACACACACACACACACACTGGTTATCTCCACAGCACCTGAGATGCTGTTAAAGGTCAGGTGATGGGTCGCAGGCGGTACACAGCAGAGGTAACGATGCTGCAGAGGAGCTGATGAACATGAGACCTGTCAGAGTCAGCTCCCCCGACCAGACACTTTTATTTTCTAATCCACACCAAGCAGCTGCTTCCTGCTCTGGCTGATAAAGCGAGAGACCGCTGACGGCACCGACCTGTTCAGACCAGACCGACCGGTGATGCTGTTACACCGTAATTCACTTTGTTATCATCAGTATAACGTGGACGTGTCCCGCTGACAGGCTGATTACAACAGGGGGGACTTAAAAGTGTGCTTCCAACCTACGACTTCAACTTCATCCCATCAGGCGTCAGCCAGAGTAAAAACGCAGCGCTGCAGGGTCCCATCGGGGCCTCCCGGGTCCTGATGGGGATTTATTTCCCCTGCAGAGACATAGTTGAGTGTGTGCATATCGCAGCTTTAACTGGGCCAGCCAGGTTCATTTCTATTCTGCACGTTCGCCCCGGCCATCACTTGCATCTGTAGGCACTGGCAGACACACACACACACACACACACACACACACACACACACACACACAATGGCCTGCTCACGCTCATTTACAGATGTATGAAACATTGCTGATCGATGCACATGCAGACACAGAGCTACAGTTGTGACAGTAGGGAGGGGGGGGTTGTGTGTGTGTGTGTGTGTGTGTGTGTGTGTGTGTGTGTGTGTGTGTGTGTGTGTGTGTGTGTGATGGTTGGGGGGGGGGGGGGGGGCCTTACGTATCTGCTGATGATGTTCCGGAGCAGGGTGAAATCCATCCTCGACACAGCTCCGGGCGGCGACTACACCGTGACAGAGACGTTCGGCTCTCCTTCGGGTGTCTTCGCAGGTCGCTACCTAATGTGGCTCTTTCCACCGGCACCCATCGCTCGCCACTCTCCTCCTCCTCCTCCTCCTCCGCCGCCTCCTCCTCCTCCTCCTCCGCCGCCGCCGCCTCCTTCCTCCGCCGCCGCCGTGTCCGTGATAGCGAGGCGCAGCGGTCTCTCAGTCGGCTGCTCTGATTTTCATGGCATCCCTGCCGGGGAGAGCCATGCAGCGAGCGAGCGATCCGGTTTACATGTCAGGGGAGCAACAAATCCAGTCGGCGCGTTGCTGTAAACCTCCACACCTGGCGGGGGGGAAGGTCTTCCTGGCTGCTGCCGGGTTGAGTTTTGCGGGCGAAGCCGTGTCGTTCTCTCGCAGGAGACGGTCCCTCATGGAGGCTGTCCGCGTCCCGCTCTGTGGCCCTCGGTGAAGCCGCCGCGCCAAACGTCGCCACCGTCAGATGACTACGCTGCGCATGCGCACTGGGGAGGAGGGGGGCTCCTCGCCTCTCCCGCAGCACGAGCGCTGCTGCCGCACTTCAAAGAATATCACACAATATCACACAATATCACATCACGTGCATCTAAAAAACAACATGGAGTTATTTTAAACAGGCATTCAGAACTAGTAACACCTGTGTAGAAGGGAAGTAACGAAGTACAAATACTTTGTTACTGTGGAATTTTCAGGTACTTTACTTAATTTATTTTTCTGATAACGTTTTATTTTTACTCCCTACATTTTAAAACAAATACCTGTTACTTTATACTCATATTTCCAAACAGGCTACTTTAGTTTGAATGCATTTGAGGGGAATTATCGATGATTATGACTTGTAGCATATGGATACTTTTTACTATACTTTTCAGACTGTACTTCTACTTAAGCAGCCTAGAGACATTCTTATTGTTGTTTAATTTACAGATTAAGCGTTAAGTTGTTGACATATTTTATATCATAGAACGAAATGTTAACTCTTTTTGCCAAACCCATTCAAAAATACAGGAATACAATCCAGGGAAGTGAAAATGCAAACATTGCTAACTCATTTCTGGGTTGTAGGACTCATTCATTCACTCTAAATCATAAATAAAGACTCGTCGTGGATTTACAAGTCGTGAAAAATCCCTTTGGCTGGTGTAAATGTAGTAATAAGGCAGTTATGTGTATCTCACTTTCTGACAAGCCAAGAGTTCTATTGTTATAACCATAAATAAGTTATTATCAACAACTAATAACTAATAGAAAACAGTCACAGGGAGTTTTATCAACAAAAGCTGTTTTTCATGGATCGATAAATAATCATATTTGACTTACTAATCATTAATTAAGCTATTACACAACCTATGAATAATTATTTTTAAATACTTTCACATATGTGCTGTTTCTGCATATTGATCAGAAGTTTAGTTTATTATCAGAAGGCGGGAAATCCCACACAGAGACGTGGGAGTCCAGGTGTTAACATCACAGTACCAACAAACCAAAACTCAATAGAATGAATGAATGAAAATGTTTAAAGAAACAACACAGTAAGTCTATAAATAAGAAGAGAATAAGCAAACACCGAAGTGTGTCATAACAATAACATGTAACAACCTTACTTAACCCTAACCCGACTGCAAAGAGAAAATGTAAAATAAGCTGTGTCTCCATTTAGGTGCGGGGGGGCAGACTATTTATTTACGGAGTTATGACTTTCAATTAGCACCCATACTATTAATAATGTATAGGGATCTAGCACTTTGGGCCTACTGAAGCTTGATGCTGCTCCCTGGAGCCCCCCGGGCCACTTAGGCTCTAATGATGAGTCCGCCTCACTGGGCACATTACAACACGCTCTTTGTTTATGGGCTGGGACAACACTCCGCATGTTGTGTTTGTGTCATTGTCGTGCTGTGGAGGAGTTTCCCTGATTCCCATTTTAGTCAAACAGAAGAGTAATCAAAAGTTTTAGGCAGCGTATGCAGAGCCGCCACAGCAGATAAGAGAATAAGAACACCAGGAGAAAAAGCTGCTTATTCCATCCTGGAAACTGTGAATACAACGATTTCTAACCGTCTAGAATCTAAATTTCTTTTCATCTGAATTTCCAGATGAACCGTTAAGTTGCTGCTCAGGTTGAAACAGGTTAATGTTTCCACTGCTGTTGCTGTGATCATCACATAGGCTGTTACTGTTTCACCCGAGTGGAAGAACCGGGTCATTGTTCATGCCTTCCTTCTGTCTTCTGCGTGGGCGAGGGAGAGCACATATGGGGCAGTGGGTTACTTTTGCACATATTGCCATGAGTCCTGCGTGGGAAGAATCCACCATCTGCATCTCTTCATATAAATAAGACATAGTCATGAGCCTTATGGTAGTAAGACCGAGGTTTTAGTTGTCATTATTGGTGGAGTGAAGGGTCGATCCATTTTAGATGTATGGATGGATTAAAATGCCCCAATATTCTTCTTCTTCTTATGTCCAGCTGCTAGTTGCCTTCAAACAAAGCAAGTAAGAGGGAGAGACCAATATCTGGTCGTGGTAAGGGGCTTGATATTCGTGGGAAACACACCAAACGGATGACCAATCACAGCAGAAGGGGCCAGCTGCCCAATCACTGGGCTTTTTGGGAGGGAGGGGCAGAGAGAGGCTGAGAAGAGCTGCTGCAAAGTGTTTTTTGAGCATTAAAGAATGTAAACCTGAAATACAAGTATGCACTAGAAAAAGGAGCATAATAGTGTTAAACCTTTATTATCTGACTTTAAATAGTGCTCACATGGTGCATATTCTTATAATCCAACCATGTGACACTCACAGAAGGCCGTGTCATATAGTTCAAACGTTGGAATGAAAGCTGCATGTTTTATCTGCTGTGTAAACTGTTTATACTGAGAACGTGGGCACAAACACAATGCACACAGGGCAGCAGGAGGGGGCAATAGGGGCCCGGCAACATTTTTTTGCAGTCACATGGTCGATATTTGTTATACAAACAGTGACAAGATCAGTATTTGTTAAAAAATTAAATAAAAACTGCTTCAACTGAAGGCAATATAGGTTCATCAGCGAGTGTCTTTATGCTGACATGTTGTTTATTGGCTGAACCCTTAAACTGCTTTCCAGTGATGTTGTTTCTTTCAGTGGCGGGGAGAGTTTTCCTATCATTTTTTTCCCCTTGTGGAGTTTAATCATCGCAGCTCTTGTTGCAGCACGAGCAGCTGACTCTGCACTATTGTCAGCACAAACAGTGGATCCTATTATGCAGTCGATTTGAATTCATCCCTGTATCAGCTCACTGGCTGCGTAAAATACAGAATGTGGGGCACGGGATGAGGTTTGTGAGGAGCGGCAGCGGTTAGTTTGGATGGGGGCAGACACTGCTGCGACGCATAGATACTCTTCAAATCCCACAAGTAATCAAGTATGAAATCGTTGACTACAG
This sequence comes from Eutrigla gurnardus, assembly GCF_963514095.1. Classification (NCBI taxonomy): domain Eukaryota; kingdom Metazoa; phylum Chordata; class Actinopteri; order Perciformes; family Triglidae; genus Eutrigla; species Eutrigla gurnardus. The sequence goes on from NC_139926.1 coordinate 18,668,752, forward strand.
CTGTATCATTAGATGTAAGAAAACAGAGCTTCTCCTGTTTGTGCTTCTAAACATTATGAATGTCCATTAATCCGTTGGAAATGAACTCATTTCATATTAGTGACCTCTAGATGATAGAAGGGAAGACAGAGGAGATGTTACTATTCTTATTCTCTTGTTTGCTGCTGTTTTCCGATCTGTTTTTTTTAACAAATTCCAAATATTTGGTATCACTTGCTTCATATGTCTTATGCTGTAAAAGTCCTTTCTGTATCCTAACAGTGTTACTGGGTCTGTTCAGTTGCTCTGAATAAGTTGATCGTGGTGAATTGACATGATCGCAAATATCATGAGTGACTTGAAAAAGCTGTCTAGTGTGCTACCATTGTAGACAAGTGAAAAATAGAGCCTGATTTTTTAAAAATACAGGAATCTAATATATATATATATTTTTTTTATGTATTTATCCTTTTTTTGTACAGTGAAGTCATTCAACATATTTAAGATGATTTGATCGTTTAAGGATGTTCACTAAAAAAGGAGATGTCTTACCTGTTGTACGTTTCTTAACCAAATGTTTCAGTCTGTTCAAGTGTCATTTTAAGTATATTTTGATTATCAATACTATCACAATTAATTTTGACCATGATTATCGTGACATGTCTTGACATCCCATAGTCTGAGGTTATTTTACTACAAAGATCTGAATGGAATTAATTCATCTTTGTTGTGACCAGGTTTGATTTCCTTCAGAAAAGTAAACTCTGGTATTTGGCTCCATCTAGTGGTCATTACACAAAAACACACGTGAGCCGCCTTCTCACACGCAACATGCGTCTACTCCATGTCCGTGTCGGTGGAGCTTCATGTAATTTGGCGGCTAATTAAATGCTTTGATTGGTGGTAATTGGAGTGCCGTTACAGCAGGAGTTCACCTCGTGTATCACGGGGAGGAACAAATTAACCCAAGGTGACAATTAGGCGTCTCATGTTGTGTCTGCTGTTTTATTCATTCACCGAAGCTTAAACACATGTTGTTGTTTGTTGACTGAGTGAGTTCTGGAGTGTTGGTTGGTGATTGCTCGAGGAGATTCGGCTGATGAGCGAGTGAAGGCTTCGCGGCCTGTGTGTGTGTGTGTGTGTGTGTGTGTGTCTCTATGTGACCTCTCGACCCCCGTCAGAGGTGACTGGACGCAAGATGGGGCGAGTAAGCGTGCTCTCTGTGTCTCTCTCTCTCACTAAGCGAAGATAATAGGTGCGTTTGTGTCTCTGGCGGTGCCCGATGCGCGTCACAGGCCTCCTCTCTGCGTGCCCAGTCCGGGTGCCAAGAGAGGGGCTTAAACCTGCGTCTGGAGATGGAGCTGTGGAGATCCCAGGGAGCGGATGCTTGGCACCGTGAAATAGGATTTGGGGAGGACCGAAGCAATGAAGCGAGAGGGAGACGAGCAACTGCCAAGTCCTCTCTACGGATTTGATGCCCCCCTCCTCACCCCTCAAACATATTCAACTTGTGCACGCACACACACACACGCACACACACACATGCATAGAGGGAGAGAAAGAGAGGGGGGTTGTGGATGGAGAGAGGGGGGGGAGGAAAAGGCAAAGCAAAGAGGGGAGTATACGAAGAAAAACAATGTTTGGAGCACAAACAGAGTGCAGGCAGAGAGACGGTGACCTGAACATGTGTTCCTCACTGTAACCAACTCAGACACACTAATCCTGCCAGGGCTTCTACCAGGTGTGTGTGTGTGTGTGTCCTATTGGTTTCCTGCATGCACATTGTAGATCATCCTCTATAAGTGACAGACAGAGGTTGAGGGTGTATGTCTGTGTGTGTGTGTGTGTGTGTGTGTGTGGGGTGGGGGGTTAGGGGCGGGGCTACTCACATGGCTGTCAAAGGAGGTGATTGATTTTCCGCCCCATGTTATCGAGGCCAGCAGCCACCAGGACCCCTAATACCCCCCCCCCCCCCCCCACCCCATGTCTCACACACACACACACACACACACACGCACGCACGCACACACACACACACACACACACACACACACACACACACACACACACACACACACACACACACACACACACAAACGCACACACACTATCAGCAGCTCAATACCCAGAAAATAGGCCTATCAAGTATCATCTGTCTTTCCTCTCTCTCTCTCTCACTCTCTCTCTCTCTCCCTCTCTCTCTCTCTCTCTCTCACACACACACACACACACACACACACACACGCTCATAACAAATATCTAATCAGCATAGTTGGCTCAGTCTGCTCGCAGCACAGAGAGAGAGAGAGAGAGAGAGAGAGCACACAGTTGGCTGACGGAGCACAAGAAAGAGAAAACAAAATCAGTTACCAACCCGAGAGCACAGATGAGAGAGTTGCCGGGACGACTGGGAGAACAAGATGGATGTGTCTGAGTGGATCCCTCTGGGCGTTTTCTAGTTCAGATCGCATCTCTGTTTATCTCCACGCGGAGTTCTGATCTGAGGAGAGCATGAAAGCCCACAGAAGTTGTGAAGCCGTCGGAGCTCGACTTATAAATGATGTTCAAAGTGGAGAAAAATCAGCACAGAGGAGTGTGGTGACCAAACAAACCCCTCTTCCTCACACTTCCTCTTCCTCTCCCGGCCTTCACCTCCCTTTTCCTCTTGTTTCCTCTCCAAACCCGCTCTTGAATGATTTCTTCTCTCCTTTTTTTCAATTTTCCACAAAAGGACTCATGCAATTTTGCCATTACTCATATTATTGCTGGTGGCTGCAAACCGAGTCTTGGCTTCATTCCTCGGGGGTAATTGGAAACTGCAGGTGTGAGAGGGCACATTAGCATACACAAGCCTCACACGGCACACTGCTTCAGCCCTAATGGCAGCGCGGAAAAAAATATATCTAGCACGCTAATGCCGGGGAGATGGATGAGTGCTGTCGTTACTCCACTGAGACCGGTCATACAAATGGGACATCCTGCGGTGCTAGTGAGCTCGTGCACTCTTTGCCCAAAGTGCGTTTCTGTACATGAGATGCTGATATGAAGGAAATACACTTTCAGACGGAGGGTATTGGTTTCGCTGCAGACCAGCTCTGATCATTCTTCAAGGATGTTTCCGTGCCCAATGAGTCGTTCTCCGTAGGCCGAGTCTATCTAGATCTATCTATCTAGATCCATCCAGATTCAATCAAACGGCTGCAGGTCGGGGGGGAAAGACTGATATCAGGTCTTGTGGAGGATCTTCAGGTCACCAGCTCTCTTTTGTGCCAAACTATCTCTGGTCAGAGTTGATCTATAATCCTATTCTGACATATATGATATGCTGTGGTATCCAGATTCAGAAACAAGAAGCTGGTCTTCTTACTGTTCCAGGGTCAGAACGAAACTCGTCAAAACCTTGAGGTTTGCCTCCACATTACAATCTTATAAATCGGGTCTAAAAACACGTCTTTAGCTTTTTAAGAAATCTGGACAAACATGACTATTGTACTATTTATCTGTTCATATTTTCTTACCATTTTGGTGTATTTTTACTGTTCTCATCCCCTGCACTGTCCCTTTTTATTGTAGTTATCTTTTGGATGTTTTGTCTGTATTTCTACTGCAATTAATTGTAAATTTTTTACCTTTTCTGTATTATTTTATGAATTGCCTTAGTGTATGAAAGGTGCTCCACACTTGTTTAGCATTTCTAGATGTCAATATGTGCTTGTGGTAAGATTAAAACCATCTTTTAATATCAAACCACTATGTGACTCCACCCAGAATGTGAACTTGGAGCCTTGAGTTTAAAAACAACAAATTGGGACGAAAAAAGGAGCAGCTGAACACATTAGTGGGTTATATGCATTCATGGGGGGAAATTATTAAAAGTCAATTCACAACTGAAATGTGTAAATGTCCATATCAGCTGTCACCAAAGTGTTTGCACTACACACATCTGTCTTAACTGTTAAACGGGATGATAATTATAGTTTTCTTCATTATTAATTCATTATTTAGTTGCAAACGTTCCAGCACGGACGGTCTAGAAAATGTGTCTCAGCAAAACTCTACGTCAAATCACACAAACAAGTAATTGGTTATTGAATTTGATCTCCTCAAAGCCAGAAGAACATGACAAAAGCAGAAAATACGTGGCATTGAGTGGAAGAAACAAACTTTGATGTTGTCTAATCCGCGTGTTTATCTTTGAGATTTGTGCTTGATTGGGGCTCTGCTCCTTCATCGACAAGAAAACATCAGAAGAAAAGAAAGAATAATCATGTCCATGTGCACTAAACAACAACAAAAATAAGGTTTGGGAGTTTTGCTTTTGCCAGGAATTAAATTGTATTAAACTAAAATTGACCGGACTCAAACGCATCACTTGAAGTCTGACAAGATGGATTATTTTGCTGCGATTCTCTGAAACACAAACACATGTTGACGTCATTCTGTTGATCATATCTTACACTCTGCACCTTTAATCAGCTGTCCTGCTGAGTGATGTCACATAACTACTATAATCTACTAAATTAGCTGCAATGCGTGGATATTTGTATAAGCTTGGTCCGTGTAAACTGTATCTTAATGTGCTTCATTAATACATTTTACTTACTTACTGATCTAACTTTGCCTATAAGAAACCATCTTGACCACGGCAGGAGATTCATATGTGAATTTACACAATACCAGAAAGAGAATGAATTGCTTTTTAAATGCCACGAGTGAAAGCAATAAAACAGCAGCAGGAACACACAATTCCCAAATGAAATTATCATAAGTGTTGCAGATATATCCAGATAAAAACACTGTGACTCACTTTGCCCCACAAGCAGGGCAACCAGGGCCTTCCTAGGAGGTGAAATAATGACCCATTTGGACCCCCACCGCGTGTGCATATGTGTGTGTGTGAGCTCAACTTGCTAAGCGTAGTCATGTGTTATTACCATATCCACACACACACAGAGACCCGCGTGGTCCTCCTTTGTCCCGTCTGTAGTCTGCAGGTTTTCTCGTCTATAGAAACAGCTTGTTAAACACTGACATCCATTGACTGTCGGACCCCCCGGCGAGCACATCCCACCTCAGTTAGGGCTTTTCTGGGAGCGGAGCGGCCGTCACTCCGGCCCATCAGAACAGCTGTAGACAGCTCACAGAGCGATGCACGGGCGCTGTGAATATACAGGGGGATAAATAAACACAGGACGGAGGGCAAAACAGGTCATTAAGGGAGGAATCATCTCGCTGAAAGATGGTTTGACCCACCTGTTCCTTGTTAGTATGGACATGAAACCAAGCAGGACCTATATTGATAATAAACACGTACGTACACCTTAAAAGCCTAAACATGGCTTTATTTTAGTAAAAGTATTCACTGGCTGGTGAGAAAGAAATGGCTCTGCGGTTAATTATTCCTCACTTAGTGCTGCACCAAAACGCCATGAAAAAAAAGTATATCTGTGAATCTAAATGAATTAAATATATGTTCGTCCTTGTCTGCATCGGCCCTTCTTTGTCCTTGTGCAATCATGAATTCTGAATCATATATATGTGTATTTATATATACAGTGTATTTGGGCTTTTAAAATAGAACGGGCTCTCTTCTGGATTTGATTTGACTTCTAACCTCTGTGTTTTACTGCACGCCGCTAATGGTTTTTATTCTAATTTTCCACTTTTTAAGGACACAACATACATTAACAAGGGAAAAACAGAGATTAATAGTTTAAACAAATCAGCTGTACTGTCCTTTCATTGCTTCGGTTTCTGATTATATTAAAGAACATTTCTTTTTTTTTTACATCTAAATCCAGATCACAGGAGTTCACTCCTTATTACAACAGTTTATAACACATAAAAAGGCCGAAGCCTTAACTTTGATGTTTTATAACATTATCTCAGTATTTGTCACTTGGAGTGAACTGTATGACAAAAGGTGGAAAGTTATCCCGTTCTGGCTCCCACACCGAGAAAATATTAGAAATATTACACAATAAAAAGAACCGACTTCGTAGAAATGATGCTTTATTTGCAGAATTAAGTCGAATGGGTTTCTGGATGCACATATATAATGTATTAGAAATGTAAATACACAATTGAAAGAAATATGTACAAATCACTGACCGCCTCGCCTTAATACAGAGAATATTATTAATATTACACATATTAAAGTTATCATGTAAGAAACATTCATGTTTCAATCATATTGTATATACAAGAGCAGAGGGTTCTATTCTGTTTCAGCTAGAATAATTTAATCAAATGTATTCAGCCAACAGTAATATGTTACTTATAATGCTAATAATGTAACATTTCCAAATTGAAGGCTAATCTATGGAAAGAAATAGGATGTCCCATTATATCCCATCACTTTTCCGTATTTGGCTGCCTCATTGACGAGTGTCCGGGTGTCAAGTCCAAGTCAACAGGAGGGATTTCATGTCTCTGTCAGAGGAGTCTTCATGTCTCAGTTATCGTCTTCAATTATTTGTTTTCTTTAAAAATGTGTTAACAAAAACACGTGTGTGTGTTGATGCACGTGTATTTGTGTGCATGTTGTTCTCCTCGCAGGAGGTCAGAACACTACTGTGCTGACTGACTGAAGGATTATTATGGGATTAGGGGTGTCTCAGTTACCACGGTGAGATATAATCGCTGTGGCTGTCCTCTGATCTCTACAGGGATAGCAGCGTCAATCACACCGGAGACTCTCATACATGAGAGGCAGCGCCGCTGTGAGCGTGAACACGCGTGTGGCGTTGCTCCGGACCGAGGCGTTACATGTTGTGCTCGTGTGTTGATGTTTTGTGTGAATCAGCTGTCAAGTAGACCGTCGGGGAGGTGGTGGGTGGGTAGTGGGGTTTTTTTTTTTTTTTCATCTCGCCAACAGATGAGTGAATTTATGTTTTATGGAAATAAAATATGGCCCTCGCCTCCCTCCCTCGCTGCCTCCAGATGGTCCCTGTGGAGAGAGGGTGATTATCTGGCCCATCTGAGCCAGGGAACCTGAGAGTGTTGATGTTGGGTGGGCAGTGCGGTGCCACGCCAAGCCTCCTGTCCCCAGGAGCCTGAATACGATCCCCTTTACCTGCCCCCTGTCTCTGCTCCCCGCCCTCCCTCCTCCACCCCACCACCGGCTAGACTTACTCCAATTCCCCCCTCTCCTCCTCCTCCTCCACCTCCCCCCGTCTCCACCCTGGGATAGACTTTCTTCCACCTGACAAGGCTTGGCCTGGATTACTGGAATGCCTGGACAGGTAAGACTACTGAGGAAGGTGTCAAGTGCATGCATGAGTTTGTACGAGGCAGAGAAGGAGAGAGGGAATGAAAGAGAGCGTGGTTTGTGGCGCTTAGCAACCAGCCAGGAGCAAAACAGCAACATGGATATTGGGGAACTTGGCAGTGCACTCTGTTCCAAAGTCCTCTTTAGTAATTCCATGAATAAATAACCAGGGGTCACCAGCCCTGTTAATAAAGTCTTCCTCGTTTTGATTTTCAATCTTCTCTACCTCCGCCCCCCCATCTCTCCCTCCATCTACCTGCTAATTAGGCCAGGTTTTCGGTTTCCCCGTCATGTGCGATATGAGTTTATCAGAGCTGCCCGTTGGACCGCGGGGGTCAGAGAGCTGCAGCCCGAGCCCCGGCACAAACCCAGACACGAGACGGAAGCAAACAAGCAAACGGATCAGAACTAAAGAGAGAGAGAAAAAAAAAAGATCTGATCCGTTTTGCTTTCAAGCTCAGAGACGCTGCAATAAAAAGGCTCAGCAGAAGAATAGAATTCATTATGGGACGACCAAATGACATTACAGCTACTGTCTGTACAGCATGCAACTGTTTCACTATTACCACTGTTATAGCAGGAAACAAGTTTTCACTCAAGACCAAACTGAATAAAGCTCTCATGCTGAGCCTGATGGGACACTAAATAAAAACACTTTACAGGTTTTTTTTATAGAAACGTGCCGAGTACTTCTTGTGTTTGAGCAACGGTCTTTAAAAGAGCAGGGCTCGTCACTCATTAATCTCCAAATTATTCATTTTCTCTATATGTCATCTCAGAAAGAAGAGAATTTGGCCTTTCTGAAGGAACTCAAAATACGTCTTCTCAACTATTTCTTTCTTTCTTAGAACATATTTTAAAATGTTTTATTCATACATTTAATTTGGTGTCATGCTTGGAGTTGATTTTATGTGATACAGTCATGTAGCTAAAAGCATTTTAAAATCTCTTTTCATTAAACATCATTGATACCACAACACATATTGGAATATGTGTATTTTAGTGGATAGTTGCTGTTGAATTAAATACAAGTTTTTCCAAACTTGCCTTTTGCATGAAATAATAGCTATTTTGTAAAAATGTAGTAGGTAAATGTAAATTCACACTTGGCTTCATAAAAACCTTTTTTTTTTTCTAAATGTATTTAAGAATAACACATGACCTTTGTAGAACAGTGTCAAGAGTCTCATAACACAAACATTCCTGGACATTACTGCATTGAACTCATAATTTAATAAAACCTCAATGAGTTATTCATGATTCATTGTGATTTTGTTCCATCGTGTACAAAAGACATAATTGTTTCCGTCCAGCAGCATCTTTCACCTCAACAGATTTGAGCTCCTTCTGAAGAAATAAAGGATGTATTTCCTCCGAGCCACACTTTCTTTCCCATTTATTCATGGACTCAATGTAGCAGTATTACAGCCTTGCAACTCCAATTTGAATAGTATTTCTCTGCACAGTGTTCCACACTATAATATCATTTGCCCTTAAAGATCCATGCAATCTGTAAAATTGTTCACCATTCGTGTTTGGTTTCCGATTCATTTTACATCTTCTATTTTGTATATCTCACAGTGCTGCAGCAGCGGCACCAGATGCACCGCGGTGCATTCAAGAGAGGGCAGTGTAAGCACACATGCAGGGTTTGCTCCAGACTCTCCTCTATTTCTGTATCCATCTCGCACATGAACAATGTTACTATTTCTATACACCGCACACACCCTACTTCTAAGTTAGTTCCACTCTTCATCACTGCAAATTGAACCTTTTGAGTGGCAACTTTTTTTCTTTTTTTTTTGTTTCCAACTGATATTTATCAAGGCAAATTGTCAGGAGAGAAAAAAAAAAAATAAGTATGACTATTATAATTTCTACAGACATTTCAACAGTCGGAGTGAAAAAGCCAGTGGTCAAGCTGTGAGGAAAACGCTGCACCTGGTAATTGCTGCAACACCCACTGACCTCAGTGTAAAGTGCATCAGCATCAGCGTGACTACATGGAAGGGAAATTGCTTCATAGTTTGTGCATTATTGTTTCAGCGATCGCGGAGAGGTTTGCTTTTTGTGGCCCTGGGTGGCGTCATTAACACAGTCTGGAGCAACACGTTTAAATCAGATGGCATTGTCACAGGTGTGACTACTGCTGTTCATGCATGTGATTAATGTCCTCTTTTTTTGATTAATTTCCTACGTTGGCTGTGAAGCCCTTGTGTTTGTGATTAATGAACCTGCAGCCTAATAGAATATAATGGCGGTTTGGTGTGTGTGTGTGTGTGTGTGTTCTGGTATCGCATCCTTCAAGTCTCAGTTCAGTCGAGGGTCACAGCACTTCCTCACGTCTTTAAAAGCGGAGTCTGTCTCACCGTGGAGTCATGATAGGGCCGATACGACGGGCTTCATGCTACAGTAAATCTCAAAGGCATAGAAAACTGAAAGTGACACAGCCCCCGAAGTTAGCTGCAGGCTGACACATAAATACAGACCCCCTCTCTGGTCCTATCTCTGCCTGAGGGCCGGGAAGGGTGCGACCAAGATGCTGCAAACCGGAGCTCCCCGCTCTTCCTCTGTTCCCAGAAGTGAAGGGGAGAACGTGACCGGCTCGGTTGTACTCCCTCACCACTGACCTTTGATGTCTAAGTCAATATTCTCTTTTTTTGCTACCCCCTTCCCTCCTTCTACACCCCACCTTCTCCATCTCCCCGGCGGTGACAGAGACGGAGGACACAAGGGCCTGTAATTAGCTGGTTGACCCCGGGGTTGGGTTTTGTGACCCCAGCAGCCGCGAAGCGCAGATCCAGCCTGATCAGATGAGTAGTTCTGAGGGATCAGTGGTTGAAAGACAGCCGCCTCCTCGCCTCAGCCAACCCAGTCACATTAGCCAGCGCGGGCCGAGACGGGGGCACCGTTACACGAGCCAGGCAGCCGAGTCACAAACACCTGGCTGGGTAGAGTACAAACATACAGACACATGCTTTTCAACATCCACGGACACCGACGCGGCCGCAAAACACACTACCTGCCACCACTCAAGGAAGGGAGGAGGGAGGAGGAGAGGGGGGCTGAGGGGGAACCTGACCCAGGTAGGGGAAGGAGGGGAGGGAGGAGCAGTGCTGGCCCTTGGTCAAGTGCCTTGTATTCCACAAACAGGCCGCATCCAGTTACACTCTACCTGAGACGCCGAGCCTGAGGAGAGGATTCAAAGAGAAGCATGTGGACCTCCCTCCCTTTGGTGCGCCTTCCTTTGGTAATGGAGATTTCACTCTTAAAAAAAAACACACATTCGGATTTCCCACTCTGAGCATATATCTGGGGATTTAGTGAATCAAGACATGCTCCATTCTTCTGAGACAGTTTATGAGTAAATGTGATTTTTTTCTCTCTCTCCAAGTATTGAAAGCGTTGCAGAGGTTCCCTCGGAGCAGGTTGATAATTGGTAAACGTGGCTCAGCTGTCTTTGCCGCCGCCTCCGTCGCTCACTACACTAATTAAAAGCAGCGAGATGGGAGAAAGGGAGAGAGTGTCATCAAGGACACGCTGGGAGACGTTCACCTGAGACGGCACACAGTCACCGATGCTCCGGGCACATCAGCATGACCTGAACGCCGACGCCGTTTGAAGTTGTGACACAGAGAAAGGGAGACCGCAAAAAAAAAAAAAAAGTGTCTGGATTTGAAACTACTGCCCTCGGGGTAAATAAAGACATAGGAAGAAATAGAGAGGAGAGCACATGAAAAGAGAGCGAGGAGATGGAGATACGTAGAGAAACGTTTTTTTTCTTAAGATGTGAGAGGAACAGAAGGAAAAGGAGGACAAAGAGAGAATGAGCAAGGAGGGAGAATCTCTTCCGCCGCATCCGTGTGAAAGTTGAGGCCTCCTCTTTAGGAGTCTTGTTATTTAGTCTCACTTTCCCGTCGCTCAGCCTTCATTCATTTCTACCTCCTTACCTCTCTCAAGTCATCATGTTTACACAAGCTGTTACTGCCATTTCCCTGTTGTCTAACCCTCTGCTGTTTTTCCTCCTTCTTTCCCCTCTTCCTTTGTCTTTTTCCTGCCGGTTGGAAATCTGCAAGGCTTGCTCATCGGCGCCAGCCTCTGTTAATCCCCTCCCAAAGCACCTTAGCAACGCTAGGAATTTAGAGATGCTAAAAAAAAACACACAACGACAACAACTGTTCTTAACACTGGGCTCATATTGGCAAGAGTGGCCACATCTTGAGATGTGTGTGTATGTGTGTGTGTGTGTTTTCCATAAGTAGTTCAGAACAATCTGGAAGGGTGTGATAACCAAGGATCTCTCAAGAGTGTGTGTGTGTGTGTGTGTGAATGTGTGTGTGCACACAGAGTGGGAGTGTATTTTTCTGTGATATAGTTCCTATAACACCAGCAACCTGGTAATCACTGCGTGTAGTCACCTGAGAGGCTCATTATCTAGTCCCTGTACACGTGTGTGTGTGTGTGTGTGTGTGTGTGTTTGCCACCAACTGCACAAACACTTGTGAGTCCAGCTGTATGTTGTGTTTGTGCTGAGGTACAGACTCGGTGAACACACACACACACACACACACACACACACACACACACGAAGGAAGTCAACGATAGACCGAGAGGCTGCGAGATTGAACAAAATATAAATGATCACAGAAAACTTATTATGGAGCAAACTTTGATTTTAGCCAAATGCCTTGATGGCGGAGAGAAAAAAAATCAATAAAGCAAGGTTACAATGTTCATAGCAATTATGCCGTTAGTTATTTTTCATTTGTTGGCTTTTGCTGTTTTCGCACATCAACCGAGTCCACCTCCCCCACCTCTCGCTTTCTCTCCATCTAAAATCAATTACTTAGGGCCAATGGTAAAATAATTGAGGGCGCATTTAAGCCTTGAAATTAATACATAGCTTAAATGTTAAAAACTTTTCGGTAACTTATCACTTTGAAGAATTAATTTACCTTGCAAATTGAATGTGAAAAAAAAGAAGATGGGAGACACAATATTTTATTCTCAGGCAGCAATAAGATGCAAGGTTTTATTTAATATGTATTCTCTTTTTTTTTCCAGCAAAAGCTAAGACAACAGTAAAACAGACAGTACAATGTAAGTGTAGAACAAAGATCTGTCTCACAACATAGCGGTGAAGAAAACGACACTAACAGTAGTTTCTGTTTTGAAAATTTAAAATAGAAATATGTACATGACATGTGTCTTCATGCAACTGGAAAGATGCGAGTTGACACCTAAGACGATATGTGGATTATAAACGCTTATTTCCATTCTGCTCCTCTGGATAAAAGAGGTTTGTGTTCTAAATGAAAATGAACCTGCTTCCACGTTGACGGACGCTCCCGGTCCCCGGTGCCAGATCAGAACATGTTTCTTATTGGGCTGGTCACACGGCACAGTAAATACACTCAAGGCTGTAGAAATATTCATTACAGGCATTTCCACGGATTTTACAAATCTGAAAATGCAGCGGGTTCTTGGAAAACATGCCAACTGAGGGACTAAGAGTATTAAGACAGTGAAGCTGGCTCCAGTGAAAGGGAAAGGGGAGCTGTGTGTTTTTTTTTTTTTTTTTTTTTTTTTTGGCGAGGTGGGAGAAATATAGGGCTGGGGTTGCTGTTTCTTTTATTGTTCTGTTTTTTTTTTTTCATGGCCCAACTTTAGCTAAGCCACGTAAGATAAAAAGATCCACATGCTCTGAAATCAGACACTCAGATACAAAACACTGGGAAGAAGGAGAAAAAGGTCGAGTAATTAAGGGGTTTAGACGAGGTAGCATCACATGGGAAAGAGTGAATGGAGGAAATTTGGGGCTCTGACTGTCGCTGACATTTTCCTAAAGGTCCCCCCTCCCCATCTATCTTCTAGTGCTGGTCGTAATGATGGCCTGCCAGCGGAGGAGACGGGGTGCTATCTGTTAATCACAGGCTCCACAGTGATCCATGTCCACTCGTGATAGCCGTGACGGACAGTTTTGCTGGAAGAGAAAGACAGACAGAGAAAGAGGGAGATGGACAGAGAAAGGATATTGATTTTTAGGGATATCAAATGTCAAAAGTCAATAAATAAAGACACAGCAGGACAGAGCAAGCAACTGTAGTTTATTATGGAGGCATATAATATAATCAAATAGATACTGTGAGCACAATATATATGCATTCATAGATAGACAAAGACATAAACCCACGCATGGTTCAATCTACTGAATACGTAACATTCTGCAGGTTATCAATTCAATTACAAATGACTCAAATGCATGAACCTTTTGAGTTCATCTCACACCTTAAACAGTCTGATAGCTGACAACAATCTAATGGCTCTGGAAACAAATTGAGTAGGTTTATAATCATTAAAAACTATTTATCCCTTCCTCTTGGACATATTGCTGTGACATACGCATCTTTCACTTTCCCTCCAATCTGACCTATCTAAACGACCCTTTTTGGTGATCACTTGACCCGGCAGAGGTCAAAGGTCGGCCGGCTCAAACAGCTATCAGCCCGCTGCAGGCGCCATAAAACTGCTGTTTCTTATTTGAACTCCTTGACCCCACATTAACCTCATTCTCCGCCGCGGCGAGAATTATCACCCGCCAAAGAGGAGCGGAAATCCTTTACAGCATCTGGTGGGTACGCATGTGTGCAGGCCGGCGATAGAGAAATGCTGCAGGTGCGCCGCACGCCGCACGGCGATTCTTTGAGCAGAATGCTACCCAGAAGACATTTATGGCACACAGCTTGATGCAGCTTCACAACAGTGGATTCATTCTTGGGCGAAATAGACCTGGATTCGGCTATTAGAGCATTTGACAACTTTTAGGACCTGATTTAAATGAGGGCTATTCAAGTGTTCATACTGGGAAGTTGATTCGCTATTAGTTTCCCAATTTAAGTCTATGAGGAAAAGTGCAGCTAGTGAAAGTTTCATATCATACTTATGCAGGGAGTGCAGTTAATGACAGCGTGGGCTCTGTGGTTTCTCTGACAGCTTGTGGGGTGGGAGCGTGGGGCGGGGTTTAGCGAAGGCACAATTATTCAAATTGCTCAAAAACACATGGCGTGGTTTCCTTCCTCCCAAACGTGACCCGAGCTAATTCATCGTCTAATTCATCCCAAAGTTGTTCTATCGGGTTGAGGTCAGGACCATGCTCCCACAAAGTTGGGAGCATGGAATTGTCCAACATCTCTTGGTTTGCTGAAGCATTCAGAGTTCGTTTCACTGGAACTAAGGGGGCAAGTCCAGCTCCTGAACAACAACCCCACACTATAATAATCCCCCTCCACCAAACTTTACACGTGGCACAATGCAGTCAGACAAGTACCGTTGTCCTGGCAACCGCCAAACCCAGACTGGTCCATCAGATTGCAGGATGGAGAAGCGTGATTCGTCACTCCAGAGAACGCGTCTCCACTGCTCTAGAGTCCAGTGGTGGCGTGCTTTACACCACTGCATCCAATGCTTTGCATTGCACTTGCTGATGTACGGCTTGGATGCAGGTGTTCCCAATGGAAACCCATTCCATGAAGCTCTCTACGCTGTTCTTGAGCTAATCTGAAGGCCACATGAAGTTTGGAGGTCTGTAGCGATTGACTCTGCAGAAAGTTGGCGACCTCTGCGCACTATATGCCTCAGCATCCGCTGACCCCACTCCATCATTTTACGTGGTCTACCACTTCTAGGCTGAGTTGCTGTCATTCCCAATCACTTCCACTTTGTTATAATCCTACTGACAGTTGACTGTGGAATAATTAGGAGTGAGGAAATATTACGACTGGACTTGTTGCACAGGTGGCATCCTATCACAGTATTATGCTGGAATTCACTGAACTCCTGAGAGCGACCCATTCTTTCACAAATGTTTTAACAGTCTGCATGTCTAGGTGCTTGCCTTTATACACCTGTGGCCATGGAAGTGATTGGAACTCCTGATTTCAATTATTTGGATGGGTGAGTGAATACTTTTGGCAATATAGTGTATTTCACCAATACGGTGAACACAAAGTGGAACCACGAAACTAGCATCAAGGGAGGCACCGATCCGACTTTCACAGAAAACACCCCGAATAGCAGTGAAGTGCAACCTGCTGCGAGCTGCCATGCAATGTCTGTGGAAAGCAGTGGCCGCCACTTGGAGAAATCAATAAACAGAGTCCTGTAACTCCTGTCACATGTTGACAACGTGACAAAGACCTTTTTTCACCTGAAACCCATGAACACGCCTCCAGCGTTTTCTCATGTGCAGTTGTACACATTTTTGGTCTGGAAAAAAAGGATATGATCAATGTTCCCGCTAGTCGAAACTCTGACTCAGGGTATGTTAAGTATATTAACTAAGGAACAGGAAGCCACTTCACTTCATTATCATTATAATCTAAATTCCCACTTTTTCCCCCAGGAGACCTGAAATAGTCCCACGCTGAAAAACAACCCTGAGTTTGTTTGTCATCATGAAAGAAGCTCTTTGTGGAACCACTTATGTAGAGAGACTAGAGAAAAAAGAGGCTACCGGGCTGAAGATCCTTCCTTCAAGTAGACAAAACAGGGCGATTGTAAAGGACCCTGAAAACGTAGCTCCGTGACCCTTTCCTTGTTGTTCTGTTTGCCAGATGATTAGGACACGGGTATAAAAGTTGGTCCGACCGAATAAAATGCTGAGACTTTAAAGGATCTGCACTCCTGTAACTTCTCTTTAATAACAGCAAGTTTCATGTTGAATATTATAGATGTGAGCCCAAAAGGGAAGTCTACATGAGAGTGTAGAAGTTGTGACGAGTGCGGCTCATTCTCATGCGATCCATCGCTGTAGATGCAATGATTACTCGTCCTTGGGGTCTTGCCTGATTGTCTGGCTGCTAGTGTTTCTTGCCCCATTGGACCTATTTTTAGCTGCAATCTGAGATCTCAGCAATTACCTCAGTGAGTGCGATGTTAATACTGTAGAATTGACGGCCACAAAAGTAAAGATCCGAGTTGCAATAAATGCCCATTTTCCAAGCACACCTGCCAGGAGCTACAGTGGTGTACGCAGGATTTAAAGGGCTGGGAAAGTGGAGTATAACTTTAACCATATGGGGAATAACCATCAGCCCCTTAGGCAATCACATTACTGGTCTCTACAGCTGTAATCACAGGGGGTCATGGCAAAATTGGCACAGGCGTCTTCCCAAGAGAGAATATATTCATATAAATAGAAATGGGAACAGACTTTGAACTGTTATTAGTTGTTATGGTGACAACATACATTTTTGCTCCGCCACTAAGCTGAGAAGTAGCCACAAAACTGAATTGAGGTTTTGTCTGAAGGGAAAGCCAGCATGACACGACTACTACACACAAACACACTGTCACACCGACATGAGTGAGTTGGTGATTCGCTGCAAGTCGGTTTATGCAGAAGTTCTGAGTCAGAGCTCTTTGCAATAGCAACTGTAGCCTAGACATAAAAATAACCCGCCGCATTGACCATCCTGAATTTGTCAGAGAGGGCGTGTCAATATTTTTTAAATTTGGCCAATCAGAGGCTTCAATGCTCTGTCAGTCAAAATAATCATTCACCAATACGCTGCCTCGAAAATGAAGGCTCACAATTATCCTAGCTACCTCGCTAGTGTCCTCGCTAGCCACCTCATTAGCTAACACGGTCAGTCAGAAACTAACATCTCCGATGTCTGTTTGATAATCTAAACAAACAACTATGCTAGTTGTAGCTAGTGCTAGCTAGTGATAGAAAAACTGTCTATTTCCAATTTAAACAGACCCACTGTCTGTGAAAAAATTATTTTACAATAACGATCTTGTGATTATTTGTTCAGTCTGCTCTATCATCACAATCACTTCGGTTGAATAGAATGAAGCCTAAGGCAATAATATCTGCAAAGCAATGGAAAGTTGTTTATGCACCTTCCTCTTTAAAATACTGCAAAGTGACGGCTTATTGGTGAGATTCATTTTGGCCTGACGTGATCATAAGCCTCTGATGGGCCAAGTTATAAAATGATTGACAGTTACCAAGTATGTGGTCTGCAGGGACACTCTACTCGACCGTCCTGCTATGGCGGTTTGGTTCTACTCTCGTTTATTTCTATGGCACTATTGTTGTGGAGAGAGCGGCAACACCTGAAAGAATGGCACAAACAAGTCTGCAGCCAAAGGCAGATGGTGGCTTCTGGAACCCAGTTAGTGTTTGTGGGAGATAAAGAAAGCGCAATCACGTCATTCTGCTCAAGTTGGCAGTTTTATTTGGCAATTTTTATCTACAAATATGCCCGACGACTTATCGTTATGGAGCTCCTGACCCTGTGGTAGGCTTCAGTCATATAAAAATAGAGATAATTAAGAGTGGAACTATGTTCAAGCCTTCTGTAACAAAATCAATCAGTTAATGCAAATAATTCTGTATCACAAAATATCATAGTTAATACTGCATTTTGAATATAAACAATTTAAAAGAAACCCCGCTACAGTAACTGATAGCTGGGTGCACTAAAACACAGCTGTGTCTTTGTTATTAACCCGTTTGTATACGACTGTGACACTGAAACCACACAAAGTTTCTAAACTGCTTAACCAGGATGTTGTAGTTAGCCTAAACTTAAAGCAGCGTTTGTAAATGTTTGGCCACTAGGGGGCAATCTGTAAAACACAGCACCTACAGCACCTTCTCCCCAGAGCTAGCAGGCTTTCACCAGGTGCATTTCTTCCAGTGAGCCTTGACTCAGAAAGGTCTGGGTGAAGGTGGCTCATGACTCCCCGGACCTTGCCACCTACACCGTTAGCATAACACACCCGACCCATTTTGAAACATGGACCCCCGTCTTATTTACTATGCGGGTGTGGCATTTTGCCACCATTCGTAACTACACAACCAATGTGTTTATAATTAAAGTTCTTCATAGAGCTAGCCTCATAATTCTGCTCTAAAATGGCACAGATTGACGCATTTAACTTTTAAAATTAATAAAATATTCTTCCAGGTGAAAGCATGTCCAGGTTGGGTCCAGGTCTATGCACCACAGTCTCACAAGATCCTATGGGAACCACTGTATTACCATCCAAAGGTGGATGCCCCTTCATGACAAAACTCACCCTGGACAGGTACAGGTATACGGGTTTATGGGAAGTTTTTTGCTGAGAACTACTTCCTGCTGCGGCTGGATATTAAGCTGTGAGTGTTTATAGAGTAAATAGGCACGTAGAGCCGAGGGAAACCGCGTTCAGTCATCATTTTAGTCAGGTTTACCATCACACAATTATTTGATCCACGTCTTACAAATACGTTGATTGGTGCTGCTTTAACCATTCATAAGTACAGAGGTGGCAGATCACAGAAATGTGTTTTTCTATTTCATAGGGTTGTTTTGTTTGGTTCCGTTATGTTGTTTGGATTGACTTGTTGGATAAGTACATGAAATGTTGGCCGCCGTAGGGGAGCAAATACTACAAGAACAGAAAATGAAAAAAGTTTCCTTATTATAATTTGAAGTGTAATTCAGGCAGCAATACTTTCCCTACACAATGTATGTGCAGACCCTGACCCTGTTGAGTTATTTCAAAGCAGAGACGGGACAAGTTTCACGGACTTCCTCACAAAGCCCCTTTATGTGAAATTATATCAGCTGTAGGGCTTGGATTTATTTCACTTTCATGAAGAAAACGGCTGCTAATTTTCAACAGATTTTTCTGGTCCATACCGGCTGCTTGGCTGCGGCCACTGAACACACCGAGGTCAGCCTCACAAGAGGAAAGAATCGACACTCTTTGACTGGACATGTAAAGCATCCCACATGCTGGGTTTTTGAGATTATAATACTTAATAGACTAATCAAAAGATAAAATAAAAAGGGATTTAGAGAAACTGGCAAAAAGATTTGGAACATTTAGACCATAATAGCAATTTACACAAAATACTTAAGTTAAATAACAGTATGTGACTTTGTCTTTGTTTCTAGATTAATATATTTAGTGGCTAGTCATATTTTCATCGATGGAGACTTTGGACCCAAAGTGAAATCCTGGCTTCAGTCTCCTCATCCTTTCACTCAGTGATGGACAGTGAGGCCACTCAGTGGGCCTATGCTCCCCCACCACCCCCCAAAAAAATTCCATCTTCTTCAAACTTATTCTTTCCTTTCTCCTCTTCCTCTCCTCCCTCCAAAAACCTCCCCGGTCCCCGTGGAGCTGCTGGTTTTGTGTGCCCCCCCGTCCCGTTTTTATCACTTCTCTGACGGGTTACCCCGGTCCCCCCTCGCACCTGCGCCGCTCCCAGGTCCCTACAGGAATGCGCTGGGGCTTGTAATCGCCTTTGTGGGGGCCATTGAGTTGTACGGCTGACTGAAACTTCCCAACCTCACAGCGCGCTGGCCGCTGAATGGGGCTCAGCGTGGGGCGGCTCTCCAAACCGCGGCCGCTGCCAAATTCCTACAGTGGCGCTCCACAATCACTCCCACACAGGCCACGATATAGCCGGCTACCGCCAGGCAGGAGGGGCGGGGAGGGGCGGCGGGCCGGGGTGTAGTGGTGGGGAGGGGGAGATGGGAAAGTCTACATTTAACTCCAAACAATACGGCCACTCTTTTTTTTTTTTTTTTTTTGCGTCACTCTGGATGGACATGGCACACAAACACGTCACTTTTCGATTAATCGCTATAGTGAAATAGTGATTCAGTCCAACAAATGCATCATATATCTTTTTATTTGATCTCACCTCTTGTCAAAACCTTCCAGTGCGGATGCTATTCCAACAACGGGGAAATCTGAAAAAAAAAAAAAAAGAAAAGAAAAAAAATGTGTTTGAATGCTGGACAAAGTTTGAAAAATAAAGCAATTTTCTCATAACTTTCAGGACATTTGTGCTGCGTTTCGGTGCATTAGGTCTGTGTGCCGGCGTACAGCGTGGTAGCTGTGGGTAGATAGAGCAGCGCTGCAGGATTAAGAGGCAGCAAGATTGTTAAACATGTCAACGTGTAATTGCACGATAAGGCCCTTCCGAGGAATTCATTGGCCCAGTTGCTTTCTCTATTCCGCGCTAATCTCGCCCGGCACATTCGCTCTGTGCAATCTGTCTCCATAATCTTCTGTGACAGAGCGGGCGACGAGAGCAGCCTGCTCGGTAATTTTTTTTAGGAAAAGGGGGGGAGACGCGGAGAAAATATGCAGAGGCGTGATAAAGTGACGCTAATTATCCCCATTTAGGACAGGGAGTGCAAGGGATCGGGGCTTTACGAGCAACCGAGTGTGCGCTGGTGCTGATGGCCTCCTAGCACGGAATATATCGGTGGCTACAAGATAAGAGTATCGCGCGGTGGAGAGATTTATTGGCCGGTCAGCTAAACACACGCACACGCGCACAAACACGCTTGCTGTCTCACACACACACACCGCTGCCACATAGTCTTTACGCGTCGCACCCTACACTTACCCCTCTTCCACCTCAAGGTGTAATTTATTCGGGTTAAATTTGCCAGAACGCTCCTCTTTTTAGCCTGGCGATGCGCCGTGACGCGCTCCGCCTCTCCGGGCTTTCAGTGTTAATCCGCATCTCTTCACATCGACAGATAAGATAGAAACAGATGCAAAAAAAAAACAAACACAAAAAAAGCGCGCTGAGGTGCGGAGAGATGTCTCTATAGATGCGCCTTCTTTTGGGTTTTTTTTGGAATTGAAACTCATCTCCAGACATTGTTCCTCTGATTTCCTTCAATGGATGAATACGCAGCCAAACGTTACACGCTCCACTATGAGGCCTAACCGGTTTAATTGACATACCATGCAAGTCTTCATCAGTGTGAAATAGGCCCTTTAACTATGTATTTGAGATTAATTGATTTTTTTTAAACGCCTAAGTAGGCATAAATTTCCCTCATTTGCATGTGTATGGCTATTAGCCTGTATCTACATATGAGGCCTACAGGCAATAAAAATTTACACGTCAAATCCAGCTGCAGCCTGTCAAAAAATGACGTCATTTCAGACCAATTTTCATTATTTTAAAAGGATTGATCTGAATGACATGGTCTTTTTTTATTTTATTTCAACGCTCTGATTCGTAACGAAGGTGCATTTGTGCAAAAAAAAAAAGTACCAAAAACTCATCTCACATCAAGCATCTAGGCGTTGAAATTTTGATGAGTCATCGATGACCCCGATGTCACCAGCGTGCCCGGCCAATGGGAAGTTAAGTATCTGCGTATAGATGGATAGACGCGTCAAACATGCCATTATTTCACGCTCTGCTTTAATATTTGGGGGATGTGGCATTAAAATGTGCTTTTTAAACTTCCTGTACAACATCAGACGGTTTATTGCCTAAAGTCTCTTGTTATAAAACATGAATTTATTACTCAAATCCCCGTTTGTCCCTCATGTCGTTCTCACAGCCAAAGACAAATATGACGCAAGCAGGATAAACTCGCGGGTAAAATAATAATTACATGAATCATCTTTGAACACTGTTCGTTTTGATTGCAGGACAAACAATCTACGGATAATGATATTGAGAGTTTGGTGATTTTGAGGATGTGCGGACGGATTGTTGATCAATATATTCATCAAGCGATATCATATTTCAGTTTATTATTTTCTCGCGAGTATAAACAATGAAATTCCAAACGACAGATAATGTTGATGATATAAGAAACAAAACAAACACGTAATCTCCCGAGGGCAGTGGATGTCAGTTAAACCAGTTCAGTTAAAGACCACTAAAAAGTGTTATTTTCTCTCTTAAAAAATGTATCAATTTTATCACCAAAATGTTCGGTACGTATTCTGTTTTATGATTCATGCCAAGTGTTAAAAAAACTTAACTTAAATGACGCTAAACTACATTTCTTTCAGTTAAACAAAAATATATGAATCTATTTTAACGATAAACTGATATTTCATACAGTTTTTTTCTTTTTAAAAGACCTGACAAATATTTAAAAAGGTAAATATAACAGCAAATGAGTAATCTGGCTTTTGGATATGTTGTTACATTTTTGCTGAGGAACATTTTGTTTATTCAAATCTGACCTATGAAGAAATATAAGTGAGACATTTTTAAATTAAACAAATCCAATAAATAATCGTATTTAAATATTAAATTTGGTCAAATAAAAAAAGAATCATAAAAAAAACATGTGTGCTGCTTGGTTTGCTATTAACAGTGCACATCTAATAACCAGGTACTTGGGGGAAACTAAACTTATTAATAGCATGAACTAATTAAAATCTTATTCCCACTAATAAAGGAGGACGTTTCGTTAACAAGACTAACAGGTGGTTTTCATATAAGGCCTTCACACCTCTTTATAATCACACCTGTTTAGAAAATAGAGTGTAATGTGAATCATTTTTAATATGAAAGGAGAATCAACGTTTCCTTAAAAACTAATAACTTGAATATAGATTGGCCTGCCCCATAAAAAGCTTCCTTTTTTCTTTTTTTAATAATCCATTAATAAATAAACATTACCATGATTAAAGTTTAGCTCATGAAGCATCATCATCCGAGCAAAATGGTTTCCTCGGAGGCCTAGACTGTAGCTTTTATGCACAATTACGCACAAACAATTAGGCTACTTAAAAGCTTGTGGGGATCTGTGGCTATTTTTCTCGAGAGGAGGCTGGGTGATATTCTCGTGTCCTAAAACGTGAAAACAACCCTGTAAGAACATTGTGAAAATAATCAATCTAAGACCGTTGTCTTAAGAATCAAAGCAACATCTTGTGAAATTTATTCAATTCTTCTTCATTGCAATATCAGGGCTTTTCACTGGCAGAAAAGCACTTAAATTACAACAGCAGTTGCCCGTCATCCTTTGAAATATTAAAATTATTCACAATTTACAATAATTAGAGTGTTACAATAAAAAGAGATGATTTCAAGAATTAAGACAGAGGCTTCTGCAAATGAACACAAATGTTTAAAGAATGTGATTTTCCCATATCTTTTAAAGCACTTTCTTAAGATTATGACACGTTATCTCAGTTTCAATAACTTACAAGAACCCCAAAAAATGATGAGACAATTGAACCAAATACCCCCCCACCCCCCCCATTTGAACCTGGCGTAACCCTCAACTAAGACTGTGAAGTAATGGACAAAAAGATGATAGCACAATAACCAATATCTCAGCATCATGTTCGTTATAGAATTCCATTGGTGGCTATTAAAAAAAAAAAGAGAAAAAAAAAAGCTGAGATGAATTTGCTATTTACCCTTCATTTACAATATCATAAACATTCTGTACAAAATGCAGGTAGTTTTCGGGAGCGGGGTTATTTAGAAAAGAGGTAAATATTTGGTTATGTGTTCGTTTGCAGTTTTCAATTATTCTGTGAGTTCTAAATGTGTGTTAGAGGGACCGTCCCGTTCACTCCAGCCGTGGCGCTCTGGTAATGCTGCGGCAAGGCATGGAGTCTACTTTGCATTGACGGGTCCCCCGGCTCTCCGGTCGGTAAATACATGCTTATCATCTCTCTCAAGTCTCCGGGGCAAGGACCCCGTGAGTGTGTGCTGCTGACGGGAGGGCTTACACTCGGCTCCGACTTCACCAGCGACCCTAACGTCCCCATGGCAGCTGAGGAGGAGACGCCGGAGCCCTGGTGCTGTGTGTAGGTGATCCCGCCGTAGCCGGATGGCGAAGCGTTCATGTAGCTCTGAGAGTTCGAGATGGGGCTGTACTGCAGGGCTGTCATGTCGTAGCGGTGCATGGGCTGCGGGTTGTGTGAGTGGTGGTGGTGCGAGTGGTGGTGGTGGTGCGCTCCGCTGCCCGGGTGCTGGCTGTAGGCGAGCTGAGCCTCCTGCATCATCGCCGCGGCCGCCGCGGCAGCAGCCACCTGCCCCGAGTACGCACCGTTCGCCCAGCCGTTCATGTGCGCGTAGCCGGAGCTGGCGGAGCCTCCGTGGCCCCCGGGGCTCTCCAGCCTCTGCCCGACCCCGGATGAACCCATTCCGACCCCTAAACCAACTCCACCGCCCCCACTGGGCCCGGAAAGCAGTCCACCAGCAAGGGAATATTTGTCCTTTTTCAGCAGCGTCTTGGTCTTCCGTCTTGGCCGGTACTTGTAATCCGGATGCTCCTTCATGTGCATGGCTCGCAACCGTTTCGCCTCGTCGATGAAAGGGCGCTTCTCAGCCTCGGACATCACCTTCCACTCGGCGCCCAGCCGTTTGCTGATCTCAGAGTTGTGCATTTTGGGGTTCTCCTGTGCCATCTTTCTGCGCTGCCCACGGGACCACACCATGAACGCGTTCATCGGTCTCTTCACCCGCTCCTGGTTCGCTTTGGACCCGCTGTTCGGTCCCGTTTGCCCCGTGGCCGTGTTCGTTTGGGGGCCGGGGGAATGCAGGTCAGTTTCCATCATCATGCTATACATTCACCTGGTTTTAAAGTTCGCCACCAACAGAGAAAAAGTCTATTTCGAGATAGGTGCGCACGAGATCGAGCGCGCACAGGATGACTGGGGTACGGAATTTAGATTCTAACCCCAAATGATTCAAATACGAGATCAAAATTAATCCGAAAGGAAATATAAAATGTTCTCCAACCAGTATTTCACGCTGTCTTCGCCTGGGGTGGTTCACATCCACTGTGACAGAATGTGCATTCGAGCCACTTTCCCTGTCGGAGTTGAGAAGTTGGTTAAAGCGGCGGCCATATGATGCGCACTGACAGCGGTTAAATGAGCCACAAGCGGCCAATGGGGCTCTAGCAGCAGAGTGATTTGCATGGCGTTTGGTCAGGTGACTAGAGGACCATAGAGGAAGAACACACCGGAGGAGGAGGAGGCGGAGGAGGAGGCAGAGAGGAGGGTCAATCCCACAAATAGCACAAGGCATTTGAAATTTCCAAACACGCTCTTAGAGACTTCAGCTAAACAAAAATAACTAAGATGTTAGCAATGATCTAGCGGGATGCAGTCTGTGATCACCATGAGTCAAACATCTCTACATATTTTTAAAGAATGGGTTTCCTTTTTTCCCCTTCTTCATAAATACATCTCCCATATCAAGCAGCTTTTACATTCACAGGCTTCAATGGAGTAGCGGGTAAACCCACTTATAGTCTCCATGTTCTCTCTATTTTGGGCTTGAAAATGTGGAATATTTTCACGTATTTAAAGGTTTATTCTCAGATCTACTGTGCGTGCTAGAAGCCTGACCCGACCGTATTTATAAGCATGTGAAATTACAGTACACTCGACCCAAACCCATTCAATAACAGGCGACTGGAAATCCATTTTCAGACCACCTCTCTCTCTCTCTCCCTCCAGGTATGTAATTAAGGTATAAAGTAACTGTAAGTGCCAGAGAGAGAAATTACACCGAAGATGGTGTGAAAGAGGTTAAGTTAAAAAAAAAACTAATCTGTGGGTCTAAAGGAGGAGAAGCCCTGGGGATGGATAGCCATAATGACGTGAAGTTGCCGGGGCAAAGCGCCGTCATCGCCGTCAGCTGGCGACGGTGAATGAGTCCTGACTGTGCAGCTAAAGATGAAACGAAAGGCCACGTGTAAACGTCCCTGTTGTTGTCATTTCAACTGGACTTCTTACGTGGATGATAACCCCCCCCCCCCCCCCCCCCTCCACACACACACACACACACACACACACACACACACACACACACACACACACACACACACACACACACACAGCAACACGTTTGGAGAACGGGGGAAGCGCTCTGTGCGTCTTGGAGTCCGCGCATATGTAATCCAGATTTCACAGCTGACCTCCCCTGAAAAGCCCAATCAACCCCTAATTGAAAGGGAAAACGAAATACCACTTCCCGCGGCGAGACTAACGATTTAATCATTCTATCGTTCTTCGCTGTTTTTATTTAATTGGAGCTTGGCTTGATGTGGCTGTCTGTTCGGGGCCTGGGGGAGCGGGATCACTCGGACAGATCCATGCGTCTTTGGTAACAGGGTTAACGGGATATCACAACGGTCAATGAGCGTTTCCAGTAGTCCGGGCCATGTGGCTCCAGGCCCGAGGAAGATGGCAACATGACGACGACACCCGGAGGGCAACATCACCACACCGGAACACGACACTAAAATAAAGAAACAACAATACTGACGGTACAGGCTGCTTTTAATTAAAGAAAGTGATGACTGAGTGCCTCAATATTATTGCTAATACTTATTACATGACACATTTATTAGCCTGCATTTAAAAATATATATATTTGTATAGTCAAATAATACAGGCTGATAGAAATGTAATTTTCAAATTCAAATTTGACAAAATCCAGTCAGTGTTTTTAGAGCACTGAGCCCCGTCTTAATAGGTCTAAATTAATTCAAACAGATGTTACAAGCAACTAACAATCTGAGGAAGTGGACAGATTAAACTTTAAAAATATATATTTTGTTACGTCGTAGATTTAAGTATTATAATGTAGAGAATATTCATGATATTCTTCTTCTTATTTCTTTTTTAACCTGAGTGGATTTAGGATTGTAGAGGATTAGCCTTCACAGTGACACTGGGACTCTGGGACCCCCAGTCAGTTACTCCTCTATTAACAAACCTCTTTTCAAACCTCCTCGCTCCTTTGTGCGCGGCCTCTGCAACAGGATGTGCGCACTGAGGATGATGATGAAGCACGACTGGGGCCAAGGGTCAAAGCAGTTATCCATCCCCCAATAAATGAGTAAATAAATACATAAATAAATAAGAGCAGGTTTATGAATAACTACAACTGCAAGGCTCACATATTACGCGCGGCGACCAGCGGGTGTCATTTTGCCATTTAATTTATCAAACTCCTAAATCCCTTTACGCATGTAAAAAAAGGAAAAAAGAGACCGGTTGTATCTGGGTAACCCCCCTTAAACTGCAAGCGTTTCTCCCAAAGCTCTTAACCTAAACCAGAACAACAATGTCCACGTGTGCATGATCGTGCATGTCCGTGCGCACGCCGGCGCGCGTGTAACAGGGCGATGTTGGCTTTGGTAAAGAAAAGAACAAAAAAGTTGCGATAACCTGCCGATGACCTGGACGTAAACCGGGGTTCGCGAGAGAAAGCCATTGTTTTAGCGCTTCGATCTACACACCCTAAAAGCCAAAGACGTGATGATCAGCCCCCCACCCCCAGCCGCTTCCCCCCGCCTCTTTAAAAGTAAAAACACCGAGAGAACCATGTCACCTTAATGCCGACAGCCACTGAGCCGCGGCAAGCATGCCACCATTTAATAAAATGTAATTTACAGCTGGAATCAGATATTGCTGCAGAGAGGTGTGGTAACCTCTCACTCCCGAACAGATCAGTAGCCGATCATGTCACCTCGGAAAATCAAACCGAGGCGGTTAGAGAGCAACTGGTAGCACCGTGCGCTGCGCAGCCAAGCCCCCGGTGCGTCTCACTTGTCCCCAAATCCCAACGACAGCCTGCAGCGAGACACGCGCATTACGCGCATTGTAGTGAACGCAGGCGTTCCGAAATAAAGCTCGCCAATAAAGACATTTCAGGATGCGCAATCACAGGTCACAAAGCGTCCAAATTAGTCTTTTTTACCCCTTGTTTTTTTTTTTCACTCTCCCATTATTCTTCAACTTTAGGTAAAAACATTTTACGCACGAAACATTAAATTAATAATTGCATGTATAGGTTGAATACTACAAACGCGTAACTGTTGTATATGCAAACTTACGCATGTTCCCCTCGCTCCCTCTACTCCAGACCAAGTGGGCAGATTTCTCCCTCCATACTCCTAAAGCCGTCCTAAACCCTCCAAAGCTTCATGTAAGACCGCTACTCCCACTACAATCTGGCCGCTCGAGTGCCATGCCCGGTGCCCAAACCCACCACTCAACACACACTGAGGGGCAGAGACAAGAAGAAATGACATTTATTATACACTCTATAAAAAAAAGAGACAATTCCAAGTTATTGTTTCTCTCTGAGAAAGGGGCTCGCTTCTTAACACAATGAGGCGTCTTTTGTGTGGCACAGAACAATACAAAACAAGTATTCTAATAAATAGCCACTCTTTTTTTTTTTGGCTCTCCAGGATGAATGGGCTGGAGCGGCGGGGTTCTGAGAGGCAGCTGTGCCGCATTCGGGGAGGAGGGGCGAGGACTCGGGGAGGAGCCCCGCACCCCCCCTTTCGCATCCTCCTGGATACTGACTCCCATTACTGATCCCGGAACAGAAAAGGATGCAAAGGAGGGAGGAGGGGAGAGGGTATTGACTTTGGGGGCTGTTTTTACTTGGGACATACACTGTGTCCAACAATGTAATCCTCAAATCCTCTAATATTGCTTCATACTGTGAAGTCCACAGCATCCAATTAGATGCATTTATATGAACCTGCACAGCTTGCAAGCATGTGGCTCTGACAGCTTCGAGGTGGGGAAACAACACACACACACACACACACACACACACACACACACACACACACACCCACACCCACACACACACACACACACACACACACACACACACACAGACACACACACACACACACACTGAGCTACATTTCCTTTTGAAACCCAGAATTTTAAAGTGAGAATACATTCAGCGTTTTAATCTCACGTTAACCATTGTTGCATTTTTTGCCACAGATTAAAACAACTTTTACTTTTGCTGATTCACCAGAGATACTTTGTCCCTTTGAGAGATGTACTGCATCAAATAAGTACTACACGGAAACCATGCAAGTGGTAGATTGACACAAAGTGGTAAAGCTAAGTAAATGGCAATGTTGAAAAAACTATTAAGGGGGGGGGGGGGGGGGGGGGGCAAGTAAGACAGCGAGAGTGGCAGAGTGAGAGAGAGAGAGATCAGGTCAGGTTCAGGCCTGAAAGCATGGAGGGAAGAGTGAGCCAATCGGCTACAAGCAGAGGTCTTATCTCAGTTGACATGTTCTCTCTTGAACACACCAATCTCTGCAGCACGACGCTCAAAAACCTACAGACGTCAAATACGGCGAGATGTAACGCCTCACACAGCATGGAAGGTCAAGGGATTGATACCTAGAATTTGTACCTTGTTTGCCTTTAAACTCCATCTTAAACAATAATTCAGTAGATGATTCTATATTGAAAACTACACCGCACACTTGAATAAGAACGCAGGTAATCCGGTGCGTTTTCTTTATGCCTGTTTATAGAAATACAAAAGAACAGAAGTCGAGTTTATTCTCCACTAAAGGGGAAAAATGTATTCTAAACATTAAAAAAAAGAGAGATGCAGTGTTGAGAAAATTTAAAGTTAGAAAGTAGAACATATTTTTTAGTTAGTGTTTGTTTGTAGCACGATGCATCGCGTCCTTGTTGGAAGAACTGCGAACTGACAAACTAAAAGTATGATTTCTCGACGGAGGGAGCATAACATGCCATTCAAATCTGGGGCACCCTTGTCTACAAGCAATTTGTTCTTTTGTTGCTCCATGTGCTCTATTTTCATCTTCTTCTCTTGGTGGAATTGTAAGAGAAGAGCATGCAAGGGCTTGATGGAGTGGTGAGTCAGAGACAGGATGACAGAGAGAGAGAGAGAGAGAGAGAGAGAGAGAGAGAGAGAGAGAGAGAGAGACCAGGGAGGCCAATGTCAATCCCACAGCAAACAGCAGTGGATAATCATGGGCTTTAGGAAAACACTGTGTCCATAATGCTATTACCCAGGATTACCTACTCCAGCAGAGAAGGCGAGACTCTCTTCACAATGTGCCCCAGACCTTTCAGATAATCATCTTATCACAGATGACAAACCCAGAAGAAACATCCCATTATTCAAGAAGGGATGGGGGGGAATAAAAAATCTACAGCATGTTTGGATGAAGACATATTGTATGCCTAAATTATTCAAGTGGAAAAATATCAGATTTTGAAATGAGCACGCCAGTTGCTTCGCCCCCCCCTCTCTCTCTCTCCCTCCCTCCCTCCAAGTGCGCGTTCTCCTTCTCCCGCAGGGCAATTACAGACAAGATTTTATACACTGTTCAGCTTATCAATTAGCCATAACACCTTCCCCTCTGATTGGTCTGTAATGAACGTAATGGTTTTAACAGTCAGGAGTTGCAACTCTTAGAGGTGCTGTGCTAATGGTGTCGCCACGGCGATGGAGTCAGAGAAACAGCTCTGCGGAATAGCAGAAAGGAGGGAGGGGAGGGGAGGTAAGGGGGGGGGGGGGGGGGAGTCAGCTCTCCCTAACACATCTCTAATTAGAGCTCACAGTCAGTCATTACTCATGTAATAGGGTGTAACACTAATGGCTATCAGGCAAGCCCCCACAAACAACAGAGGGTGGTTCTTGTAAGGTGAGAGGAGCAGAAAATTTATGGAGGGAAAAAAAAAAAAATCATCTGTAGGTTATGGCGAGGAGACGAGTTTAAATGGAAAGTTTGGGGGTGTGGAGGGAGGGTCAAGGAGTGATGGGAGTGATTAGGGGAAAGTGCGCCTAGAAGCAGAGATGCTTTTTAAGTACAGTAGTCAGACAAGGTCAAGGCCCATTAACGGAGAGTCTTTCTTTCATGATGATAACATCCGTCATGTTGGACATTTTCCAGATATTGAGATCGTCTCGACAAAAAAAAATGGATGTGAATTAAGGCAGTAGGGCGGTTCATGGGGAGGCAGAAGACGGGGAGGAAGACAGGTGTGGTGATGTTTTACCCTTTAGCACTAAACTGCTGAATTGTTTTTTTTTTTTTTTCATAGCATTTGTAAGATGTCTCACCGACATTGTCTTTTAACTCCACAAGGGTCAGAGTGAAGGATGAGATAGCAAGAGTGAAGCACTAGTTTGGTTACAATATGCTTCACAACTGCATTCAAAACAACATATGCAGCTTATTCTCTCGTTCTTTGATCCCGTGACTAAAGCAGAGTTTCTGGTCCAACTTCTAAAACGTGTATAGAGAAGGGAGAAAAGCCTGAAGAGGTCAAAACTGCAGCAACACTTGTAGTATAAAGAACAATTTAATTGTGAGGCTAACCTGTTTCAGCTTGTTGCCTTCATCGGGGTCACCACACAACACATCGCATCACAAAGAACATTCAAATAGGATGGGTTTGAAAGAAATTATTTTTAAAGGATCAAAAGATATAAAATAAATAAATGTAATCTTTTTTTATATCCATCTTACACACACATGCACACACGCACGCCCATCACCCACACATTGTGTGAATATGATTAGTTTTCTTTTATATCTTGGTCTCATAGTTCTTTATACAACAATGTTGCTTGAGTTTGACCCACTGGGGTCACAATGAAAGAAAGCCAAACTTTTAATTATGAGCAGGATTACTACTGTAGTGTGGCTGAATGTGGGTGAGCTGGATGCAAAGCAGTGTTCCTACACAGCGAAACCCATCTTGGAAGTGCCGACAAAGCAGCTTTAAATTTGGCAATCAACAATAGAAATTGACTTGTGGAATAAAGGTTGTTGAAAAGGTGGCATCAAACTCTTTTAAATTCATGCAGCCAAAAAACGCTGCGTTCAAGAGCCTGACTTGACCTCTGTGTTTGGCGAAATATGTTAGGTCATTTACGGCGGAACTTTTTTACGTGATAATTTACAGACATTCAAATCTCACTGGGAACCACGTAAATATTCTGCCCACACAACTACCTCACTGTCGTTATTACACAGGTTTCATTTGCATTATGCAAGACATACAGGGAAAAAGTACATCTAGAATTTACACAACATTTCTAACATGCTGTGCAAATCAGCTGTCAAACACAAATGTCAAAACATTTGAATGAATTCTCCTGTCGTATGTAAAGAAGGATTTAGTTCCTAATTTGCTACCATTCCACCAAAAGGTATGGAGTTGAACCCTGGAGGAATATTGGAGGCTGTAACCTATTGTGTGGCTTTACTAACCATAATGGCAGCAGTTTGGCCTTTGAGGGAGCGGCAGGACTTCAACTCAGCCTTGAAAGTGGGTTTGAGCTTGTGTGTGTGTGTGTGTGTGTGTGGGTTTATCTGAGACTTAGGGGGGGGCTCCTCAGTTGCCTAACTATAGTCCCTCACCCAGAATTTGAAATAAGGTCATCGTCCCCAGGAGGCCCCAAGTCAAAGCCTCCCTTCTTCACCTGCCCTTTCACTCTCCTCATCGCCTCCTTCTTAATTTAACTCTTCACCTGGGTCCCATGATCCCTCCTTTCCTTTTGCACCATACCTCTCCTTTCCTTTCCCCTTTGTTTATACTGCGTTTGCGCTATTCGTCTGGTTTGTTTCACAGGCAAACACTTCCCAAAGAGAGCATGAACATGCAAAGAAGGAACATCACAATGACTCTTTACCGCAACAGTTGGAGCTTGTTTTGACTTCGACCAAAAAAAATAAAGAGGAAGCTTCCAGTAATGCTACTAGTCCTTAAAACTGTAATTTGATTGGAGAAATACATTTTATGGATTAGCAAAACAATAAAAACAGAAATGGCATCATTAGTAGATAAGGCAGGTAATAAGTGTATTAAAGCCTGTCTGTGTGAGTGTGTGTGTGTGTGTGTGTGTGTGTCTGTCTGGAGCAGCACAGATGCATATCCAATAGGATGCAGAGTGAGCAGGACAATAACACACGATTCTTATGCTAATCAAGGAGGCCATTAATGTTTACATTCAGAATGAGGCCTTCCAAAGAAATACATTCACTCCCTGCTAAACTGGGATAATTAGTTTCCTCTTAAACCCATATTCCATTAACTCAGGTGAATCCATCTGAGTTTCATCAAATTTCTTCTTCATTTCGCATGATAATGCAATTTAAAAGCAAATGACATATTCAGACTACTCGGGGAGGGAGAGCACCTATGAGGAAATAATATGTGTAAAAAGCTTTTTGTTCCATTTTACATGCATCTCTAAATATTTAAAAGTGTTTCCCATAATTCGGCATGACTGATTTATGCATAAATTAGACTGTTAACAGCTTATTGGAGATTAGCGACTGATGTATTAAATGCTGCCTGCTGGCTTTCTGCATACTTTGTATATATGACACCTTATATTACAAGATGACCATTATGCCGTAAAGGTTGGCAATGTTTGAATTTTTTCTCATTTTCAAGGGGCGAATACATCTACAGAGGAACCATCAGCAGTGATCAGCTTTCATTTCCATGAAGTAACGTACTTGAGTTTCTGCGTTTTCAACACAAGAGGAAGGGAGGAAAAGTGGATGTAAAGGCCTATCAATCTACTATGTGCATGCACAGGCTAATGCATGTACACATAAAGCTGAGCAATGGATGTCTGGACATTTGCCCCACACAGGAATACTTTAGCAGCATTCAGAATTCAGGGCCCTCCAACTTTGCTGCACCCAAACAGAAAGCTTGGCTAAGCCAGTTTTCCCATGGCGTGCAAGTGTGTCAGGGTGTTTGCGTGTATAAGTGAGTGTTAGAGAGAGTGTGCATGTGTGTAATTTTACTTCACCAACGCCTCTAAATGACCAAAATGCGCCCAATTTTCCTCTCTCATATTTCACCCTTTATGCAATATCTATGTTTTCATATATTCATTCATGACACAGACATTTAGTGAGCTGAAAACACTTATGATTTGTATAGGTAGGTAGCTTCACATGCGTCTCTCACACACACACACACACGCACACACACACACACACACACACACACACACACACACAGTGTAATGGATAGGAGCTGGCTGAGGGCGTCTGTCAGGGGCGACTGTTCTAATCAGAGCAGTGGGGAGAGAGATAAAGGAGAAAATAATGAGTGTGGCATCAGGCCTTTCATAGCGCAACAAAAGGCCACGGGATCAGATAGACGGACACAATGTGGAGAGGAGAGGAAGAGAAGGAGAGAGAAGAGAGAGGGAGGGATGGGAGGAGGCAGAGCGGGGAGAAAGAGAGAGGGAGAGAGAGAGAGAGGGAGGGATGGAACGGGTTTGCTAATAAGCCTTCTTGCACTGTAGGTGATGAAGGCAAAAGTAGGCGACATTATGAAATGCAAGCTTACGTCTGGGCTTTACTCGAAGGATGCCATCGAGTGGGGCAGATGGAAGTTTCTATGACAACATCAATCATTTTAGCGCAGAGTAGTCCTTCAGCGGGGACCGACTATAAATGCATCTTCCCCCGTACACGTCCTTCCATCCTCCGCCTCAAAATACTCCGTGCCCTCTTTCTTCCTGCTGATTAGTGCCGCTTCATTTACTGCCTGTGATAATTTCCAGTCATCCTTTGATTATTAATGCTTAATTTACCCAGATTACACTCCTTTGATTATTAATGCCTAATTTAGCCCGATGACTCCAGTCATTAGACGGTGCCCAAACTGAAAGAAAACAACCTCAGTGGTCTTCCACTGTACTGATACAGCCTCTTCCACAGATAATGATACTGTTCAGAGAAGCCGGCGGGCCTGTGAGTGTTAAGTCAGTGCCTACGTTTTTACCCAAACTCCCATCAAAGTTTAAAGAGAAAAGAAATACTAATTAGAAACTGCAAGCTAGGAGAAATGAGCAGGCAGACTCCGAACAGAAAATCCTATTCAGAGACTTAATGAGCTTGTCGAAGCTGAATAATTGATTTCTAATTCTAGCCTGCAGCTGTTGACCCAACCAGGGAGTGTTTTCAATGGAGCTGAAATATGTTGCGCTCCGACTTGGCACTGTTGGCTTTCTGGTAGCAGAATCATTACCAAATACCCTCATGTCTACCACACGCTTAAAGGTTTTATTTAGACCCATACATAAAGTTTTTTCGCATTTTAATTGCTTGACTTTGGTGCACAAAACAAACATTATCAGGCTCTTCCTTTGAAAGGAATCTCAGGTGAACTCCCTTGACAACTTAATCCTCCTTCAGATCTCGTTTAATATTTTAGACTGGACACAATTTAATAAAAGGCTGGTTGATTTGGAGCTGTGAAAGCCCAGCGAGGCAAACTCTCCCAGCGTATAAAGCGTTGGGAACCGCGGGTCCATATCAGATTGTAGGTGTTTTATGTTTCGTTCATTTGCTGCGGAGTGATTCTTTGTTGCCCTGCGTGGACGATCATATCCTGGGGGCTCTGGGGCAGCAGCAGCACAGAGCACCCTGTGTGTGAACCACAGCCGCCTAGCGTCCCTGTAAGATGACCTCACGGAAAATAGGCCTAATTATTGCCGTGACAGCCCGTGCTATCATATTCTGCCAGATCAGTCACTACATAGGAGAAAGGGGGGAGGGGGAGGGAGAAAAATTAACAGAAATATATACCACCGTGCCACTAAACCCCCTCTAAACTAAGCCTATTTATTTTTAATACCCTAATCAGCAGGTCCCAAAGGGGGCTTGGCTCTCGCTCACCCGCACAGACAGATACAGGTGAGTACAGGTAAGGCAGCGGGGGGAGAGGAGGAAGTGGAAGGGGAGGCAGAGAGCCTGGTTTGATGTGAGGGGCTTTAACTGGCGTTTTGACCAAAAAACAGAAAACTAAGCTGAGAGCAAAATCATCGGCATCAGTTGAATCGTTAACAACCTCAGTTTCAGGGAAATATATTTTGTATGGAAAAGTTCTTCCTGTGGATATCGTGGATAGCAGATGGAGGGATAAAGTGGTGGAGTGAAGATACAGGGGGGGGGGGGGGGCCGGGAGGACACTGTAATTACAAGATAGAGAGTTTAAGGTAGACAGCAGTGATTAACTCAAGGGCCGTCCTATTCCTGAAGCCATAGCCATTCGGGCTGGATCATTATATGATGGATTTCAGGGCTATTTGCCTGGTTTTGTTCCCAGAGACAGTATTATGAGAGACACCCTGGGAATGGGACATACTACACCAATATCTACCTCCGTGAGAAAACATAGAAAATATCAATGCTCTGCGCCGACACTGATGTTGCTTGGTTTCACCCCCAAGATTGTCAGAGGTCACAGCACAGGATGACAAAGCAAAAAATAAGTGTTTACAGTAACAGCAGTTTGAAACAATTAGACAAAATTATCATACATTTGTGGAATTACCATTATTTTTTATACACACAAAATTCGAGTTTATTACAACTTGGGTTTAATATTTGCAGTTTTTGTTTCACTTCAGTTGAACATTGTGCTAAATTGGTTCATCGTTTAGAAACACAGGGATGTTGCGACAAAGACATCCAACAGGGTGAAAAATAAGTGGAATAGTTCAGCAAGATTATGTCAACATCTTCATTAGTAGGAAAAACGGAAAACCAGCTGTAATGTCAGTAATAAGACCCTTATTGCCCAGCAATATGTGACCCGGGGGGACATGCAGGAACAAATAGCATGTTTATGTTTAAATGACAAAGCCATCTACAAACTAATAAATCTGAATGACGGGAGGAAAACGCGTTTGTCAGGTGTTTTTTTTTATAGAGCCATGAAAGGCAGGGTGTCGCAGGGAAAAAAAAGATGGGTCAACAAAATGTGGGTCTTTCCTACAGACGATGTTGGATCAGAAAACGGCTACGCTTCTCGTTTTGGAGGCCACTTACACACTTAGACCAAGAAACTTCACTTCACCCACACAAAGCACACACACACACACACACACACACACACACACACAATAGTAATAAGCTAATAATGTGATTAATTTCACTGATTACAAAATCAGCCCGCTTGAGAGAACCGTGTTTGGATTTGTGGGTTTCTGATTGTGTGCGTGTGCGGCTGTGGTCGCCGTTTTCTTTTTTTTTTCTTCTTTTTTGTTGCCTGGAATGAAAAGAATACAGCAGTAGCCCTTGTAACCCAGCCCTGCCCTCCACCCCCAGCCCCTCTCACTGTCACTGGCCATGTGTAGTGTGTAATAGGCACTGACAGTCGTTGCTCAGGTCAGTAACCCTGTGGCCCCGTCTAATTGAGGCTAAGGATCCCAGCTTGTCCTGCCATCTATAATTAACCACATCATCTGCAGCCGTATGAAAGATTCAGCTGGACTGGGAGTGGCCGACACATGATCGCGCTGTTGGTGTTTACCGTGTGTGTGTATAAATGTGTGTGCATTGTAGGGATGCAACAGTACAGTTAGCCCACGGTTCAATACGTACCTCAGTTTTTGGGTTACGGTTCCGTTTTGGTACACATTTTGTGCATAAGGATAAAAAAAATTGCTATTTATATATTTCAAAATTATTTTGACTTTTTTAACATTCAGACAAATTCAAGGGTATTGTATAAAAAAATTAATAGAAGTATGTAAAAAAAATAAAAAAATAAGTTATGTTTTGCCTCTCCAACTTTCACTCACTGCATTGGTCAGTTCCTCTGCCAAGTGAGTGCCTGTATGGGTTTCATACAGGGGATGGGTTCGGAGTACTGCTTCATCTCCCACTCCGACATAAAGTGGACCGTCATAGTGAGATAACTCTGTTATCCAAGAGGTCCAACTATCCGTGGTCAGTGGGCTCTGAGCCAGTTCCACGTCAAGGCCTTCCCGCATTGTTTTATCGAGGTCGGGAATTCCGTTAGTGCTACAAAACGTGCGAGATGGCAGTGTAGCGCAGATCAAGCATTTTGATCAGGTGATGGAAGCCCACATCTCCAACTACAGAAAAAGGTTGCAAATCTTGCAAAAAACGTCCCAACTGCACAGAATGATTTGATATTTAATCAACACAAGACGTTTTTACGCATCCGCAGTGCATGAACAAATGCTGCGTTCAAGTGCTCCTCTTAAGCTCCGACAGAGCCAATTCAAAGACAAATACAAAGCATGGAAACATGAAATTTTACTGCAAAACCGAAAATACCTAAATTCACAAGTGCGTATTGAGCCGTGCATGGCGTACCATACGGTTCGATATTATATTGAGAACTGTTGCATCCCTAGTGCATTGGTTAATTTGTTGCAGCCACAGTGACTTGGAAGAGTCCTGTCATTTAGCCAACAGGTGTTTAATAATAATGGTAAATGCAACATCCATCCATCAATCTCACATCGTTGCCTGTCAGATAATTGCTAAATGAAAGCCACCTGCATGGAGATCCAGTAAGTACGAGCCGACTAAATTTGAAGTAAACCCCCATGTTTCCTTTCTACTTCCCCCCTCTGTTCTGTCCCTGCCCTCTCCTCCACCTCCTCCATCACCTCCTCCTCCTGTTCGCTCAGCTCTCCCCGCCTCACCCCACCCCACTCAGCTCCTCTCGCTTTCCTGTCGAAGCCTTTGAAATGCGGCTTTCAAAAATGCTGCTTTTTGAATTAATGAATCATTTTTCGCCAGGTGTCGCTGAGGGGGGGCAAGGGGGAGGGAGAGGGGGCTAATAAATACGGAGTGGAGAGAGACTCACCACTACCAAACCCTCCCTCGCCACCCCTCTACCCAACACACACACGTACACACACACACACACACACACACACACACACACACACACACCTTTGCTTTCCTCCCACAGCCCTCCACCCCCAGGCCTAGATGAAAGGCCTGGCTCGTTCCTGTACCTTTAATTTAAAGCTGAAAAGGAAAACGAGAGCGGGGGTGCGAAACACGCTTATGAATATGGAGAAAATTGAATGAGAACCGTCCCTTTGAATAAATCAGTATGAATGTCCCTTGGCCTTGTTGGGAGGAAGGTCGCAGGAGACCCTTGGATATACAGATGGAGAGTGGCTTGATAGACCAGTGTGTGTGTGTGCGTGTCCGCCTGTAATGAACTATATGTTTGTCCTTGTTAAATGTATGCAGATGTTTTGAGAAGTTTGGACCACTCACAATGCTTTAATTGCCAGGTATTATGGTAAAATAACCATCTGTTGATTAAACTGACAAAGTGATCATTACACTCTCAGACAGGCGAAGTGAATAACTGATCAGACATAAGGCCTTGAAAGAGAGAACAACAACCACAACAGCAACAGGAAGTACAAAAATATGCGTATATAATCTCGGCCATGCTGTATATGTCGTTATATGCATGCAGAAACTCGGTTCACGTCATGACAGGAGAAATGCTCAGAGCTGCCGGCTGCGGTGGAGTCCGTTCAAAAACAGGAGTGACATGCTGAAGGCCGAGTCCTCACCGCAGAGGCCTTTGACAAATCTGGATTTGATTAGGCTCAGGTTTGATTAATAAATCCATTGATTTATCAAAATTAATCAGCAAGATTTTGATGGTTTTAACCTTCTAAAAATGTGTTTTCCTTGTTTTAAATCACCATAAACAGATTATCTTTTTGTTTTGGACTGTTGACAAAAAATAGCTATGTATATATATATATATATATATATATATATATATATATATATATATATATATTTGAATATGTCATGTTAGAAAAAGATCATAGCCATTTTCACAATCTTCTTTTATTGATCAATGAGGATGAAGTAGAAGATTTATTGAGGAAGAAAATAATCTAGATTATGCTCAAACAAGTCGTCGTTATTCTGTGAAGACGTGTGCGACAGAGCGACGGCCGCCTAGCTGCTCATAAAGAGTTTATTGAGAGTGGGTTTGCTGTTGTCGACTGACAAGGTGACGATTACACTCTCTGATCTAAATCACTGACAATAGGGGACAGTTGTAACTGCGTGTATGTAAAAATGAGATGGTGCCTAATGGTTCGCTCAACTGCAGTGCTGCGAGTTAGATTCTGCCCAAGAAATTTTTGCTGCATGTCACCCTCCCCTTTTTGATGAATTCTTCAGTTCCACCAAATTGTAATCAAGGCGTTCATGAGAATTGGACAGACGTCAGGTCGTGGTACATTGACCTTTGACAACCAAACACTAATAAGTTCATCATTGAAAGTGGACCTTTTTGCAAAATGTGAAGAAATTCCCTTCAGGTATTCCTGAGATGTCGTGTTGGACTGGATGAACACAGCTGTCGCCGGCATGGAGGCATTAAATTAAATGTACACCTTAAAAGCCACAAAGACAAAGAAACAACTGGCTCCATCTAGCTTCTGTCAAGGTATCCACGCCCTAAAGCATGGCCTGCTATATCATCTATTTGATTATAAATGGAGCATAATTAACTAAATGGACATTATGTTGTATTGAAGAAGACTTGAAACTAGAGAACATAAACTCATGTTAACTGAGAAAAAAATCAAGTGAGAAGTAGGGCAATTTCTCATAGACTTCCATGCAAATTTAAGGCACTTCAGTGTTGGCTTCACTTTTCAGAACCGGAGGTTACGGCCTGATATTTACTTGAAACATTACCATCAAATTGTCAAACTAGATGCCGATTAATTTTCTGCTGATCAACTAATTGATGAATTTCCTAATCATATTTCAGCTCTAGTTAATTTGCTAACCCAAAGCCAGTTATCTACTAAAGCCCAAGTCTTGCTGAATGAAGTAATACTATGTAGGAAGGTTTCAGACTTCATCACCAAATCAGTCAGCAAGCATTATCCAATGTACAGCCCCTTTTTTATAACACTTGCTCATGTCGAACGTGCCATAAAATGAACAGCCTCGTTTATTTACCACGCAGATTATTTATCTAAATGAAATTGTTGTGCTCAATGAGTAAAAGTGTGAATGAAAAAGAAAAAAAAAGAAAGCAGGAAAGACAGAGAGAGAGAGAGGTGGGGGACGGCGGGAGACAGAGGGGGCAGATGATTCGAAGGACAGGGCAGAATTGAATTCCCAGCTACTTTGGTGAACAAGGAGACACTGGTCGACACTCATGAGTTAAATGCTAATTGAAGGCAGCAGAGGTTTGGATGCGAGTTCTGAGAGCCTGAATGGCACACGGCCTTGGGCTGAGAACACCAGAATAGAGGGAGCTAAAAGCGGTGTGTACGCTTGCAACTACAGTGGGTGTACAGACACTCTTCTTCTACAAACAGAGAATAAGAGATGGGTTTCATTAACGCATACGGCTACACGGACGCAGATTGGCAATAACAATCAACCAATCAGTTTTCTGGTTCTATATATTCTATATTTCTTTTTGAGAGTTGGTGAAAACTATCAAAAATCCTAACTGCTGCATTTTTTTTTTAGGTTTTCAGTAATGTGGCTGGAGCCTTGACTGATATGTTGATTTTCCACTTGCTTGTTAAAACCCTGGTGAGAAGGATTTCTTGTATAGCAGAGTAAAAAGTGAAGCCAGCTCATATTCACGCAAATTGTCATGAAGTATGTTTTCAACAAACCCAGCCACTGATTGAGCTTGACAAACTAATGTCCACTGATGAATATTCCTACCGCTACAGAGATTATTAACCAAAGACTTTTTCCCCCCGATGC
The DNA here is from genome assembly GCF_963514095.1 of Eutrigla gurnardus. NCBI lineage: Eukaryota > Metazoa > Chordata > Actinopteri > Perciformes > Triglidae > Eutrigla > Eutrigla gurnardus. The sequence goes on from NC_139926.1 coordinate 18,710,146, forward strand.
AGCTTTCAGACTCTTTCAGCTCATTTGTAATAAGTGGCTGGGGGAAGAGAGGGTTATTAAATGTAAACAAACAGTGACCTTAAATCACCAGACAGGACTCCACTGGTATGCTTATGTTGTTTTGATGAGTTTATTTAGGGGTGAAAAGCATGTCTCACATGTACTTGCAAATGAAAATGGGTAATTGAAAACGTGGAAACAAGTACAACCAAATTAGCTGCTACCTTTAGTGGGTGCGAACCAACAAATACTTTACTCGTGGTATATTCTGAATATTTTCCAGATGGAACCAACAAGCTAAAAGTAAGATTCAGTCCTGCAGTCAGCTAATGCTATTATGTGTATGGATGGATGGATGGATAGATACTTTATTGATCGCGAGGGAAACTTCAAAGCTTCACACTTTCAACCAGAGAGGGCAGGAGACAGTTAGCTTAGCACAAATACTAGAAATAGAGGGAAACGGCTAGCCTGGCTCTGTCCAAAGTTCACACATCTGCCTAACAGCACAAAGCTCAATAACTAACATGTAAAATCTTGGTTGCTTAACCATTATGCAAATAGAAATGTAAAAGCACATTACATTACAACTGACTCCTCCTGGGAGATACTGTCCAGGTCATTTTAAAGAGCCTCCTTGGAATTGCGCTGCTTTTCATTGATTGATCAGTGGCCCAGTGTTCAATACAACTAATCCGTGTCAGAAATCCAATTTACTTTACTGTATTACTACTGAATTAGGGAGCAGTCGTGTATACACCCACACCCACAGTACATCGATGAACAAGCTAGAAAACAGCAGGAAAAAAGGGAACATGTTTGTGTGATTACAAGGCTGACCAGCACAAATCAATTCTCAGTCTGTGAGAAGTACGTTTTCTCCGGCAGTAGCGCGGGGATGGACGGGTTGGAAGCTGGCAAGTGAACACAACACACTAGTGCTGTTATAGAGCTCCCATATAGTTAAGTGGCTGTTGGAACTTACAACAACAAACACTAGTTGGCAGCAGTTTACAGTTTGAGGAGATTTTCAGCACTAGCAAAGTAGTTTCTGTTGAGTAATAGGCTTCATAGTTCATGATGCTTTTGATGTACAATAATAGGAAATAACGCTCGCCGAGGCGCAGTAATATTTTTTCTCAGGGTAGATGCCAGAAAAGAAAGATGGCTTTTTGTTTTGCTGTCCCAGCCCACAATAAAGACCTAAACAACCATCGGGTGACATTTCATATTACCCATTATATTTATTTACTTTTAATAATAAATTATGCACACACAGTTTATTTACCAATTCAATACAGTTTGACCAATACAAAAGTTGAATCAGTCATTTGAGATGTAGTTTATTGAATTCCCCCAAATGAAGGAATAATAGAGTAAATCTAAAACAAGATAACAGAAATATATTCTCCATCTAAACAAGATAGAGAATGTAGTCACACTTTCTGATCATCCTAACTTTAATTAAAGAATTATATATTTTTTATGAATCTTGATATTCACCATGAATACTAAACAGTTTTCTGAACTCTAAAAACACTTTACAATAAAATAAAAAATTAGTTTGCTCAGAATCCAATTATTGCTATAATTACTGTTTGTTACTTTCAAGTTACTATCCTGCCATGTTAAATCCAGGGGATCATCTTTGCCGTGATGCAATGAATGTCACAATAAAATCTCTATCAGAATCAGCGGCCTCGTCCGACAATTTCCCTCCTTCTGGGAGTCCAGAGTCAACAATCCCCCCGCCCCCCACTAGTCGATTACAATGTGACACCAGGTGTACATAATCAGACAAATAATCTTTGGTGCTGTTATATTTGAATACTTTGTTACAGCATAGCAAGCAGGCTAGTCTTTTTTCCACACACGCACACAGCTGATCCTCTTAAACAAACGTTACTTGCCAGTTCAGTACTAAAGAGCAAAGTGAAAATTACTTTAATTAAAAACTACTGCCTGAACATTACTCAAATAAACAGTGTCATTCTTATTCTAAAGATTTGCTTTGCTTGGATTCACTTAACTTTCACCTGCCCTTAACAAGAACATACTCCCATCATTAGCTGCTCTTCTTGCAGACTAAAAGACGGATGTTTTTCTAGCCTGCACATTTCCACGGGATCGCAGGGGCAGCGAAGGTGAACACAGGATAAAATGTGTTCCTTTTATAAAAGAAAATTAGGTTAGGTAGTCTCTTCCAATCCAGTCTTTTCCAACCCAGGTTTAGGCAACAACAACAAAAAAATGTTGGGTTTAGGTAACAAGACAAACGTTAGGGTTTAGGAATAGTGTCACTCCACAAAGTCCAGAGATCTTTTTATTAAGTGTCAAATTTGTACTTATTGAACAAAATCTAACAAGCAACGAAGCCGTCTAACTTTTAAGGCTAATGGCCCTGATCGCACAAATGTCTTCGTGTTGCCATGTAGAATCATTGTGGAGCAGTATAGGAAACCTTGAGAACGACAGTCACAGCCCGCAGACTATACGTGGAGACATGGTAGGGGTCGAGTACTGCTAGACTAATTAGTTTTCTAGCGTATAAATGAGTCTATTTTACAGCACAATGTTTCCAGCTACTGGTTCAGGGCCATGACCTTAATGTGGAGTCTTTTCTTCCACCACCGTCTCTCACTTCTCTGTCTTTCACATCGCTATACATTTATATTGACTTTTTCCTACCTTCCTCCTTCCACCGTTTAGTCAAAACCATGTCAAAAGGACATGAAAGTGGACACTGCAGTCTATGCCATAATCACATAATGGTACTGACAAGGACACAAGGGAACTGAAACCAATTTTTTTATTTTCCACCCCCAGTAAAGGTGCACAAACGTGAGGCAAGCGTTCAGTTACATTAAATTCCCAGTAGAGATTGCAAAGGGCATGAATAGATGGGGGCTGCACTGAAGCATTTGGTCTCATGTTAAGAGCCTGCACCAAATATGCAAGTGCACACTTACACCCACACTCCAGGTTACATGGGGGGGAAAAAACTGTACATTGGTTCTGAGTGGAGCTGGAATTGCCTTGATTTAAAAACGAGTAGAAGTGTTTACTTTTACTTTTTTCAGTTAATCTCAGGGCCATGCAGCTCTCGCTTGCTGTGCTAATTACAACCTTATTAGCCAGGAAGGACTCAGGTGCTGCAAAATCCTTCAGTGAGGGACATCTGTGGCTGACAGTGCCTGGAAGGCCGTGTCATCCAGCCTCAATGGCTAATGAACAAACACAAGGATTTTCTCTCAGATTCATTATCGTCACAATGAATGAATTCCAGGTCCTTTTGCTTGTCGTTCTCAGCGAATTATCTTCCCATCAGCCTGTCAATCACCCTGAGCCCACAAACAAACTGCTATCTGCCGACACAAACATAGACGCACAGTCGCACGCACACGCACGCACACACACAAATCAGATCAGCTAATTAAGATGTGGCGGCTGAGTGGGAAGTAAACTCAAACAGGGCTGGACAGATGTCTCACTCTGGTGACTTCAAAAGAGAAGTAAAGAACACAGGGCCATGTAATGTGATTTAGATATAATGCTTCCAGGTCAGGGGTGATGGCTAGACCGCTGGGCAGTGGGAGAGCAGCTGACAAGCGTGTAACTAACCATGACGGATGGGAATTCAATGGACTGCCTAGACTACACACTCTGAGCTAGACGGGAACAAATTATGTGGTTGACCACCTTGTCGGCTACAGCGGAGGAGAAGATTCATTTGTTCCCAGAATTGTCTTTTTGTGACTTATGTACGGACTATAATCAAGTCAGGCAAGACAAGTATTGAGGGAAATCCACTCTCTCTCTGACACTGCACTCCTAACGTCCAGTCACAACACAATGATATAATGATTAATGAGAAAAAGAAATGCTTTGCTATTTCCACTGCAGAACAGTTGTGGTTTGCTTGGAATGGCATCAACGTATTTGTTCAAATCTTAATGACCAAAAAGAAGGTGATTATATTCCATGAGTTACCATCACCACAACTGGACTCAATGAACTGTCATTTGCTCAATATTTGTTTGGTTTTGAAGCACTTTTGTATTAATACTTTTAGATGAAGTGACTAATCGTTGCAGCCCTACTGTCTGAAAGAGAAATCACGCTCTTACCATGTCTTAGTTAATCATTAGGTAATGATTTTCAAAAATATCATATTGTTGTGTCTGGCTGCAACGATTAGTCGATGTTATCGACAAAAATCAATACAGATACCAGTTCAAATAGTACTGTGGAATGGAGGTTGCTGACTTATGTGACTTTAAATTCATCGGTTTCAGTTATGGTAATTAATTAATAGTATGAATACATTTTAAGAAACATGTCTGAGTTAATATATGAAGTTATTCTCATTCATGGCCGAGTCCTCCATGAGTCTTGCTTGGCAGTCTCAGAGGTTAACACCTGAGGGCTGGAGGACATGAGTTCTACATTAACTTAGGATGAACTGGGCATTAGTTAAGCATCAATTAATGCTGATGAGTGTCTACTTAATGTAAAGTCTCATCAAAAGTAATTTGGTAATGGCTGGGTTGTTGAGAAAAAGCAAAAGACAAAGACATGACAGGTGAGAGCTTAAGAGGGGGATGGAGGTGGGGTGATGAGCCATTAAAACACAAGAGAAGCATGGCCTAACAGGTATCGGTAAGGAGAAGGTGAGAGAAGGACTTAAGGCAATGAAGGGTTAAAAGATTTCTCCTATTATGCTCCCACTCTTTCGTACACTCCGAGAAATGAATAGGAGAAATTAGCAAAGCAATTACCACTTTTAATTGGACTAATTCTTCTCGTCCTGTCACAGCTGCATCCAGAGGTACACTTTTAAACCTCCTCGAACAAGTCTTTTTCAACCTTTCACAAACGCTATTATTAATTTCCCGAATTTCGGTGGACCTCTTTTAGCCTTTGACACCTGAGCCATCGAGGGTGAACCGCTGTCAGCGTTGCCTAGATTATTATCCTCCCTATGTCTCTCTTACACAGATGCACTACGCCCTCGGTCTCTCCACGCTCCATCACTTCTTCCCTTCTTCCTGGAGGAGGAAGACAATGGTGCACTCATCTGTGACGGACGGAAATGGTTGCAATTATGAGCTTTAACGTTGTGCACGTTATTTTTTTAGACAAACAAACTTGTCAACGCAACCTTAAGTTTAATCCATTTGTCCGGTTTGAACACGAGAAACGTTGCATCGAGGAATTCTGAACACATTTTTGTTGTTTGCAGTTTATTATTGAGGTCAGAGTTAAATGTCTTGCTGCACTGGACTCCATTATATCCAGAGGTGTTTCTAATGTGTTGTCCTCCCTGTGTAAAGAAAGAATATTAGATATAATACAGTCGAGTATGACGCTAAAACATTGTCATTTAATTAGCACATCTGTTGGAGAAAAATATATGATATATTCACAAATCTTCTTCTTCTAGACTTCTTAATATGTTACTGACTACTGGTTGCTTTCATGACAGTGTCAACCAACGCTGAACATTTATGACAGAACAGTTGCGTTGGCTTGTAATCAAAAATGGCCACGGAGTGTAATTAAAGCACCTGATCATACATGATACACATCTTCACCCATTGACTTTTGTGCTGCTAATATTGTGGGGTGAAATCAAACGCTATTAATTCACAGTGGGACTCCTGTTAACCCCGTCAATTCTTAGCTGAACACTTGTTAACACAAACTGACATGTAAGCAGGACAGATGTGGGCAAGGGTAAGACAAAATGCCAATGATTGCATTGTTAAATTGACCACCATCCCCCCTCCCCCCGTCCTTCACAGTGTCAGGAGAGACTCACTTGCTATACCTCAACACTACCACCTTTGCGATTCATTGATTAGATTGATGCCAGAGTGTTTCACTTGAGTCAAACTGTATTTTTTCACACAGGAAGGACACGCAGGAGCATCTGTGGCCCCTGATAGCTTTGACTTATTTGACTTTTCCTGACACAGAAAGATGGGCGCCTGCTTTGAAGCCTCTCCCGATACGTTAGCCACAATACGTTAACCCCCGGCCCACGGGCAGATATTCCCACTGGGGCCACTCACAGAACGTCCTGCCCTGATGGCCTGATGGGAACCAGAGGAAATCAATAAGCAATGATAGACTTCTGCTGTCCACTCAGCTAATCCTGTTAGTGATAGCTGTGGATTTAATCGAATGGTTGCACACACCACACAGACACTCAGACAAGTGTATGTGCGCACACACACACACACACACACACACACACACACCTCCAAGTACACTTAACCCCATAACGGATAAGATCTGTAGATCTTCCGCACACTCTCTCCGCCGTCATTTTGTTGAGACAAGCAGCAATTTGATAGACGATTCATTCAGCGGTTAGAGGAGAATCAGGTAATAAATCCTCTGCTTGTAGTCCAAGTTGGACTAGATTGCGGGAACATTTTTCCATCGGAGCCAAAGAAGTGGAATAAAGACACATCTCGTCCCTATGATCGTTTCGATAAAGGATCTCTTTTTTGATATGGAGATCGGCACAATGCATGGCAGTGCATGGGAAGCCGAGCGACGGACTTCCTTTGACAAAGACGATCCCTCCACATGCCATATGCATATCAAAGTGACACAAACCCTGATAACTGCTCTCAGTACACGAGCCACACATATGTTGCAAAGTATTACTGAATTAATACTTTAACCCCCCCCCCCCCACACACACACACACAGAGGCACCCTCCCATGAGTGAATAGATATTATAAAAGCAGGCCCCGGTGGCACATGTTTAAAGGTACATTAAGAGAGCACATCAATTGTAGATGACATAATCCCCGGCCCTCTTTTCAGTCGCACTCTCACTTCCTTAATCTCTCCGTTCTTTAACCCTCATCTTCTAAGAGGCTGAAAGCTCCCTTCATCTTCTCCTCAAGCTAGCAGAGAAACCGCAAAGCTGCCTGGGGAGAGAGGAGAAGAAGAGGTATTACTGAAGTCTGATTAAATTAACACTGTGATGCAGATTGCTTGCCTTCTCCTCCTCTCTGCTCGCCCGATCCGTGTGGCGTCTTTGAAAATCAGATGAACTTGTTACGTGAGGGTTAGCACATGTATAATGTGTGCGCTCGTGTGCATCTGCTTTTAATTAATTACTCTTGTCTCTGTCATTAGCGGGATCCATGACTTGGGATCCTGATTTGCATAGGTGTCTTTGATAAATAAATAAATATAAGATAATGCGCACATACAGAAGTCAGGGGTATTTGTCTCTCCGTCTCCTCTTAACCCTCAGTAACCTCCAGCCTCACCGTGCTTTCCTCCAGGAAGAAAGCGGAACCATCCCCTGTAGAAGTACTATAATTACAAGGTTATACATCCAAATAACAAGAGGTTTACATAGCTCCCACATGAGCTGCTCAGTATTCAGAAACTATTCTTGCCATCCCCGTCTCCCCACTCTAATACAAACGGTGTACAACAATACGCGAGCTCCCTAAATGCACATCCTATAAGTTAAAGTGAACATTAAGAAAAAGTTCACTTTGTCTAAGCGTCCAATTCACCCCCTTACATGTGAACTGAATTCCAGCTCAGACACTGATTAAATTCCATCTATCTGAAGCTAATTAATCATTTCCATTGTGCCTGATATTGTCAGAAGAA